>NC_063451.1:16477911-17737450 GCF_020379485.1 Brassica napus
TTTTAAGGTTTTATCGTCCGGTGACTAGCCGGCTATCAATTTTCCTGTTGCGATTTCAACCTGATTTCATTCACCGATTTAAAGTCTGCGATAGGTTCTCGGCTTATACGACTTGTATGGTGTGAATCAAGCATCTCTCCAGAGACAATTTTTAAGCCAATTTGAAGTGCTTGACCAAAATTTCGGATTTTTTATATAGCGCGCTTTTATCCTTGTGTCTGATGTTTGAGGATCAGAATGATCAGGGTGCGTTTCTTTAAGACGGCTGATGTGTTCGTAGGGCCAATCGACGAGCATGATGTAAATATTTGTTGAAATTTTATTGTCGCGTTTGGACAGTTGTTCGTATAGTTCTGATTCTAACTTTGGCGACGTCTCGTTTTTATTTCGAAGACTATACATTCGTTTTAAGTTCTGAAAGTTTTGCGAATGTTTTGCGATTTGGACCAGATACGGCCGTTGTAAATAATTTAATGTTTGTAGAGATTTTTGCGTAGCCGAAGCGTAAGAGTTCATAAAATGCGTATTGTAGTAAAAATTTTAAAAAGCTCGAGTACAATAATGCATGTTTAAAACGTGGGAGTATACGTGTATACGTACCCACCCCCACCCCACCCCCTTTTTAGAGAGGGAGATAGTTGAACTCGTCTTTCGACGAGCTGCCTACGTACACCTTTTCGAGGATCAAGCCATCTCGTAGTTCTATATTGTGCCAGGAGTGTTTCTACTCGGTGGTTGGTGCTGTGTTGACCGCCTTAATCGTGGTGACTGCGACAGGATCGATGTCTTTGTCCGGGTTTTTCTTTTCCGGTTGAGTGACAGCGTTGACTTCGGAATCATGCTGAGTTCCGATATCTGAGGCGTTTGCTCCAGCAGACAATGTCGAGTCGTCTTTCTTTGAAGTGTTTTCGGCCGAGGGCTGAGTTAACTTCGTGCGTTTATGACTTACCATCGCGGTGGTTGTGATTTGTCTTAACTTATGCTCTGCGAGAAAACAAAGTCGCGACTGTTTCTGACAACCCCAGATGGCAGCAACCCCGCTCTGGGTCGGGAATTTGATGCCCAGGTTATATGTAGATGGAACGGATTTCATGGCGTTCAGCGATGGGGTTCCCATGAACATATTATAGATGGCAGGATGATCGACCACCGTGAAGTCGATGATCTTGGTGACTTCCTTGGCCATGACTGGTGGCCGGATTGATCCGAGAGTCATTGACGTTTCGCCTGAAAAACCCGTCAATGATTTTGGTATCGGGGCAATTTCCCCGAGTTCGATGTTCATCCTCTTGAGAGTGTCACGGAAGACAACATTAACCGTGCTCCCTGTGTCAATGAGGACTCTTGCGACTTCCAAATCTCGTCATGATGAGTGGATCACAGTGAGGCTGATCGATTCCGCCGGCTTCCTCTTCCGTGAAAGTTATCGAGTTGCTTTGACCATCTCGGGGAGGAGACCATGTAGGCCAATTTGCACTTGACTCGGCCTTCCCCTGGTAGGCCTTGATGGTCGAGACCGTGTCGTTGCAGTACTGTGATCCTCCGATGATCATGTTCACTCTGCGACGATTGTTATCGTTTCCTTTGTCGTCCGATCTCCTTCCCTGTTTAATCATCCTTCATTCATGATTTCTCTCCCCGAGGAGAATTTTCTGCGGGTGGACTTTTGTCGGTTTTTGGAGGATGGTCGGTCTCAAGGATGAGATCTTTAACACTGGTTACTTCGGAGAGCTTTCCAGCTAGTAGCTTTGTGGCCAGTCTCGCTCCTAAGACTTTGCAGTTAAACGTCGAGTTTCCTCGAGTCTGGTGGAACTCGCAGAAGGTGATTTCGTCGTATCCTGGATTACGAGTCCATGTATTGCCCAAGGTTCTGTCTTGTTCCGGACTGACTGCGTAGTTATGTGCCCCTTGGAGTTCTTCCCCCTCGTGATGGACGTACTTGTCGTTACGAGAGTTTTTCTTTTTAGTCTTTTGGTCTGCATCTTTCGAGGACGTCTTTGTCGGCTTATGTTTTTGCGACAAAACTTTGGTTTCTTCCTCGATTATGATGTAGTCCGTTGCCTTGTGAAGGGAGTCTTGGATCGTTCGTGGTTTGTCGAGGGTTATCCATTTTCTGAATTTCGAATTGTACCAAAGCGTTTTTCTAAGTGCGTCTATGGCCACCTTGTCGCTTATTCCGCTAACCCTTGACATAACCAGCTTGAATCAACTTATAAATTCGCGGAGAGGTTTGTCCTCTCTCTGGGATAGACTCAAGAGATCGACATCGGATGTTTCTCTATCTATGAACATAGAGTACTGTTTGAGAAATTCCGATGCGAGCTGGCGGAAACTTCCGATGGAGTTTCGCTTAAGGCGTGCGAACCATTCGAGCGCCGCTCCTTCCAGATTTTTGACGAACAGACGGCAGTAACCGGCATCTTTTTCGCTCTCCTTCAGTGTGGCCCTTCCCATTGTGATGTGGAAGGCTTGAAGATGCGCTTTAGGGTCAGTCGTACCATTGTATATTGGTACTTTGATTTTTCCTGGCTCAGATACCTTGGTATCAGAGATGCGAGCAGTTAAAGGTGTTTTTCGAGCTCCCTCAAGTAATCTGTCGATCTCTGGGGCAGCGCTGGTAGCATGATGGATCTGGGATTTCACTGCCCTTACTTCTGCTGCGGTTTTAGTTATGTAATCGCGAAGGTCGCGTATGTCCGATTTTTCGCCAGCAGCTTTCCGAGCCTGCCGGCGTTTGCTGCGAGTAATCTTGGTTTGTTTTTCGGGTAACTCCTCCTATTCGACCCAGAATAGGTTTTCCTCTTCTTACGTCATAGGTTTATCGAATGGAGAGTCTTCCCGAGCCGAACGGCTTCTGGTTCTTCTTGGATGTATGTCAGGGTCCTCTTCCGTATCGTCGAAAACGTCGCGGGGATCCAAGTTGACAGGCTCGACTTCATCGACCTTTGTGTCCCTTGTGGGAGGTAGAGGGTTTTTCAGAGTTCCTTTTCTCAGCAGGGGATGTTTCGCTGGGGTTTTGACCCGAAGGACGTTCCCGCGACGTTCCAGGCCTGTCGAGTGGAGTTGTGATGTCGAGTCTTTTCCCGCGAATCTTTGTGGTTCCGCGGGGATGGATTGCTCGAGTCCTTGTTAACAAGGTTTCGACCTGTTTAGTCAAGGTGTTCACGAGTCAATCATGTTCTTCCGACCTTTTTTCATAGGTTGTGAACATCTTTTTAAACTCCTCGAGCGTTTTGGTGTTGGCTGGTGCGTTGGCCGCGGAGACATCTGCCGCTGGAGTGTTGAGATTGGTGTTGCTTCCTCCGTTGAGAGGAGTCTACAGGTTATTCGTGTCATCAGTTGTCATGTCTGGTTGAGCGTCTTGTGGCTGAGAGTTAGATTGATCCGTACCCCCCCCTCCTTTTAGCGCCAAACTGTGGGAACCGAAAATCGCACTGTCGATTTCCGTTTAAATTAGGAAAGTTAGGAAAACCCTAATTTCCCAGAGGTCCCGGATATCTACTAAACCACGCGCCAAGCAATCATAACACGAAATAAAGACAAGAAAAATAAGAAATCGTAAAAAGAGAGCATAAAGAAGTCTTATTCCGAATTTGCGTATGAGCGTTTACAACAAGGTAGGAGCCTCGGCTACGAGAACTGTCGGTGAGTTCCCTAGTTCTAATAACCTAAGACCGCATAACCTAGTTGAGTTGCAGCTCGGAATAACAAAAACGGAAAGTTGCCTAATTGCTCTAAGTGCTAAGTTTGCTCTCAAAAAGTTCTCCTCTTGTGCCTCTCACCTCGGACTCGTTATATACTCCCTCCAAGGTTGGTTTGAGCTTCCCTCTTCTACCTTTAAGCGTTCATAACTCGGAAATGGAGATATTCCATTTTACTCGATCTTCATGATTATCCGCGGAAACTTAACATTTATCTGCGGAAATTTGACATTTATCTTTTCTTGCGGACTAAGCATAAACCGCCATAGTATCTATGGGCTTTTCCTTAAAAAATCGTAAGTGGGTTTCTAATCACGTTTTAGACCAATGTTGGCCGTCTTTCGACTCGAAACGTTTATTACGATGTTTATCGATAAAACTAAACTTTCCGCAATTTTTATCGTAAAGTTTAAGTGATAACTCCAATAGAAGGGAGTGAGAAACGATATGGTTGCGGTACATAGGAGCTAGTATCAAGGAACAGACGAGAATGCACGGATTTGAGTTGTACCCGTTGATCGACGTTTGAGACAGCTCGGTCGCTACGTAGCGACCTGATCCGCGCTGGATCGATCGCTACGTAGCGACCGAACGAATGGCTTGAAGATTTCTCCTCAAAGTTCCTTGTAAAGATTTATTTACGAAGAATATTTTTCGTAAAGACGTTCATGCTGACTTTTACGGATATTTGGATGTTAACTTCGCCGTGTCCATTTTTGACCCCAACAAGGATCCCATGGTAGATTATCTAGATCATCTAAATCACTCTGAGATGATGATGGAGGAGGTGAAGATGGAGGAGTGATGGAGGAGGTGATGATGGAGCTTTTATTTTCAAATTTATCAAAAATTTCTCCATATCTTCAACTGAAAAAAGAAACGACAAACCAACTGTTAAAAAGTCAATAGAAGTATACTATATTAATATACAACATTCAAAACGTTACGTACTAAGAAAAACTTATAACCTATACAATATTCAAAACTTCATCTAAATATAAAGTAGAAAATATTACTACTAAAATTACATAATTAGATAACTAGATCACTAAAAGCAAATTTGATTGTCTTTTAAAGATCAAAAGGAGCTTGCCTATTTTGATGGCGATTGATAATCTGGTTTGCTTGATATTTTCTTAAAGAAGATGACAAACGTTTTCGTTAACAGAGTAAAAGGTACAATTTTCTAACCTAAATTTATTTGGGCTTTTAATTTTAAGGTAATTATTAATTAAATATACTTGTAAAATACGTGGGTTAGTTATTTGGCTTGTAGTAGAATTTTCTGTAATTAATAATAAGAGAGTTAGTGGGTTAGAGATCAAAGGTGTGTCGAACTATATTAAATTTGGTTCAATCATTCAATATTACAGAATGTGCATATATATTTAAAAAAATATTAAAATAAAAGGTGTGTTTGTTCTGGTTTGGGTGGCGTACAAAAAATTCTATTTTGAGAGACAAAGAAGAGAGACAAAGTAGATCTGGTTTGGGTCCGGCATACGGCCCGGAGCCCTTTTTCTCCTGTTAGGTTGTTTGTTCCTTGTTTCTCTTTCGACTTCTCTCCCTTACTGCCTTGTCTGAGCTCTAGTCCAGTATTTATCCTTCATCGTTTGGAGTTGAACGACATCAACGGTGGCTCTGCGTCTGGAGTCAAGGCGCGGTAGTGTGGAGGGTTCTGGCGTGGTGAAGTCGGCTTGTCAGGTTTTCAGTGAAGATCTCTCTTGCGGTTCAGTCTTCGGCTCAGGGATGGTGGTTTAATTTTGGCTTTCTTGTTTTGATTTCAGCTACGGTGCAAGCGGTGGATGTCAATGGTGCGATTGTGTTTGGTTGTTGTGGGGGTGTGTGGTTAGAGCAAGAGGTCTAACACCTTTGAGAAGACTCAGGTTTGCTTTGATGCTATCTTTGTGGTTTAGAGTCCTTCTCCTGGCCTTTGAATAAGTGTCCTTTCCGGATTGTCTTGTGCCTCTCTTGTCCTCGGTGGCTTCGGTTAATGGAAGCTTTATAAAGAGGTTGAAGCTGTTGATTCTCCGAAGAACGTTCAGTTGAGAAGGGAGCTTAATTTCCAGGCATTTGCCTGTTTGCTTCTTTGTTGGTGTAGGGTGTTTGGCTTGCTTGTTCTGGTTTGGTTCCGTGAACTTTAGCTTCAGGTTTTCTTGGTCTTGGGTCATTGTGAAGACATTGCATCGCTGTTTCTTCCTGGTGCTGTTCGAGGCAAGTTTTCCGGCTCGTCAAAACTCAGAAGTCTTATCTCTAGACTCCTCCTCAAGGTTTGTGTTCGAGACTGGATGCAAGAGTTATGATTAATCTTGTGTTTGTAGTAGTTTTTGTATGGAACCCGTTGTTTGGATTTGAGCTTCCCCTGTGTGGGCTATATGCTTTTGGGGATGTTAAAGTGTATCCGCCGGATTTAGTTGTTCAATCTTGTATGTTCCTCTATTTCATCAATCAAAATCAGTTGGAAAAAAAAAGGTGTGTCACCTAACACCCCATTGACTAACATAGGTCCGTCTCTGGCTATAGGTGAAGAACCTTTGGGCATTAGGGTTACCCCTTATCACACACCTTCAAGCATCAGTAAAATTTTAAGCGCCCTCGATGATGAAGATGAAGTCGCAGTCATAAGGGAGTAAAAAAAAACTATAGCTTCTTAAATCTTCATCTTTTCCTTCCATATTATGAAAACACCTCTGTTCTAGTCTTGATTTCCTACTCTTTAGTGATGAAGACCTGAAAGCAATGATTGTTGACAGGCCCTACATTCTGCCACAGAATCCCCGAGCAGTCGGAATCCGCCGTCACCGCAGTT
Organism: Brassica napus; assembly: GCF_020379485.1. Lineage (NCBI taxonomy): Eukaryota > Viridiplantae > Streptophyta > Magnoliopsida > Brassicales > Brassicaceae > Brassica > Brassica napus. Next base: position 16,484,422 of record NC_063451.1, read on the forward strand.
CTTCTAATCCAAGCTCGCGCGGTTGCGGGGTGGAGACGTATGCAAATGCATAACGACAGCGTCCTTGATGCTGAGGTTGAGAGGCTTGCCGTTATGATTTACCGAGAGCACGTTACGGTCCTCTGAATTCACGTTCTTTCTTCTGCTACTTTGGCTTTGTGTGTGTGTTTTAGTTGTTTGTATACCCGAACTTTTATCCCTATTCTATCTTTCCACCTTTTTGTAAAACAGACTCGTGTTCCTATCTTATTACCTAATTGATAGGATTTGTATAATGCAATCGTTGTTCTACCTTCAGTTTGCCACTTAAATTTGAGCTTTAACTTTCTATGCAGTTGTATGTACACGATTAGTAAATCACGGTCATAGTTCTTTTTTTTTTTTTTGAACACCAAATATTATAAATCTTCCAACCGACTAGTTGGGGAAAGCAGAGCGTAGTACAGACTTGGCCAAAGAATCAGCCATACAATTCAGAGAACGAGAAATGAAGCTAAAAGAAATACAAGAGAAACGTAAAGATAGGTTCTCGATGTCCCGGATGATTCCGTAGAGTTCAACCGAGTGGCACGTCGAGGAGATGGCAGCAATGAGCGCCTCGCAATCTGATTTAATGCAGATTTTGGAGATTCCAGCTTCAGCAGCATGGACGAGAGCGGACCGGACAGCGAGGGCTTCCGCCATCATGGCCGATGGGATAAACTCGAAGACGCCTGACCCCTTTAGCAGCACATCACCTTCCAAACTCATGATGCACCAGCCACAGCCAGCTCTGTACGTCGAAGCTATCCAAGCAGCGTCAGTGAAGCAGGAGAGCTCGGTGAGAGGTCGATGCAATGGAAGATTCTGAAGGTTGCGAGGCACTGGGGGCGATAACAGGGAAGCCTGAGCATTGTTCCACTCCTTGGCTGTACTAATAGCCTTGGAGAAGATTTCCTTAGGTTCGAAAACTCTGTTTTCAAAGATACGTTGGTTTCTTGCTGTCCAAATTACCCAGCAGAACCAAGGGAAGATGGTTTCCTTGACCCCTAGCGGGGGCAGATTGATGAGGGTTGATGTTGCTAAGAATGCTGACGCAAAGGATGGCATATATGTTGGATCAAAGTCTTGTTTCCATATGTTCTGAGCCCAAACATGTCTTGAGAAGCTACAATGGAGGAAGAGGTGCTCGGCTGTTTCCAATTCTCCACAATGTCGGCAGGTGATGTGATTGAGCAATCCCCTCTTTGCTAGGTTTTCTCCTAAAGGGAGAGCTCCATGTGTAATCTTCCATAAGAAGAGTTGTAGTTTAGGGGAGACTTTGGCAGTCCAGATTGCCTTGCATAAGGTCTGTTCCACCACTCTCTGGGCCTCTGTTACCTCTCTGATCTCGGCATTGCACTGGGATGCAGCGACATAGTACCCTGATTTCACAGAGTAGCTCCCTGATTTTGTTGCGAGCCATGCAAAGGAGTCTGGTGCTCCTGTAATGCTAGGACGGAGCTGTAGGATTTGAGGGAGTAGCGATGGGAGTGAGCTCATGATTCTCGGGATATTCCAGTTCCCGCTTCCTCTACAAATCAGGTCAGAGACAAACAGATCTTGATCGCTTTCGGTCACAGGTCCCATAGGTATACTCGGGTGTTCCGTACTCAATCAAGGATCTTTCCATACCCTGGTGTCGTCACCGTTGCCAATGGCCTTGCCCAGCTTGGTGATCAACAGGTCCCTACCCGCGAGGATGCCCCTCCACCCATGTGACATTGTCTTTGTCTCTTGAACATGAAGGAACTGAGCAGAGCCACAATATTTTCCTTCCAAGACCCGAGCCAGTAGGCAATCAGGCTTAGTGACGATCCGCCACGCTTGTTTCGCAAGAAGAGCTGTGTTGAAGGCTTGAATGTCGCGAATGCCGAGGCCTCCCAGCGCTTTTGGCTTCGTGAGTTTGCTCCAGGCTACCATACACATCTTTTTCTTCTCCGGGGAAGAATCCCACCATAATCTGGTTAAAGTAGACTGAATGCGGATGCAGGGGCTGATCGGGAGAAGGAAACAGGTCATTGCGTGTGAGGGAATCGCTGAAAGAACAGACTTCAGCATAACGAGTTTCCCCGCTCCTGAGAGCTGCCTTGACGACCAGGAAGCGGCTTTCACCCTGATACGATCAACAATGCTAGTAAAGAGGTCCTTTTTTCGCCGTCCAAAGTGTTCGGGGAGACCCAAATATTTGCCCGTTCCTCCCTCTTTCTCTATCCCGAGGTGTGATTTAACACGTTGCCGTATTGCCTGCGGGGTCTTTGCGGAGAAGGAGATGGAGGATTTTGAAGCGTTGATTAGCTGTCCGGACGTCATTTTGTACTTCTGAAGAATGTCCATTAGCGCCGAGCAACTTTCCTCATTAGTATTGAGGAAAAACATAGTGTCGTCTGCAAACAGCAAGTGGTTTAGGCGAGGGGCAGACGTGGACACTCCAAGACCAGCTAGATGCCCGCTGCGTTGCGCTCGTTTGCATAGTCCCGAAAGAACTTCTCCACATAGGATGAAAATGTACGAAGAAAGCGGGTCGCCTTGTCTTATGCCTCTAGATGGCACAACTCTCCCATGAACAGAGTCATTAACCAAGAAGGAATATGTTACCGACGATATGCATTGCATGATGAGATGAACTAGACCAGTCGCATAGCCGAACCGAAGCAGGACCGTCTCGATGACCTTCCATTCAAGACAATCGTATGCTTTACTCATATAGGTCTTCACCGCCATAGAACAATGGATCACTGCCTCTGATGCCTTGAGAGTGTGAAGGATCTCGTGTGTGATCAATACGTTATCCGAGATGGCCCGGCCCGGGACGAAAGCTGATTGGGTATCCGAGATGATGTCCTGAAGCGTCGGTTTGAGGCGTAGAGATAGGATTTTCGTGATGACTTTGTAAGAGACGTTACACAGCGCGATCGGCCTGTAATCAGCCACCACTTTCGCACTAGTCGACTTCGGTATCAGCCTGATATATGTGGTGTTTGTCGCAACTGGCATGTTACCCGTGCGAAAGAAAGCTTGCACCTCCAGGACCAGGGAGGGACCAATAGTACTCCAGTTGGAGTGAAAGAAACTCGCAGAAAAACCATCCGGCCCTGGCGCTTTATCCGGATGTATTAGGAACATAGCTTTTTTGATTTCGTTCACCTCCGGTATGGTCTCAAGTCGATGGTTCATCTCGTCCGAAATGCTAGGAGTAATTGCTGTAGCAACAATATTTGACAAAGTCGTGAGAGGGGCGCCTGAGCTGTCTGAGGTAAAGATATCGTCGAAATACGATGATATTTGTCCCGCTATCTGATCTTCCTCAAAATAAGCTTTCCCATCGCCGTCCTCCAGCACTGACATTCTGTTGCGGGCTCTGCGCCCTTTGGCAATTGCATGGAAATAGCCTGAGTTCTTGTCACCTGCAGAGAGCCACATGATCCGACTACGTTGGCGCCAAAACTCCTCTTCCTCCTTGTATGCAAGGCGTAGCTTAACGTTGAGGGAGGCAATGTGAACATCATCCCCATTATGGTCAGACATGGCGGTCTCAATATCTTGTTTGAGATTGCTTATCGTCTCTTTGCTGTTGAAAGACTGGATCCGAGTCCAGTCAGATATCGTTCTGCGGCAACGTGATAATTTAGCATCCATAGTCAGAGTGGGTTCTGCGTTCCATACTTCAGCAATAAGTTTCTTCACCTCCTCGTTATCCTTCAGCCTGCGATCGTATCTGAATAGGCGATTTTGTCTTCGGTTTGATGAGTCAAATACAATGATCAGCGGTCTGTGGTCGGACGTGTCGAAATCTAAATAGTGACATCTGCCTGTCAGAAAATGATCAGACCAAGCCGGGTTCACCAATGCTCTATCAAGTCTGCAGTACACAAGGTGAGTTCGTCGTCTTCCTCGCCATGAGAGGGGGATACCAGTGTGCTTGAGATCAAATAGGTCACAGCTGGTTAACATGCTGCGAAACGCCCCAAAGGAACCTTCAGCTCTTTCCGGGCCGCCAGATTTTTCGCTATTGTCAATGATCTCGTTAAAATCTCCAGTAAGAATCCAAGGAGTGGTCCTTGTTATTGCAAAGGAGATAAGCAGATCCCATATAGCAGAGCGGTGTGATGCTTCCGGGGCTCCATAAACAAAAGTAGCAAAACAAGTTTCTCCTTTATATGAGATGATAGTATCGATTACATTCTTTGACGAAAATAATATTTGAAGATCAATGTCTTGCTTCCAGTAGAGAGCAAGCCCACCACTATTAGGTCTCTCAGGGGGAACTAAGTGCTTTCGGTCAACTCCAAGAAACTCTAGTTCTTTCAAAACAAATGCGTCCGGGTTTTTAGTTTCTATGAGGAAGATTATATCAAGGGAAGCTTGCTGGTTAAGCTCCTTGATCCGCTGGACTGTCATGGGGTTCCCCAGCCCATGACAATTCCAGCTTAGCATAGCTAAGGAAGATCGGTTTTTGACAGCCGAAAATCCATCGACTGCTTTGTGGTTGGCGGGATGAGTGTGATCGGGGGTACTGCTGCGGAAGGGACTTGCCTTGAGTTCCTCCATCGTCTTGAAGTGGGCTGGTTAGAGGTCCCTGGGGAAGCTTGGACCTGCGCCAATTTCCTCTTTCGGGATCCCACTCCAGAATAAGTCTTGGGACTGAGTCTGATCGTAGTGCGTGAAATGTTAGTCCTCGCAGGTCTGCCTCGTCTACGGGCCGTTTTAGCCGTTCCAGTGTCCAGCGGTGATGCCTGGGGTGTTGAGTCTGTCGTGTGAGGGGGAGATAGGTCAGCAGCAGGTAAGACATTAGCAGTGGAGTTTCTCAGTATCCTTGCTGATGTTTCCTCCACTGTACCATCAATCTCAGTTTGCAGTACTCGTTTTTGACGTGCTGCTCTTTCCACTGGGTCGTCTACATTCATGTATAGCAGGGTCGATTCGTTGAGTTCCTCCATCACCGATTCCAAGGTTGGTAGGCCAGGAGGTTGTGGAAGAACATCCATTCCCAAGTTGGCTTCTTCTCCCGCTCGAGGAGAATGGTTCAGTCGCTGTTGAGATGTAGCTTCCTGGTCTGGGATGGTAGGCCTTGCTCGACCCTGAGGTCTCGGAGATCGGCGCGTCGTCACATTGTTGAGATTTTCCTCAGCATGAGTGGCAATAAGGGTCTGGAAGTCCGTGATGTTTATGTTTCGCCCCAGAGATGGTCGAGGGGAGCACGATTGTCTTTGCTGATGAATGACTTCCTGATTTGAGAAAGGAGATTTAGCTCTCCATTGTAGTGTCGGCGATCGATGGTTTGTGTCTCTGTTCTCTCTGTGATTGTTGGGTCGACGTCTGGAGTATGGTGGCGAGTGGTAGGTCTGTTCTCCCTGGACTGACTGTCGCTGCGGTAGTCCCCGCTCTGTTGTTTGTTGGGAGTGATGTACTGCAGGAGCTATCTTATTTTTTGGTCCCGTGGGGCGCAAGCCAGCAGTAGAAACTCTATTTCCAAAAGGTCTACCATGTCGGTCGACTCTTTGGTGGAAAGATCGCTCTTGAGGTTTAGAGATCCTTTCAGTATCCCGTGGATTGGCTCGAGAGTCAACTACCGCTTCCGTTCGTTTAGTAGACCCGAACAGGAAACTGTCTTGAGACTTTGCCTCGTCACGAGGTTTTTCGGGGCACTGGGATTGTAGATGTGACAATCTGAAGCAGTATGAGCAATGATTTCCCAATCTCTCGTACTCAAGAGTGATCGTCCTTTCTTCACCCGAATCAAAATCCAGAGTGGGTTCCATAGGAAGTGGTATTAATCCATCCACAATGAGTCGGATGCGAGCTGAGGAACGAGTAACCACATACGTCTCAAGCTCACCTAGCTCAAGCCCAATGTTGCGTACCACCTTCTCATGCCAATAGTGAAGTGGTAAGCCCCTGATAGTGATCCAGAAGGGTATATGTGATGGGAAGCTCGGGGAGATAAGTGGTTCCCATCTCTGAACTATGATCATCCAACGACCAAACTGATAAGGCCTGTTGCGGAGCACTTCCTGGATCTCTTCCTCCTTCTCAAGGCGGAATTGAAAACAGTCTCTGCCAAGGTCATAACCCACAGCTGGGTCAACATTTCATTTCTTTGCGAGATAAGGTAGGACAGAGCTCATCCTCTGTTCTCTAGCATTAGTAGGCCGCCCCACCAATGTGAAGCAATTTTCCTTAATGAGCTCCGAAGGGTCAAAGTCAGGAGCACGGATCCTAATTCTAGGAGGGCCTGTAGGGTTCCCCGCAATAGATTTACCCTTTTCTTCAGCTGAGAAACGCCTAGCCATAGTTGCAGAAGGAAAATTATAGCAGTTGGCGGATATGTAGTGGAGGGCAGATGTAACAGAAGTTCCGGTGTGACTTAGAGGTTATGAAGGTTTTGTGGCCGATGGGGACTAGTAGAAGAAACGAAAGTGAGGACGGTGTAGTTGAAAAGATTACGTTGTTGAGCACCAACGAACAGAGGCCAGAGGAGTAGCAGTCGACTCGGCTTCCTTTTCAAAATCCACAGCAGTCAGCCTGTCCCCCTGTAGGTATGGGAGGAGGCACAGAGGGGGTCCCTGATATGGGGGAAGCAGCCGCAGCGGCCTTCGCGGCCATTAACGGTGGCGGAGAAGGTTTACAAATCTCAGAAGCGGTATGGTGGTTTTAAAACTTTCCGCAAAAGGGTGAGAAACCAGGTTGGTGGAAAGTCAGAGGAGAGAAAGATTTGAAACCATAACCCAAAGAAGAAGTAAACCGGGTAGATGCAAACCGTGGGGGCCAAAACCGGAATTACGAGACCTCTCTCGGGAAGAGCGCCTGAGAGAGAATGTTTATACACTGTTCAACTATTTTACGGTCATAGTTCCTTCTCGTTATTCTCGCTATTTATTCTTGATGCGTTTATAATAGTCATTTTCATTGCCGTACGTTCCTTCACATACCTTTGCTGATAGTTGGGACGACCTTTCAACTAGATCTGTTAAATCTCTACTCTCAAGGTTTAATCCGGCAACCCAAATCACACTAGCGAAATGGACGTTGGTTATATAACTGGATATGTCATTTTTTAGTTATGGAGGAAATTTTTTTTGCAGGATCATAAAATGACATATCCAGTTATATAATCGGAGAACTAAAAAAAATAGATGGCCATTACTTTAATTGAGTTTAACTTATCCATTAGCTTACATAATTTGCCAGCGTAAGTCAATAGTCACACCAGTCCGGTTTGAGTCGAAATTGGCAACCCTAGCCTGGTTTAGCAAGCGTTCATCACATTTGTACCTTCTACTTATTATTCCCAAACCCACCATCGGTTTTGGTGGCTTCCAAAGATGTTTCCTTCCCCACCTTGCCTCTATATTAGCTTCCAATTCTAAACCGGTAATGTATTCGATAATGGTGTTATTAGCCGGTTAAAATTAATGAAATTGTCTGGCTAATATTATATTCATAGTCAACCTCTTTTTGGTTTAGCCACTTGCCCCTATATTAAGTTCCAATACAAAAACCAGTCTTGGTTTGATAATTGATATTGTAGCCAGTTCAAATTAGTGTTAGCCAGTTAAAACCAGACGTGAGTTTGATAATTTTTGTTGTAGACAATACGATAAAAAGTTATCCGACTAGTATAATCTATATTATAATAGATCAGTTTTTGTTCACTTTTCAGATTGTCCACGTGTGCATCTTTGTGGGCTCCACAATTTTTTTTTTTTTTTTCTTTTTCAATCTGTCGAGTCGGCTGCGATATGTAACCATAATAGGCTTCGAAATATTTTTTTAGGGATTCATTGTTATCTGTTCTTTGTCTCTTCCACTTCTCCGTCTCCGTTAATCTTTGACTCGAGAGACAGTGAATGCTTCTCCAACTCTTAGCATCCCCTATCATTCAACGGATTTCTCTTAATTTTTCGCAAAAAGCAATCATTTCAAAGCGAAAGGCAGAGAGAAAACGTTAAGGGCAGAGTGAAAGGACCCGACCCATTTTTTCGTAACATCAGTACGAGTCTGGCTCGACTTCCTCAATCAGACTTGGGCCGTTTTCATATTTTTTTCTTACTTAGAATTATTTCAGAGTGTTAGTTCTTTTTCAGACAGTCAAGCAAAGCATAATATGATTTGAATAGATAATCTGAGGTTAGAGTTAACAAGTCAGTTCGCTATAGACTATTACATGTTAATTTCGTCCTATATCTACCCAAATCCACCATCCTTCCTTCCTGCCCTTGTCTCGCGTTCAAGCTATGTCTTTACCCTTTCGGGTCTGGTCCTGATTTGCAACCAAACAAGGAGGCATAAGCAAACAGTATGCTTAGTGAGAGCGGTCATTCCGTCCCACTCAGCCAAGTAAAGCAATCGAGTCAATCAGTCAATAAACGGACATGCTAATCATCAGTCAGTTACTTAGCCGACCCAATCGTTCCAAGCCAAAGCGCCATCAGATTCAGTCAAGCCCTAGCAGGCCAATACGACTCTAGGCGCTTGATATGATCCAGATGCGTCGATGGAAGGAACCGACTGTTCGGACCAAGCCAGAACTTAGCAGATAATTCGAATTAGACAAGCAATCAGTACATAGAACATTCCTATCAATCAGACTACGATTCAGTACGATAGGCTACGGTCACGCACTCACCTTTGTCTTAGAGTCGGTTTGTTCTGTTTGATTCGGTCTTTTCTGACACCTCTTGAGCGGTTTTCGTCGGATCTTCGATCGTTCAGACAGTCAGATTCACCCCACAGACGATCGTTCTTGACTCGGACTTGATCAATCCAGCCAAATATCGAAAACTCTCCCTTAATCGGACTTTTCTCTCTCTGAGTTTTTCTCTGGTTCTTTCTTCCCCTTTCCGTACAAAAATTGCGAAATAAGACAAAGGACGATTAAAATGGGCAGTTGGGCGGTTTAGGCCCAAGAAACTGCCAAGTTAACTATTCCCGCTTATTTTACACGGGGCTCTTAATCCGTAACCGCCACCCCGCGCTCCAAAGCGTTCCAGCGCGAGTTTTTCCCCTTTTCGGACTTTAACTGTTCCCGCCAGTTTTACTTAGAAGAAACTCGAGCTAGAGCTGACTGATCCAGTCGACAACTCTAACCGCCTTGTCCGAATCAGACTGATACTACTGAATCAGCTCATCTCAGCTTAGCCGACAGTCTGATTTCAGACAATCGCTGTCTAGCCGACCAGTTCAACCGTCTTGTCCGAATCCAACAACACTTGTCCGGATCCGACCATCGCTGTCCGAAAATTCCGCTTTGCCTGGATTTTCATCGAGTTGTCCGAACATCCTGAGTTTCAACAAACCGAACGGCCTGTCCAATAACCCGAGCGTAAGACCGACTGATGGAGCTTTGTTTGGCTCAAAAACAGATATGTTCCTAGCTTTAATCGGGTACATGGTTCCGCTCTAGTCGCTACTAATCAGGCGCCGATCCAAGTTCTCCCATCCACCCACGGAAAGTCCTTCGAACTCTGATCAGCTCTTTCTAGCATCATCCAATCCATTCAGTACGTTCTCACAGTTCGGCCAGTCAGTCCTCAGATCATCCTAACATCGATCTTCGGAACACGGTCGCTACAAGTTCTCCCCCACTTGGCTCAGACTCGTCCTCGAGTCTTTCTTCCTGAACTTCCTTGAGTTTGTCAAACCACTTTGGAAACTCAGCTTTCATTCTCGCCTCTGGCTCCCAAGTCGTTTCTTCTTCTCCATCGCAGTCCCAAACGACTTGGATCATTTTGATATTCTTTTTGCCTTCAGGTTTGGTTTTTCTACCAATGACCCGGACTGGTCGTCCTTCCACAGTAAGGTTCTCTCTCAAGTCAGATGGTGGTTCAGGAACCACATTGTCTTGATTCCTTATGCATTTTCGCAGCAAAGATACATGGAACACGTTATGGAACTGAGCCATCGATGAGGGCAGCTCCAGATTATAGGCGACCTTTCCAATCCTTTCCAGGATCTTGTACGGCCCCATGTATCTTGGACTCAGCTTGGCATTTTTTGAGGATCGGTCATTGCCTTTGTAGGTGACGGTTTTGAGATATACCATCTCTCCTACTTCGAACTCAAGGTCTTTTCTGCGTCTGTCTGCATAACTCTTCTGTCTGTCCTGAGACTCTTTCATCTTCAGTTTCAAGACTCGGATTCTTTCAGTTGTCTCTTCTACAAAATCTCGGCCAAATATGCTGCGCTCCCCCACTTGGGTCCAGCATAACGGTGTCCTACACGGACGTCCGTACAATGCCTCGTAAGGCGACATTCCAATGCTTGCATGATAGCTGTTGTTGTAAGAAAACTCAGCCAGATGCAAGTACTGATCCCATTTGTCTCCCCAATCCAGAACACAAGATCGCAGTAAGTCTTCAAGTGTTCGGATTGTCCTCTCTGATTGTCCATCCGTTTGCGGATGATATGCTGTACTCATATGGACCTTGGTCCCCATCGACTTCTGCATAGCTCTCCAAAAGGCCGAATAAAACTTGGAGTCTCGGTCTGACACTATGCTTACCGGAACTCCATGAAGTCTGACGATCTGTTCCACGTACAACTTGGCTAGCACCGCTGCATTGTCTGTTTTGTTGATAGCCAAGAAGTGTGCAGACTTGGTCAATCTGTCCACTATCACCCAGATAGCGTCCTTGCCATTCCTGATTGGCAAGCCAGTCACGAAGTCCATCGTGATCTTATCCCAAGGCCATTCTGGGATGGGTAAACTCTGAAGTAGTCCACTCGGAACTTGATTTTCTGCCTTAACCATTTGGCAGATTGGGCACCCAGCTACCCATTTTGCAACATCACGCTTCATTCCAACCCAATGATAGTATCTCTTCAAGTCTCGGTACATCTTATTGGCTCCTGGATGTATCGAAAACTTTGACTGATGTGCCTCCTTTAGGATCTCATCCCGCAATCCTTTGTCGTTAGGAACACACACTCGGCCATTAACCAGAATCGTCCCATTGTTTGAAGTCTGATACTCCGTTTTCTCGTTCTTGGAAGCTTTGATCAGATCTTCATCCTTTTCCTGTGCAAGGCGAACTCGGGACAACAAGTCCGCCTGATCCGCTGCACCAAGACCCAACGGTTCAACTTCGTCAGTCAAGGCAGCTAGTCGTAAGGTTCCAACCATGTGAACTAGTTCCTCCATGTCTTTCTCTGAAGCCGAAGCTACTCTCTTCCGGCTCAAGGCATCCGCGACCAGATTTGCCTTTCCCGGATGGTAGGCAATATCCAAGTCGTAATCCGCAACCAGTTCCATCCAACGCCTCTGTCTAAGGTTCAGCTCTGGTTGAGTAAAGATATACTTCAAGCTCTTATGGTCCGTGAAGACTTGGACCTTAGCACCATAGAGATAAGACCGCCATATCTTCAGGGCAAACACGACAGCAGCCATCTCTAAGTCGTGTGTTGGATAGTTCCCTTCGTGTTTCCTTAGCTGTCTAGACGCATACGCGATCACTTTGCCTTGCTGCATCAATACGCACCCAAGTCCAACTTTGGATGCATCTGTGTACACCATGTATGGCTCGTTGTCCATTGGAAGAGCCAATACTGGAGTAGTCGTCAACATCATCTTGAGTTTGCTGAAATTCACATCACAGCCTTCTGTCCACACGAACTGAACATCTTTCCCGGTTGACAACCCGGTCAACTTTGTCAACGGTTGAGCCATGCTGGCAAATCCCTTAACAAACCGTCGGTAGTATCCAGCCAGTCCGAGAAAGCTCCTGATCTCTGTTGCGTTTCTTGGTCTGGGCCAGTCCGCAATGGCCTTGATCTTCTCTTGGTCCACAGACACTCCCTTGTCCGAGACCACATGACCCAAGAAACCAATTTCTCTTTGCCAAAAGCTGCATTTGCTGAGCTTGGCGAACAACTTATGTTCCCGCAGCTTATCCAAAACCATTCTCAGATGGTCCTTGTGCTATTCCTAATTCTTTGAGTAGATCAAGATGTCGTCTATGAAGACTATAACGAATTCATCCAGGTAGTCTCTGAAAACGTTATTCATCATCTTCATAAAGGCTGCAGGGGCGTTGGTCAATCCGAAGGGCATGACCACAAACTCGTAGTGGCCATATCTCGATCTGAAGGCTGTCTTACGGACATCCTCTTCAGCAATCGGAATCTGATGGTATCCCGAAGCTAAATCAATCTTGGAGAAACAAGTAGCACCTCGGAGTTGGTCCAATAACTCGTCTATCCTTGGAAGAGGGTACTTGTTCTTCACTGTGACTCTGTTAATTCCCCTGTAGTCAATGCATAGCCTGAAGCTACCATCTTTCTTCTTCACGAACAAAACCGGTGCGCCCCAAGGTGAACTGCTTGGGTGCACAAACCCTTTCTCCATCAGTTCATCTAATTGTTTCTTAAGTTCTGCCATTTCAGCCGGAGCCATCCGGTACGGAGCTTTCGAGATTGGCTTTGTGCCCGGCTCAAGCTCAATCGTGAAAGGATCAGAACGGTCCGGTGGTAATCATGTCAAGGATTCGAACACGTCATCATACTCCTTTACAATCGGAATCCCTTCCAACTCAGCATCAGGTCCGACTTCCACAGTTGTGATTGAAGCCAGATAAGCCTCACATCCTTTTTCCAGCATTCTTTCTGCTTGAAGTGCTGAAATGATCAGACTCCCATTGGTCGGTCTGACCCCTTGATAGACAAGCTTTCCATTGCCTATCTCAAACTGAACTCGGTCAAGATGACAATCAAGATGTGCCTTGTATTTACTCAGCCAATCCATTCCAAGGATCACATCGTATGATTTCACTGGGCAAACGACCAAGTCGGCTGGCATGTTCACTCCTCCGATCATCACAGAGACGTTTCGGATTTTCCCTGAAGTGTACATGATCTGACCACCAGCTGCCCAAACCACTCTTACTTCTTCTTCTGGTTCTTTCTGAAATTCCCCAATTCCAATCATCTCGGGTTGCACAAAGCAGTGAGATGCACCAGAATCAAACAGAACATGGGTTGCCACTCCACCCATGACTAAGGTCCCTACATATTCACCCGGAACACTAAGGACCTACTCTACAAGCAAGCAATTTCACACAGAAATTCTTAAGGCAAAGGTGAGAGATAGGATGACTCACCAGTGATCGGACGAGACGTGCTTGGGTCCATTGACTCATCCCGATTGTGTACACCCGCGGCATGATGGCCTGCCTCTTTGCCGCCGGCTGAGGCCCATCACTCGGACGCTTCCCAGCAGATTGCGCATCCTTCGGACACTGATTCTTGTAGTGCCCCGTTTCGCCGCAGTTGTAGCACACACGTTCCCCAGCACCCTTGTTCTGGCTCTTCGGCCTTAGATCTTCCTCAGGGCAATCACGCACCTTGTGATCCATACTTCAGCAACGGTGACAAGCTCCCGTAGCAGCACGGCAGACACCAGAGTGCATCTTCCCGCAAGTCGAACACGCACTGCGACCTGTTGCATTCGGCTTGCTGGAAGAGCCAGCCTTCACCGGCTTTTGATTCTTTCCCGCATGCTTACCAGGATGGACATGCGCCACTGTGCCAAACACCTTGGCTTCCTCACTGATTCCAGCTTCCTGTTCTGCGGCCTTTTCCACCAGTTCGGCCACAGTATCATAGTTGCGGATCTTACAACGAGTTCGGAGATCAACCCTGAGTCCGCGCATGAATTTGCGGACCAAGGAGATTTCCGACTCAGCCTCACGCCCAACATACTTCTTGAGGCTGTTGAATTCCGCTTCATACTCCCTTACAGTCATAGATCCATGTTCCAGTCTGAGAAAAGCTCCCTCGAGCTGATCAAATGCTTCCGGCGGAAAATACTTCCCACGGAATTCGGTCTTAAAGTTGGCCCACGTGCAATGCTCATCACCAATCCGAGCCGCTACACCTCGCCACCAGAGGTGCACATCACCGTCCAAGTAGTGGACAGCAATGTCCTTCTTGTAAGCAAGAGGACAACGGATCGACTTAAAGTTCCGCCCTATCCTGTCAATCCATTGATCTGCTTCCTTTGGTTTGGAACCACCCGAAAAGAACTTTGTTCCCAGTTTCTGCATGTGGTCCATAACCTTGAGGTAAGACGGATTCCTAACAACGTGTGCCTCCTCTCCATCAGGCACCACGTTCTCCACTTCCCCCGCAACAGGTGGAGCCACTGGAGGTGCCGCCGCAGCAGGCAATCTTGCCAAGACTTGCGCCAAGATAGCCAAAACGGCTTCCAATCCAACCGGAGCAGCAGCAGCAGCTCCAGCAGCAGCACCAGCCGCGGCAGCATTGTTCAAATTCGCTGCATTCTGAGCAGTATTCCGAGCCTCTTCCGTACCAGCTTCATTCCTGGCCACGTTGCTCGCAGACCCCTCAGCGGTCTCATTCACAGTCCTTCTTGTGTTACGGTTACTTTTTGCCATCTGCAACAAGATCACAGGCAAGTTAGTCAAAACTAACTTGGGATCAGGACTCGGAACATAGAATTTACCGCGAGACGTCAGGCTTGGAAGGATGGTTTGCCCCAATAACCCACTATACTTAGATTGTCCTAGAACTCGACTCCGCTCTGATACCACTTGAAAGGACCCGACCCATTTTTTTGTAACATCAGTACGAGTCTGGCTCGATTTCCTCGATCAGACTTGGGCCGTTTTCATATTTTTTTCTTACTTAGAATTATTTCAGAGTGTTAGTTCTTTTTCAGACAGTCAAGCAAAGCATAATACGATTTGAATAGATAATCTGAGGTTCGAGTTAACAAGTCAGTTCGCTATAGGCTATTACATGTTAATCTCGTCCTATATCTACCCAAACCCACCATCCTTCCTTCCTGCCCTTGTCTCGCGTTCAAGCTATGTCTTTACCCTTTCGGGTCTGGTCCTGATCTGCATCCAAACAAGGAGGCATAAGCAAACAATATGCTTAGTGAGAGTGGTCATTCCGTCCCACTCAGCCAAGTAAAGCAATCGAGTCAATCAGTCAATAAACGGACATGCTTATCATCAGTCAGTTACTTAGCCGACCCAATCGTTCCAAGCCAAAGCGCCATCAGATTCAGTCAAGCCCTAGGAGGCCAATATGGCTCTAGGCGCTTGATCTGATCCAGATGCGTCGATGGAAGGAACCGACTGTTCGGACCAAGCCAGAACTTAGCAGATAATTCGAATTAGACAAGCAATCAGTACATAGAACATTCCTATCAATCAGACTACGATTCAGTACGATAGGCTACGGTCACGCACTCACCTTTATCTTAGAGTCGGTTTGTTCTGTTTGATTCGGTCTCTTCTGACACCTCTTGAGCGGTTTTCGTCGGATCTTCGATCGTTCAGACAGTCGGATTCACCCCACAGACGATCGTTCTGGACTCGGACTTGATCAATCCAGCCAAATATCGAAAACTCTCCCTTAATCGGACTTTTCTCTCTCTGAGTTTCTCTCTGGTTCTTTCTTCCCCTTTCCGTACAGAAATGGTGAAATAAGACAAAGGAGACGATAAAATGGGCAGTTGGGCGGTTTAGGCCCGAGAAACTGCCAAGTTAACCATTCCCGCTTATTTTACATACGGCTCTTAATCCGTAACCGTCACCCCGCGCTCCAAAGTGTTCCAGCGCGAGTTTTTCCCCTTTTCGGACTTTAACTGTTCCCGCCAGTTTTACTTAGACGAAACTCGAGCTAGAGCTGACTGATCCAGTCGACAACTCTAACCGCCTTGTCCGAATCAGACTGATACTACTGAATCAGCTCATCTCAGCTTAGCCGACAGTCTGATTTCAGACAATCGCTGTATAGCCGACCAGTTCAACAGTCTTGTCCGAATCCAACAACACTTGTCCGGATCCGACCATCGCTGTCCGAAAATTCCGCTTTGCCTGGATTTTCATCGAGTTGTCCGAACATCCTGAGTTTCAAAAAACCGAACGGCCTGTCCAATAACCCGAGCGTAAGACCGACTGATGGAGCTTTGTTTGGCTCAAAAACAGATCCGTTCCTAGCTTTAATCGGGTACATAGTTTGAACTCTGATCAACTCTTTATAGCATCATCCAATCCATTCAGTACGTTCTCACAATTCGGCCGGTCAGTCCTCAGATCATCCTAACATGGATCTTAGGAAGGAAGGCGGTGGCTACACAGAGCCCGACCCCTTCTTCTTCTTCGTGAAAAAGCTTCTGACGCCCAGAAAAAGGAAGCAGCTTTATATTAAATCTACGAGATTTTTCATCAGGTAAATGACCCTAAAGCGAGCTTCTTTCACGTCTTCCCTTTTCATCGTCTCATCGTTCCAGCTCCATATCTATCACCCTCCCCCATTCTCTGTTCATCTCAAAGGTCAATTTCCTCTACCTCTATCTCTCTTTGGGCCATTCAATCGTGTTCCGGAAACGCTCTTGATGCTGCATAGCGTATTAGCCGTGAAGCTGAACGCCGAGGCTGTCCTGCGTCTATCGTCTCCAACGACAAATTCGACTCGGTATGTGAGATGTTGTTGTGAATCAATTTGATTTCTTACTCTGTTCTGAAGATTGTTTGCTTCAGATTTTAATATCAAGGAAACCGTGACAATTCCTCTGTTTGATCAATTAGAACCGATGATTTTTGTAATCAGCTCTTAGATTTGAGCGGTTCTATTGATTGAATTTCGAGTAAACTTATAAAAGTATTTTCCTTTATAACTTAATTCTTATTCAAAAAGTTGCCATGTTCTTTTCTCCAGAGTTCCTTGCCTCATGAGGACGCTATTCTTTTTGTTGTATCCACTACAGGGAAAGGAGACTCTCCAGATTCTTTTAAGGTTCGTTGTCAATTTTCACTACCAATAATGCAGTTTTTTGCGTACTTTATTTTTTGTTCCTTGTCCTTTTTTTTTTAATCACTGAAGGAGTTTTGGAGGTTTCTTCTTCAAAGAAACTTGGGAAACTCTTGGTTGCAACGAGTTCGCTTTGCAGTGTTTGGGCTAGGTGATTCAGGTTACCAGAAGTACAATGTAAGTGCATCTGCCACATTATGTAATCTGTTTCACATTCTTGTCAACATACATTTTATTTCTGGTTATGTTTTGATGTATTCATCAGTATGAAAGAAAAAAAGTAGGCTTTACTGAGGAATAAGTATACTAGCTAACTAAAGATTCCCACAACCAGAAATCTTAAGATGTGTCTGAATTATTGTTCTCTGCCAAAAATATTCATGACATTATTTCTTCTGATGGTTTTAGTTTGTAACAAAGAAGCTAGACAAAAGATTACTAGATCTTGGGGCCACAACCATCATCGAGAAAGGTCTAGGAGATGATCAACACCCATCATGGTATGGAACGGTATATTATTGAGGAAAATAATGATTCTGTAAAATTTGATCTTCCCTTTATTCTTTTGTAGCACATGAACCATTTGATCAGTGGAAAATATAGTATCCACGTTTTTTTCCTGCTGCTTGTTTTGTACTATATGTCTAAGTGTTTGAATACTAAATTTTTGGTTTTGGTGTTTTCTTTATTTTTGAGGTATGAAGCAATATGTTGTCTTTGTGGAGTATTTTATATCAAATCAAGCCCATATACTTTCCTAATGGTCCAGAAGTGGTGATTCTTGACATATTTGTTGATTGGTGTTATTTAAGAAGGATCATTGATTACTCCCTGAAAAAAAACTCGAGCTTTCAGATTACCGGAATTAATACATCGTTTTACTTCAATCGATGGGGTGAGATTCTTCTTCCAATCTCTGTGTTAGGCCTTATGCATATTCTATTGGTGGTATTTGATTTATTCTGATTTTGAGATTCTTCACATGATAGATAAGCCTTAGTAAAGATTGTTTTGCATGTATTCAGACAAGAAGTTTTGAACTGAAAAAAAAAACAATAGCTGGTAGGTAGGGAAAAATAAAGAAGTTTGTGTGGGGTTTTGTAACAGAACAGTGGCTGCGTGGCTTGCTACAGAGAACCCAGATCAACTAAAACTTCTCTAAATGATCCACTTTCCAATTCTGTAGCTCAAACGGTTAAGAAACCGAGCGTCTCTGAAAATTTCTGGTCAACAAGCACAGTTGATATGGACAACATCACCTTTCCTTCTCAAGGAGGAAGCATATCATCCAGCTAGACTTTTGAATCTCAATCTGTTTCCCGAAACTCAAATCCCCTGCCTGAGTTTGTAAACCAAGGTTAACTTTCTTCCCTTTGGATTCGTGGTGTGTTATGGGGATGGGTTATATATGTGTGTGTTTGCAGGCCTTCTTCTTTGGAATCAGACAAGTGAGCTTTGTGTGGGAAAAGAAAGACCTAATACAACCCACCGGATCGCAATCAAGGATCCAAGATATAAAGTGAGTGGCCTCATTATACACACATTATTGTCTCCTCAAGAAAAAAAAAGCTAATGCTAAAGGACTGAACACACCTTTTTAACATTTTTATGTGATTTAAACATCAGTTGGAACGCAGCATCGTATGATAGCCTTAAGAACGCTGAAGTAATGAGTCCACTGATCATCGTCTCCCATTGTCCCGTAAGTACACAAAATAACTCACTTTTCCAATAACTTTCCCCCATGACATCCTTAATAATAAGTTTATAAAATTACATAACAGCATGATGGAGGTCTACTTTTCTTTATGGGACGAAGCTGCATCAATGTTTAGGGGTCTCCTTAATTCAGGGGATAGAACTTAATCTGTCAATGTGGTCACAAGTGTGATCCCAAAAAAATTGGAGGTAGCTTACATATTTAAACTTTAAAATTAGCTTAAACCAATAGTTGACAAAGAGACCCCTATATGTTGATGCAGCAATAATTATTATTGTCTATGTTTTTAATTGGAATAAAAACATATCAATATATGATTTTCATGATTTTATCAGTATATGTTTTTAAGGAGATTACTTTTTTTTACAAAAGTTGAGGAGATTTACTTTAACTGTCATAGCCGTACCCATATTTCTTTTTTTTAGCATATGCATATAATTGTATTTGGCAAACACATAAGTGGGACATCCTTCAAAATAGATTTTGCTTCAAAGGTGTGTTCTCTTTGATATCAAAGACACCGAAACATTTTGCTTATATTGAAAGGGTCATCTTTCATGTGCAGGAGCTGCATTATGGAATGGTGCAGTGAGAAGCAAGAATGCCCATTTTGTCGTACACCCAACACCCATTCGAGTTTATTTTGTTTGTACAACTCTGATTTTTAAGCTCAAATGAAGATCAACAAGGACACAACAGTGCAAAAATACATGAAAAGCAAAGGAAGATGATAGGTCCAAATAGTCCACACCAGCTTCTTTAGTGACAACTTGGGACGATAACATATTCTACAAGAATGACATCTGTTTTGTCTTAAGACATGGAAGTAAGATCATCAAGTACTGAGTAGACACCAAGAGAGATTTGGGGTTGATTATGTTATGAATTAAAATAGTGTTCACGACTCCGCGCTTGCGCTGAGCCTCTGCCCTAGTATTTATAGTGAACTTCTCCTTGTTTAACCACTTGCATTTATATTGGCTTCCAATCCCGAACCGGTAATGGGTTTGATGATTATTATTACAGCCAGTTAAGACTAATGTTAGACAATAAATGTAAACGTGAAAATATGCATTTTTTCCGGCTAGTATTATAATTGGATTAATGATTAAAGATGGACCATTAGCTAAATAAGTATAACCTCTTTAAATTAATACTCTATAAATTAATATACACTAAAAATTTCTATAAAATAATATAATTTTATAGTCTCAAATTGAGTTTTTGGTTCAATTATTATATCGATAAATTAATATCTCTATAAATTAATAAATATAAATTAATAAAAAAATTATAGTTTTGGTGTAATTCCAACATTATTAATTTATAGAGGTTTCACTATATTAGTAAAAGAGAGTTTTGTGGAGACTTTATTAGAAAGGATGGGTTTTGCCAGGGTTTGGATCAACTGGGTGATGGCCTGTATATCGACTGTGTCCTTCACAATCTTACTGAACGGGAGACAGCACGGTTTTATCAGACCTGAACGCGGCATTCGTCAGGGCGACCCACTATCACCGTTCCTTTTCATTCTGTGCGCAGAGGCCCTAGTCAACAAGCTTAACCTATCGGCGGCTCAGGGGAACATTCAAGGAATCTGCTTGGGCTTGGGTGGTCCAGTGGTGCATCATTTGTTGTTTGCTGATGACAGTTTGATGCTTTGTCGAGCTAACCGTGCTGATAGTATGGAACTGAAGAATTTCTTAAAGCTCTATGGGGAAGCCTCAGGTCAGATTATTAATCTACAGAAATCCTCCATTATTTTTGGATCGCAAGTGAGTGATGAAGCAAAACTGGAAGTAAAAGAAGTGTTAGGAATCGAGAAGGAAGGTGGGGAAGGAACCTATTTAGGGCTTCCAGAATGTTTCAAAGGTTCTAAGCGTGACCTCTTGGATTTCATACGAGAAAGGCTGAAGTCTAGAATGCATGGATGGTTTGCTAAGTCTCTTTCACATGGGAGAAAGGAGGTTCTGTTGAAGTCGATATGTCTGGCATTGCCAATATACGCCATGTCTGTCTTTAAACTTCCTAAAGACTTATGTGCTAAGCTAACAAGTGCAATGTCGGAATTCTGGTGGAGTAGTGGTGAACATAAGAGGAAAATCTCATGGGTGGCTTGGTCTAAGTTGTGTAAGAGAAAGGAAGAAGGTGGTCTGGGCTTTCATGATATAGAGAAATTTAATCAAGCCCTTTTGGGCAAACAAGCTTGGAGAATATGGTCGCGGCCAGAATCTCTGGTGTCAAGGGTCCTCAAGAGTCGTTACTTCATAAATGGTTCCTTCCTGGAGTGCAGCATGGGATCGCGACCATCTTTCGCATGGAGAAGTTTGTTACATGGGAGAGAGCTGCTTAAAGAAGGCCTAGTTAGGGCAGTAGGTAATGGTCTTGGTACAAACGTCTGGTCGGAAAAGTGGATCTTTAACTCTGTGCCTAAGTTTCCGATGTATAGAGAGGGTAGTGTGATTGATCTGACCCTCACAATAGCGGACTTGTTTATTCCTGGTTCACATAGATGGGATGAGTCCATGGTGAGGCGTACCTTCACTAATGAGGATGCAGAGTTGATTCTCAAAATCAAACCAAACCAAGGAGCTGAAGATTCATATAAGTGGGGCCTTACAAAGGATGGAGTTTACTCTTCTAAGAGTGGTTACCGGTTTTTTGAGACTCTGCAAAATATAGGTCAACCTCAGCGAGGCTTACCTCCTATTGAGAAGAAGTTATGGAGTAGTATTTGGAAGATTAAAGCCCCTTCAAAGCTCAAACACTTTCTCTGGAAGGTTTTGGCTGGCGCCCTTGCTGTGAAAGATAGACTTCGTTCCAGAGGTATCCAGTTGGATACAACATGCGCGGTGTGTTCGTCTGCATCGGAGTCTATATGTCATTTGCTCTTCAACTGCCCTTTAGCACAAGAAGTTTGGGAGAGATCAAATATAAAAATCCCTCGAGGTGGTTTCTCGAGAAGTTCGGTTTTCCTCAATGTTTACCACCTGTTGATCGTTAATGGGAAAAATGGTAATGAGGTACAAAGTAAGAGCTTCATTTGGATTATGTGGCAGATTTGGAAGGGGAGAAATGAGTTGGTTTTTGAGAGGAGACAAACAAACCCTATCTCCATTCTCTCTAAAGCCATAGAGGATGCTAACATCTGGTTTGCAGTCAATACGACCGAGGAGGTAGAAAGAGTAAATCACTCGTGTGCGTCGGGACAGGTTCTGAAGTGGTCTCCCCCACCTATTGGTTACTTCAAATGTAACATAGGTATTGCGTGGGAGAGACCAAATGCGTACAGTGGAGCTGCTTGGATTTTAAGGGATCACAATGGGAAGACTATCATGCATAGTCGTCGTTCATTCTCTGGGGTTCAGTCCCAGATGGAAGCAGAGTTACTGGGTTTTAAGTTTGCAGTGGAGAGCATGATTTCTACTCATCAGTGTGGAGTTATTCTGGAATCCCATTATCAGTTGGTTAGAGAGGCTATGTTATTCCCTCAGAGATACGTTTTGGTTCACGGGCTTGTAGACTCTATCCATATGATGTTAACGGATCTTGATGGTTGGCAATGTGTTCATGTGGTGGAGGAGCGGAACAAGCCAGCGTCTGAGATTGCGCAGAGTGTCATAAATGAGAATCGTCTCTCATCTTATATAGCACGTGGTGGCCCACGCTGGTTGCAGTTGCGTCTTTGTGCGGAGGCTACGTCAACGTGACTGTTGTTACAGAGGAGATCAAGTTTGCCCTATGGCCTCTGTCCTCTGTATTTCTGGTTGTTTTTTTTGTTAAGTATCTTCTGATGCTTTTGTTATTGTTTTTCTTATTGCTTTTGCTTCGGAAGGTTCATTCCTCCACTTGTACGATACTTGTTTCATCAAGCATAATTTTCAGTGTTAAAAAAAAAAAAAATACATTATAACTTATCAAAGCCCGCATAAACTCGCCATAAGATTCTCCTATTCACCGAATAAACTCCTCTAACATTCTCTCACTTGCGCTAAACTATTTTTGAAGACAAACTAATTCACCAAACTCTTTGATTAGCTGTCGTACTTTAGTTTTGTACAACATTTTTTGTTTTGCAACAAATTAACGCTTAAAGAAAGTTTGTAATAATCATAATAGTCGGCTAGAACATGTAATAATTAGATAAGACATCCAAAATTTTCTCTAAAATTTATATTTAACTGATTTTACATTCCAGAATACATCAAAAAAAAATTACAAACACGGTTACTCCAAATTTTAGCTTCCCCAAAAACTAAACCAGCCAGATAAACTTTTCTGTACCCGTCTTCAGCCCGAAATAGCTTCCACGCTAAACAAATTACAAACACGGTTGCTCAAAAGTTTAACTTCCCCAAAATTGCTTAACTCCGCCAGCTATACTTTTCTATAACCATCTTCAGCACGACATCTATAATATTAAAGCAACTACTATAGTGATTCTAACAATTTGTGACCCTAATAATTTGTTGTACAGATCTTTGGATGAACTCCTCGGTGACCTTCTTTTATAGACAAAAAGGCAATACCTTCTCTCCCTTTTTTTTTTCTTTTTCTGAAACACTTTTTTACACACTTTTTTTTTGAAACACTATCCACATACTTTTGCTTGTAAAGTATCAACATTTTTGCTGAGATCTTTTAGTTTATTACAGAAGCTAATTATCCTTCATAAAAGTCCATTGTTACTATTGCCGTATCTGGAAACCCCGACAAAAACAAATCCAAATAAAATCCTATCCAAATCTTTTAACAATATTAAAAAAACCTAGAGATAACTGTAAACCTATAATCCACTTCTCAAAGCGCTCAGCAACAATTGTTAGCGTTACTAATGTCATTTTGCTCGCTACAGTTAAACACAAAAGCCCACATATTTTAGTGTATGGGTAATTTCCTAATATCTTTATTTTCTTAGGTTTTTGACCCAATTGACTCAAATAAATAAAACTTTGGTTTAATAAGAATAAAAAAAATTCTATTTTTTGGTCAAAAAAAAATATATATTTTAATTTGAAAGAATATATCTAACTCAATATATACATGAAATGAGTAAGTGGACTTATACAATTTCTTATATCCAAAATCAAAGGTCTAATTAAAAATAATAATTTTGATATTAAGAAAAATATTATCAAATATACTTACACACATAATATGAAGAACTAAACTAATGCAATAAAAAAAATCTATTTTTGTTTAATAAGAAACAAAAATAACTAGACTTCAGTTTGAATGAATATATGTAATTCAGTATACCCACAAAATGAGTAACTAGACTAATATAATTTTTTCTATCCAAAATCAAAGATCTAATTAAATAAAACATATTATTTTAAAAAATATTTTATTTACTTTATATATACGAATTACAGGATACCTAAAAGATAGTGATAAATAAACATAAACATTAAATAATTTTTTTTGTAAAATATATATGCATGAGATATCAAACTATTATATTTCTTTATCTAATTTTAATCGATTAACACTTTAGTTTATTTTTCCATTTGATTCTAAAAGTAAATTATGCACAATCTTACTAAAATATATTTATATATCTAAAAGAACAACCAACCTAAATGCATATAAAAATTAAATAAAAATTTAATCTATTTAGAATAGAAAAACATCATGGCTGAATTTTAAAAAGTAGATACAATATAATATACGATAGCTAAAACAATTACATATTACATATACAAAATCACATATCTAATTAATACAACATAATATTATTAATAGAAATTATATATATAAATTATAAAACTATTTAAATTGAAAGTAAAATATTAACTAGTTATTATAAATATTTAAATCCGTGTTACACTGAAGAATCACCTAGTGATTATTTTATAACATGATCAATAATTTAAACCAGCCCTATCATGGAAGCTATACGATTATTAAATTTGGCATACCCTATTGATTATTTAAACCGCTCTTAAAACGTTTTTCCGCTTTGTTCGGCGATTCTACAACACCGCCGTACAATTTACCATCGATATTTTGTTATCTCTTTCTTTTTTCATATTCGTGTGTTTACGCAGATAATCCGGATCCTCAAGGAAAGTCGAGAATCTTGGCTTTTCTCCATTAACTAAAATCAATAGTGCGAATTTTAGTTTCCACTTCCCCACAAATAGTGATATTATTTTTTGTTCCTCTAGAGGAGACTTGTTTGTGTTGATTTTGTTCGGCACTCTTGCTTTCTTATTTTCAGTTCGCTGACCGTGTCAATTTGTTACTTTATCTCGTTTTTCCCCAGACTATTTTTAGGTGGTGAGGATGTTTTGTTACTAGAACCAGCTACGATTTCCATATCTGATCGATATTCATCCAAACGTTGCTCTTCAATTTACATCATCATTAAGAAAGTGTATTGGGATGGTTAGCTTGTAGTTTTAGTTTCTCGCCCATTGTCCTTATTAGATGTGATTTTATCGGATTGAGGTCTACTTGCCTCGCACCTAGATGAGATCTTTTTTACTTCCCTATTGTTAACCATTCCTACTCATTCAGCTTCGTTTCCCCCTCCCCCCTCCCCCCGAAGATGTAAGATGTTTATCCTGAAGCAGTTGCTGAAGCAGACATAGTTGCTGAAGCAGACGTCGGGTTGAGTGGTGAAGACCATGTGGAGTCAAGATGCTGAGCTGGAGTCGTGTAGACTTGGGGAGCAAGGGTGTATCTTGGAGATATGGAAAGAATAATAAAACTAAGGAGAAAGTTTATGACTTAAGGAAAGAAGAATAAGTGAATTCTAAGAAAAGGAAAGTTGAACTTAATGTTATGAAAGATGTTCATATCCATGTTACCTTGGAGACTAGGGTTTCGGAAACGTGGAGAATAACTATAAGATAGATATGGGTCATCTGTATAGAGACAGATGCACAGATGCTGATCTTATTGAGAGAGAGATAAGCTCCTGGAAGTGTTCTTGGGTCGTGCTGAAGCAGTGGCTGAAGTACTTGATGGAAGAGAGAAATAAGAGGGTAGCTTAGGATTTCTTCTGTATCATGTGTTAGGGTGTTAACACAAGACATGTAAAGATGAATAAACAAGGTCGTGTAAAGATTGTTTAAAGGAGATTCTAATAAATCATTGGTGTTTGCTTGTGTAATTTGTCTCTTGGTTTACCTTCTGTTTTACTTTAGTTGCTTTTGTATCTGCACTTACAATTGGTATCAGAGCGGTCACCTAAATTACCGGTGTGATCCTTAAGGTGGAGATGGACACGATTTTTTCTATGTAGAAGGCGATCATGTTGAATGCGGACCAGTATGGTCATTGGAAGGCTCACGGGAAGCAGTTGATTCGAGGAATCAATGAAGATGCGTGGACATCTGTGGAGATCGGTAGGGAGGAGCCTTCCATAGTCACAGGCGATGGGAAGAAGCCAAAGCCAAAAGAGGATTGGTCAGAGGCAGAGTGCAATGCATCAAAATTTAATGCAAAGGCGTTCTCGGTGATTTTTGAAGCCGTTGAAACAGAACAGTTCCAACTGATTCAGGGGAGTACTTCAGCTAAAGAGGCGTGAGAGATCATGCTGTTCGAAGAAGATAACAGTGTTAAGAGGACTCGTCTGGATCATCTTGTGTTACAGTTTGAGAATCTCAGGTGGTCTGATAATGATTTTGTGGCGAGCTTCAATGCCAAACTCAGTGCCATGGCACATGAAGCATGTGTACTTGGAAAGAAGTACAAGGAGAAGAAGCTGGTAAAAAAGTTACTATGCTGTCTTCCAACGAAATTTGGAGCTCACAAGGCGGTCTTGAATATGACCACAAACACGGATGAGCTCAAGTTTGATAAACTTGTGGGTATGCTGAAGGCAGAAGAGATGGAGACAAACAGTAGCTCAGTCTCTACGATCGGTAGTGCATCAAGGAGTATTGCGCTTGTTGCTGACAAAGATGGTGACACAATCTTGAAGATGCCATTGGTATGTTGATCAAGAATTTTGGTAAGACGAATCACTTTGGTGGTAGAAATCAGTATGATCGTTCGAGAGGTGGTCGTGACAGTAGCAGAAGAAGAGAAGGTCTCAAGTGCTACGAGTGTGAAGGAGTTGGTCATATAAGGGCTGACTGTCCTGTGGCACAACGAAGGGAAACTAAGTGCCCTGGGTGTAGAGGTGTTGGACATACACGGCGTGAATGTCTGAAATTAAGGAAGGGAAAATATGTTCCATTGCAGTCGTCTGATAATTAAAGAATCTTGTTGCGTTTGGTGCACGCAAAGAAGGATCCTGTGAGTCCTTAGATTCAGATGATGATACAGACGATGGGAAGTATCATGTGCTGCTTAACAAGCTCAAGGATCGTAGTCAGGGACTAGAGGATTTGGCTCAGAAGCAAAAAGAGCTGCTTGAAGTAATGTATGAAGAACTTGTGGATGTATAAGAGAAAAATGAGTTTCTTGAACAGGAAGTTAGCAAGCAGAGGGAGGTTGCTACTGGTGAACAAGAGAGAGCAAGGATGCTGGAACGTAATTTGGATGACAATCACAAATAGATCAGGATTCTCAACAGTGGATCCAAAGACTTAGATAATATACTCTCGATGGGACAACCAGCCAAGGTGAATTGGGGACTGGGATATCGAGGAGCTGAGATTACTAAGGAAGCACAACAGAAGGGGCTTTCAAATTTTGTGTAGGGGATCACATTAAAAAGTGGAGCTAAAGAAGTTTATCAGGAAGTACATCGGGACATACGATAAATAGTAAGGCAGGAAGTTCTACAGCGCGTAGCTGTGAGTAACAAGCCGAAGGTAGTACACCAGTGCAACAACATGGAGGTAATAAAGGAGGTTATGAAGCATGGTTTTGCATCTGGTACAAGGAAGAAACTAATCAGTGCATCAGCAACTATGAGAGACAAAACAAGAAGCAACATCAGATGTGCTGTCGGTTCTGTGGAATTATATCACTCAAATTATCCTAAGGAGTGACTTACTCTCTCAAATAAGAGGTTCAGATGTAGTACTTAGGGATCGAATCCACAGAGACTCTAGGATTACACAATAGATTTGTAGTCTTCGAAGTAATGCTAGATGGTTATGATTAAAGCAGTAAATGAAGCTAAGATTTGGTGAACAAGGTAGTTGTGATTAAAGCAGTAAATGAAGCTAGATGATTGGTTTTAGGTTTTAAAGTATTAAAGATGAATAGCTAGAGATTTCTCGGGTATGACAAGTATGCCTTCTATGAATTATTAGGAATTTATAATTATTAATTGTTCTTGAACTCAAATTTAATTTATAATCTATCAACTTTCGTTTGTTTAGGTTATCAACTGACTAGATCTTTGTTCTTAACTTCCGTTTGTTAATCAAGAGAAAGTGTCGATCGATGATTCTATATGAATATCGATCGATACACCTTTCAAAACATCGATCTATGTAACTGTCGTTACGTCGATCAATATTTACTCTAGCAGGATTTACGAACAGGTTTGATAGGTTCTCTAATATCCTAGACCAACTTTTCTGTGTATCTAGTTAATTAGATCATACTAGTTTAGTTTCAGGTAATTAACCAAGCTTCTGCTTGCGTTAATTAATCCCAAGATCTAAGTTCAGGGTGATCAAGCCTAGACTTAGCAGTAAGAAAAACTAGATGAAGAACTATTCAATTTTCTAATTAATATTCATTTCAGCACTACATTGATCAACCTTTGAAGAACCCTAAATCTAACAGTAAGACTACTCAGACATATTCATAAGGAACATTATGATGGTTTGAATAATACTCAATAATATAAATATGAAAAGCAAACAAAGCAGAGTAATAGAACAAGGGAGTTTTAGATCTTTACTGTTTATGAAGTTCAGATCTCTATTTCCAATCCTAAGTTCTCTTCCTAGTATAGAAATGTCTGCCTCTCTAAAATGTATCTCTAAAAGTTGACTGTAGGTAAAATATGAAAACCCGAATAAATAGTCTACTAGGCGGCCAGGGACTCAAGGTGCAATATCTTGGAACTTCTGGGTAAAAATCAAAATGTCTTTAAATCATCATTAAACTTCGCGGATGGCTCACCGTCGATCGACATTGATAGTGATCCATCGAACGATTTTTTCTCCAATAATCGGCCCCGCCTTCATGTTTTCAGCAATACTTTCATAAAAGCTCCAAAATGCTCTAAAATCACAAATTTTGCTCCAAAATGCTCTAAAATCACAAATTTTGCTCCAATGAGCACCTGAAACTGTAAATACTTTAAAAAGACTCCAGAATGAATATATAGATTCTAAAAAACATATGTAACCATGTGTAAAAATGAGTAAAATCCAAGGCCTATCAATTCCCCCAGACTTATCATTTTGCTTGTCCTGAAGCAAAATATAGGACAATAGTCTAAAAGATGTTTTAAAAACAGCAGAGATTCACAAAATTTAAAACTACTACTCTCACTTCTGCAATTATGATAAGTGGAAATGAATCATTACTAACCTTAGATTATTCAATGTACTACACTCTAGCTTAGTCACTATTACCATATATCTCACAACTCTGCTGATAGCGCCTGACATACCCCTCTACTGACCTCATTTCTGCATAAAGTAAATGTGTAGGCTGAATCTTGGGAGTATCGATCAATGGACACATGGAATCAACTCAATCAAGTATCTGGACCTACAGGTAATCTTTTTTGGGTTTTCCTCTCTCTTCTCTCTTCTCGGAATCTAATTTTTTTTTTTTTTTTTTTTGGCAAAGTTCTATGCGAATAATGGGATCATAGGATATGCTCCTACCCCTCACTTCCAAACAATGTGTGATCATTCTCTTAGAGTATAATAATGGGGTTGCAGGAGACACTCCTACCCCTATAAACCGCAAGAAATCATTTCAATCTTTTTGTAAAATGGATGCTGAAGAGATGTGGAAGGAAAACCAGGGACACTAAATTTAATACCTTCCAGATTTCCATAAGGATTCCGATCCAATGTATACCAAGCCCCAAAATGAGCAGGTAGAGTAGATTAAGGTTGGAAGTCAGCTTTGGTTTCTCCAGACATTCTCAATGAATGTAGTTGTGAGTAACATGTTATACACTGCGGTGTTTCCATCTAAAACATCATGTAGCTAATAAATCTAGATGGTGCTAGAGAGTGGTTAGAGTAGTAATTAAATTGTAAAAAGATCATAATCCCTTTTTTGACTCAATAAAACTTTTTTGTTTAAAAACTTTTCTTTTATTTATAAAAGCTCAATATGAAAACATAATGTTAGTAACTACTTCCTCCAGACTTAAACAACACTTTCCTCAGTGTTTATTTAGTCTAACCTCGGTTAGAGAATAAATCATAAGTACTGAATAAATAGTAGACAGTGAGAGAAAATTTCGTACCGTTCTGTCTCGAGCGTCGATCGCCACCGTGACCTTGGTGTCGATCGATGACGCCGAGACAGAAAAATTATGCATCATAGGTATCATGTCGTAAGGTCTAAATCATCAGATCAGTCAGCAATGTTAGCTCTATTAAACATTCCAAACACACATAAAGAATAGAAAATAGATAGTCTCAAGTCATAACATAGTACAATAAGTTCAAGCATAAATCCTAATAGTCTGGAAAAAAAAACGAAAGTAGTTAAGGGATAGAAAGATGAGGACTAATCCTCATCGGTGTCGTCGTCTGAGTCATCATGTCGCTGGCATGAGGGACCTGCAGCTGATGGAGAACGTGCGCGCACACTCCCGCTCGTAACACAGCGGCACTGTGACACTCTCGCCCAGATGGCATGAAGAGCGTCCACAACAACACGCTGGAAGTCGCCATGATCGCGCATGGGAATGTCTGGGATGTGTGGGAAGTCAGGGAACTCTGGCTGGGGCTGTGCGACTGCTCTGGTGGGTCAGGGAGTGGGACGTCTGCGAGGTATGTTAGCCAGGTTGCGGAGGAGAAGTGGGTCTAGATGGAACTCAAGTCTAGCGAGCTGGCTCAAAAGATCGGTAACCGTCCGCTGAGGTAGCTGCAGCAAGTGTATACATGCGGCGTCCTTAATGCTCCAGAAACAATCGTCCTTTAGCCATTGCGCGTATGTCAGATGCGCAGCATCCATGTAGGCCCGGTTCCTGTTGACTGTGGCTTGATCCAAAGGGATCCCGATGTGCATTAAGATCAGCGTAAGGGGGCTCCCTACTGTCTCTCTCTTCCTACCCTTCCCTCCGAATGGCTTCATCTTCAGCTTAGCCAAGTGCTAAGCAAAAACAGCCCCAATTCTGGGCCACTGGTCATCCGCTGGCTCTGAAATCTCATCCAATGGAACCAGAGTCCGCACCGCGTAGTAAAGCAATTTGAGCTCATGCACCTGAACCTTGTTCGATTCCATCTTGCACAACAGTGTGTTGGCAAGGACCTTGAGGAAATAGCGTGCGGTGGGGTGGCGGATGTCAGTATGAGTGGATGTACCTGAGTCGAAGTGACCAGAAGCCATGTGTCCCCAGAAGTCTGACTGCCTAGGAAAGGCGGGGACGACGCAGCGCAAGTACTCAGGGTTCTGGAACCCGTAGATGTCATTAAGTGTGAAAAGAGGGATCATGTATCTGATGCCTCAGATGAAGAAAGTCAGTGTGCCCTCGTTGTCCCTCTTCACCCTCTCGTTGGAGTAGTAGACTTGCACCGTGGCCATGAACTGTTTGACAAGCTCCAGGTACAAGTCGTAAGAGCGGGTAGCCATGCTTCCCAGACCTAACTCTCGGATCATCTGCTCTAGGTCTTCCTCAAGCCCCATTCGTCGTATAGTTGCCCAGTCAATGAAGCGTGTAGGCTCGATGATGACCTTCAGCCACTCATTGTAGAACAGGCTGTCATAGTCGTCCCACCTTCTTCAATCACGTGGTGGGTGCAATCTTTGCGTCTGACAGCATGTTAGGATCAGCGTAATTCTCCCATGTCTCAATGGGTTCGCTTTCCCTTTCCATTGGCCAAGGGTCGCGATCAAACACTAGTGGTCGTGCGTTGGAGCTGCTGGGACGATCATAGCGTCGCTTTGTTCTCCTTTCATTTAACTGCATCCAAAAATCACAGGAGAAGAAATGAGTTAGCTAGGCGAAAAATCAGTGGTCGATGTCGATCGATGAACGACTGTTGACATCAATCGTCAACCCTCTTGAATAATCGATCGCCATGGGTAATGTGTTGTCGATGGATGGTCGGACACGAAACCTGTAAAAACTCAAATATCGCAAATCGAATCCATTCAACACAATAGTCGCATAATACAGTCTGATACTCTTATCCTATCGTTCTATCAGCCTAATTCGTTCCAAATAGTGCTTAAATCCGAGTTATTTTTGTCATCTCAAATATCAATCCTAAAAAACTTAAAAGTTAGAAAATTTCAAGGTCATACCATGTAGATCGGTTGATTGAGTGAACTAAACAAATAGGGTATTGAAAATCAAGTGGATTAAGCGCAAGAAACACCGAAATCGGTGGAGAAACGAGAGAGAAATCGACGGGCGGAGGTTTCGTAGGCTTTTTGCAATTTAAGGGAGAATTGGTTAAGTGTCGACTTAAATAGGACCATGACTCGACAGCGATCATCGATCGACGCAATGAGCTCGATGTTGATCGATTTCGTGATTGTAATGTTTAAAGTTAGTTTTTTTTTTGTTCCTAAATCTAAAATCTAAATCTTAATTCCTACATTTCTGAATAAACTAGTGGGTTTCCTCCCACTCAGCACTTATTTAAAGTCGTTAGCTTGACTCCTTTTACGAAACTAATCAGTGATCGGAAAGTCTAATTGTAAAGTTTGCTTGTTTGGTATAAATGCTTTGCCCAGTAATGTTCAACATGTTGTCCATTTACTGTGAATTCATTTCCTTCCTTGCTGATCAGAGTAATGGCTCCGTGAGGTCTAACTTCCTTAACGTTGAAGGGACCTGACCAACAAGAACAGAGTTTCCTAGGGAATAGTGTCAATCGGGAGTTATACAGGAGCACTTGATCATCCTACTCAAAGTGCCTGGAGATGTTTTTTTGTCATGATAGGCTTTTGTCATTTCTTTATATATATTTGAATTCTCATAGGCAAGTTGTCTAATCTCATCTAATTAATTTAATTGAATCAGTTTCCTTTCTGCAGTTGGTTTAATGTCGAAGTTGATTAGTTTTACTGCCCAAGCTGCTTTGTTTTCTAACTTGAACGGTAGGTGACAAGATTTTCTGTAAAGTAAATGGAACGGTGTGGTACCTAATGGTGTTTTAAACGCTGTTCTATAGGCCCAAAGCGCGTTATCAAGCATTTTAGACCAGTCTTTCCTAGTGGTTCTTACGGTCTTTTCGAGGATTTATTTGATTTGGCGATTGGAAACTTCCACTTGTCTACTTGTCTGTGGATGGTAGGGTGTGGCTACCCAATGGGGAACTCAGTGTTTTTAAGCAATCTATCGAAGGATCTGTTAATAAAATGAGCACCACCATCGCTTATTACTACTCTTGGAACTCCAAATTGCAGGAAAATAATGCTCTTGAAAAGTTTGATAACAACTGCTGTGTCATTTGTTGGTGAAGCGATGGTTTCAACCCATTTAGACATGTAGTCTACAGCAACCAATATGTATCAGTTCCCATATGAAAAAGGAAAGGGACCCATGAAATCAATGCCCCAACAATCAAAGACTTCGATTTCTAGGATGAAGTTCTGTTTCATTTCGTGTCTTTTGTTGATTTTTTCTCTCGTTGGCATTTATCGCACTGTGCGATGTAGGCATGGGCATCGCAAAACATTGCTGGCCACCAAAAACTTGCTTGTAGGATTTTCGATACTGTTTTAAAGGTCGCCAAATGTTCAGTATAATCTGATCCATGGCAATGGAATAAAATGTTTGGAACTTCGGTTTCCGCAACACACCTTCTATATATTCCGCCAGAACAGTGTTTGTAGAGGTATGGTTCATCCAAATAGTATCTCCGAATTTCCTGCATAAATTTTATCTTTATATATCCATGAAATGAATCTGGTTTCACGTCAGTAGCGAGATAGTTTACTATATCAGCGTACCACGGTCTATCAGAGATGTTTCTATCTATCGCGTGCACCCCCCGGCTCAAACTTTGATCCCCGGAAAAGTCTGATTCAGAATCAAGTGGGTTACAAGCAACGTTGATTTGTACATCGATAGAGATCGTGTTCGAGGTTAAATCGGGTAGTTGTTTATCCGGAACGTCGATCGACGAAATATCTCTGGTGTCGATCGGCGGCTCCTCGGATTTGAGACATATTTGACCAATGAATGTTGAGTTCACATTATAAAAATTTTCTGATGGTAGGAAATCGTCGATGGGGACGTCATCCTCAACTCTTATCCTTGAAAGATGATATGCGACTCCGTTTTCTACTCCTCTTTTATCTTTTATTTCAATGTCGAATTCTTGGAGTAGTAAGATCCACAGCAAAAGTCTTGGTTTTGCATCTTTCTTTTGCATCAAATATATCAATGCAGCATGGTCGGCATGAACCACTACTTTTGAACCGACGAAGTATTGACGAAATTTTTCAAACGCAAAGACAACATCAATTATTTTTCCGTTGTCGCATAATTCCGTTGGGCATCAACTAGAGTTAGACTAGCATAATACACTGCATGTTACTTTTTGTCTCTCTTCTGACCTAGGACTGCACCTATAGCGAAATCACTCGCATCACACATGATTTCGAAAGGGAGGCTCCAATCAAGAGCTTGCACGACGGGAGCCGTTATTAAGGCTGGTTTGATTTCCTTAAAGGGTTTTAAGCATTCTGATGTGAAATCAAACTTAACATCTTTGCACAGGAGTGTTGTGAGTGGTCTAGCAATTTTACTAAAGTATTTAATAAATCTCATGTAGAATCCAGCATGTCTGAGGAAACTTCTTACGTCTTTTACAGTTGTGGGTGTTGGTAGTCCATTGATGACTTCATCTTGGCACGATCCACCTGTATGCCAGCTGCAGATACTTTGTGTCCAAGGACAATCCCATCGTTAACCATGAAATGACATTTTTCCCAATTTAGAACGAGATTGTTGGGGTCAAAATCGGCTAAGACAAAATCAAAGTCAAATAATTCCCGAGAAACGTCTTCTTCAAAAAAAGAAAAGATAATTCTCAACGGAATATAAAAATCGAAGAACTAAATCAAATTTCGTAACAAGTCCGAAAGGGATTTAGAAGATAAGCCTTCAAGGAAGGATGTTCGAAGCCCCAGACAACGGATCCCGGACAACGAAACACCAACGTCCAACCCACCAAACGGGAGAATTAGATCAAGCAAGCCGTCCAACTCGCCAAACAGGCGAATTGGACCGAGCAAGCCGTCTAACTCGCCCATTTGGCGAGTTGGACCGAGCAAGCCGTCCAACTCGCACATTTGACGAGTTGGACCGAGAAGCCGTCCAACTCGCCAAGTAGGCGAGTTAGACCGAGCTAGCCATCCAACTCGCCCATTTTCCAAGTTGGACCGAACAAGCTGCCTTCATCCCATTCTCGTAGCTCCCTCTTCTGTGATCGGATCGAATCCACTCTTGTTTCGTCTCGATCGGAGTCACCATCAGAACTTTACAGCTTGAAAACCGCAAAGAACTCATTTTCTCGAAGGAGATTCGGATTTTTCGTATAAAACGGCAACGGTAAACTAAAACACCTTGAAGCTGCCTACGCTATACAAGAAGTTTGGAAGTTCTTCGAAATCGATGTCGTTTCAAGCAAGCTCTTTCTATAAAATCATAAAAATGTTTAAGTCCGAGAACACAGCAAAAAAGCCCACTTGCGATCTTATGCGAAATTGAGCCCAAATCGTCATGACGGTTTATCTCTTTTTGCAGGAGAAGATAAATGTCAAATTCGGAGGATAGATGTGAAGTTTCCGAGGATAAACAGGATGATCGAGGAAAAATGGAATATTTTTTGCGAAGCGATAAAGTCGGCCGAGGGCAGAAAAGGAAACCCTCTTGGAGAGTATATAAGGATGTCGAAGGTGGAGGCACAAGGGGACACATTAATTTTACTTAGAGCAAATAACTTAGAGCATTTAGGCATTTTTTCCGTTTTTGTTATCGAGCTACGACTCAACTAGGTTTTCAAGTCTTAGGTTACTAGAACTAGGAATCTCGCCGACAGCTCTTGATACGCCCTAAATAGGGAAGGATCACTGAGCCGGACTTTGGGATATGATCTCAGACGGATCGAATGAGAAATGGTGGATTGAAGGGTCGCACAATAGTTGCGGAAGGCTGTTGATATTTCCAACTCCAGATGCTGTTTGATATGACGCACAAGTCCAGCAATAAGGAGAAATGGATGGATCGAAGGGTCGTACAGCAGATGCGGAAGGCTGCTGATATTCCCAACGGAATGTCCTAGGATATGACGAACCTAGACGACAAAGAGGATGATTCCCTGGATATGACGCACCAAGACGAATCGGTTTGATCAATGGATATTACACACCATTGAAAGAAAAGTGAGAATCACTCTCAAGGTTCCAAAAATAATCACTCAAAGCTTATTTTATTTCATTGATCAAATGGCCTTTATATAATAGGCAAAACATACAAAAGGTTGGAATACAAAAGACTAGTCAACATAGAAATTAGCAACTTATAAAAACAAGGAAGATTTGATCAAAGACCTTGAACTGACCAAAAATCATAAATGTCTTGACTTGACCTAAATTGAAAGATTGTGGTCGCCAAACTCTTCGGATGATCTTGTGGTTCTGTATGGTCGACGGTCT
The DNA here is from genome assembly GCF_020379485.1 of Brassica napus. Taxonomy (NCBI): domain Eukaryota; kingdom Viridiplantae; phylum Streptophyta; class Magnoliopsida; order Brassicales; family Brassicaceae; genus Brassica; species Brassica napus. The sequence continues at coordinate 16,520,672 of NC_063451.1, forward strand.
CTGAATTGCCGTCAGATTGATATATTATTCGACCATGACTTGTATTTTCTTGTTCGGCCCTTCTTTCTTTGGGGTGAAACATATTCATAAACACATTTTCAGTATACTTCAAGCCCATCTCGTTTGATCTCAAACCCATAGGCCAAGCCTTCTTGATTTGTTTCTGCTGCTGATTCGGGGCACATCATTCCCTCCTCCTTTAAAAAGATTTGCCCTCAAATCTGTCTTTCTTTAGCTTCAGGTGGGATGATCTCTTGGCTTTTCTTAGAGCTCTTTTTTTTATAAAGAAAAGAAGATGAAAGGTAGAAGATGGATTAAGAAAATGGAAAGATTAGAAAATGAACAGACAAGTACCGGTTGAGTGGCTCTGATACCAAATTGATACGTCCTAAATAGGGAAGGATCACTCAGCCGGACTTTGGGATATGATCTCAGACGGATCGAATGAGAAATGGTGGATTGAAGGGTCGCATAACAGTTGCGGAAGGCTGTTGATATTCCCAACTCCAGATGCTGCTTGATATGACGCACAAGTCTAGCAATAAGGAGAAATGGATGGATCGAAGGGTCGCACAGTAGATGCGGAAGGCTGCTGATATTCCCAACTCAATGCCCTTGAATATGACGCACCTAGATGACAAAGAGGATGATTCCCTGGATATGACACACCAGGACGAATCGGTTTGATCAATGGATATTACACACCATTGAAAGAAAAGTGAGAATCACTCTCAATGTTCCAAAAATAATCACTCAAAGCTTATTTATTTCATTGATCAAATGACCTTTATATAATAGGCAAAGTATACAAAAGGTTGGAATACAAAAGACTAGTCAACATAGAAATTAGCAACTTATAAAAACAAGGAAGACTTGACCAAAGACGTTGAATTGACCAAAAATCATAAATGTCTTGACTTGACCGAAATTGAAAGATTGTGGTCGCCAAACTTTTCGGCTGATCTCGTGCTTCTGTATGGTCGACGGTCTCTGAATTACCGTCAGATTGATATACTATTCGACCATGATGATAGACCATAAATTTGACCCATTTTCGTCTATGGTTTATAGGTGTTTTTACTATTTATTATTATATTATAGAGTTTATTTATTATATTTATAAGATCAGGAGTGATTTGGAGATCAGTGATGATTTTGGAGCATTTTGGAGATATTTGGAGCAAGCACCCGAGATGACCATCGAGCTCGACCATCGGTCGATATTGGAGGAAGAATATCGATCGATGTCCACACTTGAACATCGATCGACAGCGAAGCGCGCAGAAAGCCCGTTTGGTCACAACCAACTAGAAGCCTAAGTCTTCACCAATTTCCAAGATTACCCCTGACGAGTTTTAACCTAACTATATAAACTTTACCACAATGTTAGAGGCAAAAGTGTGCTTTTCTGTGTTTTTAGTTTTATTACTTTCAGCAAAAGGTTTTAGGATTGTGATAGATTGGAGAGAAGATCCAAAGTTAATATCTATTTTACTATTCTATGAAGTTTTCTAACCTAATTGCTTTCATGAATTGTTTGGCCATATCTGAGTAGTTCCACTGTTAGATTTAGGGTTTAAATAGGTTATGAGGGATACCCCAACTATAGATTGCTGAGTTGTGGTAATTGTCATTAGGATTGTTCATTAATGTCTATTTCTAGATTAGCTACCTAGAACTTGCCCTAGGATTGATAGATAAAAGCGAGAGCTTCATTCTCATCCTGAAAACATTCTAACAGAGCTAAGTTTCTTGCTAAGAGTAAGGCGAGAACTGATCTAGTGAGCTTAGTAAGCATTCATTCAACTCACGCATAAAGCTTAACTAGAAGCGTGTCGATCGATATTCATATTGGATAATCGATCGACGGAGCGAAAGGTGTATCGACCGATATCCCTACAGGATTATTGATCGACCCTGCTATTGATCGGACACATCTGTTTGGGTCATTAGATCTAGTTAATAGACAAGTTCAAACATGCGATAGCTGATGGACTTGTTGAATTGACAGATGAGCTTTACATTATCATGCATGCAACTCATTAGGTATCTGTAAGATTATAATTCTAAGTTTCCTGAATATAAACTCTAAGTCTAGCTTTTTCCTTTAAAGCACCAAAACCTCAACCAATCAATCGAGCAATTACCTGCTCAACCAAAACAGCAAATTTACATTTTAAATCTTAAATACTTCTTACTTAACAAATTATATTAGATCCATTAGGTTCCCTAGAATCCCTAAGGACTACAACTCGACTTCTTATTTGAGAGAGTATAAATCACTCCTCAGGGTAATTTGAGTGATATCAAATTTGGCGCCGTTGCCGGGGAGCTTTGATCGCCTATTGATTTAATTTTTGTTAAGTTTCTGACATAAAATTTTTTCTTGGATTTTCAGGTACATGCCCAGCAGTACTAGAAGCAACAAGGAAACACAACTACTGTTCTCACCAGATCCTGCAAGCTTGGAGCGTTCAATCCGCAAAGAAACACGCTCCTCATCGATCGATAACACCACCTGTTCATCGATCGATTTCTGTCAACCACCATCGACCCAGACACTAGTCCCGTCGACCGATACTCACTCACCACTATCGACCGAAGACACACATCTTCCGTTGACCGACATCCCCCATCCGACATCGATCGATACTTCAATCCAAACATTGATCGATACTGAGCCGCGAGACATGGTTGCTACTTTGATACTTGTACGAGATAACAGAGGTAACCTGCATGACCAGGAAGGTCATCTGCGTAATGCAGCAGGTCAGATGATAGAAGCTCAGGGGGCTGCAATCCCTGAGTCCGATACTGATGCTACAGGAGCCACTCTACCTGTAGATGAGGCTGCTCGAACTAGAACGTTGGCTGACTACAACCGTCCAGATCAGTTCTACACCAACCGATCAGCCATTCGCCATCCCACAATTCAGAGGGATTTCGATTTGAAGCCACAGTACTACACACACGTGGGATAGACACCCTACTATGGGTTATCTCACGAGCATCCTATGGACCATCTGGAGAGGTTCGAGGATTTTATATCTGCTATTAAAGTCAAGGGAGTCTCTGAAGACTACCTCCTATGCAAGCTCTTCAAGTACTCACTTGTTGGAGATGCTTTGCGTTGGCTTAAGTAGTTACAACCTGGATCTCTAACATCCTGGGGCGCCATCAAGAATGCATTCTTATGCAACTTCTTCGATGAAGCGTGTGCTGAAGACTTGAGGAGCAAAATTGCTACATTCACTCAGGAGCCTGCAGAGCCGTTTAAAAGCTCCTGGATTAGATTCAAGTCTTATCAAAGAGACTGTACACACCATGGATTCAATGAAGTACAACTGCTCAGTACTTTCTACAGAGGCATCGCAGGGCAGTACCAGATGGCTTCCAGCAATGGGAACTTCAACACCAGGAATCCAGAGAAGGCAGTGAAAGTTATTGAGAACCTAGCATCTAGTAGCAGCACCAAGAACATTGACTTTGAGAGGAAGAAATCTGCCACCATCATTGGGAATGATCAGATGGATGAGGTGAAAGCAAAGCTGGACAGTGTTCACAAGCTTCTCAGGAAGCAGGTCTGCTTGATTGAAGAAGCAGAGGCTGTAGGCACAAAGGGTAGAGCAAAGGAAGCAGATGTGAACTTCATCAGTGGAACTAGATTCCAAGGTTCGGGGAACCAAGGAGGAAACAAAAACTCCTATGGAAATAGGGGTAACTTCAACCAGAGTTCGCAGCACCAGAAACCCTATAGCAACCACTACAGCAACAACTACAGCAACAACATGGGTTATTGAAGCTCCTACTACCAGAAGCCACCACCGCCAACTCAAGAGAGCAAGATTGAGGAGATGCTTGATAGAGTCCTGGAGGGACAGCAGCGCATGATGATGGACTTCAATGGGAAGATTGATTCTGTCGACACCAACCTGAACACAAAGTTTGAAACTTTGAGCACTCATGTGAAGAAGCTAGAGATGCAAGTTGTTCAGACATGAGAAGCTGTTAAGAGGCAGGGAGCCTTAACAAAAGGGGTAGAAGATGATATGATGAGACACCACGTGAATGCCATCATTGGGGATGATTTCTGGCAAGTGGTGAAGGAAGAGAAGCTGCAAGAAGGAAATTTTGAAGTAGAAAGTCTGATGAGTTTCGGCGGATCACATTGGTGTCGACCGACACCAAGCCACGAACATCGCTCGACAGAGGTCATTCAAAATCGATCGACGTCCTCTCCTGGACATCGCTCGACAACACCTACGGAATAAACCGGATCTTGCAAACCATGAGGATCATGACTCACGAGGAGTTCGCAGCAAAACACCCACATCCGCCCAGCCCTGTTTACGTAAATATCGATCGACATTCTGACCCCACCATCGATCGACATCTGGAGACCGTTATCGATCGACAACCACAAGCACCTATCGATCAACGAGCACCTATTACGTACCGAGTGAAAATGTCAAAGATAGATGTTGCACGTCTTAATGCACTCAGGCCCAAACCCAAACCTTCAGAAAACCCACCGGAGGCCGTCAGGACACCTTCAGATGATGGAGTGGATCCTATGGAAGTTGATAGGGTTCCTAAGGGAAGAACCCTAAGGAAAAGAAAGGAAAAATTGGCGAAACATCTGAAGAGGGGGGCTAATGAAAAGGAAAAGGTAAGTTTCCGGAAAAGAGTCTTCAGAATTCCTCTAGATAAGCCATTCAATGAAGCTTATTATACCCACAGATTGTGGATGTTCTTCAGAGAAACTAGAGAGACAAAAGAAGACATTGAGAGAGTGTTCTGTGAAGCTAGAGAAAATATGAAGATGAGGATTACATTGAAGAAGAAGAATGATCCTGAGCAATTTGCAATACCTTGCACGGTGAAGGGTATTGAATTCCCACATGCCTTGTGCGACACAGGAGCATCAGTCAGCATCCTTCCTAGGGTTATGGCAGACCATCTGGGTCTGTAAGTGGAGCTTTCACGGGAATTATTCACTTTTGTGGATTGTTCCCAGAGGAACTCAAGAGGAATTGTGAGAGACCTTGAGGTGCAGATTGGTAATGCTCTAGTTCCAGTATATTTCCATGTCTTGGACATCAAGCTGAACTGAAACTCTTCTTTATTACTTGGGAGAGCCTTCTTGTCAACAATGGGAGCAGTGTGCAACTTGCAAACCAACCAGTTGTGTCTAACACTCATCGATCCTAATGCCCACTACAACCCTATCCATGTCTAAAAGCCACATACAACCTCCAGAAGAATCAATGATCCAGGAATCATTGCAGCTTGCCACTGTGGAAACGAGTACGAGACAGAATACTCAGCGTCAATCGAAACTCACACTGCAACATCGATCGACAGTGCCCATCAGATATCGACCGACACCCCGAAGGAAAAATCGGTCGACAGTAGTCCAGATAATTGGGAAAATGACTACTACATGCCCACAATGGCAACACACACCATGCATACAAAGGCTTATGATGAAGATTATGAGGAAGAAAGAGCTATAGAGCAAAGAGCGACCCTTGACGAGGAAGATAGACTTCTCCATCATTCTTCTTGGAAAAGGAAGTCGCCATCGATCGATAACTACGCTTCAACATCGATCGACACTCAACCTCAACAACCACACCACCTTCGAGAATCGACCGACAACGCCTACTTTCCATCGATCGACATTAACGTCGACGCTACCAGAGATGGAGATTACTCAATTGGCAGTTGGGCATATAATCGCTATCACGAGAGCTACGCAGTAGAGACAGCATACCGTGATCAAGGAGATGATGAACTTAATGAGGGTTTCACATACGAGAAGCTTCTCAACATGCAAAGACGCGATGAAACAGATCAGAATCGAGCAGCGGCTGCTTGGGAAAGAACACATTTCAGCCATCCGATCGACAGGGAGAGCCATCCATCAATCGACAACAACCGTCCAAAATCGATCGACATCAACAATACAACATCGATCGACATCCATTCAATACCAAAAACCATTGTAAACGAAAAAAGATAAATCTGATAACCAGTATCTAACTCAAGACGAATTTGGTATTTTCAGGGACCCAGATGGCTACGCAAGAGTAATAGACGGACATACGCTGTACGTATCTCGAGAGGACATCGCAGACATCCTTCAGACAGCTAATGGAGCAGACAACCTGTTCATACATCAACGCAACATTCCAGAACACCAACATAAAGAGTTTTATGACACATCTGGTGGCATAGACAAAAGCTTTAAACAAAGGACTCGCCATCCAACTCAACCATCGATCGACGTTGACGTCCCAACATCGGTCGACAGAAGGCCAGAATTCGGCAGAAGAGCTTTCGATCTTTTGGGTACCAGGAGATTCTACTGGGAAGAGAATGATGAGTATGGAATCTACAGAGATGATCAGGGATATGCCAGAGATCTAGATGGACACACCATTCTTGTTCACAGCAGAGATATCAGAAGACTTCTGGAAAGAGCTTCAAGAGATGAGCCAAGCTACATATGTCTTCCTGAACATGCTAGCTTATTCACACAGACCGAGCTGATACCAGAGATCTACACTAAGGACAAGATCAATGAGATGTTCTATGGAGTTTGTGGAGAACACGAGAAGAACAAAGAAGCCTTCCAGAGGAAACTTGATGGTGTCTACTATCCACTGAATGATAGTATCAGTTGGCTGACGACTTGCATGGAGGAGAGGAAGCAAGACATAGCCAGAATTCAAAGCGCGACCGACGTTGCTCGACCTACATCGATCGACAACCACTTACACACATCGATCGACAGTCGCTTAGGCACGTCGATCGACAACCGCATACCAGCATCGGTCGACACCAACCCACCACACCCACATTCGATAAAGTCTCAACCAGTTTTTCACACCAGGATAGAGATAGATCAGATAGTATAAGGGATCTACAGAGCTTGGAATCAACAGAAGAGAGGCTAGATGGGAGATGTGATGACATCTATTTCCCAATGGATCTTAGCATTAGTGCTTTGACCTCAAAGATAGAAGCTATTCAAGGGGAATTGGTGGAGATTCAGAGTTACATTGCCCGTCGACCAGAAGCATCACCATCGATCGACAGACGCAACAACAAATCGACCGACATTCATCAACAGATATCGGTCAACAAAGCTTCAAACCGAGGGAGGCTAGTACAAAAGATAACATCCGACATGTCTGATACACACAACCATGGAGAGGAGATCTCAGCCGACACTTACGCCAGACTTATGAGACATCAGTTCAATCTGGAGAGTCTTGGAGATAGATTGCAGAAGATAGAAGATGCAACTACAATAATGAAGGACAAATGGCGCAGAGTTAATGAAGCAATGAGAGACTTCACTGGTACATGGTTCAACAAGCACAAGGAAGATATGGAGACTTGTTTCCCAACAAGTGCCAGCTTTCAACATCACTAGCTCAATCACCTCCAAAGTCAAGCTAAATGACTATAACAAAACGCTGAGTGGGAGACAACCCACTATTAGGTAATATTTATTTAGTTTTTATTAATATATTATATATGTTGGCTTTTATTTATTGCAGGTCATATAAAAAAATAACAACAGATCCGAGTAGACGATTGCCCTTAGTATCGACCGATGAGACACTGTCGACATCGATCGACAGTACAGCACCTGCATCGACCGATATCAACATCCTTACATCGGTCGACATTCATTCCGGTATGGTATATCGTTCTAACTTGTTACATTGAGTACTTATGATTTATTATCACCATAACTCCGACTGAATTTACACTGGGGACAGTGTAGTTTAAGTCTGGGGGAGGTTTACTGATATTAGTTTACTTATGAATTATAAAAATATATTTTCAAACATAAAGTTTTTATTGAGTCAAGAAGGGGATAATGAACTTATTAGATTTTTGTTTGTTATCTAACCATTCTTTAGCACCATTCTAGACTTACTGATTGCAGATAGTACTAAAGATACTAAAGTGGATCAACCTGTCAACTATGTTATACTTGCTGAGATTGTTTGAAGGAACCAAAGCTGACCTCCAACACTAAACTTGACACAACTGCTTGTCTTGGGGCTTGGTATACATGAGATCGGATTCTTCAAACAAGTCTAGAAGGTAAAGCCTTGTGTACATAGATTTATCACCATCTCTCTTTCTATTTTCGAAATATATATATAGATATAGATCTAATATTAAAAAATAATAATAATAATTATTATTATATTTATATTTATATATATTAGAGATTTATTTAGGAAGAAATTCGAACAGGACTTGGTGGCTACCACCATTAAGGCTTGCTTCATATGAATTATATAGGTAAAAGATTAGAACAGAACTTGGTGGCTACAACCATTAAGGTTTGCTTCATAAATAATAATAGGATATAGGTCAAAAAGAAGTGAACAGGACTTGGTGGCAACCACCATTAAGGCTTGATTCATGCAAGCCTGTCCAATCTTGGTCAATGATCTTGCAAATATAAGTAGACTTTGACTATGAGAGAAATTAGTAGAGAGAGAGGATAAGAACTAATGTTTACCTGCAGGTCTAGATACTTGTTTGAAAATCCTTGCATCATGTGATCGATACTCCCAAGGTAAAGCCTATACTTTTATTTATGCTAAGAAATGAGGTTGGTAGAGGGGAATGTTAGACAAGATTTGCTAAGTTGTTGGCTAGGTCAATTTGGTTGCTAAGCTAGGATATGGTATAATGTGCTTTTGTGATTAGGACTTTTTAGATGTGGATTGCAATATTGTAGAGGTGATGATTCTAAGTTTTAAATCATGTGAGTCCCTGCTGTTTTCAAACCTCTTTCAGAGAGACTGCCTGTTTGTTTTGCTTGAGGACAAGCAAAAGGGTAAGTCTGGGGGAGTTGATAGACCATGGATTTGACCCATTTTTGTCTATGGTTTACAGGTGTTTTTACTATCTATTATAATATTATAGAGTCTATTTATTATATTTATAAGATCATGAGTGATTTGAAAATAAGTGATGATTTTGGAGCATTTTGGAGATATTTGGAGTAAGCACCCGAGATGACCATCGAGCTCGACAATCGGTCGATATTGGAGGAGGAATATTGATCGATGTTCACACTTGAACATCAATCGACAGCAAAGCGCGTAGAAAGCCCGTTTGGTCACAGCCAACTTGAAGCCCAAGTCTTCACCAATTTATAAGATTACCCCTGACGAGTTTTAATCTAACTATATAAACTTTGCCACCATGTTAGAGGCAAAAGTGCGATTTTCTGTATTTTTAGTTTTATTACTTTCAGCAAAAGGTTTTAGGATTGTGATAGATTGGAGAGAAGATCCAAAGTTATAATTTGTGATTGGAACTCCATTAATATCTATTTTACTATTCTATGAAGTTTTCTAACCTAATTGCTTTCATGAATTGCTTGGCCATGTTTGAGTAGTTCCACTGTTGGATTTAGAGTTTAAATAGGTTATGAGGAATTAGTCCCAACTATAGATTGCTGAGTTGTGGTAATTGTCATTAGAATTATTCATTAATGCATTTTTCTAGATTAGCTACCTAGAACTTGCCCTAGGATTGATAGATAAAAGCGAGAGCTTCATTCTCATCCTGAAAACATTCTAACTGAGCTAAGTTTCTTGCTAAGAGTAAGGCGAGAGCTGATCTAGTGAGCTTAGTAAGCATTCATTCAACCCGCGCATAAAGCTTAACTAGAAGCGCGTCGATCGATATTCATATTGGATAATCGATCGACGGAGCGAAAGGTGTTTCGACCGATATTCCTATTGGATTATCGATCGACACTGCTATTGATCGAACACATCTGTTTAGGTCATTAGATCTAGTTAATAGACGAGTTCAAACATGCGATAGCTGATGGACTTGTTGAATTGACAGTTGAGCTTTACATTATCATGCATGAAACACATTAGGCATCTGTAGGATTATAATTCCAAGTTTCCTGAATAGAAACCCTAAGTCTAGTTATTTCCTTTTAAGCACCAAAACATCAACCAATCAATCAAGCAATTACTTGCTCAACCAAAACTGCAAATTTACATTTTAAATCTTAAAAACTTCTTACTTAAAAAATCATATTAGATCCATTAGGTTCCCTAGCTCCCTGTGAATTCGATCCCTAAGTACTACAACTCGACCTCTTATTTGAGAAAGTATAAATCACTCCTTAGGATAATTTGAGTGATATCACATGACTTGTATTTTCTTGTTGAGCCCTTCTTTCTTCGGGCTGAAACATATTCATAAACACATTTTCAGTATACTTCAAGCCCTTCTTTCTTTGGGCAGAAACATATTCATAAACACATTTTCAGTATACTTCAAGCCCATCTCGTTTGATCTCAAACTCATAGGCCAAGCCTTCTTGATTTGTTTCTGCTGCTGATTCGGGGCGCATCAGCTCTCGTGGCCGAAGGCTCTTACCTTGTTGTTACGCTCAAACGCGGATTCAGAATAAAAACCTCTTTTGCTCTCTTTTCGATTTCATATATTTATTTTTCATCCATACTCTCGTGTTCTGATTGCTTGGCGTGTGGTTTAGCAGATATCCGGGACCTCTGAAAAATTAGGGTTTTCCTAAATTTTCTAATTTAAACGGAAATCGACAATGCGAATTTCGGTTCCCACAGTTTGGCGCTAGAAGGAGGGGGGGTACGGATCAATCTAACTCTTGACCACCACCGCTCAACCAGACATGTCAGTCGACGATCTCAATAACCAACAAACTCGTGACGGCACTGCCGCCAACAACAACGTTGAGAAGACTCCAGCGACGAACGTAACTCCGGTCAACGCCGATGCAAACACTGCAGCGTTCGAGGAAGTCAAGAAGATGTTCTCAAACTTCGAAAAGAAGTCAGCAGAACAAGATAAGGTCATGAGTTCTCTCGCTAAATAGGTTGAAGGCCAAACAGCAAGAACCAGGGCCGTTCTTCCGCGTGGAGCAACCCGAATCCGCGGAAGAAGACTCGATTTCACGGCGCCTGTCAACCAGTCTGCCAACGCGCAGAGGAAATCGTCTGGACAAAATCCCGACGAAAATACTCTCGCGCCAACGCAGAAAGAGCCGGAAGACCTCCCTCCTATCGAGGAAGGTGAAGAGGATGAAGAAATCGAACGCGTCGATCTGGATTCTAACAGTCACTCCAAACCTACAGACGAAGATGCAGATGTGCATCCACGCCTAACAAGGAGTCTGATTCAGAATCCAGTGGGTTATACATAAGGAATAGCTGATAACTTAGGTCTTGTTCGATGCTGTATCTGGACTCCATTCTTGGACAACAAGAGGGATATTTTCAATGTGCCAGAAGGATTGGCGGAGGACTCTAGATCGAAAGTGGGAGGGGGAGGGGGTTATTGATCGATCTGGATTAGGACATTCTCTGGACTGATAAACAGTTGGTTTCTCTATCAAAGACAAGATCTGATCGACAGTAGCGTGAACCTTTTTAATAATTTTGATAAGTGGGGTTCGAAGTCTAAGGAGTTTTTTGGGGGTGGTGAAAATGTTTCAAAACTGTTTCTATTTTCTTTCTGATATGTTTATTTTAAATATATTTTTTCTCGACTGTGTGTTTAACATTGTAAAATTTTGTTACCTATTATGTTATTTGAATATAATGCATAATTTTGTCCAAAAGAAAGAAAAGGTATATCGTGGAACCAAGGGCCACTCATATCCGCGATTCTTTAGGCACCGACCACCTTAAACTAAGGGCGTGTCATGTACTTGATTCCGCGGTTTCCAGCAAAGAACCAATACATTGCTTTCTAAAATCGGACCAAGTGACCAAATTACTAAATAAGTACTGGATGATCATTCATATTATTTTTTTCTCTTAGATATCAAATATTTCGCAACAGAAATTACAACTTACAAGCACATGGTGAAACATTTTGCATGGAAAGTAAATATATATACTTACCAAACTTATTTATCATTCATTTATTAATTCGAGAACAGATTAATCTCCGGAGATTTTTCACTTCAACCCCTGCATCTGTAGTACTTGGGATGGCCACGGTGGTACCTGTTCGACGGAGGAGGCATGACTCTTCCTCCACCACTAGACGCTGCCGGTGGCGTATCATGTTTGAGAGCTCCATAGTTGAGATACTTCACCTTACTTGTTAGCATCGTACTAGATGACATCACCATGCCTTTAGTTTCTTCATCTTCTTCTTCTTTTATGATCATTTGGTTCACCTCTTCCTCTCTCGAACCATCTTCTTCATCACTCTCATAACGTTCTTTAACCCACGTCTTCTTAACGTGATGCTTTCCCGGTGCACGTTCCTGGTCGTTTTCGGCAAACCCTTGAGAAAATGTGTAGTATTCCATGCTTGATGTTCTTTATTACTTTGAATTTTGTATATATTTGGTTGGGGTAACATCCATTATTTATAGTTGAAGATATTGGTTTGTAACTTGTTATGCCTAATCGAATCTCATTTACTTTCGTAGAAGGATAATTATTTCCATATAAAACATGATTTTTTTTCCTTTTTTCAGAATGGGTATTTGAGCAAAAAATTTTAAGCCGTCAATTTTCAGGAGGATAAGTTATGATGCCGATGCGCCATATTGTATAATTTTGTATCTATTTTTTTTTTTAACATTGGTTAACTATGATATTACAAACAATAAGAAACATTACATAGACGATACTATAGCCGATAATTCTACGTGCCTTATAAGAATTTCCGTCTAACTGCATAACCCTGAACCGTCCTATGAGATCCATTCCTGACGATAGTTCTTGCGCCATGCCGAACATTGCTTGTAAGTTTTTTTCTCTAATATTATGCATAATTCGCTTTTGAAACCCAAACCTCCTGTTGTAAAAACATTAATGAAATTTTGATCAAACCATTGCACCAAGGGGGCTTCCACAGATTATGTATCTATTCATTAATTGTTTTTTTTTTTAAATAAAATTTTATAAGCCGTCAATTTTACAAAGATAAGTTATTCACTTTGTTTCTTAATAAGTATCATTTTGATATTTTTCACACAGATTAAGAAAATGATTAAAATGTATTTAAATAATTTACACTTATTTCACCAATAGTATTTGAGATAATAAAAATTATTTATAAAATCAATTCACTTTGCAATTAATTTTCAGTTGAAAGTAAATATAATTTGCATTGAAATTTTAAAATGACATTTTTGATGTAACAAGAAAAAAAATATTAAAATGATACTTATAGGAAACAGATGGAATATAATTCTATACTTATTCACTACTTGCATTTTTCGGCTAAAGTCTTCAATTTTTAAATGATGCGCCATATTCTAATTCTATATTTATTCACTAATTAATTGTATTATCCTCTTTGATTAGGTATAAAGCTGTTTGGCATGGGGAAAAGAAATATGAAGATAAGTTCTACAATGGCGTTTTACATTTTATATATTGGCATACTTTCAATTTTTACTCTTGAATCAAAATGTATGATTCTAGAAAGAAAAAAAGGTATGATTCTTGATCTTTTCTCCTTTACAACTGGGTGACAAATAAATATTACTTGCTAACATAAACAAATAAAAACTCGTCGTTGGTTTCATCATCATCACAAAGTTTTAAATTATGACAAACGAGTATCTATCTTGATATAATGAAGGAATCTAATTACATATAATCAGTGCAGACTATGCACTATATAAGATTACGACAAGCTTTCTTCTCTTTTAGAACCTTATTCCAAAATATGCTAGTGGGCCGATGACTTACGATTCTAAGAAGTAGCCGCCCCTTATGCTTTCTTAGCTGATATCTTAAGCAACGGTCCATATTCAACGGTAGAAAACCAAAAGAAACAACTGATGTAAAATAAAATAAACAAAGTTTTAAAAGTTAAGTTAAACAAAATTTTTAAAGTCTAATAAATAAATAAATAAAAAAATTGGACATTATAAAATAAATATTGGAAAATGTAAACGATATTGTAAAGCCGAATAATAACTGGCAAATTTACCGACTATTGATATATACCAAAGTTCTAAAAATCGCTAGGCGGTAACTAGGCGCTTTATGGAGGACTAGCGACTAGGTGGATTATACGGGGTCTAGGCGAGGCCTAAACCTTAGCAAATTATTGATTTATTTTATATATTTTATATATTTTAGTTATTTATATGGTTTATTTTAGTTTTTAAGTTTAATTATAAAATTATTTTGATGCATTATCAAAATCAGATATACAAAACATAAGAAATTAGACAAATTTGTAGATTTGTAATACTATTATTTCTTAATTTAACATATTTAGACAAATTTAGATCGATTTAAACCGTTTTAAACCGATTTAGAATAATTTAAACTAATTTGAATCGAACAAATTGAATTTTAAGAAAATCGTTTCGGATAATACCGAGTTGCCGCCTAGGCGGGGGCCTAAGCGGGAGACCGATTTTAAGAACCTTGATCGATACTTTTTCAGATAAAACAAAACCTATAATTTTCATACTTTTTGTATAATGTTAACAAAGCATTTCGTGGAATATAGAAGAAAAACCGAATTTGAACAAGAACCGAAGTCTTTAAACTTTTTTTGAAACACTTTTTTTTTTTGAAACACAACCTGTCTTTAAACATTTCCAAATTTATATAGATACAAATGTACAATGTATGGTTGAAAAAACTATATAAATGCTGTTTAGTTTTTTTTTTTTTTTTTATTACAACGAACAGCTATTTCATTACTCAAACTCGAGGTGTTCTAGGTAATCAGACCGGAATAGAACAACCAATAAAACATAGCTCTCTATAGAAAAACTTCGCAGTCCTAGCTAAAGAGTCAGAAATCTAATTTTGCATTCGTAGAATATGAATGATCTTGAAGTCCGGGAAGCATATATGCAGAGTCAATCCTCTCCAATTCTGTTGCAAAGCTTGGCCAAGCATTAGGCTCCTTAATCATGGCGATCAGTTCCATACAATCTGTTCCAAAGCTCTAGAATGTCGAATGTTGAATCATATTCTCCATCGCCCATGGCAGTGCTTCTACTTCTGAATGCAAGGCAAACTCGCGTCGAATGTAATTTCGTGTCCCCATAAGTTGAACCTTCCCAAAGCTGTCAATCCAAACTCATCCACAACCGCTGAACTATGTTGTGGATGTCCATGACTCATCTAACATGCAGATGTTACCCAAGCTTAAGATTTGAGGTTCCTCAATATTGTGATCTTGTAGAATTGGTGGCACCATCTTGTTTGCATTAAACCAGGCTTGACATTCATTCTCTGCATAGCGAACTAACTCCAATGGATCCTTGTCTATCCCTCTAAAGAGTTTGTCATTTCGGACCTTCCAAATATACCAGATTATTCAGGGATAAGGATCCCTGTCTAATTCTGACTCGAGAATACTGTTCTTTCTCGAGAAGAGATAATCCATATTAGCGTAAATACTCGGTACCGAAAAGATATCTGGACTAGTTGGAGTCGCTGATAGGGACCACGCTTGTAAAGCTGGCAGACATTCGAATATGGCATGAGTGACATATTATTCTGGTTCTCCACGTCGTGGGCAATAGTTATCGCACCTCATATTACGCCGTATTAAATTCCTCGTTACTGCCACATGACATTTGATCAATTGCCATATAAGATGGCATATCTTTTGAGGCGCTTTTATCGTCCAAGCAAAGGCTTGAAGCTTAGTGATACTTGGCTCCAGCACCTCATTTTCTTCCCCAGTTTTTAATAAGTTCTGAGCTACCCAATATCTGGATTTAACAGTTTACTGGCCATTCCTAATGTAGTTCCAACAGAATTTATCACGGCGATGAGTTGAGCTTATGGTCAAACTCCTTATGAAAGATATATCATCAGGGCTAACATAATCCTCCAGTAATCCAACATTCCATTCATTCGATTCCTGATTAATAAGGTTGCTGACTCTTATGTTCGGGTGCAAAATTGGGGCTATAGGACGAGCCGACCTAGCTGGTGTTGTAGGGATCCAAGGATCCTCCCACACCTTAACCTCATATCCAGAATGTATCTTTTGTATGATTCCCAATAGCAATAGCTTTCGTGCCGCTGAAATACTAGTCCACACATAAGATAGGCTGCTTATAGAGTTTACTCGTAAAGGCGAACTCATTACGTAGCATCTTCCCCTCAAAACTCGAGCCACTAACCAATCAAGGTATTGAACTAGCCTCCACAGTTGTTTTGCTAATAAATCAAGGTTGAACTCATGGATCATTCGGAAACCAATCCCGCCCTCCTCTCTTGGTAGACAGAGCTTCTCTCATTTTGCCCAGTGAATTCCTCTTTTTGGAGGATTTGAGCTCCACCAAAATTGTGCAATGGCACTTGCGAGGTTCTCATATATCTCCAGTGAGAGCAGGAAGCTAGACATAACATATGTCGGAAGATCTAGCAAGATAGATTTAATCAAAACTTCATTTCCTCCTTTTGAAAGACATCGTCATGTCCATCCATTCACTCTATGCATTAGTTTTTCCTTGAGAAATACAAAGAGTTTGCATTTGGATCTGATAATATCTTCTGGAATTCCTAAATATGTCCCCATTCCTCCTTCATTTTGGATCCCAAGTGTATCTTTAATCTCTTGCCTGACATTACGTTGATCATCTTACTAAAGAGTAAAGAAGATTTCTCAAAGTTAATACATTGGCCTGATGTTTGTCCGTATTTCATGACTACTTTCGTCACTTCTTCACATTCACTTGGCCTAGGAATAAATATTGTTTAGTTTATTAGCAGTATTTACAGTAAATATATAACAAAAAAAATCTGTAAATATTGATTATGGTAATGGATGATTCAGGTTGTATGATAATCATAACTATATAATAATCAAAACTAGTACTTATTAATAGGGCTGGATAAGCTATCCAGAAAATCCGGATATCTTTAAGCTTCGAATCAAAGCAAAAAGCAAAATTTGATATCCGTAAGAACGATGAAAATTAAAAATATTATTTTTTGGAAAGCCGGATACCGATCCAATCCGTATATTTATAGATATATAATGTAATTGTATATAAAAACTATTATATCTATACATATTTTATGATATAATTTGGTTGTTTTAATTTAAGTTGTTTTAATTTTAAATTTTTGTTTTGGATTATTGTATAGAAAAATTTAATTCTTATGTTGAGTCAAATGTTAACATATAGTTTTCTTATTAGGTTTGTTAATATTGAATTTTGTTTTACAACTTCTGTTAAAAATATTAGTTTGGTAGTATGATATTATTATTTTTACTTTAAAATTGATATTTTAAAGAAAATTATTTAATTTTATGTTATATATATATATATATATTAATCTTTTCTTTTTTTAATGTAATTGGCGTATCGAATCGAATAATCAGCGAATATCGAATTTTTGAATCAAAACGAATCACAAATATAGATATACACGGATACTACGAATTTTTCGGATTTTTGCTCCGTACCCAGGCTTACTTATTAGCAAATTGAGCAGACCCAATTTGTTATGATTATTTGGATTTGAGTTTCGAAATGTTTAAAGACTGAGGTATATATAAAGAAAACGATTAAAACATAGTGTTTATTAGCCACAAGGAGTGCAAGTATACAAACAAAGTATAAATTGTCTGGATTCACGTTTTATTCAACAACTATAAAACTTTATTTAAGCGAAACACACAAGAACCTCAGTCTTTAAACATTTCCAAACTCAAATCCAAATATCGGAAGTGCAGTCTCCACCTGGATACCTCATCTCATGGGCTAGCGCAGGACCATCAGGTTCATCACCAAAGTCCACAAAGAGATCAGGGTTTATGGAGAGACCACCTTTCTCTGTATCAACATCAAGCTGAATTATGTGTGACCCTTTATCCATGAGTTCCGGGTAAAACTGACGATCCCATGCGCTAAAGAGCGAGTTCGTTGCATACAATCGTTTCCCATCCAGGCTCAGCTGGATCATTTGAGGTCCTCCTCTTAGAGATTTCCCCTGGAAATTACCAGGGAAGAAGCAGTTTCAAGACGATGCATAATCTAAAATTTATGAATTTAAAACCTCGAAAAGATTAAATATTTTGGGTACAAACCTTGATCTGAGGAACATCGTATTGGAAAGTGTTACCGTCTTCTCCAACCACCTTAGCAGGACTGCCCTGTTGTAGTAACCCTCCCACCCATATTTGACCGGTTAAGACAGGGTTTTTAGGGTCTTCAATGTTGTACTGACGAACGTCTCCATGAAGCCAGTTCACAAAGTAGAGGAACCGGTCATCGAGGGAGATCAAGAAGTCGGTGATAAACCCCGGCATTTCTGGAAGAATCCAGTTCTCTACTTTCAGTGGTTTAACTTGGATAACCACCTGAAAATCAATTTGCACTAGGTGTTAATCATACATTTGAAATAAAACAAGAAAAGAAAGATAAAGAAGAAAGAAGACTTGCCTCATGGCCCCATGTTTCATCACTGTTCTTGAAAAATCGTATCATATTACTCGACAAAGCACCCCCAACATACCCTGTATCCTTAGATGGATCATGCAAGAATCTAATCTGCAACCACAACCGGCAAAGATTATTAATGTTAGTCTGAAGAAAGAAAACATATAAATGAGATGTTTGATTATGTTGTTTACCTCTAAAGGTAACATGCCAGTCTCTCCAAGGTCAATTAATTGTTTCATTTCACCTCCTGGCCAACTGTAAACATGGAGATGGCTTCCGTACAAGCCATCAGCAACGTGTTGGAGATCGAAACCTTTGGTGAAGGCTTTAGGTGCTCCCCAAGAAGTGCTTATCATTGTCTTGTGCCGCGGTTGATACCAGAAGTCATAACCAAACAAGGGACTATGTCCTTCTTTCTCCCACCTGAGATTATCCCCCAATGATATACTTATAGTTGAAAAGAAAGAAAGTAAAACATAATGAGTTAGTTTTGTAATAAGCGACCTGTTCTTGATGTTGAAATCAGAGTCAAGAAGAAGAAACCCATTCCCCTTGGCGTTTCCCTCTTCGTCTCCAAGACAGGACACCAAGATCTCACCAGAGGCAAGGCAATGAGCCGTGTGTGGATAAGCCAATCCAGTCTTTTCAGCAATCTCCTTAGGATCCACATACTTGTACAAAGACGGTGCCCTCGGGTCTGCCTTTGTGTCAATCGCATAGATGCGACCAGATCTATAATTCAAACAAAGAGAAAGATCAAGATAGTGAACTTAAACATCACTAAATATTAAGGCTGAAGGAACTTTACATAAGGGATGGTAAGACGAGGTAACGTCGATCAGCGGAAGCATCACCATGGCAAGAGCTGCAAGAGTTCCAACCAGAGTGATGAAGCTCATCACCTACAAAAGGCATTGGCAATCTGTGAATGACGGTTGAATAGGTTGGTGAGTTTGGATCAACATCCACCGTTGCCAAGTAATCAGGCTTCTCTCGTCCCGTTCCTTCAAAACCAACAAAAAAAATATATTAAAAAGAAGAATCCACAACCAAAGAACAGTAGGATCAAAAAGAGATCTTAAAAGTAAGATTCGACCAGACAATAGAAAAGAACAAAGATTCTTAGTCATAAATTTATCCTTAAAACATAGAGATCTAATCAGGAAACTGAAAACAGAGAGATCACAAGGGGTGATTTCGATCTAGAATCTTTGAGATTCCGTAGGACCTACTAAAAAGATTTTCACATCATCATTCATCAACCAACGTTAAAAGTACAGATTCTGTCTGAAAATACTTTTGAAAACGTTCGATCTGGAATTTCTAACAGGTTAAAGAAAATATAAAACAAAAGAGCAGATGTGTACCAGTGTAGACGGCGGTGACGTAGATGAGCTTTTCCGGTGGACCAGACATGGCGGCGAGTGGCGTCGCGTAACCAGGACCTGACTTGCAACATCCTCCGTCAACGCCGTTGCTCGCGGGAGCTACCACTTCAGTATTAGTCACCATTTTCGATCTCTGACTCTCTTTCTGCGTCTCTGAAATCAGATATAGTTTTAACTATATATATATATTTCTTTTTTTTGGTTGAACTTTTAACTATATATATTATATATTGCTGTAGTTGTTGACAAAAGATATTATATTATATTCGGTACTTGTTAAGCTACACGTCTCTATGGCGCTCCTTTGCGTTTATCGCACACACCCACACGTGATCTTGATTTGTCAATGCAAAGCTTTTTTAGCTGTATTATCAGTTAATTGTCGACGTTGTTATCTTAATCTATATACTATACTAAAAGGGATTGAGGGAGGTTTTTAAGCTATCCACCTCAGCCAATTAAATCAACTAATCATATGTTATCAAACTACCATGTCATTTTGTAAAATCCACATCATATTTCTTTGAAAAAAAATGAAACTTTGCGGACGGTTTGCTACATCTTCTTCCGATTTTCTATTAGTATTAGCTGCCTGCACAAACCAGAAAACCAAGAGTTTCAATCTCTTCATATACCTTACAATTAAATTCTCATCTTCAATAAACAGGTTGAGTTCCAAATTAATATTTATTTATTTTTGCTAAAAACGAAATTAATATTAAAGACCTCTAAATGACTCCTACCGCTTCATCTTTAATGTATAAGTGGAAAATTTCAGCCAAAGCCGAGAAATGATTAACACCTTATTCTTGCCACAGATCCTAACGCACGTACGGCAACAAAGGTACCAAATTTTCGCTCAAATCCAAAGATACATGTTCTTAAATATTCTTCATGTCTGCATCATAGAGATTAACTTCAGATTTTTCCTTCTTGATTTGAATCTCCATGGTAAGAGTCTTTATTTTCTTCAAGATTCTGTATTTTCTGGAGAACTTTACAATTTCTAGACTGTTGATCCAATCTAAGTTTTTTTCCTTCTTCTGTTACGCATAATTCAAAACTTTCTAAACAGCTGACCGTGTTATTAACCACTACGATCGGAGGGACTGGCAAACAACATGTAGTCTTTTGGCTCAAGCCAACTAATATGTCCCTTATGGCATGAGGTTCGGAAATTTAGATTAAAGTTTTTTCCCTTTAATCTTGATCAGTAAAAAAGGAGTATTTCTTGGGTTTATTTCAGTTTTGAACTTCAGTCTTTACTTCTTGAATTTCATATGAAATAGGTATAAAAATAGGAGAGAATGATGAAAAGATCTTCATTGGTCACAAGATGAGACAGGGTTTCTTTGATATCACTAACTCTCAAACTCAAAGAGGATCTTAATTTTCAAGAAACATGTTTAGCGGCAAGTAAGGTTGACATCTCATTCTGGGTTTGTAAGTCTCTAACTTGCGATCTCATTGTCTTAAATTAATTACTAGATTTGATTTTGGTTTTATTTGAGATCATGAGATGTAAAAGTATTTTCTTTAATCAATAAAAATGTAAAACAATTGAGCTAAGCAGATACGAGTTGTAAATGGAGGAATACACAGTTTGCACACATATCTTGGTTTAATTTAAGGTCCTATGCACCAAAGAAAACCATTTATTTTTCTACAGGAGATAAAATTTTCTAGAAACAAGGTGCAACCAGAACTTACTACTCCTTGCTCACATGTTGTGTCAGTTCTTCACTTCTTTGTTTAAGAATGAATATGTTTCAGGTGAAAGCTTTGCACCACGAGGTTACTTGCAAAAATGCTTTGCTTAAGGCCAAGTGTTCTGAACAAGAGATTTGGTTTCTTTCCTGTAATTTCTAAATCATCTTCTGAACTTATATATTAACCAACAAGTTGTAGACTTCTATAAATCATGTTTAGGTATTGCTTTTACTTTTAACTTACGTCTGTATTTCAAACTAAAGTTGGATGTTTTTGATATTATTCACACTTTTAGGATCATAAAGAAGAGAACCCACCCCCATAAAATGCACTAACAGCTAAGAACGTGCTTAAGTTTTTGGAACCATCTGTACCAAATAGAAGGCTTATTCATTAGAAGCAAACGTAGATATCTGTTCATGATCTTGCTTAAGAATTGCTATGACTATTGTTACTTATTTCATTAATTTGTGATAATCTTCCTTTGTTTTCTTGATGGTTTTATCTTACAGTCATATGAGCATCAACTGCACACAATGTTGACGCAGGAAAAGAGAAACCTGAAACGTTGTCTTCAATCAATTGTTATATAGAGCTGAGTAATGTTTTTTTATATTGTTTTTAATGTTGGTAGGGATTTGGGCTGGAATGTGTACAATACGCTATTTTCGATGGTCCAACATATGAGTGGGTTGTCATTAGCCGCCAGCCTAACATTATATGCAAATTAAGGTTTTGTTCAACCTCAAGATGCATGCACATGGTCCTAGCTGTTGTGTGTTTGATGAGAGAAGGTGAAAAGGACATTGGGGCAGTTCACACCAGTTCATGGGGACAAAGACGAGTGGCATCCACTGCAAGCCGCTTGGCATGTTATTCAAGTACTCACTCTTTGCATCATCTTCTTGACAGTAGCATTGAACACATCATCTTCCAACAAACCCATTGATTCTCTATAGCCTGATCTTGTGGTTGCTCATAGCCAGAGCTGAAGCCTTGCAATCTGATTATGTCTTTGATGAATCTTCAGGGTACGTTTGTATATTCGTCTCTCTATATCTCTTGATCAGTCGGCCACACTAAATACTTTTTCTTTCCAGGTACTACTACAGCAGCATGCTTAGTTACTAATATTAGTTAACATTAGTGAAAGTTCATACTATGAGTAGGTAGAAATTGTAATGTTAATGTGTTTGCATTTGAGTCGTTTGACTGCATGTGGACAGCTGTTTCAGGACGAAAGAAGACCCTCAGTTATACTATGCACCAACGAAGCCTTTGGAAGAAGGAACATCTGAGGCAGAACAACGTAAAGAGAAGTTAAGTGTACTTTTGTGAATGAATGTTTTACATAAATGCTACGCGGTATTGATATGTGACTGTTGAGATGTTGGCGCATACATTCTTAGAATGGAAGTAAGTCATGAAACAAGAAGTGAGTATCAAAAGGAGATAGAAGAGCCGTATATGGGTAATGTTGAGAAAGAGCAAAAGGTGGCAAACAATTCGAAGCCTAACAGCGGTAACTATACATGAAAAATCTGAAGTCATACTGTTTCTTTTCTTTTTATTATGTCATCCTTTGTTTCTGATTATTAAATGAGAACTAAAAGATTTAAAATCTGGAAAGCATGAAGTTCTCAGTGTTCACAGTCACGTTTTCTCATCTGAGGTTAGTTTTTCTTCAAGAATCATGAATATTTCTTCTATAAAAATCTACATCAGCTAATGGTGTTTTCTATTAAAAAAGTCTTGTGGGGGTGTAGAAACAGCCTGGAAGTTTGTTGGAGGGATTTACAAAGACTCAGGTGAGTACATTTGCCGTGAAGATAAATTTAAATTGATGTTCTCTGTTTCAAATTTTGTGTGGTGTCTATCACAGATCCGTTTCTTGGATTAAAGTAGCATTCATTGTGTTAATATATTATGGTTAGTCACAGATCTATTTCTTAGACTATCGTTTGTTAATGAATACATGTGTTTTTTTATACGTCAAAAGGGTTACATCGGCTAAAACAACAAAAGTGACAAGGGCAGAGGAAGAAGAAGATTCTTGGAATAAATATTCAAGTCGTAAAATTGTTTTATCTTGATGGAAATATTTTGTTTCATACTGAATGCTACTTTAAAAGTTACACTGTCGACATGTTTTCAATGATTTAAAAAAAAAACAAAATATGTTTCTCTAAAGAAAAGCATAACCACTTCATCTCGATATGCATGGTTTAATTCTCATTCTATCCTATTCAAAATGCCCAACTCTAATTGATCTGAATTTTTTTGAAAATATTAAACTTACATGCATAAAAGTTCTGTTGTAAGTACATCTTAAGACTAAAAGAGATCATCAATAAAACATAAACAAAGAACAACAAATTAATAGCTACTTTTCAATTCATGCTTTGTTGGTTCTTTATGACAAAATAATCAAATGATATTTTTATACTAAATTAAAAGGAAAATTTTATAATGGCACAATCCGCGCGTAGCGCGGACACGGACCTAGTACTTATAAAAAGTCTTGTGTAAAGTAAGAGATATGTGATCCCTTATATATTAAAAGAGAAGCATTCTAAAAAATACATTCACACTGTAATAGACACGTGCCAACCTCACAATGATTTGATAATAAATATGCTAACGCATTCACACTATATTCATAAATGTGTTCACACTATATATTTTGTATTTTTTAATATAAAAATCACATGCATGGTTCCAATAAAACTTTAGATTTTCGGTTCGAATCAAAACAAATAACGAATCAAAAGATAAACTATATATATATATATATATATATATATTATTTTTATTGTTTACGGATAAAGTTGTGCAAAATATTTATAAATTTTTGATTTGATTCATTATCCGTTTTGATTTGAAACAAAAAATATAGATATCCATAACTCTACGAAGCAAATCAAATACTAAAATACGATTAAAAAAAAAGCAAATCACAAATACCTACATTTTTAGGAACAAATATCTAATTTGATCTGTTATATACATATATATACATATATGTACAGAATTATATATATTATAGTTTTACAATATTTTTATGAATTAAATTTATTATATTAGGTATTAAAATTTAAAAAGTTAAATAATATTTTATTTTTGTAATAAAAAGTTATTATTAAAATTTTCAGTTATTTTTAAAATTTTATTTTATCTACGGATCAAATTGGATATTCTTTAAAATTCTAAATCATTTTGGATATCAGAGTCACCGACTATCCAGGTGGCTAAAGATTGAAACGACGTGAATGCCTCCAAATACCCAGATATTCGATATGTGCCCACCTCTATTTACGAATACAATTTGTTTTTCTTTATGTGAAAAAAATTCACTTATGTCAAGGCCTTTTTAATTTTTAATTAATTTTAATTTTATCTTTCATGTATTATTTTGAACAAAAATATCATTTAATATTAATTAACAATATATTTATATTTATATATTACTCAACTATTTTTATATACTTTTGAATACAAATACATGTGCATCTTGATGTGAGCACTTTGTGAATAACTATTTATCACAACTGAAGTATCTATTTTTTTTTTGAAGTTGAAATATTTTTTTCTTAATGTTTCTTTCACTATTGACCAAATTGTAGTGAAATGATTTGTTTTAATAATTTTATTTTCTTTTTATTGAACTATTATCCGTTTACAAACTATGATATGAAACCATTGGTTCGACATGATGAGTATCTAAAATTCATAACATGAAAATAAACAAATAATAGTAATTTTTTGTTTTTTACCAGAAAACTAAAATATCAAACATTCTAACCGAATAAACCAAAATAAATATTAATTTAAAATAATAGTTATATTTTAGGAGATTAAAAACCAAAAAATAACTTAAAACCGAACTGATTTCCAGATTAAACTGATTTAATGTGTTTTTATTAAAAATAACAAAACTAATAATCACATCCCGCGCAAGGCGCAGGTTATTACCTAGTGAAATGTTAAAACTTAAAACATATGTGTATAGATATATCTATTATATGTGATGCAATGTTAAAACATATGTGTATACAAATCTATTTTTGCCCACACAGATATTAGTTTTCAATTTTTTATAAATTAATTTTTGATTTTTTTCATAATTAGCGTTATATATATTATATGTATCATTGTATAACTAAATTTATACTAATTATTTGAATAATTTTATGTTCCTATACATCAGAGTCGAATTCGAATCAAATTGGATACATCAGAGTCAAATAATTTTATGTTCCTATAGTCATTTTTGGTTATTTAGTTATTTTTAGGTTAATTTTAGTTTGGATACAAAATATCTAAACCGAATCAGGTAATATGGTTACTTTTGGCACAAATATCCAAACCAGTTTCAGATACATTGATTATTTGGATAGTTTTAGGTTCTTATATTTCAAAACCGAATCCACCCAGATCTAGGAGGACATAACTCGAAACTCACCCGGAAATTTATAATACCCCAATTGAGCATAATTTCAAAACCCAAAAAGCTGATACTAAAATGATATGTACCTAAATGTGCACATGAATGTCTATGCCTAACTGATTCTTTACGCAAATAAAAAAAAACTCTTTGTTAACTCTTTTGAATTCTTGTCACAATTAGAGAAATATTGCATTCAAACATATCAAATTATTATAGTTGGCATGTAATTATTATGGTAAAGACAATTATTAAAGTAATTAAAAGAGTGAAAAAAATAAAAATTGTAATAAAACATTTCAAATAAGTAAGTTATGTTTTATACTTATGTACAAAATGCTTTTGAATTAATAGAAAATGTAATAAATGAAGTTGTTAGAATTAGTTAAAATAAAAATAAAAATCTGTAAAAAAATATTTAAAAATAGGGAAATATTATTTTATACTTCAATTTTAATAGACTAGATTATGAAAAATTTGTAGGTTTACTTATAAAAAAAACAAATTTGTAAGCTGAGTTGACCATGTGTACGGATGTATTTGAATTAAGAATGCGTCTTCATGCAGAAAACTGATAAAACTATATTGCAAATCGTATCAACTAACAAAATAAGAAGAAAATAAAATCGAATCTGGTCAAGTGTCTACGTACAGGACTCGTTTTTTTTTACCATTTCGAAATAGACACCGATTCAGAAAACCAAACCGACGATACAAAATTAACATATATCATAGTGGTATGAGAACTTCGAGCACCTCGTACAGGTTATCAATCATTATGTTTTTTTGGTTTTGGTATATATTTGATTGTAAAGTCTGAAAAGAACTCGTCACATCGTTAAAAATCGTCAAAGTGGATAGTGAAAGTCGACTATTCCGTAAGAGCATCTCCAACCCACTCCATAATTTACTGCAAAATGGAGTGGGAAATAGAGTGATGAACAAACAAAAAAAAGTGATTACTCTATTTATGGAGTAATGAGTTTTTTGTTTGTTCATCACTCTATTTTGCAGTAAATTATGGAGTAGGGTTGAAGATGCTCTAAGTGTAAGAACCATCTTCACCAGCTTAAAACAATCCGTTATGAATACCACCTTCAAGAATTGTAGGAGTATTCATGCACTTTATTGTCCAAATCAAAATTTCACATTCTATATATAAAGGTGATAGGCTTTACCGGATATTCGTGCCCTTGTGGTATTTGGATCTTATACGCTGCAGAACCATCCTTGAACTGGATCAATATCTTGCTCTCTCCATGCTCCATACAAATAACACCATCGTACATCTGCCATTTGCTGGCACAAATGAGTAACCTAGTTTTCCTTTGAGATTTTTAAGTTGTTGAGTTGTGCATTTCCCCAGTATGCACCTTCTATTTATGCGATCCGCAAAATCTTTTGTGAATTTTCAAAATTTTAATGTAAATTTCAGCATTTTGATTCTTCCATATATACCACAATATCTACAGAAAATAATTATAGTCATAATTCTTTGAAAGTTTCTAAAATAAATAATCCATTTGAAAAAGGGGAACACACTGGAAACACCTCCTGGCGAGAGGGCATTTGTGATAGCGCTTACGTTTGTAAAACTGGTGGACATTCAAATAAAATGTAATTTATTGATTATTCATCCGCTCCACATTAATTACATTGTGTATCACATTGAATTCACGTGGCCATATTTTTTTTGTGACGTGTAAGCATCTCGAGATTACTTGCCAAACAAAATATTGCAATTCCGGAGAACATTGAAGCTTCCAAGAGTAAGTCATAAGTGGTTTGGTATCTGGTCCATACAAAACAAGGCATGGTCTCGTGTCCGAGGATAATTGTTATGTTTTGTAGCCCGCTTTCACCGTATACGTACCTGATACAGTATAATGCCATCCTAATATATATGGTATAGAGATATGACTTACCACCATAATTTTAATGATTTTCACATTATCCACGCGTGTATATATATATATACATAAAACAAATCCAAATTCTAGGTTTGATCCACTGGACTAATCAAAATTTCCATAGTGAGTAATCGATTTAAGAATTGGTTTTGATGTTTTGGTAATTTTGACCTTGCGCAAGGAGCATTAATTCAAATACCAGACGGGATGAGTCAGCTCTACTGGTTAGAGCCTTGGGGGCCAATTGTCATGCTTCCGGGTTCGACGCCAGCCGGAGGCGAACTGCTCATCCCTGTCACTAAAGTGGGTACTGGGCCTTCGGGCTCAGGGAAAAACCTCCTGGGTGAAGCTGGTCCGCTGCCTAACCGGGCCCAGGGAATGACCCGCGAAGCGGAGAACCCTGAATTATCAAAAAAATTAATTCAAATACCATTCATATTGAGATAGATTTTTCTGTATCCATTTTTTTGATTAACCATTTTATAACAAGAGATCTAGCTGAGATCATATTTTCCGACCACATGATGGCAAGTACGATTTTATTTGATCCACTGGAACAGACTTCTGATAATATCTTCCTTAAAAAAACTTTGCAAACAAGGATTCCGGTTTTTCTATCAGCCTCCACAATTGTTTTGCTAGTAAGTGGTATTAAAATCTTGTAAATATTGAAAAAATATTCCCCCATCTCCGTTATGACATTTCGGGTGAAAGGGAGAGGTCAAGATCTCCTAAGAACAAGCAGATTGTCATGGAAAACTATGACAATGGCGCTGTCGATGGGCTGGAATATCCGTCGGATGAGTTGTTCTGTAACTTCCTCGATGGCCAGGCCAGCGGGATTTGGAAACTTTACCCCCGATTTCGACGGTTTTTTTGATTTTAGGATGCCCTCTACCGTAGGTGACTTCGTCGAGTTGTAAGCGTATAGGTGACTCCGTCGATTTGAAAGTGTATTATTATTTTTTAAGACTGCTAACTCCGGGAAATTTTCATAGGGCCTTCACCTTGTGACCGAGGCTCTTAAGGTGTGTCGCACGGAAGCGCGTACGGCCTTGTTCAAGGCCGAGGTGGCGGAGGAAGAGCTTGCCCATTTGAAAGAGGAGGCTGCAGCGAACTCCCTTCGTGAGAAGGAGTTGGCTGCGAAGGAAGCTCGCAGAGCCTATCGGAAAGGGAAGAGAGAGGTTGATGATATTATGAAGAATCGCTTTACTGAGTTCTCAACCGAGTTCGGGGAGCTTAGCAAGACGTACAAGTCTGTTGGCAATTATCGCGAGTGTCGTGGTGCCGTTGGCGGGTTATACCTTACCCAAGTCCCCGAGTATTCTTATAAGAAGGAGTTGGCTAAACAGACCCATCGCATGGATAGGAAAGCGAACTTGGTTTCCATGATTCCTCAGATCAAAGGGAGGATTTTGGATCAGTGGGCTCCGATCCCCGTGTCTCCCGACTCAGAAGAGGTTAAGCTGGAAATCCCCGATGAAGCCGGTGAGGTCAACCAGCCAACTGCCCTGGATTTTGTTGCTCGTTCGGTCGGTCGATGTTTGGAAACTACGAGTTGGACCTGTGAAGAGCGTTGGCGAAGTTGGTATCTGAAGGGGATATGTTCTCTCTTTTATGTTATATATTGAAACTCGCTTGACTTAGGCCGCGTGTGTGGCCGTTTATTTTTATCTTTGGCGAAGTGTGGCTGTGTTTCTATGTTATCGGACTGGCTGTGTGTGGCTTTGAATCCTTGCCGTCGGGCAGCTTTGTCGTTTAATGAACTATGATATTTATGTTTAAAGAGTTCGTAAGTTTTTGTAGATGTAGAGGGAAGAATATGAGTTGTCATCTCATACCTAACTCCTTTGATAGATCTTCGTATTTTTTGTTCGTTTTAGGCAAAGAAATTCGATTTTTTTTTAATTTTACAAAGATTCGTGAACGTGGAATATACGAAGAGACAAATTTTGGGATCTCGTATCGTCAAATACTATGCCTTGAGATGTTAAAGACCAGTGTGTTGGGTTTATGATAAGACCTAGGTTTGTCGTCGTTTTTAGGGTGTGCGATGACTACTTCGGCTTACGTATGCGATCTCAACCTGATTCGTACCAATTTAAAGTCCGCGATAGGTTCTCGGCTTATTCGACTTGTCAGGTATGAATTGAGCATCTCTTCCAAGACAAATTCTAAGTCTCAGAAGTGCTGACCAAAAATTCTGGATTTCTTTTATAGCACGCTATTTATCCTTGTCGGATGTACGGGTGACCATTCCTGCGAAGAGGAAAGTCGGTTTGCGTTTGTTTAAGACGGCTAAAGTATTCGCCGGGGCCAATCAACGAACTTTGTTAATTTATAGTCGCGAACGGACTGTTTTAGAGATTTATTTGATGTCTTGGAAATATACCTTCAGAAGTTTTTGCGAAGTCTCGCTTTTTCGAAAATATGTTTTTTCCTTTGCGTAAAGTGATTTTTTACGTTTTTTTAGGACAAGGTCCGAATGACGATTTTGATCTTGTGGTCGAAATAGTTTGTTAGGAATCGTTTTTCCTAACGTACCGCTTCTGTAGATGAAACGTTTTCGGATTTTTGGAATAATTTAGTGTTGCAAATGTTTTCATGGTCCGCGAGATACTTTGAAAGTATCTGGATTAAGATAAGTTGAATTCGTAAAATTCCCGTTTATGGGCTATACAATTTTGCTTTGTACTTGGGATTTTTCTTTTAGGGAATCACGGATTGCTATTGTGGTCAAAAAGCGATTTGCGAGATACAATAAAGTGAGTTTCGAGATTTTATAGGAAATCATATTGTGTTTTCTTATTACCGTAAAAGTTTTTAAAAATATCAACTACATGGACTGATATTTAAAATGTGGGAGTATACAAGTATACGTATACGTAACCACTCCCCCCCCCCCTTTTAGAGAGGAGGATAACTGAAATCATCTTAGGACGAGTTGCCTACGTACCCTTTACGGGGATCAAGCCATCTCTTAGTTCAGTGTGTGCCGTGAGTGTTTCTTACTCGTTTTGCGAGATTGTCTCGGATGTATTAGTGATTTTGAATAGTGAGCTATGACTCTTAAAAATGTATTTTTTTTTTCAGAATGTGTATAGGAGTATTTCTTCTGTGATCTCTGGGGTTGTTCATGGACTCAACGCTACAGTGTTTGTCTATGGTTCCACTGGAAGGTATGCAGTGATGTAGCATAGCAAAGACTACAAGTGAATGTGCGTGCCTCTTAGCTTACCAAAAATATTCTGGCTAAAGTAATCTAAACCTTAAACTGGATTTTTGATTAGGCGTTCTATCTCAGGAAAACTAATGCAGTATGGCCTCTCCAATTTTTTTGGTTATCTGACTCAATGATGCATCGTATTTTTTTTTTCTTTTTGCTCTTAGTGGCAAAACATATACAATGGTTGGAACACGAAGTGACCCTGGATTGATGGTTCTCAGCCTGAATACCATATTTGACATGATTAAGTGTGACAAGAGCTCTGATGTCTTTGAAGTGACTTGCTCCTATCTTGAAGTCTACAATGAAGTAAGCCTCCCTTTGATAAATTTGGTTCTTCTCCTTCGTCTTTTTTGTGTGTGTGTGTGTGTGTATGAGGTCATTGAGGTGATCTTTCAGTGATGAGAGTTACTCTTTCTCACATAATAATATGGAGCAGGGAATAGTAGTTGCTGGCCTGCGATCAATCAAGGTCTCTATACCTTTCTTTCCTTCTAGATGCGATAAGACCACTCCTCCTGTAAAACCAGATTTGCGGAGATCACTTTAAACCTGATCGTCGAAGTGTTTCTTTTGTAGGTCTATTCTGCTGATCGAATTCTTGAACTACTGAACTTAGGGACCAGTAGACGAAAGATTGAGAGCACTGAGATGAACAGTACATCATCAAGGTGATATGTATCCCGGGATGTCTGAAGCGATGAGCTCGGGAGCTTTCTTGTTTTCCACGGCCGAGTGGATGATTTTGGATCATCTCTTTCCAAAGCGTTTTCAGAAGTTATCTGAGTTGTCTTCGTTCGTTAGGTTTGCCATAGAGGTCGTCGTGACTTGTCGTAGTTTGTGTTCGGCCAGTAAGCAAAGTCGCGATTTTATTTGGCATCTCCAGATCGCCACGATTTCGTTAGGAGTCAGAGAATTTGATACCTAGGTGATATGTTGACGGAACTGCCTTCATGGAGTTTATCCAAGGCGATCCCATGATCACGTTGTAGATGGCTGGGTTGTCGAGTGGTCGACGACCGCGAAGTCAACAATTTTTGTTACTTCTTTCGCCATCACTGGGAGCTTAATCGATCCAAGTGTCTATGACGTTATGCCCGAGAAACCGGTCAATTGTTTTGGCGTTAGTACGACTTCGCCCAGTTCCATGTTCATCTTATTGAGAGTGTCGCGGAAGATGACGTTGACCGTGCTTCCCGTATCCACTAGGATCCTTGCGACCTCGAGATCCCTGATTACGAGATCAATAACGAGTGGGTCGCAGTGGGGCTGGTCGATTCCGCTGGTCTCTTCCTCCTCGAAGGTGATCGCGTCGTTTGGTACGTCTCCGGGTGGAGACGCAGTCGGCCAGTTTGTGCTTGTTTCAGCTTTCCGCTGGTAGGCCTTGACGGACGACGCCGTGTCATGGCAGTACTGCGATCCGCCGATGATCATATTTACTCTGAAACGATTATTGTTGTTTCCTTTGTCGTCATGCCTTCTCTCGCGTTTTTTGCCCGACTGGTTCCTTTGTGAAGGATTCTCTGGGGTTCTATCAGTCTTCTATGGGCGATCGGAATCGCGGATGAAATCCCTGATACCGGTGACTTCGGAGATTTCTCCTTCGAGTAATTTTGCGGCCAGCCTCGCGTCTGGTGAAACTCGCAGAAGACAAAGTCATCGTAACCCAAATTTCTAGTCCACGTATTTCCCATATCCTTCCTTGTTCGAAATTAATAGCGTAGTTATGTGCCCCATGGAGTTCTTCCCCCTCGTGATGGACATACTTATTGTTACAAGAGTTCCTCTTTTTAGATTTCTGACCTGATGCCGCATCCTTCGAGGATGTTATTGTCGACTTATGATTTAGCGACAGAACTTTCATCTCTTCTTCGATGGTGATGTAATCCGTAGCCTTATGGAGGGTATCTTGGATTGTCCGCGGCTTGCCGAGAGTTATCCATTTTTGGAATTTCGACTTGTACCAAAGCGTCTATCGCCACCTTATCGCTTATCCCTAACTCTTGCCATGACGATTTTGAACATGTTCAAGAAGTCGTGGAGAGATTCGTCCTCCTTCTGGGCCAGGCTCCAGAGGTCGACGTAGGAATATTCACTATCTATGAACATAGAATATTGTTTGAGAAACTCCGAAGCGAGTTGGCGGAAACTTCTGATGGAATTTCACCTAAGGCGGAAAAACCATTCGAGCGCTGCTCCATGGAGATTTTCAACGAAGAGGTGGCAATGGCCGGCGTCCCTTTCATTTTCCTTTAGCATGGCCTTCCACATGGCGATCTGAAAAGTCTGCGGATGTGATTTAGGATCGGTGGTGCCATCGTAGGTAGGAATCTTAATTTTTCTAGGGTCCAAGACCTTTTTCTCGGTAATGTGAGAGGTGAAGGGAGTCTTCCGAGCTTCCTCAAGGAGCCTATCGATCTCGAGCGCAGCACTGGTAGCATGGTGAATTTGTGATTTCCTAGCTCTTACTTCCGCAGCCGTTTTCATGATGAATCAAGGAGATGGCAAATTTCATCGAGATCATCGTCAGCAACATTCCGAGTCTGTCGGTGTTTGCTGCGAGTGATTCGGGCCTGTTCCTTGGCGAATCTTTCTTGTTCGACCCGGAAGATATTTTCCTCTTCTTCTGTCATGGGTTTCTTGAATGAAGAATATAGCCAATTTGTGCGGCTCCTGGTCCTCCTTGGATGCATGTCTGCGTCCTCGTCCAAATGATCGGACTGATCACTGGGATCCAATTTAACTTGTTCTACTTTGTAATCCTCCGTTTCCCGCACGGGAGGTGGAGGGTTTTCTGAGTTTTTCCTAGTCACGGCATGGGTTACCTCGTCATATTTTTCTCATGTCGGGTTATCATGCGTGCTCCCCGGTCTGTTGGGCGGAGTCGCGAAATCAAGTGTTCTTCTGCAAGCTTTGTTGCTCCGTGGGGTAGGATGGCTCTGGTTCTCGCTGTTAGAGTTTCGACCTGTTTAGCGAGATAGCCTATGAGCTTTTCCTGTTCCTCCGACATTTTTTTGAAGGCGGTGAACATCTCCTTAAACGATGCGGTGTTAGCATTAGCGTTAACCGCGGATATGTTTGCTGCTGGAGTAGTGCCAATGTTGTCGTTGATATCTTCATCAACACGAGTTTGTTGGTCGTTTGTTACCATGTCTGATCGAGCGCCTACGGCTGAGAGTTAGATTTGATCCATACCCCCTCCTTCTAGAGCCAAACTGTGGGAATCGAAATTTATACCGTCGATTTCCGTTAAATTAGAAAAGATAGGAAACCCTAAATTTTCCAGAGGTCCGGATATATGCTAAACCAAACGCCAAGCGATCAGAACACGAAAACATGCTAAGTAAAAAATTGATGAATTGAAAAGAGAGCAATGGAGATCTTATTCGAATCTGTGTATGAGCATTTTACAACAGGTATGAGCCTTGGCCACAAGAACTGTCGGCGAGTTCCCTAGTTATATCGACCTAATACTGTGTAACCTAGTTAAGTCCCAGCTCGATAACAAAAACGAAAATTTCCTAAATTGCTTTAAGTGCTAAGTTTCTTCTGGATGCCTAGAAAAAGTCTTTTTGCGCCTCTCGCCTTCGCATCCCTTATATACTCCTCCTAGGTTGGTTTGGCCTTCCTTTTCCACTTCTAGGTTGAGTTTATCTTTTCCTGGAAATATTCCATTTTCCCAATCTTTGTGATTATCCCTTGAAACTTTAACATTTATCTTCGAACTTGACATTTATCTTCCAACTTGACATTTATCTTCGAACTTGACATTTATCTCTTCTCGCAAATATTCAATAAACCGTCATAGTGACTTTGGGCCAACTTTTCGTTAAAAATCGTAAGTGGGCTTTTGCCGCGTATTAGACCCTTTGGGCCGTTTTTCGAAGAAATTTTTTTTACGATTTCTTTTCAAGAGAGTAACCTTCAGTACGGTGCGGGTTTACGAGACGATCCGAATTAATCGTATAGACGAGATAACCTTGGTGTTAAGTTTAGTCGTTATCGTCTTTACACAATCGATCTGAACTTTATATGAGAAAATAAGTCTTTGTTGTTTTTCCGTAAAGTTTAAACGGTAACTCCGATCGGGACGAAACAAGAGACAGTTTGACCGACACCCGAAGGGGGAAGTTCTGGAGAAGAGAATGCATGGTTCTGGACTGATCCAACTCGGAAAAGGCGAATTTGGACAAAACTGATCCAACTCGCCTTTGGGCGAGTTGGAGACGGAACATCCAACTCGCCGAACGGTGAGTTAGCTTTGGTTGATCCAACTGGGCGAGTTGGAAGTGGTTCATAACTTGCCCAACAGCGAGTTGGAAGTGGTTCATAACTCTCCCAACGGCGAGTTGGAAGTGGTTCATAACTCGCCCAAGGGCGAGTTTCTCCGATGGGTCGGACGATGCTGGTTTGGTTGTTCCGGCGCTCGGGAATTGTTCATTCTATGGTTTGAATAATCCCTTGCGAGGAGCTTGTTGTGTAGTAGTCTTAAAAATATGAAGTTTTAATTTTTCGTATTCTTATTTTCTTTTTAGGAAAGTTTCTCGAGAACTTTCCAACATTGATTTCGCCGAAACCCAAGCCCAACACTGATTCTTGGTTCATCACTGGATATTTAGACGAATTGATCCTCAATGCCTAGACACTTGGTTGACCTCCTCGAATAGAAGTATCTTTCAGCGATCTGCATACTCTCGTTTCTAAGTGCGATTTATATGATTTTCAACATTCAGATATCTTCTATCTTGGAGAGGACAAAAAGGGAGTTATTTCACTACAAGAAAACATCAAGGATTCTGAGGGAAAAAATCGTCGGAATTTCGTCGGAATATCGTTATTCCGACGAAATTCCGACGAAACACGTCGTCGGAAATAATTCCTCGGAATTTCTTTTTTTCCTCTGAAATCCCTCGGAATTTTCCGACGGAATTCCAAGGAAATAAATTTCCGAGGAAATTCCGAGGATCCCTTGTTTGTCGGAAAAGTCCTCGGAATATACCGAGGTAGAACTTCGTCGGGATAATTCCTCGGAAGTTCATCGATCGATGCGTGTTTGGACATATATACATCGATCGATAGGAGTATACCGACAGACTTTTTTCTCGGTTTATTCCGAGGAACTGTTCCCTCGGTATATTCCGAGGGATCCGTTCCTCGGAATTTTCCGAGGGAGTTGTCCCTCGGAAAATTCCGAGGGAAATGTCCCTCGCTATATTTTTTAAAAAAAACGGATCGATCGATGCGTTTTTGTTCAAAAACGCATCGATCGATCTAGTGAAAAATATAATTAATTTCCTCGGAATGTAAAAAATATTAATTTTTTTAAAAAAATAAAATTTCTGTGAATGTAAAAAATATTAATTTTTTTAAAAAAATAAAATTTCTGAAATTTAAATTCGAAAATATGAAATTAAAAGTAAAATTAAAATCATACTAATTAATATTCAAAGTTTCACAAATAAAAATAAAACATTCCGAGATTGGGGAAAAAAAAACTACGGGTCTGGCACGTCCGGGAACACCTCGTTCGGGTACATCCTCTGCATCATCTCCATCATTTGCTGGTTCAGCCTCCTCTGTGCCTCATAGCCCGCCTGTTGAGCCGCCATCTGGGTCTCCAACAAAGATATTCGATCATCTTTGTCCTTCAACTGAGCCGTAAGTACTTCTGGATCAACAAAGGGCGGTGGTGCAGAAGAAGGAGGAACCGACCGGGTGCGACGACCCAAACCGAACAAACGTCCCTTCTTCTTTGGAACCGACTGAATAGAAAAAAGCCAAATTTAGAAATTTAAACCAAGAAATAAATGAATTGAACTTTTAAAAAAAAAGAACTTACGGATTCAACGATTTCGTTGATTCGAAACCGGGACAAGTTGGTCGAAGCCGTCGAAGCGTCATCCTCGGTTTGAAGCTGAGACACTTCGTCTACCACCTGAGTTTGGACCAGGTCGACCACGTCCCTCACAAGACCGTCATCAATCTGGCCGGTCTTCTTGTTGGTATACGCCCTCCTCATTAGGGCGAGATCATCGACCGGCTCGCCATCATTTTCTTCCGCCTTGAAAAAAAACATAAAATTAAAGAAACATTAGAAATTAGAAGAAATGCACAATAAATTTAAATTCTGAAACTCAAATAATTGAAGAAAAAGCGGTTGAACTTACCATGCGATCTCCGAGAGTGGCAATAGATTGAGCACCCAAGTTATGCTTGTAGATGCCCTTCCCTTTACGGTCGCTCCTGCGGTTGGTGGAGTTGGTGGAAGAAGTTTCTTTCGTCTCCTCCTTATCCCAATGCACACACAACTCCTTCCAGACCGTGTCGTTCATCGACTTTGGGACCTTTTAATTAAAAAAAAAAGAAAAAGTTTAATAAATTAAAAATAGTTTAATAAATTAAAAAATTGTTTAATAAATTAAATCGAACCTTATTGATTTCCCACTTCTTCTTCCACTCGTGGATCTGCTTCCCATAGTTGTCCATTACTTTATGGACGAAGTGGTGATAGATAAAGAGCGTCTCATCGGAATTCCAGTTGAACTCTTGCTGAAAAAAAAACACAATTAGTAGAAAATTTATATTAAAGATTAAAAATATAAGTAAAAAATTAGAATACTTACCGCAAACTGACGAAACCACAGAACCTGCTTGTCGGTTGGGAAGTGAGTGAAAGTCGGATGTCCACTGTCGAGGGCCGAGTACATCATACGGTTGATCCATGCGCTGATCCCGTTCCCGGATCGGTTGAACCTTATTAAAAGAACAAACGGTTAATAATGAATCCAAATTTAAAGAAAAAAAATGTTTAATTACCATGTTTGACCCCGTCCATGTGGATACGGAGTGAGATACGGAAGATGGTCACGACCGGGCTGTTGAACCAACTCCGCAACCCTCATCACTCCCGGAGGACCCGGAGGAACAGGAGCGGATGCAGCAGCGAGAGCGAGAGGAGCATGAGCGGGTGCAGCAGAGGGAGATGTATGGTTGGAGCTGTGGGGCGAAGGGGAATCCTGAAAATGGCTGGAATCCCGAGACTGGCTCCCCGTACCACCACGACCACGACGCTGTCGAGGCCGGGTCTGATCATCATGAGACCTGTAAATTAAAAAAATATATTTAATAAATACAGAAATATATAAATTAATTTTTTTTATTAAAAAAAAATCCCAAATAATTTAATCACAGAAAAACATTTATATATATTAAAATTTTTTAATAAATATATAAAAATAGTTCTAATAAACAAAAAATAGTTTTAATAAATAAAAATTGTTTAATAATTAAAATGTTTTGTAAAATCCAAAAAATCGAATTTATATAGAAATTTTTTTTTGTAAAATCCAAAAAATCGAATTTATATAGAAAAATCGTTTTGTAAAATAAAAAAATCGATTTTATATACAAAAATCGATTTTATAAATACAAAAAATAAAAAAATTATAAAAAAATTCTAAATCAATTCAACAAAACAAATTATTCAACCAACTCACAATTCTAAACCTATTATACAACCAAATCACAATCCTAACCAATCACCCTAACAAAAATCTATCAAAACTACACAAAAACCTAGCAAATAGAACCTAAGAGAGTGGGATAGGGTCCTTACATGATTTGTGTAAGAGAAGAGGGAGATCGCCGGAGATATCGTCGGATTTCAGGGGGAAATCGCCGGAGAGAAAGAGAGGAGTCGCGCAGAGGAAGAAGAGAGAAATGGGGAAGAAGAAGGGGCTCGTGGTTATAAAGCCTAGGGTCCGACGGACATTATCCGTCGGAATTCCGTCGGAATTCTAATTTCAATTTTCGCGAAATATTTGCCCGGTAAAATGAAAATATTCCGAGGAAATTCCGACAGATAGTAAAATATCCGTCGGAATTTCCTCGGAATATTCCGAGGAAATACCGAGGAACTAGTGTTTGGGGTTTCAAAACATCAATTTTTTTTGCCGTATTTCATTTCTTATACAATTGTAATGCATACCATTGAGGATTCTTTGTATACATGAGCATAAACCATGAAATAACAAATTTCAAAACTAATTGAAAGTATTCCCTTTACCGTTCGTTAAAAGGTATAAGTGTTTCTCTTATGTTGCGAGATTTCGTTCATACAATCGGAAAAGTGTTAATTATACGGTAAGGAACAAATTTTTGACTTCATAATGAACGTAAGACACTTAATAAGGGTTATATAGGTGTTATTCAAACGGCAAAACGTTGTTTTCGGTTTAAAAACCCTATTTCCTCGGATTATTCCGAGGGAACTCCGACGAAACCCTCTTCTTCTTCGAAATTTCCTCGGAATATTCCGAGGAAATTCCGACGAACTAGTGTTTGGGGTTTCAAAACGTAATTTTTTAAAAAAAAACGCATCGATCGATGCGTTTTTGAACAAAAACAAATCGATCGATTACTAAGATGGCCCGGGCCGTAACATTGTGATCGATCGATGAGAGTATCCCATCGATCTATCGACAATCTGAATTGTTCCTCGGAATTTCCTCGGAAAATCTTGTATGTTTTTTTAAAAATGCATCGATCGATGCGTTATAGAACAAAAACGCATCGATTGATTACTAGGATGGACCGGGCCGTAAGATTGTGATCGATCGATGAGATTAACCCATCGATCTATCGACAATCTGAATTGTTCCTCGGAATTTCATCGGAAAATCTTGTATGTTTTTTTAAAAATGCATCGATCGATGCGTTATAGAACAAAAACGCATCGATCGATTACTAGGATGGACGGGGCCGTAAGATTGTGATCGATCGATGAGAGTAACCCATCGATCTATCGACAATCTGAATTGTTCCTCGGAATTTCCTCGGAAAATCTTGTATGTTTTTTTAAAAATGCATCGATCGATGCGTTATAGAACAAAAACGCATCGATCGATTACTAGGATGGACCGGGCCGTAAGATTGTGATCGATCGATGAGAGTATCCCATCGATCGATCGACAATCTGAATTGTTCCTCGGAATTTCCTCGGAAAATCTTGTATGTTTTTTTAAAAACGCATCGATCGATGCGTTATAGAACAAAAACGCATCGATCGATTACCAAGATGGCCCGGGCCGTAAGAATGTGATCGATCGATGCGTTATAGAAACAAAACGCATCTATCGATGCGTGTTCGGAAAACAGAATTATAAGGCAAAACCCGACCTTTTTGGATCTAAACCTTAGAACTCTCATCCCCTCCGATTTCCCCTATAATTCGCCCCCCCCCCCCTTTCTCTCTCTATAATCATCCGATTTGAACAATTTTGGGCTCTATTCCACTTGATTTTTCGAGCTCTACCTGATTCCTACACTCGTCTTCACCCTAAGACAGGTATACTCCGCAAATCTCCACATTCTGAAATCGTGTTCTTGAGCAATTTTTTGGGTTTTGTGAATTTCTTATTTCCGTGTTGATTCCTTGATCAAATATGCATGAAACAGATGTTTAAACATGGAATAGAACACAATTGTCTGTGATCAACGAGTTTGGAACATGATTTGAGATGATTTAGGGATAGAGAATTTTTTTCAATTTCGTTTTTTTTTATCACAACTCGATTTCGCTTTTCATTTTCATGTTCAGCTTTGCCTTCTTAATTGATTATAACCATGTTGAGAGCAATGATTCTATTTTGTAGAGAATGAAGCGCACGAAAACATCAGCAAAGAAAAACACACAAGAAGCGGGTTCGTCACAGCTGGAGAAGCAAAGGCCAAAGAAGTGGGATAAGTCTGATACCACCCACTACAACAACATGAAGAAGGTAGCCGTTCCGGCTACACAACTAGCATGTCCTGAGACGATGACAATATTGGGAATCAAAGCAGACATTGAAGGACTGTTCCAGAACATGGGTCTAGGCCAACTATGCAACCAGCAGACACCTATTAATAGCACATATATATATATTATATCAATAAATGTGAATTAGTATAAATATGTGATAAAATATATTTTAATTTGTTTAAAGCACTCACATAAGTAAACATCCATCCAGTAAATTCTCTCTGCTTCATTTCTTCTAGTTCGTCCTCTGTGGCATATCTATACTCGAACCGCTTTTCTACCATGAAAATCTTGTATATGATGACAATAATGTAATTAATTAAGATTTAAATTTCAACTTGTTAAAATAAAAATTTGTAAGCTCATTTATTTACCTCTCATATTGAAGAACGTCTTCGCAGTTGGTGAGCAAATATGTTTGCAAATGACTGCGCTCCTGCTCAGTAAGTCGACGGTCCTTTGGTTTTCCGCTAAGTCGTCCAACGTCTGTGAAAATGTCTGGAACCGTAACATGATATGTTGTCCGTTCGCCTCTATCATCATGCCGAGCAGGTCTTCTGTTTTTGGTCTGAACTTCTGCTGGAAAGTAGTACTCGGCAAAGTTTGAAGTTTCTTCATTGATCATCTGTGCGACTATAGAACCTTCCACCCTACTTAAATTTTTCACCATCTTCTTCAAATGGAACATATACCGCTCATACAGATACATCCATGTATACTGCACAGGACCACCAAGTTCCAATTCTCTTGCCAGGTGAATAACAAGATGCTCCATAACATCAAAAAATGAGGGAGGAAATATCTTCTCAAGGTTGCACTGAATCACGGCTATGTTAGTCTTCAAATTTTCAATACCTTCAAGAGTCACTGATCTCGTGCATAAATCGCGGAAGAAACCACTTATCCCTGCAATTGCTTCAAGAACATTTCGTGGTAATATTTCCTTGAAGACGAACGGAAGGAGGCGCTGCATCATTACATGGCAATCGTGGCTTTTCAAGCCAGTAAACTTTCCTTCCTTTCTGTCGATACAGTTACGCAAATTTGATGCGTAACCGTCTGGAAATTCCACATCGTTTGAAATCCAATCAAAGAACGCATCTTTTCCCGCTGCATCAAGTCGGTATATGGGAAAAGGAGCCCTACCATTCTCATCAACATGAAGTTCTGAACGAGCACATATATCGACTAAATCCAGTCTTGACTTCAAATTATCCTTTGTTTTACCTTGAACATTAAGGATCGTGTTCATGAGATTGTCAAAAAAGTTCTTCTCAATATGCATGACATCTAAATTATGCCTTAGCAGATGATCCTCCCAGTATGGCAGATCCCAGAAAATACTTTTTTTGTGCCAGTTATGTAGTTCTCCAACAGCATCTACCGGAAAACGCTCATGTCCACCGACTTCTGGCGTCCTTTCTGCACCAAAATCTCTTAGTTGTATCTTCAAATCTTTCCCACAAATTTCCGGAGGTGGACTGTCAAACACCCTCTTGTTCTTCGTAAACAAATTCCTACTCCTACGATATGGATGATCAGGTGGTAGGAATCTCCTGTGACAGTCAAACCAACACGTTTTCCTTCCGTGCTTTAGTTGGAAAGCATCAGTGTTATCTTGACAATATGGACATGATAGCCTTCCATGCGTTGTCCATCCAGACAACATACCATATGCTGGAAAATCACTTATTGTCCACATTAGTACTGCCCGCATTTGAAAGTTTTCTTTACACGAAACATCGTATGTTTCAGCACCTGGAGCCCATAGT
Organism: Brassica napus; assembly: GCF_020379485.1. Lineage (NCBI taxonomy): Eukaryota > Viridiplantae > Streptophyta > Magnoliopsida > Brassicales > Brassicaceae > Brassica > Brassica napus. The sequence goes on from NC_063451.1 coordinate 16,563,372, forward strand.
TGTTGCAACTCATATATTAGTGGCTGAAGAAACACATCAAGTGATCTCTTAGGATGCTCTGGTCCAGGAACGAGAATCGAGAGAAACAAAAACTCTCGTCGCAAGCACAAGTTTAGGGGGAGGTTGTATGGTGTAAGAATGACGGGCCATAGAGAATACTGTCTTCCACTCTTGCCAAACGGACTGAAACCATCAGTACATAATCCAAGGTAGACATTTCTTCTCTCATACGCAAAGTCGGGATACTTTGATTGGAAATGCTTCCACGCTTTTGCATCTGAAGGATGTCTGATCTCACCATCTGTTGAGTGCTCCGCATGCCATCTCATTGGTTGCGCTGTGCGTTCAGACAGATACAACCTCTGCAACTTTTCCGTCAAAGGTAAATACCACATCCTTTTATATGGCACTGGAACTCTTCCAATTGTATCTTTATAACGAGGCTTTCCACAAAATTTGCATGTAACCCGCTGTTCATCCACCCTCCAATAAATCATGCAGTTGTCGCTGCATACATCTATTACCTGATACGATAAACCAAGACCAGCTACGAGTTTCTGAACCTCGTAGTATGAACCAGGAGCTACATTATCCTCGGGTAGAATACCTTTTACAAAATCAGCAATCGCATCCACACAGTCTTCAGCCAAATTATAATCTGTTTTAATGCCCATCAATCTTGTAGCAGATGATAAAGCTGAATGACCATCTCTGCAACCTTCGTACAATGGTTGCTTTCCAGCATCCAACATATCATAAAATCTCCTAGCTTCTGCATTGGGTAAATCTTCCCCTCTAAAATGATCATTTACCATCTGCTCAGTACCTACACCATAATCTACATCCGTTCTAATTGGTTCTTCTAATCTAACCGCTGGCTGAGGTTCACTAGTACTACCATGTTCATAATCAGTTTCCCCATGATGATACCAAATTTTGTAACTTCGTGTAAACCCACTCAAATATAGATGAGTCCAAACATCCCACTCTTTAATAACCTTTCTATTTTTACAATTAGAGCAAGGACATCTTAACATACCTGTTTTTGCTTCCGGTTGTCGGTGAACTAACCCCATGAATTCAGTTATACCTCGTTGGTATTCTTCCGTAAGCAATCTCGTGTTCGGATCCAAATGAGGTCGATCGATCCAAGAACGAAAATAATTTGAAGAAGACATATTTTTTATGAATCAAATTCGTGTGTAAATAGAGTAAGAGGGATGATGAAGATATGAAGTGAATGAAGAGGAAGAGGAGTGCTTGTATTTATAGTTTAAATCCTGCCGACATACCGAGGAAATTCCGACGGAATTCCGACGGACAAAACTAGTTCGTCGGAATTTCCTCGGAATTTTGTAAAATCCCCCAACGGCTCTCCAACGGCTATAATATTTCCTCGGAATTCATCGGTGTTTTCCGAGGAACAGAGTTTTCCTCGGAATTTCCTCGGAATATTCCGACGGACTGTAGTTTCCTCGGAATTTCGTCGGTATATTCCGAGGATTTCATTTTCCGTCGGAATGTCCGTCAGAATATCGCTGTTTTCTTGTAGTGTTTTATTAGATGTTGACTTAAAAGAGAAGTTGCAACCAATGCATGGGCAAAAATATTTTAAACTCTAATTTCCACTACATGTCTTATAAGGGCTATGACAACAAGCATGTTCTCTTTATGTTTAAGGAAAGCAAAAATAAATCTAGAGGGAATTTCCTGACATGATCGGATAATAAATGAAAATAAAGGATTCAAAAATCTAGCGAATGAAACGTGGTATGCCTCTCTTAACATGCCTATAGCTAGACACATCTCAAGTACCCGACATGGCATCACTGAATGGAGTAAGAATCAGCAGCGTAACAGTAAAATGTGCATTGAGTATCAAAATGAAACTAGAAGAGGCACAGTCAAGCTTGGTAAATGATAAATCCCTTATTCAATCAATCACGACTGATTGATATGAGCCACAGTTACCTGGAGGAAGAAGCGTTTTGGAGACAAAGAAGTCGTCTAATGTGGCTATATCAGGGGATTGAAACACTGAATTTTTCCATGATGCTTTAAAGAACTGCAAGAGAACAAATTATTTCTCGGTTACTGAAGATAACAAAGGGAAAATAGTGTATAAATCAGAAGAGATCCCCAAGTAGTGATTAAGTACGTATAGACACTATTTATATCATAGGATTGAAGTGGAATGGAAACCATACATTATGCTCTAAAACATGCTTCTTTGGAAGAGGATAATTCAAAGCTTATTTATACACCGACACCGCAAAAGATTAAAGCGGATGAGTATGGCTTCTTGGCTATCGTCTTTCACTCAAATTGGTAGTCTATATGGGTGAGATTGTAGCTGAAATTCTCAGCTTCTTTGAATTGGGTAGACTACCTAAAAACTCAACGAGACACACATTAGACTCATCGTAAAGGTGCACAGCCCTCGTACTGTTTCTTGAGTATAGAGTTATAGCTCTGTGCAACATCTAGTCAAGGTTATTTCCATGATCTTGACCAAAAAGACTTCAGCCACTCCTCTTATCTACAATCTCTAAGAATCAATCAGATTTAGTCCCGAAAAAAGAGAAATCTCTGACAATGTTCTTATAATCCAAAAATTTCTCCACTTCTTAATAATTTCCTAATAAAAAAATGATTCTATATGGCGGTCAAAATGAACATGAGCAAGACCTATGGCAGATTAGAATGAGAGTTAATGCAAAGACTAGGGTTCCACCCTCGATGGATCTCTTAGATTATGCAATGTGTCTCTTCTGTTACATACTCTTTTCTCATCAACGGATCACCTATGGGAAGAGTTAAACCGAGAAGAGGAATTGGATACATTTTCACTATGTGTAGTAAAATTCTCTCAATCCTTTTAACAGAGCTCATAAAGAAATTAAAATGGTGGTAGTTCGTGTTTCTAGAGGAATTTTGTAATCAACAAGCTCATGTTTGCGGATTACACAATGTTCTTTCTTAAGGCTAACAAAGATATCGCGTCAACACTAAATGATATTCTGTAGTGATATGAAGAAACCTCCGGGAAATCCATTAACTTCACCAAATCCTCAATCACTTTCTCAAGAAGAGCCCTGAGAAACCTCAAAGCTTCGGTTGAGCAAATGCATTGGAATGAAAAGGATGTAGAGTAGGGAAATACTTGGAATTACCCGAACTTTCTGACAGAAATGGAAGTCTCATCAGGGCAATATCTGAAGTGTACCCGATGTCTCAACATGAGTATTGTATCTATCATCTTTCTCACAATGTGAAACTGTGTTACAGAAGGCAGGGACGAGGTTTCAAGACAATTTAGAGGAGTTGCAATAGTTTATGCAGAGGCTGAGTTTGAACAAAGATATGCAGATTTTAGGCAGAGATATCCAGCGTGTGGTAGATATCTAAATAAAAATGTTGAAGTTCCAAAATGGGAAAATTTTAAATTTCCCGTTGCAAAGTACAACATAGACATTTCTAACTGTGTGGAGTCTTAGAATATAATTTTTAATAAGGCTCGGACGTACTCTTTACTGCGGATGATTGATGCAATTATTGAAAAAATTGCAGAGTAGTTTAACAGATTACAGACACATGAAGGATGATTTTGCTGGACCAAGGGCTCAACAAATTGGTTCCTTTTATGGAGAATGAATTGCATGGTATATGTGCAGAGGGTGGAAAATACTTTTGATTGAGATGAACTCTTTTGAGCTTGAATATGCTTTCATTGGAAATGATGGTAAGACTTATTTGGTGGCCTTGAGATGCAAAACGTGTAGCTGCATGTACTTAGATATAGATGGATACCCATGTGTACATGCAATAGCCGCAACCTATAAGTTCTCCAAGCATGATGATACACCATATGACATGTGTATTTGTATGCTTTGTGCTCGTCTTATTGTTTGGTTGAGGTATATATGGGCTTTGGCGTGTACGAGGACTATATATCTAGTTTACATATGTCAGAATGGATTATTCCGGAAGGAATAAAAAGTTGTATGTCTTACCTCCACAATAAACAAAAACACAAAGAAGAATTCGAGAAAAAAAATACTTTGCTTCAGTAGGAGAACGTCAGAAGAAGAATAAGTTAGTGCCGAATATGAGCTTGGAATCGTATTTCAACTACTCACTGCTCACAAGGCTCACTAGGAACACAATGAACAAAAGACTCACAAAACTCACAAGGAACACAAGAACCACAATTTTAATGTTTGTTTTTCATGAAAGCCAAACTTTGTAAGACTTGGTCTAAATTATGTTTTATGGTATTATATCTGAGAGGAAATTGTTTCATTAATACGATAGGAAAATTTAGCTGAACTTAGTAACAATGTTTGGTGATTTAAATTTAAAAGAAGAATTATTTAAAACTTAATACTTGTTTTTTGTTTACAAGTATTACCTTATACTTTTATGGATTTTTCATAATAATGGCCTTTTGATATTACAAAACTTATATATATATATATATATATATATATCATGAAATTAAGTATATTATTACATTGTTAGATGAGAAATGATTCCAGGAAACTGAATATAAGTGTGATAACTATAAGACAAGTCTCTTGACTCCAGTTAAACTAAGAAAATGAAAACAATAGGAAAGTGAAACTTTGAAGCTATTTGTAAAATGCAAACTTCGTGAAACTTTGACCCCTCAAATCGTTTAGGGGAAAAATGAAAATGAATTGGTGCCAAAAAAATTGTATAGAATACACGACATGAAATTCTCACTCTCTCTTTCATCATTCTCATCTACGAGTTCTCTCTGCATCTCTCTCTCTCTCTTCTCTCAATACACGAACCCAATATCTAACGGACACCATCGCGTCATGGATCCATGGGAGGAGAAAATGAACAAGAGAGAGATGAAGAATATGAATGAAAACTTCTACATGATTGGGTACGGTACGTAGCCGATGCCCACTTCGGGATTCCAAGCCGTTTCCCATGTGGGGGACGAATCGTCGATGAGGTTTCTCCAAATCCAAAGTATCTAGCAGATTCCAGTACACTTCCTGGGAGTAGATACTTCTCTTGCAAGGACTTCGATGTAATTTTAGATTTTATTTATCTGTATGACTATGTGAAAATATCTGAGAGTTTTTTTCTTTTACGTGCAGAACGATGGCCTCCACTTTCGTTGATTTTCGGTGTCCAGGAAGAGCTTTAGCACTTAAGGAAGCATGTGGCGGAGATGGCTGAAGAGATTGCAAAGCTTAAGGAGCTTATATATGGCCCGTCGTCCATGAGATTAAAACTTGTATGAGTTTATGTGTTTGTTAATACTTCTCTATAGCTAACTTGTTTTTAGATAATACAAGTCTTTGTTTGCTAAGACTTGTATGACTTTATGTATTTTTAAGACTTTTATGTTCTACAAGGTCTACCTAGTATTTCCAGAGCCAACAAGGAGAATTATCAGTACGTTCAACAAGTTATAAACAAGAAACATCAACAAAGTAAAACTTTGGCAAAGTTTCCCGAAATTATACTTAAGACAGAGTTATATTAAGTTGAAAAAGTAATGATTTGGCAAAGTTGAACCGAGTTAACAAAACACAGTAACAAGTAATTTTAAGTTTTACGAAATTTGACAACTGAAAAAATAATACCTTGACAAAGTTTGACCAAGTTAACGAAGAGGCGCAACCACTAAAAATGAAGTGAAGAGTCGCATCCATCAATGAATGGCAATGAAGAGTCGCATCCATTAATGAATGGAAACCCCTATTTGTATATAAATACCCGCTCCTCTCTCCATCTTCAATTTCCGAAAACTCTCTTCAATATCCGAGAAAAATTTCTTATACTATGTACTTTCTCTCCTTCATAAACTTCGTCAAAGTTTATATATCTGAGTAAACGTTTCCTCTCTCCATCTTTAATCTCTGAATGCATGTTCTTGTACTTTGTACTTTCCGTGTACTTTCTCTCTTTGATTCTTTGATACATCCACTGAACAGGTTAACATGTAGGGCTCCATCGACTTGAAGAGGAAGCGTCAAGTGGAAGATGACTATGGACGAACACCAGAGGAAGGAATCAAGATGGGGAAAAAGGCATCAGAGGAACATTACAGGGCATTCCTTTACATGGTAAATGAACAAATGAAGGAAAAAGATGCAAATGCATCAGCGCAACTTGAAATCAAGTATATCTCTGAAAAATAGGCTTACTAGAAGACCCTGGAGGACCTAACTTTCGACTTGAATGCAGAGAAGGAAAACATAAGTAAAGCTTGACGAATTCTGCGAAGTTTGACAATTCAAAAGTAAAACTTTGAAGAGTAAGCTAACCAACCACAAAAACCAAGTAATTCTAAGTTCTACGACGTTTGACAATTTAAAAATAAAACTTTGGAACTTTTTGACGAGTTAACCAACCACAAAAAATCAAGTTTTACTAAGTTTACTAAGTTCTACAAACAAAAACAACCAAGTTTTAACAAAACACATTAGGCATAATTTTTGGCATACGAAAATAAGGCATAATATCATACTTTTTTCAAGTTTATCTCTTCTTGTGATTTATCTTCTTCTGATTTCCATCCTTCTCATTTCTTTCCTTCTTGTCTCTTAACACAAGAGAACTCCTAACCTTAGGCTTTTTGGAAGGACCACCTTCTTTTACTTAAGTTTCCTTTCTTTTTGTATTGGTTGACAAAATTTGCCAAAGTTACACCATCATCTTTAGCAACTTCCATCTCATCATCCCGAGCCTTGTCCTTCTCAGTATCCTTGGCACTATCCTTCTCTCAAACTATTTCATCACTTTATATTTCACTTAATTCATCATCAATAGCCTTTTCCTTATCAACTTGGATATCAGCATCGTCAACAACTTGTTTCACCACTGCCTGAGTAATTTCCAGAACACCTTAGCCAACAACACTCATCCTTAGCGACTTCACTTCTCCTTCTAAAGACTCAGTCTTATCATTCTTTTCACTGATGAAAAACTATTTCATTTTCTTCAAACCATCTCGAAACTCCTCCCTCAACCGAGATTGAAGCTCATTTACACCCACAACACCAGGTTTCTCAACCACGGGAGTCTCACCTGGAGTATCATGAATAGCAAGAGAAGATGGAGGCTCTACTTGAGTTGTACGGGCAGTGTAGTCGATGTTTATCATTGATTGAAATCATATTTGTTTCTTCTTCTTAAGTATATTCTTGATCCAACGATCAACAACTGCATCATCCTTGTCGTTCCAAGCACGTCAAAAGAGTTCTTTCAGAGCATGTCTTTGAAGATACTCTCAATATCATGTGTATACAAAACACAATTTAAATAAAATACAATAAAACATACTTATATTTAATTAACAAATAAATAATATATTACATTAGTTGTGTCAAGTCTCTCATTCATTTCTTTGATAGTGAAAGACTTGTTTCCACCTACGTTTGTGCACTTCATCTTGCACATCCGCATGCAGTCAGACTCTGGATCATGCACCTTTTGACGGTAATGGTTCCTCAAAACTGAAATTGCCTCAAACGACAAAAGGTACAAAAACAACAACATAATTAACAATGTTTACCTAAGTTGTACCATGTTATACATATATAAATTGTACACTGCGAGATAACATTTGGGAATACCTCCAACCGAATATTGAAGCTTGGAACTAACCAATTCGTTACCGAAAACCCTCGGGACTTTCCAATAACCAGGACACATCATCTAACTTCTTATGGAATGCGAAACGTCTCCAGGGGAATTTTGTGCACAAATATAGATCACTGGAATGCAAAACGTCTCCGGAAGAAACTTTCCACATATGGTACATCTTTTCCAGTCTTTTTGGATCCGAAGATGACACTGGATAAGAAGTACATAACTCACATCTTCAGACGATCCCGAGAGCAAGGTCCTTTCATGCCAATAGCTTCTTCTCGACATGATCGAATGTAATCTTCTTCCATGTTTCAAAATGCTTCTCGATAAAAGATGTACTACCCATCCTTTCATAGTTGTTGGGATAAGCATGGAAGTATTGTCCACAGATACGACCCATTACTCTGAGAGAATATCGGATTGGAACGCCATTGACAATTAACCATAACTCCATTTGCTTATGTACTTTAGCTTTCCGAAGAACGAGCATCCACATTTCTATTCACTTGCGTTGCGCGTTTTTCAAATGAAAGAAATGTTTGAATTATAGATGCTTGTAGAACCAGTTGATATTCATTTGATTCAGCTTCTTCGTTAGTAGACTTTTCGCCTTACAACGTAACACTTTGATGAAATCTTAATTACTTTTACATACCCGGTTGGAGGAAAACAGATCTTCAGCGGTTGCATGGCTTCAGTTTCCTTCTCTGCAACTTGCACTCCACAGAAAAATGGTTCCAACATTCAAAGCTTTTACTAAGTTGTTCATAGTCTTACAATCAAACAGTCAAATTGACTAAATCGAACATAGTTATACTATCCAAATCAGTAGAAGTGTTCCTACATTTTACAAAATTTCGTCTAGTTATTCAACTTGAACTAAATCCTACGCCTTCAATTACATATTGTTGGATCTGACTCCGCCATTTGATGTTTGTTCACTGACTCTGTTTCTTCTTCTTCTTATGCTCCTCCTCCTCCTCCTCCTCTTGGTATACTAGCGGTTACAACTTGCTCTATGGAGGTATCTACAGTGTCTAGGTTAGGGTTTAGGCGGGTTACTTTAGGAGGAATAGAGTTCACTACAGAGAATTTTTTGTGCGTTTCAACTCCACCCAGATGGACGGATGCATGTTTTGCACGCCTTTCCGAGCCTTCTTCACTTCAAGCATGTTTGATTTGTCGGTTTCTGGGTTTAGGATTGGTTAAATTTCGATGGATTAAAGGTGGTGAAGAGGAGAGATAACGGTCGATTGGAAGAAAATGAATGTTGAAAAGAACTTAACGACTCTTGGTCGATTTTCAATTTTGTTCGACTGAATCAGAATTTAGCCTATGATCCATAGGTTTCTCGGTTTCGGCGGGAAAACGCAATTTCTCGGTTTCGGCGGGAAAAGGCAATTTCTCGGTTTCGGCGAGAAAACGCAATTTCTCGGTTTCGGCGGGAAAACGCAATTTTTCGGTTTTGGCGGAAAACACACAATTTTTCGGTTTTGGCGGGAAAACACAATTTTTTGGTTTTGGCGGGAAAACGTAATTTCTCGGTTTTGGCGGAAAAACGCAATTTTCGGTTTTGGCGGGAAAACGCAATTTCAAGGTTTTGGCGGAAAAACGCAATTTTCGATTTTGGCGGGAAAACGCAATTTCAAGGTTTTGGCGGGAAAAAACAATTTCTCGGTTTCGGTGGGAAAGCGTAATTTCTCGGTTTTGGCGGGAAAACACAATTTTTGGTTTTGGCGGAAAAACGCAATTTCTGGTTTTGGCGGAAAAACGCAATTTCTCGGTTTCGAACAAGAAAAAAATACTTTTATAATTTTGGAAAGTAAACATAATTTCAAAATTTTAGAAATAAGATCTAAACTAATAATTAAAAAATAATTATAAATTTTATTGGGTGTCCATGGGCATGCCCATTTAGACATGGTCTCTATTGGTCTTGGACATTTGTTTGGACCATTGTCCAATATGGACCACCCATTATTGCCCAAAACTGAAATGGTCCAACTGGTTATGCCCATTTGGACCATGGACGGAACATTTGACAGCTATACCTATGGACATGATGATGGGTTGGATAGTCCCGGTTGGTAAAGTTGTAAATAGTTAGACTTGTTTTGGAATCTAATTTTTTATTATTGTTTAATTAAAATTAAAAAAAAGGAAAAAAGAGGAGTATATGAGAATTTGTTTTTGCAAGAGTATATCAAACATTTTTCCAAAAAAAAAAACACCGCAGAAAGAACCCCCGCCCGTTTAAACCCGTTAATTTTTGTTTTATATTTACAAAACAATCCCGTTAAGATCCGCTTTTATGTTATTCTTAACAACTCCTATATATTAATCCTGAAACATTACAACATGTTTTCGTAGCCACGTGTCATCACTATAATGATTTTTAGAATCTTTAGAAAAATAAGTTGGTACATATAAATATTTATTATACTTTTTATTAGACTAACTATCAAATTGACTAGTAGTGTACAAAAGAATATTCTCAATTCTTTCTTTAAATAAAAACTATTGAATTACCTAATATAATTAACATATATATGACAATTAATGATTATAAAAAATACATATTTTATAACAATTTTTTATATCCTCTCTCTTTTTTTAAATTTTACATTATTAAAAATTAAACAATTACATTAAGAATATATAATAAGAAAAATATATTTTTTCTTATATATTATATTTTGATTTTTTTTAAACAGCTATAAAGTACTAAAAATGGTAAAAATCTCACATTGAAAGTTTTGTGATCAATAGTTTAAATTTTTTTGTTCAAGCAAGATACAAATGATCTAAAATCGTAAGAATATGAAGTCTCATTAATAAATATGCATATTATATGTATATATATATATATATTAATATCATATAAATTAAATTATATACTATATAAAATATATAAATATGTTAATTTCAAAATTTTCATTGAAAAATTATTTTGATCTTAATATTAAATGAGAACTTATGGAGAGTCAATAGTAAAAAAATCGAGAGCAGAAAACCTAATATCCTTTTGTCATGTTGCGTATCTGGTTTTAATGATTTGTGTCAGCCTCAAAACTTAATTTCCTTTTGTGCACATGAAGTCTTAAAAATAATTAAAATGAGTTGTAATGCGTTACCTCTTCAACAACGGTGGTACATTTAAAAAACTAATATTTGTATTCGTCATTTTACAATCGATAAAGATTGTAGTATTGTAAAATGATAAATCATTTAATGAACAAACATAAACATTAGAATAAAAACTCATGCCGCGCATGCGCGCGGATTATCATCTAATCCCTAACTAAATATTCATAAAACATGCACCACCGGAAATGCTCAAAACTCAAAAGATTTGGACATAATATAAACCGAAAGTTTTGATTAAGGGTATGACTGGTTTTCCCGCTACCACCCGCAAACGCAGCTTTTGCGGTTGGTAGCAGTTGTTGGCGTTTTGCAACAATCGCTCAAACCGCTCCAAACCTCATAAATCCAAAAGTTGGTTCCAGTTAGCGTTTACGGTTGCGGTTGCGGGAGGATATATATATATATATTTAAACAATATAAATATAAAAATATTCAATAAAAATTTTAAATTTAATTTTAAAAATACTAAAATATATCTATTATATTTTAATTAATATTATAAAATTTTAAAATAAAAATATTTTCTATAATTTTTAAAAATTTAAAACTATAACTTTCTAAATATAAATTTTATATTTATTATAATATTATGATTTTGATATTTTTATAATTATATAAAACATAAATATTTTTAATTTATTATTTAACCGCCGATGAAAACACTTAAATCTCGATGAAAACACTTATTTATTACACTACAAAAGACTTATTTATTACACAAAAGAGAAACAAGCTTTCTGTCTGAATGAAAACACTTATTTATTACACTACAAAAGACAACAACTGACTCAAATCTTTTCTTATGGATCATATTCAAATCCAGATATCAGATGTGCAGTCTCCACCGGGATATCTCATCTCGTGGGCAAGCGCAGGACCATCAGGTTCATCTCCGAAGTCCACAAAGAAATCAGGGTTTATGGAGAGACCACCTTTCACTGTATCAACATCAATTTGAATTATGTGTGATCCTTTATCCATAAGTTCAGGGTAAAACTGACGGTCCCACACGCTGTATAACGAGTTTGTTGCATACAGTCGTTTACCATCAAGGCTAAGCTGAATCATTTGAGGTCCTCCTCTCAGAGATTTCCCCTGAAAACACCGAGATATAATATAACAGCTTATAGCAAAGAAAAAATAGAAGCTAAGATGCTCCAAAAGATTAAATTTTGTTTGGTACAAACCTTGATTTGAGGAACATCAAACTGGTAAGTACCGCCGTCTTCTCTAACAGCCTTAACAGGGCCACCCTTTTGTAGTAAACCCCCCACCCAAATTTGTCCCGTTAAGACAGGGTTTTTAGGGTCTTCGATGTTATACTGGCGAATGTCTCCATGAAGCCAGTTCACAAAGTAGAAAAATCGATCATCCAGAGAGATCAAGAAGTCGGTGATAAGCCCTGGCATTTCTGGAAGAACCCAGTTTTGTACTTTTATGGGTTTAACTGATATAACGACCTAAAATCCAGTTCATTTATGGGTTATCATATCTTTAAGGTAAAGAAGAAGATAAAGAAAGTAGACTTGCCTCATGGCTCCATGATTCATCACTATTCTTGAAAAATCTTATCATATTACTCGACAATGCACTCCCAACATACCCTATATCTTTAGATGGATCATGCAAGAATCTGATCTGCAACCACATATAAATTATAAGTTAAAAAGATTAAAAAAACTGATAAAAATTATTTCCTTTTATGTTTTCTGACGAGAAGAAGAAGCAAATGACGATTGTGTGAGATATTTGACTCCAGGTTACCTCCAAAGGTATGAGACCAGTATCTCCAAGGTCAATTAACTGTTTCATTTCACCTCCTGGCCAACTGTAAACATGAAGATGACTTCCATAGAAGCCATCAGCAACGTCCTGGAGATCAAAACCTTTGGAGAAGGCTTTAGGTGCTCCCAAAGAGGTGCTGATCATTGTCTTGTGCCGAGGTTGGTACCAGAAATCATAACCGAACAAGGGACTATGTCCTGGTTTCTCCCACCTGAGAAATCCCCTAAAAAAATATACATATCAAGTCCATTTAAATGCTTAAAACTTTGCCTTTTGTCTACCCAAGAACACGATGTTACATTACAAGGCATGGCATTGGTAATATGCAATTTCACTGGCCATCCCTTCATGATATATACACTTTTTTACTTGTGATATGTTCTTTTTTGTGGCTGCATACTATATTAGGATGCGAATGCTCAAATGTTTTTTAGGCAAATACTCAAATGTTGTTTGTTTGTTTGTTTATTTTCAAATCAATATCTTGATGATAAGTTTGGATGTAAAATCAATCGTATCTCAAAAATCTTAAATTTGAGATGCTAGAAGAAAAAGTCAAATTTTTGACACAATCCGATCAATTGCAAAACTAATATGTTTATCCTAGACGACTTACCGGGAAGTCTTCTTTGGTATTTTTGAATTTTTTTTTTGTTAACACATAAAAGTTGGAAGACTTACAGAGAAGTCGTCTCTAAAAAACTCAATTGGAAAACTAATATATGCGTTGACCAGAAGATTTCCGTTAAGTATTCTCGTCGGAAAAGATTTATACGGAAGTCTTCTAACGGTCAGATCTGGAAAAAAATGATTTCATAGCTTCAACTAGTGAGATAACTTGCTTAACTTCTCTAACCACATAAAACTTCACCACCAAAGCGACTTACTTGTTAATGATCCAGAATCATGAGCTTAAATGGTTCTATGAACCTTAAAAAGTTTAGAATCAAAATCTTAGGGTTTTTTTGATGAATATAAAAAAAAAGTGAAAAAGATGTTGTTTTAGTGCATAAGAAATGAGATAGGAGTGAAAATCGATTGGTTGTTCATGTTTAAGTGCATTAAGAACTTCAAATTGGTTGTTCATGGTGGTTGTGTAATCATTGCAATGACAATATTGTAAATACTTGATGAAGATGAGAATAATAGAGTAAAACAATTATTTTAGAAGAAAAAAAAAGTAATGGCATTTTCTTGAATAATCCAAACTTTTGGAGTGAATAGGATAAATAAAAGTTCTAAAACAATCATGTGTTAGTTTTTTGTTTGACTTTTTGTTTTGAGTCATATTTAAAAAAAAAAATCATATCTTCTTTCTCCAACTCCCATACGTTCATTTCACCATCATGTTATTAAAAAAGATATATACTTATTAGTATAGAATAAGTGATTATATACATACAGTTTGACCAATTATTTTTCATCCCTGTACTAAAAAAATATTTGATCATATACGTTTTATATTTGGTTAGGTAATTTTGAACAAATAATTAAACTATGCAATAAAATACTAAGTGAAAGAAACTAAAAATAAAATTCTAAATTATTCAGAATCACAAATGGTGGATGATTATATTCATGTTGTTTTGAGTTCCACAAAAGCAATCTTTTAAAAACAATTAAGTTATTTGAGTCATTTTAGCTAAATTAATTTTATAATTATTTAATTTATATTTCAGATTTTAATGTTATAAAAATTTATTAAATTTGTTCGTTATAATGATTACACATTACTAAATTGTCATTTTATTTTTTATTTAAAATAAATCTATTACTTTATATCTTAAAATATTTGAATTCCATAATATTATTTATACGTACCATCTTTAAAATATTTTTATAAAATATAATAATTAATTTTACTGAATTAAATGTACTTTAAAATTTGAATTGTATAAATTTTATTGAGTTTACCATATTTAAGAAATATAACTAAATTCTATTTAGTTTAAAAAAAATATTAACTATTACTTGTGTATTTTTCTGGAGTTTTAAAATTAATTATTTAAAAATATAGCTATTAGTTTTTATTTTCTAATATATTTTGGAAAAACTTTTAAATAAATTTCTTTATTTTAATGATAATACTAACATTTTTAATGGTTTCCATTATATATATCTTATTTTAGTTTGAAAAATCAAAAACCAAAATCTAATGTCACCATTAAAGATTTTGGAAAACTAAAATCTACTTCAAAATCAAGAACCAAAAACTAAAAACTAAAAACAATACAAAAATCATCACCTTAATATTTTTATTTTTAATGAAAACGGTTTTGTGTTTTCCACTGAGTTGTGATAAGATAGCATTTTCTGCCCGAGACTGTTTATTTCACCAAAATTTCAGAATTAAAAACAAAAACAAATAAGCAAACAGTGGTATATTAATAGAGAAATTACTTGAAATATACTAAGTTGTATACTATTTTTTCAAAAATACATTCAATCAAAATACTATAACACTTGGATTTATAGTTTAGTGATTATTTTTCATGGTTTAATATCTAGTGGGTGGGTTGGGTTTATAAACTCCTGTAAATCATTTTTAAATATTTATAAATAATTTAGGAAGGTTAATTTTATTTTTCTCATATAAATTTAAGTTATTTGTAAAATAATTATCATTTAAAGTAAATTTGAAAATAGTATTAAATTTGAGTTAAAGTTAGAATTTCCCTTTAATAGTGATTATAAGAAATTAAGAAAAAAATTGGGTTTGGAATACTGAGTTATGCTAAGATATTAATAGAGATATTACTTGAAATATACTAAGTTGTATACTATTTTTCAAAAATACATTCAATTAAAATACTATAACAATTGGATTTATAGTTTAGTGTTTCGAAAAAAAAAGTGATAAGAAATTAAAATAGAGTGATTTTCTTAATAAGCTACCTGTTCTTGATATTAAAGTCAGAGTCGAGAAGAAGAAACCCACTCCCCTGGGCATTTCCATCTTTGTCCCCAAGACAGGACACCAAGATTTCACCAGAGCCAAGGCAATGAGTTGTGTGTGGGAAGGCCAATCCTGTCTTTTCAGCAATCTCTTTAGGATCTACGTACTTATACAAAGATGGTGCCCTCGGGTCTGCCTTTGTGTCAATTGCATAGATGCGACCAGATCTTCATCAAACAAGAAAAAATTTACTGTGTCATCCTCAAGAAAGAAACTTAAGGGAAAAAAAGGAAAGGCTGAAAGATCTTACATAAAGGATGGTAACACGAGATAACGTCTATCAGCAGAAGCATCACCATGGCAAGAACTGCAAGAGTTCCAACCAGAATGATGAAGCTCATCACCAAGAAAGGGCATTGGCAATCTATGAATGACGCTACAATATGTTGCTGAGCTTGGATCCACATCTACCGTTGCCAAGTAATCTGGCTTCTCTCGTCCCGTTCCTTAAAATCCCATTCAAACCAATCCAAAAGAAATTATACTTATTTGCGGTGTTTTCATACCCGATCTAGATCTATGGTCAAATCGGTAAATCCAGTGACCCGTAAATAATCCGGTTTGGATTTAGCGAAAAAATCCGTTAATTAAATCCGATAAAACTCGGTAAAACCCAAACACATGGCATTAACCCGTGACCCAACACCAGTTGACCAAATAAAACTCAAAATTTTTATAACATTTTTAAAAAAAATGATGAAACCTTTCATACACTTTTTAATATTACAAAAATTGAAGAAACTACAAGATTTATGATTCTGTAGACTTTGATAAAAAATTTACTATGTTATTTACAGAAAATGAAGAAAATTGTAATAAACAAAACCAAAATTTATTGATATGAAACTATTATTTTATTTTTAATATTGAAAATATATTATAAGTTTTTATATAAATATTTATTTTAGATTTAAAAGTTAATTTCATAATAGTTAACTTAATTATTTACTATCTTATTTTTAGCCAAAGGTCTTATTTGGTATTTAAAATTAATACCAAAAATTAAACATTTTTTTACTGCAGACGAAACGAAAATTTAAATCATAAGAAAAGTTAAAATATTTAACTATATCTTACATATAAAATTTGATATAATTTTAATTTTTTCACTGCTTAATAAAGTTATGTTTATATATAACTATATTACAATTTATTAATCTATTGAACCACCATCGACTCAATGACCCTATGACTCAGAGAATAATCCGTTAAATATCCAGACCGGATTTAAAAATATTGATCCTAGGTCAATCTAATATCTGCATATTTATTTAGTGTTTAAAAGCACGTGTATCATATAAATAAAACAAATACAATGAAATGTGTACCAGTGTAGACGGCGATGACGTAGATGAGCTTTTCCCGTGGACCAGACATTGCGGCAAGTGGCGTGGCATATCCGGGACCTGACTTGCAACATCCTTTTTCTCCGCTTCCAACCGGAGCTATCACTTTAGTTTCAGTCGCCATTTCTCTGCCTTTTGAAACCAGATCTCGTAGTTATATATTATGTGGTGGGATTCCATTATGTGGTAGTGGTAGTGGTAGTGGTTTTAAGGGACGCCACATCAATCGCAAACACACGTGCTTTTTATCACTTTTCCTATTTATTTAAAATAATTACGAAAAATAACATATTAATAATACTACTTTTCATACGTTACGAAAAAAAAAAAACCACTTTTCATGTTTACAATCATTTTTACCCTCAATTTTAATAAAAGATAAAAAATATTTATAATCGTAAAATTAATTAATCTAGACTTAAGATTTATACTTGAAAGGTAAGATAAGATTTTCGAAATGTGAAATTCAAGATTCTAATAAATATATTAATAAATATTTTAAAAATATAAAACAAATCTTAAAAATTATTTCAAAAATAATTTTCGATTTTCAAAAAAAAACTTTTTAAAAAAAATCGAAAACAAAAATGGAGAAATTTTATGTTTACCACAACCACGCTACCACTTTTCATCTTTACTACCACTAAGTGGACATTTTCAAAAATACATTTTTCATTAAGTGGCAAAAAATTATCATGCTCTTATTCCTTATATATATAATAAATAATTAATTAAATAAATAAATAATCTAAAAAAATAAAAAATAAAAAATAATTGTTTTTATTTTTATTTTTTTAGAATTATAGTATTTCGAAATTCAAACCCTAAACCCTAAAACTCAACTCTAAACTCTAAACCCTAAACCATCAATCATAAACCCAATATTTTTTTTTTGAAATACAAACTCTAAACCCTAAACTCTCAATCCTAAACCCAATATTTTTTTTTGAAATACGAACTCTAAACCCTGTAACATCAACTCTAAACCCTAAACCCCGAAACATCAACTCTAAACCCTAAACCCTAAACCTTCAACTCTAAACCCTAAAACATCAACTTTAAACCCTAAACCTTAAACATTAAACCCTAAACCATCAACACTAAACCCTAAACTATCAACACTAAACCCTAATCCCTAAAAAATTAACCCTAAACCCTAAAACATCAACTCTAAACCCTAAACCCTAAACCTTCGACTCTAAACCCTAAAACATCAACCCTAAACCCTAAACCATCAACACTAAACCCTAAACTATCAACACTAAACCTTAAACCCTAAAAAGTAAACTGTAAACCCTAAAACCTAAAAAATTAATCCTAAACCCTAAAACATCAACTCTAAACCCTAAACCTTCAACTCTAAACCCTAAACCCTAAGCCATAAACCCTAAACCGTAAAACCCTAGAGTTGTTGTTTTAGGGTTTTAGGGTTTAGGGTTTACGTTTAGGGTTTAGGGTTTACGTTTAGGGTTTATGGTTTAGAGTTGATGTTTTAGGGTTTAGATTTGAAGGTTTAGGTTTTTAAGGTTTAGGGTTTGAATTTCAGAAAAATATAGGGTTTACGTTTAGGGTTTAGAGTTGATGTTTTAGAATTTAGATTTGAAGGTTTAAGGTTTACGGTTTAGAGTTGATGTTTCGGGGTTTAGGGTTTAGAGTTGATGTTTCATGGTTTAGGGTTTAGAGTTGATGATTTAGGGTTTAGAGTTGATGTTTTAAGTTTAGATTTAGGTTTTTGGGTTTAGGGTTTACGTTTAGGGTTTAGTGTTGATGTTTTAGGGTTTAGATTTGAAGGTTTAGGGTTTAGGGTTTAGGGTTTAGAGTTGATGTGTTTGGGGTTTAGGGTTTAGAGTTGATGTTTCATGGTTTAGGGTTTAGAGTTTAGAGTTGACGTTTTACGTTTAGATTAGTTAACCATATGTTTATTTTTTGTCAAAGTTAATCAAAAGGTTATAAACATATTTTATCCTTCATTAAATTTGAGGGTAAAAGTGGTTAGTGTAAACATGAAAAGAGGTATTTTGAAAATGGTATTTTTTGCAATTTCCCAACAAAAATTCAAAAACAAAATTAAATAAAAATTCGAATTTGAAAAAGTATAATTCGAAAACATAAAAAATATTTTATTTATTAAAAAATATTTATTATATATATATATATATATATAGAAAACAAGAGTATAAGAGTCTTTTTCACTTAATGAAGACTGTATTTTTGAAAATGTTTTTTTTAATGTTAGTAAACGTGAATAATTGTACTTAAAAAGTGGTAAACATGAAAATTCTTCATTTACCTACCCATTATTTAAGAATTGATTTTTTAAAAAATTTGCTTATGTGTCATTACCATTTTTTATTTTTATGAGGAAAAATGATATGGATTGCTAGAAAATATAACATGACTTGAATTAATTATAACAAGGACGTTCACATTTAGTGTTAGATATATATTTTTGGTAAGCTTTTTAAAATATGGTAATAACTCTTTTTGGACAACTGTAAAAACTCATAAACTATTAAGAGAAAATAATATAACATGTAAATACAAATATAATAATCTTTTAAAATTTTCTAAACTTTTATTGAATTCTACTTTGTAATTATACAATTTTTAGTACTAAAAATCTTCAAAAATTTCTGAAATTTATGAAAAATTATAATTTTTTTTTGTCATCAATTACAAACTCATACTGACTCTGTGAACCACACCGGGAGATCCTGATCCATGTGAACGACGAAAGACGGTTGTTTCCTGACACTGCGTGCTAGACTATCAGCCTTTGAGTTTTGCGTGCTTGGTACATAGATGATCTCTGATCTAATGAAACTTTCTCTCAGGGTCTTGATATCTTCCAAATAATTTGCAAATGCTGGTCATTCTTCTGGTTCTGAAACCATCTTCACCAATTGAGAACTATCCGTTGCAAACGTAACCTGAAATTGACGTAAGTTTTTCATGCATTCCATTGCCCATAATAGAGCTTCTATCTCCGCATGCAGAGGAGTGAGACAAGCCCGGACATTCCTCGCCCCCAACAGCCCATCAAAACCTTCTAAAGTACTGAGCCAACCTTGTCCTGAGAAAGTATCATTCTCCTTTCAAGAACCATCTGTGAAGTACCATCGTCCTAGGATCGATGGAAGGGTTGTAGGCTCGACCGGTAATACTATCATGTTTTCCTTTAGTACATGTGCCTCAGCCCAAAGTGTTGACTCTGTTTCTGCCAATTTGAGCGTATCTCGAGGATCTATATCCAAATTACTAAAAACTTTACTATTCCTTCCTTTCCAGATATACCATAGTATCCACGTAAACTGATGATCCTCCATCTGCGGGAAGACTCGCCAAAAGAGATGATCCACATTTGTGAAAAGGGAGCTTGTGGGGAAAATAGTTGGGTTTGATGGTATCTTGGAGAGAGCCCAAACCTGAAGTGCTGGAGGACATTCAAAAAACACATGGTTGATCGATTCCTCATCCGCTCCACATCGTGCACAACATATGTCCCCTTGTATCCCTCGCACTTTCAGATTCTTCTTTACTGCTATACACCCTGTCACTAATTGCCATAGAAAATGTTTCATTTTTGGGGGGCATCATATTTTCCAATAGAACGCCTTCAATGCATCAACTGTAGGTCCAAACATTAAAGGTGGTCTTTCCCTATCTGGGTAGACCCGTTCTATATGATATCCTGATTTAACCGTATACTTCCCATTATTTGTGAAATGCCAGCTATCCATGTCTACCATCTGGGTTCTACTCAGTGGTATGCTTTCTATAATTTTCACATCCTCGGGATCCATCAAATCCCAGAGTGCCCGAGAGTTCCAGATTCGCAAAGTAGAATCAATAAGAGAATCCACTGTTAGGTCTGGGTAAAAATTGTGTTGATTTTTGTTTGCTGGTCTCGGGCGAGTGGTTGGGAGCCATGGGTCATTCCATACAGATATAGATGATCCTGATCCCGCCCTTTTAATTAGTCATTTGTTAACCAGAGATCTAGCAGAAACAATACTCCGACAGCC
This sequence comes from Brassica napus, assembly GCF_020379485.1. Taxonomy (NCBI): domain Eukaryota; kingdom Viridiplantae; phylum Streptophyta; class Magnoliopsida; order Brassicales; family Brassicaceae; genus Brassica; species Brassica napus. The sequence goes on from NC_063451.1 coordinate 16,584,269, forward strand.
ATATGACGAAAAATATGAACGAATCGGTTCCAGGGGTGAGGCGTTCCTGTAATACCGACCTTTAAAAACTCGAGCAAATAAAGTATTTGGCCTCACTGTTTACCAAGCATCGCTGTATTGAAATCAGTGATATCTTTAAATCCTAAACCTTCGTCCTCCTTATTTACACATACTTTATCCCATGATTTCCAGTGCATGCCTCTTGTGTTTCTCCCTGGACTCCACCAGATTTGTGCAACCGCACTTGTCTGTTTTTTAGCGGCCGCCTTAGGTAAATGGTAGCAAGACATGACATGATTTGGTAATGCCGTAACCACTAATTTTATAATTACTTCATTTCCTCTTTTTGTGAAAAATTTAAATATCCACCCATTAACTCTATTATTTAGCCGGTCTTGCACAAAGCTAAAAACTTGTATTTTGGATCCCCTAAACTTTCTGGAATACCTAGATAAGATCTCATTCCTCCAATATTCTGGATTCCTAAAATATCTCGTAACTCCTGTTTAAAAGGTTCTTCAATTTTGTGCCCAAATTGAATGGAGGACTTATCAAAATTTATAAGTTGATCGGATACTACATCATATTCCTTCAATATCTTGAGAATAGTTTGACACTCTTCCTTATGAAAAATTATAAATTTCTAATCCTAATACCATTGGTTTCCATTTAATATAAAACAATTTTAGAAATAATATTTAATATTATTTTTTGATAATTATCCAATATTTATATCTAATTAAATTTTCTCTTAGTTTTATACACTTTACCGAAATATATAGATAAAAAAATTTTATCCAGAATTATTAATTTAAATATATAAATTTAAAATAAAAAAATATTATTTTATCTTAATTTTGTTCAATCAAATTAGTATTAAAATTAAAATATTTCTAAAAATAATAAAATCTTAAATATTAACAAAATTTTAGTTTTAAATATTGTTTAAATTTAAAGTTTAAATTTATGCACATGATGCAAAAAAAAAACAACTAATTTACTAAATATCGAGGTTACTACACGCACTTTGCAACGGATAAACATTATGTATATCTGTGACGTGATGGATCCATGATTTACTTTTTTCTGGGTCCTAAACTAAATTATAAACTTTAATGTATAAGAGCAAACTAGATTTTATCTGTGCGGTATTTTTTTTAAAATATGATGCTATTTATTTTTTATGTCACTATTTAGAGTTGGGCAAAAAACTCAAATTCGAAGAATCGAACCGATCCCAATCCAAATAAATAGTACCAAATCCGAAACGAAATTTGATTAAATATTCTGAATTATTCAAAATTTTGGCATTTTAAGAACTGAAACCTAATCTGATATGAACCGAAGTATTTTGGGCATCCAAAATAGATTTATACACTTAAATATATTAATTATTTTTAGATTTAATATATAGAAAAACATCCAGAATATATATGATACTTTTAAGTTCGTTTAAATACTTGAAAATATATACAAATAATTAAACGTAAATATCTAAAATAGTTAAAATATACTCAAAACTCCAAAAATAATTAAGTAATTATTAATTCTCTATCCAAATATTTAAACCAAACCAATTTAAATTGGTTATCCAAATCCGAACCAAATCCGAACCGAATCCTCAAAGATCTGAACCGAACACGAAATCCCAAACAGACACGAAAACGAACCCGAACGTCCACCCCTAATCACTATTATGTATCATATATGTGTCATCATAGATTACAAAAATATGTGTTAACATATAATTAATCATATTTTATACGTACCATCAAATAAGTTTCTTTATAATTAATAATATTTTATACGTACAATCATATAAATAATCACATATATTATATTTTTAAATTTCAATGTGAAATATAAAAAAAAAATTTAAGTTGGTGTTTGAAATTGAGCTTTGTATTGTATTTTTCTTATATATATTGAAAACATTTTTATAATGATTATTGGAAAATATGATGGTAAAAATCAATTTTTGAATATATGTATATTTTTGAATGAATTTTTGATATAAATCAATTCTAAATTATTATTTTGATTTGAATATGTATATCAAGTAACATAAACCCATTACTTTTTTATATAATGTAATGGACTTCCAATTTTTTTAATACCATAAGTCCATTACTTTTTTTCCTAACTTACTGCTATCAATGTTTCCAAACAGCACTACTTTTTTAACTGATATCTATGTTGCCAAACAAAAGCTTAAAGTATTTCTACTTTAATAAGATAGACTAGATCTCGACCCGCGCAACCGCGCAGATGTTTGTTTTCATTTATTTTTATATAAACATTTTGTTTTCAATTCTAAATTAGTATTATAATGTATATGAGGTGTGTCTATCACTTTTTAAAACATAATAATTTTACCATATTTTTTTGATTGTGTCCATAATCCTGAAGGAGTTGTAATTGTGTAATTTCTTTTATATATTCTGCTACTATAACATAAAATATTCAAGGAGTTGTAATACTCAAGCAAGTTTTTTTTGAAAAAATCGTATCTATTGAGATATTTTGAGAGTATACTTGCTTTTCAAGTTAAAAAAAAATTACGACTACTTAGATTTTATGATTATAGTTGCTTTTCAAGAAATAAATATTTTTTAATGCTGGTTATCCAAAACAGAATAGTGGTCGAGATTTTAGTGGTTAAGTACATTCAATAAGTTGCAGATTACAATTCTATTTATTGGAAGATAATTAATGATGGTTATTCAAAACAGAATTTTAGGAATATTGTTAGGCATAATAATAATAAGATTAGAGATTATATGTAACATGACTTTATAGGAATAGATCCATTAGGTCCATTTTAAAAAAAAATCACACATGAATCAAGGTTGTGACTTCTGTTTTAATATATAAGATAAGATGTAATGGACTTCTAATTTTTTTAATAGCTTAAGCCTATTACTTTTTTTTTTTACTTACTGATATCTCTGTTTCCAAACATCACTATTTTTTTTTTAACTGCTATTTGTGTTGCCAAACAAAAACTTATATTACTTATATTTTAATAATATAGATTAAAAACTGGCATTTTAGGTGTTACACTTATTTATAAAATGGGTCTAAAGCCCATATAAAAATTGATAAATACAATTTTCAAACTATTTAGAGTAATTGATAGTGACCCACTTAATTTATTTGAAGTACCTGGGAAGGTTATTATTTTAACAAGTGCATGAGGAGGCTTTTACCTTAATAAGTCTTTTTCTTTCGACATTTCAGCATTTCAGCTTAATTTTTTTCTTATCGTTATGGTTTAAGATCGTCTTTTGCCAAGACTTTTGTTATTATGTATGAGCGGCATCAGATGCAGGAGGTCTGGCGTATTTCAAGGCAAAAATAGGTGTGAAGTAGATTCAGCTTATCTTGTATCAGAATTGGTAATAGGTGCGAGTAATTCGGCTTATCTTGTATCCACTTGAGTGTTATTTAGGACGCTTGGTGGTTTGAATTTCTCAAGTGTTTACCAGGGGGTGGGGGAGGGGCACGGTAAATGATCTCAGAAGATTCTTTTCACGGGCATGGGTGTCGTTTCACCAAGGAACCTATGAGAGATGCCCAAAAGAAATAGGACTGCCTGGCCAGGGTGCCGATGTAAAGAACGAGGGAGCTCTAAGACATGAGGCTTTATAGATTTATAGAATTTGTAGAGCTTGGGAGCTCGTTTCAAGGATAGAGCTTAGAAGCTCGTGTCTATTTTTAGAGTTAGGGAGCTCGTATTTACTCAGAGCTAAGGAGCTCGTAATGAACTTGATGTTCTGAAATTTTATTTTATTAATATATGTACTCAAAAAGGGTTGTCTACGTATCTTAAGTGGGATCAAGCCTTGCCGTAGTTCACTTTTATTACAAAATATGAGGTTCATCATGAACCGTGTTTTTAGCTTTTGAACTCCTTCTACTTCTTTTTACCATCCTCGCCTTCTTTTGGTTTAGCCATTTCTTCGGGCTCTGCCTGTAATCGATTAGGTTTTTTGAACAGAAGTTCATGGATGTGGCACAACCTTGCTGCTTTTTGACTTCCATATATGGTGGTTATACACCCTGCTGTTGGAAATTTGACATATTGATGGTAGGTCGATGCAACCGCTTTCATTTGTATATCCAAGGTGTCACACGGATAATTTTATATATATATGGGCAGTCGATGATTGTGAACTTAGTGTCCAACATGAATCCACTGACATAGGTCGGTAGCCTTATGGTTCCAAAAAGACTTTGTGAGAAACCGTTAAAGCTTGTTACGGCTTGCCTAGATGGTTTGATTTAAAGGTCATTAGTTCCATCTTGTCCAGTATGTCTTTGTAGATCACATTTACTGACCTTCCAGTGTCTACTAATGACCTGATTATCTCCAGTCCATCAGCATTATCTATATCACCAATGGGTCGTTATGTGGCCAGTCTAGGTTCTCCGTTTCTTGGTCTGTGAATTCGATGATTGTGCCATCTGCTACCATCTCTCTAGTCTTTGTGGATATATAATTTACTTACCTGCCACATCCCTTGAGTGCTCATACGGAATCATCACAAAAGGGGTTTCCTTTTACTATCACGTTACCTCTCTGATAGAATCTTGATGTATATTGATTGCTTAACCTCCCAACCTCCCTCTCTTAGTCTCTACAGCTCAGAGAACTAAGTCAATTACAATCTTGCTCTCTAAAGAGAAGCAAGCCTCAGACGATCCAACTAACTAACTATCTTTATTCCTCTTGGGTTCCTTTATATACTCCAGGCCCAAGCACAAATACAAAGTTCATTAAAGCGACTCGTAACAAACAAATGCCACGTCATTCCATTTCCTCCAAGTCCTCTTCAATCCTCTGCTCTTCTCTCCTCTCTTCCTCCTTTCTCTTCCTCACGTAAACCCTCCTTAGCATATCAATACCCCCGTTCACAAGTTTCAGCTTGTCCTCAAGTGAAAAATTCGGAAACTGATGTTTAACTTCATTCGCCCTCAACCAAGAAGTCTCGTGATCTGGAAGATGACGCCACTTAATCAGCACTTCCAAGTAGCCGTCACTGTCATAACGAGTGTCACAAATAGTCTCCGGCTCAACTACCACCTCATTACTATCATCCAACAACGGCGGTAATGCTGAAGTCACCTCTGAAACGCCCACCACCGGTTTCAGCTGAGAGATGTGAAAGACGGGATGAATGCGCGACGACTCAGGCAGCTTCAGACGATAAGCAACCTTCCCAACTCTTCCAATTACTTCAAACGGTCCATAGTAACGAGCTGCTAATTTCTGAAACAACTGACGACTAACCGAATGTTGTCGATACGGTCTGAGTTTCAGAAAGACCATCATCCCCACCTCAAACTCCAAATCTCGTCTATGCTTATCAGCATTATTCTTCATCAACTCTTGAGCTCGTAAGAGATTATCCTTAATAGTGACCAACATACGATCTCTCTCTTGAAAGGCAGCTTCCACCTCAAAATTTGCTGTTTAACCAGGTTCACAAGCAAGTAACTGCGGAGGATCTCGACCATAAACCAACTGAAAAGGCGTACACTTCAAAGCTGTATGATAAGAGGTGTTGTACCACCACTCTGCCCATGGAATGAACTTCGACCAATCTTCGGGTGAGTCGAGGCAAAGCATCGAAGATACGTTTCCAAACATCGATTCAACACTTCGGATTGTCCATCAGACTGCGGATGAAATGTCGTACTAAACGCAATCTCGTTCCTGATAGTCGAAAGCACTCCTTCCAAAATGAACTCAGAAAAATTCTATCCCGATCTGAAATAATGGACTTGGGATATCCATGTAGCCTTATGACCTCTTTCACAAACTTGTTAGCAACATCCACAGCTGTAAACAGATGTTTCAGTGTCATAAAGTGGCCATACTTGCTAAGCCCGTCTACCACCACAAGGATCACATTCACCCCCTGCGAAGTAGGTAGTCCTTCAATGAAATCCATAGCGACATCCTCCCAAATCCTTACCGGCAACTCAATAGGTTGTAGCAACCCCGCCGGAGAAAGAGTCGGAGTCTTGTGTCGCTGACAAACATGACACCCTGCTACATACTCCTGCACTCTCTTCCGCATCTTAGACCAATAGAACAAAGCTTTCACACGTTGTAAGGTTCGCAAAACTCCAGCATGACCTCCCATTACACTATCATGACACTCCTGCAAAATCAGTTGAATCTGTGTGGAGTTTGATGGGATCACCAATCTGTTACTATTTCCCAGCTTCCTCACCATTTCTTGAATCACTCCATCCTCATCCACTTCTTTATATAAGTCTTGTAGCTGTAGTGATGACGGAACCGTTAACGCAAACAGATCAAGTGTAAGTCTTACTTTCTCCTCGTGATTAATATGTGACAACCCATCAGCCACCTTATTATCTGGCCCAACTTTATACTCTATATCGAAATCATATCCCAGTATTCTTGTTAACCAGTGCTGATAGTCCAATGTTATCTCCCTCTGCTCCAGAAGATATTTCAAGCTTTGTTGGTCTGTCCTCACCACAAATCTACGCCCCAGCAAATAATGTCGCCACTTCTGTATAGCCATCACAATGGCCATCAGTTCTCTCTCATATATTGGCTTCTGTTGTTCCTTATGCGTCAACCCACGGCTAAAGAATGCTATAGGGTGATTATCTTGCATTAGCACAGCTCCCAGACCAAAACCAGAAGCATCTGATTCCACTATGAATAACTTTGTAAAATCAGGCAATGCTAGCACCGGAGCTGAAGTCATCGCCTGTTTCAATCTCTCAAAAGCACCTTGAGACAATTCCGTCCAAAGAAATGCTTCTTTCTTCAATAACTCTGTCAAAGGTCTTGCAATCGACCCATAACTCTGCACAAATCTTCTGTAGTAGCCAGTAAGACCTAAAAAACCTCTCAATTCTTTAACTGTTTTCGGATTTGGCCACTGTTGAACTGCTATCACCTTCTGATTATCAGTTGAAACACCCTCACTGGTAATCACATGGCCTAGATACTCCACTTTCCCTTGAGCAAATGCACATTTCTTCTTATTCGCAAACAACCTCTGTTCCACAAAGACATCCAATACCATCTCCAAATGCTTCACATGCTCTTCTACCGTGCCGCTGTAGATGAGGATATCATCAAAGAAGACCAATACAAACTTCCTTAAGAACGGTCGGAAGAGATCATTCATCAGAGCTTGAAATGTGGCAGGAGCATTAGTGAGCCCAAAAGGCATCACCAAGAACTCAAAATGTCCATCATGAGTACGAAATGCTGTTTTCTCAACATCTGCTTCTTGCATTCGTATCTGATGGTATCCTGCTCGCAGATCCAACTTCGAGAATATCCTAGCTCCATGTAGTTCATCCAGCAGTTGGTCAATCATGGGAATGGGATACTTGTCGGGAATTGTAGCTCTGTTCAACGCTCTATAATCCACACAAAACCTATGTGAATTATCTTTCTTCTTAACCAAAAGAACTGGACTCGAATAAGGGCTCTGACTCGGTCTTATCAACCCTTCTTCCAACATCTCTCGAACCATTGATTCCATCACCTCCTTGTGTGCCTGCGGATACCTATAAGGTCTGACACTTATTGGTTTAGACTTATCCCGCAACACAATGGCATGCTCCCTGCCTCTGATTGGAGGTAATCCCACTGGTTTTTGAAATACCGCTGCATATTGAAGTAACGTCTGAGCAATAGAGCCTGGTAACTCCTTTGGTTGCTCACCGTTCCCTCCTCCAGAATGTACTTCCATCTTCACGCCGTGCCTACCCACTGTCGTACCCACTGTAAACGTCTTGAGGGATACTCTTTGGCCATGAAGAGTTGGGTCACCTCGAAGAGACACTTGTACTCCCTTGTAAAAGAAAGACCACTCATCACGCTCCCAATCCACCACACACTTACCCAATGTTCTCAACCATTGCACTCCCAAAATCATATCAACATTGCCTAACTCCAACACAATAAAGTCGGCTTCAAACTCCATTTGCGGCAACCTCACACTCACATTACTACACACACCTGTTCCTTGAACTGACGTCCCCGTTCCCAACAAAACTCTCAGCTTGGTATTTGCGGTAACTGTGAGCTTGTTTTTCTCTACTGCAGACGGCGAGATGAAATTGTGTGTCGCTCCACTATCAATCAATACCACCACTTGGTTCTTCTTAAAAACTCCTCTCAACTTCGTAGTTGTAGGTGAAGATTGTCCCAAGAAAGAGCTTAATGACAGTTCCATCATAGACGTTTCTGTCTCCTCCACTTCGTCCTTGACTTCGACGAAAGACTGATCCATTATCTCCATCTCCACACCATTGATAACCGTTAGCACTTGTAAGGACCTGTTGGGACACCAATCCTGCTGTGACCATTTATCATCACACGTAAAACACAGCCCCAACCTCTTCTTCTCAGCTATCTGAGCTTCAGTCAATCTCACTTGAGGTCTCTGCGCTCCATTGTCACTCTGTTTCAGCTGTGGAGGTTTAGTATTCCACCCTGGATTGCTCCTCGCCGTTGAATACGTCTTTGCTGGAACAGCTTTGGAAACAATTCTATTTTCCAACTGTCGCTCTCTACAGACCACCTTATACAACACACTGTCCTCCATTTGATAAGCCGAAGAGATCATTTCATCCAAATCCACTGGCTTACACATATTCACAACCTCACGCATATCTTGTTTCCATTCATGAATATGCCCTCCAATTGTCTATCTGTTAACCCCGTCACTTGAGTAGACAAATCTTCAAATGCGTGAATATACTCAGCAGCAGTCCCTGTTTGCTTAACCGCAAAAAACGGTTGGCTAGGATCCCTGAACTTCTCTTTGCTAAACCTCGCTATCAATTTCTCTTTGAACTCTCTCCAGCTTTGAAAATCTCTGCGATGCATCTCGCTGTTAAACCAACTCAAAACATCTCCTGCTAAGCTCACCGAAACAATCTCAAGCTTAGCCTTCTCGTCATATGCTCCAATTCGAAAGAATCGCTCCGCCAATGCGAACCAGCCATAAGCATCTGCGCCATCAAAGATAGGCAGCTCAACGCGCTTCAGCATTCTATCTCTACTTCCGACTACCGTGTTCCGATCAGCTACCTCGTCCTGCCTTCCGCTACGGCCCAGATCTGAGGTCGATTGATGACCCTGATAGTTAGGGTGACGATACGGAGGTGGTGAATCGTCGGAAACTTCGATCGATTTTGATAATTTCTTCTCCAGCCTTTCACACATCTTCTCGTAACACGCCTCGATTTTCGCCTCCAGCGATGCTTCCATTCGTGATTCCATCGCCTTCGCATTCTTCTCCAATTCGAAGAACGATTCCGTGAATCTTTGATTCATCTCCACCTGAGACGCTGTATGCTCTTGTAACGTCGTCGCTAGTCCATCCAAGGTCATCATCGTCTCCGTCTGACTAACGCCGTCGCCTCTCGTCGCTTTCGGCATTGTTGCGCGAAGTTTCTCGATCCAGAGCGCTCACACCGAACCAATTTGATAGAATCTTGATGTATATTGATTGCGTAACCTCCCAACCTCCCTCTCTTAGTCTCTACAGCTCAGAGAACTAAGCCAATTAAAATCTTGCTCTCTAAAGAGAAGCAAGCCTCAGACTATCCAACTAACTAACTATCTTTATTCCTCTTGGGTTCATTTATATACTCCAGGCCCAAGCACAAATACAAAGTTCATTAAAGCGACTCGTAACAAACAAATGCCACGTCATTCCATTTCCTCCAAGTCCTCTTCAATCCTCTGCTCTTCTCTCCTCTCTTCCTCCTTTCTCTTCCTCACGTAAATCCTCCTTAGCATATCACTCTCTTTCTTGGTGGTCATGGTATTTCCGAGCTCTTGGTCTACCGATCTCTCTTTACAATAAATTCTTTGGCTTTTGACATAGCTTCCTTGAAATGTGCTAATCCTTCTTCGTGTAATTTGGTTGAAACCGTGACATTCTTGAGTGGTATGTCCTCCTCTGCTGTGATAATCACACCATATGTCGGGATTGTCTATTTCATTGTCTTTCTTGTTCCATGTGTTCGACTTGGGTTAGTTTGACCGTGATTTTGAAGTTTATTTCTCTTTGTTTTCTTCGGATTTGTCTTCTTCGTTACTTTAAAGGACCCATCTATGGATTTTCGTCTCTACTTGGTCTGCGTCCCCTTCGCTGATCATTAATATCCTCATTTGTCCTATCTTTTCGATATGACATTGACGACATTATTCAGTAAAAGCTTTCTTCTCTTCTTCAATTTCCACATACTTTGAAGCTCAGTGGAGGGAATCCTCCAAGGTGGCTGGCTTATTGAGGAGTTCTTTAGGGAAGCGTGAGTCATGCCATAGGATATTTTGGAACGCGGGTATTCCTGCACCATCACTCACAGCGATGTTGGAGAGAATAGTTTGAATATGCAGATGAAGGAGGGAAGTTACTCTTGATCCTTCTGAGACATGGCCCACAGGTCAGTATCGTAAGCTCCTTTCTCTAAGAACATCGGGTAGTGTTTCATGAATACAGTTAAGAGTGGTTTAAAGTTATTTATTGTTGGCCTCCAACCAAGAAAACCAATTAAGAGCAGCTCCTGCCTGATTTTCAACGAAAGTTTGGCAGTAATCGGCATCCCGTTCTCCGTCGTTAAAGTGAGTTCGCCCCACGATGAAAAAGGTGGTCATGTAAGCTCGGGGTTCTATTTTTCCTTCATAGAGTAGGATCTTGAGTTTAATATTTGGGATATCAATTCTAGTGATTTGATCCGTGTATGATGTATCAGTTATGCAAGATATCTCCGATCGTCTATATATACGTCTGCGGCTGAGCTCGTAGCTCAGTGAATCTGGCATCGTACCATTCAAAATTTTGGCATGGGTCAGTGCTAAGTTATGCAAGATATCTCCGATCTCACTTTCTGGGATAGTCGTCTCTTTATTTGGGACCGATATCACTACAAGAAAATGCGCCAATAACGACTACGCGTTACGACTAAACGAATTTACGTCAATATTACGTCCATATAAAAAATCGTCGTAAATTCAACGTAAAACAACAACGAGAACAATTTGTTGTAAATTTGTCGTAATTTGACGACATGTTTACGACGAAATGCGACGATTTGTAAATGTCGTCGTAAAGTAGTTGTTACATTACGACACAATTATGTCATAATTTAGGATCTATTTAACGACTACATTACGTGTAAAACAGAAGGTTGTTGTACATGTGATAAATGTTTGTATGTATGGTTGGTAAAATGGTGGTAATATAGTTGTTAAGTTAAAGTAAATTTTATGATGTAGTAAATTCGTTGCAAAATTCTCACTTGCCAAATTCGAAAATATCCTATAAATATGCACTCCTCTCCCATTCTAAAAGATGCACGAAAAAACAAAAAAAAGTTCAAAAAAATGTCTAATGGTGGCAATATATGTGAGGTCCGGAGTTGGATGTATGCATATAAAGATTCTGCCGGAGTTGTGAGAAACGGATTTCTCAACGGGGCAGAGATATTCATGTACCAGGCTCGAAACACACCTCTCACGTAGGAAACTGGTTAAATGTTATGTCTCTGTCGTAAGTGCAAGAATACCAAGTTTGCTCGTAGTGAATCGGTTTGGAAACATATAGTAAATAGAGGATTTACCCCCCACATTACTACATTTGGTTTCATCATGGAAAGGGTGATAGTAGGAATGAAGTTAGTAGTAGTACTCACTTTGAAGATGGTGAATAGGGAAGAACCGAGTGATCATTTGCATCTTGAAAGTAGTCACACACAGGAGGATCATATTGTAGATCATGATAGGATGCATAACATGGTTACAGTTGCATTTCGTGAAACAATCTCAGTAGTTGCTGCATAAGTAGAAAATGTAGAGGAACCTAACTTCGATGTGAAAAGGTTCTATTAAATGCTAGATGCAGCTAATCGGCCAATTTATGAGGTTGTAGAGAAGGTCTTTCTAAATTGTCATTGACAGCTAGGATGATGGATATCAAAATTGGTCATAACTTACCTGAAGTTTGTATGGATGAATGGGCTGAGTTGTTTAAAGAGTATTTGCCAGAAGATAATTTGTCAGCTGAATCTTATTATGAGATTCAGAAACTGGTTACCAGTCTTGGCTTACCTTCGGAGAAGAGAGATGTCTGTATAGGGTACCGTACCAGTACCAGCGGATGTGGTACTTACCTATTACGGATAGGCTGAAAAAATTATATCAATCTCAAAAGACTGCAGCAGCGATGATATGGCATGCAGAACATACTCAGAAAGAATGCGAGTTGAATCATCTCACAGATGCAAAAGCGGGGAAATACTTAAGTTCGGTGTACCTTGATTTTGCAAGAAACATTCGCAATGTTTATCTTGGCATGTGCACATATGGCTTTAGTCCGTTTAGAATATCTAGAAGACAATACTCGCTTTGCCAATCATCATGACACCATACAACCTTCCACAAGAGATGTGTATGCAAAGAGAATTCATTTTCATGAGTATATTGATACTTGGGCCTAAGCATCCAAAGCGGTCCCTCGATGTTTTTCTACAGCCTTTAATAGAAGAATTAAAGGAGTTGTGGTCAACAGGGGTGCAAACATATGATTGTTCAATGAGAAAAAACTTTACAATGCGAGCAGTTTTTTTGTGGATCATCAATGACTTTCCTGCATATGGGATGTTATCAGGTTGGATGACGCATGGGAGGGTAGCTTGTCCTTATTGTATGGGAAGCACATAATGCATTTCAGCTGAAGAATGGTAGGAAAACGTCTATGTTTGATTGCCATCGGAGATTTCTGCCCATTAACCATCCGTACCAAAGAAACAAGACATTATTTCAGTCAAAAAGGGTTGTACGGGACACTGCTCCACCATATTTATCTGGAGAGGAAATCGAAAGGATATTGATTATAATGGTGTAATAGAAACAGTCCGCAAAGAAGGTTTATTGGCATACTCCAACAAATATGGCTAATGGTTACGGGACACAACATAATTGGCACAAGAAGAGTATTTTTCGGGAACTTCCATACTGGAAGGATGTACTTCTGCAATACAATCTAGATGTTTCATTATTTCATATATATTAATTAGACTCATTGTTTAAACAAGTTTTCAGACTTTGTAGTTTGGGGTTTAGAAGTGTAAAATGTATATATAACTTAAGAAGTTTGGAGTTTGAGGTCTGAGGTTTCGGTTTTAGGGTATAAAAACGTGTAGTCTCAAATTTGTCGTAATCCATAAACACGGGTCGTTCCTAAATAGACGTAATACATAATCGACCCTATGTAGTCGTAAAATTACTTCTAAATTACGACGATTTATAACACACTGGTCGACCCTACCTAGCCGTAAATTTAGTTCTATTATACGACGACAACTAGTTCTATAAATATGCACAACTCTCACATTCTAAAGATGCATAATAAAAAAAACAAAGGGAGTTCATCATCACCAGAACAGTTCTTATAAACTCCGTGAGCATTTCCCCGGCTCGAGAAGCCGGGAAAATGTTACGCGGGTTGATAAGGACTTTTTTGTGACCGGGTGCACATCCTTCTGTTTTCTTTTCAAAATCGACTTACTTCTACGTTACGACGATCATTAAAACACGGGTCTTCCCTAAATCATCGTAAACTCACAAAACACGGGTCGTTGAAAAATCGTCGTAAATTCAAAAACGTGGTTCAGCCCTAAATCGTCGTAACATTACATATACTTTACGACGATACTGCTTTCCTAGAAACGTGGGTCGTCCCAACATCGTCGTGATGTCCCTTCTAATTTACGACGACATCAAATTATCTATATATACTCGATCCTCATCGCCCTCTCTCTCTCTCTCTCTCTCTCTCTCTCTCTAGCATCTCTCTGCCTTCTCTCTAGGTACACTCTTTTTTTTTAGTTTTGGTGGTTAGTTTAGGATGGAATTAGATTAGGTTTGGAATTAGTTTAGGAACGAAATTAGATTAATTTATTATTAACGGATATAAATTGTTTGAAATGCTAATTTAAAATTGTTTGTTTTTTAAACAGATTTATGGAGATGTCATCTGCTCGTGGTAGAAAGCGACTAGGGAGAAACCCACTTACGGAACTACATTCCTCGGCATGCAGGAATATCCGGCAGCTTCTAGCTCTGGTACTGCGACCGAACGAGATGTTGTCCCTGAGAGCCAATCTCAGGGAAGATCACCGCATACGACTCACCAGTCTATTCCTCCTCCTCCGGCGTATGTGCCTCCTGTGTCGTATATGCATCCTCTACATCATCCTCCGCAGCCTCAGCCACCTCAGGAGGATGTTGCCCCATCTCCTGTCGATGCTCCAGCACCTGGTGCTGTTCCGGGTGGTATCTATTCAGATTTGATGGTGCCACTGGATGCTCCGTATGCTAGGTTTGCGGTTGAGGACCTGATCCAAATGCCCGGACGTGAAGGTTTACCCATCATCGACCCCGATCGACCACCAAACAGTTATTGGTAATTTTTATTAGATTGGTAATTATTTTTAGATTTATATTCATTTATCATAATTATATATCTTATTTAATTTTCCGTCAATTTTGCAGGTTTAAGACAGACAATTGCCTTGGACGATCCGTTTCAAAGACCATCAATCAAGTCATACTTCTCTGAAGCACATCCGAACTGGACTGCTACACCAGACCACATTCGGAGGACCTGGTTCAAATGTTTTACGGTAAGTTTTACTTTTAAAATTTTATTTTTATATATTTTATTTTCCAATTTATTTATTACAGTTATTAAATAATTAAAAAAATCCCAGCAAATATGGAATTGATCTATTGCCGTCACCGAGCAAGTGAAGAAGGCGTTCAATGCTAAGGCGATGGAACGCCAAAAGAACATTGTTGGCGACTGGGAAAGCGAAGTGGAGGTATCAAGGGGATGCTGCCAAACCCACCTACGTCAGAGATAAGACTTGGACAGACATGAAGGCCTATTGGCTTTTACCTCGCAACATTTGCACGTCCAACAATTGCTCGGCAGCCCGGTTGATGCTTGATGTCGAAGGTAATTTACCATTGCCCCATACTTCCGGACAGATCCCACACGCCTGGGTTGTCATAAAAATGGTAAGCATTAATTATTTCATTTCTTCATTTTTTAATAATTAATAAATTGTTTATTAATGCACACATAATTAATAAAAAAATTGTATAGGCTGCTGAGGAAGGAGAAGCACCTTCTCTTTCCCGACTTTACAAGAAGACGCGCCAACATGCGGATGGAACGTTCGTGGATGCTCGGGCAAAAAGGATCCACAACGATGTGGAGGCTCGGATCCAAGTGGTCCAGACCTAGTTGTCGCAACAAAATCCGGATGGCGCCCCGGTTCAGTAGTCGACCGTCGAACAGGACAAAAAAATTTGAACAGGTAATTAATATAATTTTATATACATTTTAACATGTTGTAATAATTTTATAATAATTAATATATATTTAATAATAATCTAATTTTTTAATTAATTACAGATTGTCCCGAAGAAAAAGGGACGGATGGTTGGGATCGGTTCAATGAACGATGTTTCGAGGGCAAGAGCAGGTCATGTTGCTGCAAGGGAGGAAAATTCTCAGCTCCGGGAAACTTTGTCGAATGCAAACACCGTCATGGTGGAGAACAGGACCCAGATGATGGCCATGGCGTCGATGTTTGATCTCAAGGCGGATTGGAACCCGGCAATTGTGGAGAGGTGGCGGCGAGTAAGTCCGAAATAAACCACAACCGCACACCGAAAGAGTAGGCGGAGCTAGAGAGGCAGACCGAGTGCCGTAGTTCGGAGCTACGTGACGACCTGAACCTTTAAGTTTCAATTATTTTGGGTTGTAATATATTTTGGATATTAGCAAATTTTAATATATTGGATTTTTATTTTAATTTTTTGAATTAAAATAATTTTGAAAAAAAAATATATTTTATGAATTTATAATTTTAAAAAAAAATTAAATGAATAATTAGTAATGTTAATTGGTCGTAAACTAGTCGTGCAATTTACGACTAATTCACGTCAAAAGATTTAAGGACTAGTCCTGCATGTCGTAATATTTATGACGATTGTTGAATCGTCGTAAAAGGTTATTAACGACGATTTAATGACGAATTGTGCAGTCGTTAATCCCTTTTTTTGTTGTAGTGTATGTGGTTAATGTCTGATCCCTTGGTCCTTGTGGAGGTAGTATTCCTTGCGAGAGTTGTGGCATTCTTTGGCGTCATAGGTGATGGGGCCAGTAGGTCATTGATCCAAGCTATCTGCTCTGCTTGGGTCTGAGTGACGTTACAGACGCCGTAAGGATTGCTGTCCTGTAGTATCATGCTGACCTGCACGTTGGAGCAACACGGAGAAAAAATTACGTAAATTATCAGGTACCTGGGTCAATAGGGTGTTTATGTCGACGGGTTGCGCCTTTGTTACTTCCACCGATGGTTGCGGTGGAACGATGGGACACAGGGCCGAACTGTTGGGTGCATGTATGAGGAATAACTCACTACAAGAAAACATCAAGGATTCTAAGGGAAAAAATCGTCGGAATTTCGTCGGAATATCGTTATTCCGACGCAATTCCGACGAAATACGTCGTCGGAAATAATTCCTCGGAATTTCTTTTTTCCTCTGAAATCCCTCGGAATTTTCCGACGGAATTCCGAGGAAATAAATTTCCGAGGAAATTCCGAGGATCCCTTGTTTGTCGGAAAAGTCCTCGGAATATACCGAGGTAGAACTTCGTCGGGATAATTCCTCGGAAGTTCATCGATCGATGCGTGTTTGGACATATATACATCGATCGATAGGAGTATACCGACGGACTTTTTCCTCGGTTTATTCCGAGGAACTGTTCCCTCGGTATATTCCGAGGGATCCGTTCCTCGGAATTTTCCGAGGGAGTTGTCCCTCGGAAAATTCCGAGGGAAATGTCCCTCGCTATATTTTTTAAAAAAAACGGATCGATCGATGCGTTTTTGTTCAAAAACGCATCGATCGATGTAGTGAAAAATATAATTAATTTCCTCGAAATGTAAAAAATATTAATTTTTTGAAAAAATAAAATTTCTGAAATTTAAATTCGAAAATATGAAATTAAAAGTAAAATTGAAATCATACTAATTAATATTCAAAGTTTCACAAATAAAAATAAAACATTCCGAGATTGGGGAAAAAAAAACTACGGGTCTGGCACGTCCGGGAACACCTCGTTCGGGTACATCCTCTGCATCATCTCCATCATTTGCTGGTTCAGCCTCCTCTGTGCCTCATAGCCCGCCTGTTGAGCCGCCATCTGGGTCTCCAACAAAGATATTCGATCATCTTTGTCCTTCAACTGAGCCGTAAGTACTTCTGGATCAACAAAGGGCGGTGGTGCAGAAGAAGGAGGAACCGACCGGGTGCGACGACCCAAACCGAACAAACGTCCCTTCTTCTTTGGAACCGACTGAATAGAAAAAAGCCAAATTTAGAAATTTAAACCAAGAAATAAATGAATTGAACTTAAAAAAAAAAGAACTTACGGATTCAACGATTTCGTTGATTCGAAACCGGGACAAGTTGGTCGAAGCCGTCGAAGCGTCATCCTCGGTTTGAAGCTGAGACACTTCGTCTACCACCTGAGTTTGGACCAGGTCGACCACGTCCCTCACAAGACCGTCATCAATCTGGCCGGTCTTCTTGTTGGTATACGCCCTCCTCATTAGGGCGAGATCATCGACCGGCTCGCCATCATTTTCTTCCGCCTTGAAAAAAAACATAAAATTAAAGAAACATTAGAAATTAGAAGAAATGCACAATAAATTTAAATTCTGAAACTCAAATAATTGAAGAAAAAGCGGTTGAACTTACCATGCGATCTCCGAGAGTGGCAATAGATTGAGCACCCAAGTTATGCTTGTAGATGCCCTTCCCTTTACGGTCGCTCCTGCGGTTGGTGGAGTTGGTGGAAGAAGTTTCTTTCGTCTCCTCCTTATCCCAATGCGCACACAACTCCTTCCAGACCGTATCGTTCATCGACTTTGGGACCTTTTAATTAAAAAAAAAGAAAAAGTTTAATAAATTAAAAAATAGTTTAATAAATTAAAAAATTGTTTAATAAATTAAATCGAACCTTATTGATTTCCCACTTCTTCTTCCACTCGTGGATCTGCTTCCCATAGTTGTCCATTACTTTATGGACGAAGTGGTGATAGATAAAGAGCGTCTCATCGGAATTCCAGTTGAACTCTTGCTGAAAAAAAAACACAATTAGTAGAAAATTTATATTAAAGATTAAAAATATAAGTAAAAAATTAGAATACTTACCGCAAACTGACGAAACCACAGAACCTGCTTGTCGGTTGGGAAGTGAGTGAAAGTCGGATGTCCACTGTCGAGGGCCGAGTACATCATACGGTTGATCCATGCGCTGATCCCGTTCCCGGATCGGTTGAACCTTATTAAAAGAACAAACGGTTAATAATGAATCCAAATTTAAAGAAAAAAAAATGTTTAATTACCATGTTTGACCCCGTCCATGTGGATACGGAGTGAGATACGGAAGATGGTCACGACCGGGCTGTTGAACCAACTCCGCAACCCTCATCACTCCCGGAGGACCCGGAGGAACAGGAGCGGATGCAGCAGCGGGAGCGAGAGGAGCATGAGCGGGTGCAGCAGAGGGAGATGTATGGTTGGAGCTGTGGGGCGAAGGGGAATCCTGAAAATGGCTGGAATCCCGAGACTGGCTCCCCGTACCACCACGACCACGACGCTGTCGAGGCCGGGTCTGATCATCATGAGACCTGTAAATTAAAAAAATATATTTAATAAATACAGAAATATATAAATTAATTTTTTTTATTAAAAAAAAATCCCAAATAATTTAATCACAGAAAAAGATTTATATATATTAATTTTTTTTAATAAATATATAAAAATAGTTCTAATAAAAAAAAATAGTTTTAATAAATAAAAATTGTTTAATAATTAAAATGTTTTGTAAAATCCAAAAAATCGAATTTATATAGAAATTTTTTTTTGTAAAATCCAAAAAATCAAATTTATATAGAAAAATCGTTTTGTAAAATACAAAAATCGATTTTATATACAAAAATCGATTTTATAAATACAAAAAATAAAAAATTATAAAAAAATTCTAAATCAATTCAACAAAACAAATTATTCAACCAAATCACAATTCTAAACCTATTATACAACCAAATCACAATCCTAACCAATCACCCTAACAAAAATCTATCAAAACTACACAAAAACCTAACAAATAGAACCTAAGAGAGTGGGATAGGGTCCTTACATGATTTGTGTAAGAGAAGAGGGAGATCGCCGGAGATATCGTCGGATTTCAGGGGGAAATCGCCGGAGAGAAAGAGAGGAGTCGCGCAGAGGAAGAAGAGAGAAATGGGGAAGAAGAAGGGGCTCGTGGTTATAAAACCTAGGGTCCGACGGACATTATCCGTCGGAATTCCGTCGGAATTCTAATTTCAATTTTCGCGAAATATTTGCCCGGTAAAATGAAAATATTCCGAGGAAATTCCGACAGATAGTAAAATATCCGTCGGAATTTCCTCGGAATATTCCGAGGAAATACCGAGGAACTAGTGTTTGGGGTTTCAAAACATCAATTTTTTTTGCCGTATTTCATTTCTTATACAATTGTAATGCATACCATTGAGGATTCTTTGTATACATGAGCATAAACCATGAAATAACAAATTTCAAAACTAATTGAAAGTATTCCCTTTACCGTTCGTTAAAAGGTATAAGTGTTTCTCTTATGTTGCGAGATTTCGTTCATACAATCGGAAAAGTGTTAATTATACGGTAAGGAACAAATTTTTGACTTCATAATGAACGTAAGACACTTAATAAGGGTTATATAGGTGTTATTCAAACGGCAAAACGTTGTTTTCGGTTTAAAAACCCTATTTCCTCGGAATTTCCTCGGATTATTCCGAGGGAACTCCGACGAAACCCTCTTCTTCCTCGAAATTTCCTCGGAATATTCCGAGGAAATTCCGACGAACTAGTGTTTGGGGTTTCAAAACGTAATTTTTTTTTAAAAAACGCATCGATCGATGCGTTTTTGAACAAAAACAAATCGATCGATTACTAAGATGGCCCGGGCCGTAAGATTGTGATCGATCGATGAGAGTATCCCATCGATCTATCGACAATCTGAATTGTTCCTCGGAATTTCCTCGGAAAATCTTGTATGTTTTTTTAAAAATGCATCGATCGATGCGTTATAGAACAAAAACGCATCGATCGATTACTAGGATGGACCGGGCCGTAAGATTGTGATCGATCGATGAGATTAACCCATCGATCTATCGACAATCTGAATTGTTCCTCGGAATTTCATCGGAAAATCTTGTATGTTTTTTTAAAAATGCATCGATCGATGCGTTATAGAACAAAAACGCATCGATCGATTACTAGGATTTACGGGGCCGTAAGATTGTGATCGATCGATGAGAGTAACCCATCGATCTATCGACAATCTGAATTGTTCCTCGGAATTTCGTCGGAAAATCTTGTATGTTTTTTTAAAAATGCATCGATCGATGCGTTATAGAACACAAACGCATCGATCGATTACTAGGATGGACCGGGCCGTAAGATTGTGATCGATCGATGAGAGTATCCCATCGATCGATCGACAATCTGAATTGTTCCTCGGAATTTCCTCGGAAAATCTTGTATGTTTTTTTAAAAACGCATCGATCGATGCGTTATAGAACAAAAACGCATCGATCGATTACCAAGATGGCCCGGGCCGTAAGAATGTGATCGATCGATGCGTTATAGAAACAAAACGCATCGATCGATGCGTGTTCGGAAAACAGAATTATAAGGCAAAACCCGACCTTTTTTGGATCTAAACCTTAGAACTCTCATCCCCTCCGATTTCCCCTATAATTCGCCCCCCCCTTTCTCTCTCTATAATCATCCGATTTGAACAATTTTGGGCTCTATTCCACTTGATTTTTCGAGCTCTACCTGATTCCTACACTCGTCTTCACCCTAAGACAGGTATACTCCGCGAATCTCCACATTCTGAAATCGTGTTCTTGAGCAATTTTTTGGGTTTTGTGAATTTCTTATTTCCGTGTTGATTCCTTGATCAAATATGCATGAAACAGATGTTTAAACATGGAATAGAACACAATTGTCTGTGATCAACGAGTTTGGAACATGATTTGAGATGATTTAGGGATAGAGAATTTTTTTCAATTTCGTTTTTTTTTATCACAACTCGATTTTGCTTTTCATTTTCATGTTCAGCTTTGCCTTCTTAATTGATTATAACCATGTTGAGAGCAATGATTCTATTTTGTAGAGAATGAAGCGCACGAAAACATCAGCAAAGAAAAACACACAAGAAGCGGGTTCGTCACAGCTGGAGAAGCAAAGGCCAAAGAAGTGGGATAAGTCTGATACCACCCACTACAACAACATGAAGAAGGTAGCCGTTCCGGCTACACAACTAGCATGTCCTGAGACGATGACAATATTGGGAATCAAAGCAGACATTGAAGGACTGTTCCAGAACATGGGTCTAGGCCAACTATGCAACCTCAAGGAACCCACTTATCCGGAGTTGGTACGCCAGTTCATAGCATCCGCATACGTCACCCGTCCCGATGATAGCCATCAGGAAGGTTTTCTGGCATTCGTAGTGCAGAAAGTATACTATGAGGTATCTTTCACAGACCTCTGCGGACTATTTGGATTGAGTGCGGGGGAGAGGACATATGGTCTTTATTGGACTTCAGAGCTGTTGAACTTCTGGGAAACGATTGGCACAGGGGTTTATAGATCTTCTCAGGCAAAGGAGTCACTTATCCGGAGCCCAGTACTGAGATATGCGACACGCCTCATTGGCTCATTGCTATACGGGACAACCACAGCCGCATCAGTCACGCAATGGGAGTTGTGCCTCCTGTACCAAGGTGTGAGGCATTTGCTACCGGCATTTGGAAACTCTACATTCCCACCTGCTACTGCCTTCAACATGGGAGCGGTGCTGGCCGCAAACTTAGCAGGATACAAGGGGAAAGTAACCAAATCCAAGAGCAATGCATGTGGATTTGGTGCAGTGATTACTCGGATCCTTAGACATGTGGGTGTAGACTGTGAGAACCACCAGGTAGCACTGGACAGATCGAACAACATTGCTTGGAACTACCTGGATGTCATTTCTCTAGTAAGTAAGGAGTTCATAGCTGGTCCCCACTCGAGGATCGATCGGGATGGTCCTTACGTCTACGTATTCCAGGACCGAGCGAAGAAAACACTCTACTGCCACCTGCCTCAGATCGGCCTGACTGCTCTACTTTCAGAGGCTGCAGTTGAGTTTCTACCCCCTGCTACCGCACTAGTAGACAAGCCATCCTTCTTCACGCCAAAATATCAGACCAAAGGCAAGGGCGTGGTTGATGAAGAAGGACAAGATGAGGCTGCACAAGCCATTCCAGATGATTCACAACCCCATCAGCTACTCCCATCAGACTCCAGCCAGTACAAGCTGCAAGAGCTTCCACCGAACGCCACTTCGCGCCAGCAACAACATTGGAGAGATCAGAGCATAAAGACAAACAACGACATGCTACACAAGATCTGGGCTGCCATTTCACGTATCAGGCCGTGTCGTTGCCAAAAGGATGATGTAGTTCATCGGGACAACTCTCCATCCAGCTCTGGTTCGGGTTCGAGTGGTACACACAGGGTAAGAAAGAGGTCCAAGAGACCCAACGATGCAGGAACATCTGGAGCAGGAGACGAGGAGTAGGAGCTATCACCGGCTATTTTATTTTCTTTTCTATTCTAACGTTTTATGGTCTTATTTTCTGTTAATTTTGAACTGAGTTTTTTTTTAGGTTTCTTAATTATGAGTTCGTATTTCTTTTACATGGTTTCTTTGTTTTATTTGGTTGTGTTTTGTGTAGCTTTTAATTCGTATTCAGCTTTGCCTTGCTAGATAAACCAAATAACTATTATCCAAGGAAAGAGGTTATATCAAGTGTTCCTCGGAATTTCCTCGGTATTTCTTAAAAAAAAAAAAAAAAAAGTTCAATGGTAGTCTGTTTCCGAGTCATCATCACCAGATGAATCTGAATCTGGATCTTGGTGAAACTCTCCAATTACTGGTTCATCCTCTACGTGAACGACGGCTTCCTCTCCAAAGTCGGTTAAATCGACTACAAGGCCAACTCCAGCTAAATCTTCTGCTGCACTACAGTTGCCGGATGTGCTTGGTTGTAGTGGGTCTTCCAGCTCAGAACTTCCCTGAACTCGGCCTCTCGGGTTGAGTCTTGTAACAGTAACCCATGGATCATCTCTGTTCCTTACCCGGGGGTACTTGATATAACAAACCTGTAACATTTAGAAAAATTATAAATTAATACACATGATGATGAATCATTCTGAATAATTAACATTTAATTACCTGATCGGCCTGGGAAGCAAGAATGAAAGGATCATAATATTGCAGCTTTCGCCTCGAATTTACTGATATAACACCAAATGCATCTGTTCTCACACCTCGATCTGGGGTGTTGTCGTGCCAATCACAATAGAAAACAGTACAGCGCAATCCAACCATGCCCAAATACTTGATTTCCAAAATCTCATGTATGTGTCCGTAGTATACATCATCTCCTGATGCAGAACAAACGCCAGCATCATAAGTCGTACTCGAACGTCTCCTCTTCTGAGTTGTGAATGCATATCCTCGAGTACAAAATCTCGGATATGACTTCACAACAAAGTTTGGTCCAACGACCATCTCACGTATCCAATCGTCAAATGTTTCACCTCTGGCCAAACCAGCAGACACCTATTAATAGCACATATATATATATTATATCAATAAATGTGAATTAGTATAAATATGTGATAAAATATATTTTAATTTGTTTAAAGCACTCACATAAGTAAACATCCATCCAGTAAATTCTCTCTGCTTCATTTCTTCTAGTTCGTCCTCTGTGGCGTATCTATACTCGAACCGCTTTTCTGCCATGAAAATCCTGTATATGATGACAATAATGTAATTAATTAAGATTTAAATTTCAACTTGTTAAAATAAAAATTTGTAAGCTCATTTATTTACCTCTCATATTGAAGAACGTCTTCGCAGTTGGTGAGCAAATATGTTTGCAAATGACTGCGCTCCTGCTCAGTAAGTCGACGGTCCTTTGGTTTTCCGCTAAGTCGTCCAACGTCTGTGAAAATGTCTGGAACCGTAACATGATATGTTGCCCGTTCGCCTCTATCATCATGCCGAGCAGGTCTTCTGTTTTTGGTCTGAACTTCTGCTGGAAAGTAGTACTCGGCAAAGTTTGAAGTTTCTTCATTGATCATCTGTGCGACTATAGAACCTTCCACCCTACTTAAATTTTTCACCATCTTCTTCAAATGGAACATATACCGCTCATACAGATACATCCATCTATACTGCACAGGACCACCAAGTTCCAATTCTCTTGCCAGGTGAATAACAAGATGCTCCATAACATCAAAAAATGAGGGAGGAAATATCTTCTCAAGGTTGCACTGAATCACGGCTATGTTAGTCTTCAAATTTTCAATACCTTCAAGAGTCACTGATCTCGTGCATAAATCGCGGAAGAAACCACTTATCCCTGCAATTGCTTCATGAACATTTCGTGGTAATATTTCCTTGAAGGCGAACGGAAGGAGGCGCTGCATCATTACATGGCAATCGTGGCTTTTCAAGCCAGTAAACTTTCCTTCCTTTCTGTCGATACAGTTACGCAAATTTGATGCGTAACCGTCTGGAAATTCCACATCGTTTGAAATCCAATCAAAGAACGCATCTTTTCCCGCTGCATCAAGTCGGTATATGGGAAAAGGAGCCCTACCATTCTCATCAACATGAAGTTCTGAACGAGCACATATATCGACTAAATCCAGTCTTGACTTCAAATTATCCTTTGTTTTACCTTGAACATTAAGGATCGTGTTCATGAGATTGTCAAAAAAGTTCTTCTCAATATGCATGACATCTAAATTATGCCTTAGCAGATGATCCTCCCAGTATGGCAGATCCCAGAAAATACTTTTTTTGTGCCAGTTATGTAGTTCTCCAACAGCATCTACCGGAAAACGCTCATGTCCACCGACTTCTGGCGTCCTTTCTGCACCAAAATCTCTTAGTTGTATCTTCAAATCTTTCCCACAAATTTCCGGAGGTGGACTGTCAAACACCCTCTTGTTCTTCGTAAACAAATTCCTACTCCTACGATATGGATGATCAGGTGGTAGGAATCTCCTGTGACAGTCAAACCAACACGTTTTCCTTCCGTGCTTTAGTTGGAAAGCATCAGTGTTATCTTGACAATATGGACATGATAGCCTTCCATGCGTTGTCCATCCAGACAACATACCATATGCTGGAAAATCACTTATTGTCCACATTAGTACTGCCCGCATTTGAAAGTTTTCTTTACACGAAACATCGTATGTTTCAGCACCTTGAGCCCATAGTTGTTGCAACTCATATATTAGTGGCTGAAGAAACACATCAAGTGATCTCTTAGGATGCTCTGGTCCGGGAACGAGAATCGAGAGAAACAAAAACTCTCGTCGCAAGCACAAGTTTGGGGGGAGGTTGTATGGTGTAAGAATGACGGGCCATAGAGAATACTGTCTTCCACTCTTGCCAAACGGACTGAAACCATCAGTACATAATCCAAGGTAGACATTTCTTCTCTCATACGCAAAGTCGGGATACTTTGATTGGAAATGCTTCCACGCTTTTGCATCTGAAGGATGTCTGATCTCACCATCTGTTGAGTGCTCCGCATGCCATCTCATTGGTTGCGCTGTGCGTTCAGACAGATACAACCTCTGCAACCTTTCCGTCAAAGGTAAATACCACATCCTTTTATATGGCACTGGAACTCTTCCAATTGTATCTTTATAACGAGGCTTTCCACAAAATTTGCATGTAACCCGCTGTTCATCCACCCTCCAATAAATCATGCAGTTGTCGCTGCATACATCTATTACCTGATACGATAAACCAAGACCAGCTACGAGTTTCTGAACCTCGTAGTATGAACCAGGAGCTACATTATCCTCGGGTAGAATACCTTTTACAAAATCAGCAATCGCATCCACACAGTCTTCAGCCAAATTATAATCTGTTTTAATGCCCATCAATCTTGTAGCAGATGATAAAGCTGAATGACCATCTCTGCAACCTTCGTACAATGGTTGCTTTCCAGCATCCAACATATCATAAAATCTCCTAGCTTCTGCATTGGGTAAATCTTCCCCTCTAAAATGATCATTTACCATCTGCTCAGTACCTACACCATAATCTACATCCGTTCTAATTGGTTCTTCTAATCTAACCGCTGGCTGAGGTTCACTAGTACTACCATGTTCATAATCAGTTTCCCCATGATGATACCAAATTTTGTAACTTCGTGTAAACCCACTCAAATATAGATGAGTCCAAACATCCCACTCTTTAATAACCTTTCTATTTTTACAATTAGAGCAAGGACATCTTAACATACCTGTTTTTGCTTCCGGTTGTCGGTGAACTAACCCCATGAATTCAGTTATACCTCGTTGGTATTCTTCCGTAAGCAATCTCGTGTTCGGATCCAAATGAGGTCGATCGATCCAAGAACGAAAATAATTTGAAGAAGACATATTTTTTATGAATCAAATTCGTGTGTAAATAGAGTAAGAGGGAGGATGAAGATATGAAGTGAATGAAGAGGAAGAGGAGTGCTTGTATTTATAGTTTAAATCCTGCCGACATACCGAGGAAATTCCGACGGAATTCCGACGGACAAAACTAGTTCGTCAGAATTTCCTCGGAATTTTGTAAAATCCCCCAACGGCTCTCCAACGGCTATAATATTTCCTCGGAATTCATCGGTTTTTTCCGAGGAACAGAGTTTTCCTCGGAATTTCCTCGGAATATTCCGACGGACTGTAGTTTCCTCGGAATCCCGTCGGTATATTCCGAGGAAATTCCGAGGAAACCCAATTTTGTGTTTCCTCGGAATTTCCTCGGAAATTCCTCGATATATTCCGAGGATTTCATTTTCCGTCGGAATGTCCGTCAGAATATCGCTGTTTTCTTGTAGTGACTAGCTTTCTTTTTTCGTCAAGCTATGGGGCCTGGTTTGTGTAGGTGTGCCATCCAGATTGCATTGGTTCAATCCGTCCTGGGAATTGTTCGGGGTTCGAGTTTATTTTGTTGACATCTGTTTTGAGCATCTTAGTTTGTGTTTCAAGTCGGGTTTCTAGAGGGATTTTTTTCTGAATCTCCCTCTCCTAGCACGAAATGTTGGATCTTAAAATCTACTTAGAAATAGGGTACAAGTTTATAGATACGTGTCTAAGAAGTAATCTAGAAGAAGAAAGGTTGAGTTATTGTTAAATATGGAATGTGTATGTTTTATTAATGATAAGACCCATACACTACAAGAAAACACAACTATAGCGACGAAAATTAACGAGGAAAATTAATCCTCGTAAATTTACGTCGACTTTACGGGAATCTTACGAGGAAATTTAAAATCAACGTTAGTTCGTCGTAAAATAACGACGAAACGATTTCCTCGCAAGAACGACGTAACATAACGTGGTTTTTACGGGGAAAAATGGTTTCCTCGTAAACTCGACGTAACAATAACGTCTACTTTACGAGGAAATATTTTACGTTTACTTAACGACAAAATTTCCATTCCACCAACTTTGCAGTTGTAACACGTTTTTTGTTTCGGCTACCTAACTAAATTTCGTCGTAAATTCCTAGTAAAAGTTCAACTACCATATTCGAAAATTTCCTATAAATATGGACGTTTGAACATCATTTTAAACACACCAAGAAGAAAAAAAATAAAAACGTGAAAGAAAAAAAATGTCGGGCTCCGGGAATATTTTCGAGTTACGGACGTGAATGTATATGCACAGAGATGCTAACGGGAGAGTGACGAAAAAATACCTCGAAGGGCTGGAGACATTTATACATCAAGCGGATTCCACACCGCTCGCCCAAGAAAGCGGTAAGATGTTATGTCCTTGTCGGAAATGCAACAATTCGAAATTGGCAAATCGTAAAAATGTTTGGAAGCATTTAATAAATAGAGGTTTTACGCCAAATTACTATATCTGGTTTCAACATGGAGAAGGTTATAATTATGGAGAAGGTTATAATTATGAGAATGAAGCTAGTAGTAGTAATAGCAATTTTCAGGAAGAACCGGTTGATCATCATTTGCATAATAAACATAGTTATCATCAGGAGGAGCAGATGGTAGATTATGGTAGCTGCTGCATTCGTAGATCATGATGAAGATGAAGAATCTAACATAGATGCAAAAAAGTTTTATGAAATGTTAGATGCAGCGAATCAGCCACTTTACAGCGGTTGTAGAGAAGGTCTCTCTAAATTGTCGTTGGCTGCTAGAATGATGAATATTAAAACTGGTCACAATCTACCTGAAAGTTGCATGAATGAATGGGCAGTCTTGTTTAAAGAGTATTTGCCGGAAGATAATGTGTCTGCTGATTCTTATTATGAGATTCAGGAACTGGTTTATAGTCTTGGGTTGCCTTCGGAGATGATAGACGTTTGCTTCGACAATTGCATGATCTACTGGGGAGATGATGAGAAGTTAGAAGAATGTTGATTTTGCAAGAAGCCACGATTCAAGCCGTAAGGACGAGGACGTAATAGGGTACCGTACCAAAGGATGTGGTAGCTACCAATTACAGACAGATTGAAAAGATTGTACCAATTTGAGCAGACTGCCAGAGGGATGAGATGGCATGACGGGCATACTTAGACGGATGATGAGATGACTCATCCATCAGATGCAAGAGCCTGGAAACATTTTAACAAAGTACATCCGGAATTCGCTAGCAATAGCCGGAATGTGTATCTCGGATTATGCACAAATGAATTTAGTCCATTCGGAATGTCAGGGAGACAATATTCATTGTGTCCAGTCTTTCTTACGCCATACAACCTGCCACCAGAGATGTGCATGCAACGGGAGTTGCTATTCTTGACCATATTAGTACCTGGTCCGAACCATCCAAAAAGGTCTCTGGATGTTTTCCTACAACCACTGATAAAAGAGTTGAAGGATTTGTGGTCAACAGGGGTGAGGACGTATGACTGCTCAACGAAGACGAATTTTACGATGCAAGCGATGCTTTTGTGAACCATAAGTGACTTTCCTGCCTAAGGGATGTTGTCTGGATGGACTACACATGGGAGATTAGCTTGTCCATATTGTAATGGAACGATAGATGCATTTCAACTGAAGAATGGTAGGAAGACAAGTTGGTTCGATTGTCACCATCGATTTCTTCCCATTGGCCATCCGTGCCGAAGAAACAAGAAATTGTTTAGGCACAAAATGGTTGTGATAGAACTCCTCCTCTTTATCTAACTAGAGAACAAATTGAAGCGCAAATCGATTACTATGGAGCTTTGGAAACAGTTCCTCGTGGTGGTAATTGGCATGTCCCCGATAATATATCTGATTTTTACGGTGTTCGGCACAACTGGTACAAGAAGAGTATATTTTGGGAGTTGCCATATTTGAAGGATCTTCTTCGGCGCCACAACCTCGATGTGATGCATATAGAGAAGAATTTCTCTGAGAACATCATGAATACAATATTGAATGTCCCAGGGAAGACAAAAGACAACATAAAATTAAGGTTGGACTTGCCGGATATTTGCTCAATAAGTGAGTTACATATAAAAAGCAAAGGACAAGTTCCCGTTCCGATATTCAGATTGTCTTCAGAAAAAAAGTCGGTGTTGTTCAACTGGGTGGCATCAGATGTGAAGTTCCACGATGGGTATGTTTCAAATCTCTCTAGATGTGTTGAAAAGGGTCAAAAGTTCTCTGGGATGAAGAGTCATGATTGTCATGTCTTTATGCAACGACTACTTCCCTTTGCATTTGCGGAGCTACTTCCAACAAATGTACATGAAGCACTTACAGGTAGTATATTATAACGCATTAATTTTATAATGGTTTAGTTTACAATAATATATGACTACTAATGTTTTTAATTGTTTTTGGAATATACAAGGCACTGGAGCATTTTTCAGGGATCTGAGAGCCCACGCACTCTTAAAGAAGAAGTCGTGGAACAACTTCACGAGAAAATTCTCATCTTATTGTGCAACTTGGAGAAGATATTTCCTCCGGGATTTTTTGACGTCATGGAGCATCTAGCTATCCACCTCCCATATGAGGCATTGCTTCGTGGACCTGTACATTACGGATGGATATATTAGTATGAGCGAGCCATGAAATATTTGAAGGGAAAAGCAAAAAACCTCGCAAAAGTTGAAGGTTCTATAATTGCTGGAAGTTTGACGGAAGAAACTTCTCACTACACATCGTACTACTTTGCGTCAAAAATACATACCCGGAAAAGAGCTCCAAGAAGATATGATGATGGTGGTTTCGCGCCAACAAATGCAATTGCTGGTGTTCCAGACATCCTTAGCCAGATTGGGCGAATCAGTGGGAAATCGAAAGAGGTTTGGTGGTCGAGTGAAGAAGGAGCTCATAGTGCACACACATATATTCTACTTAATTGCGAGGATCCATTGATGCGTTATTTTGAAAGGTAACATATATGGAAACTTCTAAACAAATATAAGTATAAATTATATAATTTCCAAAGATTAATTAATATAAAACATGATTTTACAGCCTATTTGTTTCTCAAGTCGATGAAACATTCCCAGGTATATCCACAAGTGTTGTAGACAAAAGGAAAGATCAACACTTTATAAGTGGTTGAAGAATCAGGTATTAACTCAAACTCTTAATTTTTGCAGGTTGATCGATCAAACTCTTTTTTCATACATGATCTGTATTTCAACGTTCTCTTTATTTTTGCAGGTTGATTATGACGACCATGCAGATTATCCTACATGGTTTCACGAAGTAATTAAATCTCCACTTACAAAGGTCACCACATCATAGATGTATTTCACATAAGGCTATACTTTTCACACATATGAGTATGGTAGACAGCGGGCGACCAGTAACTATGGAATATGTTTGAAAGGCTAAACAGATTTCTACGGGATCTTGCAGGAGATTATTGAAGTGAAATTCTCAGGGTTATTGAAGCTGAAATGCGTTCTTTTCAAATGAGAATGGTTCGACCCGTCGTCAACAGAGGTGTTCTGTTTAACAAATTCGGTGTAGTTGATGTCAATGGTGGACGAAGGTACAACAAATTCTTTTTTGGCATACATGATCTGTATGATTAATTTCTATGTTGTCTTTATTTTTGCAGGTACAACAAATTTGAGTCTTTCATCTTAGCTTCACAAGCAGACCAAGTTAGCTTTCTTCCATTGGTTAGCCGTGATCAAAGTTACACCTCGTGGACGAATCATCAGTGGAGAAGAACCACCATTGCAAGAAGAACATATAAATGAAGTCAAGGAACCTGAACAACAAATTGATGACATCCTTCTCATTGATCCGCATAATCATGAGTACGAAGATCTCACCGACGATGTCACGGACGAAGCTGTTGAAGACGAGTTTAATGAAAATGATGATGTTTCTAATGATGACGAGAATGTCGATGTATCTGATTGATGTATTTGTTTTCAGACTTAATGAATGTGATTTTATGGATTTAATCATGAAAATCTATTTATATAATTTGATTTTGTGTGAGGTAATGCGGGGTTTGAATTAGAAAGAAGGGATTGAGATTATAAGTTAAGGAATTGTGGTTTTAGAATTTGGGGTTTGGAATGGAAAGAAGAGAATGAGGTTAAAGGGAAGATGGGTTTGGGGTTTGGCATATATGAAGTAGAAGATAAGGAAGATGGGTTTGGGGTTTGGGGTTTGGGGTTTGGGGTTTCGGATTTTAGGGATTTAAACATAATCCTCGTTATTTCCTCGTAAACTAACAAGAAACTTACGACGAATCCTAAAAATAAAGAACGCGGGACTCGTTAATTCCACGTAAGTAGAATTCGTCGTAAAGACCTCGTAATAAGAAAACGCGGGCCTTTGTATTTCCTCGTAAATAAAAACATGGGGCTTGCTATTTCCTCGTAAAATAACGAGGACGTTACGAGGAAACAAAACGCGGGCCTTGCTAATTCCTCGTAAAAAAAACACGGGCCTCTCGAGTTCCTCGTAACTTTACGAGGATTACTAATTTCTTATATATACACGCGAGCTTCTCACTTCCATTTCGTCTCCACTTCCTCCCTCTTTCGTAGCAACGGTACATACTCTCTCTATTTCTTCTCTAATTTGATTAGTTTAGGGTAGATTAGGTGGTTAGTGTAGGGAATTTAGATAGGTTTACGGATTTTATTTTAATTAGTGTTGATTAGGTGGTTAATGTAGGAAATTTAGCTAGATTTATAGAATTTGTTAATTATAGAATTTGTTAATTACTTTTGATGTTAATTTTAAAAATTAATTTTTTTTCAGACGGCTCGAAAGAACAGACTTACTCCCCATTACAGAGAGATGTTCGGTGAGCCTGGTAGTCGTTTAGACACATCTTCTTCAGCTCCCAGTTCTTCTTCAGCTCCCGGTTCTTCGGGTCCGGAGACTGTCCCCGAGACTCAGTCTTCTCAGAGAATCTCTCGGTCGCCTCCTTCTGGTGCACCATCGGTTCCTCGATTTGTTGCACCACCAGCTCCTCATGATCATGTCCCAGAGGTGCCTCCTCCTGTGCCTCCTCCGATGGCTCCTCCGACGCCGGCCGGGATTCATCCCGATTTGATGGTGCCGTCAAGTGCTCCTTACTCGCAGTACACTGTCGAGGACCTTCTCGCTCAGCCAGGCATAGAAAGTTTATCAGTCCTAGACCCCGACAGACCGGACGGAACTTTGTGGTATGTTACAGTTTTTTTTTAAATTCTTTTATAACAATAATAAATAATGAATACTTTAAATTTGTTTTTTTCAGGTTTGGGGTTGACGGATGTGTTGCTCGGAACGTAACCGAGACGATCATAGGTTACTTCTTCGAGCGACATCAGAAATGGAAAAAGACGCCGCTCTACGTCAGAAAGACGTTGTTCAAATTTTCGCTTTAAGTTACAATTAATTAATTATATATACTTTAATTTTTTATGATTTAGATTTTTTAATTTTTTAAAATTAATTCTTAATTTAATTTTTTTTTGTTATAGCAAAAATACCATTGGTCCATGAGGGTCAATGAGAAGGTGAAGAAAGCGTAACGCGAAGGCAAAAGCTCGCTTGTTGGACACGGTCTCCAACTGGAAGGGTGACTGGATCGTGGAAGGGTATGAGCGTGGCAAACCCCCTGAGCTCACCAAGGAGGTGTGGGATGGCCTCATCCGTTATTGGCGGGATCCTGACTCCATTAGAGTCGCCGAATCTTGCTCTGCCTCCTGTCAGATGGTAGATGAGCACGGCCACGGGCCGATGCTTCACTCTACGGGTCAAAAACCCCACGCCGGTGTCCGTCTGGATATGGTAATTAAATATTTAATTTAATTAATTATATATATATATATATTCTAACTTTCTTAAATGTTTTTTAGGTCAAAGAGACGGGAGTTCTCCCGTCTCTTTTGCAACTTTACGAGAGGACCCACAAGAACAAGGCGGGCCAATTTCTAGATGCTAGGTCCGAGGAAATCTTCAACGACTTGGTTGGTCGGGCTGAAGACCGCCAGACCCAGCTGACCCAGCAGTCCACCTACGGATTACCTGTCACCTTATCCACATTTGAAGTGGATAGGATTTAGGAGGAAGTAATTTTTTAAAAATTTTAAATTCTTATATTATTCATTTAATTTAATTTTAACTTTTTACTAACAATATTTATTTTTTGTTTTTAAGGTTTTCCCTAAGAAAAAAGGACGTACGTTGGGGATTGGTTCCATCAACGATTTTCCGAGAGCGACATCGTCTTATGGTCAGAGACGGGATGATGAAGTCACTCAGCTGCGTAACTAGTTGGACTCGAACGCGGTCTGCATTCACAGCTCGTATGGGTGGAGTCGAGGGTTTCATGGACGTTGTAGCGGCCACAAATCCGGAATTGGAGTCCTTGTTGAGGAACATGCGACGACAAAATCCCATTCCAGGCAAATCATCCGGCACACATGACGTGGCGGATGTAGAGAGGAGGAGTGAAGTTCTACCGGGCGATGAACGACCCTTAGTTCTTTTTTTTTTTTCGTTGGTTGTATTATAAATTCAAAACTTATTTATGTATAAAATATTTTCGTATTTACTTTTATTTTTAAATTATATTTTTATTAATAAATTAAAGAATTTTTATTATATTTTTTAATTCTGAAAAATAAAAAATCGAAGTAAATTTGTAGCTAAATTACGACTACATTACGTAGAATGTTTACGAGGAAGTAACGAGGAAAACTTTTACGTCAACACTAAGAGGAAAGCTTAACGAGTATTTTACGTGGAAGGGTTTACATGTAATTTACGAGGAATTACCGAGGAATTACTTTCGAGGTATTTACGAGGAAATGTAGCGTCTTCTTTACATGGAAAGATTACGTAGTTTTTACGACGA
This sequence comes from Brassica napus, assembly GCF_020379485.1. Lineage (NCBI taxonomy): Eukaryota > Viridiplantae > Streptophyta > Magnoliopsida > Brassicales > Brassicaceae > Brassica > Brassica napus. Next base: position 16,618,869 of record NC_063451.1, read on the forward strand.
ATACGTTTTTTCGTCTTTACGACAAAATGTGTTTCTCGCTAGTTTACGACGAATTGGCGAGGAAATATGCGTTACGACGAACGAATAACGACGAAACTTGTTTCTTCGCTAATTCCTCGTAAAGCGTATTTTACGACGAACTTACTGCAAATTTCGGCGTCGTTAATGTTGTGATTTCTTGTCGTGATAGTATTCAATGAATACAAAAGGGTATCTAAGAACAAGAGAATATGAATGTATTGAGACTGTATTTTAGCTGTCAAAAAGATTGACTCTATTTCTCTTGGTTTGCCCCTCCCTTTATAGCTCTTAGAGGCGGATCCTTACGGTGATGTGCCTTTGATATTTTTACGTTCTACTTTGACTCACCAAGCTCGGCGTACGAGACTCGTCCAGCTCAGAGTGGACCTTGACTTTTGTGAACTGATCGTTTCTTCTTGGACCTTGCTATATTCGATTGGGGCTTTATTGTGTCTGGGCTGGGATTTCATATCAGGTCTGAAGCGAGGTGAATCCCTACTCCAACAAGTGTGCCACTATTTCCCCTCGAATTTAAACTTTGTGAAACATGACCAATCGATTATTATTATTATTATTTTAACGCTGAATAATTATGTTAATACAACTGTGAGAAATATTACAACGATTCTACGGCCGACAATTCTATATGCTGTACGAGGATTCACGCCTGACTGCATCACATGAGCCGTCCTATGAGATTCATGCTTGACGGTACTCATTGCGTCATGCTGCAGATCTCTTGTAAGCTTTTTCTCCTTTAATTCGCATAATTCGCCTTTTCCGAGAATTGAAACTCAGACCTCTTGGTGTAGAAGCATTAATGAACCCTTGATCAAACCATTGGACCAAGGGGGCATCCACAACCAATCAATTATTTAGTTATATAAATTTTATAATATATTTTATAGATGTGAATGGTATCACCAATTAAATAATATCGTTTTAGATTTTATACAATAGATTTTTATTCAACATCTTAAAAAAATTTACATTGTTTTCTTTCTTCAACATAATTATTCATCATTTATATATGGGAGATTTCAAACCTTGAATTTGAATGTAAATGTATAACTCAAATTCAATCAAATGCAAAAATATCTAAAAGATTATTAAAATTACAAATATCTCCTTATAACAAAACAAAATACATGTATATTTTTTACCGTTTTAGCCCTCAAAAGTCTTCTTTTAACAATAAAATTTTGCCAAAAGACTTTTGAGAAGTTTACTCATCTCTAGAAGACTTGTGGAAAAGTCTACTAATACAGTAGAACCTCTATAAATTAATAATGTGGAGATTTTGAAATTTTATTAATTAATAGAGATATTAATTTACAAAATTTTCATTATTTAGATTTTTTTATTTTAAGATATATCTATTCTAAGATAAGAAAAATATTTGATTTTAGTGTATAGACATTAATTGTTTTTTTTTTTTAATGTGACATTGATAATAATTTTATTATATTATTTGGTGTATATAATATATATTGCATAGAACTTAAATGTGGTTTGAAATATAAGATTACTAATTTTCAGTCTAAATTCAGGTTTGATTGATCCACAAATGAGAAAATCATTTGTGATGGGTGCATTAGGCAGTAGTTGCAAGGATGTCAAACTACGTCTTTGGAAAGAATATAAGCGAGATACTAACTCAGTGGCGGAGCCAAGTTTGATTTTAAGGGGTGTCACATAATTCATATAGAAAAAAACAAACAATCAAAATGTAAGATGTTGGAATTGAACCGGGAAAAGGTGTGTCAGCTGTAAAGAAAAAGACCAACTCAGCTACAGACTTTTTCATTAATTGTTATACAAACACAGAGATATAAAATTAAACATGTGTCAGATGACCCCCTATTCTATAACGTGGGTCCGCCTCTGTACTAACTGAGACATTGCAGATTCAACCTGAGAAGGTTCCAGAATATCAATGGGGTCAGTTTGCCCATATGAGATTCACTGAAAATTGGAAGGTATAGTTGATTCGTTAAATAATTATATCAGTTGTATATAAAATATTAAGTAACTATTTATGTATGTGAAATTTCAGAAAATGCAAGAGCGGAATACCGAAAACCAGAAAAAACATACCATGCCTCATGTATGTGGAAGAAAGAGGGTTTCAAGAAGAAGAAATGAGATTGTAAGTAAATTTAGTTTCAGTATAAAGCTAGTTTAATTAATATACTGATATTGTATATTTTTATGCATGTATTTTTACAAAGAAAATCAAGACCGGGAAAACACCACGTCGAGCAGAGTTTTTCACCGAGATTCGCACAAAACCTAATGGAAGCTTTGTATGTGAAGAAGCAAAAGAACGTGCGGTTAGTTTTATTTAAAAATTCTATTGATTGATGAGTTAATTATACTAGATATTTATCTTTTATTTGTTTATTAGGAAACACTTACTACATTGTTGAACCAAAACCCGCACAACACAAACAATGTTACAGCTAGCTTGGACGATGAATATGCTCAAGTTTTTGGTCCAGAAAGTCCAGGATGAGTAAGATGTGTTGGTCGTGGACCTACACCTTCAAAACTAGTGTGCCGCTCAACTGCAAATAGACAAGATGTAGAGAATTCTGAAATGGTTGTTGAGTTGAATACACAAGTGAGTGAATTATCAGATTCATTCATCCAGCAAATAATTGGTACTTCAACAGGTGAACAGGTAATTATATCATTTATTAGTTAAATTACATTACTATACTTTGGTATATAGAACTAATATGTTAACTAAATATTTAGGCAAGAGCATGGGCTACAAGTTTTATTGTTGATTTTGCTAATATACCAAATCCAACGTTTGCCAACGTACCAGATCTACCAGATCAGGTAAATGTATTTATATTTTACTTGTACTACATTAATTCTCAAATGATTAACATATTTGTTGTATAATTGTATCTCAGGGAAATGAGTGATTGTGTTGATGGAAATATTCAAGCGGAGGATGTGGTAGTGCTTAACAATACTTTCAGTAACTTTGAACTTTTTATGTTGTTTGAATTTGCATGATGGAACAACTATGTAATTTGCTTTCTAATACATTAATTATTAGTTTTGGGTGTATTTATCTAATTATTTGATTTTATTTTTATATATCTTTATTAAAATGAATTTTTTTATACTAATGTACGTATATTATAAATATGTAAATAAAAATAATATTTGTATCATTTTCTATAAGTGAAAGATATTAAAATCGTTTAATAAAATTGATATATGTTTAACATCATTTATTTAAAAGTCATAACAATATTATGGATCGATTTTTTTGTAAATGATACAAGTTTTAAAATCATTTATGGAACTGATATAAGCTTAACATCAATTATTTACAAATGATATAAACATTTTAAATCACTTGTTGTAAATGATACTACTATTAACATCATTTACAAAAACTGATATTACTTTTACATCAGGTAATAGTAAATGATTTAAATAATTACAATCAATTTATTAAATCGACACTAGTACAAACATCATTTAGAACAAATAATATAAATAGTAACATCATTTGTAACAATTGACACATACTAACATCACTTCAAATAATTGATGAAAATATTTGTTATTTTTTACATCAGTTTTTGAACAAAATGATACAAATTATTTGTATCACCAAAAACTAAGTCATTTATTTAAGTGATGTTAAATGTTTTTACATCATTTATAAGTAATACAAATATGTAAAATAAATGATTTAAACTAACCTTTTTTGTAGTGATATAAAAAGCTGACAAAAAATATATATATAAAAAATAATTCCATTGTGAAAAACAAACAATATAATAATAGGTTCTTACTTATATAAAATATGTATACATGTAAATTATTAATTTATAATTTTAATGGGACCATATCTTTACATAGAATTTCCTAAAAAATTGTTATCTTATTATTTTATCGATTTATATAAAGTTTTGAACATGCCCAAGTTATGATTGATAAAATTTATTAATTTATAGAGACTATTAATTTACCGAGTGTTAGTTTATAGACGTTCTACTGTATATTTAATCCTAAAATTAAATTTTAAAATTATGAAAAAATATTTCGAGGAAAAACATATTAAAATCATGCAAATATAAACAATTATAAATCATGTAAATTTAAATTTAATAAAATGATTTTTTCCACATAAATGAGTGAATATAGTTTATAAGTCATGATTATCCATTAGTTAAAGTTTTGTAACATATGTTCAAGTAATGTCGGTGTTTTAGAGTTAGATTTTAGAAAAATAAAATTTGATATATAAATGTTATTTTGTATATATTAAACATTTTATAAATTTATTTTATGTTTAATGAAGTGTTTATTATTACTTAGTTAAAATATCTGATTTAGGGTTTAAGAGTAGAAAACTTTTTTAAAAAATCTGCCAATTAATTATTCACTAGGAGACTTCTTTAGGAGTCTTCTAGTATTAGACTTCATCGGAATAGACTTATAAAAAAAATATTCTAGTAGCAAAAGTTTTAAGAAATTGAGTAACTCCCATAAGTTTAGAAATTTTGAAATTAAGAAGTTGAGATTTTGGGATGAAATGAAAGAGAATGTGAAAAAGAACTGGTTTGTGTGTGACAAATGTCATATGAAGATGTAGATGTGATTTTTAGGTGCACTTAATGCTTGGTTTTAGTAGCTAATGGTGATTGGAGTATTTATGATGACAATGACAATGACAATTGAATATATAAGTGATGAAAATGAAAATGTACGAGTAAAACAAGCAATTTTTATTTTAAAAAGAGAAAAAATCAAAGTAATTACATTTTCGTTAATAAAAGGAAAATGATTTTTTTAAGTTATTTTTATGTTTGACCACAAATTTAGGTCATATTTGAAAGAATTCATTTATATCTTAAAAAAAGTTTATTTTAAGAAATTTATCATCCTAGCTTAATATTTTTATATTTTACAATATTTATAAATATGTATCAATAACAATTATCAAACAAAATAGAAGTAAGTAACATAAAATTAAATATTTTTAACTTTTTCGATCCATTTAACACAAAAAATATTTAGTTATAAAAATAACAGTTTATTAAAAAATAATTTCACTATAGTGAAGAAAAAATTGTGCCCAAATTATTTAAACAAAGTTTATATTTATAGAACATAAAATAATAAATTTTGGTAAAAATCGTTTTCAAATATATTTATTTGCTACAGTAAAATTTATTTGAAATAAATATCTAAGACATCTTACCAACCAAGTAGAATTCATCACTTCTATCCCCTGTTCGGGAACGCGCTAGGCGCTAGTCAGGCGGTCGGGTTAGGCCTAGCGCCTGAAGAGAAAATCGGGGATTAATCAGATATTATGCGGGGCAGAATTTTTAGATGGTTTACTATGCTATAAAACATGTTAATCTTTAATTGTGTATAACATTAATACATTTTCATGTTTAAGATTTTATAAAACACACAAATAGAATATATAAACTTAATATAGTGTAATTTTCATCAAAATTATGAATATAAATGATATTTATAAAATTTTAGATCAAATAAACAAATAAAAATATTATTAAAAAAAATAAAATAAAAATAAATAAGAAAGAAAAAAATAAAAAATAAAGATTAGGCGGCCGCCTAGGCGGTCTAGGCGGAAAAAATCTGATATCCGATTTTTTAAACTGATTTGGCATAAATCGGGATGAAAGAGTGACGCGTAACGCCTACGCGCCCGCCTAGGCTGCTAGGCGGCCAATTTTTAGAACAGGGCTTCTATCAATCTATATTTGTTTCTTTCAGAAAAGACTGGAAGCTCTCCTTTTCCAAAACGTGGAACACATGACCTTTTTTTTATTGGTTAAAAATATACGTGGTCCATATTTTCTTGGTTTTCAAATCAGGCAAATCTACTATTTTTATCCTTTTCGACACCGTTCTAAAAAACCAGACGGCCGTCTGGACGTTACACGTCACTTTTCCACTTCAATTTATGTCAAATCGGTTTAGAATATCCGATTTTCTCCGTCTAGACCGCCTAAATGACCGCCTAAATAACCGTCTAAGCAGCCGCCTAATCTATTTTTTATATTATTTTTTATTTTTATTTTATTTTTAATAATATTTTTTATTTATTTATATATTCTATTTGTGTGTTTTATACAATTTTAAACATGAAAATGTATTAATGTTATACTCAATTAAAGATTAACATATTTTATAACATAGTAAACAATCTAAAAATTCCGTCCCACATAATTTCTAATTAATCCCCGATTTTTTCTTTAGGCGCTAGGTCCAACCCGACCGCCCGACTAGCACCTAGCGCGTTCCCGAACAGAGGTTGTAACCATTCCATATGTTAAAAATAATTTATTTTATAATGTTCTTTTATTAACTTGGAGATATCCAAATCTATGGATTTGCAAATGGACCCGAAAAAATAAAACTATATTCATGTAATTATCTAGGAGCAATGTGATTTAGTTTCGTGCATCAACTGAACTGAACGGAACGTGCTAGTGTTGTTCTAGCCTCATCCGCTTACCCCCTCACCACATTATCCCAAACTTTAATAATGTTTTCCTCCTCATGTCTTATCTTAGAGAGAGTTTTATATTATATATAATAATAAAAGAAAATTTTAAAAATACTTAATTTTCAAAAATTACACTCAATAGAAAATATTTTAATATTTAGATTTAGAATTTATTGATTATTTTTTAGGATTTAGTATTTGTGGGATGTGATTGAATTTATAACTTCTATACATATTTATAATTTAATCTTAAACATTTATAAATGATTAGGAGGGTTAATTTAATATTTTAATTAAAAATTTAATGTATTTATGAAAAGACAAATTGGTTCAAATACTATAAGGTGGTTACCACTTTCAAAAATACATTCAATCAAAAATACTCTAATATTTGAGTTTAAAGTTTAATAATGATTGTTTAGGGTTCAATATTTACACAGGGGATTGGGTTTAGAAACTTTTATAATTGATTATTGAACATTTATAAAAAGGTTTTAGAGTGTTAGTTTAGTCTTCACAAAGTAAGGATATTTATGAAAATGATCATCATTTAAAGGTAAATTTGAAAAGTAATTCCAAGTTCGTGGTATAATTAGAATTCCCTTTTCTGAATTTTTTATCATGTAAAAGTAAATTTGAAAAGTGGTATCAAACTTGTGGTAAAATTGAAAATTTCCCCAACAACAATATGACACCAATTACCAGAGTTCATTATCTCAGCGGGAAAAGATATTGGACATTGTATTAGAGGTCTCCAGTTCGCGTAACTGCTGGGACGAAACTAATATTACATGCTATAGTTTCGAGTATGGGGGTTAAGAATTTCGCCTCTGAACCTCCTAGTATTCAAAAAATATATGACACCAGTTTATTGTTTATTTCTCTTACTTCTATTCGAATGAAAATTTTAAAATACAAAATTTTGGTGTAATTTTATCTTAAATAAAATTATGAGAGGATCTCTTGGGATTCCCCTAAATAAAATGATGAGAGGATCCATGGATAACGATCTCTTCTGATTCCAAGATCAATATCATTTTTTTGGAAATTGCTAGAAATACCACATTCATAGTACCACTTTTTATGTTTACACTAATCACTTTTATCTTCACTTTTAATGAAGGATAAAAGACACTTATACTCCTATGGTTAACTAATCTAGACTTGGGGTTTAGAGTTGATGGGTGGATAGAGATTTTAGAATGTGAAATTTAGGATTCTAATAAATATATATAAATAAATATTTGAAAAATATAAAAAAAATTGAAAAATAGTTTCAAACATAATTTTCGATTTTCATAAAGAAAATTTGAAAAAAAAAATTAAAAAAAGTTCGAATTTGAAAAAGTATAATTCGAAAACATAAAAAAAATTATTATTTTTATTTATTTAAATAATGATTTATTATATATATAAAAGAAGGGTATAAAATTCTTTTGCCACTTAATGAATAATATATTTTTGAAAATATCCCTTTAGTGGTGGAAAGATGAAAAGTGGTACCATGAAAATGGTAAACATAAAATTTTCCCATCATTTTTTCTCTAGAATAGATAATCTAAGTGTGTATAAATACGAGCACTAGAAAAATCCAATGAGCATGAAAGCCTAGAATATAGTGCTCAGGTTTGTAAAGTCGGAGAACATTCAAAATTTTCATTCTGCTTCCCCACAACGAAGGCAATAATCACATCGCATATAATGACATTTCTGGTTTCTCGTTACCGCAAAATATCATGTTACTATTTGGTATATAAGATGACATATCTTTTGAATATCACTTAATTTTTGAGTTATTGACCACTTTTTGTGTAACTCCAACAAAACTTATTACTTCAGAAAGATTGGTTAACGGCCAAAATCTGAATAAATGGTATATCCTCCCATACAACTAGGTTCTTCAACATTTCCACATCGTACTCTTCAGGTTGTTCCTGTATAAAAATCATTCATCGTCATTTTTGGATAAACAACCAGAACATCATGTCGAACTGACTTCGCTGGAATACGTAGAATCAATGGGTCCTCCATACTCTCATCTTAAATTTAGAATAGACTCACTTTTTCTCTCTTTTTTTTTGAATGAATATTAAATTTATTCATCAAAAAAACCTTATTACATCAAGTGTATCCTTTTTACTATGTAATTTGACTCAAGACCCCCCCCCCCCCCCCCCCCCCCTCCTTGAATAGACTTATCCCCCTTCCCCCCCCCCCGAATAAGATTGGTATCTATTTAGAGAAAATTACGCTGGGAGACACAATCTGACTTTTCAATTACACAATAAGGCACTTTGTGCTTTTGACACACTTAGTATATGTGTAATACCATAATTGACCTTCAGTTTATTTTACTACAACATCGACCAATTCTAAGATAAATAAATCAATTAGAAAAAAAAAATCAAAACTTCTTTCGTCTCTTTGTCATCGATGAACCATCGAATTTTTTTTATTTTTTTTTGTGAACCAAATCTCAGAAAGAAAAAACAATGGGATTGTGAGAAGAATTGAAGATTTAAAATTAGCTAAGAAGATATCAAAGATAGGTTTAGGAGATAAGGAGGATAACACAGATCCATTGTTTTGAATCAAGACGGATATATTGGAGCTCGGTTTAGGAGAGTGATTTAGGTGATGATGGAGAAGATTAAAATGATAAATGAGGAAAAGGAGTTTGGCCCATTACTGAATTCACCAAACTGAAAAGCTCTTATCCTCTTTTGATGTATTCATATGTTGTTATCGAAGAAGCGGAAAGCGGCGAGTTTTCTGGGATTGAGTGGAGGAGATTTGAAGAGTTCAGTGAAGTCACAGAGGATAGTGAATTCCAAAATCTAGCTCCGGTGACTAAGGCAATTAATCCATCAAGAAAGTTCGAATTGAGACTGAAGTTGAGAGCAGCGAGCTTTTGAAGCTTGAACGGAGATCTGGGATTGTAGTGGAGTCGCTGAGGAGATCCGAGTTCCGACGAGACTAACTATGGTGACTTAAGAAGGTGGTTATGGATATGAAGATGGTGGATACTAAGGTGGTTGCTCGAGATGAGGAGATGGTGGTGGATACGGTGGAGGTGGAAGATGGGAGAGTAGGGGGATACGGAGGTGGAGATGGTGGAGATGGTGGTTGATACCGGAGTGGAGGTTATGGTGGTCATGGATACAGAGGCGGTGGATATGAAAGTGGATACAGAGGTGGAGACTGTGGTGGCGATAGATACCGATAGATACCGTAAATGAGGTTGTGTGGTTATGGATATGAAGTTTGTGGTTACGGACTTGGAAACATCACTCTTGTCCATATACCCCCTTCCCAAACATTATGTATGCTTTTGTAATATATGCGGTTTCTAGGTCTTTTATATTATCAAACATTATGAATGCTTATCATGTTAAGATATTTGACATATCCACTGTATCACATCCATACTATATGTTCTAGAAACTTTGTATCTTTGGTACCCTAACCACAACAATCATGTCCACAACAATAACAATGTGTCCTTAACATATACGCCTAACCACTATTTCCTATCCACGACTTTGTAACTACCATATCCTAGCAAAACACACCGTTTAATTTATAAACATAAAATGAAATAACTACTTTAATCGTTGCTTCCTTCTAAAAATAAGACAGGGACATTTTGGTCTCGAATCTACCAAACCGTACAAGTAAAGTGTGTCAAAACTATAATGTGTCTTTTGCTGCAAAGAAAAGACGAAATGTGTCGTTTTATGTAACCTTCTTATCTATTTACATTCTAGTAAGAAACCAAAATTGCATCAGCTTCTCCGTACCTTTAACCCCCTTCATTCTCATAAATGTGATCTTGTTACGGAATCACTTGTCAAACAACTTCTTAATCACCGGTAAAGGCATCAACTTATCACCATGTATTACTTTGTTATGTTCTCTCCATACTGCATACAAGACTGTCTGAAATGCATATCTAATACAAAACAGACTCATCTTCTCCCTTGTTTCATCCGAAATGATTAGAAAAATCTCACTCACTTTTTTTCTTATGTGGACTCCAAATACAAATCTGATTCTGTTTGTAATCATTTTCTTTCAAAAATAACTCTGTTTTAGTTTCTTATGAATATTGCGCCTACCCACCTTATAGAGTTTTAAGGGAATCTTCAAGGTTTGCACAACATAACATACTCTATATGCTTAAGCAGTTACTAAACCATCTTTGGGTCAGGAAGTCTAGGCTCTAGATAAAGATTAACTCTATTTTGCTACTTTTCTTCACTCATTTGGTATTTAAATCTTGCACCACTGGTAATGCTCAAACCTCAAAAGAAAGGGACACAATATAAGTAGGAGGTTATAATATCACGGCTTATTTATTACACTCTGGAAAACATAACAATGAGTCAAACCCAATTTTACTCTTTTTTAGGGGTCCAATTCAAATCCAGATATCAGATGTGCAGTCTCCGCCGGGATATCTCATCTCATGGGCAAGCGCAGGACCATCGGGTTCTTCACCAAAGTCCACAAAGAAATCAGGGTTTATTGAGAGACCACCTTTCTCTGTATCAACATCAATCTGAATTATGTGTGATCCTTTATCCATGAGTTCTGGGTAAAACTGACGGTCCCACGCGCTGAACAGTGAGTTTGTTGCATACAATCGTTTACCATCAAGGCTCAGCTGGATCATCTGAGGTCCTGCTCGTAGAGATTTCCCCTACAAATACCGAGATATTAAAGAAAAAAGTGCTCCCAAATGAATGTTTATTTTTGTAAGTAAAACAAACCTTGATCTGAGGAACATCAAACTGGTAAGTGGTACCATCTTCTCTAACAGCCTTTACAGGGCTGCCTTTTTGTAGTAATCCGCCCACCCAAATTTGACCGGTTAAGACAGGGTTTTTAGGGTCTTCAATGTTGTACTGACGAATGTCTCCATGAAGCCAGTTCACAAAGTAGAAAAACCGATCATCGAGGGAGATCAAGAAGTCGGTGATAAGCCCCGGCATTTCTGGAAGAATCCAGTTCTCTACTTTCAGTGGTTCAACTGATATAACCACCTACCGAAAAAATCAATTTAAGGGTTAATCATAGCTTTGAAGAACCAAAGTAAAAAAAAGAGGTTATGAAGATAATTCAGAAACTCCACTTGCCTCATGGCTCCATGTGTCATCACTGTTCCTGAAAAATCTTATCATATTACTCGACAATGCACTCCCAACATACCCTGTATCTTTAGATGGATCATGCAAGAATCTTATCTGCAACAACCACATAAAACATTACATTATATTCCTCGGTAACACAGATCCTCACATTTTACGTAACATGTTGAAGTAATGCATGTTACTACCTCGAGAGGTAAGAGACCAGTATTACCAAGGTCAATAATCTGTTTCATTTCACCTTCTGGCCATTTATAAATATGTAAATGACTTCCGTACAAGCCATCAGCAACGTGCTGGAGATTGAAACCTTTGGAGAAAGCTTTAGGTGCTCCCCAAGAAGTGCTGATCATCGTCTTGAACCGAGGCTGGTACCAGAAATCATACCCAAACTTTGGGGCATGCCCTGGTTTGTCCCACCTGCTTTTGACGTTGAAATCAGAGTCAAGAAGGAGAAACCCGTTCCCTTTGGCGTTTCCTTCTTTGTCACCAAGGCAAGAGACCAACATATCGCCAGAGGCGAGGCAGTGAGACGTGTGCGGAAATGCTAATCCTGTCTTCTCAGAAATCTCTTTAGGTTCTACAACCTTGTACAAGGACGGAGCTTTTGGGTCGGTCATCGTGTCGATTGCGTAGATGCGGCCAGATCTTCACCAAGACGAGAAAGAAAAAACGTTAAACATAATGATCTAGAGATGTACAGGTAAAAGGGGAAGGCGGCTCAAACAAGGTTAGTCTTACATTAAGCCTGGTAAGACGAGGTAACGTCTACTAGCAGAAGGATCACCATGGCAAGAGCTGCAAGAGTTCCAACCAGTGTGATGAAGCTCATCGCCTATGTAAGGCATTGGCAATCTGTGAATGACGGTTGAATAGGTGGGTGAGTTTGGATCCACATCTACCGTCGCCAAGTAGTCTGGCTGCTCTCGCCCCGTTCCTAATTATAAACCCAATTCAAAGAAGTATTTAAATACAAAGGAACCAAGGAATTTTTTCAACACTTATGTTCAATTTAATCAACAATTATAAGATATTAGACCGTATAATATTCATACTTTTAATATTAAAAATCTCACATCAGAAAGTGAATTAGGACTAATATACTTATATATAAAGAACATTGACAAATCCAATCATTGCCGAGTTCTCTTAACGTTAAAAATAAGATTAATTTAAGTCAGAAAATACTGAAGAAAACTTTGAATAAAAACTGGAAGTAGAGGGAAAAAAATGAAATGTGTACCAGAGTAGAGGGCGGTGACGTAGATGAGCTTTTCAGGTGGACCGGACATGGCGGCTAGAGGCGTGGCATAACCCGGACCGGACTTGCAACAAGCTTTGCCTACGCCGTTGCTCACCGCCGTCGCCAATACAGTCTCTGTTGCCATCTGTAATTATGTGGAAGTCGTGAAGCTAGGAATCTCTGAGTTAAACGCAAACACAAGCACAGGTGTGAGATTTATAAATGGGAAGCTTTTGGCTAATTTTGTGAGTGAGTAAGCGCGATGGTAACTTGTGTCGTTGTTATCTTTATGTCTATATATATAGAGCATATGACACCAATTGATACTCACAAATATATAGTAGTACTATTATTATACTTTTGCTAAGAGGGTTTAAGTGTACATTTTAAACAGACTTCACTTTTCATTTCACCTAATCAGCTAACATGTAGCAACTTTGTTATTATATTCGCCAGTGAGTTGGTTGTTTTGTTCGGTGATAAAGCAGCTGCACTTTGTATTGCCAACAATCACGTGTACTTAAGATCTTGATGTTTGTATCCAGGACAACTACGTTGTCTTCTTAACAGAATAAGAGTTTCATCTATGATCTATCTATCACTCCATCTTCGAGGAAAAGATATTAATATGAAATATTTAGGTCGATAATTACCGCTTTTATTTTGATTCTGTATATAAACACCATCATTTTGTAAATTTACTTACAGCCATGATACAGATTTTTTTTTTATCTCAGAATATTGATGGTCTAATACTAGTAGTAGACTAGTAGTGTGAGAGAGATTATTTATTTGTGTTCCGGTTGGAACTTTCTGTACACAGATAGTTATTCTTTAAATCTTTTTTTTTTAACACAAGTTATTCTTTAAATCAATTTCTAAAAAAAAAAATAGCTAACTCTAGTTCTGAATAAGAGTATAAGACTATATATTTTAGATCCGGAAATTTCATTTGCTAAAAGGAAAAACTAATATTGTCACTTTATTGGATAAATAAGTGCACGTTGTTACTATGTTCCTGAGTTGGTGGGTGAAATTGATAAATAAATACACGTTACTAAATTCTGTGAGTTGGTGCGTGAGTGAGTTAGTGCGATTACACAGTGTCTCGTTTGTTGTTATCTAATAATATCTGTCACGGATGTGAAGTGAAGTCACCATCTTTGTCGTCTTTATTGAAGGACACAATTCGATTTTCTGTGACAATCATTACTATACGCAATCCTCAAAAATCTCATCAAGTATTCGTAAAAAACAAATGTTACAACAAAGAACACAGGACCTTACCAGAAGTCATTACAGGAGCATTTTCCTCCTTTGAAATGATGATATCTAGTAGCATCTCGAACTATAATCTCTCTTTCTGTAATCTCACTTATATGTTTCATAACAACATGACAATCCCCACAAACCCTTAGGTTTTTCACAATCCGTATGGGACTTCCCGGAACACCCTTAAGTAAAGCGTATGCAACAGCGGATCGCTCGCTATGCCAAAACAAAAGCTTCTCTTTCTCTTGCTCATCCATGTCGTGTAAGATCCAACTCGTATCAGGAACATAACCATTTCTTCTCCTCATATCTTCCTCCAACTTCTTAAGCAACCCAAAGATCTCTTCTTTTAGAGGATGAGATGTTTCCCCCGCGTAAAACACTTCGGTTTCTTTCCTAACCTCCACGCTGCTGTACCCTGGATCTTTTCTAACTTCCATGTCTCCTAGCTTCCTTCTCGCCTCTGATACTTTCCCCCACAAACTAGAACTTGCGTAGACGTTTGATAAAAGTATATAAGTCGATGGATCTCTCGGTTTAAAGCAACTTAAGAGATGATCAGCGAATCTTACACCCATCTGACTTTTCCCCTGTCGCTTACAAGCGCTAAGCAAAGCAGCCCAAGTTGGTTCATCAGGAGGAAACGGCATTGTACGGATTAGCTTCTCAGCTTCATCAATCAGTCCAGACCGACCAAGAAGATCCAATAAACAAGTGTAATGCTGCAAGGACGGGCGGATCCCATAGTCCTTGCTCATTGATTGAAAAAGCTCACGGCCTTTAGCTACAAAACCAACGTGGCTACACGCGTATATCAGCCCAACAAACGTGACCTCATTAGGCTTTACACCATGTGAAACCATTTCACTATACAAAGCCAATGCCTTCTCAGCCTGACCGTGCTGAGCCATTCCAACTATAAGTGATGTCCACGAAACTACATCTCTGTGACGCATCCTACTGAAAATATCCTTTGCGGCTATAACATCGCTGCATTTAGCGTACATGTCGATGAGGGCGTTACTAATAAACAGACACGAATCAAATCCTAGAGATATAACCAAACCGTGAACCTGCCTCCCTGCTATGGAAGCAGCCATATTAGCACAAGCGCCGACTATACTAGAAAGAACTAAAGGATCCAAAATGTGAACACTTTCTCTCCTCATTTCGGTAAACACAGAGAAAGCCTCAAGCCCTTTACCACTCTGCACAAAACCAGAGATCAATGCAGTCCAAGAATACAAATTCTTGATCGGCATGTTCCTAAAAAGCTCCAAAGCTTCTTCCTTTCTTCCGCTTTTAGCCAACCCAGATACCAGTGCGGTCCACGAGATGGCGCTTTTCACTCTTATTGAATCGAAAACCACTTTAGCACTATCAGGTGAATCGCATTTGGAGTACATATCAACCAGCGAAGACTTAACAACATCATCATGAGAATACTCAGATACTATAAAACGGCAGTGAACTTGCTTCCCGTGTTTAATAGATCCTAAGTTCGCACAGGCCTTGACAAGGGCAGAGAGCACGAAATCATCCGGACGCAGTCCACTGCTAGAACAGAACATCGAGAGCGTCTTACCAGAAAGATTCGCTTGGTTAAGAGCTGTCAGAACAGAGGCCCAAGCGATGTGGTCTCTGTGATGCATTTCGTCGAACAGCTGGAGTGCGTGAGAAGCAGCGCTGCATTTTCCATAGACGTTGACGAGGGTGTTGGCCAAAGGAATGCATTGACTGATCCCGAGCTTGAAGATTTGCGCATGGAGGGACTTGGCAGTGGTTAGGGTTCGGTTCCTCGCGCAGAGCTTGAGCTGATGAAGATACTGATGGATAAGCATTCAACAGCTGTTTTTGCCTTCTCGTTTCCAGAATTAATGATTTCTGTTTTGAACACAAATTTCTTAATTACAAAATGTGATCGCTTATTTATTTCTGACTTCTCATTTGATGGATCTTAATTGTGGAAATGATTAGAATCATAAATATAAAATCATTGAAAATTTAATATATTAGTATTTTTTTGAACAAAATGTTAAATTTTATACTAGATTTTTGGTTTTTTACAAAAGTTACAAAGTTAACAAGAAGTAGAAAATAGAAAACATTGGACACAATTACAATTTACTAACATCGACGAAAAACGGAAAAAAAGAAAAAGAGAAAATAGCAGAAGAAAATAAAAAAGATTAGCAAGAAGTTTGACTATGACAAAACTACCCCAGAATAGGACAAGAAAATTAGCCGGTTACCGCGAACAACCAAGAGAAAAGCCACCGTCAAATCTTAAATACTACAACTTCTAAAAGATGAACTATAACGAACCACGACATAAAATCTGAGCACATACCAACAAGAATCAAGGCGAAGGACAATGCAGTATGAGGAAAGGCAACAACTAACAAAACCATCTTTCAACAGTTCAACCCAAAGTTTACCCAGGGGTCAATGTACTATTGGACTCTTGAGCAAAAAAAATCTTTTTTTTATACGTATATATGGACAACTTAAAATTGTTAGACCCCTATCTTTAATTATTTTTAAAATTTTAGATTCTTCTTTAATATTTCTTTTTTTAAATGTTTGGGCCCTGAGGTTCACAGCCCTTACCCCATGCTCTAAGCTGGCCCTGAGTTTACCATCTCCATGAACGTTCCACCATAACCGTATACACCACTTTAATCGAGGACTCACAAAGGAGACCCATGGTGCCACCAATAAACTAACATTGAAACCTTAAAACGAGCAGAGAGCAGAGATCTCACACCCACTAGTGAAGCCTAGAATCCTACCCCTGGAGAATAGGAGAAGAAATTAGCGTTTATCCGGAAGAGAGAGGTTAAAGTATATCCAGAGAGAGGAAACAAAAATTGTAGTCCAATAACCACAATTTGTTATATCAGTCTATTTCCGATGGCGACTTCTTCAATCTCCAATAGTTCAACGTTTTCACTTACAGTAACAATAACTATATCAATGTACCTCATTTGAATATGTTTGTGAATCCAGATTATATAATATATCATGATTTTATGGATTTTTAACCATGATATAAGTCCTACTTTAAAGTTTTTATTGTACGTTTGAATCGTTTTAAGGTCATTGTAGATTTATGTACGTTATGACGGGGCGAATGCATAAATATATTTTAGTAGGTGCATATCTAATAGAAAATAAAATAAATGACATGAGTGCATCGAACTTGTGCCATTAACGGGTGCACAAGAGCAGTAAAACCATATACTAGCTGATTTATTATACTTTCATACTAAAATATTTAATATTGCAAATATTGTGGGTGCACGTGCCCCCTTAATCACTGCACTGGTTCCGCCACTAGTTATAGTTATGGTCAAGTTTGCAGATTCTAGAGCACTTTGGAGCATAAGAAAAAATAGAGCTGAAAACTTGGATTCGAACTTTGCACATGATATCTATCAACATTAAGGCTGCTGTCGATCGACATTAATCACTCACAAAATTCAGACAAGGTCTTATGAAGTTTCAAGAATGGCAGTTTGGCCCAAAGTTTTCAGCATTTGCAAGAAAGTCTTTGACGTGTTTTTAGACCTATATTAACTATTTAACATTATTGTTTAGGTTACACTTTATTTTAGAATTGGAGAGCTCTAGGAAAAGCAGATCATAACTCTTTGTAAAGAGCAGATTTTGAACTCTCTTATCTTTTTATTAAAGTTATTTATGGTCCAGTGATCATGTCTGATGATTCACTTGTTAGCTTTAGGGTTCTTCAAAAGATTGATGAATTGTTAGATTGATAGAACTGTTTGGTTATCTTATATTATTCATTTGGATTATTCTTAATGCTAGACTAAGATTGTGAATTAGATTTTAGGATATTTGGTAGATATGAAATTGTTATTGATTCCATGAATTAATCATGAATGATAAAAATACATATTTGCAAAGAGATCTAATTTAGAGATTTTGTGAACTTATCAAACTTGCTCTTGGTGGTTGTCTGAATTTATTGAATTTGCAAAGAGATTTGGAAATCTAGGATATAGATACATATAGTCTCTGCAATGACAGTTTATTGATTTGAGCATTATGTTTGATCTGCAATTCTGATTTACCTGCGAATTCCCCTGAGTCTAGCACCTTCTCTTAATCTCTTACAACCACTTTTACTTTTTTTTGTCTTTAATAGCAATAAAATTATTAATGTTTAGCTTAATTTGAATATTGATATCTATTGAGTGATCCAGAGTCTCTATGCATTCAATTCTTATTGTTCTCTTCTCGAAGAAGTAGTTTTTTTCTTTGAGCTTAGATATCCTTTCAGCGCTTTGGTCCAATATTTTGAGTGCTCTTTCATCATATCCTTCAAGGTTTGGACTTCCGAGATGAGTTCATGGTTATCACTAGATGCGGTGCTCTCCCGAGCTGTATGCATCTCGGTGATCTATTGTTGCATAGCTGTGATATGGGCTCTCAACTCGGTTTCGACTTGGGTGGCCTCATGCGGCTCATTATGCTCACTTTATGGAATTTTCACATAGTTTTGGTTAACCCCCTCCTTCTAACGGAAAACTATTAGGTTGATTTTGTGCAGCCTCTTTGTTGGTACTGCGGAAACATGAAGCAAGAAATAATAACCATGAACATAGATCAAAAATAATTTTTTATTGATCTTTAGAGCCATGACTACAACAATTCGGGTTTATAAACCTAATTCTAACCGCCTAACTCTATAGTTAATGTTTTGAATAGTCGATTCCTTGTTCTATGATTTGGATCCCTTTTATATAGGTCGTTTGTAGTCGGAAATTAGATTAAATTCTTTCATATCTTGAGATATGGAAGAATCTCTATTTAGTAGAAGTTTTTTATTTTACTCGGAGGTAGGAATTGATCCAGTCTCGAGTTAGATTTTATTTGGGCATGAATCGAAGACCGGTGTCCTGCTGCAAGACATGAGTAGTAACTTCACGAATAATTTATTTCCAACAATGGTCATCTGTGATATGACAGAAACTGTCATGGTCATTAAAGATATATTGCAATTTTATTTAAATATTTTGAAAAAAATAATTTTAAACTCTTTTTTTTTATTATTTATTTTGAATTTTTATTTTCTCTCGGTATTTTATTAATTTTATTAAAATTTATTCTATAATATGTCTAAATACATTTTGATTTTTGATTTTATTTTTATATTTTGAATTTTCATATATTCTGTATTTATATTTTTTTTTGTTAACAAAATTTAGAATATTTTTATAACACAAAATTGCCGCGTCATCGATTTCATAGGTAAAATAAATAGTACCGTACATATTTTTGAATTGAAGCGCAAATAAGACTTGAATGGTTTTTGTGATATAAATAACTGTTAAAATGTTAATTAGATAATTCGAAGGTTTAAAGTGTGAGCGAGTAAGAAATGTATAACAAGTGGGGTTACACAAAAAAAGATTCTCGGAAAAGAGTATTCTAACCTTTTCTCCGTTTTGTTATTATCTACTCTGAACAATTTTCTCTTTTATGAAGTGTTTGACCCCAAAAACTGATGGACAATGTAGTCTTCAGTTTTTGTTACAAAAAGTTTATTTATTAGTTATTCTATTTTTTTCTCAACATTCAGAACACAAGAAACAAGAAGCACAAAATGCATAGTGAAAAACAATATTGAGTAAATTTTACTCATCTTCCATCTCTTTCAGTTGTTCTTCCTCACAAAGTAACGCTCGGAAACTTGCAGCGATCATTTCCTGTAAAAACGCTTTTCTTAGTTACAATATATTCCACACAAAAAAAAAATCCACAAATATCCTTACTCTGCCACATGAACCGTGACAATACGTAGAGTTATTCTTGTCCAATTTAGGAAGAAGCACAAATGACTCACCAGGGTTAATGGTACTCTCATGAGCCAGTCCATTAAAATAACATCCGACGTTTTGGGTACGGAACTGAGCCCAGTACGAGCTAACCGCATAGCTAGCGTGCCAATAAATAGAGACCGGATCGTAACATTCTTTCCCAGGAGCCAAAGCCGCGCACGTTGTGTTGCTTCGGCCACAAGCAATCCTCAAAGCTTCCTCAAGCTCAGCCTCGTTGGCTCCTTCGACCAGTACGCACCACACTTGACCCTTGTAAGGAACATTGTTCGTGGGTTTAGGCAAAGGGTTAAAACCGGTTAAGGGTTTCTGACCGGTGAAATCAATGTCGTAGATTGGTGTACCGTCGGGATGCAAGATTCCCCAATGCCTCTGTGTTCCGGAACCGGATTTCTGGTTTTCGTTGAACAATGAGAAAACAAATGTCGGTATAGGTAAAGCGGGTCTAGCTGGTGTACCGATTGGTGGAATTGCGGTCATCTTCTTGATCAAATTCCGGTTATACGTCGCTGCGTTGAGTATATTGGCTCCGGTTTCATCGATGTCCCCGGAATTAGGCCACCCGGTTTCGGAGATCGCAATGCGGATGTGTGGGTAACCGAGTTTGATCATGGCCAAGATAACCGAATCCAACATTTGGTCTACGAGATTATGGTAAACCAAACCGGTACGAGGATCGGTATAAGTTGAATTCCCTTGGAAGAGAGCAAAATCCAAACTGGTATTCATAGGGTTTCTCAACCAACGGTAGTAAGGTTGAAGATTGATGAAGAAGTAAGAGTTTGTTCCGTTGAGAAACTTCAGCAACGGCAACATCAACGGTCCGGCGATATCTTCCCGGAACGTTGAGTTCGACGGTGGAAACGTCGACCGGAGAGAATCCATAGGTAAAGGTGTACCGACTTTGATGTTGTGAATGCCATGAGCTCTGAGAGCGTTCACGATTTTGCGCATCGCCGGTACGAGATTGGCCGTTATGTTCCTGTCTTGGACGGAGAGGATTTCGTTTCCGACAAGGACAAATCGGATTTGGGTTTGCGGATAGTAAGGGAGGATATTTGTTTTGACCCAATCTTCAGCTGTGGTTTGGTTGGTGCCGAGGGAAGTGATCTGGTGGTTATGGACGGTTATGGAGACGTAGAGATTGGTATGAGAGAGGAGTGTTAGAGTCTCTGGATCCGCGTCGTAGAGCTTGACATGACCAGCTTTGATGGATTTGATGAAATTGATTGATTGGTAAGGTGATGGGAGGTCTTTTCCTTGTCTACCATAGTTGATACCAATCTTGCTTGCCAATGCTATCATTAGTTTCCTCTCCATGTACCTGTGTCGATGCTGGAATCGAGCCGCGGAGCAACATGAACCTGTAAAACCAAGAAAATTATGTTCATTATTGGAGGAAAAAAAACGGGAAAATGTATAACATATTTTAATTTATTGATGAAGAAGATGACTTACTTGAAAAGTAGATGAGAGTGAAGAGAAAGAAAGCAACACCAGACATGACTTTCTGTGTTTGGTTCGCAATGTGTTAGTGGTGATCAGATTCTGATTTGAGTGGGAATTGTGTGGAACTTGCATCGACGTATTTAAGTAGGAGTAGGGTGTAAGTTTAGTGTGAAGGAAGCTTATAGATTAATATTGAGTCATGCAAGAATAGCTTCTTTTTGGCTTTTGGTTTCTTCTGAAATTGTAGCATAGCTCAGTTCTTTTGTGTTAAAAGATTGTTGGTTGGATGGTTCAAATTGAACCAAGACAATCTTTATCCAAATTTCTCACTTTTATACATGTTGTCAATTGTACAAAAATAAAAATCAATACAATGGCAACTGTAGATTGAAAAAGATATATTAATAATAGTTTTGAGTTGTGAAGACCTTTTTTGTTTAGTAGATTGAGTTGGGAAGACCCATGTTCAAAAACGCGTCCGCCTGGCCGTTTACTCGCCCGATTAAATGGTGATCGGAAAGCTACCGTGGCGAGGAGGAGGTAATCGGTGGTTCTAGGCGCTGAAACTAAAAAACTTTGAAAATCGAAATTTCAAGAGCTAAATCGGCGTCTATCTCATGAATCTATTATATTTAGGTGAAATTCACAAGAATCTGTTGTGAAAACTATGAAATCGTGCAAAAAAAAAAATGAAGAACAAGAGATTTTGAGATCTGGAAAACGCAGACAAAAGGTTGAAGATGGGGGTAAAATCGTATTTTGTCATTCATTAAACTAAAATCAGAAAAATGATGCAAACTTTCACATGTATTTGTATCTTTTTCTATATATATATTTGTGGATTATTATTTCATTATTAAAATCGTAACTATATATATAAATATTAGTAAAGTATTTACTACAAGAAAACATGTTATTACCGACTGCAAAAACAGTCGCTAATCAGTCACAAAACATGTGTTTACGACTATTTTGCGACTGAATTGCATAGTCGGAATACCATGCATCGCTAAAATAATCGGTTGCTAATCAGTCGCAATTTACGACTATTTTACGACTGATTAGCGACTGATTTGTGATTACTGTTATTAGTCGCAAAACAGTCACAATTCAGTCACTAAATATTACCACTAATATGCGACTAACCTGCTTCTTCGTTTACGACTATTCTACGACTGCTCTTAAGTTGTTATATGGTTGATGTTGTAGTCGTTTTTCAGCCGTAAAATTAATTAAAATATTTTTTTAAAAAAATTATAAATTTTTAATTAATTATATTTTTTTATTATTTAATCAATTAATTTTTTTTGATTAATCAATTAAAACACAAAATATCGTTTGTAATTGAATTGATTTACAATTGAAATGGTTTACAATTGAAATCGGTTTAATATAAACATATAGCAGTAAAATAATTAAATCTAACTAAAAAAACTAGATCTAGGGTTCTTCACGCCATTTACGGTGGGGCTTTTTCACAGCCATTGACGGCGGGTCTCCGGAGCTTGAACATAGGAGGCAAGCTTGAACGGTGATGAGCCTGAGCCCGATACGAGAAGACAGACGGTGAGCTTGTGAAGAGGTGAGGAGAGGCGGGAAGAGCTTTACCGTAGACACAACGGTGGTCGTCATCGTCTTTATGTAGCTTCCGCCTCCACAGCATCTGTGTAGCTTCCGTTGTCTCTGTGTAGATTTCATTGTCTCTATGTACCTTCCGTCGCCGTCTATTAATAGCTTGAGCAGAAGTGACGAGAAGGATTGAGCATAAGTGAGGTGGAAATGAAGAGCTTGAGCTTGAAGACGAACACCGGTTTCAGTGCAGAAAGAAAGAACAGGAGAGATAGAGCTGAGATGGAGAGACAGAGAAGAGAGGACGAAAGAGATAGAACAATGATTTCTAAGTTGAAGATGAAAGAGGAAGAAGATTGATTACTCGTGAAAAAGAAGACAGATATGAGAGAGATGTAGACCATTGGATTAAGAATAATCAAAGGCGGAGATTAAAATATTGGTTATCCTCGCCAATTGGTACTCAACCAATAGAAAATAAAAGGATGGATTGCTCTTTGTTTCAGAAGAGAAGAAACACACACAAAAGAAAATGAATCTAGACCATTAGATTTAAGCCAATTTAAGATAATCAACGATTGAGATAATATCATTTAGCTAGAGTATTGACCGATATATACAAAAAGAGAAGCTTTTTATTTAAGAGAAGAGATTATAGATTATATTTAGTTTTATTTTTATTTTTATCCTAATTTATATAGAGAAGAAATATGATTAATTTGTGTAGGGTTTGATGTTAAGTTTGAAGTTTTGGTTAGTTTTTTTTTTTAAGTTTGTGATTTTATGTTTGGAGTTTAGGTTAAAAGTTATGATATAGGGTTTGAGGGTTAAAATTAAAGTTTGGAATATTATAGTTGAAAATAATAAAATTTTCTTTTCTATTTCTATATAGTTTGTTTATAAATGGTCTAAATTTAAAGTATTAGATATCAAATTTAAAATTTGTAAAATGTATGTTTAAGATTTGGTGTTCAATTTTGAAGATGTTAGAGTTGTTTGGTTTAGATTTGGGTATAAGGTAAATTATTAAAAACAAAATTTAAAGCCTAAGATTAATTTATAGTATTTGGAGTTTAGTTTAAAATTTAATGTATATAGTATATATGAGGTTTATATTTTTATTATATCTTTTTTAAAAAATATTGAAAGTTTAAGTTTAATTTAAATGATAAGATTGAAAAGATTAAATTTTATAATGTTATATGTAGGTTTAAATTTGGGGTTTAGGGTATAGATGTTAAGATAAGAGTTTAGGGTATAGAGTATGTAGTCGCAAAATTAGCGACTGTTTTGCGACTACATATTTTGATCGGCAATGTAGTCGGTAATTAACAACTGTTTTGCAACTACTTAATATATATCCTGCCAATCAGTCGTTATTTAGCGACTGTTTTGCGACTATAGATGCCGACCAAAGTATGTAGTCGCACAACAGTCGCTAAACAACGACTGATTTGCGACTGATTTGTTTAGTCGCAAAATAACGACTGATTTGCGATTGATTTGTTTAGTCTCAAATAAGTCGTAAAACAGTCGCAATCCAGTCGCAATATTTTGCGACTACATAATCAGTCGCAACATGCAGTCGGTAATTTCATGCTTTCTTGTAGTGATTATTTTATCGTCATATCCAAAGATATTGTAACATTTCACAAATTTAGAAAGTTTTTAAAAAATTAAACTTTTCGCTTCGTAGATTTATATTATCGAGTAAATAATTAAACATTTAGTTTTTGTTTAATTTTTAAAATAAACCATATAGTTTAAAATTTGTTTTCATTGGTTTAAGGTAGTAAAGATTAATCATTATTAGATGATATTATTTTTGTTATTTAAAAAAAATCTTTATAATTTTAAAATTTAACATCGACAAATATTTAAATAATTAACATATGGAGGTATAGTATTACAATATTAAATTATATCTATTTAATTTATATTATCTATAAATCCAATAGATCATCTATTGTTTAAATCTAATTATTGATAGCCCAATAAAAATTTCTTGTAGGCCCAAAATTTAAATGATAAGATTAAAGATTAAATGTAATATGAATTTTTAGGAATATGTCCATTAGGTCCATTTTTTAAAAAAATCACACATGAATCAAAGTTGTGACTTCTGTTTTAATATATAAGATGAAAGTCCTAGACAAGAGCAATGCAATAACAGGGGAATTTTGATAGATGGGAAGTATATGAATGTTGGTGAATGATATGATGAATAGGGAGTATATGATCTGAGTACAAAAAGTTTATAATTTTGGTGTCTAAAATATGGATACCCTTCGTCTTTATCTTCTTGTTCCTTTTATAGGTGGTTGTCCGTGAATTGTAAAGTCATCTGCATCGGTAGAAAAAGTTTCAGTTTCTCAAAAAAATTATTTTTTTTTTTTATTTTTCAAAATCATTTGAACCATTAATAAAGAGACAGTTGCAGAACCAACCAATCAAAAATATTTTTATCACAAATCCATTCTTCTTTTTTACTTTCTCTTTTTTCCTTCTGAAATTTTTTATATTTTTATATTTGCTAGAAATGGTGGAAGAACTTTCACTCCGCATGCCCTATCGGAAGATATATGGTGTCTATTTAGCACCATCAATGCCTCTTTAATGATTTGATCAAAAAACAATGATCTGATCTCCTTTATGTTTTTGGTTGACCGGTTATTTTTGCGTTGACTTTCTCCATAACCTATAAAGGCTTCGAATGGTATGCAGATCAAAAATATGCAGATCAAACACAAAATGCAGATCAAGCAGAATAAATGCAGATCAAGCAGAATAAATGCAAAACAAATACAGTTCTAACTGTTTAAACTAATTTACGAATTAGCATATTTGACTAAATGTTAAAAATAATTTTGTAAGCTAAATATCTAAAATACAAATACAAACGAATATCTACTTGTACAGAACATGTTAATTTTTATTGTGTATTACTGAATATTAATTTTTAACTTATTTCTAATAAATTAAAGTTTTCATAATTTATTTAAAAACAAATAACAATGTACCTTGATTTTTATATTTTATTGGATATACTTTGATTTTTTTTTAATATTAGAAAAAATAGTGTGCATAAAATCATTCTACAGAAAAATTATATAAATTTTGAACAGGACTGGGCAAAATATCTGTAAATTTTGATTCGATTCATTATCCATTTCGATTCGAACCGAAAAGTAGAGATATCCGTAAGAAACAAAGTAAATCACAAATATTAATATTAATATTTTTAAGAACAAATATCTTGTCTGATCCGTTATATGCATATATACATATATTTAAGGAATTATACATAAGTTATATAAATATTATATTTTATATAAGTTTTACAGTATTTTATTTACTGAATGGTTAATTATTCATTAGAATTTTAAAAAGTAAATAAATTTTTATTTTATAATAAAATATTATTATTTTATATTATTTTTCAATTGTTATTTATTTTATAATTTTTATTTATTTTACGGATATAATAGGATATCCGGTCAAAATCTACAATTTTCCGGATATCCGGAACATATAATATCATGATGGGCACAGATTGAATCCGAACAAATAATTGATTATTCTGAAGAAACGGATCGGATCACGAATATTTCTAAAAACCCGGATATCCGATTTATGTCCACCCTTATTTCTGAATATGTAAATTATATATATACAAGTGTTTATCAAATTTAATAATATTTAATATACATATATATCATTTTTAAATATTTGCATAAGAAAATTCATCTTAAATTTGTTATAAAAAACAAAAAAAAACTTACACTTAAAGAGGAATTGTAATTTGTGAAGGAAAGAAATAATGTAATATAAAATATTGATAAGTAAAGGAGAAAAGGTAGTCGTTTAAAAAAAAAATCAAAGAAAACTTTTCATTGGGCTCCTGTATTCGACCAGTCCACTTTTCCCTATTACATGCAGATCAGTTTTTTTGTCACATAAATTTTGTTGCATGCAGTTTTCTTAATTTTTTAATACTATAATTTCTTCTGCACTTTTAATGGTGATTGGAAAGTGCATATCAATCTGCATATTATTTTTTCCTGCGTTTGTACTGCATTCATACTGCACTGCATTCAAACCCAAAGAGACTTCGTTCTTCTTTGATTTGTTATTTTATTAATGAGTCTTTTGATTTGGGACAGATTTTTGAACCGGGTTTGAAGTGGGATAGATGACTGGATGGCATTATGGTTATTATGAACCGTTTAATTTTTGTACTTTACATGTTTTTATTTGAAAACAAAAAATAAATTGAAATATTTATCCAATGAAAACAAAAAGTGAAAAGGGAATTTCCTTTTTCTTTGACCAAACTAAGCCGGAGAAGGAAAACACCAAAACTGAGCAGGAGCAGGAAAAAAAACCTAAAAAATTCTCTCTGTATAAAGAGATTATAATTTGCTTTTACAAAAACAAAAATTTCTCTCGAGGCTCCTTGGTTTTGAAAAAAAGCTTGAAACATGAGAATCCTCCGCAGGGATTTTGTTCGTGATGGACCAGGAAGCGCTAAACTGATGGCGGAGGACTCGGATGATCTCTGGTTTACTTATAACTTAATTGGCCCCGGCGATAGTGTAATGGCTGTCACATCGAGAAAGGTTCTGAGAGAGAGAGGAAATTCTAAACGTGTAGACTCTGAACGTGTTGACTCTAAACGTGAAGACTCTGACTCTGATCAACGTGTTGACTCCAAAAAACGTGTAGGCTCTAAAAAACGTGGTGACTCTAAAAAACGTTTAGACGCTGAGCTTGACGACTCTAAACCTCTAGTGTCTGAACGTCTGACACTGAAGCTAGAAGTACAAGTTGAGGAGGTAAACTATGACAAAGACGGTGGTGTTTTGCGCATACTTGGGACGAATATCCTTGAGAACGAGCACGTACCGCTTGGTGCATACCATAGTTTGGAGCTCGTGCTGAAACGACGTTTTCTATTGAGGAAAAAAATATGGGACTCATTGGCTATTGATACACTCAACCAGGCAAAACATCGTATCTCCAGTGATGATTTAGCTGTAGTTCTAATGCAAGAAGGACATGCACAAATCTTCCTTGTCGGAAAAAGTGTGGGTGCACCAATAGAAACATCAATTCCTAATCGTAAGCATGCTGGTTACGAGGCTGCTTTGAAGAAATTCTTTGAGAACGTTGTGCGTGCCTTTGTGAAACACGTTGACTTCAGTGTCGTTCGGTGTGTAGTGATCGCAAGTCCTGGCTTTACAAAGGATCAGTTTCATCGCCACTTGTTGTTGGAAGCAGAGAGAAGACAGTTGAAACCTATTACTGAGAACAAATCACGTATACTTCTGGTGCATGCAAACTCCGGATATAGACATAGCCTTGGAGAGGTTCTGTGTGACCCCAAAGTGATGAAGATGATCCAAGATACAAAAGCATCGAAAGAGGTGAGCGCTTTCAGGGATTTCTTCACCATGTTCGAAAAGGATCCATATCGGGCATGCTACGGACCGAAGCATGTGGAGTTTGCTCATGAACAAAAGGCAATCCAAACACTTCTCATTACAGATGAGCTGTTTAAAAATTCTGACGTGAAAGAAAGGAAGAAATATGTGGATTTTGTGGAGTCGGTGAAAAAATTAGGAGGAGAGGCTTTTATATTTTCTTCGATGCATGTTTCAGGTGAACAACTGGCAATGCATACTGGAATTGCAGCTCTTCTCAGGTTCCCTTTACCAGGTCTCGATGACGTTGAGATGTAAAGATATTCTCGATTTTAGAAAACAATAGGCCTAGTTATAGTACTAGAATAAGGGAGTTTGATCTAGCTCGATTTTTTATTTATTCTGTTTTACAAAATTAGATATTATATTGAAACCGTTTCTGTTATGGCTTAAATTGATTTGAATATGATTCATTCAGTTCTTGAGTTCCAAATGTTTTCTCATTTTGTGGACCAACAGTGCTTAGAGATTCAAAGATTTGTTTACTTAATCATACAATCTCCACATGATATATAACCATGTTTTGGTTTCACTGGGACGATATTGTTGAAAAATATATTTTGAAAATTATCTAGTTTACATATAGCTACACCACTTTATAATACTATTTAACTAAATCATATAAGTATACTGGTTACTGGAAATAACGTTTATAATAAAATCAAACTATATTCCTTATTTCAGTTTGGTGTAGGTCAGTTTAATCAGATTTTTGTCATATTAAAAAATTTAAACACTAAAACCAAAAAAAAAGGATAAACGGTAGGGCAAATCTCCAAAATAGCACATTTCTAAGTTTATATCACAAAAATAGCCCTCAAAAACTAAAATGACAAAAAATAGCAATTTATATTTTGAAAAATTTAAATTTTTTTTATTTTTCAAAAATTTGAAATCTTATCCCAAAACCCCACTCCCCAGCTCTAACCCTTAAAACCTAAATTCTAAACCCTAAAACCTAAATTCTAAACCCTAAACCCTAAATCCTAAACCCTAAACCCTAAACCCTAAATCCAAAACCCCACCTTTTAACTCTAAACCCTAAACCCTAAACCCCACCCCTAAACTCTAAACCCTAAACCCTAAACTCTAAACTCTAAACCCTAAACTCTAAACCCTAAACCCTAAACCCTAAACCCTAAACCTTAAACCCTAAACCCTAAACCCTAAACCCTAAACTCCACTCCTTAACTCTAAACCCTAATGTCTAAATTAATTTACCATTGGGGTATAAGTGTATATTTATCTATTTTGGTAAAATATTAAGTGCTATTTTGGTCATTTTTATTCTTAGAGCCTATATTTGTGACAAAAACTTTTTTTTGTGTTATTCTTGTCATTTTCTCTGAACGGAAACCTTTTGACAAAAAAAAAAAAAGAGGATATACGGAAACCTACAAATAAGTGGTGGATGGCATTGGACTTTGTTTTGGAAAATAATATGAGAGACACATTTGCGTCTTAAAATAAACCTAATATGTCTTAGAACTGTTTTTACTTTCATTTTCCTATTGCTACTTGGTTTAAGAGCACCAACCGACTCATAATGGGTTTAGAAAGTCCAAATTCTATTACAAAAAAAGAAACTCCAAAACCAAAACCAACTAAGATCACCATTAACCCTAGCACCCGTAATATAGTTTTTAATCACTTTTTTAGTAATAAATGGGTGTTAAGCACTTAATTTAATAAACCTCTAAATTGTTGTCCTCCGATGCAAGTATCTTATTTAGGGGTTCTTAAAAAAAAATTAAACATTGAAACACAAAACTTTTCAAGCACACTCTACAAGAGTTCACAAGAATACAAGTAAGACCATCGTAGTCATGACAAGAGACATGAATCATAAAGAGTAGAAGTATTTCGAGACACAAAACATTAAGATAAGAAGTGGATACCTTGTTGATCCTGAGCTTGAACAAGACCAACAATAGCAAAAGCTCCTAGTACCAGCAACAATAACGCCTTGAACAAGACCAATCCTGAGCTTGAACAAGACCAAGCAACAATAACGGCTTGAACAAGACCAAGTTGATCAGTCTCTCGATGTAAAAGTCTCAGCAGCACTGTATTGTGTAATTACTGCTTCATAAAAGTTTTTGTCCTCAAGCCATTTCGTCCACACTTTTCTTCTAATAAGAGCTTCCGCAGGTTCACTACCTGATAATGTACCAGACACTAGATGGTTGTTGAATGACCTACTGCAAGAGGATAAACGACCACAATAATTAGGTAGAGAGTGTTAATTTAAAAACTTGATCCCTATCACATTTGTGTTTCAAACAAAATCATGCCTCTTGATGCGGCCATCAGATCAGCAACTGAACCAGAGGTCAACCCAAAGCCCTACTTAACCAGCCAAGGCGCCAGCCAGGACATACGTTCACTAAAAGCGCCATATCTTACAAACCAGGAGGGTTTAAATGATGAGGATAATTTTTATGGATTCTACACTCAAGAGGGAGTCCAGGCCAACTGGAATCGGCCCAAAATATTTAGGGATAAAGAAGTTATGAATTTTACAATTCAGAGGTTTTTCAGCCTGTCCATCTGCGAGTATGCGACTTTAGAAAAGGATTCAAGCCCAAAGAAGAAGAGGCCTGAACCAAAACCGATCATAGGAGTCAAGAGGAGTTTATTAACTTTACATAAAGCCCAAGATCTCGAGAAATGGCCAAGGAAATTGGAAGATATGATCAATTTCCCAAAACCGGCCAAACCAGCTCTACACTTGCCTTATTTGGAAGATTCGGGATTCACATCAAACCAACCTCAAGAATGGCAGCCAGGAGACCTTCTAAGTCATTCAGAGGCACTCCACAACATCCTAGGAAGCACCATGCCACGCTGGATCAGGTGGATCCCAATTAAACCAAAAGATCAAGCCGGTTTGCATCAATTGGCCAAACCGATATTATTTAAGGAATGTCTTCTACTCCTTCAGTTTGGTTCGACCCAAACGTATCTATGGAAGCCAGGACATAATATAAACCATCCAGAAGACATCCAAGAAGTCCTCAGCTGCACCAGCACCCAGGAGATCAGACGGATCTCTCTTCCCATCAACCTTCCATATTTGGCAGCAACTACACTAAATGCTTTGAAGAAGTCTCTACAGATATTTATTCAAGACCAACGGCCATATTCTCCATCAAGGCAACTCAGAGACATGTCAGGAAGACTTCTTGACCGTGGCTACATCCAGAAGCTGTCCAGATACAAGATCATCCAAGATTCCTTTTTTGAAGGCACAAATCGAGCTAACGGCTAGTTTCCATGGAGCCATCAAAACCTTCTCATCCAAGACTTTTATTTCGATTTATTTTCTTTCCTTATGTCATTTTCAGACTGTTAGAGAGTCTTTTTTCAAGCCTATAAAGCTCTAGTCTTTGTTTCATTGTAGATCACCCCATTTTTAAAGTAATAAGAATTATTCAGTTTTTCTAGTTTTCTTAAAACTATTGAGTTTGTGTGAAGCAACTCCAAAGCACCTTGACTTATCAAGGCTCCTTTCCATAGAGTCTTGTGGCGTCCTCAATCCCCCATCCTTCCATTCCAATTCGTTTGCCAAGCTTGAGAGTGATACACATCCAGCAAGCAAAGCACCATCTCAATCCACTTCAATTTTCAACTGATTAGGCTGAGAGTGTCACACGACCAGCAGCCTAATTCCATCATATCTATCTTTATTTATCTTGTTTTATCATATTAGAAATCATATCTCATTTGTTTTTGAATTTGTTTTCAGGATCATAACTTGCATTCCATCATATCGCCCATCCGATCATATCTTTGGTCGATCCATCAAGCTTCCATCAACCATTTTGCCATCCCTGATTTCCAGCCTGCAACATTTGGTATCAGAGCTCAAGCTCCTGAATCAGGTCCATCTATCCTTGCATCATTCATATTTGCTTGCATTTATTTTTTCATTCATAAACCAAAAAAAAAAATCCATAAAAACAGTTTTTGCATTGTTATTGTTCTTAAGAAAAGAAAACAAAAGAGAATAATTTTCTTGCATTTGATTCACGAAATTAGTTTGAAATTATTGTCTAGTTGTTTGCATTCATTCCCCAGCTCCACTTGCCATTTTTAGATTTTGTGCATTCATTTTAGAAAAGTCAAAAAAAAAAAAAATCTGCATTCCATATTTGTTTCTTGTTTTGATCTTGCATAAAAATAAAAAAATAAAAAGGCATAGCATTTTATTAAATTTCGTGCATACCATATTTGTTTCAAAAGTTTGTTATTGGCATTCAAAAAAAAAAATTATTCAGCTTAGTTTATATCATTTTGGGTTCAAGCATACATATTTGTTTCCATTTTCGGTTACTTGCATAAGAAAACTCAAAAAAAAAAAAAAAATTCATCATTGTTAGTTTAATTTCCATATTTTCTTTCCATTTGTGTTTCTTATCATATCATATAGTTTAATTTTGAGTTTACATTCAGAAAACCAAAATAAAAATTATTTATTGCATAGTTATTTTATATCGGTTCATATTTACATATTTTATCGGTTTAGTTAAATTGCATCATTGCATTTGTCTTATTTTGGTTCTACCAAAACTTCCAATACTTTCACTTGCTCTTTGAGATTGTTTTCAGGAAGCAATGGAAGAGGAGGGACAGGGCCAAAACCTAAAGGCCACATTGAGCCAACAGTCCGTAGCTCTACAAAAGCTCCAAATTAAGATTGCTCAACTGGAGAAAAGAAATCAGGCACAAGGCCAACGACCCCAGCAAGGAAAAACAAGATGTGGAGATGCACCAGGGGCTATATATGTCGAGCCCAAGCCACCAGATCCTTCAAGGATCAATCAGACTCCAACTTCTAATACCCACAACCCTTTTGTTGTTAATTCTCGGTTTGATTATAACTCTTTTGCTGATAAAATTGAAATCTTTAAATTTTCAGTAAAAAGAGGTTATCTTAGATGGGAGAGGAACCTTGATGAATGGTTTCACTTCAACAACATCCTGAGGAAAGAAAGGCTAGCTTATGCTATTGATCAACTTAGAGAAGAAGCCTTTAAATGGTGGGTACAAGAAGAAGATGATAGGCGGTTTTACAATGAGCCAACTATCAAAACGTGGAGAGCTCTTAAGTAAGTCATGAGGGATAGATTTGCACCAGAGTTTACAAGTTCTGAAATCCAAGAACTATTCCCAAGGAGGTATCTAACTCATGGTTTCAAAGAAGCAAGAAAAATTGTGGCACAAGAAGGTCAAAGAGTCTTGCCTCAACAAGACTACTTTCAGCCAAACCAAGGGCACGCCATTGTACACTGCTTAGACCAGAAGAGTGACATCCCAGAGGCCATGAAGATGAGTAAAATTGTCGGCCAAAACACTTTGATCAGGTCCAAAGAAAAACAGGAGCATGCTACTATGCAAGTAAAGGCTAAGGTAAGTCCTATACTTGATGATATTGTTCATAAATCATCTACCACATGTATGATGCACTTGTCTTTGTCCAAGAGTGTTATTACAGGTATTAAAGAGTCTAGATCCCACGGAGATGACACACTAAGAGCAAACCTTCTAATGGACCAGAAGGAAAAGCAATCAAATTTCCTTAAAGAAGCAAAACCAGTAATAAAAGTATCAAACCAAGGCAAGTGTCTAACACATCCTTTAGCTACTGGTTTAAACGTGAATCTTCTTGGTACAGGGGTACCAGATGAGAGCCATATTCTTACTGAGGTTACAAGGACCGAACCAGTACATGAGCTCAATCAAAATCCACACTACAAGTGGAAACCGAAATCTGAACAAAAGATTGTTCAAGTGCCAAAACCTGAGGTAAATTTCACTCTAGATCATCATGATATTATTAATTCCATGACAAGATTAATGCACTGTCTTGTACAAGGAAAAGTGAAATTATTACAGGAAACCAAGGTGAGTACAAGGCAAAGAAAGAACAAGAAGTTCTTGCTGCCACAACTGATTTAAGGGTTAATTGTTCTATGTTTATATCATTTTATAAATCCTTTTATTTTGGTATAATATACTTGTCTTTGCCAAGATGTTTTGATCCAGGTATAAGTCAAGAAGAACATAAAAACCGAGCTGAGCTATCACAAAAAGATGGTCATACCAACCAAGGTAAACAGTTGCAAGAAAGGAAGCCATCTAACCAAATCTGTCCAAAGAAGAATATCATTCTTCATCATGCTGATGCACCCAAGGTAAATCCGGCCATAACACATTCTGTTCATAAAACTCCAGTATCAGATATAATTCACTTGTTCTTTGTCCAGAATGTTAAAAAAATTTCAGGTTGCAAAGAAGAACGCTTCAAAGAAATCCCACCGGATAATCTTTTGTTGCGAGGAGGATCCATCCCAGAGATGGTCAGAATCGAGCCTACTAGGAGTATGAAGGACCATCCACTGAAGAAGAGAGGCAATGCCAAAGTCCATAGAAGAGGCGTGATCATATCCTATTTGCTGAAAGAAGAGCCACCTGATGCACAATCCATCCCCAAACCGAAACAATATCAAGGTAAGACCTTAGAATCTCAAAAGAATATGAAAGCTGACTTGCTCTATCTTGGTACAGGTTATCCAGTTTCGAGGTCGAAACTTTGTCAAGGGGGAGGGTATGATGCGGCCATCAGATCAGCAACTGAACCAGAGGTCAACCCAAAGCCCTACTTAACCAGCCAAGACGCCAGCCAGGACATACGTTCACTAAAATCGCCATATCTTACAAACCAGGAGGGTTTAAATGCTGAGGATAATTGTTATGGATTCTAAACTCAAGAAGGAGTCCAGGACAACTGGAATCGGCCCAAAATATTCAGGGATCAAGAAGTTATAAATTTTACAATTCAGAGGTTTCTCAGCCCGTCCATCTGCGAGTATGCGACTTTAGAAGAGGATTCAAGCCCAAAGAAGAAGAGTCCTGAACCAAAAATGATTATAGGAGTCAAGAGGAGTTTATTAGCTTTACATAAAGCCCAAGATCTCGAGAAATGGCCAAGGAAATTGGAAGATATGATCAATTTCCCAAAACCGGTCAAACCAGCTCTACACTTGCCTTATTTGGAAGATTCGGGATTCACATCAAACCAACCTCAAGAATGGCAGCCAGGAGACCTTCTAAGTCATTCAGAGGCACTCCACAACATCCTAGGAAGCACCATGCCACACTGGATCAGGTGGATCCCAATTAAACCAAAAGATCAAGCCGGTTTGCATCAATTGGCCAAACCGATATTATTTAAGGAATGTCTTCTACTCCTTCAGTTTGGTTCGACCCAAACGTATCTATGGAAGCCAGGACATAATATAAACCATCCAGAAGACATCCAAGAAGTCCTCAGCTGCACCAGCACCCAGGAGATCAGGAGGATCTCTCTTCCCATCAACCTTCCATATTTGGCAGCAACTACACTAAATGCTTTGAAGAAGTCTCTACAGATATTTATTCAAGACCAACGGCCATATTCTCCATCAAGGCAACTCAGAGACATGTCAGGAAGACTTCTTGACCGTGGCTACATCCAGAAGCTGTCCAGATACAAGATCATCCAAGATTCCTTTTTGAAGGCACAAATCGAGCTAACGGCTAGTTTCCATGGAGCCATCAAAACCTTCTCATCCAAGACTTTTATTTCGATTTATTTTCTTTCCTTATGTCATTTTCAGACTGTTAGAGAGTCCTTCGTCGAGCCTATAAAGCTCTAGTCTTTGTTTCATTGTAGATCACCCCATTTTTAAGGTAATAAGAATTATTCAGTTTTTCTAGTTTTCTTAAAACTATTGTTCTAAGACTTTTGAGTTTGTGTGAAGCAACTCCAAAGCACCTTGACTTATCAAGGCTCCTTTCCATAGAGTCTTGTGGCGTCCTCAATCCCCCATCCTTCCATTCCAATTCGTTTGCCAAACTTGAGAGTGATACACATCCAGCAAGCAAAGCACCATCTCAATCCACTTCAATCATCAACTGATTAGGCTGAGAGTGTCACACGACCAGCAGCCTAATTACATCCTATCTATCTTTATTTATCTTGTTTTATCATATTATAAATCATATCTCATTTGTTTTTGCATTTGTTTTCAGGATCATAACTTGCATTCCATCATATCGCCCATCCAATCATATCTTTGGTCGATCCATCAAGCTTCCATCAACCATTTTGCCATCCCTGATTTCCAGCCTGCAACACCTCTGCACTGGATCACATCCTCAGACTTCAAAGTGTTCTCTTGTCCACAATCTACCAATTCAGAAAAACAAGTTTAGCAAACTAAATCATTCAGAACTTGTGTAATGTCTGAGGCTGCTTGGGATAAGCTTGATAAGCAGAGCTCCTCCTCAAAACAATACAGAAACGTACTCAAAAGAGGCATGTCTTGACAAATCACCTTTTCTCATATGATGATAAGAACACGTTTAAACCTTTCAAAATCACAAAGCTACCATCTTTAACAGACGCGATACATATGGTATTATCAAGTTCTGATTCAAATTTTTCGATGAGAGGAAGAAGATGGTTACCTCCGCATACGTAAGTAACTGGTTCTGGCTGTTGATCCATGATAACGAATTGAATCCACAAAGCTAGGGTTTATGCAGTGACGAGAAAAGAGGATCCGGCGACGAGAGAGGTAGGAGAAGTCCGAAGGCAGTCAGAGACAGCCTGAAACGAGGTCCGAGCAGGTCGCGACACAACTCCGTCGGAGGTCTCCGGCTTCGAGACGTGTGATCGAGAAAAGAGAAAGCGGCATCGGATGATTTCGTCGAGACAGAGGAAGAACGGTGATTGTTTGACACATGTTACATAAGCAACGCTTCTTGTGAAGCTTAATTAAGCAGCGCTTCTTATTTAATTACACAATTTTCTTTTTTTTTACCTAAAAACACTAAGCAACCGGGTTAAGCGTCTGCGTTGTTGATGCTCTAAGTCTACATCGAATAGAGCCCAAATACATCAAAAATAAAGTATAATACACTTAAGGACGTGGTTAGACCATAGATGGGCCATGGAGGTCGATCATTTATCTTCATGGACCGATAAGGTCTTTTTCAGCCGAATTTTTCCTAGGCGCTCGTCCATAACTTGAACAAAGTGTTGAAATTCTTCCTGATAAGCATTGAGACGTGAACATATAGTTGGCCCAGCCAAGGAAACAAGTGGAACGAGAATATCCTATTTTGGGCCGAAAGAATCTTGTTTTGTCCATCTTCAATTCTAGTCTGATCCGACACCTTCTTGACTTGATTGGTTTGTTCCTCAAGCCCACTTGCACGAGGAAACTGGCATCCATAGGTCATACTGAGCTCAAACAGGTTGCTCCTCATCTCCTCTCTGTTTAGGTCATGTCGGTTGCACCTTTATCTCCATGCGCAAGTTCGTCCAGTTCACCCGTCGATGATTCAATCAGCTCGTCCTCTCCAAACTCGTCCAGTTGGTTGCAGCTTTCTTGTTCAAGTTGTTTCCAAGCCGTATCAAGATTGATTTCTCTATCTCGGTCCGGAACCTCATGATCATCCCAATAAGACTTTGAAACAGTCCTTTTAGCCAAGCATTGATTAGTAGCTTAGCTAATCCCTTCACTGGACTTCATGAAGTTTGAAACTAATCGAGCTGATCAGGATCGTATCACAAGGGGTAATGCTATAAGTGAAGAAGTTCAGACGATAGATAAGACTATAACATGGAAACTTGTAGACAAACCCTGTTGGGAATCCATGTCCAACTCTATATTGTTTGATTAGTATGATATTTTCCACTTTGGGTCTTAGTCAAGTCTGCATGGTTTTACTTTTGGTTTTCTTCCCAAAAGGTCTCGTGCTAATTAGAGTTGGACATCTCTTTATATATTAGACACTCCTTGTCTAAATTTTCAATGTGGGACTTGAATTGACATCTCTCATTCTTCCCCTCAAATCAAGGACCACACTCTTCTTGTGTCCTTTTCATTTTAATGAAATTCCCTGGCACCTTATCTTGTCGCGTCTTCGACATCAGGGTCTTAATCTCTGCTGAACCTCTCTTTCCACCTTGAAGGGTTTCATTCCTATTCGAAGGGTATTCTGGTATTCTTGTAGATTTCGTCAACTTGACTCTGATGCCAATATTGGGAATCCATGTCCAACTCTATATTGTTTGATTAATACGATATTTTTTATTTTGGGCCTTAGACAAGCCCGCATAATTTTACTTTTGATTTCCTTCCCAAAAGACCTCATGCTAATTAGAGTTGAATATCTCTTTATATATTAGACCGTCTTTGTTTAAACTTCCGATGTGGGACCCCACCTGAATTGACATCTCTCAGACCCATAAACAAAAGTAACATCATTTTGAAGCGGTTATATTGTATCAAGAGGGATGCATATGGACGTATAATAAAGTACAAAAAAAGGTTCACCATGAATGGTTTAAAGCAAAGTACAACGAGTTTGGAATTAGACCAAACCACAATTAAAAGGAAGTGTTGAAGGTAACTGAGTTTAGTAAATGGGTGAACCAACTATTATTGAAATAAAAACACCAAGTCTAAGTAAGAAATACAGTAACTGAATATGGTCTCCAAAATTTAGGACCTGCTCTACGAGGAACAACTAGAAATTATCGTATAATAACTATAGCACTGAACATATGTAGTTCGAAAAGGTGGAATAACATGTGCTGAGAGTTTGTTTGACTTATGAAGCTACAAGAATCTCCATGGCGTCTTTTGGGAGGATGGTAGTTTCAAGAAAAACACGAGGAAATCAAGATCGGTCATGGGCATAATTCAGCCAAACACTGGTTTATGACTCAAAAATTTTGTGTATTAAAATTATTACTAAATCATCTACAGTTCTGAAAATCTTATGGCCGGTCCGGAGGAATTGGAGTTCTTGAAGTGGTGATCTTACCGTTTTAAATTGGTTGGTTCGATTCTACCGAACCGGGTCCATACTGAGACATTCTTCTTTTTCAGGTTTCTGTAAACGTTTTTGCACTCTTGGTTTTACATTTTACTTAATAAATTATTATTCAAGGTTTTTTTTTTTTTTTTTGAAACACTATATAAAACGTTTAAAAGATGCAGTAATAGAAAAGTTGGAGTTTGATCCAAAAAAAAAATAGAAAAGTTGGAGAAGAACGAAGAAAGACCATATCTTCACTCGTCTTTTAACTCACTCTTTATTAACCTTATAAAACTAAAAAAGAAGCAAATCACCCTTCCATAAATCCCTTGAGATTCAAATCCGAGGGTCCACCTTCCGCCGCAGCATCAACGGCCAGCGTCTTCCACCTCGCCGCATTCCTTCTCATCTCATCCGCGTCTTCTCCGCCTCCCATCACCTTCTCCAGACACCATCTCAACTCATCTCCATCCACGTGTCCTTCATCCCCTTCCTTCACTCTCACTCCAATCCCCCACACATCCTCCACAAGCTTAGCAGTCGTGCACTGATCCGCGAACTGCGGAAACGCCACCACCGGAACACCGTTCTCTAAGCTCTCGAGAGTCGAGTTCCAACCGCAATGAGTCACAAAACACCCCACCGAGGGATGCGCCAAAACCGCCGTCTGAGAGCACCACCCCACCACCAGACCTTTATCATCTCCTCTGATCAAGTCCACGAAACAACTCTTCTTCTCTTCAGCTTTCGTCTCCTTCACCACCCATAAGAACGGTCTTCCTGTGGCCAACACGCCTCTAGTGAGCGCCTCCATGTGTTTCTCCCACAAACCGTCGCCGTGCGAGCCTAAGGACACGTAAATCACCGACTTCTCGGCCTTCGAGTCTAGCCACTTGATGTAATCCTCGTCTGATGATCTGAAAAGATCGGCTTTACCGGTAGAAGAATCGTCGGAAGAGGAAACCAACGGTCCGACCGGAATCATTCTGAGTTTCTCGACGGAGGTTAACGCTTCCGGTTCCAGTTCGGTGAAAGTGTTCACCAAGACTTTGGGGTTCGACTCCGAGTCGAGAGCTTCGATGTGTTCTCTCAGCGTTACAAGAGCGGACGGTAACACATTCGACGGCTGGAGAAACGACGGGAGGTCTCGGGTGGAGAGCGGTGGCAGTTTCTGTAGTTTAATCGGTTCAGTGTCGAAGAGGTGGCTGTGAGAGGCGTTGAAGTAGTAGTAGTAGATGTCGAGTACAGTGGCGGGCTCAATCCAGAGAAGCGTAGCCGGGAGGTGAAACTCACGCGCCACCGTAGAAGCCCAAGGGACGAGCACCGAGTAGATAACGCCGGTGATTGGCTCTGTGGCGGCGTTTCCGTCGAGATTGGCTCTGATGATGTCACTCAGGGCGTCTGAGCCACGGCGTTTGAACTCGGACATGTAGTTTTTCTGGTCCTCGAAGGACTTGGGACCTTCGTCGAATCCATCGGAGAACCAAGCGTAGGACAAGCCTTCGGTGGAAGGTGGCTCGCCCATACGACGGAGAGCTGAGATGGTGGTCGCGTATGTGATGGTTGCTCCGTGATGGATGAGGCGGTTGGCTAGTTTTATCGCAGGGTTTATGTGACCTTGCGCCGGGAAAGTTACAATCAAGTAGTGAGGACGATGACTACAACCGTTAACCGAGTTGGCCATTTTTAGTGTTTTGAGGATGTCGAAGTTTAAAGGAACACACGAAAGGCTTTTATAGATAACTAGAACATTCAAACTCTATTTATAGCAAAACAATTATATATAGTTAATCAATGATTAAGTATAAAAAACGGTAAAGGATTATGACTAACTAATTGATCATCTTTACACTGTTCTGTCTCGGACACAACCGGTGGTTGAGAAAAGTCTTTTTGTGACGACCGATGAGTAAAAGAGCCAACCGACGCGACAAGTAAGAAGACGGTATAAATAATATCTCAACCTCCACACCCACCAACCAGACCATTGTGTAATATAACAGACCTAATTACTTACACGGGAGATTACTTCAATACAAAAACTATACGACAATAGTGATAATTTAGATAAACCATGTTAAATTACAACTAGTGAAGTGAATTCTCCAAAAACTGAAAGTAGTCCTGTTGTTTCGAGGCTTCGGCATAGATTTTTGTTTAGTTTTCTAATTCACCAAATCTAAAACGCTTTTAATTCTCTTCGTCTGACCGGTAGATGAGAAGTGTCTTTGTGATGATTCTACTTTTAGCATGCGGAAGATCAATTTAACACCGAAATCAGCTCATCATATCAGAGTGTACTAAAACAGAGATTACAAACTTTTGAAATAAATCTCCCATAATAAAAAAAAACTAAAACTGAAACTACTAAAGCCGTCTCTTTGAAAAAGAATCTGGTTCGGTTTTTCTAAAATAGGAGAGTTTAGTGTTCAAGGTGGAACACATACTCTGTCAAGCGTTGCAGCTTCGAAGAATCCACCTTTTGCTCTCTTTTAATCGCTTGCTTCTTCACGGTCACCATTTGAGATGCTGCATCCACTGTCCATCCTTTCTCCACAACATCTGTGTATATATCCAACATACAAAAATACACTTATAGATTTCTCATTCCGAAACAAAGATGGTTGATCTAAGCTATGACATTGCGAGTATTGTCCCAAAGGATAACTTTTTGAGTCTAGTTTCGTTATAAGAATGATTAAGTTGAAATCTTAGAACTGATGAGGCCGAGGAAATTGCAGAAAAAGAAAGCTTACAAGTAGTGGCATCATCTTCTGTCATCCCTAGGAAAAGAGCCAAATCAAGGATGGTAATTGTGGAGTAGGCAGACAACAAAAGCTGAAACATCCTTTTTGTGTAAACATCTTCAAACAAAACCAAACACAGCTACATAAGTTTGTCAGCTTAGTTCAAGAAACCGTTTCATAATAGCTAATGGTATACATACCTGAGAAAGCAGCAACCATATCTTTAGCATCTTGACTCCAATCAAAACCCCGGATAGCTTCATATACACCAGCATAGTCACGTGTCCAGAGCTTCTGACCAATCCTCCAAGCAGCAGCAACTTCAGGCTTGCTCTCCTTCACACTCGTAGGTATTGTTTTCCATAGGAAACGTGCACTATCACTGCATTATTTTTTTATCATTCCAGAATTATCCAGACAAGCAAAATAGCACACATCAAAAAGCAACTTAGTCATGTACAAAGTAGAGAACAGCAAAATTATAGCTCTATAATCAATCATAGGATCTACAATTTCAACTCGAAGCAGAAAGAGCAATTAAGAATCGCTATATTAACGGCGAAAACGATATAAACAAAGAAGTAAAGTAATTTAAACAGACCAATCGTCAAGGTAGAAGTAACCGAGAAGATGGATTGCGTAAGGCCAGTCATCCTGGAATGAGATTCCTTCGGCAGAGACCTATTTGATTACAATCGAACGAAGGATTATCATTGACGAAATCCATAAACCCTAGCGAACACCAGAAACAGTGATAACGAGAGAAAAAATTGGGACCTGAAGCATGAGAGTATCGCAGATGTCGGCGATTTTATCAAAGGATTTGACGGCTAAAGCATCGGTAACAGGAGAGAGATCCATGACTGGTTTACTCTTGGAGATTTGCGAAGGGGGGGACGATCGCTAGTTCTTCACAAACCCACTGTAAAGGAAAAGAAAAGAAAAAAGACAATTTGTTCTCCGGTTATAGGTTTTATTATTTACTAGGTTCTGGTCCGCGCTACGCGCGGATAATGTTTCAATATTTGTTTTGGAAATATAGCGCGGATAATGTTTCAATATTTGTTTTGGAAATATAGATTATATTTTAAAATTTTGGTGTTTCAATTGATTAGAGGTCGAAACTATTATAATTTAATATTAAAATTATTTTTAAGTTGATAAATGAAAAGAAAAAGTTACGAAAGAGTGATGTTTTAATTAAGATTTTTTTTTAGTTTTCTACTTTTCTTTGTTATTAGTTTCTATTTACAACAATCTTTAAAAATTGTTACGTTGTTTTCATATATTATGTTTTCTAAAAACATCATATTAGTAATAGTATATTTTAAAAGTATAACAAATGTACTGTTCCATTATTTGATTCAAAGTTGTTCATTTATATATATTGAAATAATATAAAGTTTAAGTGTATATTTGTATGTCATATTTGTCATTTAGTGTAGCCATAGTGATTTTTATCGTTTTATTGTTTTAGTTTATTTTTATTATGCGCTTTAACTTTTTTAAAAATATTAATATTTTCTAATTGAGAGTTGTTAATGATAGACCATATTGATTTGAAATATTTCTATAAATACTGATTATATATATAATGTTTAATATTTTAGTAATGTGTAGATAAAAGAAGTTGTCATATGAATTTTAACTAACTTAATTTTTTTGAACAGAATGATTAGTATTCTTAACTATTATATTTCTTTTGGTAGCATATTTGTATTTCTATTAGTGATTTTTTTAAATTGGTTTCCATAACATGTAATCTTTGGTAGAATTCATTGAGTTAGTAGAACTTAGTTTTTTGGTTGGTATTTGTAGATTTTTATGAAACTAATCAGTTATCTTACTGTTTTTTTCGTTTAATAGTTTTTAGCTGTATACTACGGTATATTTTTATATGTAGTAACTATTTTTAAAATAATGAGGATACATAACGATTAAAAGGTTATATCAGCTAATCACATATTCAAAAGAATGATTAAAATTTAAAAACTTGATATTGCTTTATGAAGGTAATGGATATATGTGATTCTGATTTGTTTCTATAATAGTTGTTTTTACTTGGTTGATGTTAACTTTCTAAGGAGTTACTATTTGATATCGATTTAATTTTAACAAAGCTTATTTTGAACTAAAATATGTAGCTATATTTTCTTATTCGGTGTATTAGAAGCGTAAGATTTTATAAATAAAAATGAGTATGTTTAATATAATGATTACTCGAGTCATTTACAATGTACATTTTAAATTGTAGTTTAAAATTACCCTTTTACTTTAAAATTGACATATAATATAAATTTAGAACATATGAATTTTCTTTTAAGATACAAAAAAATTCTAAAATGAATTGTTTCACTTTATTAAATTAAAAGGTAATTTGATATTCTGTGTGTTATTCTTATTTGCCTATTTAAAAAACTATTATAATTTGATGGAAAACAATACAATTTAGAAATACATAAATAGTTATATAAACCGATTATAGATACAAATATAAGAGAATTATAGATATTAACTTTATTTATTTGAGAAGTTAACAACTGAAACATTAGATTTTTTTTTTGCAT
The DNA here is from genome assembly GCF_020379485.1 of Brassica napus. Lineage (NCBI taxonomy): Eukaryota > Viridiplantae > Streptophyta > Magnoliopsida > Brassicales > Brassicaceae > Brassica > Brassica napus. The sequence goes on from NC_063451.1 coordinate 16,663,632, forward strand.
GTTTTTTAAAGTATATATCATATATTTACCACATTCAGAGTGTTGCAAATAAAAGGTCTTGTCAACCTTCCTAGAAATGAAGTAATTCTATGGGTGCCACATAAGACAAAATATTATCAAATCTTTATTATTTAAAATCATTAATTATCATATATATTATAATTCCGTATGTTCTATTTAAGAAAACAATGAAGACTATTTTTATATTAATAATTAATTATATGATTAGGGTTAATGAACAGTATAATATATGTTTAGATGAACTAAATTATTTTTCTAAGCTTAATTTTCGTGATGACATGTGTCATGGTTCAAAGGTTGTAATGTTTCTCTTTTAATATATAGAGGATGTCTACGTGAAAAAATGATGTTCCCAAAAATGTAAAATAACACATTTCAAATTTTTTGTTCATTGATAATTATATTATCCCATTTAAGATGTGTTTAGCACAAAAGGAAGGGTTTCAATATATTTTACTTGATATAAAATAATATACTCAATAATATTTTATCAGCTATTCAAAAAAAATCTATGCAATTTCTATTGAATAATTTCTTCTCATTTTACTTTCTCTTAACCGCCAAAACACTACACAAGTTCATCTTTCAAGCAGTTATCTATTTCGTATGGAAGGAGCGTAATGGAGGTCTTCATTCAAATGAACATAAGCAACCTATTTTGGTGATCAGGGGGAGGCTGAGTGTTTTCTAGATATTTAGATAATTGGAAACCTTTTTTTTAGTTCAGGGTTGGACCAGTCCGTTGGTATTTTAGTTTTTAAAAATATTCTCCACATGTATAAGATTGGGCTGGAATGGAGCAAGGTTGGGCCGGAACTTCAAATTGGTTTGAAACCCAGCCCGTAGTGACATGGCATATTGATTGGTGGGGAATATTTCTACCCATGTGGCACCCCTTAGAAACTCCAAAAATAGTACCTTTTATATAGTAGGATTCAAATCCTTTTCAATACGGTTAGTTTAAACCGATCCTAATTCAATTTAAACCACGCCAAAAAGTTGAACCAATATAAAGTGATATACCATGGCGTGGGTATAGAAAATACGGTTTGCATATACCAATTCTGGCTGTGTCGGGTCATGATCCTGGTTCAACAGAAGCAAGAGAAACCATACAAGCTGGCATTCATGGACGCCTTCTTGGAGAAACACATGAATCATGACCAACTTGCAAAGGTCATCAGAGATGTCAAAAGAAATATATGGCTCGACATGCTCAATATCATTAGGCTTTTCTATTTTTATTCTCATCCAAATCTAGTTTCTTCTGAAATAAGCTTTCCTAGCACTAAATATCTCTAACATTATCTATCTATGATTCAGAATCAATAAATCGGATTTCATGGAAAAGGGAGTTCTGTATGCAAAACCATCTTCTATCAGGCTCTAGTTTTATTTACAAATTAGGATAAGACATGCGCTTTGCACAAGGTGAATTTATATGAAAATTATTTAAGAAATATCGTTTGGAAAATTAAAATTTATATTCTTGATCGAATTAATATTTTTGGTCCCTAAATAATTTTTTAAAAAGTTGAACCAATATAAAGTGATATACCATGGCGTGGGTATAGAAAATACGGTTTGCATATACCAATTCTGGCTGTGTCGGGTCATGATCCTGGTTCAACAGAAGCAAAAGAAATATATGGCTCGACATGCTCAATATCATTACGCTTTTCTATTTTTATTCTCATCCAAATCTAGTTTCTTCTGAAATAACCTTTCCTAGCATTAAATATCTCTAACATTATCTATCTATGATTCAGAATCAATAAATCGGATTTCATGGAAAAGGGAGCTCTGTATGCAAAACCATCTTCTATCAGGCTCTAGTTTTATTGACAAATTAGGATAAGACATGCGACTTGCACAAAGTGAATTTATATGAAAATTATTTAAGAAATATCGTTTGGAAAATTAAAATTTATATTCTTGATCGAATTAATATTTTTGGCCCTTAAATAATTTTTTAAAAACTTTTTTGTTAATTACATAATTTGTTTACTGATAAGCTGATCCGATTTTAAAATATTTTAAGTCAAAAAATCGCTTATCGCATAAGAACCTAACGTTTAGGCCGAAAAATCTCATGTCTATTATTTGGTTATAATGAAACTATGCCAGTTCGGTTTTCTATCATGATTTAGCAATTTAAAAGTTAATTATGGTTATGAGACGTTTACGTTCACGTGCCAATCCTATCTATCTTCAATATTTTCTCATTTTTGTGTCGCTTTTTTCATTTTGGTTATTGCTCGATATAAATATTGATATTTGAGTTTATTTTCATTTTTTTATTTTGTTTTGGCATGAGATTTAGAATATGTTTAAGTTTTAAAATTATTAAAAAGATACAAGATTTGCGTCTTGAGCAGAATAAAAAATTTATATTTATTACTTATTTTATGTTTTCTGCATATTATGAAATAATAAAATAATAATTATATCTCAAATTAGTGGAAACAGAATCTACACTGTGGGCTGAGACACAAATAGTGAATGAATAAAGGACAACACCACAAATAGGGAATATGATTTTGCCGTCAATTCCAGGAAGATGATGTTTCACAGATGGGTCATGGAAAGAGGGGGATATGTATTCAGAACAAGGCTGGCTTAGTACCTTAGAAGGTTTTGATGGATTGTTGGGGGCGAGGAATGTTAGGGCCAGTCTTTCTCTTCTTCATGCGGAGATGGAAGCGTTCCTTTTGGCTATGGAATGTATGAGGAATTTACGTCAGTTTCAGGTTACGTTTGCAACGACTGCTCTCAATTGGTGAAGATGGTTTCAGAACAGGAGGAGTGGCCAGCATTTGCAAATTATTTGGAAGATGCCAAGACCCTGAAAGAGAACTTCATACGATCAGAGATCATCTATGTACCAAGGACACAAAATACAATGGCGGATAGACTAGCACGCAGTGTTAGACAGCAGCCGTCTTTTGTCGTTCACATGGATGCAGATCACCCAGTTTGGTTTACAGAGTTAGTATGAGTCTCTAAAAGTTGATGACAAAAAAAAATTTATTGAATAACTAAGAAATCAATTACTATTATGTAATCAAACGACCGATCTTGTTTATTCGCAATCATTATAGAGTAAATAAATCAAAACAATCAATCTTATCTATCGTATATGATATATAATTAAATTTAAATGATATTAACATATATATAGTATACTTTTAATATGAATTTATATTAAATGAAGTTTCTACTCATATGATTTTACGATTATTTGCATATTTATGTAACAAAATTTTACACCAACGATTTTTTTTAATGTGGAATGTTTAGTGGTTTCAATATTCTATAATCATTTTAAAAAAATGAAGATTTCAAAATTAAAATATTAACTTTTCAATATATGTTCAACACATATATCAAAATATAAGTATGTATTTCCATATGATATATAGTTTAATTTAAAAAATATGAAATATATGTATATATATTAACATAAACACCTATTAAAATAAAATTGTTTATTCATATGATTTTATAATCGTGTTATCTTATTATAGAAAAAAATTTAAATTTGATCACAAAATTTTGTGTGAGACTTTTAGCTATTTAATAATTTATACTCGTTTTGAAAAATTCAAAATACAACATCTACAAAAAGAATCTAAATTTTTATTATATGATTAATGTAATTGTGTAATTTATTTTAATAATAAATAATCAAACAAAAATGATAGAAAGTATACAGATTGTTAGCAAATCTTTAGTATTTAAAATCATTAATTGCTATATATATCTTAATCACATTAGGTAATTTCGTAGGTTTTATTTAAGGAAAGAATATAAAATAATTTCAATTTGAAAAATGAATAGTGAATAATGGACATACTATATAATATAACATTCTCTAGCAATTTAATTTTGGACTAACAAAATTTTCAATTGATTCTCAAGCCGTCACGTAAGCAAAAATTAGCATTATAATTACGTGACAACGCAGAATGATACTTTTTTAACTAGTACAAACTACATGTTATAATTTTTTAAATGTTTCTCTATTAATATATAGGGGATCTCCCAAAAAAACTTTAAAATGTTTTTATGACGTAGCCTACAAAGATGAAAATAATATTTCATTAAAAAGGTAAAAACCATTTGTACCCTTTTCAATAAACAAATAAATATTAAATATGATTTTTTTTTAATTTTGGAAAAAGAATATTAAATACTTTTTTCAAAGTTTTTGCTTTCGAACTTTTTTCCTTACACCCCTTTTCCAAAAATATTTTATTAAAATTATTATTATTCATTTATGCTTTAAATTTTTAATTCTAAATCTTAATCCCAGAACCTAAATCCACGTACCTCAAAATCTAAACTCTAATTTGGAGCACTTTGGAACTTGAAAAAAAACTGATGCTCAAAAGATCAAGCAAAGCAAGTACTTGAAGCCAGTGTCCATCGACACTAACATTGGTGTCGGTCAACACCCTTTGTGAGCAAGTAAACCCGACGTGTTTTAGTAAAGTTTCAAGAAATACAATTTGACCTAGAAATTTTCTTTATTAGTGATGTTCATTTAGCAGACGCAGCTTCTTGCAGCTGTGGTTGAGACTGCGTTATGTTTGTTTGGTTGTTGTTCGTTTTGCAGACGCAGCCGCAACCGCAGATTGTTGTTCGTTTCGTAGACGTTGTATGTTAACGCTGACGCTGGACGCAGATTAAGTGTTGTTCGTTTGGCAAAAGCTGCGGCTAATTTCATTTAATTCATATTTTATTTTTATAAATTTTTATAACTGTATTTTAAATCAATAATAGGACAATTCTCTCAAATAGACCATTTTTAAGTTTTTGTCACAAAAAGAGCACTCAATGAAAAAAATGACCAAAATAGGTTTTAGTAAAGAAGCAGAAAAACTCTTATACCCTAGATATATAAATATAAATTAAAAAATAATATTTTTTATAGGTTCGAATTATATGGTTTCAAATTTGAACTTTTGTATAAATTTTATTTTTCAAAAACGTTTTTTTCCAAAATATTTTTATTTATTTTTTCAATTGTTTTTTAAATTCGAAAATCTTTTTGAGACTATTTAAAAAAAAAATTAATGTCTAGATTAGTTAACCATAGGGGTATAAATATATATTTATTTCTTTAATGAAACATTTTGGTCATTTTGATTCTTAGGGGCTATATTTGTGATAAAAACTTTTTTTAAAGCTATCTAAAAGTGTTTCTCTAAATAGCATGTAGTTTAAATATATTTACATCCATAAAATATTATATTTTATTAATAATAAATTTTTAGTCAAATATATAAATATAACAACATTTTTGTCATAAAACATAAGCTAAATTTAAACAAAAATAATATATCAAAATATTTATCACAAAACAAAATCTAAATAATACATAAGTCTTAAGTAAATAAAACAAATATTAAATGATAATCAAAGTTATAAGCAAAAAAAAACCAAGTCATTAACTAAAATATTTAATACGCTAAATTGTCTCTACTATATTCATTTGCGATGTTCTTACGCAAAGCCTTCATCGCTTTATCACCGGTTGGCTCATATACAATATGTCCACCACCACCATCATCATTATTATCTTCTTCTTCATCACCATCATTATCAACTTCTTCTCCTTCTCCATCATCATCACTTTGCCATTACACAAAATCACAATCTTCCCGATGTGAATCACGTATGAAGTTGTGTAGTGCCATTGTCGATGTTACCAGCTTTATCCATTTGAACAGACCATACTTTGGATGCTTACAATTCAAAATCTCTCTTTTTGCTTTCCATACTCCAAATGTCCTCTCAAACAGTGATCTCAGAAGTTAATGCTTTTGGTTAAACAACTCTCATACACTAACTAGTGGTCCTCCTCTAGCAAACTGACCAAGATGATATCGCATAATACGATGCGTACCAAGATACCCTATCCTGGTAAGATATCCTGGGTCAACTAGATAATACTTTCTAGGAGGAAGATGTGGGAAAGAAGCCTCATTTCTCGCACAATGAGTAAAGACCTTTGTATCATGTGCTCTACCATGTACACCGAGATATGCAAATATGAAATTCATATTAAAGTTATATAGAGCAAGATCATTCATTGTAGGATTTTACTTTCTTCCTTTATATGCTTCTACATTTTGACTTGGAGGGCGAACCGGCACATGAGTTCCATCAAGTGCTCCAATACAATGTTTGAAATAAGGTCAATATTGATCATCATTCTTCAAAACATGATTTACTCTTGCAAACTCGCCTTATTGTGGTTTTAGTTTATCCTCTGCAAACTTGAGAAGAGCACTCAAGAAATCATCAAGCTTTCTTTTTACAATATCCAATGACCGTTGATACCTTTCACATATATCCTCATAGTCTTATCCTGATCAACCACCTTAGGAAACATCACAACAAATTCCTCAATGTAGACATTGTGAGAGTCTTGTAATTCATATCGCTCAGTTAGCATCTTACACAAAGCTTTAAAAGTTCTTTGATTTATTCGAAAAATATCATAACATTGCTGATCAAATTCATACATAAGTTGTTGAACATGACACAATCCTGCTCCTCAATCTGTTGTTGAACATGACGTAATCCTATGACTCAATCTCTCAGTAGTAACCACATCAAACAAACCAAGTTCATCATCATAATCACCATTCTCATCTTCTAGTTTTAATCTTTCAACCATCTACAAAACATTGAATAAATCATCATCAAAAACAAATTATCAAAATGCTATAACACGCTATAAAAATATTGAGTGTCAAAACACAGCACCAACAATACAAGAATTACTAAGACAGTGGAGTCATAAGACAACTAAAGACAGATTCGTTTTAACACAACACGAAAACATTAGTTACACATCATATATCTTTTATTACACAAGACAGATTCGTTTTTACACAACACCAAAACATTAGTTATACACGATATCTAAGACAGTTCCATAGCATCAACAAACTATAAAAACAATTAGAAACAAGGATCAAGTCAGATTTATATTAACTATAAAAATAAATCAAAGATCAAGCCACAAAATACATAGTTTCATACATAGATCAGACCAAGATCACAAACTATATAGCGATACCAAAAGTTCCAACAAGTTCCATACTAGTTCCAACAAGGCATAGTTTCATACAAAGATGCCAAAAGTTCCAACAAGTTTCATCAAGTGCAAACAAGATTAGACGAAGATCACAAAAGGGTTTAGACTCCAACTAACTCAAATTCACAAACTAGACAATCATCACGTTTATCTTGGTCCTAAGCTCCAGAAACTTAATCTTATCTTTAGCTATTTTAAACGTTATAAAGCCCCTTCGGCTCCCTTCACTATCTATAAGAAGTTCAATTGCTGCTTCGGGCAATAGAGACCACTGCCTCACTCTAAGCAATGCATTCAATATCTCTAACACATTCTCAACAGTAGAGGCATGTTCACGCTCCGACATCTGTTCCTCTATCCTATTCTTCACCTCAAGAGCTTCAGTCCGTTTTACACAAGCGTCTATAGAAATATCTTTCTATATACGCTTTCTTTTTGCTCTTGAACTTCTAGCTTGAGTTTGTTTCTGAGTTTCTGTCTGAGCTTGTGTCTAAGTTTCTGTCTCGAGTGCTTGAGTCTCTGCTGCTGGAATATCAACAGAATCAGCTTCATCACCATCATCTCCACCCACTCTAGAATTCAAACTTGCTTCTCCATGTTGAGTGTTCCTTCCTTCAGGTCCAGTTACTACAACACCATAAAGTTCCTCTTCAAACAGATTCATATTAACAATCTCTTTGCATATGGATTTTCTAAGCACATACCACTCCTATATTACAAAAAGAAACATAAGTCAGTAGCAGCAGTAGTAGACAAAGCCTAAACATCTCACTATTACTGTGTTCCCATTTTTAGCAACTGAAATTAATTTAAAGCAGTTATAGAAAGCTTAAACTAACAACACTGAAAAGTGAGCAATTGCAATTAATAAAGCATAAGTAACAAATGTGAAGACAAATCAGAGCATCACAATAGCAGGAAGATCAAACAAAGAAGACAATTCAATCAGTATTATGTAATAAGAGCTGGAACACTTGAACTAAACTTGCACAGAGGAAGCATATCAGGTCTAAAAATACACAAAAGAGAGATAAGTGAAATTGACCTTTTCGCGTTCATTCCACCAATCATTTGACATCTCAATCCTTCCCATCTTATTAAACCCAAGTCATGTCCTATTGTGAGTCATCTTCCTAAACTTGGTGTATTTTTTCCTACAGTTGTCTTACTTGTTCGGGTAAATCTTCCAATTGGGATATCCTCTATTAAACCTCTCTTCAAATATCTTCATGGTGTTATGTTTCCCTATTTTATTCGTTGATGTACTCGTTCTATTTCTTTTTTTCTCTCTTCCACATAAAGTTGAAAAAAAACCTAGTTTCCTCAAGAAGCCAATTCTAAAACACACCAAATTTAGTGCCAAATTAATCATTAAATCATAGAAAATGAACAAAGACAGAATCTGTTTACCAACTAAAACCAACCAAAACTTAATCACAAGTGTGTCTTAGGGAATGTAGCAATAAACAATTATAAAAACAAAGCAGGACACATACCATAAAGCATAAACAAACAAATATTTACCAACTAGGACCAATGAATACTTGTCTTTATTACTATCTAAAGTACAAAGACATTTCACAAATTAAGTAAGTAAAAAATCTGAGCAAGCTAGTAAAGTAAACCGTTGAAATAGGTAAGTCAGTAAGAACTCAAAGAAGAATTTAAAGAAGCAAAGATGTACCAATGAAGAATTCAATTAGAAGCCATAAACATTAACAGATCAAACAAGCAAACCCATCAAAAATCGAACCTTTAAACATAAAAAATCGCAAATCAGAGAAATCAACAAACATCTGAATCTCAAACACAACCTATTCTAGTTTAAAGACACATCAGAACACAAAATCATCAGTCAATGATCTTAAAGAGTTCATCAGTTCCTACAAAACAATAGACCTCGAGAACAGCGGCAGTCAGAGCAAGCTGGAGAGGAACAACGGTAGTCTGAGCAAGCTGGAGAGGATTCTAAACGGCTTTACACAAACCTAAGCATCAACAAAAACAGAAACAATCCATAAGACCTTACAAGTTCAACAAATCAAAGAAACCCATCAAACATCATACCTCAAGACTCGAGAGAGTGAGCTTGAGAGGGTCGTCGGGAGAGTGAGCTTGAGAGGGTCGTCGGGAGAGTGAGCTTGAGAGGGTAGAGACTTGAGAGAGTGAGCTTGATAGGGTCGTCGAGAGAGTGAGCTTGAGAGGGTCGTCGAGAGAGCTACAACTTCCACATGTCGAGACTCGAGAGTGAGAGCCTGAGAGGATAACCCAAAAATCTGAGATAAGAGAGATCGAAGGCTGAAACGATGGAGAAGATTCTGTGTCGATGGAGAAGAGGTTGTGTCTAATTCAGGAACGCAAAATTTTAGTCGCATACGCTTTTAAAATCAGCGTTAAAATTTTATCGCCGCAGCCGCATGTACCGGCGTCAATCAAACGAACAAGCTTTATGTAAAATATAGCCGCAGCCCCAGGTAGTTGTGTCTGCCAAACGAACATCACTATTTACAAATGAGTCTCATACGTATTTTAACATATATTAACTATTCTAAAAACTGTTGTTTAGGCTACACTTTATTTTATCTTATAGAGCTTTAGAAAGACAAGAAAGAACTTCTTTAGAAAAAAAAAATTGGGAAAAGTGTCAATTTCAACGCCAACAATTTCAGTCGTGCTAAATACAACCCGAATAAATAGTTAGTGCCAAATACGACATCAACTCAATTATAATTCAAAAAAAAACTATCTGAACTTCTTAAAATATGCATAAATCTACATTGACTCTAACAGAAGCTATTCAACCGTTAACAAGCTAAAACAACGTTATTTTGATTTATTTTTTTATTTTTATAAATATGTTCATTATGGGATGAAAAAGACGTAGTTTGTCACTATTGAAATTGTTGAGGGTTGAGGATGTATTTGGCATTGAGTATTTGTTCGGATTGTATTTGGCACGACTGAAATTGTTGGGGTTGAAATTGACATTTTTCCCGGAAAAAAAAATCAGCCTCTTTAATTTCTTACTTTTATTTATTAATACAGTTTATTCAGATTATGATTTGTGTTTTATTTGTATGTTAAACCACCTGTTAGATTTAGGGTTTTTTCAAAGAAATGATGCATTGTTAGACTGAATTGTTTGTTAAAGAAATGATGCATTATTGGATAATTTGACCATATCACATGTCAATAGAGTCCTTTGCGATCATATTTTAGCAAGTTGCATATAACAAGAAGTGGTTGTTAAAATGTTTACTACATATGTTTGTTTGTGATCTTTGTGTCTTCCTAATTTGAAGCGTTTGATTCGGTTGTTTATATTTTAAAAGCAGGAAATAGATTTATTGACCTCGAGAATGTACAATGGAAACATAACAAAGAAGAAACAAATCTTTAGAATCAAAGAGAGGAAACTGCAACAAGCAGACACATAATCATATGGGATGTTTATTGTTTTTCATTAGACTCTTGACCTCCTGCACTCAGGAGGGAATCCTCTAGGGAACCTTTTGAGATCAGAGCAATAATTATAGATCATGAAGTATTTCTGCACCCATCTGAGTCTCCTCCTGCCATATGCATTGAGCTCATTTGCCGTTTGCAATTCACTATCACTTAAAGAAGTCTTGAATTTGGGATCACATCCTGAAGAGACAGTGCAAGCCGCAGCGTTGAATCCTCTGTAGTAAGCTGTGAAAGGAGCCTTGGACCAGTCAGTTTTTACCAGACCGCCTCTTGTAGCCCAATCATCTGCATTCCACAGACTCGAGTAGATCATCATTGGTTGGTTCTTTGGGAAAGGAACACCAAGCTTCTCTGCATTGTTGAACACTCTTATAGGCAAATTTTCCACCAAGAATCTGCACAGAGAGAAGAGTAACAACAACAAAAAGTCAAGATCTCTTTTGTAGTGTCATTGCATCTAGAAACAAAGTGTTGAAGTGAGAGATGGATGGAATCTTTACATGATGTGTTGTGGTCTCCAGACAATAGAGTAAGTGTGGAAGTTCTTGGTTGGGTCGAACCAGAGATAGAACTGTTGTTCTCTGTTGCCTTTCCCTTGAGCAAAGACATTGGTGTGAAGAACATAAGGCTTACCTGTCTCATTCCCTAGAAACTCGAAATCTATCTCATCATGCGTTGCTCCTTGTGACGACAACTGCAAATTTTATTAACATTTTAGAAAGAATTTATTCAAATTTTTGTAACAGTGTAAGTTTCGAGAACGTACGTAGTAAGTAGTGACGGTACCGGCTGAGTTACCGGCGACGAGTTTAAGCTGCATATCGATACGTCCGAATAGATACTCTTTCTTGGATTTGAACCCCGACCCGGAAACCCGGTCCAGAGACAGAGACAACATGTTTCCTCCGTTGAAGATTTTCCCCCTGTGGTCACCCCACGTGAGGTCGAACTCATTGAAGAAGTTGCCTGAGTAGGCTGAACCGAACATCATTACCAGCAGAACAGCCACCATGACGGTGGTGAAGCTCGAGCTTTGACCCATTTGGGTTTTGATAGTAGAAATGAAAGTTGAGGGGGTGTATTTAGTAAGATTTGAAAGTAAATAAGATGATGGGAGCTTTATGTTTTGGTGTGAGATGGTTTTTGAGAAGGGGGATATGAATATATATAGCTGGAGCCTGCAGAAGTCTCGGGAAGCTAAACTTCACCACAGTTCGTTTTTTTTTAACATATACTCTTTGATTTATTTTTGATCTTTTTCAATATATTATATTTCACTGTTACAAATGTTTAATGCAAAGTCCATTATTCTTCTATGGATCTAAGTTTATGAGAAGTATTGATCAAGTCCCATGACGGATTTTCATGTGGAGTAGTAGTAAACTCAACCGGTTAGCCCAAAGTTTACATATCAATTACACAATTGCTAATAAAGAATCTCATATTCTGAAATGCCATGTCATTTTTTTAGATATGTTTCTTATACAAATTATACATGAACGCTACACATAAGACTTCAAAATGGGAACTAATCAACCACTGACCTACCATAGTGTTGGGCAAATTTTGTACATGTGAATGAATTGACTGAGTTTGAGGATACACTTGAAACCATTCCAGTTACTTATGGAGTTCTTTGAGGGCTTCTTCAAATGTTTATTGCATTATTTAAAGTCATCATTAGCATTTCCTGTAATCTCGTGAAAGCCTACTAATAAGATATGAATGAAATTTTTATAATGTAAAGAAAATAGAGAGAATGAAAGCTGTCTAAAAGAAAGACAACAAAAAATTATGTGAAAGTACTTGGTGACTAGACTGGTGAGTACGACGCAACCACTCAGTGGAAAGCTGTTGCCAGCTCTTCTGCTTCACCAATTAAACCTCCAGCCTAGACATGGGCATCCGGGGTCCCAATCGGATTTCGGTTTAGTCCAATCGGGTTTCGATTTTTTGGGTTTATCAAAATCAGCCTCATTCGGATTATATGAAGATTCGGTTCGGGACCGGTTCGGGTTCTATCGGGTTCGGGTCGGGGTTAGTAAATCTTCAAAGAACCAGTACAACCCGATGTACTTTCGGATTCAGGTCCCAATCAGTTCTTCGGTTTAAATGTATCTGATTTATATCTACTTCGTAACCAAAAAATAAGTAAAATCGGTTCTTCGGTTTTAAAATACTTGATTTGTACATATTTTGTAACCAAAACATAAATAAAATCGGTTCAAAAAAAAAAAGGAACATCAAATATGATCATTCAAAATCAAATGAAAGGTAAACATAGTTATTGATCGAAAGAAAACCAAATAAATGAAAGCATAAAACGAAAACAAAGTTCTCATGAAATAAAAAACATTATTCAATGAAAACAAAACCAAAATCTAAAAACTTCAACCTTCAACCATCAATTTTCATATAATAGGTAATTATTTTAGATATTCAATATCTTTTGAATACATATTAGGAATTGAGATCATGTTTGGCACAAGTTATTTTGGGAATTTTGAATGTTTCGGATTCTATCGGATATCCATTTAGGTTCGGGTTCGGTTCGAATAATACCCATAACCCGAAATACCATAAAACAAGATCCATTCGGTATTTATACCGGGTTCGGATCGGTTCGGATTCATTTTTATCGTATTGAATTCGGTTCAGGTTTTCGTGTTCGGTTTATTTGCACAGCCCTACTCCAGCCACCGTTGCATTTGTCTCTTCTTTTTTTTTTTACCTTTTTTCTTTTAATCTACATTGAAATGGATCACCAAAACCGTTGTCTTTTAAATTGTTACTGTGTTAAAATGATATTTTAGATTTTTACACAATAATATTGCTTGTTTTTTATGGTTTAGTTTTAATTATTTTATAATTTTATTTATTTTCCAATAAAATTCTACAAATCATATTTTACATTATAATACGTATTTTAATATTAAAATAATAACATGCATTAATTAAAATTTAAATATTAACCTCACAAAAACTTTTTATAGCATTCTTCTTTTAATTATAGAGGAAAATTTATAATTACATAAAATTTGAAAGTTTAGTAGGAATAGATGCCGCTTGGATATATATCGAATCCTCGGGATTTTCATATTTTTGAATTTTTGTGCTCAATCTTATACGCTCCATTCAATTGTGTATATTAGTCTATATTTTCGTCGGATTCAACTATTACTTCTTCAGTTTCGGATAATTTTGTAACTTAGTATGAGACATATTTTGGATCCATGCTCTTTTAGATTTGTTTAATACTTCTTTAGATTTAGATTTAGATTTTTACATATTGGATCAAAATGATTATAAAATTGAATATCTGAAATATTCTTATTTAAATTTCAATTACTTATTGTGGATACTAATTTTGATTTTCAGATTCAGATTTTTTTAGTTTTGAATTCTACTGGGTATCGATATACACAAAATACTTCTAAGCACTTTTAAAATTAGGATCGGATGCAGATTCATATTGTTCGATTTGAATTTAGTTCGTATTTCGGATACATCTACCAATCCCAAATAAATATTTTATTTAAGGAAGGGGGTAGGTAATAAATCATTGTGTATAGTGATAAACAAGGACAAATGTTTATGGAGAACCATATAAATGATTATGTCCTGCCTCTTGTTTCAGGCTCTAATTACGGATTTTCCATTCTGCAGATTGGCAGAGCTTTCCCATGCATTATAATTGAAATCAATCAAACCCATTGTTCTGTATTGAACTCTCTCTTTTCTTATAAAAAGGTTATAATGAAATGAGAAAGTGGACAAAACTAAAAGGCAAATAAATAATGGGAGTGACAAGCTGGCATGGACATGGCGTCTCTCTGTACTTTGGTTTATATCCTGTCTAAGTTTTGCCACGTATCACTTCCCTCGTACCTTCTTCACGTGTGACTGTGCCGTAAGGTTGTCTTCGGTCTCTATCTTCCAGCCCGCATGGGCATCCCATCGAGTAAAACTTCTCGTAAGGCTGGTTTTTTTGCTAAGTATGTTAATGTCATGGTGGACGTTCGGGTACCCATTCGGATTCGGTTCGGATCTAATCGGGTTTCGGGTTTTCGGGTTTAAAGATTTCAGCCTCATTCGGGTATTTCTAAATTTTGGTTCGGGTTCGGTTCGGATCTTTGCGGATTCGGTTCGGGTTCGAATAATCCATTTAAATTATTTTTAAAATTTTAATATTCATTATATGCTTAAAATTTCTCGAAATCTATAAAACAAAATAATATATTACATATAAATTTGTATAATATATGTCAAGATACCTAAAATTAACATATAAATTGGTTTGATTTGAATATTTGGATTGAAAATCAATAGATATTTCAAGCATTTTGGTGTTTTGAATATTTTAGTTATTTTAGACATTTACTTTTGACTATTTATGTATATTTTCAAGTATTTTAGACAACTTAAAAGTATATTATATATTTTGGATGTTTTTAACATATATTAAATCTAAAATTAAGTAATATATTTAGGTATATAAATCTATTTCGGTTATATTCGGGTACCCGAAATATTTCGGTTCGGGTCGGGTTCTGTTTCAGTTCTTTAGATACCAAAATTTTGAACCCGTTCGGATATTTAATCAATTTCGGTTCGGGTTTGTTACTACTTTTTTCGAATCGAGTTCGGTTCGGATCCGGGTTTTTCATAAGGCTGATTGTATATTCAAGAATAGAACGATACTCACTTCACTTTTCAAAACAAATGTATTGAGAAAATACAAAAGGAAACACAATTAGCGTCTTATATATGTGGCCTTAATCAACATTTATTTAAATTTCCGTTTTTTTTTTTTACTTTTCCGTTTAGCAGTCTATTTTTTCACTTTAGTAGGTAACATTTCATAGGTTTGTTGAATAAACATCAAGTATACACAAAAAAAAAAAAAGAACACGATATCTCATGCTTTCGATTCGAGCTTTGAAGCCATTGATAAATTGTAAATTGTAGGCGAGTATTATTAATTCATTAGAGCATATTAAATTTCATGCATGACCGGTGGATTTTGTTTGAATGTGTGCATTTAAAGAGGCAACACATTCTGGTTATTAAAAAAGATTTTAGGGAATTTTAAAAGTATATGGTTCCTGAAATAAATAAATGAATAGATAGCTGGCAAATAAAGGAATATGGATATGGTGGTGTGGTCCAATCAAACCTGATCAACTCCAAATGCATGCAGATTCATGGAATGGGCAAGTCATTCGCATAGTATGTGTATGTATAGAGATTCATGATCACATCAAATATTATTTTTTTGGGATCACCGATATTGGCCTTATTTCACCAAACTTTTAATCGTTAAAAATAAAAAAAGTAAAATATTATTTAAAGTTAGTGTTATTGAATCTATGAGTTTCAAATGTATTTTGAAATCACTATTAGAAATATTTAGCAAAAAAAAACTATTATTGGAAATATACCAAATAGTAAATTTGACGTATTTTGGTAGAACTTATCAATTACAATATCAAAATCTAAGTTATTGTTTTAGATAAGATTTTAAAATGTTTTAATTCAAATCTTAATTTTCATAATGAATTTAAATTATCTAACAATCATTATTTTCTTTAAAAAAAATTGCAAATTTTATATCGAATATAATTTTCTCGTAATAATTCAATTTTATTATTATTTTGAAAAATTTATATCTTATTCATCTTAATAGATTATAATTAAATGATTTATGTAATATATAATATATTCTACCAATAATATTTTTTTTATCAGGGTCGGATCCAATATGTTCAGATAGAATAATTGAACAGGGTTATAGTTATCAAATTTATATTAAAATTTTAATTATTTATAAATATTATGAATTTTAATTAACTTGAAACTATATAAGATCAAAGTCCGACTAATTTGGTAGAGGGTTATTATCGATGAATTAATCTGAGTCTGTGTTTTTTTAGTGAGGCATTTCATCTTCGTCTGCCTACGTAGTACCGATTTAGTTTTTTTTTTTTTTTTTTTGCAGAATAAAAATCTATAACCTACATATTTATGTTTTTTTAATATTAACATATTTATGTTTTGCCCAAATTCTTCTTCTTATCATTATACTATAAATATTTAGTTATAAATATAGGGATTTATTGATTTTATAAGATTTACTAATGCATATCATTTATATACTAAAACACAAGTCACTTGCCTAATAAAACTTTAACACGGGGATTTTGTTTTCAAAAAGAAAAAGCAAACAATGCCAATAAAAAACTCTCGGTTCTCATCTAAAACTGCAAGAAACTAAATTTCTAAATTTTCTCAGACCACCACAAGACAAATTATTAACCTCAACTTTCGACACGTTTCTTGCTTCTAAATTTTCTCACATCACGTTTTCAAACGGTTTCAATTTTCAACTATTATACTCTCTCTGTTCCTGAAAGAAAGATTTTCTAGAGTATTCACGCATATTAAAAATATAATAAATGTTTACAATTAAATTTATTATTTATGTTATTATACATTTTTCAATAAATATCAACCAATAGTATTCAACCAATTCAAATATCTTCAATTAATGTTTCTTAAAAGTATACAACTTTTAAGTATTAACTACTAAAATTACCTTAAAATTTTAGAAAATCTATCATTTTGGAATAAAAAATAAATATAGAAAAACCTACTTTCGGGAACGGAGGTAGTATAACTTTAAAGCAACTATTTTTTTACTCTTCATCTTTTTTTCCCTTAGTTTCTTTTTCATCTTTCTTCTGGTGTTTAACTTCTCAGTGTAGCAAAAATCTACCCAAGTTTATGTATCGCTTTTATTAGCATCTGTTATTCTCTATTTCTCAGTTTAACACTCTAATGCTTTAAGTTTTGTGCATGATTCAAGTTGAATATCATATTTAAGAATATTCGGGTTCCAACTTCATTCTTAAAAAAAACCAGAGCTTTGTCAACAACTTAGAAAAAAGTAAATATATCTGAAACTACGTACTATGTATAAGTTGAGGATTTACAAATTTGTTTGTTATGGTTTACAATAATGCTTTCTTATAACATATACATTCAACTATTTTAATAATCTGTTTATAAATATGAAGTATCACTAATTGAAATTTGGAATAAAACAGTCGATTAGTATACACAGAGAAATTTGGAAGAAACTAAATTTCTAAATTTTCTCAGACCACCACAAGATAAATTATTAACCTTAACTTTCAACACGTTTCTTGTTCCTAAATTTTCTCACATCACGTTTTCAAACGGTTTCAACTTTCAACTATTATACTCCCTCTGTTCCTGAAAGAAAAATTTTCTAGAGTATTCATGCATATTAAGAATATAATAAATGTTTACAATTAAATTTATTATTTATGTTATTATACATTTTTCAATAAATATCAACAAATAGTATTCAACCAATTCAAATATATTCAATTAATGTTTCTTAAAAGTATACAACTTTTAAATATTAACTACTAAAAGTACCTTAAATTTTTAGAAAATCTATCATTTCGGAACAAAAAAATAAATATAGAAAATCATACTTTCGGGAACAGAGGTAGTATAACTTTAAAGCAACTATTTTTTTACTCTCCATCTTTTTTTCCCTTAGTTTCTTTTTCATATTTCTTCTGGTGTTTAACTTCTGAGTGTAGCAAAAATCTACCCAAGTTTATGTATCGCTTTTATTTGCATCTGTTATTTTCTATTTCTCAGTTTAACACTCTAATGGTTTAAGTTTTGTGCATGATTCAGGTTGAATATCATATTTAAGAATATTAGGGTTTCAACTTCGTTCTTAAAAAAAAACAGAGCCTTGTCAACAACTTAGAAAAAAGTAAATATATCTGAATCTACGTACTATGTATAACTTGAGGATTTACAAATCTGTTTGTTATGGTTTACAATAATGCTTTCTTATAACATACATATTCACTTATTTTAATAATCTTTTTATAAATATGAAGTATCAATAGTTGAAATTTGGAATAAAACAGTCGATTAGTGTACACAGAGGAATATGAAAGAGATCGAGAAGAATCTAAAAATGCAAATTCAAAACAAGTAATCTAAAATGTGTTCTTTTATTTTAGATTGAACATTCATTTTACTACTGGATTTGGATATCAAATGTATGTAGAAATATTTTCAATACTGTTTAATGTTTTTTTTCAAATTTATTATATCAAAAAATAAATGCAAGCAGAAACTACTGCTTAGCACGGGGTGGTAATACTAGTTCTACTAAATAAATGTACGTTTAGTAATGAAATCAAATATAATCAGCTTGCCAATAGTCTGAAACGACTCAGCTTATAGTATTCGTATTCTACTCGTTCAAAAATATTTATATTTTCCAGTCGAAAAAGAGCCTATGATGACCATAAGTTTAAGCTTACGAAGTGTGTAAAATTTTATTGAGACAATGAGCTACATACTCAAAGTGGAGGTGCAAATCGAAAGATTGCCTATGACGTGAAATAACTGATTTGGACCTCCACATATATTTAGCTATATTGATATACTTTACACATATTCTATAAATGCCTAGTAAAATAATTAGAGATAATATAATTACGAGGAAGGTCCACCGTAACCTAGCAACATTTTAAAATAATCAAGATACATGCATAAGCAAACTTTATTTAAAGAGTACCAAATAACAGATTGCAACAGTCCATGGTCATAGAGTTTAAATTAGGTAGGAAAATGTTGCTAAGATTGAAGTTTCAAGTTCCTGAAGAACTTGACTAGCAACTGCTTCGCTGATTTAGGTAGAACAGGGTTGGTTATGGCTTAACACCCATCGAGGCCATGCAAATGCATGGGCTTCAAGAAGGAGCACAATCATGACGGCTGCATAGAATAAAGTGGAGATTTGATGAGCTCCTTTGCACCGTGAGACAGTAAAAGGCTTCAACGGTGTGTCGGCTAATGTAGTTGATCATTACCACAAAAACCCATAACAGTTGCATACAATGATGAAGGGTTAAGCGAGTGGGTTAGCTACTGTTATATTATGTTAACCGGTAAGAGAAGATTACAGTGGCTAATGTAGAATTATTTTCTTGTGGGGCAAATCTTACATAAACTTAAAAAGTATAGGTAAAAATGTTATTTACTAAAAGAAAAATAATCAAAGTTTAAACATATTTAACAAACTTTGAAAATTTTGTGGGGGCACTTGCCACCTTCTTGAGCAATGTAGATTCGCCAATGAGAAGATATAACGATGATAAATAGCCAAGCATTATTGGGATAACCGACCAGTCTACCATATTAATATCAGAAAACTGTTGGATTAAGCTTGAAGACAAAAGAAGCTTAGAGATAAACATGAGACCTAATCCTATTGTGATATGGACTTAGAATATATTTAGGAGTTATCTAAATGTATTGTTTAATAGGATTAAGAAATAATAAACTCTATATAAGGAGACGTCAAGTTGTGACATAACGTATAAGAGTTTAGAGATTGAGAACTTGAGTTTTGAGATATTTTCTCAGGTTATAATAAGAGAGTCATTCTTGTTTGCATCTTCGAATTCTATATTTGGTATCAGAGCCTTACAAAAATCAATACCTACTTGATCTACATACGGCTTATTGAGAATGGGGGATCTTTCAATTGTGACAACACCGAATTTGAAGGAAGGAAATCATTCTTCCATCAAGTGCCCGATGTTGAACTCGACAAACTACACTGTATGGGCCATACGAATGAAGAACGTGCTGAGGGTCCAGAAGGTGTGGAGTATCGTCGAGACAGGAACGGATGAAAATGATAAGAACGATATGGCAATCACTCTGTTGTTTCAGGCAATTCAAGAGGCCTTAGTGCTACAAGTTGGGGAGTTAGATACAACTAAGAAGGTGTGGGACGCTATCAGGACGCGTCATATTGGTGCGGAGAGAGTGAAAGAGGCTAGACTGCAGACTTTAATGGCAGAATTCGATAGATTGAAGATGAAGGACAGTGAGAAGATAGATGACTTCGTCGGCAAGCTATCGAAAATTTCTTCAAAATCTCATGCCTTAGGTGAAGAGATTGAAGAATCAAAACTTGTTAAAAAGTTTCTGAAGAGTCTTCCTCGCAGAAAATTTATACATATAGTAGCCTCTCTTGAACAAGTTCTTGACCTCAAGAACACAAGTTTCAAAGACATTGTGGGACGTCTGAAAGCTTATGAAGAGCGTATCCAAGAAGAAGAAGAAAATCAAGAGGAGAAGAGCAAACTGATGTACTCTAATACAGAGCAACAGTCCAATCGTGATTATCATGAGGAGTATAAAGGAAGCAGAGGAAGAGGAGGACGGTTCAATAGGGGCAGAGGCCGTGGTCGTGGGGGCAGAGACACGTCGAGGATAATGTGTTTCAGATGCGATAAGATGGGCCATTACGCCTCTCCCTGTCCAGATCGTCTTCTCAAGCTGCAAGAGGCACAAGAACATGATAAAGATTCAACGCAAGATGCAGATGAGCTCATGTTGAATGAAGTGGTATTTCTAAATGAAGAGAAGGTGATGCCGACCTGTGGAGAGGACAACATGTGGTACCTTGATAATGGAGCTAGTAACCACATGACAGGAGATCGTAGGTACTTCAAAAGGATCGATGAAAAGATAACAGGGAAGGTCAAGTTCGGAGATGACTCACGCATCGACATTAAGGGAAAGGGCTTGATTGAATTTGTCGACCAAAACGGAGAAACAAGGACAATGTGTGATTTCTACTATATACCAGACCTGAGGAGCAACATCATTAGCCTTGGACAGGCCACTGAAGCAGGCTGCGACATAAGATTAAAGGGAGAATGCTTGACAATGCATGACCAAGCTGAGAAACTACTTGTCAAAGCAACAAGGTCAAGGAACCGTTTGTATAAAGTTCGGATGGGGATAAAAGAAACAGTGTGTCTATTGTCCACAACGACAAGCGATTCGAGCAGATGGCACGCACGATTAGGACACGTGAACATAGATGCAATCAAGGTAATGGTTCAGAAGGATCTTGTGATCGGAGTACCTCAAATCAACTTTGAGAAAGGGATATGTGGCTCCTGTTTGCTTGGCAAGCAAACAAGACAAGTGTTTCCACAAGCAACTGCATATAGAGCAGACAAGGCTCTTGAGCTCATGCACGGTGACCTGTGTGGACCAATATCTCCGAGCACAGCATCTGGAATCAGATATGTCTTTGTACTCATCGACGACCATACTCGTTACATGTGGACGATATTCTTGAAAAAAAAAGAGTGATGTGTTTAATAAATTCAAAGTCTTTCGAGTAATGGTGGAACAAGACACATGACACAAGATACAAACGCTCAGAACTGATAGAGGAGGTGAATTCGTTTCAACCGAATTCAACGCATACCGCGAACAAACAGGAATAAGAAGGCATCTCACAGCCCCATACACACCGCAACAAAACGGGGTTGTAGAGAGACGCAATAGAACGATGATGGAGATGAATAGAAGCATATTGAAACATATGCGAGTTCCTAACTACCTATGGGGAGAGGCAGTGAGAAACACGACATACCTTCTGAACAGAGTTGCAACCAGAGTACTTAAGGAGAAGACACCATACGAAGCACTAAGAGGAAGAAAACCGAATCTCAGTCACATTCGAGTTTTTGGTTGTATAGGCTATGCAAAGACAGTAAAACCTCACCTGAAGAAGCTCGAAGACAGGTCTCGAATGCTAGTCCATCTGGGGACAGAACCAGGGTCAAAGGCATATCGAATGTTTGATCCCCAGGATCAAAAGGTTGTGGTGAGTAGGGACGTCGTCTTTGATGAAGCAAAAGGGTGGAATTGGAGCCAAAACCAAACAAATCAACACGAGGCTGGAAGTTTCAAAATAGCTATTGGAACTTATGGAAACCGTGGGATACACGGTACTGTCGAAAGCGAAGCTAAGATTGATGAAGAGACTGTCGGGAATGAAGAAGCAGAGCACCATGACATCATAAGATCCACTTCTCTTGGTAATGGAACCGAAGGTGATGAGGAAGAGATGGAGACAGAGACCACATTGAGAAGATCACAGCGTCAGATCACCAAACCGAAGTACCTTGAAGACTATGTGCTATATCTCGCAGAAGAAGAAGGAGAAATACTGCTCATGGTTCTAAACGATGAACCAAGGAACTTCAGTGAGGCGAAAAGATCAAAGGATTAGACTCTAACTTGTGAGGACGAGATGCGTTCAATCATTGAGAATGGCACTTGGACGCTCACAGATCTTCCTCATGGAGCAAAGGCAATTGGCTTGAAGTGGATCTTTAAGCTCAAGCGAAACTCAGATGGAAGCATTAAGAAACATAAAGCTCGACTGGTCGCTAAAGGGTATGTACAACAACACTGAATAGATTTTGATGAAGTCTTTGCACCTGTGGCACATATAGAAACAATCCGGCTTCTCTGTAACTTAGCAGCTTCAAATGGTTGGATCATTCACCATCTCGATGTTAAGACGGCGTTCTTGCACGGGGGGTTGAAAGAGACTGTCTATGTAAGTCAACCAGAGGGTTTCGAAGTTAAAGGTTCTGAGAGCAAGGTTTATAGATTAAACAAAGCTTTATATGGGCTAAGACAATCCCCACGTGCATGGAACAACAAGCTTAATTCAATCTTGAATGAGCTTAAGTTCTACAAGTGCTCGAAAGAGCCTTCGGTCTACAGGAAGAAAGTGAAAGACAAGCTTTTCATTGTTGCGGTTTATGTCGATGACCTGTTTGTGACAGGATTAAACATTGTGCTCATCTTTTAGTTCAAAAGGGAGATGGCGACGAAGTTTGAAATGAGTGATCTTGGAGAGCTGACTTATTATCTTGGAATAGAGGTCACTCAACATAAAGAAGGAATTACCTTGAGTCAGAGAGGTTATGCGCTGAAGATCCTTGAGGATGCAGGTATGAAAGATTGCAATCCAGTTCAGACACCTATGGGTTCGAAGCTGTCGAAGTCTGAAGCAGAGAAGTCTATTGACGCAACAGATTATAGAAAGAAGGTTGGCTGCCTGCGTTACCTACTTCACACCCGCCCCGACCTGTCCTATTGTGTTGGTGTGTTGTCTAGATATATGCAGGACCCCAAGGAATCACACGGAGTGGCGATGAAGCAATGCTTACGTTACTTGCAGGGTACGACTTCTTATGGCTTAACGTTCAGTAGCGTTTCTGCAAGGGAACCGGTGAGACTCATAGGCTTCAGCGACAGCAGTCACAATGATGATGGCAAGAGCACTACGGGTCATGTCTTCTACCTTGGTGAATGTCCAATCACGTGGTGCTCTCAAAAGCAAGAAACTGTGGCTTTATCGTCGTGCGAGGCAGAGTTCATGGCTGGAACAGAGGCTGCAAGACAAGCAATATGGCTCAGGGACTTGCTTGAGGAGATACACGGAGCTGAGAGTGAGAGGGTCATCATACGAATAGATAACCAGTCGGCCATTGCTCTTACAAGGAACCCTGTTTTCCATGGTCGCAGTAAACACATACACACTAGATATCATTTCATCAGAGAGTGTGTTGAGAAAAGATTGATAGAGGTTGAACATGTACCTGGAACTGAGCAGCGAGCTGATATATTAACCAAACCTTTGGGGCGCATCAAATTCAGGGAAATGAGAGACCTCATTGGAGTGTATGATTTGTCAAAGATGGAGTTCAAGCTTAAGGGGGAGATTGTTGGATTAAGCTTGAAGACAAAAGAAGCTTAGAGATAAACATGAGACCTAATCCTATTGTGATATGGACTTAGAATATATTTAGGAGTTATCTAAATGTATTGTTTAATAGGATTAGGAAATAATAAACTCTATATAATGAGATGTCAAGTTGTGACATACCGTATAAGAGTTTAGAGATTGAGAACTTGAATTTTGAGATATTTTCCCAGGTTATAATAAGAGAGTCATTCTTGTTTGCATCTTCGAATTCTATAAAAACTTAGCGCGTATAAGAGAAATTTAACATGTACACATATAATTGTTGACCCAAGCTAGCTTTATGGTTTAAAATTTGAGATACAACCTAACAATCGATAACAACCAGCCAATGAAAATGAAAATAATACATGGAAGCTGACTAATCTAAACTAAATAACTGATGAACTAACAAACTGAAATATTAACGGTTTCATATTATCTACACTTTTGCATCACTGTCCTAAAGAACAAAGTCATTTCCGCAAATGTCGTCACCAGCAGTTGTAAGCACATGAAAGCAATCAACAATACTTCATGAATCTATCGTGAAGATAAGTAGATTTTAAAACATAAGAGAGGAGTTGGTACATTGTGCAGTTAACGTTCACTTGTCTGGACTTGAAGTAGTAAACCAAAGAGTTTCTTTTCATGAGTGAGTATTCTTTGGAAAACTAAACTGGTGTTGACTCTAGGGCTGGGCACAAGGCGGGTACTTGCTATTTTGCGTGTACTTGCGGTTAGACTTGTCTTGTACGAGTAATGAAATTTTTGACTTGTACTTGAGTTGTTAAAAACGCGTACTTGCTATTTCAAGTACTTGATCAAAAATAAATTACTTGCAAGTTACTTGTCTTGCTCTATTACTTACTATTTACGAGTATTTGTGAACTATTTACGAGTACTTGTGAACTATTTACGAGTTTTCGGAATATTAAAGAACTACTTTCTACTTAAAAATGTAGTTATATGACTTGTTATTACATGTTACTTGTTTTTTTTTGTCAACTACATGTTACTTGTTTAGAGAAGACATTTTTGTTATCGTGAAAATTATACAATGTTTATATATCGAAGTATGCATATATATTTTTTATTTGTCTTCTTTATGTAATACTTGACTAAAAGACAACGAGTATTTAAAAATCAATATGGATACAAAACAAGTAACAAGTATAAAGAGAGTAATGAGTATTCGTGTCCAATCCTAAATGTAAGCAAAAGAAAAGACAAATATAAACAATTAATTAATAGATCATGTAACAAATAGCAAATAATGGAGCAAGTAACGGAGCAAGTAACATGACGTAACGAGACAAGTACTAAAAATAATAATGATACTTGATACTTGACTTGGTCTTGTAAGTAATAAAAATTGTCGACTTGTTACTTGCCTTAACAACACCGAGTACTTGAATTTTCAAAACGGGTACGAATCAAGTAGCGAGTCTAAAGCGAGTAACGAGTAATGATGTCCAGCCCTAGTTGACTCTCATGAATGTATGTTGTTACTCCAGAGAATGTATGTTACTTGTTCACCGAAGGGTTTTTCACCGGCGGCAAACATTCTTGACGGAAAATTGGGTTCCACAATCGATTTGTATTAACATATTAAAATGCAAAACGAAAAGAGGAAATTGGAAGAGGAAAATTTAGACTGAGATTCGAATGAGAAAGAGAAATGTAATAAAAATATAATTAAAGATGAAGAGGTGTAATAGAGGTGTCAGACAGTTGCCTTTTTCCAGGAACCCATCAGACGGCCGCATGTTCTCGAGCTACACAATGGACACTAATGCTCATCATATTACATTTTATTCCTCCCTTTGAAGTCCAATTTCTGACAGAAATCAGAAGTCTAATACGTAGAAATCGTGAGGCTAGTAGGGGTAAGTTGGGGAAGGAAAAGTAAAGGATTTGGGTGTAGGCATGCCGCTAATTAGAAATGGACTTAGAGCACTCGCAGTAATGTTATCAAAGAAGATTCTTTAAAAAAAATGTATTTTAATTTTTTAAGTATTATTTTTTTTTTTCAGATAAAAATATATATATATCAGTTACATGTCGTGGGGATCCGTAAATAGTGCAAAGATTCAATAAAAAAAAATCTTTATTTAAGGATTTTAAGGATTGAATCCTTAACTTTTGGTAGAGACTACTGATTATTTAATTATTTTTCTCTAAGTACTCCC
The DNA here is from genome assembly GCF_020379485.1 of Brassica napus. Taxonomy (NCBI): domain Eukaryota; kingdom Viridiplantae; phylum Streptophyta; class Magnoliopsida; order Brassicales; family Brassicaceae; genus Brassica; species Brassica napus. The sequence continues at coordinate 16,690,117 of NC_063451.1, forward strand.
ACTTAAATACTCCTATTGCGCATGCTCTTAGGACATCATTAACCCTAGCAACCTATTAGGAGTGCTTAAATTTTTTTATTTTATTTTTTGTTTGTGACTAAAAAAAAAACTAAAAAACTGATCAATCATGGATCGACACGTGTCGATGGGGCCCGCAAACAGAACAAACAACGGACGCTTAAACAAGCTGCAGAAGCAGCGCTTCTTCTTCTTGTTCTTTTCTTTCCTTTTTTTTTAAATTAAAAAATTGCTAGCCACGTTTTAAGCAACTAGCGTTAAAGGTGGCCTTAGGGTCATGTAAGCCAATAATCTCAATTTTATTTCCATGAAACTAAAATATAGGAGCAAATAACAACAATATAAACCACTCAGACAAAGATCCGGCCCAATATTATTAACACGGAGTTCACTCACGTTTGACCGATAAGTGGTCGCAGGGTCGCAGGAAGGGAGGTCGACAGCTTGCATGAAGGAATGAAATCGATTTAAGAAGAATATTCTCCTAAAATATAGGATCAAAGCTTTCAGAGCCGTTAACATTGTGAGAAGATCTCGCTAATAAACAAGGAAAAGAGAGCGATTATAAAGGGAGAGAAGAGAAGAGAAGCGCACATTCAAAACCTTAGAGCTTACACACATTACCCTCGACTTCGATCTCTCACTCTCTCATTCTCGATATTTTGTTCCTAGTTCTTAGTTGCTGTAACCCGGTCTTTTTGTTATCACTGTATTAATTCAATCCTTATCAATAAAGTCCACTTTTGTCGATCAGAATCTGATTACATCGTTGTGTTATGAAGATATCATTGCCACATTATTTTATTTCCTAATCTCTTACGAACATCACTAACATCACCACCAAATAATACATGGTGTGGATTTTATGATCCACAATGATATATGATTTCTCACGTGCAATCATCACATGAACTTTCCATGTATATTGGCTTCACTTACGCGATATCACGAATCAGTTCGCTATAGTTGACCCATTTTTATACTATTTTAGCTCAAATGCGCTTAACTTTGAAGTTTAGAACGGATGTGTGACAAAAAAAATACGTGCATTTTAGTAACATAGATAGCAAAATCAATTCTATTAAACTTTTTATCATATGCCAGGAATCGAGACGTTAGTTCCAGAAACTAGCCTGGGACGGATCGGGTATCCGAGCAATTTTAAGGTATCCGGATCCTTATCCGGCGGATCCATAATTTTATTATCCTTATCCGGATCTGGAGTTCTCGGATATCCGGGTGTCGGATATCCTTCTAAAAATTGTAATATCCGGTGGATATCCGGATCGAGATTTGGATTCTTAAAATAAATAAATAAATAATTTTAATATATATAAAATATTAACAATAATTTAAAACAAAAAATATATAATGTTTTGAATTATTTCTATGTATAAAATTACAAAATTTACATATACTATTATAAAAAAGAAAATATATCAAACAAAATTAGTTTTTATATATAGATATTACTATTTTTGAAATAATTATTAATAAAGCTTACGGATCCGGATATCCGGACTAAAAAATCAAGATATCCGGATCTGGATCCAGCTTTGGTGGATCCAGCATTTTACTATCTGGATCCGGATTCGGCGCCTCCGGATATCCGGATTTTCGGATCGGATCCGGATAGAATCTCGGATAAAAGTCTCGGGCCTACCAGAAGCCCCACTTATAAAGAGCAATCGATGTTAGCTTTTCAAAATGAGACCAAAGAAGCTTGTGCTTTTTTTATATTGTTCTATGAATATATACTCTAGAACTTAGATTTCAATATGACATTTGTGCAGCATTAGTTTCGCTTTTTATTTATAAAAAGTCTTGCTTACAAAGAATCATATATGAGTTCTGATGCGACCCAAATCACCAGCTATGTCTCAACGAAGATCTTAAGGTACGAACCAGTTAAGCAACTAATCATAGCATGGCTTAATGGGCATTTTATAGGCCTTATCGGTTTGATCCATGAAATTCTAGATCGAGAGAAGCTAGTGGGCCTGATGCAAAATGTGGAGGTCTTATGCTCGATAAGAAATCAGTGTTTGGATTTGTCCAAGAAAGGTACACCAAGAAAATAAAAGCCCTGGTCGTATAATATATCAATCTGACGGCAATTCCAGGATCTTCAACCGTGCAAAAGGACACAACCAGCCGAAGAGTTCTGCGACCAAAACTTTAAATATTCAGTCAACAGTTTTGGTCTTTGGTCAAGTCAATATTCCTAGTAAAGTTTTCATGGTTTTAAGAGCTTTGTAGTTCTAGGATTGACTAGAATATTTATTTCTTCCACAAGCTATTATATAAAGGCTTGCTATTGTATTGTTTTAATCATTCAACATTTTTAATCAAAAACCTTTCTTTATATTCTTGTTGAATCCTTTGTTCTTAATCGGACATCGTAGCTTCTAAGTCATCGGAGTGAGTCATATCTTCGGGCTTAGAAGTTCGGTAGTATCAAGAGACTTTCCGCACCTCTTGTGTCTCCATTCGATCCAAGTTCCTTGATCGTTTGTGCTTTCTAGCTCATTCGGTGCAAGACTTATCCATTCTACCAACCTTAGAGTGATCCTTCTAATTAAGGGCGTATCATGTGGTATCAGAGCCACTTTGAGGTTTAGAGTTCTTCACAACCAGCCATTCGTAACTCTTCATCTTCTAAGAGATCATCTGTGTCTTTTGGACTACTGAAGATAAACCATGAAGAGAAGCCAACCATTATTATCTCTTCATCTTCTAATAGATCACTTGTGTTTGGGCTACTGATCAACCATGAAGAGGAGGCAGCGCGCAAAACACAAGAAGAACAGTTGCGAGAATGGAGGTACAACAAACGCACAGCCGAGATGATAGCAGAATATGAGCGTGACCAAGAGAAGGAAGCCACGAAGTCACGACCTGAGAGAGACAAATGGAAGAAACCTGTCAACAAAGAGGCCACACGATCTTACCTTGGTTATAGATCAAATGGAGTTAAACCGAGCAGTCGTAGAAGGCAGTCCAAAAGCCACAATCAAAACCGGTTGTACAAACTCCATCGGCCAGAACTGAAGAAAAGAGGAATGATGATTTTGGGAGATGGCTGAAGAGTTTCAAGGCTAGGATCCATCAAAGTATCACAAACCACAACAAGACGTTTACTTTCCTTTTAAAACCGTGTTAGAAAAAGAACAAATGATTTTTGGAAATAAGAAACAGTTTGCTTCTAATGAGTTTGATTTTATGCAGAAACAAAGAAACCAAAGGAAGAAACAAAACAGTTTCGATGATGATGAGAAGTGGGTCAGAAGTGGTGATCGTCCCTTCACCAAAGCCAAGAGAAGCAACCGTGATGTGTTTGATTAGAATGAGCTTCAGACTTATGTCAGCTTGGAGAAGATGTTGCATAAGGCAATTCATGCTATCCGGCAACTCAAAAAGAAGGGAAGCACCAACATTTCTCCTGCACCATAACAACAAAGTAATTTTTTTTCTCTTTCAAATTCTGATTTGAAAACTAATATGTTGTCTTCTGATAAAAGCAAAACTGTGAAACCCACAAGCAAAGCTCATTCTACCAGGTGCTTCAAATGCAATAGGATCGGTCATTATGCTAACAAGTGTCAAAAGCAAAGACCGTTGGTGACTTTGGAGAATGAGAACGTTGAAACAGAGCCAGAAAAGGAATTCCCATTGCCAATTTTCGATGACTTCACATATGAGCCAATGGAGGGCTAGATGAAGAATAAATTCGTGACCATCAAGCCAACCAAGAAGAATCATCTTCCATTCAAAAACGGACCAAACTCAAGGTGAGCATTGTGCAGATTATGGTTCTTTTGCTTATAATCATTTTCCTTTTAATGTTTCAGATTTGAGGACAAATTTTTTTGAATAGGAAGGGAATGATGTGCCCTGGTTCGTGGATCAGTCCATTGGAGCCAACCAGCATGAAGATCAAGACGTTCTGAAAAATTTCACCGAGGTTCGTTCATCCGACCGTACCGATCAGACTGACCGAGCCGTCGCGCGTGCGTCCCGATTGGAGCTTCGACTGGAACCACGACCAGATGATCGAACTGACCGTACCGGAGCTCGTCTTCCCCGACCAACTCGACATTCTAAGACCCACGGCCGAGCCATACTTAGCTTGGGTTGTGAAAAAATCGAAGACGGACATGCGTTCTCATCCGGCAGACCATCCAGACAGTCCCGCAAGCGTCCTTATCTTTATCCCGTGCATCCATCTGGTTCAGATGAACCTGGACATTGTCTGAAGGGTCATCTTTGACCAATCTGCATGGAAGACTGAGTCTTTGACTCACTAATTCAGATATGGTCAAATTTGTATTTTCTATGCATTATTTTCCGTGTATTTTCTTTATTAGTCTTTGACTACAAACACTATAAATATGTAGTCTCATTCTATGAATAAAAGAAGTCTAAGTTTGAGTTTATTTTGGTTTTCTTCTTTTATCTGAGTGAGTCAAAGACTCAGTCAAAGACTCAGTCTTGTTGTGGTTTGTGATTTGAGCATATCTGAATTAGTGAGTCAAAGACTCAGTCTTCCATGCAGATTGGTCAAAGATGACCATTCAGACAATGTCCAGGTTCATCTGAACCAGATGGATACACGGGATAAAGATAAGGACGCTTGCGGGACTGTCTGGATGGTCTGCCGGATGAGAATGCATGTCCGTCTTCGATTTTTTCACAACCCAAGCTAAGTATGGCTTGACCGTGGGTCTTAGAATGTCGAGTTGGTCGGGGAAGACGAGCTCCGGTACGACTGTGGATCTTAGAATGTTGATTTGCGTAAATGTTTAATTATGAAATCCTAATCCAACACAAATGTAATGTTATTGCCTACACAACCGTATAGACTTCTAAATCAGATTAACTGACTTCAGCTTTGGTCAATCACAACAAAAGAAACAAATTTCAGAAACTGAGAGACTCAATGGCAAATCCAATCAGACATTGGAAAGTCGGACAAAGCATCTATTGAATCAAAAGCAAAAGCCCTAAAACAAAGAAACTTGCATACCTTTGGACGGCCTGGCGACTCGAGAGAGAGAGAGAAGAAGAAGAGAGTTCGACAGGAGAATATGAATTAGAGATCGAGGCTATTACATACAGCCTCAGAAGACCTTCAAAATTGATTTTATACCTTCAAAAATTGTTTTCGTAGGTTGAGGAAAAGGAAGAATCCGTTTGGGCATCTGCTCTCAGCTGCTTGTTATATTTTGTCGGTGATAGAGGGAAAATAAGGAGAAAGCAGCTAAGTGGTCTTGACATAAGGGTATGTTTGGCCTATGCGGCTGAATATTATATTTTCCTTCTGCTGTCATTGCCTTCATACTCTCATTTGGATCTCTCATTTTATTTGTTTCTTAGACATTTTTTATTTCTCTTTTCCGCGGTATGCTACCTTTAAATTGGCTCTCTTGCTAAGCTGTACTTTCTGACGAGCCAGTTACTTTGAACTAGCAAAAGGAATTCTTGGTCAGAAGTTGTTCATTCCAAGCTTATTTGTATCATGACAAATATGATTTACCGATCTCTAGAGCTAGATGGTTCTATCAAAGCAACGTCAAGTGCCTCAAGTTTTCTTATAGAACAGGTCGATCTGATTGGTGGCGTGGAGTTCATTCTCTATAAGGTACTGCGAATATATTCTTGTTAAACTGATGATCTTTCTCAGAAACAATTCAAATAGATACTTTGAGCCCCAATTATTTTCTGATAGATTAAGGGACTCATCTTATTGATACAGTACTCTTTGGCAACCACTAGAGAGGAAAGAAGAAATCTCTACTCGGTTTTATTTGACTATGTTCTGCATCAAATTAATGAGGCTTGCGCAGCTGCTGGTCTTTCTGAGTACACTGATGATGAGATTCAACCATTGGCTGTTCGGCTTGCTCTTGCTGATGCACCTGAAGCTTTCTACATTTCTGTTAAGCTTGGTGTTGAAGGCATAGGGAAAATCCTGCGAAGATCAATTGCTGCTTCATTGTCTGGGTTTAGCAATAGCGAACGTCTAAACCAGGTAAGTTTGTTCTTGTTGGAGTATGTTGCAATATTTTTCTTAGGGTCTGACAAAGAGTTGTGGTTTATATTGTTTACCAGTCACCGCTCTTTTTTTCTAACTCCCTTTTTTCTTCCTACTTGCAGCTTTTGGCAAATATAACAGAAAAATTTGACACGATAGTAGCTTCGTTTACTCACTTGGACAAAGAGTTTCTGCATCTCAGACAGATAACCAAGTCGTCCAAGTACATGGAAACCATTCAAGAGTTAAGAAATGATATAAGCATGTCAGTGAATCTAGCTTGGGCCACTTTGCACTCTCTTCTTCATTCAGAAAGAGCCACAAATCGTCAAAATGGATATATCTAAAAGATTTATAGAGAGAGTTAGAGTGATTTAGAGAATAAGAGAATGGGATTGGATTATAAAGAGATTAGTGAAGAATCATGATGAACACTCAAGAACAAGAAAGAGAGAATGACTCAAACTGTGTAATCTTTTATTAATGACATGAGTTGATATATATACAAGGAGAGAGAGCTAGGGTTTGCGAGAATCAGATAGGCTTAAGCATGTGTAGTCAAGGGGAAGAGGAGCGCCCATTTCAAACTGTCCAATGGGAGGCTTTACACGCTTTTGGCATCAAGGCATCTTGGACAAGATCCTTTCTTCTTTACAGCTGTGCCAGCCTGTCTTGGACTTCATTTTCTTCCTGTTCAACGGTCTGATCCATAGGTGCAAGCTCAGGTAACTTCTCTTTCACTTTCCTTTTACCCGGGTGATCATAAGTTACATTTGGTCGAGTTAAAGTCGACCACGGTCTGTCCAGACTGTACGGCCTGTCCGGCCATGTACGGTCTTGTACGGCCTGGTCGATCTTCACTCCCAAAACTCACCCAAGCTGAACCTTCTCTCATGTTCTCCAACTCCTCCTCTCTTCTCTTCTTATACTCAGCTCATTTCAACAATATCTGGTTGGGGGATCTTCTGATTTCGGAAGTTAGTGAAGAGAGTGGTGGAAGTATATGGCTGAGCATAAAAGACCTGCAGCAAAAGATTGCCAATTGTGGTGCCTCCGACTCTCTAATTACTTCTGATATACCTATTTCCGTACATCTTCTGTGTGGACTCTTGAAGTCAAAGAACAGTGTTATCAGATGGGGTTTTCTGTTCATACTGGAGAGGCTTCTTATGCGTTCCAAGTTCTTACTAGATGAGAATGAGACACAGCGATCAACTGTTGGAAGTGCTAGTCAGGATCAGAAAGACACGCGACTAGAGAAAGCAAATGCTGTTATAGACATAATGTGCAGCGCTTTGTCTTTGATGGCACAAATAAATGAAACTGACCGGCTTAATATCTTAAAGGTACATATTCTTTGAATCCTTTTGTTTGCTCTTTTCCTTTGCTTTGTCAAATTTCCTATCAAAGGCCACTCTAAAGCTTGCTGATATCTATCTTAAATATATATTCCGTAACTGGCATGAAAGAGTACATCTATTTGGAATTTTTACCCTGATGAAGTTTTAATGCTGACACCACTTCTCTCTGTTGTTTTCAAGCAGATGTGTGACATTCTTTTCTCGCAATTGTGCTTGAAAGTTTTGTCTACTGATGAGGAAGCAGTCCCCAGTTCTGCTGAGAGGAATAACAAATTTGATACATCCCATCGTAACAGCTATAAAGAGAGTATGGATGATGCTGACATCAGGCCTCGGTACAACAATGTCTCTGTTTCAACGTGCGAGACAGCGTCAATGGCAGCAATGCTTCTTCGTGGATAAGCCATCGTCCCTATGCAGCTGGTTGCGCGTGTTCCAGCGGCTTTGTTTTATTGGCCCTTGATTCAACTAGCAGGTGCAGCAACTGACAAAATTGCACTTGGTGTCGCAGTTGGAAGCAAAGGAAGAGGGAATATCCCAGGGGCAACCTCTGATATTCGAGCCACCCTGCTATTACTTCTGATCGGTAAATGCACGGCAGATACAGTTGCTTTTCAAGAAGTTGGTGGAGAGGAGTTCTTCAGGTGATTCAGTTGACTCTTCCATACTTCCAGTCCAAGTTGATTTATCTGTGCATGTTTCAGAGCATTTACAAACTAATGTTTATCTGTATAGGGAACTCCTGGATGATACTGACTCAAGGGTGGCTTATTACTCTTCAGCATTTCTCCTAAAGGCAAGAAAAGTTCTCAAATTCATCATTTTGATTTTGAAAAACATACATATAAATTGGAAGACAAGTAAGGTTTCAACTCGTTCGTGTTTTTTTTTTTGCTCACTGGTTAAAGTTTCGGTTATTTCAGAGGATGATGACGGAGGAACCAGAGAAATACCAAAACATGCTTCAGAATCTTGTCTTTAAGGCTCAGCAGGTAAATGCTATCGTAATAATTTAAGAGTGTGGAGTCATAGAACCTCAAATATCGATGAGTTTTTTCTTTTGTATTGTATCACTTATAATAGCATTCTTGTTTTGTGCAGAGTAATAATGAGAAACTGCTAGAGAATCCATACCTGCAGATGTGTGGTATACTCCAGCTATCAAACGAGCTTTAAACTAAGGGCGCACGCAAGTCTCCAGTTATACATGGCTTCTGTAAGTTCCTCGGTTTAAAACAAAAATCTTAGAGAGTTACTTTAGCACCACCCTGCCGCTAAAAAGAAGAAAATTGAGTGAAAGTAAAAGACATTTCATAGATACTGGACTCGTCGGTGAAGGTAGCAAGTGGGATTTGCAAGTGAAATCAGATTATGGCTTCTATATGTGGCAGATAGTTTGGTGAGTTTATCTGACATCACTTTGGCTGAGACTGGTTTTGGTTAAGATCTGAAGAAAGCTGTTTTGGCTGAACAGAGATCAACTGGAATGTGATCAAATGATTCATCTGCCTTCTCCTTTTTCTGCGGGAATGGCGAACCTACAGAGACACTGAGCTCTGATAACTGCAGCCATGTCATTTTTGGCCTAACAAACTGAAGGTGTTTTTTTTCTCTTATCTTCTTGTCTGTAAAATTAACAAAATCATGAACAGAGTCTGCAGCTCCAGAAATTTTTGTTTTCTTGGAGCTGCTTTTGTATAGTCAGGAACAGAACCAGTTATGTGATTGTGTTGTGTAGAGAACTAGAGATAGATAGGCTTATTGGCCTTTTGGGTGTCGAATGTTTTGCCTTTAAAATTATTATGTGAAAAATGTGAACCTAAGCAGTGAGTGCCTTTTATAATTTTTATGATTTTTGGCTGCCATTATTTCCTTAACAGATCTATAGAAACTAACCATGTTTATGCTTTGTCTGTACAAAAAGCCTTTTATGATTTGTCTGTACAAAAAGCCTGAACCTTCAGCTTCAAGCTATTGAAGAGATCCCTAAACACCAAAACAAAAGTCTGACACATCTGTTCCAGAATTGAGATTTTTTTACCATTTGAAAATTGAAATTGAAATAACAGTTCTGTAGCGTGTTCATATGTAGAGCAACCATGCGTTCCTACAAAACGCTGCGCAGCTTCCGCAATTGATAATTAAGTTTGTAAGCCTGGCCCATTTTAATTATTTAATTCAGGCTGAAACCAAATGTCACATAACTAAAATAGCCCCGGTCGGTTTATCTCGTGAAAAGTAATTTACTTACCAATTTAATCCATAAAGTAATTGTGAAAATTAAGTAATGGGCCAGGCTTATCTCGTGAAAAGTAAGTAAAGAAACCCTCAGACATCATCGAGACCCTGAGAGGGATCCAATACTTGTTCTGTTCTGCGCTTCAAGTTCCCGAAGATCTGATCCGTCTCCACCGATTCCGTCCCGATAAAACGGTAAAATTTCTGCTCAATTTTAATATCTACCCGTTCTTCCTTGAAAGATCTGATTTCACCAACTGTGTTTGATTTCTGATCTGCTCTGAAACACCCGCCCCTTCCCCATTTCCAACCGGGGTTCCGGGGCGCGGGGTTTATGACACACATGTCTACTTTCCCGACATCTCTGTGTATCCCGTTTCTGGTCCCATGAGTTTAAGGTGCGTATCCTTTTTTACCATTGACATTTCCACTTATAGTTCTGCAAAAAGGGAGAGAGAAAAAGAGGGGTGAATATGAATACTCAGTGAAGCGATTATAGACCAGTCTCCCCCATGAGCTTTTATACTGCTCAATGCGAAATGAGAACCGACTAGTCACTACACCAATTTCTTGACTAGCTATTAAGGTTTCATTTCACGAAAACAAGCAATGCAATGAACTCAGTCATCACTCAATTCACACAATTCAGTTTATTATTTAAGACTCCAGTCATCCTAGAACTCTAGGACCTACACAGCTCAAGCGGACCAACCCTCCCCTTTTCTTGCTGCGTTCCTGTGGAGCCGCCTGCCCTGGTACACTCGGCATCTGGTTCCCTTGGATGTAGACTATACCCTTTGCAGTGTATTACGGCTCCTTCCCGCCAAGACTCGGCGTGACTCAATCTTACCGGCACCTCTATTCTTAACCTGCCGTTTTTGAACGCTACGGCCGCCGCGTTTTCCCATACTCCCCACCAGTCCCTCGGTGGTTCGTATTCCATTTCTATTCATTTCCCATACTCCCCACCAGTTCTTCGGTGGTTCGTATTTCAATCATTTAACTTGTCCTTTTTCTTTTATTTCCTTTTTCCTTAAACCCTTAGACTCTTTCTTACTTTCCTTTTAGACGCCACCCGTTCTCGGTGTCACACTCAATCCATTTAACAATCATTCATAGATATCCTATCATTCATCTAACTAGACCGGTTAACATTTCTCTTATGATCCTACGTTCATTTCTTTCTAACCATCCTAGCTCTCAATCACAAACCACAGATCTTCAACCAATCAAACAATCAGTCAATCATCAATCATCAATCATCATTAAACTCGTCCGTGTAAAGTTCTTAATCAGTATGAGAGTCCTGATGCAATATGATTTATCATCCTAACAACAAACAGGATCTAATCAATCCTAGCAACCAATTCAACAATATAAAAGAGCATGAAAGAGATCTGGGTAGAACACCTCACCTTAGCCTAGATCTAGATCTGGATCTGAAAATAGGGGGTAAGAGAAACGTGATCTGAGATCTACGACACCACGTGGCCACCACCACCACTCGTGGCTGCTAACGGCAAGGAGAGAGAGAGAGAGTCGGTCGGGAGAGAGATCATGAGGAGAGAGAGAGAGGAGAGAGACGCGACGAGGAGGGAGAAAAGAAAGAGAGGCAGCGCAGGGAGAGAGAAAGATCTTCGACGACTAGGGCTTCCGGTCTCCGGGATTTCTCTGCAGAGCTTCGCTTCAAAGTTTCTGATGGGAGACTAAGGGGTGGAGGCTTTGTATTTATAGGAGAAGGCAAGGAAACCCTAGGGTTTTAATCTTAATGGGCTGCAGAGCGGACCTTTCCTTTTAAACCACAAAAACTTTTTGGGTTTGAGTTTTGGGGTGTTACAATTCTCCCCCTATTAATCGGAATTCGCCCGGAATTCCAATCTTCAGGCTTTGAACACTAACATCCCAAAACCCGAGGTGAGTTCAAACACATTCAAGGGAAGCACACAATATTTTATTAAGGATCTTCTTCCGAAAACTTCCAAGTAAATAAGGAAGAACATAATTCCTACTCGTACGGGATGTTCCCAAAATCTTATCTAATCTCTACAAAGTAGAGAAGCGTGTTTCTGCCTCGAGTAATAACCAAACACTCGGACACCTCTAGCTGACGGTTCCAGATAATCCTCCTATTGTTAATCTTCCGATGGATTCTCTTTCTGTTCAGTACTTGTGACATAAATAACATGTTTAACAACCACGCCTTTGCTGCCAACGCCTTCCCTGCCATCCTCACCACTAAGGCAAATTCTATAGATTCCATGGCTCCATTCAACTCTCCTCGAATGTCCCTACGGAGTCTCGCCTTATAACACCGGCACCACCCCTCCGCAGGCTTCGACTTGCATTTCTCGGCCATGTCTAAGAACTCCTTAGTGTACTCTTGGACCAGGCGAGGCCTACACACTATCTCAACAAGGATCTCACACTTACACGGCTCGGTACATCCTCCAGAGGTTCTTTCATCCATAATCGATGTCTTCCGCAATCCTCTTCCACTTCTCCCTTAGATCTCTAGATAGCGACGACCTGACAGTAATTGCTCGCTCTGCCTCCATCGCTTGACCGACCATCCGGTTCTCCAGAGCGAATTCCCATGGTTCTAACACACCCATCAGCTTGCCCTGAATTTTCCCACAGAGCCCTGCCTTATACCATCGGTACCAATCCTTCACTGCCTTTGGCTTGCATCTTTTGGCTGTCTCCCGGAATTCCTCAGTGTACTCCCGGACTGAGCGTGGTTCTTGCTTGGCATGCATCAGTGTCCCACACTGGCATACTCCGGTTATGCTCCTCAGACGGTCCGCATCAATGCTAGGAATTTTCCTTGGTCGTCCATTCTTCCTCGTTGGCACACTGACCTCCATCCTAAACGGTCCAAGACCTTCCCCGGTCAATCCTGACTTCCTTGGGTGCCCACGGCCCATCTTGGCTGGTGTCATTTCGATTTCAGGCGCGAACTGGATAGTCCCATGGCCTTGGTACATCCGCCTATACTCTGCCGCCCTCTGGAAATGGGGCATCAGCACCTGACGCCTCATGGTTGTCTCCCAGATGTGGGCGTTCGGCTGCTCCACGAATTCTATTTCCTTCTCATCCGGGAAGAGGGCATGTACCATGTTACCCACTGCGTCATAGTGGGGTTTACGGCTTTGTCCCCTTTAGTCCATAGCGCATGTGTCTTTCTCGAACTCGTGATGCACTAGTGAAGACCTCCTTACGAAGATCCACTATCCTTATTAGTATCCTTCGTTTCCCAAAAATTGATCATCCATCGTCCTTATCTCCATCAAAGATTTTGCCATAAGACGATACTTAGTTTACTCCCTGTAAACCGGAGTTGGTCATCCTCATTGCGACTTCGAGAAGCTCCTTCCTTTAGCTACTTCGTCTTTAGTCCTTGTGTAGTTTATTACCAACAAAGCTCTCACCATGGCTATCCTTAAGGACTTGAATCCTTGACATTGAGTTGAGACCTTTTGTTTCCCCTTATATTTTTCATCTGCTTAGCCAATTACTCTAGGGTAATTTTTCCAAATCGAAGTGCTACTCCCTGTCGTGCCCGCTCCTTTTTCCCAGCCTCCATGTCGCCTTTGGTTTCGACCTTGCTGATGTTGGAAGAGTCCGTGCTAGCATTTCCCCCTTGCTCAGTGCTTGGCACCTTTTTCCATTTTTTTTTATATATAGGAAACGAGCTTGACTGTAATATCAGAACGATGCATCGCTATTTCCTGTAGAGATGTCTCTTCCGTGAAGCGGCGCATGCCTCGACCTTGTGTCTGATAATCGTCCCCTAACCTTCACGGGCCGGCGTGGGGTGGTGAAGTCGGCGAGACGTATCATCTCAAGCTAGTATGTCCGATCTTCCGTTTCTCCTTAGCCTGTCGTGCTAGGCAACTGATCCCTCTGTGCACTTGTCTTAGAACTCCTTGTTAATCCCTTCTTGGGCCTCTAAAATTCCTCCACACCGCGGTTCGAGGACCTTTTGTTGTTCTGATCTCGACCGAAGACTCTGAGCTGTTCGAATTCTCTTTCAACACTGACTACAACGGGTCCAACAGAACCATAAGGGAAGAATGAACGATGGCGGAAACGCTGATCCCTTAAGTTAATATTAAGGGACCTTAACCTGGCTCTGATACCAATTGAAACACCCGCCCCTTCCCCATTTCCAACCGGGGTTCCGGGGCGCGGGGTTTAGGACACACATGTCTACTTTCCCGACATCTCCGTGTGTCCCGTTTCTGGTCCCATGAGTTTAAGGTGCGTATCCTTTCTTACCATTGACATTTCCACTTATAGTTCTGCAAAAAAGGGAGAGGGAAAAAGAGGGGTGAGTATGAATACTCAGTGAAGCGATTCTAGACCAGTCTCCCCCATGAGCTTTTATACTGCTCAATCCGAAACGAGAACCGACTAGTCACTACACCCATTTCTTGACTAGCTATTAAGGTTTCATTTCACGAAAACAAGCAATGCAATGAACTCAGTCATCACTCAATTCACACAATTCAGTTTATTATTTAAGACTCCAGTCATCCTAGAACTCTAGGACCTACACAGCTCAAGCGGACCAACCCTCCCCTTTTCTTGATGTGTTCCTGTGGAGCCGCCTGCCCTGGTACACTCGGCATCTGGTTCCCTTGGATGTAGTCTATACCCTTTGCAGTGTATTACGGCCCCTTCCCGCCAAGACTCGGCGTGACTCAATCTTACCGGCGCCTCTATTCTTAACCTGCCGTTTTTGAACGCTACGGCCGCCGCGTTTTCCCATACTCCCCACCAGTCCCTCGGTGGTTCGTATTCCATTTCTATTCATTTCCCATACTCCCCACCAGTTCCTCGGTGGTTCGTATTTCAATCATTTAACTTGTCCTTTTTCATTTATTTCCTTTTTCCTTAAACCCTTAGACTCTTTCTTACTTTCCTTTTTAGACGCCACCCGTTCTCGGTGTCACATTCAATCCATTTAACAATCATTCATAGATATCCTATCATTCATCTAACTAGACCAGTTAACATTTCTCTTATGATCCTACGTTCATTTCTTTCTAACCATCCTAGCTCTCAATCACAAACCACAGATCTTCAACCAATCAAACAATCAGTCAATCATCAATCATCATTAAACCCGTCCGTGTAAAGTTCTTAATCAGTATGAGAGTCCTGATGCAATATGATTTATCATCCTAACAACAAACAGGATCTAATCAATCCTAGCAACTCATTCAACAATATAAAAGAGCATGAAAGAGATCTGGGTAGAACACCTCACCTTAGCCTAGATCTGGATCTGAAAATAGGGGGTAAGAGAAACGGGATCTGAGATCTACGACACCACGTGGCCACCACCACCACTCGTGGCTGCTAACGGCAAGGAGAGAGAGAGAGTCGGTCGGGAGAGAGATCATGAGGAGAGAGAGAGAGGAGAGAGACGCGACGAGGAGGGATAAAAGAAAGAGAGGCAGCGCAGGGAGAGAGAAAGATCTTCGACGGCTAGGGCTTCCGGTTTCCGGGATTTCTCTGCAGAGCTTCGCTTCAAAGTTTCTGATGGGAGACTAAGGGGTGGAGGCTTTGTATTTATAGGAGAAGGCAAGGAAACCCTAGGGTTTTAATCTTAATGGGCTGCAGAGCGGGTCTTTCCTTTTAAACCACAAAAACTTTTTGGGTTTGAGTTTTGGGGTGTTACATGCTCAGTCTGAGATTGTGTGTTTCTAGCTACAGAAGATTTTCTCTGGGCGCCATCTATGCGTGTGGTGGTCCTTTGAACCGTCTCTTGTCGGATTGTGTCACGTTTTGGGTTATTGATGCTTTGAGTCTCAACTTCTTCTCCAATGTGATCCCCCACTATAATTTATGAATTTTGTTTAGAAAAATAATACTTCAAAGATATACGTATAACACATGATGACTTTGGAAGTTTCAAAACACAATAACACGTAATCTTGAATAACAATGAACTTTATGAGAAATTATAAATCAGAATTAATAAAGAACTAGATCTTGAGATGTTTGTTTTCATTTTTATATACATAAATATTTGTTTTAGATCATTAATGGTATATACTTTAACGTTAATCATATACTTAAATATTTATATAACTATTTCAAGTATAATAATTTTATAATTTACACATTATAATTAATAAATTGTTTAAAACCGTCACATGTATTTGTTACTTCTTATTATATATTTATCTTATTGTAGTTGTATTTAGTTATTAAACACATTAATATATTCATGAGAAAACTTATTTGAAAATTATTTTATATTTAATTTATGCTAAATTCTGATCCTCCCTTTCAAAGCTGGATTTTCTTTTATCAATATCTTTTATGCTTATTCATTTTAGATAAAATATTATTATATATATATAAGTCTAAGATATGTTAATTTTTAGACACGTTTAATATTTTTAACATATATAGTTTAGATTTATGAAAATAAAATTTATCAATTTAATATACTTTTATCATATTTAGTTAAATATGATAATTGTATTTTAACATTATAATTATAAAATAGATAAAATAGGATAGAATTTTAATTTTTAATTTTATAAAGGATAAATGAATATATTAATGTTTAATAATATTTCAAAAATAATTTCTATGTTAGTGGAAATATTTAATTATAATTTTTGAAAATTAAGATCTTGTTAAAATCTTCTTAAACAGATTTGTTAAAAAAAAATTAAAAAAAAAATATTTATATTTAAAATGAAAAGATATCAAAAGATATTATGATTAAAGTAGTTCAAAGATTCTATATATTAGTAGTCTCAATATAATAATTTTCTTTTAATATGATTAATTATTAATAATCTCAATATAATAAGATTCTAAAAATAGGATATAATTTTTATTTATAAACGTTAACTGAATATATTAATGTTTAATAATATTTCAAAAATAATTTCGAAGTTAGTGGAAATATTTAACTATAATTTTTGAAAATTAAGATCTTGTTGAAATCTTCGTAAACCGATTTGTTAAAAAAACTTAAATAAATATATTTATATTTAAAATGAAAAGATATCGAAAGATATTATAATTAAAGTAGTTCAAAGATTTTTTAGGCTTCTATAATGTTGTAAATGTCTATTTTTTACCAAGATCAATAAATTTCACATTTCATCAAAAAAAAGTAGTTCAAAGATTCTATATATTATTACTTTTAATATAATAATAAATAAAAATTTTAAATGAAGGTCTAAATTAAAAAACAAACATGAAATAAGGCATAATTTTTATTTTAATAGATAAACAACAATATAATATGAAAATATTAACGCAATACAATTTTCAGAAAATCCATTAGAGAAGAAAAGGAAACCGGGTTTTATTGATGGGTCAATGAACGAATCGAAGATTGCGTTTTAGACTGTAAACGGGGGATCGGATATGTGGAATAACCGGTCGAGTCCGGTTTTGACAACACTGTCCGGTTCATAAACTTCTCCAGCCGCCTTGATCTCTCTGTTTTGCGATCGTGACTCTCAGGTCTTCTGAGGCTGTATGTAATAGCCTCGATCTCTAATTCATATTCTCCTGTCGAACTCTCTTCTTCTTCTCTCTCTCTCGAGTCGCCAGGCCGTCCAAAGGTATGCAAGTTTCTTTGTTTTAGGGCTTTTGCTTTTGATTCAATAGATGCTTTGTCCGACTTTCCAATGTCTGATTGGATTTGCCATTGAGTCTCTCAGTTTCTGAAATTTGTTTCTTTTGTTGTGATTGACCAAAGCTGAAGTCAGTTAATCTGATTTAGAAGTCTATACGGTTGTGTAGGCAATAACATTACATTTGTGTTGGATTAGGATTTCATAATTAAACATTTACGCAAATCAACACAAGTATATTTTATCTCCGCTCAATGCATACTCTTTATTATTGTTATTATTATGTTGTGTTATGTCTTAAACTCTTTGAGTTTCCCTTGCAGTCGTTTTCTTTGAGGCTATACAAAGATGACAACAATTGAAACAGGTCCAAAAATTACTCAAAAGCCATCTCCTCCTTCTACTCTCAAGCAGCCATCGTTTAAAAGGTGGGGAAGGAGACACCCTTTTGTACGATACGGACTTCCCATGATCTCTCTCACTGTTTTTGGAGCCCTTGGACTCAGCCAACTCCTCCAAGGCAGGTCAGTTTTGTCTTCTTTTTTCATGACTAAGCTAATCTCTCTGAAACCAAAGAATTCTCCACATAATTGGTTTTTTTTTTGCTTAGTTCAGTAAGGACATCGCAAAGGTGAAAGACGACCAGGAATGGGAGATTATTGAGACCAGAAAGGCTCTTTCTAGAACAGGGCCTGTCGATGCTTACAAACCTAAAAACACTTCCATCGAAGACGAGCTCAAGGTTGGTTACTTTTTGATTTAACGCATAAAAGAAAAAAAAAGCTTTGATGAAGAACACTTTAAATCTTGACAGGCGTTTTGTTTACTCACCGTGCAGGCTATGCAAGGGAAGGTGGACATAAACTCGTACGAGTACAAGAAAATTCCAAAGCTAAACGAAGGCAAGTCCAGTTAAGTTGAAGTCTTTGCTTAGATGTGTTTCTGTTTTAGCTTTTTAAAGAACTCTTCACATAAACTCTCTGTTAGTTTTGACCTTGCCTAAACCTTTAACAGAGATGGATTGATAATAATACTTGGTTGGGTTCATCTACAACGTCTGGATAACTATTACTTCTCTGCATATATTCTTTTTATATACAAACTGCTTCATCTCTAACACTTGGTTTTGAATTCATATTGGTTTAGGGTATTGTATAAGCTCGTGCTACTTCATAATGAATATATCAAAGAAGACTAATTTTTTTTATAGTATTTGACATGTTGAGTGCATTTCTAACACCATGATACGATATGATATGTTATGTCATGAACCATGATAACATATTATTTGTGTTAGTAATGTAATTTTTCTAAACCAAGATGTAAAGGGATCGTCTTAACTCTTAAACCTCAAACTGTCCCGTCTTCAATCTTATAGCCATTTCTTCTTCTTAAAAGTATTCATGCGCCTACCAGTAAGTAAGCATCATATCATTAATCTTATATACGACAATTTTTTTGATACAGAACATAAAATGTTTAAAAAATACAATTGAAGATAAAGATGAGAGAAATTCTTTATGATAGAGCACTAGAGAAAAATGACCAAATTTTTTTTTATTAAAAATTAAAAATACATTTATATTCTAGGGTTAACTAATCTAAACTTAGGGTTTAGAGTCAAATGGTAGAGTTTTGATGATAGAGTTTCAAATTTTAAAAGATAAATATTAAAATTTTCGAAACAAATAAAAAAGATATTTTGATCATTTTCTTTATTAAAAGCTATTTTGTGACAAAAACTTAAAAGAAAAACTATTCGAGATAATGGTCCTAAAAATTATGTAGTTCAAAATCAACGCTTCAGATCATTGTCTTTATTTTCATTTTCATTTTAACTCCATAAACACACATTTACCTCTAAATATGTCGTTAGTAGAAAGATCTTCACATCCGAGGCTCTGGAGTTTATTTTCATTCAACCGATCACTTCTAGAACTTGATACGTCCTATGAAGGATCATTTTAGTTGGGTGTTGGATATGATCTGAGAATGCAAATGACACTTTTGGAACTGAGATTGATTGAAATGATCGCCAAGAGATGCGGAATGACTCTTGATATACCCACGATCTAAGGCTAACCACCTAAAAAAGAATGTAGTGCGTTGGCTAACCACCAAACAACACACAAAGATGAATTGGCTGACCACCAAATCAACAAACCGGTTCACACCAATGAACTAACTAAAGAACTTTCTCTCACTCAGATAAAAGAAGAAAACAAAAATAAACTCAAACTTAGACTTCTTTTATTCATAGAATGAGACTACATATTTATAGTGTTTGTAGTCAAAGACTAATAAAGAAAATACACGGAAAATAATGCATAGAAAATACAAATTTGACCATATCTGAATTAGTGAGTCAAAGACTCAGTCTTCCATGCAGATTGGTCAAAGATGACCCTTCAGACAATGTCCAGGTTCATCTGAACCAGATGGATGCACGGGATAAAGATAAGGACGCTTGCGGGACTGTCTGGATGGTCTGCCGGATGAGAACGCATGTCCGTCTTCGATTTTTTCACAACCCAAGCTAAGTATGGCTCGACCGTGGGTCTTAGAATGTCGAGTTGGTCGGGGAAGACGAGCTCCGGTACGGTCAGTTCGGTCATCTGGTCGTGGTTCCAGTCGAAGCTCCAATCGGGACGCACGCGCGACGGCTCGGTCAGTCTGATCGGTACGGTCGGATGAACGAACCTCGGTGAAATTTTTCAGAACGTCTTGATCTTCATGCTGGTTGGCTCCAATGGACTGATCCACGAACCAGGGCACATCATTCCCTTCCTCTTCAAAAAAATTTGTCCTCAAATCTGAAACATTAAAAGGAAAATGATTATAAGCAAAAGAACCATAATCAGCACAATGCTCACCTTGAGTTTGGTTCGTTTTTGAATGGAAGATGATTCTTCTTGGTTGGCTTGATGGTCACGAATTTATTCTTCATCTAGCCCTCCATTGGCTCATATGTGAAGTCATCGAAAATTGGCAATGGGAATTCCTTTTCTGGCTCTGTTTCAACGTTCTCATTCTCCAAAGTCACCAACGGTCTTTGCTTTTGACACTTGTTAGCATAATGACCGATCCTATGGCATTTGAAGCACCTGGTAGAATGAGCTTTGCTTGTGGGTTTCACAGTTTTGCTTTTATCAGAAGACAACATATTAGTTTTCAAATCAGAATTTGAAAGAGAAAAAAAATTACTTTGTTGTTATGGTGCAGGAGAAGTGTTGGTGCTTCCCTTCTTTTTGAGTTGCCGGATAGCATGAATTGCCTTATGCAACATCTTCTCCAAGCTGACATAAGTCTGAAGCTCATTCTAATCAAACACATCACGGTTGCTTCTCTTGGCTTTGGTGAAGGGACGATCACCACTTCTGACCCACTTCTCATCATCATCGAAACTGTTTTGTTTCTTCCTTTGGTTTTTTTGTTTCTGCACAAAATCAAACTCATTAGAAGCAAACTGTTTCTTATTTCCAAAAATCATTTGTTCTTTTTCTAACACGGTTTTAAAAGGAAAGTAAACGTCTTGTTGTGGTTTGTGATACTTTGATGGATCCTAGCCTTGAAACTCTTCAGCCATCTCCCAAAACCATCATTCCTCTTTTCTTCAGTTCTGGCCGATGGAGTTTGTACAACCGGTTTTGATTGTGGCTTTTGGACTGCCTTCTACGACTGCTCGGTTTAACTCCATTTGATATAGAACCAAGGTAAGATCGTGTGGCCTCTTTGTTGACAGGTTTCTTCCATTTGTCTCTCTCAGGTCGTGACTTCGTGGCTTCCTTCTCTTGGTCACGCTCATATTCTGCTATCATCTCGGCTGTGCGTTTGTTGTACCTCCATTCTCGCAACTTTTCTTCTTGTGTTTTGCGCGCTGCCTCCTCTTCATGGTTGATCAGTAGCCCAAACACATGTGATCTATTAGAAGATGAAGAGATAATAATGGTTGGCTTCTCTTCATGGTTTATCTTCAGTAGTCCAAAAGACACAGATGATCTCTTAGAAGATGAAGAGTTACGAATGGCTGGTTGTGAAGAACTCTAAACCTCAAAGTGGCTCTGATACCACATGATACGCCCTTAATTAGAAGGATCACTCTAAGGTTGGTAGAATGGATAAGTCTTGCACCGAATGAGCTAGAAAGCACAAACGATCAAGGAACTTGGATCGAATGGAGACACAAGAGGTGCGGAAAGTCTCTTGATACTACCGAACTTCTAAGCCCGAAGATATGACTCACTCCGATGACTTAGAAGCTACGATGTCCGATTAAGAACAAAGGATTCAACAAGAATATAAAGAAAGGTTTTTGATTAAAAATGTTGAATGATTAAAACAATACAATAGCAAGCCTTTATATAATAGGTTGTGGAAGAAATAAATATTCTAGTCAATCCTAGAACTACAAAGCTCTTAAAACCATGAAGACTTTACTAGGAATATTGACTTGACCAAAGACCAAAACTGTTGACTGAATATTTAAAGTTTTGGTCGCAGAACTCTTCGGTTGGTTGTGTCCTTTTGCACGGTTGAAGATCTTGGAATTGCCGTCAGATTGATATATTATACGACCAGGGCTTTTATTTTCTTGGTGTACCTTTCTTGGACAAATCCAAACACTGATTTCTTATCGAGCATAAGACCTCCACATTTTGCATCAGGCCCACTAGCTTCTCTCGATCTAGAATTTCATGGATCAAACCGATAAGGCCTATAAAATGCCCATTAAGCCATGCTATGATTAGTTGCTTAACTGGTTCGTACCTTAAAATCTTCGTTGAGACATAGCTGGTGATTTGGGTCGCATCAGAACTCATATATGATTCTTTGTAAGCAAGACTTTTTATAAATAAAAAGCGAAACTAATGCTGCACAAATGTCATATTGAAATCTAAGTTCTAGAGTATATATTCATAGAACAATATAAAAAAAGCACAAGCTTCTTTGGTCTCATTTTGAAAAGCTAACATCGATTGCTCTTTATAAGTGGGGCTTCTGGTAGGCCCGAGACTTTTATCCAAGATCCGGATTCGATCCGAGATTCTATCCGGATCCGATCCGAAAATCCGGATATCCGGAGGCGCCGTATCCGGATCCAGATAGTAAAATGCTGGATCCACCAAAGCTGGATCCAGATCCGGATATCTTGATTTTTTAGTCCGAATATCCGGATCCGTAAGCTTTATTAATAATTATTTCAAAAATAGTAATATATATATATAAAAACTAATTTTGTTTGATATATTTTCATTTTTATAATAGTATATGTAAATTTTGTAATTTTATACATAGAAATAATTCAAAACATTATATATTTTTTGTTTTAAATTATTGTTAATATTTTATATATAATAATATTATTTATTTATTTATTTTAAGAATCCAAATCTGGATCCGGATATCCACCGGATATTACAATTTTTAGAAGGATATCCGACACCCGGATATCCGAGAACTCCAGATCCGGATAAGGATAGTAAAATTATGGATCCGCCGGATAAGGATCCGGATACCTTAAAATTGCCCGGATACCCGATCTGTCCCAGGCTAGTTTCTGGAACTAACGTCCCGATTCCTGGCATATGATAAAAAGTTTAATAGAATTGATTTTGCTATCTATGTTACTAAAATGCACGTATTTTTTTTGTCACACATCCGTTCTAAACTTCAAAGTTAAGCGCATTTGAGCTAAAATAGTATAAAAATGGATCAACTATAGCGAACTGATTCGTGATATCGCGTAAGTGAAGCCAATATACATGGAAAGTTCATGTGATGATTGCACGTGAGAAATCATATATCATTGTGGATCATAAAATCCACACCATGTATTATTTGGTAGTGATGTTAGTGATGTTCGTAAGAGATTAGGAAATAAAATAATGTGGCAATGATATCTTCATAACACAACAATGTAATCAGATTCTGATCGACAAAAGTGGACTTTATTGATAAGGATTGAATTAATACAGTGATAACAAAAAGACCGGGTTACAGCAACTAAGAACTAGGAACAAAATATCGAGAATGAGAGAGTGAGAGATCGAAGTCGAGGGTAATGTGTGTAAGCTCTAAGGTTTTGAATGTGCGCTTCTCTTCTCTTCTCTCCTTTTATAATCGCTCTCTTTTCCTTGTTTATTAGCGAGATCTTCTCACGATGTTAACGGCTCTGAAAGCTTTGATCCTATATTTTAGGAGAATATTCTTCTTAAATCGATTTCATTCCTTCATGCAAGCTGTCGACCTCCCTTCCTGCGACACTGCGACCACTTATCGGTCAAACGTGAGTGAACTCCGTGTTAATAATATTGGGCCGGATCTTTGTCTGAGTGGTTTATATTGTTGTTATTTGCTCCTATATTAAACAACACACAAAGATGAATTGGCTGACCACCAAATCAACAAACCGGTTCACACCAATGAACTAACTAAAGAACTTTCTCTCACTCAGATAAAAGAAGAAAACAAAAATAAACTCAAACTTAGACTTCTTTTATTCATAGAATGAGACTTCATATTTATAGTGTTTGTAGTCAAAGACTAATAAAGAAAATACACGGAAAATAATGCATAGAAAATACAAATTTGACCATATCTGAATTAGTGAGTCAAAGACTCAGTCTTCCATGCAGATTGGTCAAAGATGACCCTTCAGACAATGTCCAGGTTCATCTGAACCAGATGGATACACGGGATAAAGATAAGGACGCTTGCGGGACTGTCTGGATGGTCTGCCGGATGAGAATGCATGTCCGTCTTCGATTTTTTCACAACCCAAGCTAAGTATGGCTTGACCGTGGGTCTTAGAATGTCGAGTTGGTCGGGGAAGACGAGCTCCGGTACGACCGTGGATCTTAGAATGTTGATTTGCGTAAATGTTTAATTATGAAATCCTAATCCAACACAAATGTAATGTTATTGCCTACACAACCGTATAGACTTCTAAATCAGATTAACTGACTTCAGCTTTGGTCAATCACAACAAAAGAAACAAATTTCAGAAACTGAGAGACTCAATGGCAAATCCAATCAGACATTGGAAAGTCGGACAAAGCATCTATTGAATCAAAAGCAAAAGCCCTAAAACAAAGAAACTTGCATACCTTTGGACGGCCTGGCGACTCTCGAGAGAGAGAAGAAGAAGAGAGTTCGACAGGAGAATATGAATTAGAGATCGAGGCTATTACATACAGCCTCAGAAGACCTGAGAGTCACGATCGCAAAACAGAGAGATCAAGGCGGCTGGAGAAGTTTATGAACCGGACAGTGTTGTCAAAACTGGACTCGACCGGTTATTCCGCATATCCGATCCCCCGTTTACAGTCTAAAACGCAATCTTCGATTCGTTCATTGACCCATCAATAAAATAACCGTTCAGTTCATACAACCAAACACCAGTGACACGTGATACGAACCCGGTTTCCTTTTCTTCTCTAATGGATTTTCTGAAAATTGTATTGCGTTAATATTTTCATATTATATTGTTGTTTATCTATTAAAATAAAAATTATGACTTATTTCATGTTTGTTTTTTAATTTAGACCTTGATTTAAAATTTTTATTTATTATTATATTAAAACTAATAATATATAGAATCTTTGAACTACTTTTTTTTATGAAATGTGAAATTTATTGATCTTGGTAAAGAATAGACATTTACAACATTATAGAAGCCTAAAAAATCTTTGAACTACTTTAATTATAATATCTTTCGATATCTTTTCATTTTAAATATAAATATATTTATTTAAGTTTTTTTAACAAATCGGTTTACGAAGATTTCAACAAGATCTTAATTTTCAAAAATTATAGTTAAATATTTCCACTAACTTCGAAATTATTTTTGAAATATTATTAAACATTAATATATTCAGTTAACGTTTATAAATAAAAATTATATCCTATTTTTAGAATCTTATTATATTGAGATTATTATTAAAAGAAAATTATTATATTGAGACTACTAATATATCGAATCTTTGAACTACTTTAATCATAATATCTTTTGATATCTTTTCATTTTAAATATAAATATTTTTTTTAATTTTTTTTAACAAATCTTTTTAGGAAGATTTTAACAAGATCTTAATTTTCAAAAATTATAGTTAAATATTTCCACTAACGTAGAAATTATTTTTGAAATATTATTAAACATTAATATATTCATTTATCCTTTATAAAATTAAAAATTAAAATTCTATCCTATTTTATCTATTTTATAATTATAATGTTAAAATACAATTATCATATTTAACTAAATATGATAAAAGTATATAAAATTGATAAATTTTATTTTCATTAATCTAAACTATCTATGTTAAAAATATAAAACGTGTCTAAAAATTAACATATCTTAGACTTATATATATAATAATATTTTATCTAAAATGAATAAGCATAAAAGATATTGGTAAAAGAAAATCCAGTTTTGAAGGGGAGGATCAGAATTTAGCATAAATAAAATATAAAATAATTTTCAAATAAGTTTTCTCATGAATATATTAATTTGTTTAATAACTAAATACAACTAGAATAAGATAAATATATAATAAGAAGTAACAAATACATGTGACGGTTTTAAAAAATTTATTAATTATAATGTGTAAATTATAAAATTATTATATTTGAAATAGTTATATAAATATCTAAGTATATGATTAACGTTAAAGTATATACCATTAATGATCTAAAACAAATATTTATGTATATAAAAATGAAAACAAACATCTCAAGATTTAGTTCTTTATTAATTCTGATTTATAATTTCTCATAAAGTTCATTGTTATTCAAGATTTACGTGTTATTATGTTTTGAAACTTCCAAAGTCATCATGTGTTATATGTATATCTCTAAGTTTTTGAAGTATTATTTTTCTAAACAAAATTCATAAATTAACAAAGCTTTTGAAGTGTGTCCGTAAAACATAAAGATTTTGGACAGAAAGTTTCGTAAACTCAGAGATCATTCATATACCTCGAACGAAGAATAAGATGACGGATGGTCTAGCACGCAGTGTCAGAAAACAACCGTCTTTTGTCGTTCATATGGATGTAGAGTTACCATCTTGATTTACAAAATCAATCTGAATCTGTAAGACCATCTCCAATAGTTTACTCTATTTTTCATTCTAAAATAGAGTAACTCTGTAATAGAGTTTGTGTTTGCTCAAATGATACTCTATTTTAAGGTAGAAAATAGAGTGATCAACAAAATAAAAATAAGTTACCATTGTAACATTTTTACTCTAATAGAGTTTGAGTTTGCTCAAATGATACTTTATTTTAATAGTTCGCTCTATTATAGAGTGAGAAATAAAATACCATTGTAACATTTTTACTCTAAACACTATTTTAGAACGAAAAATAGAGTGAAGTTAGACGTGCTACAAAAAAAAACAAAAGTTTCCGTAACTCTTTAAAAATTTAACAAATTTGTTGTTCTTAAAATCAACCAAAACTTCCAATAACCTCTGTGCAACTACAATACTTGTGTTTAGAAACTTGGGATTAAGATTTTCCAAGTTAAGACTTAGCACAATGAAAAAGCAAAATACAATTTCAATAACATTGTCAAGACATTACTAATCTTTACCACATCAGGTGAACATACAAAAAAAAGTCTTTACCACATCAGCTTCAATGACACATATATTTCACTCTTCTTCACCTGAAATCAACAAAACATAAATTAAGATCAACCATAAATCCACAAGGGACAACGATCTCAGACAAATCTTTTGTGTCAAGAAAGAGAGAGAGATTTCATCATATATACCTTTTGTTTTTGTTTTAACTTACCAAGGAGCAGACAAAATTGTCTCAAAATCAAACTCCACATCTTCAAGCTTTACACCAAGATCTCTCGCACATGACTCCACCTTCCATATTTTTCTGCAGGCTTGATCCTTCTGTTCTTCCGCCGCTTCCTTCTGCTCTTTCAGAGCCGCTTCTTGCCTTTGAAGCTCGAGAATCTTGCGTTTAACCTCAACCATCTTGCGCTCCGTCTCACCAAACTCTAGTTCAGCCTTGCGCCTTATGCTAGATTCATCCATCCTCTCTTTGTCAAGACCTCTACGTCCCTCCAATATTTTCAGTTGTCTACCCTTGAGAGCCAACAGCTTGTTGATCCGTGATAAAGGCCTTGTAACATCAAATCCATGCTCCTCTAGCTTGGTAAACGAGTCTTTGAGGCTATCTAGTTGGCTTATGGTCACGTCGGACTCCATATCTTTCAGTTTCTCAAATAATCCAGAAAAGGTAGCCATCATTCCTAACGCAGACCCTTCACGGAAATCTTCACTAGTCGACTCAATCAACGGGCTAAAATGAGGACTTTGTGGCAGTTTCTTGAAGACTTCCATTGTTTCATAAATCTTCCACAACGGTGACTTATTTGCAAAGGGCAGAACCCTCATTGTGTCCGTTGCTTGAGTGTCCTCCACATTAGAAGCAAAGTTCTTCACCAAAGTAGTAGGGGTTCGCACTAGACAGATCCAAAACAATGAAAAAAAGAAAGACATTATTCTTTAGCATATCTACAAGTATATGAAGCTTTAAGACATACATACATACCAGTATCATTGAGGTCTGACTTGTGTTGTACATGTCCTCGTTTCCTCTTACGACTATAATACTTGCCAAAGAATTTGGATTTTGTCTGAAAAAATGGAAAGAACATTACAGACAGTTCAATGACAAATATTTTTGCATTAGATAAACCAAAACAAGCAAATCTCTACCTTTGGTCTTTTGTGCCAGATCCCATCTTCCCACTCCATTGGAGGCCTAATATCAGAGCAACTGACTTGCACAGAGGCCACCTTTGTTTTCCCGAAACTAACCATGTACCGTCCCTTGAAGACAATCCCTCTCACAACACCTTCAGACCATACAGAACCAACAACCACCTCAACACGATCCAACAACTCATACTCTCCAACAGAAAAAAGAGGCCGTCTTGGCCTGACTTCTGGCGAATCAATGACACTGATTTTCGATCTCTCGCTGAATCTGCAGGACGTATCATCACAGTACTTGACAATGAATTTCTCCTCATTCTCCACCTCTTTAATTATCATTGCCGGACGCCAAGCAAAAGACCACCTCAACTCAACCATGGTCCCAGAACTAAACACGGACTTGCCCAATTCCTTCAAAGACATATAAACACATATAACAAAGAGGATAAGTCCAAAGTTCAAAACTTTGACATGCAACACAAAAACCCACAACGTTTATATAATAAATCAGAGCATCGTATACCTTGCTTTCGCTCGAACTGATTGATGTCTGGTGGTGAATCGAAAGAAACAAGATATGTACCATCCTCCTCTTTCCTTTTAACAACCAGACCACTCCACCAACCACCTTTGTAATAAGCGTCGACCACCAAGCCTTCCTCAAACTCAGCTCCGTCATCCTTAGGTGGGACAGGTCGGATTAAGCTATGATCCACGATTTCGGTCAGGTGAGACGAACGGTCTTCTTTGAGCAGCGTCGTGTAACGGACTCGGAGCAACTTGTGTTGTTGTGATTTGGTTGGGCTGTCTCCAAGAATGGCTCTGTACCAAGCGCCTTTCACGCCATTCTTGTCGTAAGACACTTCTACTTCACAGTCTTTTGTAATGGGTTGCATTTGCTCCGACTTACTCTGGAGAACAGAAAAGATTCGCCTTTTCTCCTCCCTAGAAACTCTGAAACCTTAGAGACCACTTTAGAGTGAGATTTAATATGTCATTAAAATCAGATAAACAATTTTTTTCTCCGTTTGATTAATGAACACTAGGTGGTTGAGCGAGATTTCGCCTGTAAAAATTATATATTATATTCATAATTTTATTATTTTAAATAGTTCGAAAATCAAAAATCTTGGTATTGTATAATCTTAAAAGATTATTGAGATATAGGGATAATTCAATAAAATTTAACATAAATTTCTAAAAGTCTTTTTATAACATAATTTGTGATTAATAAAAAACCTAAAAATTAATAAACAAAAGGTTATTTTATAATACTTTCTACACTTCATGTTATAAAAACAGATGAAACTAACAGTTATAGTAATACATAAGACCCATGGTTTTCGACAAACAAATAAAAAATTAAGTATGTAAAAATATAAAATAAGCAAGAATACAACAAACAAGTTTTATTATTCTTCACTCATGTTTTATATATGTATCATATCTTTTTTCCTATTACGAAAAATAAACATGTCAATTTTATTATAATCAAAACTATATCAATAGAGTCTTAACTCTAGTCTTGTATTAATATATTGTTTCTGTTTTTTTATTTATATTATAATAAACTTTTCATTGACTAATATTATTTTAAACTATTTAACATATAATTTTATTATAATCAAAACTATAATAATTATATAATAGATTATATTAGCTCTAGTCACGTATTAATATAATGTTCCAATTTTCAACTTTATATTACAATAAATATTTTCATATATATATATATATATTAAAAAACTTACCATATATTTTTTGTTTTTAAATATACAAATACTTGAATCATATTATGACAATGATAACTAAACTATACTATCAACATTTGTCACTGAAAAATGACTGAATTTTTTTAAAATTGTATATTTGACTATTTTGCATTCATTGGACACATATTTAGAATATATATATATAGTGAGTATAAAAAATATTATTAGGTTTAGGTTAATTAGTTTTTTTGAAATTTATGATTTATTGTATCCACTATTAATAGAAATACATTTAAAATTCCTTATATAATTATTTCTATCATATCATATGTATTTATATGTATATTCTAATTTTTTTTATAATGTAATATATGATATTTAATTGTTTCTATAAAAACATTATGTTAATTCTTATATATTTAAAATATTTAATTGTTTATATGGTAATATAGATTAGATTAGGTAGTTCTAGAATTAGTTTCCTTTCTAAAATTTTAATTAAATAAATAAAAATTCAAATACTAAGAATCAGTCAAATTAAGAAAATTAATTCTAAACTTTACCTGTGAATGACACTTAAGCAAAAGTCATTTAAGTGATTTCTCAATTAATACATTGTAGGATTTTTCTACAGAGGTTTATACTTTAGGTCACTCGACTCACTTATACACATACTATTTATATTCTACTAGTGGTATTCCAGGGCTCCGCGTCAGGTTCGTATATTTTGTTTTGAGTTTGTATGTTTTATTCTCTAATGAATTCAAAATTGTTTTTTATCCATTTGATAGTTGTTACTGACAATAGTGTATGTAGTTTTCACCACTCGATTCAATAAAAGTTGAATAAGGGCCTGAGTGGTTTTCCCCGCTACTACCCGCAAATACAACTTTTGCGGTTGGTAGCGGTTAAAAACGTTTCGAAACAATCATACAAACCGCTACAAATCACTACAAATCGCTTCAAACCGCTTAGAACCGCTTCGAATCTCTTAAAATCAAAAGTTGGTTCCAACTAGCGTTTGCGGTTGCAAGTGGATAAATAAATATAAAATTATTTTCAAAATTATTTTAAAATTTTAAAATTAAAATTTTAAAATGGAAATAATATAAATAAAAATGTATACATATTTTATATATTTGTTTAAATTCACAAACAATATCATAATTTGTTTTACAATAACTTTAAACTAACAATTCATTACAATTTTTTTAAATTAATATACACATATATAAAATGAAATAAAATATTCTTTTTAAAGTTTTAATACAAATCTTCAAAACAATTTTTATTAAATCTATAACTTTGAACTAATTTAAAAAGTTTAATAAATAAACATAATATTTTTATTAATCATATTGTATTGACAATTATTATATTTTATTATAATTGTATATTTTTATATTTTTATAATGTTATAATATGTTAATATTGATAATTTATTATTAAACTGCTGCAATATCTTATAATCAACCAGTCGCAAATATCTCGCAAACACAACAATTTTGAAACGTTGTGTCAGTCATACAAAACGCTTGAAGCCGCACCACACACATCCGTAAACTCCCGCACCCACAACCGCAACTGCTGTGTTTGAACCAGTCGAGCCCTAAATAGCTGATAGTTGCACCAAAATTAATATAGTTAAACTTAAAACATAAAGCAAAGTTGATGTTCCAAAAGGAAAAAGAAATGTAAATGCATGTTGATGTAACCCGGATCAGCAGCAAAAACAAATCATATATGACGGTTTGGCTTATGGGTATGTGTGTGGAGGATTTAGGCTGATTATTATGGTTTTGGTTTGTGTTTTGATCAGGAAAAAATGCCCATGAGGTTATACATCAAAGTCAACCCAATTTTATGAAGTTAAAAGCCCAAGAAAGTTCAAAAATAAGTGGCTTATTTGCTGTCAAAGAAAAGTAACGAAAATCAGATATTGGACTACATGGGAAGCTTCTCTCTCTTGCATGCAAAGAAGCATTTAAAGCCTTTTATGTTTCCTAAGTATTTCTACACTTCCCCATGCTGTTCGTGGAAGTGTTTTTTATTTTCCCTAGTATTATTTCTACATTTCCCTATGCTGGTCATGCATAGCTTGTTGTTTTCTATTTAAACTCTTGTATGTTTCATTTCAAATCATTTAACCCTTTTAATAAAATCTACTTTTAAATTTGTTGAATCCTTTGTTCTTTGGAACATCGTAAGCTAGGAGAGTGATCTCCGTAAGCACTGTCTTGTTCACTAGTGGGGTTGCCCTCACAGACTAAGACAAACCAAGCAAGTATTTGGCCTTCCGCAGCCTTATACTGAAGAACCTTCGATCCACTATCCTTTGATTCTTCTTTTGGGTCGAAGCTTATCCATTTCACCAACCTTTGAGTGCATTCCTTGGGAGATTTTCATCATTTGGTATTAGAGCACACTTGAGGGTTCAGTGTTCACTTCTGTCATTCATCATTCTCATCTTTCCATCTTCTAGAAAAAAAAGGTACTATGATAAGCCAAGTGATCATTCCATCTGAGGTTAAAACCGAGACTGCTCTTCTATCTTTCGTAATGGCTCTAGGAGACTGCTCTCTGAAAGCAACCTGTTTTGATCACTAGTGAGGTTGCCCTCATGGTCACATGTTCTAAATATTAAGTCGGATTTGAGGGCAAATCCTTTTAAATGGAGGAGGGCATGATGTAACCCGGATCAGCAGCAGAAACAAAGCATATGACGGTTTCGCTTATGGGTATGTGTGTGGAGGATTTGGGCTTATTATTATGGTTTTGGCTTGTGTTTTGATCAGGAAAAAGGTCCAGGAGGTTATACATCAAAGTCATCCCAATTTTATGAAGTTAAAAGCCCAAGAAAGTTCAAAAACAAGTGGCTTATTTGCAGTCCAAGAAAAGTGATGAAAATCAGATATTGGATTGCATGAGAAGCTTCTCTCTCTTGCATGCAAAGAAGCATTTAAAGTCTTTTATGTTTCCTAAGTATTTCTACCCTTCTCCATGCTGTTCATGCAAGTGTTTTTTATTTTCTCTAAATTAGATGTCATGAACCACCTGAAAGTTTATGTAAACCGAGTCAACATATATTAACACAGCTGCGTTTTCTCGTGGTGTTAAGTTATCATGTTTGTGTTCATTTTGGCAGTGAACTTGCCTGGTGTTTCATGAGTGAAGTTGGAAGGTGTAGCCTGACCACCTCCTAGAAACGACCCTATTTCACACTCACTAGGTGATTGCCTTGTACACATGTCATAAACATGGAAAACGGCCATTTCATACCCAATATATTGCAATATGTTCAATTCATATCCGACTTATATGGCCGTGCTGAAACATACTTGAACTTTCAAAAAAATAAAATAACATACCTAATGTTTATTTTCTTAGCCAAATCATACCTCGGTCACCACATCAGCTACCACATCATCTAATTTTGATGACTTGGATGCTACGTCAGCTAATTTTACTAACGAGGATACCACATGTACATTTAAAAACAAAATACTCGTTTTATAAAAATATTTTTAAGAAAATGTAAAATTTTATAATTATTATTTAGATAAATTAACAAATATAATTATATAATTAAATTTTAATCTTATATAAGAGATATATTTGTAAATGTTTCAATCATATCACAATACCGTCCTTATAAGAATTATATATGTGTTGTAATTATTCAAATTCAATGCTAGTATTGCAGTCGTGTCACTCTAGATTAATTATGGTTGTGTTTATTTAAAAAAATTATGATATGTTAATCTAAATCCTTTAAATGTAAATAATGTATTCATAATTAACTATGGTTGTGGTTATTTAAAATATTATGATATGTTAACCTAAATTGTTTAAATGTAAATAACATACTCATGATTAATCAAGAGTAACACACTACAACAGTAGTATTGAATTTGATACATTACAACATATATAACTCTTATAAGGATGGTATTATGATATGATCAAAACATTTACGAATATATTTCTTATATAAGATTAAAATTTAATTATTAAATTAATTTTTGTTAGCTTTACTAAATGATAAAAATTTATAAATTTTACATTTTCTAAAAATATTTTTTTATAAAATGATTATTATTATTTTTTTTTAAAAAGATGTACACATGACATATTCGTCAGCAAAATTAGCGGACATAGCATCTAGATCAACAAAATTAGATAATGTGTCAGCTGATGTGGCGATGAGGTATGATTTGGCAAAAAAATAAACATTAGGTATGTTATTTGAAATTTTTGAAAGTTCAGGTATGTTTTAGCACGACCATATAAGTGAGATATGAATTGAACATATTATGTTAAATTGGGTATGAAATGGCCGTTTTCCCGTCATAAACACAATAAAGTACACTGTTATACTTTATATACATGTATATGAATGTCATGGTCTTATCTCATTAAAAGCCACTTCTTAACCTTATAATTACAGGAGCACTGTAATCATCTTGGGATATGGGCAGGTTTCAGTGATTTTATCGGATATTGTTTGATTTACTTGTTTCCTTGAACCAACTTCTTGGGTTCTCCAGTCTCGATGGTGGGGTTTCCATCAAATATCTTTAGTCGTAGACAATAAACCCATTCCGTTTGATGATTTCAAAACTTAATCTCATATTAAACCTTTGGTAAAATATCCATAACGTTGTCAACTGACTTTATGTGATCACAGTTTTTAAGTATAATTTTTTACTTTTTTTAAGGAGGTAGTTTTACAAATTTTTCTTAGTATCTCCATATTCTTAGGAGTTAGTAATTTGATATTTGCTAAGCACCCCCACATTTTTTGGTATTTGTATGAATATACATTACCTAAGTGTATATGGCATTTTGCCGTTTATTATATGTGGTAAGAAACACATCCCCACATTTCCTAAGATAACTCAAGATCATGCATTTTTGCACTCATCCATTTAAAGTTTAGAACTTTTGTTGTTCAACTTTATGGGATTCTAGGTTTACCTGGTTCTTTTGCTAAAATCACTTTTCGCATTATGTTCATAATTATGAAGACTATATGCTTTGTGATTTGCATAATTTTGTCTTGCCTGATAATCAAGTCATATGGCTCTTAGCCTTTGGTTATGAGAAATAGCTTTTCTGGATTTTTCTTTCCCAGTTTAACTATAGACCTAGTATGCAAATAAATTGTCATACAAGCAGTCTATATCTCATGCATGAAGAATCACAACTCTTTGAACATATAGTTTGTCATTGTAAACTTCTTTGAGCTTGTGTTCTTTGCCTTGATGTCATTGTAAACACAAATTTCATGGAAGTATTCAACTCACTATATATTTATATAGTGGTCTTACTAGGCATAGCCAAAGCGTTCCAAGTGGATGACCATTCCCAAATAGGGTTGTCGTCTCACTCGTCATATTTGTATAAAATATTTCATGATCATTTGAATGCAATCTTCAATCTTTAGATTGTGATCTATTCAAAAGAAATATTTTATTTGGACACAATTTTAAAGATTTATCCATAATTTCATAGTTCATTTCTATCGAACTTGTTGGGCTCAAGTCCACTTATGTTACTTAGTACAACCAAAATTTGTTTAGGCCGCGTTCTAAGTGGTAGACCATTCCCAATTTGGGTTGTCTCCTCACTTTTTGAACTACCATTCTCCCCATGGACATAAGCCATTGTTGAATTTGTTCACAAATTACAAGCCGTACTGTGTACTCAATTCGAACATGCAATTTTAAATTACGAATAATCTTTCTCAGAATCGCTTAAAGCGTTCTTGAACTTTAATAGTCGTTTTTCAGATTTCGCCGAAAGGCTATCTTAAACGCTATTTTCTTTTAGAAAAATGAGATTGTGAACATTTCAATGAATGTCACGTAAATCATTTTCTAAAGACAATTCGACTTTTACCAAAGTGTTCTGCCGAATAGCTAAAGAGCGTTCACATAGCCGTTTTGGACCGATTTAAACGTTTTATAAAACCGTTTATAAAATTGTTTAGAAATATTGTTTGCAATATTCAATCTGATTCAAGCGATAAGCAGGAAACGAATTTATTGAGTTAAGTATGTTAGGACGCGAGAATCCTGATTGAAAATTACGAAACAAAGTGTGATTATAACGATAATATAAAGCGGTAAAACGTTTGAAACCGATATGAAAAATATACGAATAC
The DNA here is from genome assembly GCF_020379485.1 of Brassica napus. Classification (NCBI taxonomy): domain Eukaryota; kingdom Viridiplantae; phylum Streptophyta; class Magnoliopsida; order Brassicales; family Brassicaceae; genus Brassica; species Brassica napus. The sequence goes on from NC_063451.1 coordinate 16,726,000, forward strand.
GTGGAGTCGTGATATGATCACTTTCCTTAACTCAATAAATCACCCGTAGGTTAGACGGTTTCTGTTTGATTTTGAGTCCGTGGATAAAACCACGTGAGACTGTTTTGCTTCACCCAAAACAGAATATGCGAACCAATTAGCACTACTCTCGAGACTTAGTTTGAAAGACTAGAGGTATTGATGGAACTTTTGTATGTGGAAGCTTATGTATGAATTTGTGAGTTCTCAAGTGTATGAGAGTGTGTTCTTAATGGAGAGTTAAGATGTCTATTTATAGGAGAGATTCACAAAACTTAGTCATCAAGCAACTTGACATGTGTTATTAAATTTGCTTAAGCTTTTAACATTTGTTACTAAGTCATCAAGGTTAGACACCAAGTCAACTTTAGTAATTGTCATTTGTCACTGAAGATGCAATGCTGACTGGTTTGAGAAGCTATCAGAAGTGATCATGATATATGCCAAAAGACGTGGTAGTACAGGAAGTGGTACAAGAAGTGGTACATGAAGTCATTCAAGAAGCTAAGCTGTGAGGCGACTACTGAAATACATAAGTAGACAACATGGGCTCGACTTATACAAGCCAAGACATGGCTATTGAGTTGGGTAAACATCTTAAATAGTATATTTAAGATGAGGAAGAACTTCTTTATTCTTAATAGAAGAAAAATAAAAGATTTCTTAAAGTCCTAGGTTTAGGGTTTTGGCAATCAGATAAATACCAGGAGGCCGTCAAAGAAAAAGGCACGCGCCCAGGGTATTCTTGACAGAGGCACACAGGTGTGTGGCGTCGTCCCACCAGACAGATGGTGAGATCTGTTGGTGGTTTATTTATATATAGAGAACAATACTCGTCGGAAAAGACATTGAGTAGTAGTTGCTCTAAACCATTGTAATCTAGATAAGAGTGGTAGGCACAAGTGTGTGCTGGATACCATATAGCAATTGTAGGTTGCAGCCTTTTGTAGTGAATGGTTTCTGGACGTGGTCCCGGGGATGTAGGAAACGAACCTCGTTAACAAATCTCTATGTGTTTTTTACTTTATGCTCATACATATTCTATATGCACTCGAACACATAGATATAGCCCCAAATTGCACTTTCAATTGGTAACAGATGCTCGTAGAGATTTATCTTATTTCGGATATGATCTTGGATTTGTGGCTAAGAGAAATTATTTGAAGTACGTGAGAAGAAGAGAAGTTCATGAACGCATATAACAAAAATCTAAGTGGAAGGTGAAAGGAGGTCTACTATGTGTATGCTTGGATTATGGTTGATATGAAGAAAGAAGAGGTTCATCACTCGTGCCATAAAAAAAGGGAAAGTTAACAGTTTATTAGATGCAGCTAAATTCTTGTCTTCAAGTTGAAGTATGGATCGCTTTATGTAATGACAAAGACTCTTGGAGCTGTAAGCGAATTTTGACGTGAGAAAAGCAAAAGCATAAGAGATCTGCCATTTATGGAATTGACAAAAGAACTGATTATGTCTATGTGAAAGATGAAGTTGTGGTCGTATCGAAACAAAAGAAAATCATCTGAATCTGCATCTGTTTTAGTTGCTATTGTGAACAGGAAGAAGTCTCCATAGGTTTTCAGAAGGCTCCATAATTGTAAACTCAACCAGAGATGTAGACATGGTAGTCGATACTGCATTTTTAATTCTCTATTTTCACCGTGAATGAAGAATCATGGACTAGTTGGAGTTAGTTTCATGATTAGGTCCATGATATATGATACATATGAGTCGAGAAGGCCCCCAATCCTATATCAGTATCAGAGGAGGAACAAGGGAAATGCCCACTTGGCTCCAGCATGATGGGAGGATAAGCTCTAGAGAGATGAGGTGACACTCTTCTAGAAAGCGAATCTTATGAATAACCACTAAGAGGACAGCTCACGTGACGGCTAACGGAATGAGGGGAGGGTGCTGAGCTGTTTTCTTTTGTTTCCTTTTCTATTTAAGTTTGTTAGAAGAAAGAGAATGTATCGAGTGTTTAGATCGATCAAACTGAGTAGGAGCTGAGAAATCTCCTGTGAAACTTTCTCATTGCTGTATTCATTGATCGATTGAGTAATAATACACTTGTTTCTCTATTTGATCTCTCGTTTTACAACAACTCGTAACAAACTTGGTATCAGAGCACAGTTAGTGACCTGAGATCAAAGATGGCACCGAAGAAGAACGACGGAGAGAAGAATACCGAGTTCAACGAACGAAGAGAGATTCATTGCAATCGAGAAGGAGGTAGGGAAGATCTCGATGTTTGAGCGACTGATGGGGGAGATGGCGTTGAAGGTGACGGAGATGGCCGGGGGAGTCGAGAGGCTCGAGCAGAGGTCGAAGGGTCAGTCCCAGGAGCGAGATCGGCGAGATGAAGGGCCGCTCTCTTCTGGACTGATCTCAAACCCTGTTTCAGCATCGAAGGCTCCGGCGTATGTGGGAGAAGGGTCGGGAAAGGCGGTTACGGGAGAACCTAGGAGTGCGTACGAGGCAAGGTTCACGGAGGAGACCGGGCCGGAGGAGGGTTCTTTCGTGACACCGCAACAATCCTGGAGGGGACTGGAGGAGTGGAACAACCCGTTAACACGAAGGTTGAAGATCCCTATGTTCGATGGAGAAGACGCTGACAGTTGGGTGATCCGAACCGATCAGTACTTTGAGATCGGAGATTTCACAGAGGAGGACAAACTAAAGGCGGTGAGGGTGTGCTTCGCGGGGGAGGCATTGTCATGGTATCGGTGGGAGAGACACCAAAACCCGTTCCTCAGCTGGGAGGAGATGAAATCACGGGTGCTCAAACAGTTTTCAGTGTCTCGTGATTCCAGTGACGAAGAGCGGTTGTTGAGTCTCAAACAGACGGGGACCGTGAGGGCCTTTATTCGGGAGTTCATTGCGTTGGCATCGCAATCGCAAGATATCCCAGATCCCATATTGGAGATGGCGTTTTTCAACGGGCTCCGACCTAAGATCATGTGTGTGGCGCAGCTCGTCGAGGACTGGTCGGGGGGGGGGGGGGGGGGCGGAGAAACGACGGAAGGGGGTGAAGGAAAGGTGGGTCGGGCCAGTAATGGAAGATTCCAGGCCCCAGCAACACGACCCAATACACAGGGGAGTAATGGGTCGTACCTAAACAATCCCAAGTCGACTACGGGCACAACAACGTCGCAGAACAACGGAGAGCAAAAACCTCACAACCGCGTGAAACCACCGTTCCGTCACTTAACACTGGCAGAGATCGCACAACAAAAGGCGGAGGGGCTATGCTTTCGTTGCGACGAGAAGTATCGGTACAACCACCATTGTCCAAAGCCGGAGTTAATGGTGATTATGGTCATGGAGGATGGCACGGAGATTGATGTACCAGATTGCTCGGTGGAGGTCGAAGAGGCGTTAGCGGCGGAGGAAGTTGAGGTAGCACTCGATGATGGGGATCTCGTCGTCTCGAACCATCAAACTGATGGGAACGATTCGGGGCGCAGAAGTGGTGGTCTTGATCGACAGTGGGGCTACTCACAACTTCGTCTCGACGGAGTTTGTGAGAAAAATGGAGCTGGAGACTGATGATATGAAGGGGTACAGTGTGCTTACCGCCGGGGGAGTAACGATTCGTGGTACCGGGAGGTGTAAGCCCTTGGAGTTGACGCTACAAGGGTGCAAGATCACGTCTACGTTCCTTCCCTTGGAGCTCGGGAGCGTAGATGTGATTCTTGGCATCCAGTGGCTAGAAACTTTGGGCAATATGAAGGTGAATTGGAAGTGGCAGATTTTGAGGTTTAAGGTGGAAGGAAAGAAGTATCTGCTTCAAGGAGATCCGAGGCTTTGCTGTTCTCAAATTTCAGCTAAAACTTTGAGAAAGACAATGGAGGTTGAGGGAGAAGCAATGCTGATCGAGTATTATGGGATGCAGCTGGAGGAGAGGCCACTACAAGGATCCTTAGCCACGAGGTTGACTCCCGTTCTTGAAGCTTACAGTCAGGTGTTTGAGGAACCGAAGGAGTTACCACCGTCCCGTGGTAAGGAACACGCTATAGTACTTCGAACGGATGCTCAGCCTGTCAGTGTGAGACCATTCCGCTATCCCCAAGCACAGAAGGAGGATATTGAAAAGCAAGTGGCTAATATTTTGGCAGCAGTGATCATTAGGGAGAGTAGCAGCCCCTTTTCGAGCCCGGTGCTCCTGGTGAAGAAAAAAGATGGCAGTTGGAGGTTCTGTATTGACTACAGGGCATTGAACAAGGTGACCATTGCTGATTGCTATCCCATTCCGATGATCGATCAACTGCTAGACGAGTTGCAGGGAGCAGTGATCTTCTCCAAACTAGACCTGAAGTCGGGATATCATCAGATACTGGTCAAGGCGTGCAATGTACCAAAGACAGCGATCCGTACCCATGACGGCCACTACGAGTTCCTCGTCCTGCCGTTCAGAATGTCTAACGCACCGGCTACCTTTCAGTCGCTGATGATTGATATTTTTCGAGGGTATCTGCGCAAGTTTGTCTTAGTATTTTTTGACGACATCCTTGTCTACAGCAAGACCCCTCAGGAGCACGTGGAACATGTTCGCATTGTGTTGGATATTTTGCAGCAGCATAAGCTATATGCTAATAAGAAGAAGTGTCAGTTTGGGACAGAATCCATTGAGTATTTGGGGCACGTCGTCACCGCAAAAAGAGTGGCTGCTGACGAGGGAAAAATGCAGGCAATGAAGGAGTCGAAAGAGCCAAGAAACGTTAAGGAGTTAAGAGGGTTTCTTGGTTTGACGGGTTATTACCGAAAATTCGTGCAAGGGTACGGTGACATTGCTAGGCCAATGACATCTCTGTTGAAGAAGAATCAGTTTGAATGGGGGGGGGGGGGGGGGGGGGGGGAAAGGCGGGTCTGGCATTTCAACAATTGAAGAAAGCGATGACAACAGTACCAGTCTTGGCCTTACCAAACTTTGGAGAGGTTTTTGTGATCGATTCTGATGCGTCTGGGGTTGGATTAGGAGCAGTTCTCATGCAGAACCAGAGGCCCTTGGCTTATTTCAGCCAAGCATTAACAGAAAGGCAGAGGATGAAGTCAGTTTACGAGCGGGAGTTGATGGCAATAGTATTTGCGATCCAAAAGTGGCGTCACTACCTTATAGGGAGGAAATTTTTGGTCCGCACGGATCAGAAGAGCCTGAAGTTCTAGCTCAAGCAGAGGGAGATCAATGTGGATTATCAGAAGTGGTTAACAAAACTACTGGGCTTTGACTTCAAGATTCAATACAAGCCAGGTCTCGAGAACAAAGCCGCCGACGCTCTTTCTCGAAAAGATTTTGTCTCTGAGTTGTATGCACTATCGGTTTCGGTCGCATTGCAATTGGAGGAGATCAGTAAGGAGGTGGACGACGACCCGGAACTGAAGCAGTTGGTCGCTGAGCTATAGGGAGGTTCCACTCAGCACTCAGACTACTCTGTGGTACAAGGGCGTCTGCTTCGACAAGGAAAGCTGATTGTTCCGAAGGAGTCAAGACTGATTGGAGTAATCTTACAAGAGTTCCATGACAGTAAACAAGGGGGTCATGGAGGCATTTTGAAGACACAGAAATGCATAAGGGAGGTGTTTTACTGGAAAGGTATGATGACAGACATTCGACGGTATGTGGCGGCATGTCAAGTCTATCAACGCTATAAATACTCAACTCTAGCGCCAGGAGGGCTCCTCCAGCCGCTAGCAATTCCACTCAACGTGTGGGAGGACGTGTCTATGGACTTTGTTGAAGGGTTACCTAAGTCAGAAGGGTACAACTCAGTCTTGGTTGTGGTGGACAGATTCTCGAAGTATGCTCACTTCTTAGGTCTGAAACGTCCCTTCACAGCTACAGAAGTTGCGGTGTTGTTCATTCAGGAGATAGTCAAGTTGCATGGGTCTCCTAAAACGATCGTATCCAATCATGACAAGGTCTTCAAGGGGCTGTTCTGGAAAGAGTTATTTCGTTTGGCGGGGACCAAGCTGTGTTTCAGTACGGCTTACCATCCGCAGTCCGATGGGCAGACGGATGTCACTAACAGAGGATTGGATACATATCTGAGATGTTATGCGGGGGAGAAACCGAGGACGTGGGCTCAGTATTTAGCTTGGGCAGAATACAACTATAACACTTCCTTTCACTCTGCGATCATGATGTCCCCGTTTAAAACCGTTTACGGGAGAGAGCCACCGACTTTGATGGGATTTGAGTCGGGCTCTACTTCTAATGCTGACTTGGAGAAAAGGATACAGGAGAGGGACAATCACTTGGAGTTGATCAGACAATATTTGCACAAGGCGCAGCAAACAATGAAAGACAGAGTGGACGGTCACCGCCGAGACGTGAAGTTTGCAGTAGGAGACATGGTGTTTCTGAAACTCTGTCCATACCGTCAGCAAACCTTGGCCCGTCGTGTTAACGAGAAGCTTGCAGCTCGCTTCTATGGACCGTATGCAGTTGCAGCTCGCGTGGGAAAAGTGGCGTATCGTCTCACTCTACCGCCTGAGGCTCGCATTCACCCCACCTTCCATGTCTCACAACTCAAACGTGCGATCGGGGAGAGCTTAGTCCCAGTTTCGATTCCTCCCCAACTCACAGTGGAAGGGGTAATGGAGACACAACCAGACGAAGTTATTGATGCTCGCATTAACGGAGGTACTGGACAGAGAGAGGTTTTAGTCAAGTGGAAGGGGTTACCATTGGCTGACTGCACTTGAGAATCCGCAGAGAAGATCAAAGCTCAGTTTCCCCATCTTGACCTTGAGGACAAGGTCAGTTTCAATGGCGGTGGTATTGATACATATGAGTCGAGAAGGCCCCCAATCCTATATCAGTATCAGAGGAGTAACAAGGGAACAGCCCACTTGGCTCCAGCATGATGGGAGGATAAGCTCTAGAGAGATGAGGTGGCACTCTTCTAGAAAGCAAATCTTATGAATAACCACTAAGAGGACAGCTCACGTGACGGCTAACGGAATGAGGGGAGGGTGTTGAGCTGTTTCCTTTTGTTTCCTTTTCTATTTAAGTTTGTTAGAAGAAAGAGAACGTATTGAGTGTTTAGATCGATCAACCTGAGAAGGACCTGAGAAATCTCCTGTGAAACTTTCTCATTGCTGTATTCATTGATCGATTGAGTAATAATACACTTGTTTCTCTATTTGATCTCTCGTTTTACAACAACTCGTAACAATATATATCTTGACAAAATGGATTCTACGTCATTCTTGTTGGGTCTATCAGCTCTCTCTTTAATCTGCATGGCTGGTTTAAAGATTGAATTAAATAACAAATGATTTCATTGGGATCAAAAGAGAAAATGTTAGGAAGGACTTATGGTTTAATTATCGGAGACCTTGCAAACCATTAGTGTTGTAAGAGTTTGAAGAATGGTGGCAATTTTACGATGGTAGGTGAAAGAAGAAATAGCTTGATGCTAAAGCAAACCATTGTCAGCTGGTTGATGAATATGGAGGTCAGATAGTACATCTTGTATAACCATCAATGAGCCAAGAAGTATCAGTGAAGATTTGAGTATGGTGAAGATAAGGTTAGCGTAAAAAGTTGTATCAGGAAACATCATATTTAGAGAATGACCAAGTTGATGATCGAGCTCAAAGATGCAGAGTTGTTTAAACCAAGCTTCCAAGTGTCTTGTGCTGTTAAATTGGCTGATTAAAATCCATGGTGGACTGAGATAAATCTTGGAGATTCAAATTGTTGGAGTTGAGTCAGCAGAGAATTTGATTCGACGATGCAGCAAGACAATCCATGAGAATTGAGGCAATAAGTTATTTTACCTTGTTTTAGGATCTGGTGTGTGCTTGGCACAGACAAACGATGCATTAAAAAGTGCCTGCTCGGGAACTCAAGGACACCTCTGAAGAAAACAGGATTCATGGGTTTCACGTTACACGAGAATCTCATTAGAGCTTCCAGCAAAGACCACCAGAGACGTTGCTATAGACAATGGAGATGAAACAATGAAATTGGGAAGAGTTTTGCAGGGTCAAGTACAGTCAGGTGTGATGTTGTGAAGGAGAGCCTGAAAGTATCGAAGGAATGTAACAGAGTGGCCATTGTACCAGTGTTCTGTTGGGTTCCTCCTAGATGGAGGTAACCCATTGGGTTTGTTTTTGACAACCAAACTTGGTGTTGGGCAATGGTATTAGCACATGAGGTTAGTATTGGGCCTTGGGATGCCGGAATCCTTGTAAGCTGAGGTCATTTGGTTGCTGCCAGTTTCGAAGCTTTGTGTTGCTCTCTTGTTGTTGTTGTTTATGTTGGAGATAGCTCTTTGAAGCTAGTTTTGAACAGGGAGGACGTGGTTGTACTCAAAATCATTAATATAGTGGATTGTTGAGTGGACTACGGTCTCGTGGTTTTTCCTTCTCACATCGAGGAGGTTTTCCACGTAAAAAGTGATTGTCTCATTTACGTTTCTGCTTATACTATATTCTGCCATCGTCGAAGTATTTTCTTCACAGGTTCACACAAGGACTGGGGAACACGACCTTTAGTATTTCCGCTGCGCCGTGTGACTTTTCCCAACAGAGTGGTATCAGAGCTTCTGTTTTTAGAGCTTTGGTTTTTGATAACTTTGGGTTATTATTTGCTTGTGTGAAAGATGGAAAATATGAGCAGGATGATAAGCTTGAATGGTGCTAACTATCATCTATGGAAGGGCAAGATGGAGGATTTGCTCTTTGTTAAAGAATTCCATGTTCCAGTCTTCGTGGAGAAGAAACCTGAGAATAAGACGGATGAAGAGTGGAAACTGCAGCATCGCCAAGTGTGTGGGTTGATAAGGCCGTGGGTAGATGATAATGTGTTGCATCATATTGAGACTGAGACGGATGCTCGTTCTTTGTGGAAGAAGCTGGAGCAGTTATATGCTAGGAAGACCGGAAACAACAAGATGTACATGATCAAGAAGTTGATTGAACTGAGGTATCAGGAGGGGACTCCGATGACAGATCACTTGAATGCGTTTCAGGGATTGCTCAACAAGTTATATGATATGGGCAGCAAGTTTGATGATGAGATTCACGGTCTGTGGCTTCTCGGTACTTTACCAGACTCTTGGGAGGTTTTCAGGATGTCTCTTTGTAACTTCGCGTCGGAAGGTGTTATTTCGATGGATTCAGTGAAGAACAGTGTTCTTAATGAGGAAGCAAGAAGGCAGTCGAATGCTAGCAGTTCGCGTTCAGATGTCTTTGTTACTGAGTCAAGGGGGAGAAGTACAAGTAGAGATCCCAAGAGAGACAAGAACAGGAGCAGGAGAAAGTCTAATAGATTTGCAAATATGGAGTGCTATTTCTGTCATAAGAAAGGGCACATGAAGAAGGATTGCTGGAAGTTGAAAAACAAGCAGCAAGGAAATCAAGAAGAAAAGGTGGATCAGGTGACTCTCACCAAAGATCAGTTTCTGATTCTTCTTGAGGGTGATGCCATCAATGTCGCATGCCAGGACACCAATTGGGTGATTGACAGTGGAGCTACTACTCATGCTACATCACATCGGGATTTGTTTTCTACTTATACTACGGGTAATTATGGTTCTGTGAAGATGGGGAATGATGCGATGGCTCAGGTTGCTGGCATTGGTGATGTTTTCTTGGAGACTAGTCTTGGTACTAGGCTGGTGCTTAAGGATGTTGAGCATGTTCCTGATATTATGATGAATCTGATATCGACGGGAAGACTTGATGATGAGGGTTATTTCAGTTTGCACGGTGGTGGTAAATGGAAGCTCTCTCGCGGTTCTTTGATTGTGGCTCGAGGTGAGAAGTCTTCATCTTTCTATTGGATGCAGGCTAAGGTCTCCAAAGATGTTGTTAATGCGGTGGAGAATGATAATACCATGGAGTTATGGCATAAGAGACTCGGTCACATGAGTGAGAAGGGAATGGATGTTTTGTCTAAGAATGAGGTGATTCCAGGAATCTCTGGTTTGCACCTACAGAAGTGTTCGCATTTCTTTGCGGAAAAACAACACAGGGTATCTTTCAAGTCTTCCGCACCTTCTAGGAAACCCGAGGTACTGGATTTGGTACACTCAGATGTGTGTGGTCCAATGAAGACAAGATCTCTTGGCGGCGCATAATATTTTGTGACTTTCATTGATGATCATTCAATGAAGTCGTGGGTATTTCCTATGAGGACGAAGGATCAGCGGCTGGGATATTTCAAGCATTTTGTGGCATTGGTTGAGAGACAAACGGGGAAGAAGCTGAAGTGTATCCGCAGTGATAATGGTGGAGAGTATCTTGGACCATTTGATGTTTATTGCAAAGAGCATGGAATAAGGCATCAATTCACGCCACCTCATACTCCACAGTTGAATGGGTTGGCTGAAAGGATGAACCGGACGATTGTCGAGAGGATAAGATATTTGATCTCACTGTCAGGTTTATCGATGACTTTCTGGGCAGAAGCTTTGAACACGGTGGTTCATGTGCTGAATTTGTCATCAAGTGCTCCATTGGATGGTGATGTTCCAGAGAGGGTTTGGACTGGTAAGGATGTTTCTTACAGTCACTTGAGGGTCTTTGGGTGTAAGGCATTTGTTCATATTCCCAAGGTTGATAGATCGAAGCTTGAGATGAAGTCGCGGCAGTGTGTGTTCATTGGTTATGGTTATGATGAGTTCGGGTACAGATTTTATGATCCCTTTGAGAGGAAGCTTGTAAGGAGTAGAGATGTTGTGTTTATGGAAGATCAAACGATAAAAGACATTGACAAGTCCAAAAAGCCAACTCAGATTTTTGAAGGTTTGATTGATACAGAGGCTACTCCTTCTACATCGGTTCACGGTAAGGTTGAGGTTGAGGTTCAGGATAATACACCCAGTGCAGATGCTCCCGCACATGAAGATGGTAGTGGTGATCATGGTGACGATCATGGTGAGACACCAGCTGCTGAGAACCAACCACTATTGTTAGAAGATCCGAGAGAGGTCTTAAACCGTCGACAAGGTATGATCCTAGTGAGTATGTATTTCTTACTGATGTGGGAGAGCCTGGAAACTATGATGAAGCTTTGGAGGATGAATACAAGGATATGTGGTTTGGAGCCATGGATGAGGAGATGGATTCTTTTGAGGAGAACCATACTTTTGAGTTTGTGGAATTGTCTAAGGGCAAGAAGGCTCTGCTTAATAAGTGGGTGTACAGAATTAAGTATGAGGATGACAATTTGCCACCTCGACACAAGGCTAGATTGGTTGTGAAAGGCTACAACCAAAAGAAGGGAATTGATTATGATGAAATCTTTTCTTCTGTTGTGAAGATGTCATACATTCGGGTTGTACTTGGATTGGCAGCGAGCCTTGATCTAGAGGTTGCGCAGATGAATGTGAAGGCTGCTTTCCTTCATGGTGATTTGGAGGAAGAGATCTACATGGAACAAGCGGAAGGCTATGTGAAAAAGGGCAAAGAAAATTTGGTTTGCCGCTTGAAGAAAAGCCTTTATGGATTGAAGCAAGCACCAAGGCAGTGGTACATGAAGTTCAAGTCTGTTATGGGGGAGCATGGTTATGCAGAGACTGATTCAGACCATTGTGTATTTGTGAAGGTGTTCGGTGAGGATGATTTTATCATCTTGTTGCTGTATGTCGATGATATTTTATCATCTTGTTGTTGTATGTCGATGATATGTTGATTGTGGGCAGGAACATGGACAGAATTAAGGAGCTGAAAGAGCAGCTAAGCATGTCATTTGCCATGAAAGATATGGGTCAGCGAAACAGATTCTCGGTATGAGAATTATTCGAGATAGAGGTGAGAAGCTGATTCACTTATCTCAGGAGAAGTACATTGAAAAAGTACTTAAGCGGTTTCACATGGACAAGTCTAAAGTGTTGAGTACTCCTCTTGCTCCACACTTAAGACTCAGCAGTCAACAAAGTCCGAAGACATATGCGGAGAAGGAAGATGTGGCGAAGGTTCCATATGCTTCTGCAGTGGGTAGTTTGATGTATGCCATGGTCTGTACAAGACCGGATTTAGCCTACGCCGTTGGAATTGTCAGCAGTTTTCTCTCCAGTCCGGAAAGAGAACATTGAAATAATGTGAAGTAGATTTTGAGATATCTCCGAGGGACTTCTGATTTGAAGATTACTTTTGAAGGTAACAAGCCTTTGCTGGCCAGTTTCACTGATTCTGACATGTATGGAGATGTTGATTCTAGCAAGTCTACTTCGGGTTGCTTGATAACGTTTGCGGGTGGAGCTGTGGCATGGCAGTCAAGGCTACAAAAGTGCGTTGCACTATCTACCACTAAGGCAGAGTTCATTGCCGCAACTGAAGCTTGTAAAGAGTTGTTATGGATGAAGAACTTCTGTGAAAGATCAATTTCAAGCAAGAAAAGTATGTGTTGCTTTGTGATAGTCAAAGCGCTATTTGTCTCGGGAAGAATTCTACATTTCATTCAAAGTCAAAACACATTCAGAGGAGGTATCATTGGATACGTGATGTGGTTGCTTCTAAGAAAGTGGAACTTAAGAAAGTTCATACGGATGATAATGGAGCTGATATGATGACAAAGTCATTACCGAGGGGGAAGCTTGAAGTATGCCGATGGATAGCCGGAATGGATGTTTCCTCCACCTAGTCGGAGGGGGAGTTTGTTGGGTTCCTCCTAGATGGAGGTAACCCATTGGGTTCCTCCTAGATGGAGGTAACCCATTGGGTTTAGTTTTGACAACCAAACTTGGTGTTGGGCAATGGTATTAGCACATAAGGTTAGTATTGGGCCTTGGGAGTTAATGACCCATAATGTAAGTCTCCTAACCTAATTTGGAGAGTTGTTGCAGACATAACACGAGCAGACAAGATCAGACTCACAATAATAGAGTTTAGAGAGAGACAAAAGAGAGAAAAAAGAGAGAAGGAGGAGAAAACTCGTCAGGCTATTTCAAGACTGGTTTTGGAGGATCAAACGGAACTTGATCGGGCTGATATTTTGTGGGAAGCTTCTTCAATCAGTGGGTTAGAGGTTCACCAAAGGGATTTGGATTTCAACAGTTGGATTTTCTGTTGTCTGGGTTTTAGTGAAGCTGGTCGTCACAGTTCTTCAGCGGGACAGTCTTGGGTGTTTGGTAAATCCGACAGTGAGATCTTCTCTTCTTGAGCTGAAATTTGGCAGAGGTATTTTTGACTTGTTTATCTTGGATTTGTATGGTTAGATTAGTCTCTGGATGCCGAAATCCTTGTAAGCTGAGGTCGTTTGGTTGCTGCCGGTTTCGAAGCTTTGTGTTTCTCTCTTGTTGTTGTTGTTTGTGTTGGAGATAGCTATTTGAAGCTAGTGTCTCTGTTCTGTTCTGGTTGTTGAACAGGGAGGACGTGGTTGTACTCAAAAACATTTATATAGTGGATTGTTGAGTGGACTACGGTCCCGTGGTTTTTCCTTCTCACATCGAGGAGGTTTTCCACGTAAAAAATGATTGTCTCATTTACGTTTCTGCTTATATCTATATTCTGCCATCGTCGAAGTATTTTCTTCACAGGTTCACACAAGGACTGGGGAACACGACCTTTATATTTCCGCTGTGTGACTTTCCCCAACATGTTCATGAAGATGACACAGTCTTAAGCTGCTGCTGCGAATGAGAGAGCTTCAGAACCAGAAAGCGTGTGCATCGATAGTGTTCATAAAAAAATATATTCAACCTTAGAGCCCGACACAAGGATCAGATTTTGACATGAATAGAAGTTCCTCTTATAGATAAATATTTCTCTTGATACTTCAGTGATGATTGTGAAAAGAGACGACTGCAAGTTGATTCAGTTAAATTGAAGTAGTTGGTGATCCTTGTTTCATCATAAAGAAAGTCGTGAGATTTCGGGATGTTCAACTTGGTGCATCTAAGGTGTTTGGTGATTAAACGTTGTTGAAATCATGGCTGGTGGAGGCTTATGAAATTCTATGTCTGAGAAACTCAGATTTGCATATTATATATGGAGGCTTTGAAGTATGATTTTATCCACGCTGTAGAGAGATTTCAAAAGAGACATAAACATTTTGGATATATGGAGCAAGGATCTGATCAGAAAGAAGCTCATAGGAGCTGAGAGGTGGTGCAAGGTTTAAATATGTATCAACAGAAAATAAAGTTCTTAAAGTCAAGATATAACACTAACAAGACACATCTCTAAAGAAGCGTGCAAGATGTTTTGGGATGCGTGTGAAAAACATTCAAGACTGAATTTCATGGGATAGAGTCTTTTGATTTCTGATGAAGCATAAGATTTGTACTGTCTTTATGTAGACATGACTAAAGAAAAAATTCTAAAGCTCTCTCAGAGATATCATGTGAAAAGAAGTTCCTTACCAGAGTAAGACACAGCGAAAAACTGATCATGATTTCAAGAAGACAAAAAGTTTCGATGTTAAAAGAGACATGGATATCATCATTTGGCTCTCAGCAGTTCTTATTAAAGACTAGTCAAGTCTAAAGGCTATTTTACTTTAAGCATCGATGCAACAAGTTGCATTGCAGGTTTTCTTAGACTGATGGCCTTGAGTTTAGCTAGAGACATTGGATATTGGACATGAGATTAGATTATTTGTTATCAAGCTGGGTCTAAAGCAGAGAAGATGATGAAGGAAACAGTGTATTCAAGAAATTGATGGGGTTTTCTGAAACATACTCATGACAGCTAATGGAGAGACAGGTTTAGCTTGTGATGAATGATCAAAGTTACATGAACCAAACTTGACCAATATGTCTCCCGCTGTTAGTCTCGAAGCTGCTAGGTTCAAGGGTTATATGAGCAAGAATTCAAGTTCAACAGTTTATTCAAAGAAGATATGTATGCAGACACTAAGACAGAGATAGAGTTTGAGAAAACTACAGATTTTCAGTTGCTAACTTGATGTGTATGTGTTACTAGCAATGAATATTTAATGATGATAAGAATAAATTTTGCTTGTTTCTCAAGAAAAGGTAAGCCGAAGGTGAATGGAGGTAATGTGAGTACATGTTCTTGTTGAGGAAGCTGACTATTACGAGACTTAACCAGAAAGTACACAGCACTGATCAGAATTTGGGTTATGCTCGAGTAGTGTGTCGGACGGCGTAAGATTAGAAAGACAACAGAATGTGACATATTTTGGCCATGTGTTGTTTTGGACTTTCAGAGGATCCTGATTTATGGATAGTTGTGTTATGGACGTATATCTTCGTATGGGAGAGGAGGCGCAAACACTACAAGAAAACAGCGATATTCTGACGGACATTCCGACGGAAAATGAAATCCTCGGAATATATCGAGGAATTTCCGAGGAAATTCCGAGGAAACACAAAATTGGGTTTCCTCGGAATTTCCTCGGAATATACCGACGGGATTCCGAGGAAACTACAGTCCGTCGGAATATTCCGAGGAAATTCCGAGGAAAACTCTGTTCCTCGGAAAAAACCGATGAATTCCGAGGAAATATTATAGCCGTTGGAGAGCCGTTGGGGGATTTCACAAAATTCCGAGGAAATTCCGACGAACTAGTTTTGTCCGTCGGAATTCCGTCGGAATTTCCTCGGTATGTCGGCAGGATTTAAACTATAAATACAAGCACTCCTCTTCCTCTTCATTCACTTCATATCTTCATCCTCCCTCTTACTCTATTTACACACGAATTTGATTCATAAAAAATATGTCTTCTTCAAATTATTTTCGTTCTTGGATCGATCGACCTCATTTGGATCCGAACACGAGATTGCTTACGGAAGAATACCAACGAGGTATAACTGAATTCATGGGGTTAGTTCACCGACAACCGGAAGCAAAAACAGGTATGTTAAGATGTCCTTGCTCTAATTGTAAAAATAGAAAGGTTATTAAAGAGTGGGATGTTTGGACTCATCTATATTTGAGTGGGTTTACACGAAGTTACAAAATTTGGTATCATCATGGGGAAACTGATTATGAACATGGTAGTACTAGTGAACCTCAGCCAGCGGTTAGATTAGAAGAACCAATTAGAACGGATGTAGATTATGGTGTAGGTACTGAGCAGATGGTAAATGATCATTTTAGAGGGGAAGATTTACCCAATGCAGAAGCTAGGAGATTTTATGATATGTTGGATGCTGGAAAGCAACCATTGTACGAAGGTTGCAGAGATGGTCATTCAGCTTTATCATCTGCTACAAGATTGATGGGCATTAAAACAGATTATAATTTGGCTGAAGACTGTGTGGATGCGATTGCTGATTTTGTAAAAGGTATTCTACCCGAGGATAATGTAGCTCCTGGTTCATACTACGAGGTTCAGAAACTCGTAGCTGGTCTTGGTTTATCGTATCAGGTAATAGATGTATGCAGCGACAACTGCATGATTTATTGGAGGGTGGATGAACAGCGGGTTACATGCAAATTTTGTGGAAAGCCTCGTTATAAAGATACAATTGGAAGAGTTCCAGTGCCATATAAAAGGATGTGGTATTTACCTTTGACGGAAAGGTTGCAGAGGTTGTATCTGTCTGAACGCACAGCGCAACCAATGAGATGGCATGCGGAGCACTCAACAGATGGTGAGATCAGACATCCTTCAGATGCAAAAGCGTGGAAGCATTTCCAATCAAAGTATCCCGACTTTGCGTATGAGAGAAGAAATGTCTACCTTGGATTATGTACTGATGGTTTCAGTCCGTTTGGCAAGAGTGGAAGACAGTATTCTCTATGGCCCGTCATTCTTACACCATACAACCTCCCCCCAAACTTGTGCTTGCGACGAGAGTTTTTGTTTCTCTCGATTCTCGTTCCCGGACCAGAGCATCCTAAGAGATCACTTGATGTGTTTCTTCAGCCACTAATATATGAGTTGCAACAACTATGGGCTCAAGGTGCTGAAACATACGATGTTTCGTGTAAAGAAAACTTTCAAATGCGGGCAGTACTAATGTGGACAATAAGTGATTTTCCAGCATATGGTATGTTGTCTGGATGGACAACGCATGGAAGGCTATCATGTCCATATTGTCAAGATAACACTGATGCTTTCCAACTAAAGCACGGAAGGAAAACGTGTTGGTTTGACTGTCACAGGAGATTCCTACCACCTGATCATCCATATCGTAGGAGTAGGAATTTGTTTACGAAGAACAAGAGGGTGTTTGACAGTCCACCTCCGGAAATTTGTGGGAAAGATTTGAAGATACAACTAAGAGATTTTGGTGCAGAAAGGACGCCAGAAGTCGGTGGACATGAGCGTTTTCCGGTAGATGCTGTTGGAGAACTACATAACTGGCACAAAAAAAGTATTTTCTGGGATCTGCCATACTGGGAGGATCATCTGCTAAGGCATAATTTAGATGTCATGCATATTGAGAAGAACTTTTTTGACAATCTCATGAACACGATCCTTAATGTTCAAGGTAAAACAAAGGATAATTTGAAGTCAAGACTGGATTTAGTCGATATATGTGCTCGTTCAGAACTTCATGTTGATGAGAATGGTAGGGCTCCTTTTCCCATATACCGACTTGATGCAGCGGGAAAAGATGCGTTCTTTGATTGGATTTCAAACGATGTGGAATTTCCAGACGGTTACGCATCAAATTTGCGTAACTGTATCGACAGAAAGGAAGGAAAGTTTACTGGCTTGAAAAGCCACGATTGCCATGTAATGATGCAGCGCCTCCTTCCGTTCGCCTTCAAGGAAATATTACCACGAAATGTTCATGAAGCAATTGCAGGGATAAGTGGTTTCTTCCGCGATTTATGCACGAGATCAGTGACTCTTGAAGGTATTGAAAATTTGAAGACTAACATAGCCGTGATTCAGTGCAACCTTGAGAAGATATTTCCTCCCTCATTTTTTGATGTTATGGAGCATCTTGTTATTCACCTGGCAAGAGAATTGGAACTTGGTGGTCCTGTGCAGTATAGATGGATGTATCTGTATGAGCGGTATATGTTCCATTTGAAGAAGATGGTGAAAAATTTAAGTAGGGTGGAAGGTTCTATAGTCGCACAGATGATCAATGAAGAAACTTCAAACTTTGCCGAGTACTACTTTCCAGCAGAAGTTCAGACCAAAAACAGAAGACCTGCTCGGCATGATGATAGAGGCGAACGGGCAACATATCATGTTACGGTTCCAGACATTTTCACAGACGTTGGACGACTTAGCGGAAAACCAAAGGACCGTCGACTTACTGAGCAGGAGCGCAGTCATTTGCAAACATATTTGCTCACCAACTGCGAAGACGTTCTTCAATATGAGAGGTAAATAAATGAGCTTACAAATTTTTATTTTAACAAGTTGAAATTTAAATCTTAATTAATTACATTATTGTCATCATATACAGGATTTTCATGGCAGAAAAGCGGTTCGAGTATAGATACGCCACAGAGGACGAACTAGAAGAAATGAAGCAGAGAGAATTTACTGGATGGATGTTTACTTATGTGAGTGCTTTAAACAAATTAAAATATATTTTATCACATATTTATACTAATTCACATTTATTGATATAATATATATATATGTGCTATTAATAGGTGTCTGCTGGTTTGGCCAGAGGTGAAACATTTGACGATTGGATACGTGAGATGGTCGTTGGACCAAACTTTGTTGTGAAGTCATATCCGAGATTTTGTACTCGAGGATATGCATTCACAACTCAGAAGAGGAGACGTTCGAGTACGACTTATGATGCTGGCGTTTGTTCTGCATCAGGAGATGATGTATACTACGGACACATACATGAGATTTTGGAAATCAAGTATTTGGGCATGGTTGGATTGCGCTGTACTGTTTTCTATTGTGATTGGCACGACAACACCCCAGATCGAGGTGTGAGAACAGATGCATTTGGTGTTATATCAGTAAATTCGAGGCGAAAGCTGCAATATTATGATCCTTTCATTCTTGCTTCCCAGGCCGATCAGGTAATTAAATGTTAATTATTCAGAATGATTCATCATCATGTGTATTAATTTATAATTTTTCTAAATGTTACAGGTTTGTTATATCAAGTACCCCCGGGTAAGGAACAGAGATGATCCATGGGTTACTGTTACAAGACTCAACCCGAGAGGCCGAGTTCAGGGAAGTTCTGAGCTGGAAGACCCACTACAACCAAGCACATCCGGCAACTGTAGTGCAGCAGAAGATTTAGCTGGAGTTGGCCTTGTAGTCGATTTAACCGACTTTGGAGAGGAAGCCGTCGTTCACGTAGAGGATGAACCAGTAATTGGAGAGTTTCACCAAGATCCAGATTCAGATTCATCTGGTGATGATGACTCGGAAACAGACTACCATTGAACTTATTTTTTTTTTTTTTAAGAAATACCGAGGAAATTCCGAGGAACACTTGATATAACCTCTTTCCTTGGATAATAGTTATTTGGTTTATCTAGCAAGGCAAAGCTGAATACGAATTAAAAGCTACACAAAACACAACCAAATAAAACAAAGAAACCATGTAAAAGAAATACGAACTCATAATTAAGAAACCTAAAAAAAAACTCAGTTCAAAATTAACAGAAAATAAGACCATAAAACGTTAGAATAGAAAAGAAAATAAAATAGCCGGTGATAGCTCCTACTCCTCGTCTCCTGCTCCAGATGTTCCTGCATCGTTGGGTCTCTTGGACCTCTTTCTTACCATGTGTGTACCACTCGAACCCGAACCAGAGCTGGATGGAGAGTTGTCCCGATGAACTACATCATCCTTTTGGCAACGACACGGCCTGATACGTGAAATGGCAGCCCAGATCTTGTGTAGCATGTCGTTGTTTGTCTTTATGCTCTGATCTCTCCAATGTTGTTGCTGGCGCGAAGTGGCGTTCGGTGGAAGCTCTTGCAGCTTGTACTGGCTGGAGTCTGATGGGAGTAGCTGATGGGGTTGTGAATCATCTGGAATGGCTTGTGCAGCCTCATCTTGTCCTTCTTCATCAACCACGCCCTTGCCTTTGGTCTGATATTTTGGCGTGAAGAAGGATGGCTTGTCTACTAGTGCGGTAGCAGGGGGTAGAAACTCAACTGCAGCCTCTGAAAGTAGAGCAGTCAGGCCGATCTGAGGCAGGTGGCAGTAGAGTGTTTTCTTCGCTCGGTCCTGGAATACGTAGACGTAAGGACCATCCCGATCGATCCTCGAGTGGGGACCAGCTATGAACTCCTTACTTACTAGAGAAATGACATCCAGGTAGTTCCAAGCAATGTTGTTCGATCTGTCCAGTGCTACCTGGTGGTTCTCACAGTCTACACCCACATGTCTAAGGATCCGAGTAATCACTGCACCAAATCCACATGCATTGCTCTTGGATTTGGTTACTTTCCCCTTGTATCCTGCTAAGTTTGCGGCCAGCACCGCTCCCATGTTGAAGGCAGTAGCAGGTGGGAATGTAGAGTTTCCAAATGCCGGTAGCAAATGCCTCACACCTTGGTACAGGAGGCACAACTCCCATTGCGTGACTGATGCGGCTGTGGTTGTCCCGTATAGCAATGAGCCAATGAGGCGTGTCGCATATCTCAGTACTGGGCTCCGGATAAGTGACTCCTTTGCCTGAGAAGATCTATAAACCCCTGTGCCAATCGTTTCCCAGAAGTTCAACAGCTCTGAAGTCCAATAAAGACCATATGTCCTCTCCCCCGCACTCAATCCAAATAGTCCGCAGAGGTCTGTGAAAGATACCTCATAGTATACTTTCTGCACTACGAATGCCAGAAAACCTTCCTGATGGCTATCATCGGGACGGGTGACGTATGCGGATGCTATGAACTGGCGTACCAACTCCGGATAAGTGGGTTCCTTGAGGTTGCATAGTTGGCCTAGACCCATGTTCTGGAACAGTCCTTCAATGTCTGCTTTGATTCCCAATATTGTCATCGTCTCAGGACATGCTAGTTGTGTAGCCGGAACGGCTACCTTCTTCATGTTGTTGTAGTGGGTGGTATCAGACTTATCCCACTTCTTTGGCCTTTGCTTCTCCAGCTGTGACGAACCCGCTTCTTGTGTGTTTTTCTTTGCTGATGTTTTCGTGCGCTTCATTCTCTACAAAATAGAATCATTGCTCTCAACATGGTTATAATCAATTAAGAAGGCAAAGCTGAACATGAAAATGAAAAGCAAAATCGAGTTGTGATAAAAAAAAACGAAATTGAAAAAAATTCTCTATCCCTAAATCATCTCAAATCATGTTCCAAACTCGTTGATCACAGACAATTGTGTTCTATTCCATGTTTAAACATCTGTTTCATGCATATTTGATCAAGGAATCAACACGGAAATAAGAAATTCACAAAACCCAAAAAATTGCTCAAGAACACGATTTCAGAATGTGGAGATTCGCGGAGTATACCTGTCTTAGGGTGAAGACGAGTGTAGGAATCAGGTAGAGCTCGAAAAATCAAGTGGAATAGAGCCCAAAATTGTTCAAATCGGATGATTATAGAGAGAGAAAGGGGGGGGGGGCGAATTATAGGGGAAATCGGAGGGGATGAGAGTTCTAAGGTTTAGATCCAAAAAAGGTCGGGTTTTGCCTTATAATTCTGTTTTCCGAACACGCATCGATCGATGCGTTTTGTTTCTATAACGCATCGATCGATCACATTCTTACGGCCCGGGCCATCTTGGTAATCGATCGATGCGTTTTTGTTCTATAACGCATCGATCGATGCGTTTTTAAAAAAACATACAAGATTTTCCGAGGAAATTCCGAGGAACAATTCAGATTGTCGATCGATCGATGGGATACTCTCATCGATCGATCACAATCTTACGGCCCGGTCCATCCTAGTAATCGATCGATGCGTTTGTGTTCTATAACGCATCGATCGATGCATTTTTAAAAAAACATACAAGATTTTCCGACGAAATTCCGAGGAACAATTCAGATTGTCGATAGATCGATGGGTTACTCTCATCGATCGATCACAATCTTACGGCCCCGTAAATCCTAGTAATCGATCGATGCGTTTTTGTTCTATAACGCATCGATCGATGCATTTTTAAAAAAACATACAAGATTTTCCGATGAAATTCCGAGGAACAATTCAGATTGTCGATAGATCGATGGGTTAATCTCATCGATCGATCACAATCTTACGGCCCGGTCCATCCTAGTAATCGATCGATGCGTTTTTGTTCTATAACGCATCGATCGATGCATTTTTAAAAAAACATACAAGATTTTCCGAGGAAATTCCGAGGAACAATTCAGATTGTCGATAGATCGATGGGATACTCTCATCGATCGATCACAATCTTACGGCCCGGGCCATCTTAGTAATCGATCGATTTGTTTTTGTTCAAAAACGCATCGATCGATGCGTTTTTTTAAAAAAAATTACGTTTTGAAACCCCAAACACTAGTTCGTCGGAATTTCCTCGGAATATTCCGAGGAAATTTCGAGGAAGAAGAGGGTTTCGTCGGAGTTCCCTCGGAATAATCCGAGGAAATTCCGAGGAAATAGGGTTTTTAAACCGAAAACAACGTTTTGCCGTTTGAATAACACCTATATAACCCTTATTAAGTGTCTTACGTTCATTATGAAGTCAAAAATTTGTTCCTTACCGTATAATTAACACTTTTCCGATTGTATGAACGAAATCTCGCAACATAAGAGAAACACTTATACCTTTTAACGAACGGTAAAGGGAATACTTTCAATTAGTTTTGAAATTTGTTATTTCATGGTTTATGCTCATGTATACAAAGAATCCTCAATGGTATGCATTACAATTGTATAAGAAATGAAATACGGCAAAAAAAATTGATGTTTTGAAACCCCAAACACTAGTTCCTCGGTATTTCCTCGGAATATTCCGAGGAAATTCCGACGGATATTTTACTATCTGTCGGAATTTCCTCGGAATATTTTCATTTTACCGGGCAAATATTTCGCGAAAATTGAAATTAGAATTCCGACGGAATTCCGACGGATAATGTCCGTCGGACCCTAGGTTTTATAACCACGAGCCCCTTCTTCTTCCCCATTTCTCTCTTCTTCCTCTGCGCGACTCCTCTCTTTCTCTCCGGCGATTTCCCCCTGAAATCCGACGATATCTCCGGCGATCTCCCTCTTCTCTTACACAAATCATGTAAGGACCCTATCCCACTCTCTTAGGTTCTATTTGTTAGGTTTTTGTGTAGTTTTGATAGATTTTTGTTAGGGTGATTGGTTAGGATTGTGATTTGGTTGTATAATAGGTTTAGAATTGTGATTTGGTTGAATAATTTGTTTTGTTGAATTGATTTAGAATTTTTTTATAATTTTTTTATTTTTTGTATTTATAAAATCGATTTTTGTATATAAAATCGATTTTTGTATTTTACAAAACGATTTTTCTATATAAATTCGATTTTTTGGATTTTACAAAAAAAAATTTCTATATAAATTCGATTTTTTGGATTTTACAAAACATTTTAATTATTAAACAATTTTTATTTATTAAAACTATTTTTGTTTATTAGAACTATTTTTATATATTTATTAAAAAAATTTAATATATATAAATCTTTTTCTGTGATTAAATTATTTGGGATTTTTTTTTAATAAAAAAATTTAATTTATATATTTCTGTATTTATTAAATATATTTTTTTAATTTACAGGTCTCATGATGATCAGACCCGGCCTCGACAGCGTCGTGGTCGTGGTGGTACGGGGAGCCAGTCTCGGGATTCCAGCCATTTTCAGGATTCCCCTTCGCCCCACAGCTCCAACCATACATCTCCCTCTGCTGCACCCGCTCATGCTCCTCTCGCTCCCGCTGCTGCATCCGCTCCTGTTCCTCCGGGTCCTCCGGGAGTGATGAGGGTTGCGGAGTTGGTTCAACAGCCCGGTCGTGACCATCTTCCGTATCTCACTCCGTATCCACATGGACGGGGTCAAACATGGTAATTAAACATTTTTTTTCTTTAAATTTGGATTCATTATTAACCGTTTGTTCTTTTAATAAGGTTCAACCGATCCGGGAACGGGATCAGCGCATGGATCAACCGTATGATGTACTCGGCCCTCGACAGTGGACATCCGACTTTCACTCACTTCCCAACCGACAAGCAGGTTCTGTGGTTTCGTCAGTTTGCGGTAAGTATTCTAATTTTTTACTTATATTTTTAATCTTTAATATAAATTTTCTACTAATTGTGTTTTTTTTTCAGCAAGAGTTCAACTGGAATTCCGATGAGACGCTCTTTATCTATCACCACTTCGTCCATAAAGTAATGGACAACTATGGGAAGCAGATCCACGAGTGGAAGAAGAAGTGGGAAATCAATAAGGTTCGATTTAATTTATTAAACAATTTTTTAATTTATTAAACTATTTTTTAATTTATTAAACTTTTTCTTTTTTTTTTAATTAAAAGGTCCCAAAGTCGATGAACGATACGGTCTGGAAGGAGTTGTGTGCGCATTGGGATAAGGAGGAGACGAAAGAAACTTCTTCCACCAACTCCACCAACCGCAGGAGCGACCGTAAAGGGAAGGGCATCTACAAGCATAACTTGGGTGCTCAATCTATTGCCACTCTCGGAGATCGCATGGTAAGTTCAACCGCTTTTTCTTCAATTATTTGAGTTTCAGAATTTAAATTTATTGTGCATTTCTTCTAATTTCTAATGTTTCTTTAATTTTATGTTTTTTTTCAAGGCGGAAGAAAATGATGGCGAGCCGGTCGATGATCTCGCCCTAATGAGGAGGGCGTATACCAACAAGAAGACCGGCCAGATTGATGACGGTCTTGTGAGGGACGTGGTCGACCTGGTCCAAACTCAGGTGGTAGACGAAGTGTCTCAGCTTCAAACCGAGGATGACGCTTCGACGGCTTCGACCAACTTGTCCCGGTTTCGAATCAACGAAATCGTTGAATCCGTAAGTTCTTTTTTTTTTAAGTTCAATTCATTTATTTCTTGGTTTAAATTTCTAAATTTGGCTTTTTTCTATTCAGTCGGTTCCAAAGAAGAAGGGACGTTTGTTCGGTTTGGGTCGTCGCACCCGGTCGGTTCCTCCTTCTTCTGCACCACCGCCCTTTGTTGATCCAGAAGTACTTACGGCTCAGTTGAAGGACAAAGATGATCGAATATCTTTGTTGGAGACCCAGATGGCGGCTCAACAGGCGGGCTATGAGGCACAGAGGAGGCTGAACCAGCAAATGATGGAGATGATGCAGAGGATGTACCCGAACGAGGTGTTCCCGGACGTGCCAGACCCGTAGTTTTTTTTTCCCCAATCTCGGAATGTTTTATTTTTATTTGTGAAACTTTGAATATTAATTAGTATGATTTCAATTTTACTTTTAATTTCATATTTTCGAATTTAAATTTCAGAAATTTTATTTTTTCAAAAAAATTAATATTTTTTACATTTCGAGGAAATTAATTATATTTTTCACTACATCGATCGATGCGTTTTTGAACAAAAACGCATCGATCGATCCGTTTTTTTAAAAAAATATAGCGAGGGACATTTCCCTCGGAATTTTCCGAGGGACAACTCCCTCGGAAAATTCCGAGGAACGGATCCCTCGGAATATACCGAGGGAACAGTTCCTCGGAATAAACCGAGGAAAAAGTCCGTCGGTATACTCCTATCGATCGATGTATATATGTCCAAACACGCATCGATCGATGAACTTCCGAGGAATTATCCCGACGAAGTTCTACCTCGGTATATTCCGAGGACTTTTCCGACAAACAAGGGATCCTCGGAATTTCCTCGGAAATTTATTTCCTCGGAATTCCGTCGGAAAATTCCGAGGGATTTCAGAGGAAAAAAGAAATTCCGAGGAATTATTTCCGACGACGTATTTCGTCGGAATTGCGTCGGAATAACGATATTCCGACGAAATTCCGACGATTTTTTCCCTCAGAATCCTTGATGTTTTCTTGTAGTGAAAGGGCTGCTAGTGATGCATATTCATGTTGGTGGACGAGTCACATTCTACAAGAGAAAGCTTTCCATTTGGACTGTGAAATCCGATGACAAAAGCTTTCATCTAGGGCAGATTTTGATGCAAAAGAAAGAGAAATCAGTTATGAGATGAGGTATTCAAGGAAACGTATGAGGATCCAAAAGTATTCCGATGGAGCTGAAATTTAATGACGATCTTATTTATGTTACTGTCTTGCAATTCAAAGGTCGGATTGATATTTCTTTTTTTTTTTGAAAGAATGTTAAATTCATTCAAACAAAAAATACTGTTTACAACCAAGGTTGCTTGTTTTAAGCTCAAAAGAAATTGAAACTTTGCTTTACATTAGAAAGTAGGATCATCTAAAGGAGAACCAAGTTCCCATGGCTCCATGATAAGCTGAGTTGTGGCTATGTCTGATGCTTGAGATACGATTTCGAACTTGTTTGTCGATGATTTTTGTAAGCCCTGACGCAGCCTTTGGGTCCTCTCCAAACCTCCTACCATTCCGTTCTGCCCAAACTGCACATAGAGTGGCTTGGAAAACATATCGAAACAAGAACAGCTCCAGTTTGGTTCGCCTTTTAGTGAGAAGGGGTATAATGTCATCCCACACATTGGTATAATCTATCCTCAAAAGCTTTCTGGTGAGGCTCGGCCACACCTCCCCCGAGTATTTACACTGAAAAAACAGTTGGTTTTTTGTCTCAGGACAGTCCTTGCACAGCGGACACATAACCGCAATGCCACCATTCCATAGCGATATGCGATCTCCAGTAGGCAGTCTATCCAGGATTGCGACCCATGTGTGGAAGGAGAACCTTGGAGTGCTGTAGCGAAACCACACACCTTCGAACCAGTCAACCCGTTCCTGCATCCCTCGCAAGAGCTTCCAAGTTTCTTTGGTAGTAAAGCTCGGTTTATAATCATCACCACACTTCCATAGTCTGATATCCTCTTCACTCTGCAACCCTCTGTTTTTAACCTTCAAAATCTCCAGCTCGATGAGATTATAAAGCTCCACTCGGTGTCTTCTTCTCTTGTGCTTTTGGATTACTGTATCAACTGTATCATGGAGTCGTATACTCATATTCATAGGTCCACCAGCTCCTGTTTTATCCATTAGACATCCTAGTTCTGACCAGTCATCAAACCAGAAAGACGTTGACATGCCATTCTGAACTTTCATCTTCGAAAATACAGCAGCTACTTCTCTGCACTTGAGTAGCTTCTTCCACATCCACGAGCCAAGAGAACTAATATCTTTTACTGTCCAGAAAGATCCCTTGCGGATTAGATAACGTCTCACCCATTTCACCCAAAGAGAATTTTTTGAAGATAGGATACGCCATACCAACTTCAGACAAGAGACCTGGTTTGCTTCCTCAAGAGACCGCAGTCCCAAGCCTCCTTCTTCTTTTGGCCTACAGCAATCCTTCCAACTAACTTTTGCTTTATTTGTATTCAGATCAGCTCCCGATCACAGAAACGCTGCGCAGAGACTGTCAATCTCTTGAATACACTTTCATGGCAATTTGAATGCTGATATCCAAAAGTTTGTGAGACTGTGAATAACAGATCCAATCAGCTGCAGTCTACCGGCGAAAGACAAAAATCTGGCTGTCCAGGAACCAATACGAGCTCTGATCTTCTCAATCAAAGGAGCATAATCTCTTACAGTCATTTGTTTAGTTAACAGCGGCAACCCGAGGTATCTCACTGGTAAGTCACCGTGGGCGAAAGCAAAAGTGTCAAGGAGCTCTTGCTTCTCAGTATCTTGTACACCAGCGAGAAAGATTGTTGTCTTTTCCATGCTGATATGTAGACCCGACATCTCAGCAAAATGGTTGAAAATATTTATATACCTTCAATGGATTGGCGCTTCCCATCAGTAAAGACTAGCAAATCGTCTGCAAAGCTGAGATGTGTAAGCTTAAGTCCTTGGCAGTAAGGATGGTATCCAAATCTCTTTTCTGCAGCACCTTTGTTAAGCATTTTCGACAACACTTGCACACAAATAACAAACAGGTATGGTGACAAAGAACAACCTTGTCTGATTCCCCTTTTGCTATTAAAATATCCGGCAAGCTCTCCATTGACTTGCACCGAGAAAGAGGCCAAAGAAACACATTTTTCAACCCATAAAATAAATTTTTCCGGAATGCCCAACGCTGCAAGAGTGGATAGCAGAAATGGCCACTGTACTGTGTCAAAAGCCTTTGATATGTCAATCAGAATAGCACTTCTGGCCGAGACAGTGCTCTTATGGTAACTCTTGACTAGTTCTGAAGCACACTACAAGAAAACATCGGTATTCTGACGGACATTCCGACGGAAAATGAAATCCTCGGAATTTCCTGAGGAATTTCCGAGGAAATTCCGAGGAAACCCAAATTAATATACCGACGGAATTCCGAGGAAACATCAATCCGTCGGAATATTCCGAGGAAATTCCGACGAACTAGTGATCGATCGATGCGTTTTTGGACATTGTTACGCTTTGGTCCATATTAGTGATCGATCGATGCGTTTTTGGACATAAATACATCGATCGATCCGTTTATAAAAAAACATTCGAGATTTTGAAACCCCAAACACTAGTTCCTCAGAATTTCCTCGGAATATTCCGAGGAAATTCCGAGTAACACTTGATATCCTTGATCGATCGATGGGATAATCTCATCGATCGATCACATTGTTACGCTTTGGTCCATCTTAGTGATCGATCGATGCGTTTTTGGACATAAATACATCGATCGATCCGTTTATAAAAAAACATTCGAGATTTTGAAACCCCAAACACTAGTTCCTCAGAATTTCCTCGGAATATTCCGAGGAAATTCCGAGGAACACTTGATATCCTCGATCGATCGATGGGATAATCTCATCGATCGATCACATTGTTACGCTTTGGTCCATCTTAGTGATCGATCGATGCGTTTTTGGACATATATCCATCGATCGATCCGTTTAAAAAAAAAATTGACGTTTTGAAACCCCAAACACTAGTTCCTCGGAATTTCCTCGGAATATTTCGACGGAATTCTGAGGAAGAAAAGGGTTTCCTCGGAATTCCCTCGGAATATTCCGAGGAAATTCTGAGGAAATAGGGTTTTTAAACCGAAAACAACGTTTTGCGGTTTGAATAACACCTATATAACCCTTATTAAGTGTCTTACGTTCATTATGAAGTCAAAAATATGTTCATTACCCTATAATAAACACTTTTCCGATTGTATGAACGAAATCCCCACAACATAAGAGAAACACTTATACACTTTAATGAACGGTAAAGAGAATACTTACAATTCATTTTGAAATTTGTCATTTCATGGTTTATGCTCATCTATACAAAGAATCTTCAATGGTATGCATTACAATTGTATAAGAAATGAAATACGGCAAAAAAAAATTGATGTTTTGAAACCCCAAACACTAGTTCCTCGGTATTTCCTCGGAATATTCCGAGGAAATTCCGAGGAACAATATAAATTAATAGAAATACATGCACAGGATATTCTTTTTCCTCGAATTAATGAAAATATTCCGAAGAAATTCCGACGGATATTTAAGTGGCCGTCGGAATTTCCTCGGAATATTTTCATTTAACCGGGCAAACAAGCCGCCAAATATTTCGCGAAAATTGAAATTGAAAATACTGAGGGAATTCCGACGGAAAATATCCGTCAGACCCAAGATTTTATAAACTTGAACCGCATCTTCTTCCCCATTTCTCTCTTCTTCCCCATTTCTCTCTTCTTCCTCTCCGGCGATCTCTCTCTCCTTCCGGCGTTCTCCACCTTCTCTCGCGACGATCTCTCCGGCGAATCCTTTCCATTCCTTTACAAATCATGTAAGGACCTTATCCCACTCTCTTAGGTCCTATTTGTTAGGTTTTTAAGTAGATTTGATGATTTTAGAAGTTTTTTGATAGATTTTTGTTAGGGTGATTGGGTAGGATTGTGATTTGTTGTGTAATAGGTTTAGAATTGTGATTTGGTTGTGTTGAATTGATTTAGAACTTTTTTTATAAATTGTTTATTATTTTTGTATTTACAAAACGTTTATATAAATTCGATTTTACAAAACGTTTTTGTATATAAATTCGATTTTTGGATTTATAAAAATATTTATATTTATTAAAACTAATTTTGTATTTATAAAACATTTTTTTGATTTATAAACACTATTTTTTTATTTTTGTATTTATAAAAAGTATTTTTAAATATACAAAACGTTCTTTGTATATAAATTCGTTTTTTGGATTTATAAAAGATGATTTCATATTTTAAAATTAATTTTGTATTTATAAAACATTTTTTGATTTATAAACACTATTTTATTATTTTTTGTATTTATAAATACTATTTTGTATTTATAAAAAGATGATTTCATATCTATAAAAATATTTATATTTATTAAAACTAATTTTATATTTATAAAACATTTTTTTTATTTATAAACACTATTTTATTATTTTTTGTATTTATAAAAACTATTTTGTATTTATAAAAAGATGATTTCATATTTATAAAAATATTTATATTTATTAAAACTAATTTTGTATTTATAAAACATTTTTTTATTTATAAAAACTATTTTATTATTTTTTGTATTTTAAATATGTTTTCTATTTCAATTTTAATTTTATATTTTTGAATTTCAATTTAGAAAATAATTTATTTTTTTTTGAATTTTGGAAATATTCCGAGGAAGTGTATCCCTCGGAATATTCCGACGACATATTTCTCGGAATATTCCGAGGAATTTCCGACGAAAAAAGTCCTCGGAAATTTCCGAGGGATTTCCGAGGAACGATGAAATTCCGAGGAGTTATTTTCGAGGACTTTTTTCGTCGGTATGTCGTCGGAATAGCGTTATTCCGACGACATACCGACGATTTTTTCCCTCAGTATGCCGCTGTTTTCTTGTAGTGGCAAGTAGTACATTTTCCATGAGGAGGCGATCCTTTACAAAAGCTGATTCGTTTGGCTCAATGAACTTAGGGAGGACCAGTTTCAGTCTGTTCGCCATGAGCTTTGAAATGATCTTATATAGAACATTACAACAAGAAATTGGTCTGTAGTCTTTCATCGTTTTAGATTCCTCCTTCTTTGATATGAGAGCCAAAATAGTTGAGTTCACTCCTTTTGGTAGAAACCCAGTATCGAAAAAAGCTTTAACAGCCACCACAAAGTCCTTACCAACTATATGCCATGCAGCCTTAAAGAATTCACATGTATATCCATCAGGTCCTGGTGCCTTGTTTCCAGCCATGGAAAATAAGGCCTTTCGGATCTCTTCCTCAGTAACTTCTTTCGGATTGATATTTCAACGGTTGGTTTGTGTTTCATTCTAGCTTAATAAACCAGCTCATCTGAATTTTCAGATTTGATCAGTTCTGATGGAAATGTCAAAAACGGCATCAAACGAATCCGAAATAAGAAATCTTTTGGCAGAAACATTCTAGACATGTAGAACTCCATTCTCGTAGAAAGTAACTAGAGCTGGAGTCCAAGATCAAAGTTGAATTATTGAAGATCTGAAATCTTGCTCAGTGGGCCTATTGGAAATGGCAGGGACTAAAGGCGCCCCCAGAGAGGACTTCTGCGTCGACTTGATGGGGTCAAAGAATTAAGTACGAGCTTGTTTTCTGCTAAGTGATGATTCAGAGTTATGTTCATGGGCTTCAAGCAGAACTTTGAAGAAGAGAATGTGTCTACTCAGAACTGCTACTGTATTAAAAAGAGACTGTTTTGTGCGTACGTCAGGCTCAGATCCTGTTCTATTGGCGACAGCGGTATCTGTTTGATGTTAGGACAGCTGATTCTAAGAGAATGACATCTACAGAAAACTCAGTCATTTAAAAAAAAAAAGTGAACAAGCAGACAGTGTTCGGAAATTGCGGCAAGACGGAAGAGAGGTCAGGCAGATGATTATAATTTCTTCTAGGACAAAGTCGACTGAAGAAGTTTGAAATAAGGACAAATTCGGAGACTTGCAGAGTATCGATTTATAATTTGAGAACTTTATGCAAAATCACTTTAAGATTTGAAAAGTTTCTGAGTGCAACCATGAGAAAGCTGATATAAAGTTGCTTCTCTAAGGGATGACTGGATACCAAGAGCCGTTGGATTTAATAAAGAACAAGAATGTGTGATTCTGCAAACAAGAACAGTGGGCAAGGGTCAGACACTTGGTTACAACTGCTATCTAAACAGAGACTTTTGAAGGTTGCATATATACGATCGTATTTTTGAGAAAAGTTCTTCATGAGAAACTAGTTTCATACTTGATACTTGATGATGGATGGTTAAAGACTTCTGAACCTTATTTAGAGAATCTGAGGAGTTTGCAATAGAACCAAGACAATGGCAGCCAAAGGGTTAGAACAGAGGCTTTGACAGCATTTGTGAACACGTTTGTAACCGAGAAAGATGTTCTAGTACAAACACAAGAAGGTGGTAATTTAATGAAGAATTTTCAGGCTGACCTTAATGGATGGGATTGATGGTACGAAGACTTGGAAATCGTTGCATTATAATTGGTTACGCTGGAACACGATCTAGTCAGAGAAACGTTTTGACGCAAGGGACATTCTTTTTAAATGAACGTGTTCAGCCTGCAACTTGTTCATTATCTGATGAGAACTCAGATTTGGAGGTTTCTTGAGAGATTCATCTTCTCATACAAAAGCGAGGCTGTAATGTTACTTTCTCATGGAGTCACTTGTGTAATGCTTGAGAATAGCTGAGTTATGATCGGAGACGTTACAAAAGCAGAGACAAAGACATTGTATCAATGGATGTATCGATCTGATCAGAGATGATGTGAAAAGCTTCAACAACTTTTGTGTGTTTTAAATTAGTTGTGCACTCAAGCAGGGAGAGAAGACAATGAAACATATGTGTGCGTACTGGGAGGAAGATGCGTGAGCAAAATAGAGCTAAACACATACATAAGCTCTTTTGAAAGTGGGTTGCAGCTAAGATCAAGGGAGAGTTTTTGGCGTGGTTCTGAGAATATGAATTGAAGAATGTGTTTGGCTTTGAGTATTACTTGGTTCTGATACACGAGCCTGGCTGGAAGGTAATAATGTGGTCTACTACGGTGGTTATACGTGAGCTAAGAACATAATGCTTGAATATCAAACTAAATTAAAAATGGAGAGAATGAAGATGATCTTGTTACTGAGACTTCCAGATGATGTACTGAGAAGCATTGTGTCTGTGTGCTTGGATTCTAAAACTCAGTTACCAAGGGAGAAATTGTTAGTGTTGTGTTGACTAGTTTGAGAAGGTGATTTGGATTCTAAAACGCAGTTACCAAGGGAGAAATTGTTAGTGTTGTGTTGACTAGTTTGAGAAGGTGATTGGATTCTAAAACACAGTCATCCAGGGAGAGATTGAAGATGCAGTGCTGACTGATTTGAGAAGCTATCAGAAGTGATCATTATATATGCCAAAAGACGTGGTAGTACAGGAAGTGGTACAAGAAGTGGTACATGAAGTCATTCAAGAAGCTAAGCTGTGAGGCGACTACTGAAATACATAAGTAGACAACATGAGCACGACTTATACAAGTCAAGACGTGGCTATTGAATTGGGTAAACATCTTAAATATACTATTTAAGATGAGGAAGAACTTCCTTATTCTTAAGAGAAGAAAAAGGAAGATTGCTTAAAGTCCTAGGTTTAGGATTTTGACAATCAGATAAATACCAGGAGACCGTCAAAGAAAAAGGCACGCGCCCAGGGTATTCTTGACAGAGGCACACAGGTGTGTGGCGTCGTCCCACCAAACATATGGTGAGATCTGTTGGTGGTTTATTTATAGAAAACTATACTCGTCGGAAAAGGCATTGAGTAGTAGTTGCTCTAAACCATTGTAATCTAGATAAGAGTGGTAGGCACAAGTGTGTGTTGGATACCATATAGAAATTGTAGGTTACGGCCTTTTCTAATGAATGGTTTCTGGACGTAGTCCCGGATATGTAGGAAACGAACCCCGTTAACAAATCTCTATGTGTTCTTTACTTTATGCTCATACATATTCTATATGCACTCGAACACATAGATCTAGCCACAAATTGCATGCATAGCTTACTCACTAAATTAGATTAGTCACCAAGTTTACTTAGCTTAAGCCATTTGTCACAAATAGACTTAGCTTAGTTATCAACTTTAGTAAAACGTTTTTCCATCATTTTACTCAACTCATGGACTTGCAAATCTGATGGACTTTCTCCTTATAAAATATAACATTTACTTCGCATTAGATTAGATTTTTTTACTCAATCTAATAGGCTTCTAATAATCTATTCACGTCTACTTAATTTTTACTCAACCCAAAAAGCTTGCAAAAATAGTTCTACCAATATATTCAGTGATGTTAGATTAAGTGACATATTCTCTACGATGCGAATGCATCTTATTTCGTTTCAAGATATCAAATACTGGTTAGACTAAATCATTCGTACCTTGTTGACTCGTCCAGCATACTTTTTGGTTAGTAGTCCGTCGAGCATGAGATTGGATTTGAACCATCTCTTTCATCGTTAAATTTTTTCTCAGCGGATCGTACGTGTTTATAAATTTATTTTGAACCTAAGAATGAATTGATATTTTTCAAACTTGATCGAATATTGATAGAGATACGAAGCTTATTTTCAACAATAACTAATATTTTCTCACGGACTCAATTTCAAGAAGTTATGCCTTGGTATATTTCGTTTAAATGGAGAAGGAACATGATCGTAGAGAAAAAAAACACATGACATGTTTGCCTTGTGCCCACGTTGATCGGGATAAGCTAATCGGCGAGGTTCGTGGGTCCACGTGCACAGTAAAAGTTTATTTTTTTCTCTTTAAAAATACTAATATAAAATTTAGAAGGACAATTCTTAATAATAAAGTTTTTATGATTAAAGTAACATTCAAAAAAAAAATGATCCAGTTACAAAAAAAAATGACAAAAATAGATTTTTTTATTTTTAATATTGTTTTCGTTTTTAAAAATTTGAAATCTTTTTAACTCTGAACCATAAGTCTAAATTAGTTAATCCTAAGATAAAAATGTCTTTTAAAAAAAAAAATTTTGTCAGTTTTTTTGCAAAAATCTATGTTCTTTACAAATTAAAAAATATATCTGAGAGCGCGAGTCGCCAATATATATACCGCACCACGCGTAGTCCTCGTCTTCTCCGTCTTATTACACCGATCTTTTTCCGTTGTTATATCAAACTTCCGACGTCTTATCATCATGGGTTTGAAGGTACGATTGATCAGTTTGGACCAATTTAGGTTTTGGTTTCATATTGGGATCTACTGTTTGCTTAATTATCATTTCAGATGTGATCAGACAAAGAATGTAATCGATCTTACCTGTTAAGTGATCTCGAATCCTCGATTGAATCCTCGATTTTTCTGTGTAACTGTGAAACTGTTTGCTCAACAGATTTGGGCTGCGAAATTTTTTTCTCCTGTTAAGCTTATCGTGGAACCGAAATTCGCACTGTCGATTTCCGTTTAAATTAGGAAAGTTAGGAAAAACCCTAATTTCCCAGAGGTCTCGGATATCTGTTAAACCACACGCCAATCAATCAGAACACGCAAGTAAAGACGAAAAGAAATAAGAAATCGTAAAAGAGAGCGAAAGGAGTTTTATTCTGAATTCGCATATGAGCGTTACAACAAGGTAGAAGCCTCGGCTATGAGAGCTGTCGGCGAGATTCCTAGTTCTAACAACCTAAGACTGCAAAACCTAGTTGAGTCGCAGCTCGAAATAACAAAAACGGAAAGTTGCCTAATTGCTCTAAGTGCTAAGTTTACTCTGAGAAAAGTCCTCTCCATGCCTCTCGCCTAGGACCCCTTATATACTGGCTCCAAGGTCGGTTTACGCTTTTCCTCTTCTGCCCTTAAGCCGCCATAGCATAAAAATGGAGATATTCCATTTTGTCCGATCTTCGTAATTATCTTCCAAATTTCGTATTTATCCGCGGAAACTTGACATTTATCTTCCCTTGCGAACCAAGCGTAAACCGACATGCAGTTTACGGGCTGTTGGTTAAGAAATCGTAAGTCGGGCCTCGAGTCATGTCTTAGGTCCCTTTGGGCCGTCTTCCGACTCGAAGCGTTTATTACATCTTCTTTCGATAAAGAATGAACTTTCCGCGGTTTTAACGGTAAAGTTTGATTGATAACTTAGAAATGGCGGGGAATGTGAGACGGGTTCGCTACGGTATTCGGGAGATAGCATCGAAGGGTAGACGAGAATGCATGGACTGATGTCGTATCGATGTTTTGGAAGAGTTCGGTCGCTACGTAGCGACCGAACTTTGGTTCGAGCTCAGTCGCTATGTAGCGATCCTTCTCGAGTTCTTGTCTGATGATTCGAGTCTCTTCCGTAAAGGTTTTCGTAAAGAAGAATCTATTTCTAAAAAGTATTTGTCGAAGAAGTTTCCTACGTTTTTCTTCTTCGGGGACTTGGACGTTAACTTCGTCGTAACCGTTTTCGACCCCAACAGTTAGCCCCCCAGCTCGTTAGATTCGAGACTCTTGCGGGCGGTTTAACGATTTTGGCGAAGTTAGGCGTATGAACGAAGTTTACTTCAAATTCCGCGGAAGAGAATTCTCGAGAAAACTTTTATTTAAAAAATATAAAATTTTGAGTCCCCATTTCTATAAGTAGTGAGCTCTTGTCATTCATTTGCTTCACACCTTTCCTTCTCCAAGCCTTCAAAACTCCCTAGCTCCAAATCCCTTATTTTTAACATGTCTTCTTCCCATGGTGACAAGCGAAGTTCTGATGTGGAGATGGGCGAGGCTACGTCTCCGGCGCCGATTCCGACTTCTCCGCTCGAAGCGCCGGCTTGTGTTGCCGATCATCTCTCTTTTCGAGAGAAATTAGTTCGTCGCCAAGCCGAGAAAGAAAAGGCGCGAACTGGCGCCGAGTTACCGTCCTCTCCTGCACTGGCCGTTGCTCTGGATCATGGGACCGAGGGCGTAACTTCGCGAGATACGGGAACTCTCGCAGGCTCTCTGTTCCGGATGCTTCGGCTTTACCTGCTGGATCGTCCACGACTCCGATTCTCATCGAAGATAAGGGGAGGGCCGCTGACTCTATGCCGCCACCTCCTGCCAGGAAGGAGATCGTTCTAGCGCTGCACGCTCCTAGTGTTGTTCCGGTTACCCAGCCTAAGGGCCGGAAGAGGAAGTTTACCAAGGGCGATGACGGGGAATCTTCGCAGCAAGGAGGCTCGAGCATAGCGTCGGGGCTTCGCGGAAAGGTTTTTCGCTCACTCACTTTCTTGATCGTTGTACTTTTTCCAAAAGACAAAGAATCTCTAACTTTGTTTTCGTTTCGCAGTTCGTGTCGTTGATCGATGGGATGATCAGCGAGTGCGGTTTTGAGACCAGTCGTCTTGCTGGGGAGTTGTTGGAACTTCAGGGTAGATGGTCCGAAACCGAGGCCATGCTGACGGCTGTCAATGGTTCTCACTCCGTGAAAGTGTCAAAACTTGAGATCGCGATAGGGGAGCTCGAGAGGGACCTCGGGAAGACGGCGAGTTCGTTGCTCAAGGAGAAGAAGGCCAGGAAGGCCAAATCTTCGGAGGTCCGTCGTCTTCAGCGTCAGATTGAGAATGATGTAGAATTAGTGAGCCGCGGGATCCAGGAGGCCAAGGACGCTTTTAGTTCTGAGTTCCAAGCTCGCTCGGCGAAGATCTCCGCCTTTCTGGGCTCTCTCGAGTGCATTCGGAACAAGGATTTAGCTTTGGCGACGATCGAGGGCGGGATGGCCGTGGTTCAGTTGTTCCGAAGCGAGACCCCTCCGACCTTAGAGGCCGAAGAGGCCCGACTGTCCGGCTGCAAGGGAGATTTGGCAGTCGTGGATGGAGATTTTGATCTCATCCTAGCTGATCTGAAATCGGCGTGCCTCCTTCCGATGTGTTCAGAAGGCCCTGAGGGGAAGGATCCGGTACTCGGGGGTGACGCGGCTCCAGGTTTAGATGAAGTGACGGGTGAAGAGGGAGCGTGAGCTCTGAGGATGACTTTGGTTAGATCTCTTGCGGGAGAGATTTTTTTTTCTTTATGTTTTGATGTTTCGGCCTTAAATGGCCTTATTTCGTGTTCCGGGACTGGCCGTGTGTGGCTTTGAATCCCCGCCGCTCTGCGGCTTTTATGACAAGATGGTCGAGTTGCGTTTTTCATAAGCTTACGTATGGTGTGGAAGAAGGGTGATGAGTTGTCGTCTCATATCCTTTTTCGATGTGAAATGTTTGTTTCGAGATCTGTTTCGGGAGTTTTTCCGAGAGGCATCGACTTCGCGGGATATCTGAAGATGTCGAACATAAACATAGATGCATGGTTTTGGGATCTCGTATCTTTTGGATATCATGCCTTGAGATGTTAGAGACCAATGCGCTGGGTTTAGGGCAAGACCTAAGTTTACTTTCGGTTTAAGATTTTGTGCGGTGACTAGCCGGCTATCGTTTTACCTGTCGCGATTTTAACCTGATTCGTACCGATTTAAAGTCCGCGATAGGTTCTCGGCTTATATGACTTGTTAGATACGAATCGAGCATCTCTCCGGAGACAATTTTTAAGCCAACCGGAAGTGCTGGACCAAAATTTTGGGTTTCTTTTATAGCGCTATTATCCTTGTGTCGGATGTACAAGAGTCATCTTTGTAAGATGGCTATGCTGTTTAGGACGTTCGAGAGTTCGATGTGATCAGCATCGAACTTGGCGGCGAATGCCGTTGTTTAGAGTTTTTGCGCGAGATATGTGTTAAAATGTTCTTCATTTTTTGACGGAGTGTCGGTTTTTGTCATTCGGAAGAAGTAATCCTTAAAGCATCTCTCGCGACGTCTCGCGATGCCAAGGCTGTTTCTACCTAACGGCTGATTTATTTTCGAAATTCGAAAATGTTTTGCGGATAAAAGGTGATTTTGCTTGGTCGAAATTTTTCGGAAACATCGAAGGCGTGGTCGGATGTTTTCGAGTTTGAGAGAATACGAGTATACGTATCGACTCCCCCCCCTTTTTTTTTTATGAGGGGGGGTCAGCTGAATTTTCCTTTTGACAAACTGCCTACGTACTCCTTATGGAGATCAACCCGTCTCGTAGTTCGGTGATTGCGAGTTGGTCAGTGATAGTAATTTTTGAGATGCACCGCGTTCCAGGTCCTTGGAATTTTTATGCCTTGCATGTTGGCAATTTCGTAGGAGCCTAGTCGGAAGATTTTTTCGATTTTATAGGGTCTTTCCCAGTTTGCTCCGAGTTTTCCCGCGTTTCGTTCAGCGGTGTTTTGGAAGACTTTGCGAAGGACTAGATCTCCCTGATTAAATCTGCGATTCCGTACGTTGGAATTGTAGTACTTCACAGCTGTGTGTTGGTAATTTTGGATCCGGATGAGCGCTCGATCCCGGCGCTCGTCAATGAGATCGAGGTCGTCGAGGAGCATTGCGTTGTTGAGCTCCTCTCCTTCGAGAAGCAATCTTCTCCGAACACCGGGGAACTCTACTTCTGCAGGAATCATGCATTTCGTTCCGTACACCAGAGCGAAAGGGGTTTCTCCTGTTGCTCGCCTCGGGGTGGTACGGTGGGACCAGAGGACTCCCTCGATTTATCGGCCCACCTGCCTTTTTTGGCCTCTAAGCGTTTCTTCAGTCCGTCGAGAATGGTTTTATTAATCGTTTCAGCTTGTCCGTTACACTGCGGATATCTGGGCGTCGATTTGTTAAGCCGTATCTTCCATTTTTCGCAGAACGCCTCGAACCGGGTGGAGATAAATTGAGATCTGTTATCGGTTACGATTTCGTAAGGAACTCCATGCCTGCAGATGATGTTTTTCCATACGAAACTTTCGACTTGGACATTTTTTATACTTGCGTACGAATCTGCCTCTACCCATTTCGAAAAGAAATCGGTGAGAACTAAAAGGAAACGCTTTTGCTTTGAATTATGAAGGGGACCGACGATGTCCATGGCCCAACGCATAAAAGGATAGGGCGATGTGATGGAGGAGAGGACTTCGGCTGGTTGTCGGATGGTTGGAGCATGCCTCTGGCATTTTTTGCATTTTCGTGCGAACTTCTCGCAATCTCCGATCATCGTTGGCCAGTAGTATCCATGGCGTTTGATTTTCACTGCCAGTGATCTTCCGCCGGAATGATTGCCACATGACCCCGAATGTACTTCTTCCATCACTTTTTTCGCTTCTTCCCCTTCCAGGCACGTCATGAGTGGTCCGGAGAATCTCAATTTGTAAATTTTGCCGTCTACTGTTACGTAGCGTGCGGCCTGTGTTTGGACTTTGCGGGCTGCCCATTTCTCGGTGGGCAGGCGTCCGTCAATAATGTAGTCTTGAATCTTCTGCAGCCACGGGGTATCGCAGCCGTAATCAGATTGCTCCGATTGTGGTTGTATTGCAACTTCTTCTTCTTCGTCGTCTTGACCTTCTATGAGGTTGACGACGATTGGCGGTCCGATGCTCGGGTGTTCGATGAACTCGACCGGAATTACCCTTTTGATTCCTGGATCAGAACTTGATGCTAAGGCCGCGAGAGCATATGCCTGGACGTTTTCGGAACGGGGAATTCGCGTGAGGGTAAAACAGTCAAACTTTTGAGCTAGTTTTTGGACCAGTTTAAGGTACGCATCCATCCGTTCATCCCTGGCTTCATACTCTCCGCTGTACTGACTTGCCACTAACTGGGAATCGCAGTAAGTGTGGATGTTTCGTATCTTCAAGCCATGAGCCAAACGCGTCCTGCGACGAGTGCTTCGTATTCGGCTTCGTTGTTTGAGGCGTGGAATTCCAGCCTAAACGATTGCTCTAAGATCTCGTTCGTTGGAGATGTGAGGCGAATTCCGATGCATGATCCCTGCTTGGACGAGGATCCGTCAACGTGAAGGAGCCAAGTGGAATTTGGTTCCTCGTTGGTTATGGTCTCTGTCGGTAATTCGACCAAGAAGTCCGCAAGCACTTGTGACTTTTCGCTTGTTCTTGGTCGGTACTCGATATCGTATTCGCTAAGTTCTACCGCTCATTTGGCTAATCGGCCCGATTGACTCGAGCTATGCAGGATCGTTCGTAGGGGAAAAGTCGTGAAGACGACGATCGTGTGGGATTGGAAATATGGTCTTAGTTTTCGGGCCGATGTTACGACCGCGCATGCTAATTTTTCCATCAGCGGGTATCTAGATTCAGCATCCAGCAAGGTTTTGCTGATATAGAAAATACGTTTCTGTTCGCCGTGTTCTTCCCTGATTAGCACGCCGCTCACAGCTGTTGCTGATACAGTGATGTACAAGAACAAAGGTTCCCCCTCCACTGGTTTTGCGAGGACTGGGGGGAAGCCAAATACCGCTTCAGCTGTTGGAAAGCATTTTCGCATTCTTACGACCATTCAAATTTTTTATTTCCCCGTAAGACATCATAGAAAGGCAGGCACTTGTCTGTCGATCGCGAAATAAAATGGTTCAGTGCCGCGACTCTACCGGTCAACCTCTGGACTTCCCGCTTATTCTTCGGCGAAGCCATCTCGATCAGTGCGTTGATCTGTTTTGGATTAGCCTCGATGCCAAGGAATGTGACTAGGTAGCCGAGGAATTCCCCTGATGCCACGGCGAATCTGCATTTTGTCGGGTTGAGCTTCATGTTATGCGAATTTAACTGGGCGAAACATTCCTCGAGATGTGGTACGTGATCCTTTGCTTGGAGGGATTTGACGAGCATGTCGTCGATATAAACTTCCATTGTTTTACGTAGTTGTTGAGAGAACATACGGTTCACGAGTCGTTGGTAAGTTGCACCAACGTTTTTGAGGCCGAATGGCATTACCCTGTAGCAATAGGTTCCGCGATCGGTAATGAACGCAGTTTTTTCGCGATCGTCTGGGTTCATCATAATTTGGTTGTAACCTGAGAAGGCGTCCATGAAAGACAGAAGTTCGTTTCCTGTCGTTGCTTCTACCAATCGATCGATGTGTGGCAGGGGGAAACTATCTTTTGGACATGCCTTGTTTAGGTCGGTAAAATCCACGCAAACTCGCCATTTTCCGTTTTTCTTTTTGACTACTACGGGGTTGGCGAGCCAGTCTGGATACCTCACTTCCGTTATTGACCCGACTTTAAGCAATTTTTCGACCTCGTCGTTGACCGCGGAAGCTCGTTCAGGTCCTAGCTTCCGCCTTTTTTGTTTGACGGGCTTGAAAGTCGGATCGATATTTAATTCGTGACACGTTATGTCAATGTCAATCCCCGCCATATCTTCCGCGGCCCATGCGAAAGTATTGAGGTTCTTTTTTAGACAGGTTACGAGCTCTGTCCTCAAAGGCTCGCGGAGATTGGCTCCGATTTCGACGCATCGTTCCGGAGATGCTTCCTCGAGACAGACCGTGACCACAGGCTCGCAAGTTAGTTCGCATTTTTCCTCTAGGGCCGCGATGTTACGAGACTGCCAGGAGAGTTCAGCCGAATCTTGACTTCGCGAACCTTGGCCGGAGACCTTTCTCTCCGTTTTTCTAGGAACGGTCTCGAGGTTTGGTCTTTTTCATTTTTGTCATGCGGCGTAACACACCTGTGATACTCTCGGGTTTCCCCATATTACCTCGATTCCGTTAGGGGTTGGAAACTTGAGGCAAAGATGGTACGTGGATGGGATGGCACGCATGGCGTTCAACCATGGCGTTCCCTTGATAACGTTGTAAGATGCAGGATGGTCAACCACTAGAAACTCTGAGACTCTTGTCACGGTTCCGGCTTTGACTGCGAGATTAATCGATCCGCAGGCCACAGTCGTTTTTCCTGAAATTCCCAGTAGTGGGCTAGGGCATTTCGCGATTTTGAATTGATCGATGCCCATTTTCTCGAGAGTATCTTTGAAGATGATATCGGCCGAACTTCCGGTGTCGATTAGCACCCTTGCGACATCGATATCTCGGATCGTTAGTTCGATAACAAGGAGATCGTTTCGAGGTTTGGCTCGATCGACCGTTGCTCCCCCCTTGAACGAGATGACGTTCGCGCACGTTGAGTCTTGCATATCGTCCCTGATCGTTGAGTGGTTTTTGCAGGTTAGATTGATCCGTACCCCCCCCTCTCTCTAGCGCCAAACTGTGGGAACCGAAATTCGCACTGTCGATTTCCCTAATTTCTCAGAGGTCCCGGATATCTGTTAAAACACACGCCAATCAATCATAACACGCAAGTAAAGACGAAAAGAAATAAGAAATCGTAAAAGAGAGCAAAAGGAGTTTTATTCCGAATTCGCGTATGAGCGTTACAACAAGGTAGAAGCCTCGGTTATGAGAGCTGTCGGTGAGATTCCTAGTTCTAACAACCTAAGACTACAAAACCTAGTTGAGTCGCAGCTCGAAATAACAAAAACGGAAAGTTGCCTAATTGCTCTAAGTGCTAAGTTTGCTCTGAGAAAAGTCCTCTCCATGCCTCTCGCCTAGGACCCCTTATATACTGGCTCCAAGGTCGGTTTACGCTTTTCCTCTTCTGCCCTTAAGTCGCCATAGCATAAAAATGGAGATATTCCATTTTGTCCGATCTTCGTAATTATCTTCCAAATTTCGTATTTATCCGCGGAAACTTGACATTTATCTTTCCTTGCGAACCAAGCGTAAACTGACATGCGGTTTACAGGCTGTTGGTTAAGAAATCGTAAGTCGGGTCTCGAGTCATGTCTTAGGTCCCTTTGGGCCGTCTTCCGACTTGAAGCGTTTATTACGTCTTCTTTCGATAAAGAATGAACTTTCCGCGGTTTTAACGGTAAAGTTTTATTGATAACTTAGAAATGGCGGGGAATGTGAGACGGGTTCGCTACGGTATTCGGGAGATAGCATCGAAGGGTAGACGAGAATGCATGGACT
This sequence comes from Brassica napus, assembly GCF_020379485.1. Classification (NCBI taxonomy): domain Eukaryota; kingdom Viridiplantae; phylum Streptophyta; class Magnoliopsida; order Brassicales; family Brassicaceae; genus Brassica; species Brassica napus. The sequence goes on from NC_063451.1 coordinate 16,769,753, forward strand.
GATGTCGTATCGACGTTTCGAAAGAGCTCGGTCGCTACGTAGCGACCGAGCGGAATGGGCGTTTGGTCGCTACGTAGCGATCCTTCTCGAGTTCTTGTCCGATGATTCGAGTCTCTTCCGTAAAGGTTTTCGTAAAGAAGAATCTATTTCGAAAAAGTATTTGTCGAAGAAGTTTCCTACGTTTTTCTTCTTCGGGGATTTGGACATTAACTTCGTCATAACCGTTTTCGACCCCAACACTTATATGTGTATCATCTTGTCCAAGTTTTGTTCTCATAAGCATATATAGCTTCATGAAGAATCGAATCTTTTTTTAGGTTTGAATCTTTGTTTGTAGTGACGCATGTGTTGAGTTTGATTTAAAGTCTCTTTATCCCCTTGAGATATGAGAATTGGAGTTGTAGTAGTAGTATGTTTTGATGGTGGTCACTGTTTTAGCTAGGTAATTAGAAATTCTTCTTCTTGATTTGTGCAGGAGGACTTCGAGGAGCATGCTGAGAATGTCAAGAAGCTCACAACGAGCCCCTCAAACGAGAACTTGCTCATCCTCTACGGACTCTACAAGCAAGCCACCGTCGGGCCTGTCACCACCAGTTAATATTTCCCATGTTAAGATCTTTCGGTTTGCTTTTTGGTTCAACTTTTGCTGTTTTAATAAAGCTTTTTTTTTTGTTATGATTGACTCGAAGGTCGTCCTGGAATGTTCAGCATGGAGGAAAGAGCCAAGTGGGATGCTTGGAAGGCCCTTGAAGGTAATTTCATTTCGTATTTGAGTTGCTACTGATTTCCTTGTAACCAAATGTAGCCTGCGGTTGCTGTCTGAAGTTGAACACTCGCCCATGATTCGAGAGGGGTTTTTGATTTTGTCTTGGTTTTGTTTGTGGATGTCAGGAAAATCCACTGACGAAGCCATGAGTGACTACATCACTAAGGTGAAGCAACTCCTTGAAGCAGAGGCTGCCGCGGCTTCAACTTGATGAATATTTACATAATGATTCATCCTCTGTCTGCAGTAGTCCTATATATAAGCTTCAAATAACTTAGCATAAGACTTATTCTTTTTGTTTCTTGAGTTTCTATCGTTTATGAATCTGTATTTACTTTGTGAACTTGGTCTTGATTTTAATATGCCATATGGTTTGGCATCTCTGTGTAATATTGGTCTCAACGAAGCGGCTTAATGAAAATTGTGACCATAGGTTATCTGTGTGTGATATCATCCTGTTAATTTGAATATAAAACTTATCTACAGGGTATATGTCCGTTACCGCATGCATCATAATCATGATCATCAATCGCATTCCATCTTTTGTCTACGCAATCAATTTAAAAACATTAATTTAGTAAGAGTACAAAACTCCGTTTTAACATTTTGATTCACGTAAATTATACATTTGCTCTCCAAACATATTTTATTTCACAATTATCCCACATATATATAACAACAAACAAATCAGGTATTTACGTAACTTTTATCACTTTAATTAATTAATAAGTATATAATATATGCTTCCTCTGAAAAGATGATTTTTTGCATTTTTATTATTATTTCTTTTGTAATTTGAATGCATATTTTAATAATTAATATTTTAATAATAAAAATACTAATAATGTTTTTTTGAATTGTCACTAGTTGAAAACTATAGAAGTACTTTTAAAACCAGACCACCCGATGGTTGAACCGGATTTGACAATGAACCAGTTATTTTGCTAGGTTAGGTCTAATAATTCGTTTGAGTATGAACCGGTTAGGTAGTCGGATTGGATCTCAGAGTCATTAAACTGATAAAAACCATTAAAACTATCAAAAACCTATAAACCATCCATATAAACATAAAGCTAGTTTATATTTATAACTAAGGTCGGTCCGCGCTATGCACGGAATATAATCTACGTGTGATGTATGTATCTATATTATTTTTATATATTTTCTTTATGTGTGTTTTATGTTAGTATTTACAAAAAAAATGTATCATACCTTTATGGTTTTTAAGAATATTTGGGCATGGAGGAATTATATATATTTAGATTTATCATGTTTGATTATAATGGTGGTGTTTATATTAAAAGATTGAAGCGTATAACATATTAAAAAATAACTAAAAAAAGTTCTGCAAAACTCAACATTCTATGTAGAATAATTACTAACCTAGGTAGATCAACAAAACAAAAATAAAACAATAGAGGCATAACCAATGTCCAATATAAGCATATGCATACGAGAAAGAAATTAACTACATATAGAATTTAGACTAACTTAAATGAGCCTGCAATAGAAAAAGACCGCAGTTTTAATGTCTAGGAGAAGTTAAAAGTAGAAAATAAGAAGCTACCTTCTCCACATAGTAGGGATCCACACCAACCTCCTCAATGATAGACTGTTAACTTTGTATAAAGATGTTGCTCCTAGTTGCGCGAAATAGAATCCTCTCGAACACCATTGAATTTTCGCGTGGCACCAGCCCAGTAAGGAATCCAAGATTTACTTGCTTTGTTAGATTAACAGAGTGCTCTCCTGTTAAAAAGGGCAGCTTGTAAAGCTATTTGCGGAAAACACAATTTGAAGAAGTAAAACAGTTGCAAAAGAGCTCCGAGGGCATCTTCACCCACTTGTGTGATTCTATCTCTCGCTGTTGAGCGGTACTACTTCTAGCCGAACCAGAAAAATCAGCAGCCTAAAAAGACACACAACATACACATGAATGCATGAGATATATATCATTAAAATTGTGTTGACCAAAGCTCATCTATAATAGTATATTTTACAGAACCATAAAGATGTAAAATTAGTTACAAACCAATTCAGGACTCTCTGTGGTAATAATAAGGCGAATTCTCAAGAAGAAGCTTGTACTCCATTAGTTCATTGTAAGAGCTCTGCAGTTTGTCATAATATATTAGCCAATTAACCATGACTGCCTTTTGTCACACTCTAGAGCACCTCGATTTGGTTGATACATATCAGTCCTTAGTAGTGACCTTCTGTTTTGAATCAAACATAAATCTAGTGGGTATTTGATGGTCTTTACGGTAAGCGTTGCTGAGATGTGCAATCCTTGCGTATCAAGCTTTCTCTTTTTATATCACTCTTTGAGAACAGCAGGTAGGATCTTAGGGTTTCCAGTTGATGTTTTCTTCACCATCTCTTGTGGAATAAGAGGTTGTGTGGGCAGTCTCGGTTGGAGATCGTTGGTGAGAATGTATACATATTTTTTTATTTGTTATCAACTTAAAAACAGATTCATACTGATTCTGTATATCAAACTTGAGGCTCCACATCCATGTGAACAACGAAATACGGTTGTTTCATGACACTGTGTGCTAGCGTATCTGCCTTTGTATTTTGCGTCCTTGGTACATGAATGCTTTCTGAGCTAAGAAAACTCTCTTTCAGGGTCTTAATATCTTCCAAATAACTTGTAAAAGTTGTCTATTCTTCTGGTTCTGAAAACAGCTTCACCAATTGAAAATGATCCGTTGCAAAAGTGATCTGAAAATGACGTAAATTCCTCACACATTCCATTTGCCCATAGTAGCGCTTCCACCTCTGCATGAAAGGGTGAGACGCTAGCCCTAACATTTCGTGCCCCCATCAGGCCATCAACACCTTGTAGAGTGCTATACCAGCCTTGTCCGGTGAAAAGATCATTTTCTTTCCAATAACCATCTGTAAAACACCATATGCCCGGAATTGGCGGTAGGGCCGCAGCCTCTACCTGAGTTGCTACCCTCTGCGTGTTCAGCACTTTTGCCTCGGCCCAAGGTGTTGATTCTGTTTCTGAAAATTTAAGGGTGTCCCTGGGGTCTATATCCTAATTACTAAACACTTTATTATTTCTTGCTTTCCAAATGTACTATAGTATCCATGCGAACTGGTGATCATCCATTTGCGGTATAACTCTCCAAAATAGGTGATCCATGTTTGTAAAAAGAGAGTTAGTTGGAAATATATCCGGATTTGACGGTATCTTTGAAAGCGTCCAAACCTGAATCGCTGGAGGACATTAAAAAAATACATGATTTATCGATTCCTCTGGGGCTCCACACTTGGCACAACATATGTCCCCTTGTATTCCACGTGCTTGCAATTTTTTCTTAACTGCTATACACCATGAAACCAATTGCCATAAGAATTGTTTTATCTTGGGTGGGCATCTTATTTTCCAGCATAATTCCTTCAAAATATCAACTGTAGGTACAAACACTCCTGGTGGTTTTTCCTTATCTGGGTAAGCTCTTTCGACCTGATATCTTGATTTAACCGTATATCTCCCATTCTTTGTGAAATGCCATCCATCCATGTATGTCATCTGAGTCCTACTCAGTGTTATGCTTTCTATAATCTTCACATCCTCAAGATCCACCAAAGCCCGAATTACCTGTGAGTTCCAAGTTCGTGATGCATGATCTATGAGAGAGTCCACTGTAAGGTCTGGGTAATTGTGTTGGTTATTTGTATTTGCTGGTGTCTGGTGAGTGGTTGGGAGCCATGGATCATTCCATACATATATGGTTGATCCAGATCTCACCCTTTTAATTAGTCCTTTGCTTACGAGAGATCTAGCAGAAACAATACTCCGCCAGCCATATGACAGAGAATAAGAACGGATCAGTTCCGGGGGTGAGGCTTTCTTGTAGTACCGTCCTTTGAAAACTCTAGCAAATAAAGTATAAATACACCCAATAATGTGTTATTTGCTCATACATTGGGCTATTTTTGGGTATTATTTTTTTTGTTCGAGTATTTATGGTTGTTGTTTTTTGGTTGTGGACTGTTCAGGTATTTATAAAATTTGGTTCGATTTAACTTCTGTTATTTTGGTTTTTGGTTTGTTTTGAGTAACAAAGGTAAGTACAAAAAAATTGGATCCAATTTGGCTCAGTTCTGATTTTTTTGAGTAATTTTGAATAATTCAATTAAAAATAGATAATTTGGATTTTTGAATTAAATATATGGTAATTCATGTTGTTTGGATAAAAATTGGATGAAAAATATTCAAATAATTTAGTTTATAGTGTGTTTTTAGGATATTTTGTTATTTAAACTAAATACACTACTTAATATTTAAACTATATATTAGCTATATTAGAGATATTCAGACACCTCTTTTATTTTTGTTACGGTTTTGGTTTAGGTGAATATATATGAACTTTTTGGCTATTTGTAATTTTTTTGTTGTATGATTTAAGGTTATCGGTTAATTTTTCAAGCTATAGGTCAATTTTTCAAGATCACACCAGGCCAAGTGAATTTCAGCTATCACCTATAGAACATGGACCACTTAGGTGTTTGGCGGAAAGTGCGACCTTCCAAGGCACAATAATATTAGAGGTTTTATTTAATTTTGTTTTTTTTTTACAAAAAATATATTTTGATTTATCTATATTTAATTAAATTCAATTTTTGAACTAAACTTATTGAAATTCGTAAAAAAAATGGAAGATCATGTTAAAAACAATTTTCATTTAAAAATATAGTAAAAATTGTTAAAGGAAAAGGAAATGGTTAATGATCTATTAATATCGATGAACTATAGGAAATTGATGTTACTCTGCGCATCTGGTCCAAAAATGAAATATGTTTTTATTGATAAATAAGTTGGAAACATGAAATCGAGACCAAACGATGTTTTGAAGAAAAGAATGCAAACAAAGTTTCACAAAATGCAGGAAACTATTCATATGGTAACTTATGCAGCTAAGACTTGTGTGGATTATTGAGTGCCTCTCAGCAGTTGCAACATTTGGTCGCGATGCTGAGCTTTCGTCAGAGTTGTTTGAGTAGCTGTTGTGGTTTCATTCAGTAGAGGGTTCACGAGGACTTTACAACTGCAGATAGCTATGTCAGCTTCAGTTAACTTCTGACCGTCTGAGCAGATGCATGACACACATATAGCGCCAGTCATAGCATCACCAGGGTGGTTATTTCCGCCCCGTCAAAACACATTACAATATGTGACACTGCTAGACGCATTGAGAGCGTATGCATTTAGCTCGTAACAGACTCAATTTTCTTCATACCACCATATTTAGTAGTACTTGTGGGGCAGCTAGCTCCAGACTCGCCCAAACCAGCGGTTGGTCAAGTCGACATCTCTTTATTTGCAAGTTCCAAAAAATATAAACTTGAATCATCATGAATAGGCGACCTGTGAATTTTAGTGTAGTTAGTATCAAAATATTTCTACAGGAAAACATTACAAATAGAGAGGGTAGAGAGATAGATGGTTTTGACCTCCAACAAACTTGGGACTAATTCTGGTGTCAACAATGACCGTAGGCTCTACACGCACCCTAACTAAGTTCTGGTGAAGTTGGCTGGCCTGGACATCAAAAGAACCAAGGCAAACAGTTGTAGACCTGAAAGAAAAATTGGAGCACTTTAGGCGATTGGTCTTACAGATACCAGAAAAGTAAACGTGAAAAATCATCATGTTGCTCTAATCTTATTATAAAATAGATCATTGCGTGTTGTAAAATAAATACCAATAATTATCTTATCTAAAGGCCCGATTTGGAGACCAAGGGATATCGTAAACATCTAATGAAAGTATGCATCACCAAGATTGACCCGAAAAGTCGAGAGAAGGAAATCAAGCATAGGGATGAAGTAATGGAAAGCAATGACTGTCCCAGAAATTTTTTTAAAAAAATCAGGCATATGGGTTCACCTCAACATCATCAAAATCCATACCAACTTCTTTGTCCAAGAACTCTCTGACATTGGTCTTTGAAGAAACATATCTTTCATGCCATCTCTCCACATATTTTTATCTTCATGCTTATAACAATGAATGAGGAGAGATATCCATTAAATGTAAGATATACTTTCTTTCAACATACATACATCTGAAAGAGATATGAACTTACCTGAGCAGCATATGTCCGTTGAAATATGTTCTTCTCAGAACTAAGTTGAGATCAAAACTACAATAGGAATCCACAAAGATTGTTTCAATGATCAGAAATATCAAGTCAGATCACAACTGAAGATCAAAGTTCAAAGACAAACTTCCAACAATGGACAAACATATAGAGAGATGATCAAAAAGAGAGGAAGAGCCTCCTAGAATCTGAGGAGGCGCAATTTGACAGTGGAGCTAAAACGGCCGGCCTTCAACTCGGTAAGTAACAGCGCAGAGGTTGCTATAACAGTCACCGGAAAAGTAGGAAAGAAAGTGATTGAGAGGAATGAAGTGATGAGATTTTGGATAGGAAACTTAATAGTGGAGAATTCAAGCGAAGACTTCAATGAGGGTATTCATTGAATGATAGATCGTGTGAATAGTGGGAATTTTGTGTTAGTGTGATCGTCAATGAGGATGCATGAATCCAGCTGACTTCCATAACGGTTCAGAAATTCAATCAAGAGTTGAAGAGAACGAATCCAACAGCCAAATACGACGCCATCCAACTGAACTTGATCGGGGTTCATCGTGGCAAGTGTAATATACGAATCTTCACTGGCCGTAGACTGAACTGCACTGTATATATGCGGTGTCTCTTCGTCGTCGACATTTTTGGGTCTCATTTTTGTAGAAGAAGACGACTAACGTGTTAACCCTACAGACTAAGATCAAAGACCCAATTATGTTACGCTAACAAACTGATTTCAGTTGTTTTATAAGTAATGGAGCCAGGCCTATCATTAGTCAAGTTGTTAACTCAAACTTAAGCCCACTTTAAGATATCACATGTCAGTTTCACCTTGCCCTATTTGATAAGGTGGCTGCAACAATTTTTATATATAGACTAAGGTAAATCCGCTTTACAGGTGGACAAATAAATAAACTAATAATATAATTATATTTTGAAATGTTTAATTTATTTTAACAAAAATAAGCATTTACTTTCATAAATTTTCACAAATTTTTTAACTATTTATTTTAATATTCATTTTAAAAATTATATGATTGTCTATTTATTATAAAATTTCAAAACATGTATTGATAATTTCTTTGTAATGTTTGTATATAACATTTTCTCTGTATGATTAGAAGGTCTGTTGTCTAGATTGAGTGCCTATGTATTTGTTTTTATTAAATGTAGGCGTGTGCGTGTGATGTGTCTTTTGCTGTCGTCCAAAGTTAGAAACAAAGTTACAAACTATTGGTTATGGAAATAGATATCCGAGTGTAATGAGGAGCGTGTGTGTTGTGTTCATTGTAGGTTGAAGGTAAAAAGGTTTGTTTTATTTATTACGAAAGTAGAAACACTTCTCAGAGAGTATGAGTAACATATTGTGCTTAAATTATGAAAACAAATTAAATACACATCTCATAGAGTATAAGTAAGATATTGTACTTAAATTATGAAAACAAATTTTATCATTTATTTGTAATAATAGCATGTGTCACGTTGATCTTGTGGTTTTATAGTTTTCAAGTAACGTTTAATCCTGGTGATTCTATTTCTATGAAGTGATTTCTGACTGCGTTATGAGTAAATTTTCGATTTGGTTTTGCTTTGTTTTCATCCAAGAGTCTTCAATAGTGTTTGACCAATGGCAATAGCCATCGTCATATACACAACAAATTACAAACATTCCAACAGATCTCATAACTACTACAAAACCATAAGACATCAAATCAAAAAGCACTAACTTTTGCTTTGTGAAATAACTTTTAGGAAACCAAACTCGTACTTGCTAGATAAACTCTTAGAGAATCAAAGATCTTATCCAAACCTACTCTGCCTCATTTCGGTTCGATATATTCAGGGATCGCCGCAGAGTTCGGCTTCACGGAGCTGTGTCATCTCGCGATGATGCGTTTACCCGAAGACAGAGGAGGAAACGGCCGTATGAAGATTCGCTTTGGCGTTCCCATTAATAGCTGGAGATCTCGCCGTAGTATTCTTGGAGAAGAAGGAATGAGATGGAATCGGACTGTAAAACGGGAGAAACAAATACTTTTTCCACTCATCGTTCATTACAGATTGATTTGTTTACGGGAAAAAGTGAGCTTTTCATAGCTGGAGATTCACCGCTTGTAGAGAGGGGAGACTCATTGAATGAGGAATAGTGTTTGGAATGGGTCGAAGAAATTAAGAACGACGTTAATTGCAATGAATCAATGCATCTGTAATAGTTTAGAGGAGAAGAATATCAGACAAAAAGACCAGAACTCTACCAAGAGATTCCTCATGAAGATGTGTCTCACATATATCCTCCTGATACTCCATTTCGTTTTAGGTAGTCAGCGATTGAAGAAGACGATGAGCCCAAGATATCAAAAGTCGCTCCTCCTTTCAACCGGGTTGGGTTATCGTATTTGACAAACCAACTAAAGAAAGGCAAGCCCAAAAAATTGTAAATGCAAAGGCCCATATTTGTTCGAAACCAAACACAACCAAAAATTCATTAAGGGAGAGACACATGTTAGACATTTTCTCTTCCTAATTCATGACGTGTCATCATGAGAGGAGAGAAAACCATTATATATATATATACTAGGGGAAGTCCGCGCTACTCGCAGGATTTGATGGACTGGTTTGCTTAAAAATATAATTTTGTGTTAATTTTTTTATGTTAAATTGGGCGTTAGTATGATTTTTTTGTGTACACCAAATTTTAATTATATAACTAAAAAAAATTTGAATTCTTCGTATTGTTATTGTTTTAATCTTGAATTATAAGATTTTATTGTGTTTTAAGTTTTATGAATACATTTGTATTTGTTAATTTGATTGTAAATGTATTTGTTTTTGTGTTATAAGTTTGGTTATACATTCTTTATTTAGATATTAGAAGATTAAGCGTCATATAAGCTTTGTTTAACTCATTGTTAAAAAGATTTAAATATAGGTAGTTACATTTGTTTGAAAGGAGCAATGTAAATTTTTGTTCATATAAGTATTCGGAGATTTAGTGTTCAAAAGATGATAGTTACAATTATTTGATTGAAGCAATGTTAGATCTTGTATTTTATAAACTAATTTTTGAATAATACTTGTATTGATTATGTAATAATTATAACTTATGCTTTTCGGTAGTTTCCGAAAAAAGTCTGTGATTCACTCTTTTTCTCGGCATGATTTTTAATAAAATTTAAAATATCATAAATACTCTTTTAAATGAAATTTTATTTATTTTTAGACACTTATGCATATTTATTATTTTTTTTCTCTACATTTAGTTTTGGTCAGATGAATTAAAATTCCTTGGGTTAATACTTTTATTTTTATTGGTCTAAGTTTGGTAAAATGTTAACAATAACGTTAGTTGATATTTGTTTTTTTGTTCTTCTTAACTTGCTCTATTTATTTTTACATTTTATGTATTTTGGATTATTTTAGGTATTTAAATTAAATTTATTTGATTATTACAATTTAAATTAAACTCAAGTTAATTTAAATAAATTTTTGTTTATTTTGTTAGATATATATTAATTTATTTTTTTTAATTTTATGATTTTGATTAAGTAAACTGATTATGGTTTTCAATATTTTTCTAATAATTTTTTTATGGTTAAAATTGGTAACAGAAAAGAAGAAAATTAAGATTATTTTTTCCTTTTTGTTGCCTTGAACTTGATGGACCAGAAAAATTAAGATTATTTCTATTTTGTTATTATGAAGGGTTTTTATTTATTTTTGGAATTTTTAATTATATTATGTAGTTGTTGCTAAGTTAACATATGTTGTTAGAATGATGAGTGCAAACAATTGGTCGAAAACTAAAGAACTAATTACAAAATTTTATAGGTTATTAAATATTTTATTAATAGCTTTGATTTAAGGGGTTATTTGTGAAATAACTAAATAAAAAAAAAAAGAGAAATTGGTTTTGTAGAAAAAGGGTTGAGAGAGATAGGAAGAAAAAAGAGAAAAAACAAGTGTGAAATTGGTTAGTTAGTTAATTTTGAGTTTTTGTTTGGTTATTGAATGCAAATTTGGGGTTATTTGTGAAATAACTAAAATGATAAAAAAAAATTGCACTGATGTGTTTAAACCTAATTGCTGCCATAGTAAATCTAATAATTATTTGTCTGAATCGTTGACTCAATATGAAAATTAACTATCTTTTTGGCTAAGAAGAGAGTAAACTATCTATATATAAAAAAAATCACATATCTTACATTTCATCATAAAAGTCATTGCTAGCTTTCAATTATTTACTCACAAAAGTCATTCCACATTTTAATCAAAGCTCAGATATATATAACTGGCTGAAGCATAGCTCGAACCAGACCCTTAAACCGGTCACCAGTTGCTTCCATGTAAGCATGATCAAATCAGTTGTCTTTCTCCACGTGAAAGATTTGCAAGCCCCTGTTTACCGAGTTAGCTAATAGTTGAACCAACCAAACCATCTTCGACGCACCAACAAACCCCTGTAATAAAAAACCCGGTTCAATTGGTTTTCAATAAACCAATAAAACTATATAAATCGTTCACCTGTAAAGCGGTTTAGGCCAGACTCTGTTCCAGCAAAGCATTGAAACGACGTCACTCATTTTCCGGTCACAAAATTGGCTGAACTCGGCCGAGAAATGCTCTGTACCTCTTCTTAAGACCCAGCCCCAGCTCCGGATAAGATTTTTTTTTCTTGCTAAATGCTCCGAGAAGACTTTGAACGAAGCGTAGTTAGTTTCGCAACGATCAGGTTTACAATCCGGGTCGACCCTTCTCCTGAAACCTAGAAGCTTCGAAGTCTTTGAAGAAGATTCTGCTCAGAATCACTTCAGTAACTTTAATCTCCAAGTGCAACCGTTTAGGAAAACACATCCTTTGTACTGATAAGAAATTGATGATCACTTACCTGATTTTTGATATCCATATTATCTTGGCTCTGAAGAAATCAACAAACCAAAGGTTCTTCTGAGACACCACCACAACCGTATCTCTCTCCGTCTCCTCAACATCCCATCTGCCGCAACCAGATCTCCATTCAGCAACACAATCCTCCCCTTCCCGGTTTATTCGGCGACCTTAAACATTTTCCATGTGTTGCTCTCACCACCAAGACCAGCAAGAGGTATCCTTCCCTGTTGTACACAATCCCGTTCAAACCGAAATCGCAAAAGCTTGCGTCCGCGTCAGCCACCAGCGGCTGCGAGTTAGATAATGACGATCTGGAGAAGATCGAGAATACGGCCTCGTGATCCACTTTCCAGATGAAGTTTTTGGCTTAATTGGTGACGTAAATGTTTCCTTTGTAATCAACCGCCAAGCCATTGTTGAGGGTTTTGTATATAAAAAAAGTAGTATGGTTGAATCTGATGAAGCAGTGAGATTCCTAGTACTCTCTACATCCTTGTTTATAGTTGAAGAAATTAGGGACTTGGAAGTTAGAAAAGATATAATTAAAACCAAACGTCGTGAGAGAGTTTGAAGTAGAGAATTAATGGTGAAACTTAATGATGAAATTTCAATGACAACGGAAACGTTACATTTCATCTATATCTATCTATATTATTAAAACTGAAGTACATTTTGGGTACTGTTTGGAAACATCGATATCAGTATAAATGATAATTGTTTGGAAACATGGATAGCAATATCAAAAAAAACATAGTGTCATTTTAATAATTTCATTAATATATCTATCTATCTATCTATCTATATTATTAAAACTGAAGTACATTTTGGTACTGTTTGGAAACATCGATATCAGTATAAATGATAATTGTTTGGAAACATGGATAGCAATATCAAAAAAAAACATAGTGTCATTTTAATAATTTCATTAATATAATTGCATTAATTGTCTTACCATATTTCAACCAGTTTAACAATTTCATTAATTATTTACCTTAACAATACATCACATTATTAATTATATTACCATAATAATAATGCATATTTTTTTTTGTTAGTTAATCAACATTAACTTTTTGCCAATTATAAAATCAAAAATGTAAAATAATTTTGTTTTGCATATGGTTTAACATTCGGTTTAGTTTGTTTCACTAAATTTTTTTTTTACTATTTTAGTTTCAATCGGTGGAAAATCACGTAGCCAAAAACATAATTCAAAGACATGTTTTTGTGAATAAAATAATAACTTAAATCAAAATAATAAAAATGTATTACATTTATTGTCACTTAATTTTTCACTCCATATAATTATTTTACTAAATAAAAAATTCTATATATTTCACTTAATTTAACCAAACAAATAGAAATAATCCTTTTTATTTGCTTATAAAATCAATTAGACATGAACATTGGCTATCCATTTAGGTATGAGTTGTTCTTTTCGTCTTTCATTTCTTTTTTGTTTTGAAATTAGGCCACACTTGAATATTATAAATTTGTGCGTGGGTTTTGAGTTAGGTCATTCTGGATCTAGATGATTTCGATTCTGATAGGAACCTTAAATATCTAAATAACAAATGTATCTGAAACAGGTTCGGATATTTGTACCAAAAATAACAATATTACCCGATTCGGTCCAGGTCTTTTGAATACAATTAGTTATATTACGACTCATCTAAAATATATAACACTAATTTTGAAAAACAAATATCAATTTATAAAAATGTAAGAAACATGGATAACAGTAAGTTAGGCAAAAAAATAATGGGCTTATGCTATTAAAAAAATTGAAAGTCCATTACATTATATTAAAAAATAATGGGCTTATGTTACTTGATATACATATTCAAACCAAAATAATAATTTAAAAATGATTTATATACAAAATTCATTCAAAAATATACATATATTCAAAAATTGATTTTTACTAACATATTTTTCAATAACCATTATAAAAATGTTTTCAATATATATAAGAAAAATACAATACAAAGCTCAATTTCAAACACCAACTTAAATTATAATTTTTATATTTCACATTAAAATTTAAAAATATAATATATGTGATTATTTATATGATTGTACGTATAAAATATTATTACTTATAAGATTACTAATTTGATGGTACGTATAAAATACGATGAATTATATGATAACACATATTTTTGTAACCTATGATGACACATATAGGATATATAATAGTGATTAAGGGTGGACGTTCGGGTTCGTTTTCGGGTCTGTTTGGGATTTCATGTTCGGTTCAGATCTTTGAGGATTCGTTAGGATTTGGATAACCAATGTAAATTATTTTAAAAAACATTAAATTTATTATATTCTTTAATTTTTAAAAAATCTATAAACAATAGAATATATTACATATAAATTTGAATAACATATGTCAGAGTACCTAACTTAACATTTAAATTGGTTTGGTTTATATATTTGGATAGAAAATTAATAATTATTTAAGTATTTTTGGAGTTTTGAATATATTTTAACTATTTTAGATATTTACGTTTGATTATTTGTATATATTTTCAAATATTTAAACGAACTTAAAAATATCATATATATTCTGGATATTTTTATATATATATTAAATCTAAAAATAATTAATATATAAGTATATAAATCTATTTTGGATACCAAAAATACTTTGGTTCAGATCGGACTAGATTTCAGTTCTTCAAATACCAAAATTTTGAATAATTCGGATATTTAATCAATTTCGGTTCGGATTTGGTACTACTTATTCGAATTGGGATCGGTTTGGTTTTTCGGATTGAGATCGGTTTGGTTCTTCGAATTCGAGTTTTTTTCCCAACCCTAAATAATTACATAAAAAACAAATAGCATCATATTTTAAAAAAAATACATCCGTGCGGGCGCGTAGATCGAAATCTAGTTTAGGTTATAGTCGGTGAAATTGAGAGGATTTGACCTGACGTCCGTAGAAGAATGAGAGTGTTTACATTAGGTTTTTTATTCATGTGAATTTGGGCTTTTTCATTTAGATACAATAACTTATGCGGCCCAAGTAGCTGTAGTTATTATTACAACCCAAAGACTATTAACGGAAGGAGAATAATGAGTGAAGCCATCCGATCGCAAGTCTATCCAATATCCAGAATAAATGAAACGCAGTACAACACTAGAACGACACGTGTCAAACTGTTAGGAAACGAATTTCCTAGGTGGCATTTTAGGTTGGATAAGGAGGAGAGAACAAAATCTTTCTTTATATAGATATATAGATATAAATGTTTTATTATTTAAACTCATTTATATTTTAACTATGTACCATATTTACTAGTAATACTTTTAAATTTATATACTAAAAATATATTAAACCAGATTATTGAACTATGTTCGATCCGATCAAACCATATTGAATCGTGATCCAAAAATTATCCAGTTCATCTTCTGTTCCGGTTTTAAAAACACTGAAATTATTTAATTTTAAATATGTATATAAATTTAACAAATATTTTTAGTGTTTATTACGTAATAACATTGAATAGAATAGTGTTAGTACTTGGTATCTACATCTATACTATTAAAAAAGAAACATTATGAAAAAATCTACTTAAATAAGATTGTTGACCTATTTATTAACTAACTATTTTTTGTTTTACCTTATATTTCTCTAACTGTACAATAACATTTTGTATCAATATTATTCTACTTACAATATTAAAACACAACTATTTCGTATTTTCCTCTATGACTATTTTACGTTTTTGATGTTGGACCACCGATATTTCTCTTACATACTTTCTTCCTTGTTAAGAATATACCAATATCATTCCACGTTTTTGAGGGCAGACAGTGTCGCACGCAGTGCAAAAAAAATTGTAGTTTGTCGTTCATATGGATGCGGAACTACAAGTTTGGTTTGTAGAGTCTATAAGAGTTTGTCATTGTTAGTGACAAAAAAAAAATTAAGAAAGACCACGGTGCAATACTTTTATACATTTTTTTTATAAGTTTGACGAGAAACTCATGATAAATATTATAATATTATCTAACCTTCATCTTTTTGTCAGCTCTAGTATTCGTTTTATAAAACATTCATTATGAGCTTCATCTTTTTGTCATGGCTTAAATTAATATTTACACACAAATTTATGTTATCTATAACAATAAAGGCGAGTTGTCTCTCTCCTTATGAAGCCACATCAGCAATGTGCATAAGGCAAATTTGGACACCTGTCCAGCTGTCCTTATCTAATTTCCGAGCCACCTCTCTTGATTTCAGTTTGGACCGTCTATGTTTGGTTGAGATGACGAGATCCAAAATCTCTTTTGAACAGAAAAGCCCTAGCTAACTTCTCTCCTCCTTTGACGGTTGTCTCCCTTTTCGATTCCTCTGTAACGCTTTTCTTCGATATTGAAACTTATCAATATGATTTGCCATTAAATTTCTCATTCCAGCTCTCCCACTACGTTGAATTTTATCACACCTTTCCTAACCTCTATCGCTAATCTCTAATTTGTTCCACTACAAATAGAGATGCAGCAAACTCAGAATCTCAAAGGGTCACATGGTTGGACCCTTCTCCTTCCTTACAAAACAACCTGCTAAAATGATTCCATCCAATACATTTATTACTGATTTGAAGTCCAGTCATTGTTCTCAAACGGTAGTAACTTTCTTCTGTGTTTCTCTGTAGATCGGAATGTCGAGCAACGAGGGGGAGCTTATGGAAGTTGACATTCTTCTGCTTGATGAGAAAGTTAGGCTCATATTTTCTCATTGATTACGCATTATCTTTTTCCTATTCGTCAACATATACTTACAGAGGCGTTTCATGTTTTCACTCTTCAAAGTCCACTCTTCTGCAAGCGTCTATCATTGTGCATCGGCTTAACACTTTTACACACCTTCTGGAAGAGGGCGTCGCTCACGAGATCAGTGGTTTTGATGTTACAACTTACAAGAGTAACATGGACTGCAAGCTGTCAGATTCCCTGTCGTCATTCGCTTCAAAAATCATACGGAGTTTGTTGAAATCACAACTCCTCCTGCAATACCTCTTGAGCTCTTTAGGTTCTATGACTACGGACAGCTCATTGCAATACTCAATACTAACCATCAGTTTCCAGGTGAATCAGTTTACTTTCATTAACTCAAAAAGTATGAGATTTAGCATACAGCCATACAGCGTTAACCAACTCAACCACTTGCTTCCTAGACGTCTTAAGGTTTGTTGGTGTGATCAATTCTACGTTTAGTGACCATGAGCAGAGTGCTCGACCCATTATGGTTGACCTCCAGGTTGACAGGTGAGAACCCGATTTCATTTACACTGCTTTTTTTCCTATTCCATCCTTTTGTTTTAAATCTGCATCTACACTTCAATACGGTTTGACAGTTGTGTGTCTTAAGTGATTTTGGCATACACTTTCCAGCTTAATTTTACTAATTTCAATTTCTCCACGAGGCATCGGACCTGTGTCCCACATCTTTTATCGCCATCACTGTCCAGCTGCAGCAACTTTTGCAATTCATGGAATGCTTATTTTTCCCATAGTTTCCGCTCTTCCATTTTAACATGAAAGTAACATGTTTAGGTTGCAATGGACGTGGAGGGAACGACTACCTTGGAGATGACATTCCTGGTGTACATGTGTCTCCTGCAAATGCTCTAATGGACAAAGGTTAAGTGGTGATGAGCAAAGCAACGAGATTGATGGGCCTCAAACCAGACACCCCCATCCGGTGTCTGCACAGCACAACTGTGAGGGGAGCAATCCAGGGGAAGACCAAGTTTAAGTTGCAAGAAACACCCCCAACAAGAGGCACATAGAGCAATCGACGTGGAGCCGATAGTATTTCTCTTTGGTTTCATTGCAATGTTTTTCCCCCAAATATTCTCAGTATTTTGTTTCTTTAAACCATGTTTGCATCTTCAGCTATTAACAATACGTAATATATTCTCAGTATTTAGTTTCATTTGTAAACTATTTCTTTGGAGCTTAACTATAATGTTGTTTTTTTTATAAAAAATAAACATATGGTTTGCTTGACCTGGTTTTAAACTTCAAACATAACTCAAATAGCGTTTACAATCTGCTTTATAAACAATTCAAGACGTGGAGACACTACTATATTTCTCTTTAGTTTCGTTGCAGTGTTCCATGTTTGCATCATTTCAGCTATTTATAAAGGAGAACTGTTTAGTTTACTGTCTTATTTGATAGCTACTTTCCGTTTCTTGATATGGATGAAGTTAAACGAGATGTGAGCCAATCATATGGAAACCTTGTCGACGGAAGCGGGAGATTTGTCCCCAACAGAAACGTAATATATTTAATGGAAAAGCTGATTACGTTTATGGAACTCACATCTACCCAATGGAAAGAGAGTTCTCCAAACTTGCACAATCAGACTGGCGATGGACCGCTCACCCGGAGGAGGAGTGGTTAAAGAAGACAAAGATAGAAGGCATATGGAATTTTATTTATTCATATATGTATGTTGCTCTCTACAAATGTGTATTTCTTTTACGGTAATGTACTTATGGCTTCTTGGTTCTTGCAGGTGAAAATAAATATAATTTATCGACCAATTCTTTTTGGTCAATTTTTTGGTGAGGTCCTCACGAGTTTTACATTTGTGGATCATGGGTCGTTTCGTTCAAGCTCCAAAAGTATTTAACTATGGGGCAGCCTATTTTGTAGTTGGTGCAACGTCTGGCTGTCGTTGGGGATAAAAAAAATACAGACATTTAGTAGGGTTCGTCCGGTCAATGTTTTGAAAACCGACCGGACATTGACTCGGCATTGTAGCTCGATCAATGATCAGACCGGTGCAATCAATTCAACCGAGTTTTAAATTTTAGTCTAAATTTAAATTATATATGTATGTATAATCATAAAATTATTTTTATAAAATTTTATATCATTATTAGAATTTAACTAATAATGATAAAATTTTATATCATTATTAAAAATTTATATCAATTATTAGAATTTAACTAACAATGATATAATGAAAAGTGATTTTTAATGAAATGTTCTTAAATTTGTAGTTTAAGATAATTTTATTTTGAAAGATAATTTTAACTTGAAAACTAATTAATTTAAGACCCAGTTTTACCGAGTTTGACTGGTTCTTAACCGGGTTTACCGGTTTAACTCAAATCCGACTTTTATCACAACTTAGCACCGGTTAGAAGATAGAGTCACGATCTGATTTTTAAAGCATTGGGCCCAGATCAATGTCTCTATGAGCCATGTTTTTATATTAAAATAATTTAAATTTTAAAATAATGAATAAACGAATAAAAATCCAGTTAAAATGTCATAATGTGTTAAAATATGTGGACTGAGAAATATCAAATGAAGCTTAAAAATATAATCTTACTAGGGTCGGCCAGCGCTACGCGCGGGATGTGATGTATTTTTTGGAAAAATATAAAACTTTTGTAACCATTTTTGTATGTTCATTTGGTTGGAAGTGTGATACAATCGATGAGTCTTATCTACATCAGTTTATTGTGTTATTCGTACATTTGCACTTTAGTAGTTTATAGAATATTGACTTGGACGACTAATTTGGTTTTGAAACATAAAGTGTAGCAATCAATCCATTTTCTTAATACTTGTGGCAATTATGTTTGATACAACATGCAGAATGCAAGAAACATTGATGTGTGTTGTTGTTGCATTTTAAGGTTGGATCTTGTCTATTAGATATTATATATTTTTCATCCTATTAAGAAGATTATATCTATATATATATATATATATATTAACTATTTAATGTAGATATCTATGAGTATAGATCAATGCACTCATACTTTTAAGTTTTAAAGATATTCTTTTAAAATATGTTACATACATTTAAACTGTTACGTAAACGTTGGTTGCAAAGCAGCAATATACATTATGAACAAAATGGAAAAACTATATACTCGAAGACACCAACAGCTTTGGTAACATCACAATGATGCATGTAAATTATGTCTCTAGCCCATCTCTACTTCTACATGAACATGTATCTATAAGTCCTAAATACTCTTGCCAATTTTTAGGTCAAATCAAATTCTTATGCTTAACCAAACATCACATTTGTCATACATGTCACACTGTTTTATACTGCATCAAACAGGCTCAAGAAGACATGAATAATTAACAAACAAATCGTTCACTCCTAAATCCCACCGTTGATTATGAAGCCTGACATGCCACGAGTATGTATGTAAAAGTTCAACTCGATCAGGATATATTTACCTTGTCAAACAATCTCTTAAAAAATACTGTTACATAGCAGTTTTCTCTGTTTCTGCAGATTCAGATGATTATGGTCCAACTTCGAATGTAAAATACGAATTGTTTATATCTTATTAATATTTCGATTGATCCAAAGAACTCTCTGCAATGGTATCTTTCCATATATAGTTTTATTGTGATCCACTTTCCTTATATCTGGGTGGAAACTACCTCCAAAGTAGCCTACATACACAATGATTTAAAAATTAAAATGTAAGTTTTTGGATCAGAGAAACATAAAACTTTTCTTCAATTTTGTTATAGATTTACCTTTGATTTGAACACGGTATTTCTCTAGGGTAAAATCCGCCATACTTACAGGGGGGGGGGTAAGCAAATTAAAAAACTATTAAAAATTAATTAACTGGTAAAAAAGATATTTAGTTTACTCTACTGAAAGTTAGATTATATTGACTATTTTGTTACTCTATATGTATGCCTTTTATAATTTTGTTTTTGAATTCATTGAGACTTGTAGTTTCTCTTTTATATTTTCTTTTAAACATATTGATTTAGATATTACGAAAAATAGTAATTGATTCAAAATAGTTTTTTAATTAGCTAGATATAATCAAAAATATATTACTGGTTGTTACTATTTAAAATATACATATTTATTTAAAATATTCATCAAATAAACATATTATCCAAACAGATTACTTTAAAAAAAAAAAAATATATATATATATATATTTATTATTGTTTAGTTCTCAGAATATAATTAGTGATTGTTTTATTTTCATTCTATTAATTTTGTATTTGATTTTATATTGGTTTTATTTGTATATAATTATTCTATTATTTATTTAACAATTTAACAAAATCGCTATCCTTTTTGTTAAGTATTTTATATTTTTCTAAATAATATATATATATATATATCATGTTTAAAAATATATTATATGCTATAATTTGGGACCAAGTCACATTTGTTCACCGAATCATTTTTTAAATACGATCACATCACTGAAAATTCAATGTTTAGGAAACATACAAAAAGAAAGGTTTTTAGAATAGAGATTATTCTTATTTACCAAAATGCGAGAAGACTATGGCGAAAAAGATTTTCATTCTAAACAAACTACAAAGCCTGAGAGTAACTCTACCTTACCTACATAATGAAGCATCACTTCGATCTTGGTTTTCATTACGTAACTGTCATTCATATGTGGCACGACAAACATAAAATCAATATGACTATAAGCTTCTACACTTCCACTATATAGTTACTAACGGAAAACAATGTTACTCTTTCATTTTGAAAAAAATATTATCAAGAGAGACTCAATCACTCAACCATTCAAATTGCTGAAACCCACATTTGCTTCTCCCTCTCCAATTCCAAATCGACAGTCCTCCACCTGATCTCCTCCACATTGCACAACTCCTCGCTTTCTCCAATTTATCTTCATTGTTGATCCTTACTGTTCCAATTCCCAACCTCTTAGTAGTAGGAGCAGCTGTTGTCATTATTCTTCTCTTGAAGCCATGTTTCTGTTTTGAAATTGTTGTTTTTTTCCTTGCGACCCAAGTTCCTGTTTTGAAACTACTCCATCCATGACAATACTGGTCCTAATCGTATGAATTCTCCAGTGTCAACTTCAGCATCCCATTTAACATCATCAACGTAGACATCAGGATCATGAAAATGTAAGTCACATGAAGCTCTATTTATCTCTGCCCAATACATCGATTTAGCGTTCTTGATTGCATTTTCTCACACTGAATCGTCCTACTGGGCCACTCTAACGTATTGGAGCATATACCGCTCCTCTTCTACAACTTTGGGCAATGGAACTGAACCAAACTTAGCACATAAGTCTTTTTTCCCAAGTATGATCAGACTGTTTGCAGGTAGCTGCAGAAAACATAAGAATATGAGTGAGAAAAAAACTTTGTTCTCAGGCAAGATTCAAGTCTGTCCAAAAATATTTGATTGTTTTTTTTTTGACTAACCAAGTTAAAAACCCGACAGCCGCAATTCGAACCCGCCTCAGGTGAATGCTTGGCAAATGTACGACCACTAGACCAACCTGTAATTACGTAAATAAGTTTCGTGTAATAAATGTTTATAACTTGCCTAGCATACTTCTTTTCTCAGCCTTATTGCATAATCCGGATTAATTATGTACTATCCAGATATTAAATCTTATAACCATCTCAACATATTTTTATATAGGTTCACCAAACAATAAAATTTTGCTACCTCATTTTCATTTTTTTTATAAAATAAAATAAAAATAAGAATTTTCCAGGTCATATTATGTTTTTTAAATAAAAAGGTAAAATAAATAAATACTAGTAGTAGCTGCCTAAAAAATGAATTTTTTTAACATTGTTAACATCGTCAGAAAAATAAGTTTATAGCACTAAACCTTAAGTTTATAGCACTAAACCCTAAACCCGAAACCCTAAACCCCAAACCCTTAGGAAAATCCTAAACCCTAGGGTTTGAGTTCTTTGGTTTAGAGTATTGCTGACGGCGTTTAAGGTCTAGTGTTTAAGATCTAGTGTTTATGATTGATTTAGGATTTAAGATTTATCTAAGGGTTTAGTGTTTCGGATTTAGGATATAGTATTTTGTTGCTGCTGTTAACAATGTTTAAAAAGAAATTTGGCAGCTTCTACTATATTTTATTTATTTTTACATTTCATTTTAAAAATAATATAACTTGACAAAAAAAATTATTTTTATTTGAATATCAGGTGACAAACTATTATTGGTTGGTTAGGGGGTAAATCCAAGAAAAACTCCATTTCAAATCTTGGTTAACAAAATGATACTGTTGGCTATTACAAATTTAATCTGAAATATCTATATAATATCCGATTATTAAACTCATGCAAGTTCAAAGAAAAAAAAATCATGCATAAGTACTACGCTATCTATTCTAATAACTCATTTCAAACCATGATGTATTCCAATGTGTATTTTTACTTTCTTGAAGATATGTTTAGTGAATGTTACACTTGCTATCCAATTTTTAATGATTTATTTTACAAAATTTACACATAATACAAATATAAAACACAAATAGTATTAGAGTTTATCGGTTAAGGTTTAGTATTTATAGTTTAGGACTAAGTGTTTAGTAATTAGGGCTAATGTAGTGTTTCAAGATCATGTTCTACATATATAGTGTTGTGATACTTTTAGGATTGGTTGGATATCTCATTAGAGAATTGTCGAATCTTATAAATATATCCGGTTACACAGTAATCTATCCGGTTATGTTCCTCGTCTAAACATTGCACATAGGGTTCATAATTATTGTATCCAGATTACATTTAAAATATCCAGCTAAGACTTACGCATATATATATATATATTACTTTTGATATTAACTCAACCCGAATCTATAATACATTGTCCAATTATATTATGTGTTCAAAATACATATACAATAACCATTTTTTAACTATCAGCATGAAAAATCAGATTATCTATATATTATTTGATTATAATGTGCATTCATAAATATTATTGTAGCTAGTGTATTTTTACAAGGTCAACTCAAGACTTAATCCATAATTTATTGAAGTTTAATTTCTTATTTTTGAACCAGTATATTCAAAAACGATAAAATAATTGGATATATCTAAATTATTTGTAGAACTGAACAACCCAATTGTTATATATGAAAACAGTTTTCTATATGTGTTTGCAATGAAATGCCTTACAAATGGATCTCTAGAAGCTTTGAATTTTCACCCTTGTTCGGAATCGCGCTAGATGTTAGTCAGACGATCGGTATAGGCCTAACGAGTTGTAGAAGAATCTCAGATTAATGGCCGCTTATTCGGGATTTAATTTAATGGTTATTCAATTTTCTGATAAATTATAGATATGAATGGGTGCCTTCCATAGAGTGTAACACTATTTGCTATGGGAGAGTGGTTTCTGAGGCACGTATTAACTACATACTGTTATGAACATGGCCTGTAAGAAGTCACTGGACTTAGTTTTCATACTGTTATGAACATGAACAGATTCGTTTTCATCATATGGAACAAGGCAAGAACAGAGATTTATAGAAGCAAAACCCAAGAAGAGATATAATCAAAGATCAAAGCTTTATGGACAAACAATCAAATCCAGAAACTTAAATTCCATTAAAACTGAAAATCCAATTCAATCAAGCGTGGTAAGAAGAGTCATCAGAGTTGATCGTAATTGAAAGAAGCAGGACAAGACCAAGAACAGCAAGCAGAGAAATCTAAAAAGGGTGAGAAGAAGAGTCATCAGACTTATCACCGCCGTTAAACCACCAACCATTGTCTCCGCCGGAGCCGTTTCCATTATCATTATTGCCGCCGATATCTCCAGAAGGAAAGCAGTTTCTCCTCCTAGCGATTGATTAGTAAAGCTTTCATTAGCAGTGGCTACTAATAGAGGGAACTGGGAAAAGGAGGGAAGTGGTGGTGGCCGGAGTGATTGCCGTGGGAGAAGTACCGTCCAATTTTCCGCCTAGAGAGAAAGAGATGTGGAGAGAAGAAGAGACACGTGTCTCATAAGATACGTCCCTTATTGTCCTCAATTAAGGAACGTTCCTTCTAATAATAGGCAATTTTCTTTTTCTTTTAATCCTAATAATATTAAGAGACAGCCTCAAGAGACTGCGTTAATGATGCCCTTAGTGAGTTTGACCTGCTGTCAATGCAGTTTTTGTTTTGTTTTTTAATTTTTTTTCATTAGTGGCATCGTTGTAATTTTTATCATCTTCTTCCCCAATATGTTTTAGGGTTTTCCAACAAATCTCAGAGCCGTCATATACCTTTGTTTCACCGATTTCATCAGTTTCTTTTGCGTTTATCTTGATGTTTATGCTTAATGCTCATAGATTTAACATGTAGCACTTGATTATAAGCTTAAAACTTCAAAAGTTAATATTTTTGACGAACAAAACGAAATCGACTCGCTTAACCTCTGCCTAGCGTTTTCCTGTTGCTTAATCGGCGAGTGCAACCGTGTATTAGACCCTGTTAACTTCTCATTCTCTCTTTTTTCAGGAAAAAAAAATTCTAGGTGAATGTACGAACTTTACATTCCAACAATACTCTGACATAAAAATTATCCAATTTATTAAATATATCTGGTTTATGATGTCCGTAGGTCGAAGGATCTGTCTTTTGGCTCGAAGGATCATTTCGTCATTTTATCCTGTTCTTCTACCCGGTTTTGCAAATAATTATTATTTTAGCATACTTGTGCAATTACCATCTCAGTTTTGTATATTGGCCTAATTAGCCCTTTATTGTTGTTTATCCTGCTCTTCTACCCGGTTTTGCAAATAATTATTATTTTAGCATACTTGTGCAATTATCATCTCACTTTTGTATATTAGCGTAATTAACCATTTATTGTTTTTGTTCCGAAAATAAGTTTCAGAAATGAAAAACATAAAGATAAGGGAATGACAAAAATGGAAGAACTGTAGATGATTAATTATAAATAAATCGAAAAAGCGATTTAACTTAATTCAAAATTTGAAAACCAAACGTTCCCGATTTTCATCATCTGCGTCCACCATCGCCCCTGCAGCTGGCAGCATCGGGGAATGTAAATAGCCAACGTCACACCCACTTTTCGTTCTAACGTGTCAGTCGGCATCAATCATCGTCTTCTCCTTCTCTTATAAACCCTAATTTCTGGTGCAGTCGCACACATCCTCGAAACCATCTGTGTTCGATTTTCAGGTGTCGATTCCATCCAATTTCCGGAATTTAATTTGATCAGATTTTGCTTTTGACTTTGATGAGCGAGCAAGTGTATTTAAGAAACTTTGTGCTTTTGATTAGCTGATTCTGATCTTATCGGATTCGCTTCAGGTTTCGCTACAATGTCTCTGTTAAGTAGGTTCTTCTACAAGAGACCACCAGATGGGTTGCTTGAGTTTGCTGATAGAGTTTATGGTAAAATCATATTAACGATTACTCTTCATGTTGTTATGTACTCTAATATGGCAAAAATCTTTGTGATTTGGACAGTTTTCGATTCTTGTTTTTGCACGGAAGTGTTGCCGGATGACTTATACCAAATCTTCCTTCACGAAGTCATCAATGACTTACATGAAGACTTTCCCGAATCATCTTTTCTAGCATTCAATTTCCGACAAGGGGAGAAAAAGAAAAGAAGCGTCTTTGCTGAAACCCTCTGTGAATACGATGTTACCGTCCTTGAGTATCCAAGGCACTATGAAGGCTGCCCTTTGCTTCCTTTATCACTGATCCAGCATTTTCTCCGTGTCTGTGAGAGCTGGCTTTCTCGTGGGAGCCGTCAGGATGTTATTCTTCTTCACTGTGAAAGAGGAGCCTGGCCTCTTCTGGCTTTTGTCCTTGCTAGTTTCTTGATTTTCAGGAAAGTTCACAGCGGCGAGCGAAGGTGTCTTGAGATTGTGCTTCGTGAGGCTCCCAAGGGTCTCTTGCAGCTGCTCTCGCCCTTAAATCCTTTCCCGTCTCAACTTCGTTATCTTG
The DNA here is from genome assembly GCF_020379485.1 of Brassica napus. Taxonomy (NCBI): domain Eukaryota; kingdom Viridiplantae; phylum Streptophyta; class Magnoliopsida; order Brassicales; family Brassicaceae; genus Brassica; species Brassica napus. The sequence continues at coordinate 16,796,264 of NC_063451.1, forward strand.
AGTATGTAGCGAGGAGGAACTTGAATCCTCAGTGGCCACCTCCTGAAAGAGCGCTTTCTTTGGATTGTGTGATTATTCGAGGTATTCCAATTTTTGACTCCCAATATGGATGCAGACCTATTATACGTATCTTTGGAAGAAGCTTTAGTAGCACAACTGGTCTTTCCACGGAGATGCTCTATTCTATGTCCAATATAGATAAACCCCTCCGGCTTTACCGACAGGTTGGTCTGTGCTATTCATTTTGTGATTTCTGCAATACGTTCTTTCCGAGTAACGTAACAACTCTCTATAATCTGGCTTCAGGCAGAATGTGAGGTGATCAAAATTGACATCCAGTGCTGGGTGCAAGGAGATGTTGTACTGGAGTGTGTGCATATGGATTTAGAACCAGAACGAGAGGTTATGATGTTTCGTGTGATGTTCAATACTGCATTTATCAGGTCCAACATACTAATTCTGAACCCTGACAACTTGGATATTCTTTGGGAGGCCAAGAATCATTATCCAAAAGGGTTTCGAGCAGAGGCATGGACCCTTTTGTTCATTTCTTTAAAATTTTATATGTATATGAGAAAATATGGGTGCAGAGGAGAAACAACACAAATAAATTATTAATATATGCGTGCGATTGTGTCTGACTCCCTCCGTTCTTCATGCATTCAGGTTTTGTTTGGAGAAGTTGAGAATGCTTCGCCTCAGAAAGTTCCAACCCCAATAGTAAATGGTAATGAGATTGGTGGCTTGCCCATAGAAGCCTTTTCTAAAGTTCAAGAACTTTTTAGTGGTGTGGATTTGGCTGAAAATGGAGACGATGCTGCTTTTTGGTTGCTGAAACAACTTGCTGCCATAAATGATGCAAAAGAGTTCCGGCACAAAGGGAGTTATTATTTTAATTCTCCCGACTCTGAAGAGGAGACCAACACATCTAGTGCCGCGGACAGTTCTGATGAAGGACTTGATGCCACTCATAGACCTCGAGCCTCTCTATCTTTTGATAATGATGAGACAGAAGACATTTCTACATCGTTGGCTCCTGAATCTTCAGAGGAACCTCATGTATTCCCTCGTCGTCAACAGCAAGAAGTTTCAGCGAAGCAAAGTGTCCACCCTTCGACTCTTCCACCTTCTGTCACACTTTTGCCTCCACCGCCACCGCCCCCTCCATTTCCCGTAAACAAAGTTACAAGCATAGGCTCGTTGTCATCCCAACCCCCACCTCCGCCGCCACCTCTCCCTAGTTTCAGCAGTAGAGATCCTCTGACAACATCGCACCAGCCTTTCAACAAAACCCCACCACCTCCTCTACCTTACTGTAGCAGCATTTCTCCACTTTCAGTTCCACCTCCACCACCATCCCCACCCCCACCCCCACCACCTTCGTTTGGGAGCACAGGAAATAAACTTCAGGCGCAGCCACCTCCTCCTCCTCCGATCCATGCATCTTTGACTAAATGTGCACCCCCACCCCCACAGCCACCTACATCTCATTCTGGTCTTGCTCGTGTTGGCCCATCTTCTGCACCCCCACCACCTCCACCTCCGCCTCCTAAGGCTAATATTTCAAATGCCCACATGCCACCTCCTCCACCACCTCCACTTCCTCCTTCATCTGCAAAGTTGGGGCCGCCCCCTCCACCCCCACCACATCCTCCTTCATCTGTAAAGTTGGGTGCTCCCCCTCCGCCTCCACCACCACCACCACTTCCTCCTTCATCTGCAAAGTTGGATGCTCCCCCTCCGCCTCCTCCACCACCACGTCCTCCTTCATCTGCAAAGTTGGGTGCTCCCCTTCCGCCTCCTCCACCACCACTTCCTCCTTCATCTGCAAAGTTGGGTGCGCCCCCTCCGCCTCCACCACCACCACGTCCTCCTTCATCTGCAAAGTTGGGTGCTCCCCCTCCGCCTCCACCACCACTACTATCCAAGACCCTTGCTTCCCCTAGGCCAGCTCTATCCAAGACCCCTGCTCCCCCTCCTCCGCCAGCTTTGGGTCGTGGGACAAGTAGTGGCCCACCACCACTGGGAGCAAAAGGTTTAAATGCACCTCCGCCACCTCCTGCTGCAGGAAGGGGCAGAGCTTCCTCGGGACTTGGAAGAGGCCGAGGTGTAAGTGTGCCTACTGCTGCACCTAAGAGAACCGTGCTAAAGCCTTTGCATTGGTCTAAAGTTACTCGGGCAGCAATAGGTAGTTTATGGGCTGATACTCAGAAACAGGAAAATCAACCACGGTGGGTACCTCTTGCACTTTCTTTCTTTTAGATTGTTTAGCTTGACTTTCACAGTGTCGGAATAATTAATTGAGAATAGTAAAATAAAAGTGATCGGTCGTTCCATTTCTGTCTGCAGTTAGCTTATCTCCCATTAGTTGTTATTGTTGCTTAATAAATAAATTTTGCGGATCTTCATGACAGTGCCCCTGAAATAGATATATCAGAGCTCGAGAGTCTTTTTTCTGCAGCTTCAGATACGACTGCTAAGAAAAGCACAGGTCGCCGTTCGAGTATCAGCAAACCTGAAAAAGTTCAACTGGTAAGGCAGCTCTGTTTCACCTCTTTACATATCTAACATTTGTTATATGTAAATGCAGTTCTGTAAAATTTCCAAAATATTGCCATGAGTAGGATTTGTTAAGTTGGTATTGCCGACAGCTTTAGACTGCATGAAATAGATAGTTAACTCCATTCTTTGGTTACTATAAGGCTTTGACACTTGATATGCTTTGCAAGTTCCATTTATTCCATTAAATGGGTATTACTATAACTAATATAACGACTATGATTCTTGCCTCTTAGTGTACTTATTCTTTTAGTGCTAAGTGCTAACTAACTTTTTTTCTTTTGTATTGTATCAGGTTGACCTGCGAAGAGCAAATAACTGTGAAATAATGCTTACGAAAATAAAGATTCCTCTACCAGATATGCTTGTAAGTTTTTGCTGTCAGTATATCCTCCGCTCATTATTTTAGCATTGGAACAATAATGTAAGGTGGATGTTTAGAGTTAACATGTCTTTTTGTAACATTTTACCTAGTTGAATCTCTTTTATATCATGTTTACGTGTATACTAACCGAGAATTTCATATCTATTTCTTATCTTAGAGCGCAGTTCTAGCCTTAGATTCGTCAGTTCTGGACATCGACCAGGTTGAAAATCTCATCAAGTTTTGTCCGACGAAGGAAGAAATGGAATTGTTGAGGGTAATTTTAATTTTTTTTTGTCATACTTCTCTTGAGTATGTTCTGTTTAGCTTCGAAGCCCTAGTTGCTTTTCCTTGTGAAAGGTTTATCTACTCTGATTTTATTAACCAGCAAGCTCGATCAGAATTGTACCAAAGAAAGATCCTGTTCATATATTCCTTTCAGCTATTCGTTAATACCTAAAGCTAACCCATGCTGTTTATTGTCTTCAGAATTATACTGGTGACAAAGAAATGCTTGGAAAGTGTGAACAGGTTTGTTCCAGTTCTTGAAGCGTTGGATGTTACATGTTCATAACCTTTGTTCTGACTCCTAATTTTGCAAATGTATCAGTTTTTCTTGGAACTAATGAAGGTTCCACGTATAGAAGCAAAGTTACGAGTGTTTGGCTTCAAGATTACCTTTGCTTCTCAGGTATAACTACAAATACTCTCTGCAATTGATCTTTTCTGTCTTCAGACATGTTGTGCTGATTTTATTTATTGCTCTTTTCAGGCGGAAGACTTAAAAAGCTGCCTTACTACAATAAACGCTGCTACTAAAGAGGTATATAGTGGAGGGTGAGATCTTCTAAGTCATGGAAATATACCTCCATCTTGGTAATTAAGTTATTATTATCATGTTACAGGTGAAGGAGTCTGCAAAGTTGCGTCAGATTATGCAAACAATTTTAACACTGGGAAATGCTCTAAATCAGGGAACTGCAAGAGGTTACATATATAATTCCTATTCATTTGCAGTTTTTATGATATTTTTTTCTGTAGCATCTTTCGGTAATGTATTGCCTTTTGTGTTGCAGGGTCTGCTGTGGGTTTCAAACTGGATAGTCTTCTTAAATTATCCGACACTCGTGCAAGAAATAACAAAATGACTTTGATGCATTACTTATGCAAGGTAGATGCACATATTTCTCTTATCTCAATAATTCCAGAGTGCAGTTTTGTACTAGAGGTGCATAAAACTGTTTACCCAGTTAGTTTCCTTGGGTGCTATTTTAAGATGAACTTATGTAAATTTTCTTTGTTACTGTTTAGCTTGTTGGTGAAAAAATGCCAGAGTTGCTGGATTTTGCTAATGACCTTGTTCACTTGGAAGCTGCCTCGAAGGTACCCTTTTTATTCATGCTTGCTTTGCTACGCCCTTCTGCTAGTGCTTGCATTTTCCTTACTAGGTTCTGAAATTGCAGATTGAATTGAAAACATTGGCTGAAGAAATGCAGGCGGCTGATAAAGGCCTTAAAAAGGTTGTGCAAGAACTCGTAGCTTCAGAAAACGATGGTGCAATTTCTCTGGGTTTCCGGAAGGTGAGCTACATGTGAATAGATGTTCATAGTTTTTTGCTCATATTTGTTAATTCATCGCAGGCTGATGATAAGATCCACAAAATCTTGGTAGCTGTTCTAAATGAGATGACTTCATTTTTTCAGGTATTGAAGGAGTTTCTTGATATCGCTGAAGCAGAAGTGAGGTTGCTTGCTTCCTTATATAAAGAATCTGTGAGTTATACTATTATTTAGTTACACACACCCTTTGGGACTTCGAAGTCATAATACTGATTTGTAATTTACAGGGAGGAAATGCAGATTCCTTGTGCCAGTACTTCGGTGAGGATCCAGCTCGGTGTCCTTTCGAACAAGGTACATATGCACAAAGTCTATTCTTCTAGATTGGTTAAAGCCATTATTTGATAAATGCATTTCTACTCATCTCCATTGTTACTGTCTGCAGTGACCAAGATTCTGACTCTTTTCATGAAAACGTTCATCAAATCTCGAGAGGAGAATGAAAAACAGGCCGAGGCTGACAAGAAGAAGCTGGAGAAAGATGCAACTAAAGAGGCGCCATTGGCAAACAAAGATAACGAATGATGTTAACCTCCAGAATCCATAGACATGGAACGTTAACAACCCGAGGGTTTCAGACCGATGAAAGATTTGTTTTATAGTACTCGATGTTGCACATACCAAACACGAGCAGAGATCTTTTCCTAGATCATAGACAACTTTGATGATGGAAGTATAAACTCTATATGATCATCACTTCATTCATTGATGTAATCCGAGCTTCGTGTGTATGTCCTAGAAAATATTTGAAACTTGTATATCTTTTTTCAAAGAATAATAATTTTCTTTACATTCTACTTGTCTGCATAATATAATGCAGAGAAACAATCAGAAGCATTTGTTGTTGTTCTTCTTCTTGGTCTTCTTTGAGCTTGTTTATTTCTTCAGTTTTGCAAAGATGAAGAAGACTCAAGACAGAGCAGAGGAAACTTCATCTCGAGGAGCTTCCACTGGAAGGATAGGAACAGAGAGAGGTGGTGTTCTCTTTGTTACAGTCAATTTCAGTCCTTCTGTAGTGTGTATTGTAGCTCCTGTGGTCATTTTTACCTATCCATCCACAAAAACGAAAGTCAACAAGCCTTTATCTTGTGCGTTGTATTGAGACAAAAGAGGAAGAGTTTGATTAAAGACTATACCGGAGGAGCTCCTGGTGCAGTCTGAAAGTTAAATCTTCGAATAAGCATTGCGATTGCTACCACATTCTACAAACATATCCCAGTTACTATAAGAACATCTGCTAACATGTAATAACTAATAAGTATTGATTGATGTAAATTGTTTCTCTACCTCAAATGAAGCAAACATGTCGCCTATGCATTTCCGCGGGCCTCCACCAAACGGCAAGTAACTGTAGAAGAAAAGTTCACCGATATAAATCAACTCAAGTGGTAAGCAAATCCAGGATCTTTGTACCTGAAGTTCTGGTTTGTCTCATTTGGGTTTGGTCCATCAAGAGGCCATCTCTCTGGATTGAACTCTTCAGCGTCATCCCAATGAAGGGGACTTCGATGTAGATTCCAAACAGAAATGAAGATATCCTCTCCTCTGTCAGTTTTTTTCAAACACAAATAAATCTTCAGAAGTTGCATTCTTAAACACATGCTATTTACCAAAAGCGTATACAAAATGAAAACCATAATGTTTGACCTTTTTATGGGATACGGTCCAAGCTTATCGTTCTCTAGGGAACGACGAATCAGTACTGGTGGTTGTGGATATAATCTCAATGACTGCACCAACCATCAAAGTAAATGGTTAAACCAAATAAGTACAAGATATTCAAATTGCTTCTTCTTTTTTTTTGTACCTCATTCATGACTCGGGTAGTGTATTTCAGCTTCTTCACATCTTCTAAGGTTGGGAATCTATCTCCAATAACAGAATCAACCTACACACAGAACCAAACTGTCTTTTTTTAACATGTCAATGTTCTTGTAAGATCATTTTGCAAGAATTAGATGTATCCATTACCTCTTCTTGAAGTTTGGCCACTACTTTGGGATTCTGCAATTACCAACAAAAGTTATACCATTTTTTTTATTTGGGAGCAAATTTAACTGTTTGTTGTTATATGTCGACTCTCTTTACCGTTGTAAGAAGATAAAAGGTCCATGTTAAAACCGCAGCTGATGTTTCATGTCCAGCTATAAGCATTGTCATCAAGTCATCACGTAGCTGCTTGCTAGATACCTGAAACAAAGTCCAAGAATCAATTGAAGTTGATAAAAAAACTACTGGAAGAAGACACAGATAGATTGTTACATCGTCTCCTGAAGCCAAGAGAAAGTGAAGGATGCTTGGATCTCTTTCGTTCATGTACTCCTCGTGAAACTGAAGCTCCTCTTCTTCTACCATTCTCTTTAAAGAAAAAAGGATGAGGATCCAAGAGAGAATGAACCAAATTCTTGGACTTATACCTTGCACGTTGCGATCAAATCATTGAGTGTGTCATTGATCAACTTGAGAGAAGTAGCAACTTTCCTCTGACGTGGGGAAATATCTTTCCAGATTGGTATGTCCCAAACAGGAATAGGTGAAACACTTCGATCTTCAGCTTCTCTTAGAACAGTGTAAACTGCCTAAACAAAAAGATAACACAAAAAGCTTTCATTATCGTTAATCCAACAACACACACAAAAAGGTAACAAAACTGAAAGCAGAGGAGGGTTCGAACCTCGATCACACCGGTATCATTGGTTAAGGAGTCAAAGTCGTAATTAAAAACCGCCTTGCCGATAATATCAAGCGTCAAACGAGAGAAGAGTGATTCCATCTCTACTTCTTCTCCTGTAGATGCAGCGGAATCAAGCTTCTGACAAAGCCTATCTGAAGCTTCTCCAAACAAACTGATCATAGCTGCTACATACTAAAACAAACAGAGAAAACGTAAACACAAATGGCTACTACATTCTCCAACTGTCCTTTTTGGTCATAAATTGGGTTACCTTCATATGCAATGCAGGGACGATGGCACGCCTTCTCCTACGCCATATCTCCCCATCAGCAGGTATGAGTCCTTTCCCCATCACAAAATCTAGAATTTCAGCTAGAATCCCCTAAAGATTAACAAGTAGAGACGTATAAGGAAACAAGAACATTGGTTGCTAAATTGTTAGTGTGTTTTGTTTCTTACCTTGGAGTAAGCTTTAGCGTTGTCTTTCAATATATGCTTAGCAATAGAAGGATCCGACACGATCAAGAACGACTACGGACAAAACCAAGAACACATAAGTGATTGGATTCAGAACTATCCCTCAACCAATATAAAGCACAAAACACACACCTTTGGACCAAAGGTCAACCTGAAGATGCCACCGTAAGTAAGGAAAAGCTCATACAAAGGGATGAAGAAAGCTTCGTTGCGGACAGCCTGAATCGACCCTTTAGCCTCCGGAACCTTGGGGTAATCTTCGTTAGCTCCGGTCCAATCAAACATGAAATCAAGAACATTGCTGGGAACTCCAACCTTAGATAAACCATTCTTTACTGTTGATGGGAAGCTTTCACAATGAGCAAGGAAAAAAAAACAAAAAACAAAAGCACATGTCATATTAACAGAACACATAGTTGTGTCTAAAACAATGATTGCAAGCATAAGAATTATCATCAATACTTTAATGTCTAATTTGTTGATTTGAAAACTCACCTGGATTTGCGTACAGTGAAGGCTCCAGAAGCAATCCGAGCAGATAACTCAGCACGACGCTTCTCCTCTTGAAGCTTCTCGATGCTTTTCACTCCATTAGGTACTGAGTTCTCCTCAGAGGGTGAGGGATCTCTTCCATTAGAAGAAGAAGAAGAAGAAGAAGAGAAAACCACGAGTTTCGATCTCCGAGAGTAAGTTACTGGTTTAACCGAAACGGGCGTATATGAAAGAGGAAACGCCATAGCCATGAAACCGAATTTGGCTGGAGAAGCCTCAGTTACAGAGCATGAAACCAATTCAAAATTTTGAAGAAAAAGTGAAGTGGAGACGAGGAGGAGGAGGAAGAAGATGGTGAGAGAAGTGACGTGTCGCTTTTACTAACGTGTACTCATTATCTCTTCTTTAGTAGTAGTAGTAGGGGTTATTGGTTTGTTTAGTAGTACAGGGGTTATTGGTTTGTTGTATTTTAATGGATTTGAAAATCCGAATTAAATCTAGTGTTATTGGTTCTATGATTTTCAAATCTGTATTAAAATCATGTGTTATTGGTTTAATGATTCATAAATTATGTATCAAATCAAGTGTTATTCAATCGTACGGATTTACTAATATATTTGATTTTATAATGGATTTGAATGGATTTGTTTGGATTTTTTAGTTAAAAATACAAAGACTCAAATCCGAGGGAAAACCTCAGGATTTGCATATTTTATTTGGATTTATAAATACTATATGGATTTCTAAATCAATCAAAATATATAAACCAATAACACGTTCTAAATCAATCAAAATATATAAACCAATAACACGGTTAACAAATCTTTTCCTAAACACATCTATTCTACGTGTTTTACACGTGCGAACTCTGCGCGTATGTTAAAATGCTTCACGTCTTTCTCATCGTAAATTAGTCAATGTCAATGGCCTACTTTCTTTTGTTTTTGGACCAAACAGTTCATTACTACTCGAAAGAGTTTTACAACTACTCAGCAGTTCGAATCAATGGCCTCCCATTTTTAAGTCTTGGGTATCTTTTTAGTTTTTATGGGCTTTTGTTGACCTAAATTATAATATCAATCGAACCGGTTTATGAACAAACCAACCCGAACCTATTCGACAATGAACCGAACCGGCGTGACTCTTTTTATTCATATTCATATTCAACTTTAGACTTTGATATTCCTTTCCTCCTCTTGTGAAAATCCTTCTTCCTCTGCAAAAGATATTTTCAGAATGATAACTCTAGAATTAGCTATACCTCTAAACTCGCTCCTTCTTTCTACTACCTGCAAAAGTAATATGCCGTTGGAAAAAGATTCCTTTCCTGTAAAATCTTTTATATACTAAAGCACAAGTCAATTAACAAATCAAATTTTGACAAATGTAAAATGTTTTATTTTTTTAAAAAAGAGTTTGATTAAATAAATTCATCATCCCTAATTTTCAGCTGCTTCATCCTAAATTTTCTCAAATATCACATTCACGTTGTTGAATTGTCATGATTTCAAACCGTTTTTTTTTTTTCTTATATAAAATTTAATCTCTGATTTACTTTCTGCTTTCTTTCCCCCTTTTTCTACCATCTCCATTATCAGTTTTGTTCTCTACGATTCTTCATATATATTTTTTGGAGCAATTCAAAACTTTTTTTATTTATTGCATGGATTATACTTCAAAATACATTATCAACAAAATTTTAGATAGATGCAGTGGAATTATGGGAAGAGGCTGATACTGGTACTTTGATTTTGAAGAAATTCAATTTTACAGATCATGGAGTTAACAGTTTGGAAAGATGGGATGGAGTATAGACAAAGTTATTCTCGTGGAAAGCCCATAACTACACTCACACTCAAAGATACAAGCATCGGTTTTGGCCAGACAAAAAAAGGTTAGCATGTGTTCCACTCTTAAGTACTTTTCTTTGGTTTGTTGATTAATTTTTTCTTTGCTGGTGTGTTTCAAAAAAAATGTGTTTGAAAAAATATTTCCTTTCCTGGATCAGTTATTTTTCAATATTCACCAATGCAATTGATTTCGCCAACGAAACTATTGCTGGACGTATGAGGGAACATGCATTTATGAATCCAGAGGTGAATTTACTTTAATTATTTTTTGTAACTGAAATTTAATTAATTAATACTGGGCAATTCATCATAGCTAAATAAAAATCAAACAAAAGTTGTCAGTTTTAATTTTTAAATTAAAAAACTATCAGAATAAAAGTTGTGGGTTAATTTTTAATTTTTAAAAATTTGTGGGTTAATTTTGTTTAAATGTGTGCTTTCTTAAAAAATATGTTAGGTGAATTAACAAAAAATGTCACTGAATTATTTTGAACCGCAAAATAAAAAGAAAATAAATTTATTAGATTTATCATATTTAAAGTTACATTAAATTAAATTAAGTATTTATTATTCATTAAGAAATTATCGAGTAAATTAAAGTCTCAAATAAAGTATATTTTAACTATATTTTATATTATTGAACTCTCAAAAATAAATAAAATATATTTCAATGAAGGTGCCTCTAAAATTATGTGATGTTCATATAATATTTTAAATAATATCTATTCTGATTGAAAATTATGACTTTTGATAAAATAATTTTACAAACAGTAAATTAACCCATGCGTAGCATGGGGGTTACACTAGTTTTGTCTAAAATTGTAAACCATTTTGGTGATATAACAATAAGAACAACGTGCGAAGATACTTTGTATTTATTTGGATGATGGAGAATTCACTAGAGGTGAAGCCTGATTGTTCTACATGTTTCTATCCAAATATTTAACCAGACACTTAAGAATTCCTCTATCAAAATGAACCATCTACTGGATCAATTCGCCCGGATACAACAGATATGTTTTGAGAAATCTCTGGTCGTTACATAGGAGTAGTGGTACAAGATTCTCAGGCTATAACAAGAATCTGACCTTTTTATGAATCAAAAATTCGCTTTGACTCCCAAATTTTAAAGCTAATATGTATATTTCACTTGGTTTCCAAATTCAATAGGAAAAATAACTGTATTTGTCATTTACCTTATACATTTCGTACCTTTAAATTCCCCAACCAATAGAATTTTGTTATTTTATATCTGTTATCTTTAAAAAAAATATATATTATCAAATTATATTATGTTTTTAAAATAAAAAGGTAAAAAATAAACAAAAAATAATAGTAGTTAAATTTCTTTTTTTCTTAATTTTTTTTTAACATCATCAGCAAAACAATAAACCCTAAATCATAAACCTTAAATCCTAAACCCTAAATCATAAACCCTAAACCTTGAGGTAAATCACAAACTCTTGGATAAATCCTAAACCCAATAATTTATCCAAGGGTTTATGATTTACCCAACGGTTTAGGGTTTACCCAAGGGTGTAGGGTTTACCCAAAGGTTTAGGGTAGGCCTAGGCATTTTAACTTGAACCCAAAAACCCGAACCAAAACCGACCTGAAAATACCCGACTCGAAACCAAACCGAAAATTTATAAGTACCTTTTGGGTCTAAATTTATTTTACCCGAAAGAACCAGAACCGAAAGGAACCGACCCGAAAAGAACCGGACTCGAAAAGAACAGACCCGAATAGACCCGATCCGATAAGAACCGATTTATACCCGATTTAAAAACATGTATATCTAAAACTATGAGTTTATGTGTTCTATTTTATATTTATTATTTTATGATTTAGTTGAAATATCTTTTGTTAAATTTTTTTTTATTATTTTGTAACATTTTAAGTAATCTGAAGCTTTAAAATGTAAAATTTAGAGTTTAAAAATGTTTTATTTTAATTTAGTTTCATTTAAGTTATTTTGTAAAATTTTAGATATATATGATAAATATTGACTAAATTTGATGGAGTTGAGTATGTCATATCATTTTCAGATTCTAAATACCCGAACCCGACCGTAAACCGATATGGACCTGAAATATTACAGGTATTTTATGGATATTTTAATTATAGAACCGAACCGACCCGGACCCGAGAAGAACCGACCCGAACCCGAACCGAAAATTTATAAGTACCTATTGGGTCCAAATGTTTAGGACCCGAAAGACCCGGTCCCGAAAGGAACCGACCCGAACCCGACCCGAAGACCCGAATACCCAGGCCTAAATTAGGGTTTACCCAAGGGTTTAGGGTTTTGGGGTTTAATATTTTGCTAACGACGTTAAAAATATTTAAAAAAAAATTTGTAACTATTACTATTTTTATTTACCTTTTTATTTTAAAAACATAATATAATTTGACAATATTTTTTTTTAAAAGATATATTTTTTTAAAAGATATTGAATATGAAATAATAAAATCCTACTGATTAGTGAACCTAGGAGGTGAACCCAAAAATAATTTATGTGCATGCTGCAACCCTTTCATGTTTGATAGAAATTGTACTAGATATGACAAATAAAAGACATGAGCATGCCCATTTTGAGGTGTTTTCTACCAATGGATTAATGAATAGTGTATATATGACTAGTTCGTCAGTTCTAACTACTATTCCCTCCTTTTTAAAAAGATCTATGTTTTAGAAAAAAAATATTTTCAAAAGTTGTATTTATTTACATTTTTAATAGTAAATTGTAAACTTAAAAGACAATTCTTAATGGGATAACGGGGATGGTATGTCCATGAGAAAATTCTACCTATGTTAGGTCCATCAGGCAGTGGCAAAACCACTCTTCTCTCAGCTCTTGGGGGCCACCTCTCCAAAACTTTCTCGGGTAAAGTCATTTACAACGGTCAGCCTTAATTTCTCCGGATGCATCAAGCGTAGAGCAGGGTTTGTTGCTCAGGATGATGTCCTCTACCCTCACATCACTGTTTGGGAGACTCTCTTCTTTACTGCACTTCTACGGCTACCAAGCACTTTAACCAGAGACGAGAAGGCCGAGCATGTGGTCCGAGTTATCGCTGAACTCGAATTGACGGTGTTCAAACAGCATGATAGGAGGAGGACCACTGTTCAGAGGAATATCAGGAGGGGAGAAAAAAAGAGTTAGCATTGGTCAAGAAATGCTGATTAATCCTAGCTTGCTCCTTTTTGATGAACCTACTTCAGGTCTTGATTCCACCACTGCTCAACGCATAGTGACCACAATCAAACGGCTGGCTTCTGGAGGAAGAACAGTAATCACCACCATTCATCAGCCATCAAGTCGCATATACCCTATGTATCTACTATGGCCCTGCTTCTTCTGCTGTGTAATATTTTACTTCTGTTCGATTTTCCACTTCCTTGACAGTTAAACAAGCTGGCCTTGCAAACGGTAAACAACCTTTCTCTTTAAGCTTCTAGGTGATGAAAAATGAGAAATAAATCATTTTTAATTTATCAAAACTTGGTAAACTGCAGGAATACCACCTGATTCTTAAAAGGAGACGTCCGATCAAAAACAGAAGACTGTAAAAGAAACTCTGGTTTCAGCTTATGAGAAGAACATATCTACTAAATTGAAAGCTGAACTCTGCAATGCGGATTCACATAGCTATGAGTACACCAAATATGCTGGTAATTTTTTACTTTCTCAAGTACTTCTTGTTTGCTTCTGCTTCATGAATGATAATCTGACGTTGCATGTCCTTAAAATGGAGCAGCAAAAAATATAAAGTCAGAACAATGGTGTACAACTTGGTGGTACCAGTTCACTGTATTGCTCCAAAAAGGGGTCAGAGAGAGGAGATTCAAATCTTTCAACAAGCTAAATATTTTCCAAGTTATCGGCGTGGCTTTTCTTGGTGGCATACTCCAAAATCTCACATTCAAGATAGAGTAAGATAATGATCATCTTGAATTGTTACTACTCTTCTTTCCATCACAATAGTGTTCTAACTACCATTCTACATTGCAGACTGCCTTGCTCTTCTTCTTCTCGGTATTTTGGGGTCTCTACCCGCTATACAACGCGGTTTTCACATTTCCCCAAGAGAAAAGAATGCAAATCAAGGAGAGGTCTTCCAGAATGTACCGTCTTTCATCCTATTTCATGGCTAGAAACGTTGGAGACCTGCCATTGCAACTGTTGTAACGGACGTGAGAAAGGAACAGATGCAGAAACAGATGAATAAAAGCGATGTAACTACAACACAAATATTTAACGTGGTTCATCCCTAGGGTTATATCCACGGGCAAAGAGAGATCTTATTATTGGAGGCGATATTGAGCTTACAAAGTGCAAGTTTAGAGTTACTTCGAATACAAGATATATATAGTAGCATCCCGTATCTAAAACCCTAGACTTTATGGACTCATGGGCCTAAACCCACGATCAAATGTAACATCCATAATAACTTGATGCAACGCTCTTGATGGAACCGAGCCGGTATGATGTACGTGATGTAACATCCATCGCCTAGATGTAACATCCAGATTCAAGGCATATCAACAAATCCACCTTAACTTAAATCCTCCCAATAACAGATGTACCAGATGCACCTTCAAGTGCCAGATGTACCAGATGTGTGTCTCTGCGCCAGATGTACCAGATGCGCCATCAGCGCCAAATGTACCAGATACACTTTCATGTGCCCGATGACCCATCAACGCCAAATGTACCAGATGCGTTCTTCAACGCCAAATGTACCATCGCTCTCTTTGCCTCAGATGTCCCTTCGGACCAGATGTGTTGCTATGACGAACCAGACACCCTTTAATGGCCAGATGCTCAACTAGAGCCAGACATTCGTCATCAGCCGGATGTCCCAAAGGACCAGACGCCCCAACGGGCCAGACGTCCCAACGGACCAGACGTCCCAACGGACCAGACGCCCCAACGGGCCAGATGTCCTTGCGGACCAGATGTCCTTGCGGACCAGATGTCCTTGCGGACCAGATGTCCTTGTGGACCAGATGCCCCAACGGGCGAGATGCCCCAACGGGCTGGATGCCCCTTCGGGCTGGATGCCCCAACGGGCTAAACCATATACATGGTGAGATGAACATTTGCAGTGCACAAAGTACAAATAGGTTCACTTGAAGACATCACGAACCTTGTCGACACCTCATTAATATAGGCCTTCTATGACAAGAACAACTCCTTCTCCCTATCTCTGAAGATCTCCATCCCTAGAATCTTCATTGCTGCACCCAAATCCTTCATCTCAACTTTAGAACTCATAAGCTCCAGGTTCTCGATGTCACACATCTTTTCTTCAGCTATCAACATGTCATCCACATAGAGCACCAAATAAATGAACGTCACATCCTTCAACTTGCTCACATAGACACACCAATCATAAGGACTTCTGATGTAGCCCAGCTTGATTATATAGCTGTTGAATCTCTTGTACCATCGTTTGGGAGACTGCTTAAATCCAGAAAGTGACTCCTGAAACGTACACACATAGTCATCTTTTCCAGGAACTCGACAACCATCTGGCTGAGTCATGTATATCTCCTCTAGCTCTCCATGAAGAAACACTGTCTTCACATCAAATTGCTCAAGCTCCAAGTACTGACGTGATACCAGCTCTAGCAACACTCTGATGGAAGTATCTCTGACCACAGGTGAGAACATCTCATTGTAGTCTACTCCCTCTCTCTGACTTAACCCTCTTGCAGTAACCCAAGCTTTATACTTAACTTCTTCTGCCGATGATGCTACATCCTTAATCTTGAAGACCCACTTGTATGTAACATCCCTTCTCCCCATGGTAATGTGACCAGATCCCATGTATGATTCTTCTGATGAGACTCCACATCTCTCGTTGCAACATGCCATTTCTCAGATTCGGGACTAGAAACAACTTTCATGTAAGTGGATGACGCATCCACTTCCTCTGCAACTTGAAGTGCATAACCCACCATATCGTCAAAGTGATATCTCTCTGGTGGCCTGACATCAACCCTTCTTGGTCAATTTTTCACGATGCTACGCTCTGTAGCATCAAGCGGTTGAGTCTCCGTAGACTCCAACTGAACATCTTCTACACGCTCCTCTTGATTTTCTGTGAGTTCCTGCACATCAATCACTTCCTGATCATCTTGCAACTCCACCTGTTTATCAGTGCTACCCTTTTCTGTTTCTGAACTGGACCCTGAGCTTCTAACCATAGATGTTTCATCGAAAACAACATTCTTGCTTAGAACCACTCGGTTTTCTGACGGAGACAAGACCATGTATCCCTTGATTCCATCACCGTAGCCCATAAACACTCTTAAAAGTGAATATTCAGCAGATCTACCTGACCACACCTCTGAAGGTATCCTGCACTTGATGCCTGTGTGGGGACCAAAATTTATCAAGTAGCAAGCCGTGTTAACTGCTTCAGCCTAAAACCGCTTCTCCAAACCAGCACTCGAGAACATGCACATCGCTTTCTCTAGTATTATCTGGTTTATCAATTTTGCAACACCATCCCGCTGTGGTGTTCCCCTGTCTGTAAGATGCTTGGCAGATGTTGTATCCTTACACAATTGTTTGAACTCTTCCGAGCAGAGTTCCAAACCAATATTAGAATGAAGCAGATCTTGGTTTGACAGATGTTGCATCCCACGCTCACCCATATGTCCAAGCCTCATATGCCATAGCTTAGTCATATCTTCCTCTGGGATCTTTGGCGATGCAACATTTGCTGAACCGGTAACCGTTGTACCCTTCAGCAAATACATAGTACCCTTCATGAAACCCTTCTGAATCACATCAGAACCTTTGTAGACATTCAAAACTCCATCGCCACCCGAAAATTTGAACCCTCTGCTGTCCAAAAGACTCACGGATATCAAATTCTTTGTTATTGATGGAACATGCCTAACCTTGTTCAGTGTGTAGAATCTATCATCATGTGTCTTGAGCTTGATTGAGCCGATCCCAACAATCTTGCAGGCAAAGTCGTTTGCCATCTTATCTTGCTGTCAAGTATCTCTGTGTACTCTGAAAACCACTCTCTCCTCGGTGTCATATGGTAGGATGCTCACGTATCAAGAACCCACACATCAGAAGAGTGTGTTTTCGTGCACAATAAGAGCGATGTGGT
Organism: Brassica napus; assembly: GCF_020379485.1. NCBI lineage: Eukaryota > Viridiplantae > Streptophyta > Magnoliopsida > Brassicales > Brassicaceae > Brassica > Brassica napus. Next base: position 16,813,439 of record NC_063451.1, read on the forward strand.
CGTCAGACTTGGTTTCATCCTCGGCTACTGCAACAGACCCAAACAGTTGCTCATTCATCTTTGGACAGTCTGACTTCCAATGTCCCTTCTCTTTGCAATAGTTGCAAATATCAGATGGTTTAGGACCTCTTGGAAAGGACTTCCTATCTTTCGAAGTCTTTCTGTTTCCATGTCCCTTCACACCACTGACAAACAACCCCGATGCTTGATTGTCTGTCCCTAAGCTGGATGCCTTATGGCGCAATTCCCGACTATGAAGCGCCGACCTAACTTCTTCCAGTTTCACTGTATCTTTGCCAACAATGAACGATTGCACGAAGTTCTCGAAGGAGTTCGGCAGAGATACCAACAGGATTAGTGTCGCGTCTTCATCCTCCACCTTAACATCGATGTTACGCAGCTCCAGTAATATCGAATTCAGCTTGTCAAGATGGTCGTGAAGCTCAATACCTTCTTGCATACGCAAGGCGAAGAGGCGTTACTTCAGAAGTAGCTTATTCGTCAGAGATTTTGTCATGTACAAACTCTCCAACTTCTGCGACAAACTAGCAGCCGTTTTCTCATCCGATACTTCGATGATAATCTCGTCTGCTAGACACAACAAAATTGTTGAGAACGCCTTCTCTTCCAGAGCCTCCAAATCAGCTGCTTCAGATTTCTTTTCTGACAATGGTCCCCAGATGCCTTGTTGCTTCAGCAACGCCTGCATCTTCATCTGCCAAAAACTGAAGCTATTTCTCCCATCAAACTTGTCGATCTTCACGATTATTCTAGACATCTTCTCACCAGATCACAAACCCCGAGCTCTGATACCAGTTTATTGTAACGGACGTGAGAAGGAACAGATGCGGAAACAGATGAATAAAAGCGATGTAACTACGACACATATATTTAACGTGGTTCACCCATAGGGCTACATCCACGGGCAAAGAGAGATCTTATTATTGGAGGCGATATTGAGCTTACAAAGTGCAAGTTTAGAGTTACTTCGAATACAAGATATATATAGTAGCATCCCGTATCTAAAACCCTAAACTTTATGGACTCATGGGCCTAAGCCCACCATCAGATGTAACATCCATAATAACTTGATGCAACACTCTTGATGCAACCAAGTCGGTATGATGTACGTGATGTAACATCCATCGCCTAGATGTAACATCCATCGCCTAGATGTAACATCCAGATTCAAGGCATATCCACATGAACTCTCCCTTCCAATTGCTTTTGTGTTCATAATTTACTGGTTGGGTGGGCTCAAACCCAACCACACAACGTTTATCCTCTCACTACTGGTTGTTCTCTATTCTGTCCTCGTTGCTCAAGGTCTAGGCTTAGCGTTCGGTGCTCTGCTAATGAACATCAAGCAAGCCACAATGTTGGCATCCATTACTACACTCGTGTTTCTCATAGCCGGAGGGTACTAACTATGTGAAGTAAATCCCTCCTTTCATCATATGGCTCAAGCACTTGAGCTATAACTACTACTAAAAGTGCATATTTGTGGCTAGATCTATGTGTTTGAGTACATATAGAATATGTATGAGCATAAATTAAAGAACACACAGAGTTTTTTTATCGAGGTTCGGTTTCCCTACATCCTCGGAACCTAGTCCAGAAACAAATCCACTAAAACATGTTGCAATTACAATTACTATGGTATTCAACACTACAATGTCTACCATTCTTTTCTAGATGGATGAACTATGAAGATATGTATCAAGTTCGCATGCATTGACTACCATCCGGCAGCACCGGAGCATCACTGTCTACAAACAATTGTGATCTTCATAAAACATGACAACCAAGATCATACAGATCTCTCCGGTGGGATGACTCCACACACAGCTTGTCTACCTCTCTGGAAAGTATCCTAGGGGTGCATGTCTTCTACAAAAGGCGGCCCTTTGGTATTTAAGTGATTGCCCAACCCTAAACCCTAGGATCTACAACAGTACGTCATGAATCACTTCTTGTAGTACTTTCTGAACTACTTCCCGTATTACTTTCTTAAACCAGTCAGCAATACATCTTCAACTACTGCTACACGCTGCTTGTGGTATTTAATACACTGATGACGACTACTACGAGTGCTCAGAAGGTGTCTGGTGCAGAGTTGGAGACTTCCTAGTAATTACATCAATGGGACTGAGAAATTTATGGACAGACGTGTTTGTTGTGGGAGAGATGCTGGTGGGTTATCAGCTCATAGCCTACATGTGATACAATAAATTTGGTACTTCGATATAGAAGAGAATCAAACCGATCCATTGTTTATACAACAAATAATTGATCCTATCAAGCCAAGAGTATACTTTGTAGAAACAACTCTAGAGCAAGATAAGAGAATTACACACACTCATAAAAGTCTAAGAAAATGATGAACACACACTTTTCGAATGAATCAAACAATATTCTCTTTCTTCTCTTTTTCCGCGTAACAACTTCTAACTGCTCCACACGATGATTGACATGTGTCTCGTACGATCTTCTATTTCCTCTCCACGTGTCAACTCCATTTTCCTATATCAAATCCTCCCCATTGAGAGAACCTTGACCACAAGGTTCAAAGGCTGGAGACTGGCGTTGTAAGTCATAGAGGAACTCCCAAGTAGCTTCCTCTTCACCTTGGTGTATCCATTTGACTAAAACTTTAGTAGCTGCCCTTCCTTGCCTTTTAACCATCTTCCTCTCCAAGATTTTCTCAGGTTGCTTGAGTAACACATCTGTGAGCAACGTAGGCAACTGAGTAGTCGTCTGAACAATACCCACCAACACCTTTTTGAAATACATGAAAGACCGGATGAATCAAAGATGAAGGGGGAAGTTCTAGTTTGTAAGCCACAGCACCGCATCGATCAATGATCATGTAAGGACCAAAGAACTTTAGGGAAAGCTTATTATTGGAACGGATGACTGCAGACTGTTGTCTATAAGGCTGAAGCTTTACATACACATAGTCACCAATCTCAAAGCTTCTTTCTATGCGATGCAAATCAGCGTTTTGCCTCATTCTGTGTTGAGCCCTTAGCAAGTGGAACTGCAACAAGAAGATCATATCCTCCCTCTCCTGTAATGACTTGGCGACATCATCAACTTTTGATTCTCCTGGCATATAAGGAAGATGTAATGGTGGAGGTCTTCCATAAACCGCTTCAAAAGGTGTGATCTGTGTAGAAGAGTGAAATGTTGTTTTATACCAAAACTCAGATAGAGGTAACCTATAAGGCCCCGATCCGGCTGCCTAAGCCGCGGTCGATACCTCACGTCGCTCGGTCCATACACTGACCAAACCCTTTATCTATATTATCGCCCATAGGCGAGGGCTAACTTAGATCTTAGCTTAAGACTACCTTAGTCATTCCCTAGCTTAGATCATTTCAACTTATGTACAGCGGAGTAATATCTACTTAACCATTGGTCTAAGACCATATTAATACTTGTCTGGTCGAATTACCTCAGCTAATGGTTAGTATACTCAACTACCAGCTAGCTCCAAGGTCAATCCTGAACCCTTTCCAAGTCATACAAATCCGAGGTTCCGTTCCCCTAACCATTCTATCTAGATCTATGCAACATTGCTAGATCATACCTTTGCCACATCCACGGAGCTTGTTAGCTCATTGTCCCAGCTGACTTAGTTGTTTAGCTAGCTCATCCAGCTAGCTGAGCTGAACCACTTCACTTGAGGTTCTATCACTCTCTTCCAGCTGATAGAGCTGCGAGGTAGCTTCGACCAGCTCCCCGTCTACTCGTACAACTCTCTTATACCTGCATAAACTCTGCCCTTTGGAACTTAGTCACTCAGCCAACCATCCCCACAGACCAAGTACCTTTGGGAAGTCTTCAGCTATATTTCTGGCCACTTCCAAAAGTGCTCCAAAAATTAATTAAAATTCATGAAAACTCATGATAAATCCCAACTAAGAGATTCCCATAATCGGAATCCAATGAATCGACCCAGATCATATGGATCCCGATCATGATCAGTCCGGCCAAGGCCATGGATCCCCTGGAGCCAAGTCCTCTCATGGACTAATAATGCCCATCAGATCCTAAGCCAATCAACCAATCACCCCACATGACTCAGAACTGATGAGTCTTCACACTTACCTAACCGGCCATGGAACCATGTCCCAATGAACCCGATCAATCTTGCTCTTACAACCGGTGCATCCTTTGATCAATCAGATCAGACACCTTGATCCATCACCTATGAGGTCGTCCATCCTTGCCCAAGACCAGATAACACACGGCCTTCCTTGGGTAAACACACCCGGCCCCATACTTGTGGTCCATGCCACCTAGTACTGGCCTTACTCACCTCCACGGCTTGTTGCTGGTTCCAAACGAATTGGATCTTGCTCTCCACATGGTTCCTCATGTACTAGGACCCCCATGTGTCTCCTCCACGAGTCGGATCATTGATTCACACCATGATCAGATCCAACACACACCATGATCCACCATGGATCACTATCCAATGAGTGGCTTCTAACTTCCATCCCCTATGGATGAGTTAGATCAACTAAGATCAGCCCTTCTCTCAGGGTCCTAGATCCTTAGTTTATATCACCACATATGGTCTTTAAGGGGCGTGCCATACTTGGCCTTAACCACACCACAAGAGACAGAAACATGAACTAGAAAGTAATTATAAAATCGGTTACCTTAGACATGATCTGACTAGATCATGTGCCTTCTTTATCATGAATGGCCATGATCCTCCAAGCCACGCCTTTATCAATCCCTTATCATATACTTCCAGTATTGATAAGATCCATTCATGGGTCGCACCCATCATCCCTTCCATGGAACTCCCATGAAACCACTTTCTACACTGCATCCACCTTTGAGGCTGTTAATGCCATTGAGAGTGAAGTTCGGCCTTCTGCCTTCTCTCCTGGATATTTACGTTTGTTCGCAAGACACAGAGGAAGCCTAGGACGTGTTCATCCATGATCAAACACCACCCAAGGGTCGTGCATCACTTTCCTCTTTGTTGCCCATGGAACTGCTTTTCCACACACATCTGCCTTCAAGGCTGTCTCAGCCATTGGAAGTGGGATCCGGCGTCCTATCTTCTTCCCTGACCATTTGTGTGTGTTCTCAGGCCCTGGAGGATGCTTTGGGTGTTAATAACACGAATCAAAACCCATCAAAGGGTCGTTCATAACTTCCCGTTTGATCTCTCCCAAAACTGCCTCTTTATGGCCTTCAAACCACTCTTGAGGTTGAATGTTGAATCCGACCAACTCTCTGTATTTTCTCTGATTTTCTTTGTGTTTAAGAATGTAGGAGAAAGCCTTGGCGTGCCTGCAAAGGCACGGACTTGCCTGCTTTATATAGGAGAAGGGGCAGTTACCTTTCCAAAGGTTGCACCCTTTCGGTATCATTTCTGGCAATTGATTCAATCAATGGTCCAGCTCACACCCATTCGCCTATGGTAGTTACCAGACGTCCTGGAACTGTCAAACCACTCCTGGAAATGGCCCGGCCACTGTCCGGACTCAATCCCAAGAGCCCACCAGCCCATCGTCACACACGGGTCGCCCACATGGCCCGGCCACTGTCCGGACCCGGCCCAACTGCCCAAGTCTTGAACACTCAGTTCAGATGAGTTGAGCTGATCCCCAGCTATCCCAGCTGACTGAGCTAGTAGTCCAGCTGCTGGAGCTGACCTACACTTCAGTGAGCTACACCGAGCTGCACTACACTTCACCTAGCTGGTCGGGCTTGCTTACCGCATCGCCCAACTGTTATACACTGCGGCTAGCTTGCTTCCTTTATCTTCTCCAATCCTTCTAAGTCCCTTAGTCTATTTTCTGGCCTAAACTTAGTTTTTCCATGAAACCATTCTGATCATTCACTTCATCGAGCTTCACCCGGACCTCGTCCAGCTACCGACTCGCTTGTCCAGCTCCTTTGAGCTTGCCTCTGCCTTATTTTGGTTAAGTTCCAGCTATCTGATTCCCTTAACCCCGTTTTGGACCATGACACGCTTGTCTTTAGGTCGTATGACCTGGCTAGTGCGTCTCCTCACACCATGGTCCATCCAGACGATCCTATCTAGGATCGGGGATGCTACAAGTCTCCCCCACTTGTGATGGATTCGTCCTCGAATCCAGTGGTGCTGACGTCCTGTCTCAAGACCAAAGGTTCCAACCGAACTCTTTGCATTCGGAACTTGGAGCATGCTCGATTGGTTCTTCTTAACCAATTCATTGCATCTCCCTCTATGTTCCTTCTCATTGATCACGTCTTGATCATCATATATACAAGTCTCCCCCACTTGATAGAGATTTAACCCAAAATCTTATCAAGTGGTCCTTCAAGCACCCATGCAAGGACATGACTTGTGTCACTGACCCAACTCTCCAGGTTGCGGTCCTTGTAGACACTAAGCCCATATCTTTTTTTTTTTTTTTTTAGAATGTCGTCTACTCTAGACTTCATTCTTTTTCGGATCTTAGTCCACGACTAGTTCAAATTCAGTCCCTAGGAACATACTGCATACTCAAGTCTTAGTAGATTCAACCAATCTCCAAGCCACTCGATGCACCAGCCAAATCCTAGCGAACATGTTCCAATCTTTAGGCTGCTCACTCTACCATGAGTCCTAACAGATTGTTCTTTCCTTAAGTCCTTCCCAGACACTAAGGTTTATGATTCCAGTCACCAATTACTGGATCATTCCTTAACTAGCCAATGTCTTTCCCAGCTTGGCCATACTGCGATCTTAGTCCCTACAAGACTAAACCGCCACACACTTGACATCTGTCCATTACTGGACTTTGTCATAATTCGATCCTGGTTCTTTCATGGACTCGATCATATTCCGGTCCTGGTCCACTCAGGGACTCAACTGTTTCAACCCGACCATAGGCCCATCTCCGAATAGGTCGTCATGTGATCCTTGTCCCTTTCTGGAATTGATCATTCTTATTCCAACCTTAGGTCAATCTCCAACTTGGTTGTGCTGCGATCCTCATCCCTCACTGGACTTGATCGACTTCAGCTCGGACATCTCGGCAGGAGCCATACGATATGGACTTTTGGACATTGGGGCCGTCCCTGGTTCCAGTTATGCTATGAACGGGTCAGCCCTATCAGGGGGAATGCCATGTAGCGCCCGAAACACGTCCTCGAACTCACTGACCAGCGGAATCCCGTCCGGGTCACCAGCCCCTTCAACCTCCATAGTGGCGATTGTGGCCAAATAAGCCTCACAACCCTTCTCAAGCATCCTTTCCACTTGGATTGCTGACATCACTAAGAATCCAGAGGTCGGACGAATACCTTGGAACCTGATCGGGGGTCCACACCCACTTTCAAACTGCACCCTTCCTCTGTGACAGTCGAGAGTGGCCTGATTCTTTCCAACCTTTGGAACCTGATCGGGGGTCCACACCCACCCTCAAACTGCACCATGCCCCGGTGACAGTCCAAGGTGGCCCGATTCTGTCCAAACCAGTCCATGCCTATCACCTCGTGATTCTCAAGGCGGACAACAATCAGATCCATAGGCATTACCCTGACTGTGATCAATACCAGGATGTCTCTATCCAGCCCTAGTGAATCCACTGCTCACCGGCTTCATTCACTATGACAAGACAATCCCATGTTCCCATCTGGAACAAACCCTTTTCGATCATTCCTGGACTCAAAAGATTATGTGTAGCTCCTGTATCGAAAAGTGCGTGTGTCTCTACACCACCGATCATTAAGTACTTAGATGAGTAGGATCTCGATTTGATCACACATTTGGAAAATGTCCCATACCATTCTCCAAAGCATCACACATCTGTGAACGTCCCATACCATTCACAAAAGTGTTTATAGTATACTCCAATCCTCATCATACTAAGATACTTAACATCGTGTTTCCAATTCCTCTTGGAATTGATCCATTCCATTCACTCAATCTTAAGGAATCCTACCTTGACTTACACTGAGTCCAAGCTGATCCATCTGATCACAAGCCCACTCATGTACTAGCCATGTAGCGTCTCCCTTAGACCAACATGAACACCGCATATGCTCACTTATTTAGAACGGCCACCAGGGAAATAAAACTAACCTCCAAGAGAGTGCTGCACGTTTCTATAACACCCGTCACCTCCAATCCGGATGACAGCAAGCCACCACAATATCTCCTATAATAAAAGTCCATATACCCAATTACACTCACCCAAAGCCCAAATAAAAATCCGAATAAAAAGTCCAGTAGCACCAATCCGTCCAAATATCATATACTCATCTGTCTCACCTAAAATGGGGAAGAAAGAGGGGTGAGTAACAGAGGAGTTACTCCGTGAGGTATGGGATACTAAACCCGAAGTCCATGGACCCGGACAGAGCACTCCGAATAAATATAATTTAATCCTAACACGTTGCAAACACGGTACCTAAAGTACCCAGAGATCAAACAAACTGCCCACTAACAGGCCAAAAACACCACCGAATATGTGCTCGGTAACACACGCCCGTAGACGATTTATCGACCTCCACGCCTTGGCACAACAGGTCGACTACGCTGTACCGCAGCAAACACCACACCCAATGTACTGTCTCCAGCCGATACACCCATGGTCGGCTTTCATCCAAATCACATCAATATACTATATATATATATATATTATCAATTATAAATGAACACGCATTGTTGAACCATCTAACACCCTAGTTCCGGTTAAGCAAAGACCCTAAAACTAAGCAAACAATGACAGACTCGATTTCACATAGACGGAACACATTAGAAATAAATTATACTTATTCGAGGTCCTAAGCCGTGTAAGAGAAGCTCGGGAAAAGACCCTCACCTTAGTCACTGGCTGGAATGATCAACGAAAGATGGTCAACTGACGTCAACTGCAACACGAGTATCAACGGCTTAGGCTCAGAGTCTCAGGAAATAAAGTTTCTAAAAATGGAAACTTTCCTAAACTGGAACCTTTCTAAAAATAGTAACTTTCTCTAAATAGAAACTTTCCTAAAATAGAAACTTTCTTAAAATAGTAACTTTCCTAAAATAACTTATTTCCTAAACTAGATATAAGGAGGCGACAAATTTACTAGAAAAATTCGTCGGAAGCTCGTCAAGAAATCCCGTCGGAAGCTCGCCCAAAAATCTCGCCGGAAGCTCACCCGGAAATCCCACCGGAAAAAATTCACTAGTGACTGGTCATCAGATAATTCAACAACAACTCGTCACATGCAAAGAAATACTTTGACTTGATGAGAATTAAAAGAAAGGGTAGAGTTCCTTATATAGGAGAAGGGAATGGAGGAAGATTTACTAAACTTCCAATGTGGGACAAAATAAAATGAAAAGGGGATTTTGGGTTTTAATTAAAAAAAACAAATGGGCTTTCCCATATTGGGTCACAGTCGTTACAGTTTCTTTCAACCTAAGCCACTCCCTGGTCCATGTTACTACCCTTATCCAGGTCGTCCATACAAAGATCTTGCATTGCGTCCATCATCCAATCCGTCTATTACTCCCAAATAACTAGATAAACTAACCTTTCTGTTTTCAGGGTCTTGTCCTTGGAGAGTGCATCTTGGCTGAGCCGGCTCATCTTGGAACTTCTCCGTTCACAAGCATGAAACCAACCTGACCTCAACTCCCACTTGGGTCCCACAGCTAAGGTTACATAGTCGTTTCAGTTTTCGGAAATAATTTTGGTTTGGAACATAATATCTTTGAGCAGTGAGTTGAGCTGAAGTTGTGAACCAACCAGCTCCTCCACTCATCTGCCTCAATAAGATCCATACTACCCGAGAAATGCTTAGTTCTCATCTGAGCTATGTGCTCAAGCAACACTAGGGTAGTCAACCTTCCAAGCTGCCTTAGCTGGTGGATCGATCTTGACCACCTCAGCTACTGGCACCATTCGACCATTAGCTGCCAGAGCAGCTGTCTGATCCACCGGTTAGTCTTTTCATCGTTTGCAACAATGTTCGGATCAGACCGGTTCCCAACATGAAAGGATTCAGCTTCCCCTTTCCAGCTCTTGCTCAAGCTGCAGCTCAGCTCATCCCACTCAAACCTCAGTAGGATCGAGCTGGATGATAGGCAATCCCAACTCCATTGTTAACCTTCTCCAGCTGAGTTGGCAACAAAACTGGCGGATTAACCCCATCAGCATCCACTTGTCCGGAGGTGTGGGTGAACAAACACAACCCAACCGTCCTAGAATCAAGCATGCTCTGATACCAACTTGTAAGGCCCCGACCCCGCTTCCTAAGCCGCGGTCGATACCTCACGTCGCTCGGTCCATACACTGACCGAACCTCTCAAAATTTCACCCTTTATCTATATTATCGCCCATAGGCGAGGGCTAACTTAGATATTAGCTTAAGACTACCTTAGTCATTCCCTAGCTTAGATCATTTCAACTTATGCACAGCGGAGTAATATCTACTTAACCATTGGTCTAAGACCAATATAATACTTGTCTGGTCGAATCACCTCAGCTAATGGTTAGTATACTCAACTACCAGCTAGCTCCAAGGTCAATCCTGAACCCTTTCCAAGTCATACATATCCGAAGTTCCATTCTCCTAACCATTCTATCTAGATCTATGCAACATTGCTAGATCATACCTTTGCCACATCCACGGAGCTTGTTAGCTCATTGTCCCAGCTGACTTAGCTGTTTAGCTAGCTCATCCAGCTAGCTGAGCTGAACCACTTCACTTGAGGTTCCATCACACTCTTCCAGCTGATAGAGCTGCGAGTTAGCTTCGACCAGCTCCCCGTCTACTTGTACAGCTCTCTTATACCTGCATAAACTCTTCCCTTTGGTACTTAGTCACTCAGCCAACCATCCCCACAGACCAAGTACCTTTGGGAAGTCTTCAGCTATATTTCTGGCCACTTCCAAAAGTGCTCCAAAAATTAATTAAAATTCATGAAAACTCATGATATATCCCAACTAAGAGATTCCCATAATCGGAATCCAATGAATCGACCCAGATCATATGGATCCCGATCATGATCAGTCCGGCCAAGGCCATAGACATCACCCCTGACCCGGCCAAGACCATGGTTCAGTGCTATCAAGTCTTAAGCGTATGCTCCCCTGGGGCAAAGTCCTCTCATGGACTAATAATGCCCATCAGATCCTAAGTCAATCAACCAACCACCCCACATGACTCAAAACTGCTGAGTCTTCACACTTACCTAACCGGCCATGGAACCATGTAGGCCTGGGCATCCGGGTCTTCGGGTCGGGTTCGGGTCGGGTATTGTCGGGTCCGGGTCCTTCGGGTCCTAGCAATTTAGACCCATATATGTACCTATAACTTTTTGGGTCGGTTCCGGGTCGGGTCTTGTCGAGTCCGGGTCGGTTCGGGTCTATAACTTCAATACCCGTAAAATATCCAAAAAATTTGGGTATATTTCGGATCCGGGTCGGTTCGGGTATTTAGGACCCGAAATAGACCCGAAATACCCAAAATGGACCCGAAAACTCTAAAAATTCCCGAAGAACCGCAAAAATACCCAAAAATTTATCCAAAATCAGACCCGAAAACCCAAAACATACCTGAATTTTACCCGAATACCCAAATTATATTTTCTAAAAATCTAAAATTTCACCAAAAACCTACAATTATACCCGAAAATCCAAACCCGAAACTTTAAAAAAAATCCGAAATACTAAAAATATACCCAATCACCCAAATATACCTAGTATATACAATTATTTGCGGGTATCCGAACGGGTCTCGGGTAGGACCCGGACCCGAACCGAGACCCGCGGGTCCAAAAAAAAAAGACCCAATAGGTACTTAGCATGGACCCGGACCCGGACCCGAACCTGTATTTTCGGGTCGGTTCCGGTTCGGGTCTTCGGGTCCGGGTAAAATGCCCAGGCCAAGAACCATGTCCCAATGAACCCGATCAATCTTGCTCTTACAACCGGTGCATCCTTTGATCAATCAGATCAGACACCTTAATCCATCACCTATGGATCAGGTCGTCCATCCTTGCCCAAGACCAGATAAAAGACGGCCTTCCTTGGGTAAACACACCCGGCCCCATACTTGTGGTCCATGCCACTTAGTACTGGCCTTACTCACTTCCACAGCTTGTTGCTGGTTCCAAACGAATTGGACCTTGCTCTCCACATGGTTCCTCATGTACTAGGACCCCCATGTGTCTCCTCCATGAGTCGGATCATTGATTCACACCATGATCAGATCCAACACACACCATGATCCATCATGGATCACTATCCAATGAGTGGCTTCTAACTTCCATCCCACATGGATGAGTTAGATCAACTAAGATCAGCCCTTCCCTCAGGGTCCTAGATCATTAGTTTATATCACCACATATGGTCTTCAAGAGGCGTGCCATACTTGGCCTTAACCACACCACAAGAGACAGAAACATGAACTAGAAAGTAATTATAAAATCGGTTACCTTATACATGATCTGACTAGATCATGTGCCTTCTTTATCATGAACGGCCATGATCCTCCAAGCCACGCCTTTATCAATCCCTTATCATATACTTCCAGTATTGATAAGATCCATTCATGGGTCGCACCCATCATCCCTTCCATGGAACTCCCATGAAACCATTTTCTACACTGCATCCACCTTTGAGGCTGTTCATGCCATTGAGAGTGAAGTTCAGCCTTCTGCCTTCTCTCCTGGATATTTGTGTGTGTTTCCAAGACACAGAGGAAGCCTAGGACGTGTTGATCCATGATCAAACACCACCCAAGGGTCGTGCATCACTTCCCTCTTTGTTGTCCATGGAACTGCTTTTCCACACACATCTGCCTTCAAGGCTGTCTCAGCCATTGGAAGTGGGATCCGGCCTCCTATCTTCTTCCCTGACCATTTGCGTGTGTTCTCAGGCCCTGGAGGATGCTTTGGGTGTTAATAACACGAATCAAAACCCATCAAAGGGTCGTTCATAACTTCCCTTTTGATCTCTCCCAAAACTGCCTCTTTATGGCCTTCAAACCACTCTTGAGGTTGGATGTTGAATCCGACCAAATCTCTGTGTTTTCTTTGATTTTCTTTGTGTTTCAGGATGTAGGAGGAAGCTGCAAAGGCACGGATTTGCCTGCCTTATATAGGAGAAGGGGCAGTTACCTTTCCAAAGGTTGCACCCTTTCGGTATCATTTCTGGCCATTGATTCAATCAATGGTCCAGATCACACCCATTCGCCTATGGCAGTTACCAGACGTCCTGGAACTGTCAAACCACTCCTGTACATGTCCAAAACTAGCCGACACGGATTGCCCATGCTCCTGGCTCAATCCCAAGAGCCCACCAGCCCATCGTCACACACGAACCCACATGGCCCGGCCACTGTCCGGACCCGGCCCAACTGCCCAAGACTTGAACACTCAATTCAGCTGAGTTGAGCTGATCCCCATCTGTCCTAGCTGACTGAGCTAGTAATAGCTCTTTCTGTTTTCATAATTATATACCGTATTTTGTAACTGAACATCTATATCGAGACTTTGTAAACTCGTCCTAATACTAATAAAATCAGTGTTATGAAAAAAAAAATATAACTAGAGAGAGGATACACTAGTTGCTGTTTTTTAGTGAACTAAATTAAGATTCAGTTGAACACAAACTTATCTACCTTAACGAGATAAACTTAAACTAACAAGATAGTATGAGGAAATGCCATCTCTGTGAAACGCATTGTCATTCACCATTTGAGTGAACAAGTTGTGACTCACCCATTCAAAATAAACTCGGTCAACCAAGAAAATATTCAAACTGTATAAAACACCAACATAGATTGGTCGAAAGAGATAATAAACTAAACAGCAACGTTCATACACAAGTGATCGGTTCCTAATAAAAACTATAGTCAAGACTTCAACATGAAAATGCAATATAATAGAGTCAAGCTTTCTTAAGATTTTGCCTTAGACATAGGAACAAACATCAACCGATTTCTTCTCGGTTCGTTCTAATACACAAATTCGATCCCACTGATGTTAATTAGGGTTTCCATTCACCTTATCGTTTTCGTTATGCAGCGGAGACGAAGACTATTTGCGGCGGAGGAAAAGCAGATTAACCCTTTCCAAAAAGCATCCACCGAGTTCCATATTTTTTTGAAGCCCAGTAAAGCCCATATACATAAGTTCGATTAATGAAGAACAACGTGTTGCATGCAAACAAATCACTTGAGCATCTCTGGGTGAATGTATTGCGTTGTGGTAGTATAAAAATCACTTGAGCATCTCTGGGTGTGTGTATTGCGTTGTAGTATCTGATTCTTGCGTTCTGTTTGTTGAATTTGGTTTCGTTTGTCATATCATATTGATCCGACCTTTTCCCATGCTTTGGCCTCACTCGCACGCTGTCGCGAATCACTTCCCGATAGGTCACCCATCCTTCCACTACTCCAGTTCAAGCACATTTAACTCTGGAGTTTTTACAGGATGTGCTCCGGAAAAGGTAAGTCAACTTTGGTGATATAGGTAGCCAAATCATTCTCTTAAGACTTTCCCACATATCACAACTCGGGATGTTACAATTATATGCACTTGACAATTTTATCGCACTCTCATTGATACTTGTTGTCTTTGCGCTTGCTTCCTTTGCTCTTTGATTCTCATTTATTTCTGTTCAGTGATTCTTTGAACCTAAAATACAATCAAACTAGATAGTAATCCGCGCTATGCGCGGAGTGAAATAGTTTATTAGATTATTTATTGTATGTTTTACTAAGAGATTTGTTATATAGTTTTTTCTGGGGATGAGCATTCATATATCCGTTCGGATTCAATCACTACAAGAAAACAGGGGGATTCTGATGGCCGAAATCGTCGGAAATTCGTCGGAATAGACCGATTCCGACGAATTTCCGACGAACCCGTCTGTCGGTATCGTTTCGTCGGAAAAAAAAAATTCGTCGGAATTTCGTCAGAACTTCCGACGACTTTCTGACGAATACCGAGAAACGTCATTCTGACGAACTTCCGACGATATTACGATGCGGATACACGAGACCAGAGTTCATCGGAAAACTACGTACCGACGAAGAACGTTCGTCGGACAATTCCGACGTAGAGTGTTCCTCGGTTTATTCCGACGAACTTTGGGCGTCGGAAATTACCGACGGACGTGGTTCGTCGGTATATTCCGACGGAAATGTGGTTTGTCGGTAAATTCCGACGGATATATGTCCGTCGGTATATTCCGACGACCATTGTCCGTCGGTATATACCCATTTTTTTTTACAAATTAATTTTGCATTTTTATATATTTTTTGATATTAATAAATTTAAAAAATCGGAAATTTAAAACTAATAATATTATAAAATTTAAATTCATAAAAACCGAAATAGGAAAAAAACATTCATAAAGTTTAAAATTCATACAAACCGAAATAGAAAAAAAAAACATTCCGAAAGTTTTAAAAAGCCGAAATAAACTAAGATGAACTCGAAGACATCAAACGATCTAGCTTCTGCATAATCTCGGTGTTGAACTTCTTCTGGGATGCCAACTCAGCAAGGATAGTGGCATTCTCCGAACGGATAGTGGCATTCTCCGAAAGGATAGTGGTGTTCTGCTCCTCCAATGCCCCAATCCGTTCATCTTTGTCATGTAGCTCCTCGAGAATCATGGGATCGGCATACGGAGCTTGCGAAGAAGATGCCGGATACGAAGAAGCACGACGGGCCAACCCAACTAAACGGCCTCCTTTCCTTTTAGGAACCGCCTACAAAAATATTTAAAGTAAGTAAATAGGGACAAGTAAGTAATCGACATTATAAAAAAAATATATTAATAAAAAAAATTACCTTTTCAACCATCTCATTTATTTGCAATAGAGACAGGTTGGTTGAAGCTCCCGTGGAGTCGCCGTCATCAGAGAGAGGCTGAGATTGAGAAACTATCTTAGCTTCCACCAAATCAACTACACCTTTGATCACGGGGTCCTGAATTTGACCCGTCGTCTTGTTAGTGTGAGCCACCTTAATGAGTTGGAGACGATCAACGGGATTACCGTCATTTGCTTCGATCTAAAAAAACCGCCATTATTAGCCAAGAAATATATAAAATATTTATTTAAAAAATATAAAGATAAATAATAATAAAAACTTACAAGTTCATCCTCCTTAGTAGACATGGAGCAAGCGCCGAGGTTGTGCACATACATACCTTTCCCGCCACGATCGCTCTTCCGGTTCCTGGAGTTCCTAGAAGACGTCTCTGCAGTGTCTTCCTTCTCCCAATGAGCTATCAACTGCTCCCACACCGTCCCGTTGATGAACCGTGGCTTCTTGTTCTTCTGCCAAACTGTCTTCCACGCGTTTATCTGCTTTGTGTAAGAGTCCATGGCCTTTTCGTTGAATTTCTTACGGACTGTTTCCGTAAGATCGGAGTGCCAGTTGAACTCTTGCTACAAAACAAACACAATTTAATAAGTAAATATATGTAAAAAAATGTAAAAACTTTAAAAAAATGAAGAGTTACTATACCGCAAACTGACGAAACCACAACTCTCGTTCGTCGGAAGGGATCACACTCCACTTTGGATATCCAAAACGGAGCATGGAGTACATCATCTGGTTGATGCTCCGGCTAATGCCATTTTTCGACTTGGTGAACCTTTAAAAAAAATACAAGTTAGCAAGTTAATTAAAGGAAAAAATATAACGGTACAAATAAAAAAAAATACTAACCAAGTGCTATGGCCTCGTCGTGGGTTGGGTTGGAGAAACGGGAGATGCTCTCGACCTGGTTGTTGAACCAATAGATGAACCGGCATGACCCCCGGATCCTGTTGAGCAGCAGCGTGAGGGGCAGCGTGAGGGGCAGAGGGAGCTGGAGCGGGAATATATGCGGGAACCGAGTCATGAGACGATACCGATGCACGGGAACCGCTCACCGAACTACGTCGAAGACGGGCTGCGGGGCGGGCTTCATCCTCGGCCCTAAAAAAAAAAAATTAACCCATCATACATTTATATATTTACAAAAGGTTTTTAAACGTTTTAAAAAAAACTATTAAACCTTTTTATATATATATATATATGTATACAAAATTATAAAAAATTTATAAATATAGAAAAATGTTGTTTATAAATGAAGAAAAATGTTGTTAAATATTTATATTTTAAAAAAAATTTATTATATATATTAAACTTAAAAAAATTATAAAAAATTATAAAATTTTTATTATACATGAATATATATATATATATATATGTATACAAAATTATAAAAAATTTATAAATATAGAAAAATGTTGTTAAAAATTATAAATGAAGAAAAATGTTGTTAAATATTTATATTTAAAAAAAACGTTTTATTATACATAGTTTATTAGTGGAAACTTAAAAAAAATTATAAAAATTTTTAAATTTTTTTATTATACATGATTTACATATATATATATATATATATGTATACAAAATTATAAAAAATTTATAAATATATAAAAATGTTGTTAAAATTTATAAATGAAGAAAAATTTTGTTAAATATTTATATTTTTAAAAAAAACGTTTTATTATACATAGTTTATTAGTGGAAACTTAAAAAAATTATAAAAAATTTTAAAATTTTTATTATACATGATTTACATATATATATATATATATAATATGTATACAAAATTATAAAAAATTATAAATATAAAAATGTTGTTAAATATTTTAAAAAATTTAAAAATGTTAAAAAATCAAAAAACGTTTTTAAAAATCAAAAAACGTTTTTAAAAAAAAAAAAACGTTTTAAAAAATCAAAAAACGTTTTTTAAAATCAAAAAACGTTTTTAAAATCAAAAAACGTTTTAAAAATCAAAAAATGTTCCAAAAAAAACTAAAACAACAATCCAAACAACAATCCTAACTTATATATCCTAAACTATCCATTCAATCCTAAAATTTTCAATCAAACAACCTAAAATCCGAGATCAACTTCCAAAACCCTAAACAATTGATTAAAAAAAAGGTTTGGGATGATTCTTACATGATTTGGGGTTTGGGGAAGAGATATGAGGGTGAGGAGAGGATTCGCCGGTGAAGAGAGGTGGAGAAAGGCCGGAATCGCCGGAGAGGGGGAGAAATCGCCGGAGTGTTTGTGAGAGAGAGAGGCCGCGGAGATAACGAAGAAGGAAGGAGAAGGGTTTTTATTTCCGAGGATTCCGACGGACACGGGTTCGTCGGTATTCCGTCGGTATAATTAAAATATACCAAATGCCGATTCGCGAAAATTTTCAAGCGGTTTGGTTCTCCCGGGCTAATTGAAATTCCGACGGAACGTGTCCGTCAGTATTTTCCGACGGACACATTCCGTCGGTATATTCCGACGGAATTCCGACGACTTAGTGTTTAGGGTGTTCATTTCAAGTTTCTAAATGCAAAATCCCAATCTTTGATAATATATATAGTATTTGCATAAAGATTTAACAATAAAAATGTTTTATAACACGATTTTACACAACAACATTTTTTGTAGTGTAAGCTTATATAAATATGATTGTATAAGTATATAATGTTAAGATGAGATGTTATGAAAACAATGATATGCATACATAAATATTTTAATGAGTTGTTATATTTGAACGGTTGCGATCTAATACTATACTAAACACTTATTATGTGTTATTTTCATAGTTTTGGCATCTAAATTTATAGATTTTTATGATTGAAACTTTATAGAAAAACATGTCGTCGGTATTTTCCGACGAAATACCGACGACCTTTCCAATTTTCAATGAAACCCGTTGTCGTCGCTATGTCGTCGGTATATTGCGAGGGATTTCCGACGGACCATTAAAAAAAAAAAAAAAAAAACTAATCAGAATCTTCTGAATCTTCATCAAACTCCCCAACCTCGGCTTCCGGCTCTGAATGTACGACAGCATCATGTCCAAACACAGTCAAATTCTCAACGAGTTGAACATTTTCCAAATCTTCAACTGCCTGGGCGTTGCTGGTAGACTCTGGTTGCAATGGTTCATCATCATCAGAAGTTCCATCCACTCGTCCTCTTGGGTTGATTTGCGTTACAGTAACCCATGGATCGTCTCTGTACGTCACCCGAGGGTAACTGATGTAGCACACCTATACATATCAATTATACAAGTATTAGTTCAATATATAACATTAATTAATTATATTGGTAAAAAATTATGAATAGATTGACATACCTGATCAGCTTGCGAACCAAGAATGAAGGGATCATAATATTGAAGTTTCCGCCGCGAATGAACTGATGTAACACCAAACGCATCAATCTTCACTCCTCTATCTGGGGTGGTGTCATACCAATCACAATAGAATACTACACAACGCAATCCAACCATTCCAGGAAATTGGATTTCCAATATTTCTTTTATGTTGCCGTAGTAGACATCGTCACCAGAAGAAGATGAAACACCAGCATCATATGTTGTCTTAGAATGACCTTTCCTTGTGAATGCATATCCTCGCGTACAAAATTTAGGATATGATTTGACCACATAGTTTGGTCCCTGCACAAATTCGCGTATCCAATCATCGAACACAAGACCTCTGGCCAAACCATCATTCACCTATAAAAAAAAAACATATATGATTGCAAAATTAATTAGTTTATATATATTAAATTTAAACTAATCATTTGCATAGGGTAATATGATATATGACTCACATAACTACGAAGCCACGCAGCAAATCCGTTATCTCTAAGTTGTCGAAGCTCATCTTCTGTTGCATGCCTGTGAGTCATACGCAACTCCGCCATATATACACTATATACAAAAATATTATCAATATGAAATAAATTTATTGAATATTAATCTAACAATAAATGAATAAATATTTTTACCTCTCATATTGTAGAACATCTTCACAGTTGGTGAGCAAATATGTTTGCAAATGAGCGTGCTCAGTGTCCGTAAGTCTCCGCTTCGTGAATTTTCCACTAAGTCGTCCTATTTCCTTGAACATGCTTGGGACAGTAACATGATATGTTGCTCTCTCCCCTCTATCATCATGCCGAGCAGGTCTTCGGTGTTTTGTTTGCACTTCTGGTGGAAAATAATTTTCAGCAAAGATTGCAGTTTCTTCATTGATCACCTGTGCCACTATAGATCCTTCCACCCTGCTTTGATTTTTGACCATCTTCTTCAGATGATGCATATAACGCTCAAAAATATACATCCATCTGTACTGCACAGGACCACCAAGTTCCAATTCTCTTGCGAGATGAATAGCAAGATGTTCCATTACATCAAAGAATGATGGAGGAAATATCTTCTCAAGGTTGCACATGCTGACTGGTGCGTTTGTCTTCAAATTATTAATACCCTCTTCAGTCACTACTCTGCTGCATAAGTCGCGGAAAAAAACACTAATCCCTACATAGATAAAAGACATAATTTTCGTAAGTATTAAGTTTTTATAAGCATAATTGTTAAATATAAAAATAAATTAAATTGTAAAAATATAATATACCTGCAATTGCTTCATGAACATTACGTGGCAATAATGCTGAAAAAGCAAACGGAAGGAGGCGCTGCATAATTACATGACAATCATGACTCTTCAAGCCAGTAAACTTTCCTTCGCTTCTATCAACGCAGTTCCCCAAATTTGATGCATATCCGTCAGGAAATTTCACTTTATCTGTAATCCAATCAAAGAACTCTTCTTTTCTAGCACCATCTAGCCGATAAATGGGAAAAGGGGCCGTACCGTTCTCATCAACGTGAAGTTCAGAACGATCACAAATATCGACTAAATCCAACCTTGACTTCAAATTATCCTTCGTTTTACCTTGGATGTTAAGGACTGTGTTCATCAGATTATCGAAGAAGTTCTTCTCAATATGCATGACATCTAAATTATGCCGCAATAGATGACTCTCCCAATATGGCAGATCCCAGAAAATACTCTTTTTGTGCCAGTTATGTAGCTCTCCAACCGCATTGACTCGAATGTTTTCATGTCCACCTACATCTGGCGTCCTTTCTGCATCAAAATACCTAAACTGCTTCAACAAATCTTTCCCACTAACTTCCTCAGGTGGACCATCAAACACCTGCTTGTTCTTCGTAAACGAAGTCTTACTCCTGCGGTATGGATGATCAGGTGGTAGAAATCGTCTGTGACAGTCAAACCAACACGTTTTCCTTCCGTTCTTTAGTTGGAAAGCATCTGTGTCATCTTGACAATATGGACATGATAGCTTCCCATGTGTTGTCCATCCAGATAACATACCATATGCTGGAAAGTCACTTATTGTCCACATAAGTACTGCCCGCATCTGAAAGTTTTCTTTGCGCGAAACATCGTATGTCTCAAAACCATGCGCCCATAGTTGTTGCAACTCATATATTAGTGGTTGAAGAAACACATCTAGTGATCTTTTAGGATGATCTGGCCCGGGGACGAGAATTGAGAGAAACAAAAACTCTCGTCGCATGCACAAGCTCGGCCGTAAGTTGTACGGTGTCACAATAACTGGCCATAGAGAATACTGCCTTCCATGCTTTCCAAATGGGCTGAAACCATCAGTAGATAATCCAAGATAAACATTTCTTCTCTCTTCCGCAAATTCTGGATATGTTGACTGGAAATGTTTCCAAGCCTTTGCATCTGAAGGATGTCTAATCTCACCATTTGTGGAATGCTCTGCATGCCATCTCATTGCTTTTGCTGTGCGCTCACACTGATACAACCTCTTCAATCTTTCCGTCAAAGGCAAATACCACATTCTTTTGAATGGGATCGGAACTCTTCCCCTCGTCTCCTGATAACGAGGTTTCCCACAAAATTTGCATACATTCCGTGTCTCATCCGCTCTCCAGTAGATCATGCAGTTGTCAATACATACATCTATCACTTCATACGGTAGTTGAAGACCTGCAACAAGTTTCTGAACCTCGTAGTATGAACCCGGTGCAAGGTTATCCTCAGGTAGAATACCTTTGACAAAATCAGTAATCGCATCCATACATTCTTCAGCCAAATTATAGTCTGTCTTAATACCCATTAATCTAGTTGCAGATGATAAGACTGAATGACCATCTCTACAATTTTGATACAAAGGTTGTTTTCCTGCATCCAACATGTCAAAAAATCTCCTAGACTCGGGGTTTGGTTCTTCCCCTCTATAATGATCATGTACCATCTGCTCAGTACCTACACCATAATCTATATCCGTTCTAGATTCTTCTAACCTAATATCAGGCTGAGGTTCACTAACAGGCTGAGGTTCGCTAGTACTACCATATTCATAACCAGTTTCCCCATGAAGGTACCAAACTTTATAATTACGTGAAAACCCTTTCATATACAAATGAGTCCAAACATCAAATTCTTTTATAACCTTATTATTATTGCAAGAAGAGCAGGGACATCTTAACATACCACTTTTTGCATCCGGTTGCTGTTGAACAAGCCTCATGAATTCTCCAATCCCTTGAACGTATTCTTCCGTAAGCAAATTGGTGTTCGGATCCAAATGAGGTTTATCCATCCACGAACGATAATAAACTTCTGAAGACATGATTTTCACGGAATTGTTATGACTAAAGAGAATGAAGAGAGAATGAAGTGTGAATGAGTTGAATGAGGAGGGGTTGTATTTATAGGAAATTGCTTACGGACCTCCGACGACTTTCCGACGGAATTCCGACGGATGTAAAGCAGTCCGTCGGAATTCCGTCGGTATTGTCCAATCTCAAACGGCTATACAACGGTCATATATATTTGTCGGCAACGGTCACATGGTTCGTCGGAATTCCGTCGGATAATACCGACGGAATTCCGACGACTTTCCTGTTAATCGGAATGTCGTCGGAAATTCGTCGGTATTACCGACGAATTCCGACGACTACAACGGTTACATTTTTTATCGGAATGTCGTCGAAAAGTCGTCGGAAAATTCCGACGAACCCTATTTCGTCGGAATTCCGTCGGAAATGGCCGACGGAATTCCGACGACTTAGTTTTTTTGGATTTGGTCGGAAATTTGTCAGTATTCCGTCACAAATATCCGACGACCTTGGTGTCCGTCGGAACCTCCGTCGGAATTCGGTGTGTTTTCTTGTAGTGAATTAATCTATTCGGATTTCAGATTTTTATGGTTAGAAATTTAAATCATATTCAGATATTTACAAATTTTGGTTTGGATTTGGTTCGAATCATTGCGGGTTTGGTTCATATTTGAGTTCGCATACCCATTTTAATTATGTATTTTCAACAAAAATCCAAATATACTTAATATTAAAATAAAATATTATCAAACATAAAAATTTTAATAATGTAAGACTAAATATTTAAATTTACATAAAAATTATTTCAATTTAAATATTTGGATGGAGAACGAATAAATATTTTCAATATTTTGAACATTTTCTGTTATTTTTAGATATTTACTTGTGACTATGTTGATAGATTTTAGACATTTTTATATTTTTGAATATCTAATAGATGTGTTACAAAAAAAGAATATCTAATAAATTTAGAATTTAAAATAATTAACATATTTAAATATATAATTTTGATTTATATATTTTTGGTATCCAAAATATTTTAGTTTGGATCAGATTCGGGTCTGGTTATCTGGATATTAAACTTCTAGATCAATCTAAGTACTTAATCAGTTTAAGTTTGTGTTTAATATTGCTTTCAAATCTAGTCCAGTTCGATTCTTTTGATCAAGATGTTTTACCCAGACTTACATCCTTCTATTAATATAAAACAAAATAAAATAAATGTAAAACATATATTCTTGGTCTATTTAACATACATAGTTATTGGAATATATTTTTAAAATACCAATAAAAATGGTTGAGAATCGTGTCAATATTTTCGGGCATGATGCAAAATTGACGTAGTCTAATAAAACAAATAACATGTATTTTCTAATAAAACATTCTTGGTAAATATAATAAAAGCATGATACAATTGAGTGAAAAATGTTAGAGTTGCGTGGAAAATAATTTGATCTCTTCACCCAACACCTGAATTCTATTTTTCAATCGATTTCACGAATTTTCTTTTCTTTTAAAACTTTTATGATTTCCAATTTTTTTCTTTCAATTTGATTATGTTTCTAATTTTTTGATCTGATATGAAAATTTTGTAAAAAACCAACATTTCGCTTAACTAAAGATCTGACTTTGTGTCTCGTATTTTTTTTACATCAATTTCTTTAATTCATAACCAATCACAATTATTTATTGCATTCGTGTATAGAAACTTCAACCATGGCTAAGTTCGGCAAGATACAAAACTTTCAATTTCTAAAAACATTCCCATTCCATCATTTTAGTTGATGTGAATCTTAATCATTTTTTAATTTCTTTTTTTTTTAAATAATATTATTCAGTAGTTATACGGAGAAAACTTCAATTCACTAATACAAAGTTTAAAAAATGCAAAAATTAAAAATGAACTGATTAAAAAAAAATAGTGTAAACACATTAAATTGTCTGCAGTAGAATTAAAAAAATTAGTATGTGAACGTATTAATTGTTAAATGATTGTAAAACTGACACATCACTATATTCAAATTGAAATCGATGTGAGGCTGATACGTGTCGAATCTAACGTGAAATCATTAAACCACAATGCTTCTATACATAGGAGATATGCCATAGATGGATGATGGATGATGGACGATGGATGATGGATGATGGATGTATCGTGGAGGAAACTAACTTGCTAAAATATCTTTTATATACTGCGTTGATTTCGTTGTTTATAATATTATTTTCAAATGAATTGTTCAGCACTTTTATTATATTAGATTACACGTGTCATTTATCTATGCAAGAAGACGAAATGCGTTGTTAAAACGAGTATACATCAACGCGTCCTTTTCGCTTCAAATCAATAGCCAAGAGCTCTTTTCGCTACATATACACGTTTGTGTATCTAAATGTTATAGACTATATAATTACATCTTACCAAATCTTGTATTATCGTTTTTTCATATAAATCTTCTCATTTTTTTGCCTCTTGATTTCAAATCAGGTAATTCAAAAGCTTTTTGTAATCGTATCTTGAATTTCCCTACTAATGTTTTAGTTTATAAGAATCTAATTTAGCCTTTAATTTTTTTAATTAAGATCTTTACGTTATTATAGAATGGGTAAAGACAAGCATCACGAACAAGACAAAGGATTCTTCTCACATCATAATCATCCCGGCCAAGGGTATCCACCGGGAGCTTATCCTCCTCCTCCGCCGGGAGCTTATCCACCACCGCATGGTTACCCTCAGCAAGGGTACCCTCCACAGGGTTACCCTCCGCAGGGCTATCCACCTGCAGCTTATCCACCTCCTCCTGGTGCTTATCCTCCCGCCGGTTACCCTGGTCCTCACCGTCCAGGTTTTTTATTTAATTTAATTTCTGTCTCATGTCTCTTTAATTAACCTCGCCTTGGAATTGAAATGAACAGTTTAGTAGTCCGATCGATTGTGGTTTGTAGTTGTATGTTTTAGATGCAGTTTCATCCCGTCTAGGTCTCAAAATATGCATTTAATTTAAGAAACAAGTGTATATCATTTTCTTTTGCTGGATCTTGCTTGGTTAATCCAAAGAGAATAGCTTCTTAAACCATATCTTGAGGAATATGGATTTAAATTTTGTATATGGTGTACGTGCATAGTCTTCGTTTGTTCTGGTTGGTTCACACGAATCATTTGCACATCTTGTGAATAGGCCTTGGAGGAGGAGTCGGGGGATTGATAGCTGGAGCGGCAACAGCTGCGGCGGCTGCAATGGGAAGTCACCACGCGGGCCATCATGGTGGTTATGGCCACCATCACGGTGGTAAGTACAAGAAAGGGTTTTTCGGTGGAGGAAAGTACAAGCGAGGGAAGCACAGCATGTTTGGAGGGAAGCATAAGCGTGGCAAGCACGGCATGTTTGGAGGCAAACGAGGCAAGCATGGCATGTTCGGACGAAGGAAGTGGAAATGATCATATGAATATGATATTTCGCGATCTCTATGATTTCTCTATATATTATCGTATGTAACAACCTGATATTAAGCTTAATATATGTGCGTGTGTGTTATCTGTTTTTAATGTATCTTTATATATCTATGAAAAGAGTAGCATTAATTTGGTTCGGGTTATGACATATATATTAACGTTTAAAGTTGATTTGTTTGTGGCTGTTTGATTTGTGCCTAAACATTGCTTTTGTATAATGGAACCAAAAGAAATATTATAGTTACAAAATTTTAAAATTGTGGCTGTTTATAGATTTATGGTTCTAAAATTATAACCACAAAATATTTGCAGTAAATTTATGATTATATACCAATGTTTTATAGTGCGAAGAACATGCCTTTTCATCCACAAATAAATTACATTTGTATATATGCATTAAACTAACCAATCTGAAAGTACGATAGAGTAGCCCCCCTTTTCAATGGATTTTGATACATTATATCGATTTAACATTACGTTACAAAATGTTTATCTTGCTTCTGGAAGAGAAGTATGTACTGAACAAAGAGAATACTAGATAAGGATAAAAGATGATTGTGCTAGAGTTTGTAAACGAATAGTCACAGGAAAAGAAAATGGCGAAAATAAAGGCGACGAGGGTGGCGCTAGGGTTTCCATCTCCGTTCACCCATTTCGAGCGTAGATCTGAGCAGCTCTGAAGGAGAGCGGTTTGGGGTTGTAGGTACTCGTCGCAAGTCTTCTGGTAACCAGATCTGGAAGTTGTGGTGCTCAAATAGCAGATCTATAGAGTGTTTTGGTTCCTGAAGTTCATTCTACCTGATCTCATGTATCAGAGTAGCTCTGTGTGGCTTCAATCTTTGATTGGTGTTGGATTGCGAAGATTCCTCTTTCACAATCCGAAAGCTTCAAGAGAGCGTGATGAATCGTCCAAGAAAGAGGAAGGAATCATCTCTCCTCGATGAGCTTAAGGAGTTGGAGTTGGTAGGAGAACGAGAGTTCGTAGACATACCGGAGCTGGAAAATGAGGATCTGATTGAAGAGAACTCAATGAGCATAATAGTCAGATGCCTAAATCCTACGGTCCATAAAGTTGGAGGATTGGTGAAAGCTCTCCCCCTTATTTGGGGTCTAGAAGATATCGTTAAAGGTAGAGGGGTCGGGGAGAACAAGGTCCAATTCTTCCTCCAGCATGAGAGAGACATACAATATATGCTTACAAAAGGACCATGGTTCGTAAATGGATGGATTGTTTCCCTCGACCAATGGTCTCCGAACCCGGGCCCCGAGTTCCTATGTCGCATCCCGTTCTGGATCAGAATCAGAGGAATTCCAGTGCATCTCCTCAAGAAACAAGCAATTGAAGGCATGATGGGGCCACTGGGGAGAGTGGAGAACGTGGAACTTCACGCAAAGAACTCCTCCTCAGTGGAGTATGTGAGAGCACTTGTGTGGATCAATACTGAAGAACCCCTCCAGTTCAAGAGGACCGCAAGGTTCAAGTCAGGGGAGATTGCACTACAAGAAAACATCGGTATTCTGACGGACATTCCGATGGAAAGTGAAATCCTCGGAATATCCCGAGGAATTTCCGAGGAAATTCCGAGGAAACACAAAATTTGGTTTCCTCGGAATTTCCTCGGAATATACCGAGGGAATTCCGAGGAAATACTAATCCGTCGGAATATTCTTATGGAATACCGAAGAAAAACGTATTCCTCGGAAAAAACCAATGAATTCCGAGGATATATTTTAGCCGTTGGGGGATTTTTAAAATTCCGAGAAAATTCCGACGAACTAGCCGTTGGCGTCGGAATTCCGTCGGAATTTCCTCGGGCTGTCGGTAGGATTTCAACTATAAATACAAGCACCCCTCTTCCTCTTCATTCACTCCATATCTTCATCCTCCCTCTTACTCTCTTTACACACGAATTTGATTCATAAAAACCATGTCTTCTTCAAATTATTTTCGTTCTTGGATCGATCGACGTCATTTGGATCCGAACACGAGATTGCTTACGGAAGAATACCAACGAGGTATAACCGAATTCATGGGGTTAGTTCACCGACAACCGGAAGCAAAAACAGGTATGTTAAGATGTCCTTGCTCTAATTGTAAAAATAGAAAGGTTATTAAAGAGTGGGATGTTTGGACTCATCTATATTTGAGTGGGTTTACACGAAGTTAGAAAATTTGGTATCATCATGGGGAAACTGATTATGAACATGGTAGTACTAGCGAACCTCAGCCAGCGGTTAGATTAGAAGAACCAATTAGAACGGATGTAGATTATGGTGTAGGTACTGAGGAGATGGTAAATGATCATTTTAGAGGGGAAGATTTACCCAATGCACAAGCTAGGAGATTTTATGATATGTTGGATGCTGGAAAGCAACCATTGTACGAAGGTTGCAGAGATGGTCATTCAGCTTTATCATCTGCTACAAGATTGATGGGCATTAAAACAGATTATAATTTGGCTGAAGACTGTGTGGATGCGATTGCTGATTTTGTAAAAGGTATTCTACCCGAGGATAATGTAGCTCCTGGTTCATACTACGAGGTTCAGAAACTCGTAGCTGGTCTTGGTTTATCGTATCAGGTAATAGATGTATGCAGCGACAACTGCATGATTTATTGGAGGGCGGATGAACAGCGGGTTACATGCAAATTTTGTGGAAAGCCTCGTTATAAAGATACGAGTGTTTGAGTTCCAGTGCCATATAAAAGGATGTGGTATTTGCCTTTGACGGAAAGGTTGCAGAGGTTGTATCTGTCTGAACGCACAGCGCAACCAATGAGATGGCATGCGGAGCACTCAACAGATGGTGAGATCAGACATCCTTCAGATGCAAAAGCGTGGAAGCATTTCCAATCAAAGTATCCCGACTTTGCGTATGAGAGAAGAAATGTCTACCTTGGATTATGTACTGATGGTTTCAGCCCGTTTGGCAAGAGTGGAAGTCAGTATTCTCTATGGCCCGTCATTCTTACACCATACAACCTACCCCCAAACTTGTTCTTGCGACGAGAGTTTTTGTTTCTCTCGATTCTCGTTCTCGGACCAGAGCATCCTAAGAGATCACTTGATGTGTTTCTTCAGCCACTAATATATGAGTTGCAACAACTATGGGCTCAAGGTGCTGAAACATACGATGTTTCGTGTAAAGAAAACTTTCAAATGCGGGCAATACTAATGTGGACAATAAGTGATTTTCCAGCATATGGTATGTTATCTGGATGAACAACGCATGGAAGGCTATCATGTCCATATTGTCAAGATAACACTGATGCTTTCCAACTAAAACATGGAAGGAAAACGTGTTGGTTTGACTGTCACAGGAGATTCCTACCACCTGATCATCCATATCATAGGAGTAGAAATTTGTTTACGAAGAACAAGAGGGTGTTTGACAGTCCACCTCCGGAAATTTGTGGGAAAGATTTGAAGATACAACTAAGAGATTTTGGTGTAGAAAGGACGCCAGACGTCGGTGGATATGAGCGTTTTCCGGTAGATGCTGTTGGAGACCTACATAACTGGCACAAAAAAAGTATTTTCTGGGAAGAACTTTTTTGACAATCTCATGAACACGATCCTTAATGTTCAAGGTAAAACAAAGGATAATTTGAAGTCAAGACTGGATTTAGTCGATATATGTGCTCGTTCAGAACTTCATGTTGATGAGAATGGTAGGGCTCCTTTTCCCATATACCGACTTGATGCAGAGGGAAAAGATGCGTTCTTTGATTGGATTTCAAACGATGTGGAATTTCCAGACGGTTACGCATCAAATTTGCGTAACTGTATCGACAGAAAGGAAGGAAAGTTTACTGGCTTGAAAAGCCACGATTGCCATGTAATGATGCAGCGCCTCGTTCCGTTTGCCTTTAAGGAACTATTACCACGAAATGTTCATGAAGCAATTGCAGGGATAAGTGGTTTCTTCCGCGATTTATGCACGAGATCAGTGACTCTTGAAGGTATTGAAAATTTGAAGACTAACATAGCCGTGATTCAGTGCAACCTTGAGAAGATATTTCTTCCCTCATTTTTTGATGTTATGGAGCATCTTGTTATTCACCTGACAAGAGAATTGGAACTTGGTGGTCCTGTGCAGTATAGATGGATGTATCTGTATGAGCGGTATATGTTCCATTTGAAGAAGATGGTGAAAAATTTAAGTAGGGTGGAAGGTTCTATAGTCGCACAGATGATCAATGAAGAAACTTCAAACTTTGCCGAGTACTACTTTCCAGCAGAAGTTCAGACCAAAAACAGAAGACCTGCTCGGCATAATGATAGAGGCGAACGGGCAACATATCATGTTACGGTTCCAGACATTTTCACAGACGTTGGACGACTTAGCGGAAAACCAAAGGACCGTCGACTTACTGAGCAGGAGCGCAGTAATTTGCAAACATATTTGCTCACCAACTGAGAAGATGTTCTTCAATATGAGAGGTAAATAAATTAGCTTACAAATTTTTATTTTAACAAGTTGAAATTTAAATCTTAATTAATTACATTATTGTCATCATATGTACAGGATTTTCATGGCAGAAAAGCGGTTCGAATATAGATACGCCACAGAGGACGAGCTAGAAGAAATGAAGCAGAGAGAATTTTCTGGATGGATGTTTACTTATGTGAGTGTTTTAAACAAATTAAAATATCATTTATCACATATTTATACTAATTCACTTTTATTGATATAACATATATATGTGCTATTAATATAGGTGTCTGCTGGTTTGGCCAGAGGTGAAACATTTGACGATTGGATACTCGAGATGGTCGTTGGACCAAAATTTGTTGTGAAGTCATATCCGAGATTTTGTACTCGAGGATATGCATTCACAACTCAGAAGAGGAGACGTTCGAGTACGACTTATGATGCTGGCGTTTGTTCTGCATCAGGAGATGATGTATACTACGGACACATACGT
This sequence comes from Brassica napus, assembly GCF_020379485.1. Taxonomy (NCBI): domain Eukaryota; kingdom Viridiplantae; phylum Streptophyta; class Magnoliopsida; order Brassicales; family Brassicaceae; genus Brassica; species Brassica napus. Next base: position 16,844,313 of record NC_063451.1, read on the forward strand.
GAGATTTTGGAAATCAAGTATTTGGGCATGGTTGGATTGCGCTGTACTGTTTTCTATTGTGATTGGCACGACAACACTCTAGATCGAGGTGTGAGAACAGATGCATTTGGTGTTACATCAGTAAATTCGAGGCGAAAGCTGCAATATTATGATCCTTTCATTCTTGCTTCTCAGGCCGATCAGGTAATTAAATGTTAATTATTTAGAATGATTCATCATCATGTGTATTAATTTATAATTTTACTAATAATTTTTTAAATGTTACAGGTTTGTTATATCAAGTACCCCCGGGTAAGGAACAGAGATGATCCATGGGTTACTGTTACAAGACTCAACCCGAGAGGCCGAGTTCAGGGAAGTTCTGAGCTGGAAGACCCACTACAACCAAGCACATCCGGCAACTTAAGTGCAGCAGAAGATTTAGCTGGAGTTGGCCTTGTAGTCGATTTAACCGACTTCGGAGAGGAAGCCGTCCTTCACGTAGAGGATGAACCAGTGATTGGAGAGTTTCACCAAGATCCAGATTCAGATTCATCTGGTGATGATGACTCGGAAACAGACTAGCATCGACTGTTTTTTTTTTTAATAGATATTCCGACGGAATTCCGAGGAAGATAATGGTTTCCTCGGAATTCCCTCGGAATATTCCGAGGAAATTCCGAGGAAATAGGGTTTTTAAACTGAAAACAACGTTTGGCGGTTTGAATAACACTTATATAACCCTTATTAAGTGTCTTAGACTGATTATGAAGTCAAAAATTTGTTCTTTACCCTATAATAAACACTTTTCCGATTGTATGAACGAAATCCCCAGAACATAAGAGAAACACTTATACACTTTAATGAACGGTAAAGGGAATACTTTCAATTCGTTTTGAAATTTGTTATTTCATGGTTTATGATCATCTATACAAAGAATCCTCAATGGTATACATTACAATTGTATAAGAAATGAAATACGGCAAAAAAAAATTGATGTTTTGAAACCCCAAACACTAGTTCCTCGGTATTTCCTCGGAATATTCCGACGGAATTCCGAGGAAGATAAGGGTTTCCTCAGAATTCCCTCGGAATATTCTGAGGAAATTCCAAGGAAATAGGATTTTTAAACCGAAAACAACGTTTTGCGGTTTGAATAACACTTATATAACCCTTATTAAGTGTCTTAGACTGATTATGAAGTCAAAAATTTGTTCCTTACCCTATAATAAACACTTTTCCGATTGTATGAACGAAATCCCCACAACATAAGAGAAACACTTATACACTTTAATGAACGGTAAAGGGAATACTTTCAATTCGTTTTGAAATTTGTTATTTCATGGTTTATGATCATCTATACAAAGAATCCTCAATGGTATGCATTACAATTGTATAAGAAATGAAATACGGCAAAAAAATTGATGTTTTGAAACTCCAAACACTAGTTCCTCGGTATTTCCTCGGAATATTCCGACGGAATTCCGAGGAAGATAAGGGTTTCCTCGGAATTCCCTCGGAATATTCCGAGGAAATTCCGAGGAAATAGGGTTTTTAAACCGAAAACAACGTTTTGCGGTTTGAATAACACTTATATAACCCTTATTAAGTGGCTTAGACTGATTATGAAGTCAAAAATTTGTTCCTTATCCTATAATAAACACTTTTCCGATTGTATGAACGAAATCCCCACAAAACACTTATACACTTTATAAACGGTAAAGGGAATACTTTCAATTCGTTTTCAAATTTGTTATTTCATGGTTTTTGATCATCTATACAAAGAATCCTCAATGATATGCATTACAATTGTATAAGAAATGAAATACGGCAAAAACAATTGATGTTTTGAAACCCCAAACACTAGTTCCTCGGTATTTCTTCGGAATATTCCGACGGAATTCCGAGGAAGATAAGGGTTTCCTCGGAATTCCCTCGGAATATTCCGAGGAAATTCCGAGGAAATAGGGTTTTTAAACCGAAAACAACGTTTTGCGGTTTGAATAACAATTATATAACCCTTATTAAGAGGGTGTTATTGGTTTCTGCATTTTAATAGATTTGTAAATCCAAAATAAATGTAGTGTTATTGGTTCTATTATTCTTAAAATTCACATTCAAATCCATAGTTATTGGTTTTATGATTTTAAAATAAATTTTAGAATCATGTGTTATTCAATAATAAAGATTTGTGTATGGATTTAATTTGAAACTGGATTTGATTGGATTTGTAACTATTTTTAAGAGTAAAATACAAAGGATCAAATATTGGGTTTAACCTTGTTATTTTGGTTGGATTTGTTTTATATTGTTTTTTTTTCATTCTTTATAGTTTTGTGTCCCAACAAACATCGGTTGATGCATTACTTCAAATTTTATACATTGTTTTTTGCTCATATTAAAACCATGCACTAAGAACATGTCCATACAACATATTGTATAATGCATACGATAATGAAAAAGAGATGCAACGAGAGATGTATTTCATATGAACGTATCCCCAACAATTGTGTGCGACCAGCTTTTGATGCTTAGCAAAATGAAAAAGAGGCAAGAAAGATGATGAATGGTGGAGAAGATGAAGTCGTCGATAAGTTCCGAGAATACTCCGATGAGATTTCTGAAAATATGACAAGTAAATCTGTTTTGTCAGAAATATTTACTTTTGATCCGTTCAAACTTCCGATAACATGGTGAAAAAATAGTTTGATCTGAAATTTCTAAGGAGATGCTATGAAAAATTTGTTCTGACAATCCATGTTTTTGGAAGTTGCAGTCGGAGAACATAATGTTCTCTTGTAGTACTTTATTTAGGTCTAGTTACAAATCCATTGATTTATAACAATTCATTGATTTGATTTTAAAATACTCATATCCGTAATTCTCAAATCTATTTTATTTGATTTGAAAATCACTCGATTTATGGAAGATTTCTAAATATAAGGAGAATTTATAAATCTACTAAACTACCTGAACCAATAACCCCCACTAAGTGTCTTAGACTGATTATGAAGTCAAAAATTTGTTCCTTATCCTATAATAAACACTTTTCCGATTGTATGAACGAAATCCCCACAAAACACTTATACACTTTAATAAACGGTAAAGGGAATACTTTCAATTCGTTTTGAAATTTGTTATTTCATGGTTTATGATCATCTATACAAAGAATCCTCAATGGTATGCATTACAATTGTATAAGAAATGAAATACGGCAAAAAAAATTGATGTTTTGAAACCCCAAACACTAGTTCCTCGGTATTTCCTCAGAATATTCTGACGGAATTCCGACGGATATTTTAGTATCCGTCGGAATTTCCTCGGAATATTTTCATTTAACCGGGCAAATATTTCGCGAAAATTGAAATTAAAATTCCGACGGAATTTCGACGGATAGTATCCGTCGGACCCTAGGTTTTATAACCACGAGCCGCTTCTTCTTCTCTATTTCTCTCTTCTTCCTCAGCGCGGCTCCTCTCTCCTCTCCGGCGATTTCCCCCTGAATTCCGACGATATCTCCGGCGATCTCCCCCTTCTCTTACACAAATCATGTAAGGACCCTACCCCACTCTCTTAGGTTCTATTTGTTAGGTTTTTGCATAGATTTGATAGATTTTTGTTAGGGTGATTGGTTAGGATTGTGATTTGGTTGTATAATAGGTTTAGAATTGTGATTTGGTTGAATAATTTGTTTTGTTGAATTGATTTAGAATTTTTTATAATTTTTTTTATTTTTTTGTATTTATAAAATCGATTTTTGTATATAAATTCGATTTTTGTGTATAAATTAGATTTTTGTATTTTACAAAACGATTTTTGTATATAAAACGATTTTTTGGATTTTACAAAACGTTTTTTGTATATAAATTCGATTTTTTGGATTTTACAAAACATTTTTAATATCTATAAAACTTTTTTTTTGATTAAAAACTATTATTTGGGATTTAAAAAATAAATATATATATATATATATATATTTTATAAATTTCTATATTTATTAAACATTTTTAATATTATTAAAACTATTTTTTGTAATTATTAAACTATTTTTTATTTATTAAAACTATTTTTTGTTTATTATAACTATTTTATATATTTATTAAACATTTTTAATATCTATAAAACTTTTTTTGTGATTAAAAACTATTATTTGGGATTTTAAAAAAAAATTAATTTATATATTTTTATATTTATTAAATATATTTTTTTTAATTTACAGGTCTCATGATGATCAGACCCGGCCTCGACAGCGTCGTGGTCGTGGTGGTACGGGAAGCTAGTCTCCTGATTCTAGCCATTTTTCAGGATTCCCCTCGCCCCACAGCTCCTACCATACATCTCCCTCTGCTGCACCCGCTCCTGCTCCTCTCGCTCCCGCTGCTGCATCCGCTCCTGCTCCTCCGGGTCCTCCGGGAGTGATGAGTGTTGCGAAGTTGGTTCGACAGCCCGGTCGTGACCATCTTCCCTATCTCACTCCGTATCCACATGGACGGATGGTAATTAAACATATTTTTTTTTCTTTAAAATTTGATTCATTATTAACCGTTTGTTCTTTTTATTAGGTTCAACCGATCCGGGAACGGGATCAGCGCATGGATCAACCGTATGATGTACTCGGCCCTCGACAGGGGACACCCGACTTTCACTCACTTCCCTACCGACAAGCAGCATCCGTGGTTTCGTCAGTTTGCGGTAAGTATTCTAATTTTTTACTTATATTTTTAATCTTTAATATAAATTTTCTACTAATTGTGTTTTTTTTTTCAGCAAGAGTTCAACTGGAATTCCGATGAGACGCTCTTTATCTATCACCACTTCGTCCATAAAGTTATGGACAACTATGGGAAGCAGATCCACGAGTGGAAGAAGAAGTGGGAAATCAACAAGGTTTGTTTTTAATTTATTAAACAATTTTTTAAATTTATTAAACGATTTTTTAATTTATTTAACTATTTTCTTTTTTTTTTATTAAAAGGTCCCAAAGTCGATAAACAACACGGTCTGGACGGAGTTGTGTGCGCATTGGGATAAGGAAGAGACGAAAGAAACTTCTTTCACCAACTCCACCAACCGTAGGAGCGACCGTAAAGGAAAGGGCGTCTTCAAGCATAACTTGGGTGCTCAATCTATTGCCTCTCTAAGAGATCGCATGGTAAGTTCAGTCGTTTTTTCTTCAATTATTTAAATTTTGAAATTTTATTTTTTTGTGCATTTCTTCTAATTTCTAATGTTTCTTTAATTTATGTTTTTTTCAAGGCGGAAGAAAATGATGGCGAGCCGGTTGATGATCTCGCCCTAATGAAGAGGGTGTATACCAACAAGAAGACCGGCCAGATTGATGACGGTCTTGTGAGGGAAGTGGTCACCCTGGTCCAAAATCAGGTGCAGGACGAAGTGTCTCAGCTTCAAACCGAGGATGACGCTTCGACGGCTTCGACCAACTTGTCCCGGTTTCGAATCAACGAAATCGTTGAATCCGTAAGTTCTTTTTTTTTTAAGTTTAATTCATTTATTTCTTGATTTAAATTTGGCTATTTTCTATTTCAGTCGGTTCCAAAGAAGAAGGGACGTTTGGTCGGTTTGGGTTGGCGCACCCGGTCGGTTCCTCATTCTTCTGCACCACCGCCCTTTGTTGATCCAGAAGTACTTACGGCTCAGTTGAAGGACAAGGATGATCGCATATCTTTGTTGGAGACCCAGATGGCGGCTCAACAGGCGGGCTATGAGGCACAGAGGAGGCTGAACCAGCAAATGATGGAGATGATGCAGAGGATGTACCCGAACGAGGTGTTCCTGGACGTGCCAGACCCGTAGTTTTTTTTTTTTCCAAAAACTCGGAATGTTTTATTTTTATTTGTGAAACTTTGAATATTTTCGAATTTAAATTTTAATTTTAATTTAAATTTTAACGATTTCAATTTTAATTTTATTTTTATATTTTCGAATTTAAGTTTCAAAAATTTTATTTTTTAAAAAAAAAATTATTTTTTTTTAAATTCCGAGGAACGGGGTCCCTCGGAATATACCGAGGGACATGTTCCTCGGAATATACCGAGGGACATGTTCCTCGGAATATTCCGAGGGAAATGTTCCTCGGAATTTTCCGAGGGACATGTTCCTCGGAATTTTCTGATGAAAATTCTGAGGAACATTTCGTCGGAACTTCCAAGGATTGGACCATCGGAAAATCCATCGAAATATCCCGAGGAAGCTCTCCCTCGGTATATTCCGAGGAGCTTTCCGACGAACAGGTGGTCCTCGGAATTTCCTCGGAAATTTGTTTCCTCGGAATTCCGTCAGAAAATTCCGAGGGATTTCCGAGGAAAAATGAATTTCCGAGGAGTTATTTCCGAGGACTTGTTTCGTCGGTATGTCGTCGGAATAACGTTATTCCGACGACATACCGACGATTTTTTCTCTCAGTATGTCGCTGTTTTCTTGTAGTGATTGTTCCAACAGAGCTAGAGTACGAGAAGCTGATAAAGGTGTGCTTTCTGTGTAAAAGACTAACACACGATCAGCTCTACTGTGATATGCAAGAAGACCTGGCTGTAGACTATTGGGAGTCGAGAGCAAGATCTAGGCAAAATATAAGACTAGAAGCTCGGTCTAGTGTGAGTAGACAAGGAAAGGACGACAATGAGTTAAGAAATGCAGCGAAAGGGGGACATAGAGGTACCATAACATCCAAGTCAGAGCTAGTCCCTCGAAGATCAACTAACTTGTCTAATAGAAGAGGGTTGGAGAGGAAAGGAAACAATGTGGTGGGAGAAACCTCGCAAATTTGGAAACCAAAGAGCTCCCAAAGCGTGCCACTGAAAGGAGTTGGAAGATCAAGGAGTACAGAGGAGTCGCCACACCCAGGGAACAAAAGCACCTCACAAGGAATGATGGGAGCTGGTGCATCGTCTGGAGTAAGCCAGGAGTCTCCATCAGTATTTAGCAGGCTAGGGGACCAGAAGGATATCTCCCCACAGGAGAGACAACTCTCGGGATCGCAGAGAAAGGAAGACAGACCATCCTCATTAGTGTTTGAGAGACTCGGTGGTCATAATTCGAGCTCGTCTATAGAAAGACAAATAGAAGATACAAAGTCAAGTGGGAACAAAAGGAGAAGACTCAGTCGAAGCGATGAAAGGATTCCAAAGAAAGCAAGACTTGGCAGAGAGCGCGAGGAAACACCTTCATCGGTTTTTGAGAGACTAGGATCCAGTGGAAAAGGCTCTGGAAGTAGGGGCTCCGGTGAGAAACATCATTCTGCCTATATGGCAGCCAATGCCCCTAACTGTTCTGCACAGCGGATAGTGTTGGGAGCGGCAAAATTGTTGAAGAAGGGTTGATGGTTGATACCAACCCTTCAACTCCAATATGAGGATATTGAGTTGGAACTGTCAGGGGTTAGAGAATACCCCTACAGTTTGATAACTCCAGGAGATACGCCGGGTGTACTCTCCTGACATAATATTCCTCAGCGAAACAATGAACAGACGTTGGTATCTGGAAGATGTAGTGGAGAAATTGGGCTTCCATGATCTTCGAACAGTGGAGCCGATAGGGAAGAGTGGAGGTCTGGCAGTTCTCCGGAAGGAATCGTGCAAAATTGAGGTCTGTCAGGCTACGAGGAGACTAATGGATCTTAAGGTGAAGTGGAAAGACAAGACGTTCTTCCTGATTGGAGTGTATGGTGAGCCAGTAAAGGGAAGCAGACATGGGATTTGGGAACGGCTGACAAGAATTGGAATACTCAGAAAGGAACCGTGGTTTTTGACGGGAGACTTCAACGAAATGATCGATCAATCTGAGAAGCAAGGCGGGGCTGTAAGGAAAGAGGAGGAGGGAGCAGATTTCAGACAGATGTTGAGCGACTGTGGATTGTGGGAAATCCAACACAAGGGCCACAAGATCTCTTGGCATGGAATTTGAAACAATGATCTTGTACAGTGCATGCTTGATAGATCAATTGCAAATCAAGCCTGGTTGAATCTCTTCCCGCAAGCTACAGCGAGGTACCTCCAGAAAGGATGCTCAGATCACAGCCCAATCATAAACTTTTTAGATGGGGTTGAATGGAGAAGGAGAGCCACGTTTAAGTATGATCAGAGATGGATCAAGAAGGAAGGATTCTCGGACATAGTGAAAAGGAGCTGGAGCAGTGGGGCTGTTGGACAGGCAGGGCTGATGCAGAAGATCTCAAATTGCAGAAAAACCATCTCCAGGTTGAAAAAGACGGCGAAACCGAACTCAGCTATCAGAATCCAAGAGCTCCACCACAGAGTCGATGTTGCATCTCATCGGAATCTCTATATTCCAGGGGAGTTAAGCCAGCTACGACAAGAGCTTAATGATGAATACTATAATGAAGAGATCTTCTGGAAACAGAAGAGTAGGCTCGATTGGCTTAAAGCAGGCGACATGAACACGAGGTTCTTCCATGCTACTACCAAAAACCAAAGAGCGCAGAATCATATTCATAGTTTGGTAGACTCTGATGGGAAAGAATGGTTTGAGGAGAATGATCTAGGACGAGTAGCAGAGGAGTATTTCGGGAACCTGTTTGCATCAGAGGATATTGGAGTTCAGTTGAACGAGTGGGAAGAAATGGCCCCGAAGATTACTCCATCTCAGAACGAAGAACTTCTAAAAGAAGTCACCTTGGAAGAAGTGAGAAGGGCAGTCTTCAAAACAAACCCCTAAAAGTGCCCAGGGCCAGATGGGATGAGTGCTTACTTCTATCAACATTTTTGGGAGTCTGTGGGAGGAGATCTTACTGAGATGGTGAAGGAGTTTTCCCGGTCTAGGAGGTTAGAAGAGGGTATCAATAGAACCAATATCTGTTTGATACCAAAGAAGCTCAACGCCAACAGTCTTGCTGATTTTAGACCGATAAGTCTATGTAATGTGGCCTTCAAGCTAGTTACAAATATCTTGGCTAAAAGACTCAAAAGAATACTCCCGACGATCATCTCAGAAACGCAGGCAGCTTTTATTGAGGGAAGAATCATTCAAGATAATATCCTAGTAGCTCATGAGCTCCTTCATGCTTTAAACTCAAACAACAAATGTGCGGAGGAGTTCATCGCAGTAAAGACGGATATTTCCAAGACGTATGACAGAGTAGAGTTGTCCTTTTTGAGGATGGCTATGAAGACTTTGGGGTTCTCTGAACAATGGTGCGAGCTGATCATGGCATGTGTTACATCAGCTCAGTATCAGGTGCTGATCAACGGAAGGCCTTATGGCGACATTAGACCCTCAAGAGGACTGCGTCAAGGAGACCTGATCTCCCCGTATCTCTTTGTTATCTGTACAGAGATGCTAGTTTAGATGATGAGCAAGGCTGAAGAAAGGGGACACATAACGGGCCTGAAGGTAGCTAGGGGCGCGCCATCGAACTCTCACTTGCTCTATGTGGATGATAGCTTGTTCTATTGTAGAGAAAGCGCAGAGGAACTAGAACACTTGAATCAGATTCTGAGCAGGTACAGCTTAGCCTCGGGACAGAGAATAAACTACCAGAAATCAAGCATCTATTTTGGTAAGAACATCCCGAGGGAGAGAAGAGATCAGATCAAGATAACTTTGGGTATAGATCAAGAAGGTGGAGGAGGTATCTACTTGGGCTTACCTGAGTCTTTTGGCGGATCAAGAGTCTCGATTCAAAGCTATCTAAAGGAACAAATGAGTGAAAGAGTCTAGGGCTGGCAGACTTGTTTTCTATCTCCTGTAGGGAAAGATGTCATGCTAAAGGCGGTTGCTCTTGCTCTCCCCACCTATACGATGTCGTGCTTCTTGCTCCCCAAGACAGTATGCAAGAAGATCATATCAATCATGTCAGGATTTTGGTGGAGGAATAAGAAGGAGACTCAAGGAATATTTTGGAAAAGCTGGGAGCAGCTGAGTAAACCGAAAGCATGTGGAGGGCTTGGTTTCAAAGATATTGAAGCCTTCAACCTAGCACTTCTGGTCAAGCAATTGTGGAGAATGCTGTCTAATAAAGACTCGTTACTTACCAAAGTCTTCAAGAATAGATACTTCGCCAAGACAGACCCTCTCAGTGCAGGTTTGGGATCTAGACCCTCCTATGCTTGGAGAAGCATTCATGCAGCGAAACAATTGATACAGCAAGGGGCTAGGGTCTTGATAGGCAATGGAGAAAACACTAAAGTCTTCCAAGACTTATGGATTGGTCAACAACCGGCGAGGAGAGCAAATGTGGTGCGATGGAATAGAGAAGACTTGAGACCTCGCCTCCATCAGAACCTAAAAGTGAGAGACTTACTGATGAATCAAGGAGAGAATGGAATATGGAGGTGCTAACACGAATCTTCCCTGAGGATGAGGTGCAGAGAATAATGGAGATCAGAACCTGTGGGAGGAACAGTAAGGATATCTACATTTGGGACTACAACAAGACCGGGGCATACACGGTGAAATCAGGGTATTGGGTCCAAATGAATGTTCTTAACAGGACACTGGTTGAAGAGGATCAGCCCAGCTTGGATGACATTTATCAGCTGGCTTGGAGAACTAATACCAGCCCAAAAATTCACCACTTTCTATGGCGTTGCATAAGCAACTCGATCCCAATAGCAGGGAACATGGCATGGCTCGCATGCATATTTCGAAGGAAGCAACATGTTTTAGATGTGGTTATGAAGAAGAAACGATAAATCATGTACTCTTTCAGTGCCCCTTTTGCGCGACTGGTGTGGGCTCTCTCGCCAATACCGGCTCCTCCTGAAGGTATAATGATGCAGTCTTTGTACTCCAATGTGTATCATGTGCTTAGTGTTCAGAAAGCATATCCTAGAGATGATATACAAGCCGACATTGTTCTTTGGCTGTTATGGCGTCTGTGGAAAAATAGAAATGAATTTCTATTTAAAGGGAAGGAATATGAGGCAAGGAGTATCTTAAAGAGAGCAGAGGAGGATGCTGAAGAATGGCAGAGGAAGCAGCAGGCTGAAGTATCTGAGGCTGAGAGACTTGGAGTAAAACGACCCATGATTACTAACCATGTAAGCTCGTGGACTCCTCCTCCTACAAACTGGCTGAAATGTAACAGTGATGGATCATGGCACAAAGATAAAGCCACCAGTGGACTACGTTGGATTTGTAGAGATGAGAATGGTCATGTAATATGGGCAGGGGCGAGATCTGTGATCAAGGCAACATCACCTATTCTTGCAGAGGCAGAAGCGCTTAAATGGGGAGCAGAGACAATGGCAAGCTTTGGCTATAACAACATCATCTTTGAGTCTGATTTGCTAGCTCTGGTCAGGATGATCAATGGGTCTGAGGAGGTCTGGCCGGTCCTGCAACCAACGATAGAGGTGATCCGCTCGACTTTATCACATATTCAGAAATTTGACGTAAGATTTTCTTTGAGAGGTGAAAATAAGGCAGCTGATAGAATAGCAAAGGAGTCATTCACTTTTGTGTCCAGTATTCCTAAGTTATATTCTATAGTGCCAGTGTGGCTGAAGTATCAAGTTAGGTCTGATAATACAATGTATCAAAAAAATGTTGGTGAATGAAAGTATTTGATGAGTCAAAAAAAAAAAGATAAGGATAAACTTATCTGAATCTGATAGCATGGCCAAAACTTTCAATAGAATTAACTGAAATAGCATTTCAGGATTTCAAGATTGCACACGAAAAATGCAGAACCGGACAACTAATGCTTTGGTTAAAACTGCACAAATTTTTCATAGAAATTTAGTTCTCGTTTGTTATATTATTCTGATATGAATTCTCAAACCACTTTAAGTTCGAGTAATACATCACTTTAAGTTCGAATTAGATTAAATTTTGAGACAAAAATAATTGGAGTCTTTTTAAAGTATTAATTGGCAAAGCCCATCGATATTTTGATATAGGTTGCATATCATATTAATGATGGGTAACATAATTAGTTTCTATTCTGAAAAAAAACATAATTAGTTTTATCTATACTAAAATTTACGTTTGTTATATTATGTAGAAAGCGCACAATTTATATGCAAATCTAAGGAAGTGTGAAAATTATAATTTAATAGTACAATGAAAATCAAAGTCAAAATTTATTGTTAAGATTATTAGATAAGTACAAAAATATATTTAATAAATATTTTAATAGATAGTCCGACTTTAAAAAAAATCACATAGAAGTTTTTTTTTTGCCATCTGATGATTTCATTTTATTGCTCAAACGAGCATCAGAGTTAAGGGTACAACACTAACAAGCTCAAGAAGACAAAAGCATACCCTTTAAGACCTTAAAACAGTCTGGTCATACTAAACCCAAAAAAAAACCAAAAACCAAGGACTAAACTCCTTTAAACTTGATTCAAAACAACCAAAATTCTCGCCATGAAGCTCTTCAGGAGTCAATCTATAAAGAGGAAAGCCTCTCCTCATTCTCAAAGAGATCCAAAAGCCAAAAAGGAGCACCAGTAGCTACATAATATTGAGCATATCCACCTTTGATCACACTTTGAGCAATGAGGAAAGCTCCTCTATTAGATGTCTTCTCTTCCTTCAACACTCTCCACTTTTCTAATTTCTCAAATCTTTCCATAATCTGGATGTATTGACATTTGAAGTTAGGCCATGCCTTCGGTCTTAGAATAACCTTTGGAAAGGTAGAGTCATTATGATTCTATTGAGATGATGGAAGTGAAAACATTCCGCAGACCATAAGAGCGCTTGATATTTAGCATCTTCCAATGATATGATATTGGAGAACGCTCGCCTACTATGAATAAGAACCTTTCCTTTGTCATTTCTAACAACCCAGGCAGCTCCGCATCTAGCTTGCGATCTGTTCCAATGAACACCTATGTTCCCTTTTAGCCAACCTTTTGGAGGAACAGACCAGGACTTTGTAACATCCAACCCTGCCTCTTGTTCCTCCTGTTCACGGATCTTTTCATTTTTCTGAGCCATTAACCAAAAATCTGCTTCTTCGAAAATCTTTATCACTAAATCCAACGCAGTCATTTGTTTAGCACCAAAGATGATACCATTTCTATACTTCCAGAGATACCACACAATCCAGGGAATAGCATTTCTTACTTCCTCAGGGATGGTTGCATTTTTCATCATTAAAATCAAGGAATGGAAGTTCGAGAAATGTGATACCTTATGAAAGCCATTCTCTGGATACGGAACATTTACCAACGCCCATACCTGCCTGGCTATAGGGCATTGGAAGATTATGTGATTGATAGACTCGCCTTGGAAACCGCAAGACTGGCAACATGGATCCATTTTAACTCCTCTCTTCACCAGGAGTTCCCCCACCGGAATTGCATTGCTCATAGCTCGCCAAAAGAACGTTTTAATCTTAGGAGCCGTCTGAACTTTCCAAATGGCAGCCTTCAAGACATTAATTGAAGGTTGTGCTTCAGCTTCTCTGATTTCTTCTCTTCTACGCAGATTGTTTATAAACCAGTATCCAGATTTCACCGAATAACTGCCATGCCTATTATGCAGCCAAACCCAATAATCTTCTTCCCCAAAGGCAGTTTTCATGGCCAAAATCCTTTCAATGTCTTCCTCATAAAACAGATCACGAAGCTTCTCCAGATTCCAACAGATGTTCTGATGATCAATAAGATCACTAACCTTCAGCAACAGATCAACAAAAATATTCTTCATGAGAGGAGCTCGTCGCACTTCTCCTTCAATCCAACGATCCACCCATACAGAAACGGTTTGACCATTGCCCACATGCTTTCTCAACCCTTGAATCAAGAGTTCTTTACCAAATTGTATGCTCCACCATGCATAAGAGGGTCCTGATCCGATCCTAGCAGAAAAAAAATCTGAATTTTCAAAGTATCTGCTCTTAAAAACTTTCGCAAACAGTGAGTCGGGATAAGCTAAAATTCTCCAAGCTTGTTTTGCCAATAGGGCTTGGTTGAAGCTCTGAATGTCTTTGAACCCAAAACCCCCTTGCTCTTTAGCCAAACACAATTTAGTCCAACTCAACCAATGCAATTTCCTTTTGTGCTCCAGAGAGTTCCACCAAAAGTCTGCCATTGCTTTAGTAAGATTCTCGCAAGAAATCTTGGTAAGTTTGAAACACGACATTGCATAAACCGGCATTGCCATAGCGACCGCTTTGATCAGAATTTCCTTTCCATCGAGGGACAGCAGTTTCAAAAACCAACCAGATAATCTACCCTTGAGTCTATCATAGATGAAGACTAAGAGCTCCGTTTTAGAACCACTGAAACACTCCGGTAATCCCAAATAAGAACCAGAACCACCTTCTTTTTCAATGCCCGTAATTTCTTTGATCTCAACCTTCAGATTCTCCTTAAGCTTCGCACCAAAAGAGATGGCTGATTTAGAAACATTAACCAGCTGCCCCGTAGCTCTTTCATAAATTTTCAGAATTTCCACCAACTTTCTAGCTTGATCCGGAGAGGCTTTACTGATGAGCAAACAGTCATCAGCGAAAAACAAATGGTGAATCATCGGTCCCTCTTTAGAAAACTGAATACCTTGAAGACTCTCATTCTCAACTGCCTTGTGGATTAAGTGAATGAGGCCCTTTGTACAAAGAACAAAGAGGAACGGAGATAAGGAGTCTCCCTGTCGAAGACATCTTTCAGGATGAATAAGGCCATAAGGAACATCATTGATCAAGGAAGCATAGCTGACTGTAGAGACACAGAACATGATCTTCTCAATCCAGTCTTGCTTAAACCCCAAAGCTGAGAGCAATGCACGCAAGTAGCCCCATTCCACACGGTCAAAAGCCTTCGACATATCAGATTTAATCGCCATAAACTCCTTAGAGACCTTATCATTAGTTCTCAGCGCATGGATAATCTCATGGGCTATAAGAATGTTGTCTGTTATAAGCCTTTCCTCCACAAAAGCTGATTGCGTTGGAGACACAATATCTGGCATAAGCGGTTTCAACCTAGAAACCAGAAGCTTTGATATGATCTTGTAAAGGATTGAGCACAAGCTAATGGGTCTCAAGTCAGACATAAGGATAGGGTCATCAATCTTTGGGATCAAACAAAGATGCGTAAAGTTCCACTCAGCTGGAAACAGACCAGAGGAAAAGAAATCCTTCACCTCCTTGATCACTTGATCACCTACAATTCCCCAATATTTTTGAAAGAATAACCCCGTCATTCCATCAGGACCAGGGGCACTCCCAGGCTTGATTGAGAATACCGCTTCTTTGACTTCTGCATTACTCACATCCTTGGACAAGGACTCATTCATTGTAGGCGTAACCCTAGCAGAGAAACCTTCAAACAGCTCAGAAAATTCTCCAATATTGGCAGACTTGAAAAGGTTAGCAAAGTAAGCAGTGGCAACTTCTCCTTTAGCTTCCTCAGAAAATTGATCTTGACCAAGATCATCCTTTAGCTTAACGATTCTCTTCTTAGCTCTGTTATGTTTGACTGAGGCATGATAATACTTTGTATTCAAGTCCCCTTTAGTTGCCCATTGCTCCTTACATCTTTGTTGCCAATATTCTTCTTCTTCTTTGTAAGCTTTGACAAGCTCTTTTTAAAAAAGGTGATAGTCGTTGTTGAAGCACCTAAAGAAGACTGTTCTCTTTCCAGAGCAAACTGAATTTGATTGATCTTATCACGCGAGTTCAAACACTCTTTCTTCTTCCAATTACTCAAGGATTTTCTACAACACTTCAGTCTCTCCGAAACAGTTGCTTCAAAGTAGGGGTGATTGGTTAACAAGGCTTTCTTGATCTCTTCCTTAACCCCTTTTTTATGAAGAAATCTTCCATCAAAACGAAATTGTCCTCTCCTGGCCAGCGAAACAGCTGAAAGCTTAACTAACACAGGTCTGTGGTCTGAACCTCTTTTGTCCAAAAAAACTTGATTAGAAGCCGGAAACAGCCGATGCCACATTTTGTTTCGAAAACACCTATCCAGCTTAGATTGAATGGATAAGGTCCCTCTATTACCTCCCCAAGTGAAACTATCTCTGGAACTTTGAAGTTCAACCATCTCACCAATTTCAAGCATATCATTAAACGGTAGAAAAGATATAACACTTCTTCTAGGACCTCCTATTTTTTCATCATTGTTTCTGATCTCGTTAAAGTCCCCAAGCATACACCAAGGATCTTTTCTGAAGACTCCAATCTGAGATAGTCTCTCCCACAAATGCGGTCTTTCACTACGAACAGGTTCACCATATACACAAGAAACAAAGAAACTGAGATTTCTAAACTGTACATGAAAATCCAACAGGTTCTTATCAACAAACTTGAAGTCTATATACACCGAGCTTTTCACATCAACGCTAGGCCGCCGCTGTACCCAATAGGATTCACTGTCATGATCCTATCATAGCCTAGCCAGGTTTGAATATCTACCAAAACGTCTCGCTTGTTCTTCATCTCCATCAAAAACAAAATTTATGGGAAATGTTCTTGTCTCATCTCCCATAGTCTTGGAATCACCAGATCTTGTGCACGGCCCAAGCCCTGGCAATTCCAGCTAATCATCGTCATTTAGATATTGGGCGGTCCCTCATTTGGGACCACCAATGGTTTCTTAAACCTTGCAGAGCTTTGAGATGGCTCAACATCATCCTGCGCCTTCCTTTTCGCATCTGACACTACACCTTCTCCAATTTGCACTCCAGAATCTTTATCTGGAATCATGGTAGCTTTACCATTGCCCTTTCGATTAAAAGTACCCGGCCTTCTTCGAGGTCTAGATTTCTTCAAGGGAGTCCCAGACGTACTTGGTTCTGAGAAACCCGTACTAAAACCCGTCGAAACCACCTGAGAGAAAGAAGAACGAAACGGCACTATTTGAGCATTAAGAATTGGCAAATCAGAAGCCACTTTTCCTGATTGTAAGACCCTTGACCCTGCAGCTATCGCCGATGCCATCAACTTCACTGGATTTGAGTTTGGTTTCATCTGAACACTGAAGTCATAAACAATTCCTTTTCCTTTTTCTACATCATTAGTTATCGAAGGAGATGGTTCTAACATCAGGCAAGTCTTTCTCCCAATCGGGTCTTTCTTTAACTCTTCTAGTGATTTCCTCACTCTTTCAGCTCTAGCTTTTTTTTCAGGACCATCCGCAACCATGAGGTACATACACATATCATCAAGAATTTCCTGCGCAATCTTAGGCTTTCCTGAAATAGGATCCAATCCTACAAGGTCTTCAGGGATGAGACCAAACAGAGGGTCAGAAGTAGGAAGACAATCCGAGAAGCCAGTTCCTTTATTTCCAGCTGAAGAAGACTCTACTGCTTTAATCGGATCCACCTGCTCCTTTTTGAAAAAAGGGCATTGGCTTTGCTCATGAGTGAGTCTTTGACAAGTATAACACCTTTTCTGAAGTCTTTCATAGTCGTACAGAATGTTGACCACCTCACCACCAGGAAACGTCACCTTTTTTGATCTCCTGAGAGGTTTTGCAACATTAAACCTGACAAAAACCATGATGTAGTCTTTGGTTTGAGGTTTATCTGGATCGAAAGCCAATTCCACCATCTGGCCTGCAAAGTCTCCAAGGGACCACAGAGCTTTGAAAGTATAGTGATTGATTGGGATGTTCCTCATCTGAACCCACACCATAAAGTATTGGAGATAATCTTCTGGAGGTGTTTCCACCCATCTCTCCAAAACAATCGGCCATAACCGAAACGTATGGACGCCTCTGTTGAGGATATCAAGAAGATCATGTTCATATTTGAAAATGAACTGGAATCTGTCCTTAGAGAGGGCCACACCCCTGACTCTGTCGTATAGTTGCCACTTCATAGGCATCTCGAGAATCAAATCATACATCCTCTGACAAGACGGATTAAGGAGCCTTCCCACCAAGCTCAGCGAGTTCCTTGCTGTAGAATAGTATTCCGGCATGTCCGAGAGGATGAACGGAACATCGTCCTCTTCTTCCAACGATAGATTTAAAATTTCTTTATCAAGATGAGACGACATGACCAGCACTTCAAATCTTGATAATAACATGCAAACCACCAACTTCTACGGTCTTGAAATTTTCTTGATCGAAGAAAACCCTTTAAAAACACGATGAACAAACACTAGAATTTTCTGAAATAAGGTTGGAAACCAGAGAAAATATCTAGAAAAAGGTTACTTTCTTAAAAGGAAACGTATTTAATTAGCCACGTAGCCCCACTATGCTATGAGATGTACAATAGCAAACAGGGAGATAAGCCCAAAAGAGGGAGCCAGCTATTTTACGCCGAGAGAGAATTCCGACTTTTACCATCACATAAATGTTCTGATTTCTGTTTTAGTAAGTAAGATATAATAAATACAAACGTACTAAAGATAATGTATTTTTGTTTGTTAACAGAACCCATACAAAATAAATCATATTTGGTAGCTATTTTGAATTTCTGGAGGATCGATAGCATGGATTGGCTCTGATTTATATGGGATGATAAAGAACAACGTACACATGTCCTTTTTAAAAAGGAATCAGAATGGTTATTAAGGCAACGATATATATACATAAGTTGTTTTTTTGTGCAACAGAGATATATTTCTTTCGTTTCAGTTTAATTGTCGTTGCAAAGTAAAATTTTCATTTAATAAATACTGTTTTAGAATTTAATGCAAAATTTATTAACAATATTTTCCAGTTTACTTTTTTATTTTAGAAATATGCAAAACTACATGTATTTTAATATGTGTACATAAACCTAAAACGACATATAAAATAAAATAGAGAGTATAGAAGTTAGAAATCTAACAAAACACCCTAAGCTGGCTGAACTCTTAGAAGGCTGCTTTGAATTTAGGCCAATCTATGGGTTGTTAGCTGTTTTGTAGTTTCAATTTAGCATAAATTATACTCTCTCTGTTTCCTAATATAAGATGTTTGAGAGAATATTTAATGGTCCAAAATATAAAATATTTAATATTTTAAATTATTTTTACTTTATTGAAAACTGATTAACCAATAATATTTTTTCTACATTATTTATGATGGGTTAACTTATTTAAAATTAATATGTCAATGAAAAGGAATTCGTTGTTTGATAAATTCTAAAATTCATTCAAAAAAAGAGTTTGTGATTATAGAACTTGACTAACAAGTAAAAATGAGTTCAAAAAAAAAAAAAAACTTGACTAACAAGTAAGCTATAAGAAACCAGGCTATGAGTATTGATGGTTTTGTAACGAGCACATAGGGTACTTGATAACAAAGGAGACTGTATATAATAAGAGTATAGTGTCACTATTAATAAATACAGATCATCTGTCTTTGGCTCCTTCTTCCTCTTTTCTAGGTACTTACAGGCGAATCGTAACGATGATATGATCTTCAGCGCATATCAATTGATTTGATAATGGTCTTTAATGCTCTTATTTTCTTTATGTTTTGCATTGAGTTCCCCAAGTTCAGCATGTGTTTTGGGCCTTGGTGAAATCTGGTATGGGTCTTTTAAGTCATGTGGATCGGATCTTAGGATCAGGTTTGGAGCTTGTGAAACCCGGCTCCAATAAATCTCCTCTCGAGGCCGGCGTGTCTTAGGTCGTCGGATGAGGCTTGTTTCAGATATGGTCCAAAATATAAAATAATTTAATATTTTAAGATATTTTAAGTTTGTTCAAAACTGATTAACAAATAATATTTTCTGACATTATTTACAATTGGTTAACTTATTTAAAATTTATATTATTAATAATTAATATTTTCTAAAAAGTTTAATTTCTTAATTATTTGCTTTATTCAAAATATTTTATATTATGAAATGAAAGGAGTATTAGTAATTTTTAGGTTATACGTACAATTAAAGCATTTTTTTTATCAACTGGTAAAACTTAAAGCCAAAGATAGCCTTTACAACCTATTCAATCACCATGTATATAGTTGAATCTAGGAGACAAGTTAAATGCATGATATCTTTGATTTATAACAATTAAGATATAAACACCAGATGTTGTATAAATTTTTTTTTGAAAAAACTACTATATTTACGTATAATTTAAAAAGTATTCAGAGTTACTACGTTGGGAATCTTTAAGCTTTTTTAAGTTTAAGACTATTAAATTTCAATAAACTAAACATTAAAAGGATGAATGTGTACTATACTCCAATAAAAGTGGATGGGTGAGTATGCGGACGGGTGAATATGTCAATCATGCAAGGTAAAATATAAGATTGTTTTTAACATTGATGACATCCCCAAAAGCAACTTTTTAATTTCGAATATGAATTTTAATTTATATACCAAAAATTTTGAATTTTTTTATAAAAAAATTTGAATGGTAAAATTTTAAATTTGAAGTTTTACTAATCAAAATTTTAAAATTTAAAGTTGTGTATTTTCAGTTATTTACAATTATATATCTTTCAAATGGTTAATTTAATAGTTATTATTTTTAGTTCATACAATTTTATATCTTATAAATATTTTATATATGTGAAAGCCCCATAGGTACAATAGTTTGACTGGAAATTTGTTAATGCATATAAGTTAGGAAGTATTATTTTTGTATTTTAGGTAAACAATTGATTAAAATTATGCATATTAATGAAGAAAATATTTACATGATACAAGTGAAATTGTTAGGCGTAAAATTTCTTGAGACGATTCATAGTGGTACAAATATAACTATCATTAGAAGTGAATCTTCGTAAAACATGTAATATTATCTGTTGTAAATTCATATAGAGAAATTGTTAGAAATACCACAAGTTAAGTATCACTTTTTGAAAATACCACCAATAAAAAAATATAATAATATATGCTCTATAAATATTTAGAGTTTAGTATTAAGGGGTTATTTTGGGTTTATAAATGTTTTATAAATATTTTTAAAAATTAACTTAGTGTTATTTTATCTCAAATTTAGGTATTTGTAAAAATAGTCATTTGTTAATGATAAATTTGAAAAGTGGTATCAAACTTGTGCTAGATTTGAAATTTTCCCATTCACATATGTAATATTTATTATAATTCCTAATAAAATAATAAAGCCGTTTTAGAAGAATTTTTATATCTAAAAGTACCGGATTCAATAATGTTTACCTCATTACCTATTTATAACTAACAAAATATTAATAAATATTTTAATCATATCAATTAATCATATATTAGAACATTGCAGAAAATAGTTTACTGAGTAATTATTAATTATTATAATTTTATGTTCATTAACTAATATTTTGTAATAGGTTTTAAATGTATGTTTTATATTTATAAGAGTTAAATGATTTTAGTCAATTTATAGCATTATTGATTGAGGATTACAAAGTAAATAAAAATTATTTTATAATAATATTGAAATTTTGTTATTGGAGATACCAAAATTTTTAAAATATATAACATTAGAGATAAATAAATATATATATATATATATATATATATATATATATATATAATTTGAAGAAAAAACATTAATAGGAGATATCGTTCTTGCATAGCTCAATAGGAGCAACAGGTCATATAACTTTTATTTAAGTTATATATGGATTCTATGTACATCTTGAATTTTGCAGTGATCAGGACAAGTTTATATTGACAGAAAAATTACCTACATTCTAACCCAAGCGAAATATATTTTAATATATTTGAGTTTTTAGATAATATATATTCATAAAATGTGTAAATTTAAGATATGTTTGATGGGCTTATTTTAGTATAGATGCATGATATAGTAATAAATTTTAATCATTTCTAAAAATTAAGAATATATTTTTTGTTTATTTTTTATGGTTCTATTTCGTATGAAGAATATATATCAAAATTTGAAATGCAAATTAAAATTTTATTTTAATGTATATGATATGGTTATATAATTTTATTATGTTGTATTTAAAATTATATTATTTAAAATTTAATTTTTATTTTACAATCTATTTTCAAAGTCTCATTTCAAAATTGTTAAAAATATTTATATTAAAATATGTAAAAAATTAGAAATAGGTAATTATGCTAAGTCTATATGTATTAGTAGTACATGATTTGATCCGTATCATTAGGGTTGACCATTTTATATTTAATGTTAAGTAATATTACCTATTTGAAGATTGTAGTTGTGTTTATATTACAAAATTCTAATAGTAGATGATATTTGGACAACTATAATTATTTTAAATTAAAAATTTTATTCTCTAAAAGATAAATGTGGTTATTTAAATCATCAAATCATATATTTATTATATAAAGAAAAATAATATTTTGTATTGATTGTTGCTTGTTAAATATTATACTAGTTGATTATTAGAATATCTACCAAAGCAACCTTATAACTTTAAATATATTATTTTGTACATTGTAAAAGAACCTTAAAACTTTTAATTTAAAAACGGTTCAAAATCTTATTTTTGAGGTTCTTTACTTTTAACTTTTATACTTATGTTTCTTCCAATAATTTTGTCAACTTTTTAGTTTTATATTTTTAATCCTTATAATTCCAACATCTCATAAAAAATTACATATATTTTATTATTTAACTATCATAAATAAAGGTAGTTATGTTATTATATAAATATTAGTAATACATGATTTGATCCATATCATTAGGGTTGACTATTTATATTTGATTTTACGTAATATTATCTATTTGAAGATTGTAGTTATGTTTATATTACAAAATTCTAATACTAGATGATTTTTTGGACAAATATAACTATTTTAAATTAAAAATATTTATTCTATAAAGATAAATGTTTTGTTATTTAAATCATCAAATCATTTATTTATTATATAAATCTCTATAATATTATTTGAGAAGTCAGCTTTCTACGTGCCACGCCCACATTAAGTCTCACGGTGGTTGATTACTATGACACCTTTAATGAATCAAATATATCCAATTATCATTATTAAATATTTATTTTATTTTCTTTTTTCATTTTTTTTATTTTGGTTTCCTTTTTCAAATAACCTATATAATAAAGAAAATTTATAAATTTTAAAAACGAAATTTTTTTTATATATAGTGTAATTCATAATAAGAAAAGTTTACAAAATAATCTTGATTTTAAAGTAAAGAAATAATCTTCCTTTTTTAAAACTAATCTTAAACAACATCTTATATATTAAAACAGAAGTCACAAACTTGATTCATGTGTGATTTGTTTTTAAATGGACCTTTAGAAAATTATGTATCATTTATTTCATATTAATATTTTCTTACTTACGTCTATAACTAACGGCTATATACAAACATATTTTGCCATCATTAATGATTCACACACGGTGACCTGGGCTTACGATCATTGTATAATGGGCTTAGGATAATTTAATTTAAATTTATCGACTCATTGCTTTATAATTATGATCAACCTCGAGAACTTTAAACCCATCTATGACTAGATTTTAGTAGTCAAATGGAATGTTTATCTTTAATCTATTCTATTAAAATCGAAATCATAATTTTTTTCATGTGTAATTTTTTAATTTCGATCATCCTTTAGCAATTTTATTACATGTATTTTATTAAAACTAATAACACATAAAATCTTTGAACTAATTTAATCATAATATATTATGATATCTTTTCATTTCAAATATAAAAGTATATATTTAAAAATCTAACAAATCTGTTTGAAAAGATTTAAACAAGATCTTAATTATCAAAAATCATATGTAAATATTTTCAGTAATTTTGTAATTAGTTTGAAATATTGTTATACAATAATATATTCAGTCATCATTTATAAAATGAAAAATAAAAAAAATGTTATTCTATTATTTATTGAGCTAAATATGGTAAAATTATATTAAATTAATAAATTTATATATAATTTATTTTTGTAATTATAGATATTTATTTTTAGAAATACAATATATTGGTAGGACGGATTAACATTAGAAAACTATATAATACATGTATAAAAATTAACATTTATTTTATTAAAGCTAATATAATCAATCATGTTAAAATAAAATTTTTATATTGAACTAAAATGATAAATTAATATTAAATGATTAATTTATAAATTTTAATTTTCATAATTTAGAATATTCATGTTAAAAATGACACATTAGCAAACTATATAATACATGTATAAAATTAAGATTTTTCTATATACAATAATATTATCTAAAATAAATAAAAGTAAAATATATTGCTAAAAAGAAATCCAGCTTTGAAAGGCGGATCAGAAATTAGAATAAATTAAAATACAAAATAATTTTCAAATATGTTGTTTCTTGCAAATAGTAATTTGTTTAAGAATTAAATGCAAATACAATAAGATAAATATATAATAAGAATCAATAAGTACATACGACGGTTTTAACTACAACATATAAACTATACAATTACTAAATATTGTATCTAAAATAGTTATATAAACATTTAAATATATGATTAACTTTTAAAAAAGGTATACTACTAATGATCTAAAATAAATATCTACGTATATAAAACTAAAAACAAACACACGTGCGCGGATCGAGATCTAGTAATATATATTTTAAAAGTATTAAGCATTTTATTTAAATCAATCTATTTCTCAAATTATTATAAAAGAATTTAAATAACATAAACTAAGATATCATTAATGAATAAATTTAATATAATCTTTTTGTTTTATATTTCCTTTTATATTTTTCAAATAAAATATATGACAAAGAAAATATTTATAAAACCTAAAACGAATTTGTTTTTTATATTTAATGTGATTTCATAAAAAGGCAAGTTGAGAAAAATAATCTTGATATTAAAGTTAAGAATTAATCTTTCTTTTTAGAATGTATCAATTATGTTTTTATGCAATTTTGTACCTATCATCACTTTATTTTTATAATTTTATTTTTGAAAATTAACATATATTAAACTACTAAATCCTATAAAATTAACATAGTGCTTGGGCTATTTACAAATAGCCAATTTATAAATATATATACACATCTAAGATGAAAACCAAACTAATGCAACGAATACAATAAATATGATTTGGTTGAATTAGATTAGAAATAGTTATACTAAATTTGACGTAATATATGTAACATAATATACCCACAAATGAGTAACTAGACCAATCCAATTTTTTTAATAGAAATTCAAACATTAAATAAAAAATAATATATTTTCATTTATAGTAATATTTTTATGCATATAAATTATAGACGACTCAAAATATTACTAAATAAATACGAAATTCTCAAATAATATTATAATATATTAACCAACTATTACAATTAAGTATAATTGTTATGTTTATTTATAGAACTTTGAATCGATCAACACTTTAGTTTACTTTTACTGTTTGATTCTCAAAACAACATATATTAAATTATACATAATCTTACTGAAATATATATACAAATCTAAGACAAAAGTCAAACTACATGAAAATAACAAACCTAATCAAAATTTTAATATGTATACTAAAAATATCTTAGTTGAATCGAAAAAGTAAATGTTATCTAATATATCCAAAATTATACGTCTAATTAAAATAATATAATGTTATTTAAAATAAACCATGTATATTAATTACAATATAAATAACAGAATAATTAAAAATTAAAAATAAATTATTAATGAATTATTATAATGTAAATCAATTATTATAATATATTTATTTTATAAATATTTATACTCGTGCATGAGCACGGAAAAATCATCTAGTAAAATTATTATTTGTATTGATGGTTGTTTCTTAAAAATTATTCTTGTTGATTATTAGAGTATCTATCAAAACAACCTTATAACTTTAAATATATTATTTTGTGTATTCTAAAAAGAACCTTAAAACTTTTAATTTAAAATTTTGAACAAGGAAACTTCTTATATAAGGTTTCACGGTTCAAAATGTTTTTTTGAGGTCTTTACTTTTAAATTTTTATACTTATGTTTCTTCCAAATAATTTTGCTAAATTTTTTATTTTGTCATTTTAATCTTTATAATTCAATATCTAATCAAAATTTACATATATATTTTATTATTTAACTATCATAAATAAATTTAGAATATGAAAATAATACTAAAATTTATGTATGTTTGATTTTAATTTACAAGATCTCCAAAAGTTATCCACATAATTTTGACTTAATCTAAAGTCATTGTTGTTAATGAATTCATCAAATTATTCTTTCATGTACCGATTGAATAATTACATAAATAATCTTATGAACAATAAATTATTGTAGATTCTTTATTTATTATAAAAATTGTATGATTCTAACTAATTTTAATAAATAGTAAAAGTGTAAAATATATAAAATATATAAATTTAAAGTTTAGTATAAAATTTTTCTTTTCGAGATGATATCGAAACCTTATATTTTAAATTTTACCAAACTTAAAAATAAAATTTCCTTTGAAGATGCTCTTAGAAAGTTGTAATGGAAATTTTTATTAAGATTTATTTGCTTTGTCAAATCATTTATACTTGGATCTAAAACAAAACTAAAAAAAATATCATGAGATTCAGTATTTAATATTATTTGGAATAATATTTTATTAATGTATTATTTGAAACATGTTTAATTGGTATAATCTTATTTTATAATTACCTTTAGTTTTTTTATGAGATTCAGTCTTTTTTGATGAATAAAAACCTTTTTTTTTTGTTTAACTTTTGATATAATCATGTTTTACTAATACTTATAGATTGAAAACAGAAATCATAAACGGGGTATAGTCTATTAGACTACTACTATATAACGAGTTTTTTTTTGTTTGTAAAAACTACTATATAACGAGTTATTTCAGTCCCTTTGTTTATCAACTATTTTTCGTGTATTCCCATGTTTTCCATGTTTTTAATAAAAACTTTGTTTTCCATGTTTTACTCAGTTTTCCACTATGTCCAACCGAACGACTAATGCGTAAATACCAGTTGTCCCGTGTCTAAGAATGCATATGCACCCATCTAACTATATAGGTGGTCTCAAATTTATTTACTTAAATGGGGAACGTACCTCTTGATCAACTGTTCCTAGATGAAGTGCGCGTTTTACGTTCATGAAAACTAGATCGACGTCAATAATATCTACATTCATCTGCGTATAAAAAGCATTATAGAGCTAAATATAACACGATTTCTTATACGCTAATGTCTTCTTGCCAATTGAAATAGCATATATATGTGTAATTCTGCCTACAAATAAAATAAACAGCTAGGTGTACTTTGTCATAAAGTATAAATGCGTAGCCAGTTTGTGTTCTTGTATGGTTGGGTAAATGTAAAAAACCACGTCCATGCAAAGTCAGCTAAACAAAAAGAGTAATAAAGTTGAAACAGAAATAAATGTGAGGGAAAAAATGTCAAGACGGTGACGAAATTGTTTGTAAGAAAGTAACTTTATCAGTATTTTCCTAAATAGATAGAGAAAGTATTTCAAAGAAAAGAAATAGCTTTTGGTTTCGAAGAGAAGGATATTGAAGCAAACTTGTTACGCTCCAAATGGTGTATAAATACACATGATTATAGCACTACTCCGCTATGAGTCAGATAACAAACAAACCTTCCCATAGAAAAAGAAAACCACATACAAAATCAGCCACAACTTTTTCAATAATGGCGAACGAAAACTCGAGCTTCCAAGAATTAGCCATAGGAACTACGGTTAGCTTCAAAAGGGGGAGTACCGGAGAGCGGTTTCATGGATCGGTCTTCTATTTTAGCCCACAATTAAATGGTTCCCTTTTTGGAATCCAGAACGGTATGTTCAATATATATTAACTCTATGAGTAATGAATTAGGATTTCTACTTGTGTTTTCCGTAGAGAGAGTAGTGGTGGATTTTTGAAAATTTAAGATTTTAGATTGAAAATATCTTAGAACCTGATTTATTTTCTGGTTAACTTGTCAGCAAAATTTGAAAGAGGATTTCTACTTTCGTTTGTTAATTTTCTGTTTAGTTTTATGTTGTTGTGACTCAAATGATTTTTGTATGGGGTCTTTTACAGTAGGTGTGTGGAGGGTGGATGGAAGATATGAACGTATCTCAGGGTTTAACCACTTCAATCTAAACGACATCACGGTCCGTATTATAAAAAACTTCAAATTTACATATGTCCTGTCAATATTAAATTGTTTTCTTGGTTGTAACCAGGAGTTGCAAGTGAATGTAGTTCCTAGGCAAAACCCCAACACTCAGGTAAACTTGGAGTCTTTCAACTATAACTAAAATAGTCAATCGTATATATGCAATATGAAGATCTTAAACAAAGGGATACAATTATGGTGTTCTTTAAATGTCTTTCTTTCTCAGGATGCTCAAAACAATAATAATAATGATGGATCTTCATCCAAGTCAATTGAGAGCAAAATGGGAGCCCTCCGCCTTGATCCACCTTCGAAGTGACTTGTTTACACACAATTACATTTCTCTGAGTTGTTTTCCATAAACATACATATATGAACCATATCAACCAGATAAATAGTTTAAAAACGTCCATTACTACAATACATAGATAATCTAGTAAGATTGTCTGCTTTGATTTTAATTAATTAATTAATAAATGTATTACTCTTCGGTTAATGAAGGTATTTTTCTCTGTTTCTTTTTCCTTTTCCTTTTCTTGGTGAATGTTTCATCTAAAAGAACAAACGAGCACATCACACACTCACAAACATTTATAGAACTAGGCATTCTAACCAAACTGTAATTATCAATGTGAAGGAAAGTTTAGTTCTAAACCGATGAGTATTTTGCTAAACCAAGTCGAATTTAATCTGACCGGATTACTTAACAGATAACTCAGCAATCTATTCTGAAAATAATAACAATATATATGATTGAATATTTGATTTATCTTCTATGAAAATCAAACGAACAAAAAATTGGTTACGATTCGGTGAAAACATCAGTTACTAAATAACCTAAAAACCTGACGTCAGAGAACCAATCCAAACTGATTATGAAGTATTTCATCATCTCGGGCCCTTATCTATTAAGAAATAGGGGGATAACGGATTGGGTCAGGGGCGGTCGCACCGCTCGTCCCCTATCTAAGCCGGCCCTGCATCGGATTACTCTCATTACCATCTCTGCTTTGAATTCTCGCTATAATCCGCTACCTCAATCTCACCACCACCACTAAAGATTATTGTTTCGTTTATCATTTACCTTTTGTAGGTTTTAATTCTTTTTCTGTTCACTTGGTTTAGCTTTTTTTAACACATACTTTCACTAAAAGGCAATTGCTAATGAGCTGCAGAAACAGAGAGTGCCATACAGAGAGCTGCTTTTGCTAAAGAGTCAGCCTTTTGCTAAAGAGTCAGCCTGAGCATTCAACATCTGGGAACGAAATTGGAACATAAAAAGGAGAACGAAGAAGATAGCTTTATCTACAAATAACATTTGTTGGTGTCCTTTGGTTATTGAATCTTACTTAATTTACTCAAGTGATTGGATGCACTACTATGGTGATTAGGTAATCCAATGTAATATTTTTTCATATAAGAAGTAAGAAGCATCCTATATTATAGGTTATGTATTGTTGAACTTTGTTATCTTGGTACGAATTGTAACTAAATATTTTAAAATTATTCTTTAACCGAGCAAGTTGAAGCTAAACATAAATATATGTTGGGTTTGAGTTTTTACAATTACTAAGGTCTAATACAAAAATCACAATCATTTAAACATTTTTTTCTAAAGCAATAACAAAAAAACGGTGCACTACTAGTAATTACCTCTGAGACTACACGGCTAATGGGTACTCTCCGTGGCTCCGGTCGGCGTACAAAATCGCCCGCCCAAACCTCCTACCTATTATACGACTTGATACACACGTCATAGTTGATGAAGACAGCCCATAATCATCCTAGGCCGAACTGGGCCTCAAAACGGCCGATAAAGTATACCAAATCCAACTACATTGCGAGGCTTAGTTTTACGGTTAGGGTTAAGTCACCACCAGGTCCTCCGCCTTTTGCCTCAACCCTAGTATTACCCGAGCTTACGACCAGTGGCGGAGGGAGAGAGGGTACCGGGGGCAGCTGCCCCCTATGAAATTCTTACTTTTTTGTATATTTTTTTGATTATTCAGAATTTATATGGTTAAGTGGGTAAAATTTCTTCTACTGCCCCCTATGAATTGAAGTTCAAATTTTACTTTGCTCCCTATGAAAGTTTGGTCTGGCTCCACCACTTACGACATGGTCTTCTGCCTCATGGCGGCAATTTTCCCGTAGATGTGTGAATATATTCTACCGGTTTAGCTCACATAGAACAGCTTCGCATGTTAAATACTGTAGGTAACAACATATAATAATTATTTAGCAAAAAAAAAAGGATAATTTGAAAAATACTCTAATTATGTTTTAAATTTTGAAAAATACATTTCCGTTTTTCCATTTTTGAAAAGTACACTTTCTTGTATGTGATAAGGATTTTTTACCCTAATTTAAGTTCTAGTTTATAAATTTATTAATTAATTCAAAATTTGAAAATAGTATTATAATTAAACTAATAGAAATAAAGTTATTATATTAATAGTTTTATTGTTTTCAACTATTATTCGTGACTTTTGCTAGTATTTCTATTGTTGAAGTTACTGCCACTTAGTATTTTTATGACAGAGGATGATAAATGACTTGAATCTCTTTTCTCTGTCTGTTCATCCATTTTTACATCATTAAAGTACACAATTTCACGTTATAAAAACGGTCAAAAATTATGATAAGGGTTCCTATGCGCTCCCTGTGCTTTAAGTTCGCAAAAGATCATTTCTTCTAAAAATCTGTCTTGTCTTAATCCAAACTGAAATTTACAGTAAATAATAAATTGTGATAAAGAGAGAAGAAATACATTGAGGCACTATTTGATTCTCAGACCTTTGTTTTTTTATCTGGGTCGTTTCATATGTGTATATCGTATGTGAGTATAACAAAACAAAAACACGCTTCTTGGGCAAAAGAAGAGATCATTTAGCTATTTAGTAAATAAGTTGTATGCATCATTAACAAATTGTTTTTGTTAATTAAAGTATCCTATGGAAAGGGATATGGTTAAATTGTGATGATATATGCTGTAACGTTTGTTTAGAAAATTGTGAGTGACAATTATCTACTATATTGTTGTAATATATTAGATATAAGAGTATTTTTTGAAAAGGAAAAAATAAAAAATTGATTGTTGATAAAATTTTAAACGTACTGTTTTATGTTTAAAATTAAAATTATTAGTTAAGATATCAGATAAGTATAAACATTAAAATTGGATAGTTTAGTCATTTTACTTATAAATAAATGTAGTTTTCAAAAAAAAAATTAGATATGGTGTAGTTTTCAAAATATAATCTCATCTAAAGTTATTTTTCCTAATAAACATATAATAATTATTTAAGTCGAGCATTTTAAGTTAGCCGAAATCAAATCAGAAAACAATATAATGTTATGAATATTAATGTGTATGTTCATCATAGGTCCATAAGCCCATGTTATAGAAGGTTCTAAACCCTAACTTTGTATTCCTATATAAGGTATCGTCTACGACTAATAATAAGATTAACATGTTTCCTCTTTCTCTTTATTCACAACACGTTATCAGCACGAAACCCTAGCGTTGAGCAAAACCCAAAACCCTAGTCACTTAAACAAACCAACCCGTGTCTTTGTGCTCCGTCGATCTCACGTTTACGACCTTGATTTGTTCTCAAATCGAACTGATGATGTTTCGTCCTTCCTTCGTTACTTATCTTCAATCATCAAGCCAATCTAATGAGAGGAAAGCCAGATCTCTACAAAAATTTATTCGATGGCATCCTCCGGCGTGGCATCTCTAACCTTCTTTGTTGTTGATCAAGATAAGTATCCTATAATTATTATATCTCACGCTTGACATTGGTTTGGAGTGGTTTAAATAAATTCATTGCCTTAGAGTTCTCATCATGCTTATTACTTGTATTTATAAAATCGTGTCTCGACTTACTATGTGCTTTAATTACTATATACTAGAGAGTTCTAATCATGCTTATTCATAATTTGAACAATCGTAAGTTGTCTTGACTTAAATATTTCTCACTGCCATAGCTATTATTAACATTGTTCTATATGTGACTGCATCCCATAGCTTTTATTACTATTGTTCGTTACTGCTGCACATTGTTCAATGTTTAATATCTCAATCATATTATTGACCTATGAATATTTGACACATGACTGTTAGACTAATAACACAATTGTTTGTTGGTATAGATGGTGACTTGTAAAAAACATTTTTACACCTTCATCTTGACTTATCTCTAATAATAACATATTCATTATACTTTACTTAATGATAGTATGTGTTAGATTAAGAAAAAAAAAACATTAACTTGTTTGAGATCATTAAAAAAGAACATTAACTTGTTTGAGATCATTTGCGAGCATATTAATTGTGTAACTGGTATCCGCTATTGACCATCTTGTGCTTTTGACAAATCTTGTATGATTTATATCAATGTGTTTTTATTACTAACAATAATGGCTATGACTTATGGTTATAAGAAAAATCTCAAATGAATTAGGATTAACAGATGAGATACATTGGAGATGATATTTGAAGAATGCAGACAACATTATCTCATCCCCCATATACGCTGCAATTCTCCTTTCGAGATAAGTATTATTTTCCTATCATGCTTATCATCACTTTATGGTCAACTAAAGTTTAGTTAGAGAGATTAATTTGTGCATATCATCTGATTTTTATTTGAGTGCTTGAAAAACTAGTCAATACAGAGATGATTAATGGCATGATAGTAAAAAGCTAGTAAAATAAGATAACTACTATATGTGTATTCTTTATTTAATAGTATAAAAGATGCTTAAGATAATACATATCTCTATGATTTGAACATACATTACTATTATATTTTATTACCATTTATATATGTTGGTTTTAAGTTTAAAACTTGGCTTTAAAAAAATCCATAAATTTTGGAAAACAATCCAAACAAAAGTGTAATCACCAGAATGTGATTATTTAAAACATTATTTATTTGCATCTAAAAATTACAAGACTTAAAGTCTGTAATATATCTCAATTATGTTGGATGTTAATTTTAAAAGTAAAAGATTTTGAATAAAATTTTAATGATGCATAAATATGAGAAAATATATATTTTTCAAGTAATGTTGTCTACTAGACACATGATTGAGAAAATAAATATGGTAATAACGAAGAGATATAATTCAATCATCTAAAGATGAAAAAAAAAATTATTGTGAGTACAATGTCTTGTAGTATCGACAATATTTGAAGCTCTAGAAGAGCAGATACATGTATGCAGATGAGAACCAGAGCCGGTCTTGGAGGGAAGCCAATGAAGCTTGTGCTTCCAGCCACCAAATATTATCATCCTAAACGGCCACATTTGAACAGAAAGTTCTTAGTAGCCCAGCGGTTGGGTGGTTGTTGTAACCTGTTACAGGTTGCGGGTTCGAGGGACTTCAGCCACATTTTTTAAATTGGCTTCTAGCCATATAATAACTAGGACCGGCTCTGATGAGAACAAAACTTATATTTTCCTAATTCTCAAAGATCAAAAGGATCTAAGATATAACACATGACCTTAAGTTGTGTATGTTGTTGATTTTTAGTTGAGATTCAATTCGAGATTGACAAAAATGTAGTGTTTTCATCTCGAGGGGGAGAATTAGAGAATCTCACATCCCTAGTAAGTGGAACATCCAGAAGTATGTTCACACTGGAAATAGACTTGGGGAGTCATTTTTATAAAAATAAAACAAGGGATTTTACATCTAACTCATATTGAGAGAATAAGTAACGAGAGATGTTGAATACCTTCAATCATAAGTATTACCCAAGGCACTATTGTACTGTACTACACAATGATTAGAAAATGAAGATAAATTTAATAGTAAACCAGAAGTTTACTGAAAGTGTAATGTTTGGCAAACCGGTTATGCCATCTCGGTTTAGTAATGATGCGAAAGATAATTATATGGACATTCGTTGAAGAACCAGAGGATTCTTACGAATGATCTCCTATTTGTTGCTTGTTTACAAGGCAATATAAGAATACAGTTTTCACCGGTCAATTAGATTTTAAATCTATCTATACAAGGAGATGTTTGTGGGCTTGATCACCCACTGGTGGACTGATCATCCACCATATGCTGATATTTAATGCATCGACAAGAAAGTCGTATGTATCCTTGTCATAGATGCGAATCTTGATATTTGCGAGACTAATTGGTAATATTGGTGAATCACAAGCCTTTGATGATCATTTTATGCATGTGAGGATACATGATGAACATCTTGTAGCTAATGTTCATACATAAGATGCAGCAACATTGATTCGCATAATGCCAAAGAGTAATTAAGAACTCTCCCCATCGAACTGGTTTTGGGTCAGGAATCAAAGATCCCCATCTAGAAAATTTGGATAAGTTGTTTGTTCCACCACAACCGCTAAAAGATGGGGCCTCAAAGGAGGTTATGGATATGTTGGATATGATCTTCATTGATGATAAAATCTAAGATTTATTTAAAGACTCAAAGTTAGTCTATCCAACATTAGGGGGAGAAAATAAACAGCTGTAGAATGAATGAAATGAAATGAATTATCATTGATCCTCGGACTAAAGATCGAGAATAGAAGTCCAAAATGAATGTATAGAGATAATTCTATTACAAAGATTAGCATATGAGTTGCCAGACTCATTTACTGATCCTAAGAAAGTGATTAAGTCACACGTATCAGCTGTAAATGCTCCAATTAAAATGGATGTCCCAGAAAGACAAAATCAAACTGCTAATGAGTCTAAAGAGCGCTTGAAGCGTGAAAGACCTATCGGTTCCAAATAAAATAATCCTCGGAAAATAAAAGGAGCATGAATAAGAACGATAGAATCGAGAAATGAAATATTAAGGATCTCGAAAAGAGATAAAAAACATGACAAGAAAGAAATTCAGGTACCTGAGAATAAAGAAATCTCAAATAGCTATGTCATGTCTGGAACGATATGGAACCGATACCAAATCGACGTCGTAAATACTTATGCATGCAATGTAGCAGTTGATGAAAATGAGGATCATGAACCATCTATTGGAAAGTGTACACAAAGAAAATGATAGGCCAAAATGGAAATAAGCAATAGATGAATGATTAAATCTCTTGGAAAGAGAAGAGTATTCAGACCGATAGTCCGTACACCTAATGGTGTAAAACCAGTGGCAAGCAAATGGGTCTTTATGTGAAAGAATGAATGAGATTGTGAAAAAAATGGTGAGATGCAAAAGAGTAGTTGCACAAGAGTTTTCACAAAGACTTGTAATCGTTATAAGAAACACATCATGTGGTGGAAGCATCAGCTTTCAAGTTTCTTTAGTGTGGCAAGAATTGAAAACCACTGGATATGACAATTATGTCAATGAGCCAAAAGGTATAAACCACTGGATTTGGACTGCTAGAAGCAGTAAATGCTAGTTCTCGAGAGCATTACCGCGCGAGTATATTGAGCATATAAAAGAAATAATTCTTGGTCATGAAGTACCATAATATTGGAAATTTATTGATCTCTTTCATGATTGAAAGATGTGATTTTGTATGACAAGAAGAATGGTCATACTAGTAAATTTTATAAGAGGAAGAATAACTCGTATGTACAAGTATGTACAATATGAATGTTTAAAAGATTGTCTATAAAAACAAAATTTGGATATGGAATCCAAATAGACCAAAATATGATATTTTGTACGAACCATAAGTCCAATGGTCTAAGAGATTATCTGAAAATCAAACGAGTTTATTGACTAAGGATATGCTTATAGCAATTCCTAAAAGGATGATATATATGATGAGAATACATCTCCCAAAGATTATGCTTTCAGGGGGAGAATATGACGATGCATGTGGCTGTACTCTTTTTCCTTATCATTGGTTTTGTCCCACAGGGTTTTCCATGTCAAGGTTTTAACGAGGTAACAAATAACACGCTAATGATAGACACTTAAAGAGGAATGTCATCAATCTTCCAAATATTTTTCGAGATTTAAGAAGCAGGAGAAAATGAGATAGATCAATCATACTTGAAGAAGAATCAATGTATGAACACATTTCATTCTTGAGACAGAATCGAAGGTCAAAAGTTTTCCACTCAAAGGAGACCTTCTAGATGGAATTAAAATATTAAATTGGTGTCCAGAGAAAGATCTTTGAATCTATTTTCATCTCCAATTTGAATCAAGTCATTCACCATGATAGAACTCGAGATATGGCTGTTTTCGTGGGATATATACAAGCTGTCTCAGAATACCTAATATCATATGATATTCAAAATACCGCTCAATATTTCCATCTTAACAGAGCCAGATCGGTGCCTAAAATTAGACATGGATGTTAGCTTCGATTTTCAAGTAGTTTGAAGTCATTTTGTCCTACGGTCACCAAGATATTCAAGTTTCAGTGAGGAGTGTCATATCTATCAAGAGAAGTGAACCGGTCCAAGCCCAAGACAAAAGAGTTAATTCATCACACTGGATTGTCTTCTATCAGATATCTCAAGTTATGTTCTCATCAGGGGGAGTAGATGCGCGCTGCACTCTTTTTCCTTAACCATAGTTTTTCCCACTGGGTTTTCTTGGTAAGGTTTTTAACGAGGGCAGCATTATACGTGTTTTATGACTTATTTTGTATAATGGACATCCAAGGGAGAGTGTTATGAATATTAATGTGGATGTCCATCATAGGCCCATAAGCCCATGTTATAGAAGGTTCTAAACCCTAACTTTGTATTTTTATATAAGGTATCGTCGTCTACAGTCCAATAATAAGATTAACTTGGTTCCTCTTTCTCTCGGTTCACAACATATAAGTGTTTTTCAGAGGGATCGGTTTTTTTAATCATTAACGTTGACCATTTAATTTTAGGTTCCAGGACTCGTTCGTTTGTGAGGACCGAATGGCATAAGTAATACTAATAATTAAAAATAAAGTAATTAACAGTATTTGATATTAGTCCGGAATGATATATTCTACAGAAACACATTTTTCTTATTGAGGAAAAGATCCAGTTCCATAAGGATTATAAGCCAATTTTAATTTTCTTTTCCCCTCAACTTGACGGTTCAGTTCGAAACATGGTCATTCTTGTTTTTATATTTGTATGATGTAAAGCAATCCACATTTACTCAGTTCACTGGGTGATAATCCACACCATGTACGGGATGAACTTATGAAAACAATTATATTTGGTTATTATAAATATTAAGTGTTCCATTGTACATATTTTTTGTATTTTAATAATAGTTAACAAACATATACATGCCAAATAATAACCAATTATTTTATATACTATTTTTTATTTTACGGTTTTTACATATTATGACAAATAATAAATATATATCGGATAACTGAAAAACCATTAACCTTAAGTATATAATTAAAAATGTTTACGTTGATTTTTACGGAGATTTGGACATTAACTTCGTCGTAACCGTTTTTGACCCCAACAACAGACTGTTGTGTTCGGAGCTGCTCTCTTATTTGATGAAACCACTGAGTCTTTTAAGTGGCTTTTTGAGACTTTTCTTGGAGCAATGTCTGGGAAACAACCAAAAACAATTCTCACAGACCAGTCTGCATCAATTGTGAATGCAATAGTGAAGGTGTTTCCAAAAACAAAACATAGGTTATGTCACTGGCATATTTACGTAAATACTGCAAAGAATTTGAGTTGTGTGTTTCACGTACCTGACCAGTTTGCCAAGGATTTTGGAAAGTGTGTATATGACTATGAGGAAGAAGAAGACTGGTTATTGGCGTGGAGTGGTATGCTCAACAAGCATAAATTGACAGAGAATAAATGGCTGAAGAGTTTGTTTGAGGTGAAAGAAAAATGGGCAATGGTATATGGCCGTCATACTTTTACAGCCGATATGGTGTGGACACAGCGTAGCGAAAGTATGAATCGTATTTTGAAAAGATACTTGAAGTCCAGTTTTGACTTGTTGACCTTTTTTAAACATTATGAGAGAGTGTTGGATGATAGACGATATATAGAATTAGTTGCTGACTTCGGTATGATGCATACTTCGTCAGTATTATTTGCCTCTGTAGAGATGTTGCAGCATGCAGAAGAAGTGTACACACCAGAAGTGTTTACCTTGTTCCAAAAGGAAAACACGGTCATTGGGGATTATGTTGCTAAAAAGACCAGTAAGTCTGAGATGGTGTATGAATACAATGTATCTTTTCGTGGTGATGCACAAGAGCATTTGGTTAAGTATGATGCTGCAAATCAAACGATACAATGTAGTTGCATGAAGTTTTCATTTGCTGGGGTCTTATGCCGTCATGCATTGAAAGTGTTGAACAAAAAGAATGTTAGAATAATTCCACCAACTTACAATTCTGAATCGATGGAGTAAAGAAGGAAAAGCACGAACCATATCTTATTATCATTCAGAGATATCTAATGAAGCAGTGAAGCAATTGATTGGAAAGAGATATAGTCATATTTGTTACTTTCCGTGAGATTGCATCTGTTGCTGCTGAACATATAAAACTGACATTGTGTGCTGATGAAGATGCGGTTGAGTTGCTTAAAAAACTGGAAGAAAAGAAAAAGGAACTTGTGAGAGCTAATAAATGGATGCCCCATAGTTCAGAGGATAAACTTGTGGAAGAAGACGAAGACGTTCAAAATGTGCGTGGGATAAAAAGGAAAAATCCTATTGAGCGACCAAAGAACCAAAAAGATGGACCCCATAGTCGATTCAAAGGTGTTCTCGAAAAAAAAAAATCGTGGTACATAAAAATCATCAAGTAAGGTTGGAGCAAAGAAAAAATTATCATTTTAGGAATCTATATCTATATATATATATATAAAGAACTGTTTGCTCTCTCCTCCTTATGACACGTCAGATGCCACCTAGATAACTCACTCTCTCTCGCGGCGACACGTGGCGCATTAGGTTTTTGGGTTATCGTTCTTCGACTCTTCTTCACCCTCGCTGTTCCTCAAAACTCTGCAAACCCAAAGTTTTCTCTTTGCAACTCTTAACCTCCCCTAACATAGATTCAACGTATTCTACCTAATTATCCATTAATATGATTCTTATTTAACCCGATAATAATGTAAACCTCTCTGTTTCCTTCCTTTGATCTATATATTGGAGAGGATTGCGGGTGGGATGAATCTTCACAATCACTTTCGATTCATCTTCCATATCAAGCATACAAATATCCTTTGATAAAGACTTCCTCCGATGCTGTGAAGAGACAATGACTAACTATATGCTTCAGGACGGTTAAAAGCATCAAGAGGTACAAACTTTTTTAAAACAACGAGATTCGGTTCTTTACTCTTTAATTTAATCTCATACTCCTTATTAATCTTTTGATGATTCCATCTGTAGGGAGCTCGATCTTTTTTCTTTTCATTGGGTTTGTACCTTTTTGTTTTAGTATCTTTATGGTTTTTTTTTCCTCAGTTATGTTTGATATGTTTACTGATTTGGATTTTGGTCTGATTCTACGGTTCGATAGATGAGCAAATAAATGAATCAGAACCATTGATTTGATCGACTGGAGGCAGAGCGCCTGAAGCTTTGATGCATCATCGAGAAAAATCTTAGGAATCTTAGAGAGTTTCAAAGTTTCAGGGGAACAGATTTAAGATGATAAAGGCTAGGATGATGATGAACAGTCAAGGCAAGCCAAACCTAGCCAAATTCTATGGTGATATTTCTTCGTTTTGTTGAAATTTTAATTTCTTACACGGACTACTGTGACACCTATTCTCAACTTATGATTTGCGGTTACAGCTAGAGAAGCAATACGAGCTCATAAGCAACGTACTTTCAGGTATGATTTTTTGAGATTCCAGCCCACAAATCACCTTGGCTTCTTGATCCATACTCTAAATCTTATATTCACAAATCATTTCTGGAATGTTAGAGCCTGTGATTTTGATTTTTCCATAGTATCTTTTGAAACAGCTAATAAGCTTGTGGAGACTCGCAAGAGCAAAGTTAAGGTCTTAGTGGGTGCTTATGAGTCTGTCATATCTCTCCAAGAAAGAAATGGAGCCAACAGCTGCAATGGCTGCCGCATTCGCGTATGGAAACCGTTTCCGAGACGCAGCTGCGGTGAAAGGTTACATCGACGATTCAGCCGCTGATCAAACAAACGATTACAAGATCATAGACCATGAAGATAAAGAAAAACAAAAGCGTTCCAAACGGAGATGGTGCGGCGTCAAGGAGCTGGAGTTTCAGCGATCCGGAATCACGTAGGAAAAGAAGAGTAGCTGGCTATAAGGTTTACTCAGTTAAACAGTATGAAGGGATCCATTAGAAAAAGCTTTAAATGGTTCAAAGACATTATAGGTGCTTCTTGAAATATTTTGACTTTTCTTTCTCAATATATATATAAATATGTAAAACGGTGAATCTATTTGTGTTGAGTTTACTAAATATCTGCAATACATACAAGAAAAACAAGAACTGAGTTTTCATTCGTAAGATATACTCTTTGAATGAGATCAGCTCCATATCTACCTGTGAATCTGATTATATACTTCAAAGTTATCTTTAAAGTTGTTTTCTACTTTCAGTTTTTCTTTCTCCAGCTCCGTGAGATAATTGATGACTTTATTATGGTCCACTTGCAAACTTCTTGCACATATTTCGGCATGCGGATGGTATCTTGAATCGCTGGGTCTGCAGTCAGTGCAAACACTTTCAGATTTGAGATAAGTCAGAGCTCTTTCTTTCTCTTTTGCTCTTTGATTTTTATAAACTTTTGTTTTGTATATATTATTATAAAATAGAGTTTCATCTCTCATGGGCGCGCCACATCATCATTCACGTCAGAAAGTCGGAGGCTGGGAGCGCGACACGTGTCCCGTCGGCTTATGTTTGTGTTTCGTTTGGGCTTAATTTTTAATTTTTAATTTATGTCAATTTTTCATCGAAAAGTGACTTAATCAATATATGTATATACTAATCATTGAATAATTGATAAATGGTCCAGGAAGCAACTCCAAGTCAAGATACCCAATTATCTTTTGCTACCACCGGACCGATCTTACAAAATGAACAATTTTTCTCCCAAGTACCCCAGGCAAAAATTTCATTATATATGCCTAGTATTTATAATTTAGTTATATGTCAAATATTTAACATTTGATAAATGATTCAGGAACCAAATCTTACTTTCGGTACCCAGTTATCTATTGCTGCCACCAATTCGACATTACATAGTGGGTCATTTTTCTCGCAGTTACTCCAGGTAAAAATTTCATTCTATATGTTATTCATAATTAAGTTATATGTCTTTTTTTAAGTAGATATTTTTTTGTAGGATTTTGACAAGAATTATGGCAATGGTTCATCGAAAGGACTTCGACAAGAATTATGGTGATGATTCATAGGGCCGCATGTTTTCATTCATTTTTAAATTTTTGAATAAAAGATGTTTTGGACAAGCTCGGGTATTATGTTTTTGACGAATGTATACATGTAGTCATTTTCAAGTTGTCTCTATATGTTCTTTGAGCTTTTATTACAAAGAAGCTTACATTTTCGACCAATGTATTCAATACTCTAGCGAATACCAACCAACCTTTTTGCAAAAGGATTATCGAGCTTAAAAGCAACCTAGAGATAATGATCCAAAGAAAGGGTTTTGATAGTTACTTAGTTGTCGAGTATTTTATAGCCTTCAAAATTAAAGTTCAACTTCTTATAATTATAACTGTTACAAACGTGTTTCTTGTAGATGAATCAGAGTATACAGACTCTTTATTTCTATTTTTTTTGTAACTCTATCCCATATATACCAAGCATGATTCTAGTGGAGGTGGAGATGGAGATGGGTTTGAAGTTACAACGTAGGGTCATGGACGTGTTGCACTTATTGGCTTTCTAAGGTCCATCTTTAACCTCTCTACTCACATGTATATGTGTTTATTTCTGATATGCAGTCCTGATGAGGACCTCAAGTCATCATCAGAGAAAGAGAAAGGAACCAGGAGTAAATCAGTGAAGAACATGAAGCTGAGGAAAGCTAAAGAAGCTAACCAGGACATAGGTGCAGTCAAAACGCCATATCTTACAAACCAGGAGAAATTTATCAATGAAACCGGTTTTCCTGGATTCTACACTCAACAAGAGCACACGGCGAATTGGTTTCAAACCAAAACTAGTAATGGTTTAGGAGATATGCCATTTACAAGTCAGACTATCTACACTGAATCCGAACTGGTTCTATTTAAGGAAAGTAACTCTTTGCTTAAGGAGTGTGCAACTCAAACTCACGTGTGGAAACCAGAGATCATTCATTACTTCAAAGACCACTTGGAGAGTTCATACCATGCACTAAACCTCACTGGATAAGCCAGCAAACCGTTCTATCAAATATCATCATCATCATCACTTCCATCCAGCCGGTTTTATAGTTGATTAGATCAAATAGAAGAACCACCCCTCTTGTTGGATCGTCCATCATTTTGATCCAAGGATCTTGTGAGCCTTTGACACCTTAGGCTTACATCAAATCCTCACTTTGGATTTTCTTGGTGGCTGTAATTTGGCAGTGCTGGAAAGTCCACGCTCTTGATGATGTTAACTGGAACACACTCTGAAGCAGCTTCATATGAATTCACAACGCTTACAGCTATTGCTCCCTCTCAGTTGTGCTTCTTCTTTTCTGTTTGGTGTCTTCTTTGATCACCAACTTCTGATGTTGGGTTCCCTTGACCTGACTCTTACCTTATCTGTTTTTTTTTTGTCATTGGACCTTCTTGGTACTCAACTTCTGTTACAAAGTTCTGCTTCTGAAGGTCCTGGATCATGTGATCAACCTTTTGATCAACAAGCTCAGTCTCTCTCTTGACAATAACCCAGGCTTAGCTTCTCTGTTTTTAACTTAGCTTCTCTGTTTTTAATTTAAAATCTTAGTTCAAAATAATACCAAATCATGGACACTTACTAGATGGAAGTTGGTGAATATAAAGAGCCTAGAGAAGAAGGAAGAGTAGTCATCCAACCAAGATTTAGTGCTTATTTTATTTTTTGTAAAAAGGCTTACGAGGTTTAGTGTTTATATGAAAAGCATGCTCAGAAAAGGATGAACATCAAACATGGATGAACATTATGAAAACCCTTTAACAAAAAAA
Organism: Brassica napus; assembly: GCF_020379485.1. NCBI lineage: Eukaryota > Viridiplantae > Streptophyta > Magnoliopsida > Brassicales > Brassicaceae > Brassica > Brassica napus. Next base: position 16,887,324 of record NC_063451.1, read on the forward strand.
AAAGAAAAGGATGAACATGGTTGAGGGTTTCTTGAACATGGAATAAGCAAGGATTGAAGAAACAGAAAAGGATGAACATGGTTTGATTTGCTTATCCACAATTTATTCTCCCATCCAACTCTTCCTTGCTTATTCCATACTTTTCGAATTGAAGAAACAGAAAAGGATGAACATGGTTTGATTTGTCGATAAAGAAGAAGACGGGTCTGGGGTTCGAACCCTAGACTATGCAATTTCTTGCAGATTACAGGAAATTCAGGTTAGAGCGATTTATTAATGCAGACTACAGAAGAAAGATTTACGAGGAATCTTCAACATGGTGCAAGTAAATCTGGTCAGGAATGAATCTTCATAGGACGGCTCAGATGATGCAGTTAGGCGTAGATTTTCATAAGGCAGGTAGTACTGTCGGTTGTCGAATCATCTATGTAATATTTCTCATAAATGTAATGTCATATTAAATCAGCGTTATAAAAAAAAAAGACGGTGTTAAACAACTTCACGTCCTTTTCTGTTTTCCTTTTTTTTTGTTTAATTGTTTTCCTCTTTCTAATTTTGTAGATAATTTCATTTATGTTTTTTTTCTTCCAAAAACTAAATATGATGTGGCAAGTTATTATTGGTTAGGTGAACCTATAGGTTTAACCTAGGGGGTGGACACAAGAATTACTTGTCAAATAATATATAGGAGATAAAGACAAAAGTGTATATAGTCCATATAATTTAGGTTTAAGAATATTATATTCATATCATCCACCGATTTATTGGACTCCAGCCCGAGGGAGGAGAAGCGTGGCCGCTTCCACCAGCGCCTCTCGACTGCTGTAGATCTTGGCTTCTCCATTGAATTTATCTTTCTCCATCACCATTTCTATATCAACGAGAAGGAATTCGATGTTTGATAAATCTTAAAATTCAATCAGAAATAGGGTTTGTGATTATAGAACTTGACTAACAATTAAGCTATAAAACAAACTAGGCTATGAATATTATTGATAGTTTTGTGACGAGTACATAGGGTACTTGATAATAAAGAAGATTGTATGTAAAATGGTCTATCATTCCTTTTGGAAACCGAAGGTTAAATCAAACGTAAACTGGACATAAAAATACCGGGATTCAAGTATAAAACATCGCCTATACATCAGCTTAGCTTAAGAGAACAGCACTTAGGAGAATTTAGCTTATAGCTAACTTAACCTAGGCAATCTTCTCCGATTACTTTGTTCACTTTGCTCTTAGACGAACTTTACAAAAAGGTTTACTTTGTCCAATACATTAAAAGACTTTACATATTTTCTGTCTTTTTGATTCATTGTATTTTTGTGTGATTAATTCTGGACCCTAAAACCCACACTGAGTATTTGAATATGTAAATTAGGGAAGAAATAACTAGGACACAAACTTCCTAGAAAACATGTAATCAGATATGAGTTGACAAAAATAGTTATATTGATCACTCTTTTAACTTATGGGATCACTCTTTAACCATATGCTCACTATCTTCTACCAAGTGTGGATTGGATCCCGCCAAGGCATGCTCCAATACTTTTCCTCTCTTCAAATCTTGACTTCTTCTTCGGTTCGATTCAAGTGTTATAAGCAGAGCTGTTATATCAGCAGGACTGACTCCACCCACTCTGCTTGCCTGCCCGATCGTCTGCGGTCTCACCTGAAATTTTATAGTGATTCATAACATCAGACTCGATAAGCTATATAGAACAAAGCATTATTCGTCTACTCAAATGTCCTTAAACACACACCTTTGATAGTTTCTCACGCCCTTCATGGGATAGAGTTGTCATCCAAAAGTAATCCAAATCCTCTGGAAGTCGTCTATGTTCTTGCTGGGCCATCTATTAAAGGATATTATTTGATTTTTTTTTTCAATTCATGTCCATATATCCAAAGCAGGTGAGGAGCTTTTAATGGACAAAACATACCTGCTGCAGCTGATTTTGCTGGCGCAGAATGAAGCCTTCATATTTTATATCGATCTCTACACACTCTTTCTCCATTCTAGACAATGTCTCATTTCCAAAACCATGCTTTTCAAGTATGTTGTAGTGGACATGGGGTTTCTTGAGTAGACTCTCTAGTGTCGCTGATTCTTTGACTGGCTGAGAAGACACCTCGGTAACTTCAGTAGCCAAATCGCCCCCTCCACCTGTAAGCAAACATATCATCAAAATCTCTGAAGGCGCCAACACAATTTGCCAGATTTTAATATGTTTTCTTTGCGAGACAGTGAACTCCACGTGTTATAACAGTGATCAGTCAAAAATAAAACCTGAAATCCTGACAGTTTTCAGTTTGGTCTTCTCTTCTGAAATCCTTGCATGCTTCTCTTGGTATATAACTTCCAACGTCTATCATCTATTAATCCAAGTTCACGCCCCAGAGGCGTCAGTCGACTATCCGCTTTATCAAATCGAAGAAGAAGCCTATGTTCTGAACGGCTGTCAATGAGAAGAGAACATATTTTATCAAACAAACATAACTTTTGATCAAGAGCTTTAGAAGTTAAACAAGTCAATGGCCATAGAGCAGCTCAAGAAAACTTCCAAGTCTTTTATTAGTTTAAATGAAACTATATACAGCAAGAGATTGCCAGATCGGTTATCTCTAACCAACACATAATTCAGAAACTAGTGTGAATTATTCCTCTTGAATTTATGAAGAAGAGAACTAGGATAATGAACAACAAGAAAATTAAATGTAACTTGCCTTGTTAGCATGCGGTATGGCTCTCTGAGATCCTTGGTGACTAAATCATCAATCAAAGTACCTATATAACTGCTTTCACTCTCAAGAACAACGTACTTCTTAACATCAGAATGTCTGGCAGCATTGATTCCAGATATTATACCCTATATTTCAATAAATAACAGACATTGGTTCAATGATACATAACAGCGGTTTTCATCATTAAAGAAATTAAAGTGTGCTACAGATCAATCACCTGTGCGGCAGCTTCTTCGTAACCAGTTGTGCCGTTGAGCTGACCAGAGAAGAAAAGACCTTCAATTTTCTTCGTCATAAGTGACCTTGAACACTGATGAGCTGGCAAATAATCATACCCAACAGCATAGGCAGGCCTTAGCATGGCGCAATTTTCGAGTCCTGGAAAGCTTCTTAGAAGTGGCAGCTGGAGATTCTCCGGCATACCAGTTGAAAATCCGTATGGAAAAATTACAACTCGATAAGAATGATACTTAAAATATCAATGCATAGATTAGCCATTGGGTACTTAGCAAACAAGCTAAGATATCTGCTCTAGTCTCGAAAACTTAACTTATAGACCCTCACATTAAACTACAGACAACTTCAGAGTAGTAAAAAACTTCAGGCTTGCTCTAACTATCAATAAAGAACATTCCTGAACCATATGTTTTAGATATTTTCATACAGACACAAGCTAGATTCCTTTCTTCATCCTTAGGTTTCACACTTTTTCCCTACCAGAGATGATTAACAGTTAGAGAAATCATAACTAAGGCATGCGTCAACCTGCACATAGATCTCTGGAACATCTCGGCCCTCTGGTTCCAGGAATATTTGATGCGACTCTTTGTCTTTAAACCAAACAGTCTGAAACCAAATAAGATATACAGAGTATAAAATTTACTTAATCAAAAGTAGTTTATGAGAAAGATGGTTCGACATTTTTTATGTACCGAATGTAGAAAAAAAGTCAGTGCAAGATTTTAAAATGATTACTGTTGTGTTACTCCTACAGAGCCTAACCTCAACCCATTTTTCTTCCTATTCCTTTTGGATATCTTCTTGATTCTATCACAAAAACTCATCCGCCCCATTGATCTCTTCCATCCCCTTCTACACATGCTTACGCTAGGCTTTAACTAATATGTATCATTATTAGTGACTTACTACGTGATTTCCCACGGGTATATATATTTCTAAAGTAAATATGCTATAATAATTGATTTCTATTTACTTTTAATTTTAAATTAATTTATAATTTGTATGCATTATTTATATTAATAATATTATATTACTTTAATTATACATATGATTTTATATATGTTATATCTAATCGGCTTTGTTGTTTTTACAATCGATTTAGTTATCATTTGGGTAAATTGGATTGCATCTCTAAATTCAACGGTAGTATTTTTTATTCTATATATTAAAATTTTGATTAATTTCTTATTTTCATTTAGGTGGTTGTTGTCTTAGATATGTAAATATATTTTATGAAGATTATGTATAACTTAAGATATATTGTGTTTAGAATTAAATAAAAAATAAAGTAAAGTGTCTAATTCCAAATTACATAAATTAATATAACGATAATATTCTAAAGTATCATGCATATATATAAATTTTACAAAAGAACTAAACTGTAACAGTTGGTTAATATTTTTTATTTTTATTTTTAATATGTTTTGAGTTGTCCTATCATTTATATTTATAAAATAAATTACTATTCTTATAAAATTATATATTCTTATTGTAGTTAAATCTATGATTTTAGATATAAGTTGGATTAGTTGAGTCACTCATGTTGTGAGTATATTGAGTTACATATATTCTTTCAAATTCAAAATGAAGTATAATTATTTTTATTATAATAGTCAAATCAGATCAATTTTATTTATCATTTAAATGTGCATGTATTTTCATAATATTTATCGGATTACATGATGATGTTTAAAAAAAATATATTAGAAAATAAAGCGATGATCAATAGGAAGTTACATACATACGTATCTGACATTTTTGGAAAGTCATGAACACATATCAATATTTACAATAATTAATATTTTATAAATTATAAATAACTTTATGCCTTTGATTTATGGAATGGAAACTGAAATTTATTTTAAATAATCTTAAAATGAGAATTTAGATTCGCTTTGGTATTTTAACATTAAATTTAAAGGCAAATTTAATATTAAGAAAGTAAATAAATTTAATAATGATAAAATATAATATATCTACCTCATTAAAATATTTTGTAACTATTTGATCAAACGATGTTTATTTTTAAAATTTATTTTTAGTTTATTTAATATTTCTTAAAAATAAGCAGTAAACAAAATTGTGATTGTATTTGAAAATAATATTATATAAGTAAAATATAATTTATCGATATATTTTCTATAATTGAATGATATTATAGTCCACTAAATATATGAAAAAAATTAAAACATTTCAGTAATACTAATTATCAACTATTTTTAGTCAATTAAACATATATCAGTTTATGTTGCTTAATTATTTTATGTAATCATCTAAGAAAATAGATAGATATCTAAATATTTCTATTACTTTAAATTTTTTATTGTTTAAAATTATGTTTTAAAAGAAATAATATTTCTTTTCTAATATCAAGATTATCTGTGTAAATTATTTTTAATATAATCACATTATATACAAATTTATATATTTTCATCTAAGAAAAAATATATATAAAGAAAGTATTTTATTACTTCAAAAGTATATTTTATGTTATTTTAAAATATTTTTTAAATTTAATATTATTATTTTGTGAACTTTTCCTTTTTTATGAAATCATATTATATATACATATATTTTTCTTCTTTCAATTTGTTTTTTTTTCTTTATAAAAAAAATTACTTTTTTATTATATGTATATGTTTTTGGAAAATTTTAAAAAGGAAACTAAAGAAAATAAATAAATAATCGTACATTAAATGTAATATTTTTAATTCATTAAGGGTATCAGTGTCGTGAGAGCGACACATAAGAAACTGATTTCTCAAATAATATTATAGAGATCAGCATATGTGTGCATGTTGGTGCTCTTGAGTACGGGACTAAGAGCTGAATCTTCAAGCTCTGCGATTTCAGATTTGTTGTGATGCGACAAACTGTGATGTTGTGTTTGTAGGACCTCTCTCAAGTCTGGTCTCAAGTTTGAGGTTATGTTTGCCTCCTTGCCTCGGTTCTACCGGCTCGGTTCTATATGTGCTTTGTTTTTATGTTTTATAAAGTGGTTCTTGGTTGATTAAGCTAGTTCTGGTTCTGCTTCACGGTGCTTTTGGAAGTTTCTAATGGTGGTCAAGCTTTGTTTTGGATAATACTTTCCTCTCCGTTTACGACTGGGCAAGTATTTTGGTTTCTTCGACTTCCGATTTCAACAGTAGGAGAAATAGAAGACTATATTCACTAGACTAAGACATGTTTCTGGCGACGAGTTTCCTTCACGTTCAAGTTGAGCTCTACTCAAGCTGCTAGTGTGGATAAAAGCAGGGAATTCAGCTGTGAAATAAAATTAATTTTGGACAGTGCAGTCTCCTTTGTATCTCAATAAACCTTTGTTTGGGATAGGCTCTCAAAGATTTTCGAATCAGGCAAGTGATTATAGAATCTTCCTCTACAGAAACAATGGAAGCTATCCTCCACCCAAAGAAGTTTCCAGCGTTGAGGTCTCTGATCTATGCTATCACTCAGACATAAATGGCTTCAATGAATGGAGTGTGGAAAATGTTTCTGCTGAGGGGAACAGAGTTGCTCTATCCATCGCTAATAGTGTCACAAGTGGCTGATATCATTCAAATTAAGCTAAGCAGTGAATTACTCTCTCAAATAAGAGGTTCAGTTGTAGTACTTAGGGTTCGAATCCACAGGGAGCTAGGGAACCTAATAAATCTAATCAGAATTGTTAAGCCAGGTGGTTTAATTATTTAAATGTAAAGTTGCAGTTATTGAGCAAGTAATTGCTCGATTGATTGGTTTAGGTTTTGGTGCTTAAAAGGAAATAGCTAGACTAACGGTTTATATTCAGGAAATTTGGAATTATAATCCTATAGATGCCTAACAAGTTGCATGCATGATATTGTAGAGCTCAACACTTATAAACGAACCAATAGGCTCTCGCTTTCTAGGTTCGTCTATTGACCAGTGTCGATCGATGATTCTATATGAATATCGATCGATGCACTATTCGAAACGTCGACCGATTATTCTATTTGAATATCGATCGACGCTATTGGTCAAGCGTTAATGCGCGGGTTGAATATGCTCACTAAGCTCACTAGATCAGCTCTTGCCTTACTCTAGCAAGTCTTAGCTCAATTATAATGGTTTCAGGATGAGATGAAAGCTATCGCTTATATCTACCAATGCTATGGCAAGTTCTAGGTAGCTAATCTAGAATCAGGAATTAATGACAATCATAAAGATTAATATCACAACTTAGCAATCTATAGTTGAGGCAAATCCCTCATAACCTATTTAAACCCTAAAATCTAACAAGAGAACTACTCAGACATGGCCAAGTAATTCATGACAGCAATAAGGTATAAAAACTGCATTAGAATAATAGATAGATATTAATGGAGTTCCAATCACAAATAACTTTGGATCTTCTCTCCAATCTACTAAAGATCCTAGAAACCTTTGCTGTGAAAAACAATAAAACAAGAAAGCACACTTTGCCTCTAACATGTTGGCAAAGCTTGTATAATTAGGTTAAAACTCGTCAGGGGTAATCTTGTAAATTGGTGAAGACTTGGGCTCGAAGTCGGCTGAGACCATTTCACAAAAGTGAATGATTCCTTGGATGGCTCCACCTGCAGACCCAGATGGTCAAATTGATTTGATTAACACAGGGCATATGGGAACTCAATACCCTTCACCGTACATGGTATTGCAAATTGTCAAGGATCACTCTTCTTCTTCAGTGTAATCCTCTTCTTCATCTTTTCTCTAGCTTCACAGAACATTATCCTAATGTTCTCTTCGGTCTCTCTGGTTTCTCTGAAGAACATCCACAATCTGTGGGTAAAATAAGCCTCCTCGAATGTTTTTTTCTAGAGGAATCCTGAAGACTCTCTTTTGGAAACTTTCCCTTTCCTTTTCATTAGCCCCCCCCCCCCCCCCCCCCCCCCCTCTTCAGATGTTTTACCACTTTTTCCTTTCTTTTCCTCAGGGTTCTTCCCATAGGAACCCTATCCATTTCCATCGGATCTGTTGCACCATCTGAAGGTGTCCTGATGGCCTCTGGTGGGTTATCTGAAGGTTTGGGTTGTGGCTTGAGTGCATTGAGACGTGCAACGTCTAGCTTTGGCATCTGCACTCGGTATGTAAGAGGTGCTCGTAGATCGATGGGTGCTGGAGGTTGTCGATCGATGGCGGTCTCTTTCTGTCGATCGATGACGGGGTCAGAATGTCGATCGATCTTGACGTAAACAGGGCTGGGCGGATGTGGGTGTTTTGCTGTGAAATCCTCATGAGTCATGATCCCCACGTCATTGCAAGATGCGATCGACTCCGTAGGTGTCGTCGATCGATGCTCTGGAGAGCCTGCGATCGATTTTGATTGAAGTCTGTCGATCGATGTTCGAAGTCCGGCGTCGATCGACACCAATGCGATCCGCCGAAACTCATCAAGCTTTCCACTTCGAAATCTCCTTCTTGCAGCTTCTCCTGCTTCACCACTTGCCAGAAATCATCATCTATGATGGCATTCACGTGGTTCTTCATCACATCATCCCCTACCCCTCTTGTTAAGGCTTCCTGCCTCTTAACAACTTCTCATGTCTGAACAACCTGCATCTCCAGCTTCTGCACATGAGTGCTCAAAGTCTCAAGCTTTGTGTTCAGGTTGGTGTAGACAGAATCAATCTTCCCATTGAAGACCACCGTCATGCGCTGCTGTCCCTCAAGAACTCTGTCAAGCATCTCTTCAATCTTACTCTCTTGAGTAGGTGGTAGTGGCTTATGGTAGTAGGAGTTTCCATAACCCATGTTGTTGTTGTAGTTGTTGCTGTAGGGTTTCAGGTCTTGCGAACTCTGGTTGAAATTACCCCTATTTCCATAAGAATTTATGTTTCCACTCTGGTTTCCATAACTCTGGAATCCTGTTCCACTGATGAAGTTCACATCTTCTTCTACCTCTGCTCTACCCTCTGTGTCTACAGCCTCTGCATCCTTAAACATGCAGACTTGCTTCCTGAGATGCTTGTGAACATTGTCCAGTTTTGCCTTCACTTAATCCATCTGGTCCTTCCCAAGAATGGCTGCAGATCTCTTCCTCTCAAAGTCAGTGTTTTTGGTGCTGCTGTTGGATGCTAAGTTCTCAATGACTTTCACTGCCTCCTCTGGATTCCTGGTGTTGAAGTTCTCATTGCTGGAAGCATCAAGAGCCATCTGATACTGCACCGCGATGCCTTTGTAGAAAGTACTGAGCAGTTGTACTTCATTGAATCCATGGTGTGGACAGTCTCTGTGGTAAAACTTGAATCTGATCCAGGAGCTTCTGAATGATTCTGCAGGCTCTTGAGTGAATGTAGCAATCTTGCTCTTCACGTCTTCAGCACCGCCTCATCAAAGAAGTTGCATAAGAATGCATTCTTGATGTCGCTCCAGGATGTGAGAGATCCTGGTGGTAACTGTTTAAGCCAGTGCGAAGCATCTCTAGCAAGTGAGTACTTGAAGAGCTTGCATATGAGGTAATCTTCAGAGACTCCCTCGACTTTAATAGCAGATATAAGATCCTCGAACCTCTCTAGATGGTCCATAGGATGCTCGTGAAATAACCCATAGTAGGGTGTCTGTCCCACGAGTGTGTAGTATTGTGGCTTAAACTCGAAATTTCCTCTCTGAATAGTTGGAGGACGAATGGCTGATCTGTTGGTGTAGAACTGATCTGGACGGCTGTAATCAGCCAACGTTCTGGGTCGAGCAGCCTCATCTACAGGTAAAGTAGTTCCTGTAGCATCAGTATCGGGCTCAGAGATTGCAACCCCCTGAGCGTCTATCCTTTGACCTGCTGCATTACGCAAATGACCTTCCTGGTCATGCAGGTCTCCCCTCTCATCACGTACAAGAATCAAAGTCGCAACCATGTCTCGCGGCTCAGTATCGATCGATGTTCGGACTGAAGTGTCGATCGATATCGGATGGAAGGTGCCGATCGACGGAAGAGGAGTGTCTTCGGTCGATGGTGCGAGCGAGTGTCGGTCGACGAGACTGGTGTTTGGGTCGACGGTGGCTGACGAGAATCGATCGATGAACTTGTGTTGTTGTTGATCGATGAGGAATGTATTTCCTTGCGGATTGAACGTTCCAAGCTTGCAGGATCTGATGAGAATATCAGTTGAGTTTCCTTGTTGCTTCCGGTACTGCTGGGCATGTACCTGAAAAGGCAAGAAAAAATTTTGTGTCAAAAAGTGGTTTAAGAAGAAACCTAGACTACACAATATTAAATCTATAAGGCGATCAAAGCTCTCCGGCAACGGCGCCAAATTTGATATCACTCAAATTACCTAAGAATTGAATTACTCTCTCAAATAACAGTTTCAGTTGTTGTACTTAAGGATCGAATCCACAGAGAGCTAGGGAACCTAATAAATCTAATCAGAATTGTTAAGCTAGGTGGTTTAATGATTTAAATGTAAAGTTGCAGTTGTTGAGCAAGTAATTGCTCGATTGATTGGTTTTGGTTTTGGTGCTTAAAAGGAAATAGCTAGACTTAGGGTTTTTATACAGGAAATTTGGAATTATAATCCTATAGATGCCTAACAAGTTGCATGCATGATCTTGTAGAACTCAACACTTATAAACAAACCACTAGGCTCTCGCTTTCTAGGTTCGTCTATTGACCAGTGTCGATCGATGATTCTATATGAATATTGATCGATGCACTATTGGAAACGTCGACCGATTATTCTATTCGAATATCGACGCTATTGGTCAAGCGTTAATGCGCGGGTTGAATATGCTCACTAAGCTCACTAGATCAGCTCTCGCCTTATTCTAGCAAGTCTTAGCTCAATTATAATGGTTTCAGGATGAGATGAAAGATATCGCTTATATCTACCAATGCTATGGCAAGTTCTAGGTAACTAATCTAGAATCAGGAAATAATGACAATCCTAAAGATTAATATCACAACTTAGCAATCTATAGTTGGGGAAAATCCCTCATAACCTATTTAAACCCTAAAATCTAACCAGAGAACTACTCAGACATGGCCAAGTAATTTATGACAGCAATAAGGTATAAAAAAACTGCATTAGAATAATAGATAGATATTAATGGAGTTCCAATCACAAATAACTTTGGATCTTCTCTCCAATCTACTAAAGATCCTAGAAATATTTGCTGTGAAAAACAATAAAACAAGAAAGCACACTTTGCCTCTAACATGTTGGCAAAGCTTATATAATTAGGTTAAAACTCGTCAGGGGTAATCTTGTAAATTGGTGAAGACTTGGGCTCTAAATCGGCTGAGACCAAACGGGCTTTCTGCGCGCTTCGCTATTGATCGATGTCAAGATGTGAACATCGATCTATTTCAAGATGTGAACATCGATCGATTATTCCTCTTCAATGTCGACCGATGGTCGAGTTCGATGGTCATCTCGGTTGCTTTCTCCAAATATCTCCAAAATGCTCCAAAATCATTATTTTCCTCCAAATCGCTCATGATCCTATAAATATGCTAAATAGACTCTAGAATATAAGAAATAGTTATTAAAAAACTTATAAACCATGGGTAAAAGTGGATCAAATCCATGGTTTATCAGTGGCCAGCGTTACCAATCGTATCTGGCGATGGGTGGTCCTCAGTGGCTTGACCTTACCATTCGAAAAGAGGCATCCTATGATGGTGTTTATTCACATGGATGTGGCGTTGTGGATTGTCTGCTATCACTGCAGATCACCTCCGCCTCTTCATTTTGTTTCGAGTTGTTATGGCACCTACTGGTGTTTTTCCTTCTTTAAATTCTATGTTTATGTCTTCTGCTCCTCTGTTTTTAAATTCTATGTTTATGTCTTCTGCTCCTCCAATCCATCCTCTGTTACTGAGGTGTGTGTGCTTTTAGAAGTTTTTTTTTGTTAAACTTTTCTATTTTGAATACAATCAGCGTTAAAAAAAAAAGACGTGATGGTCTTGTCTTTAAAACAACAACATTTAATGGGTGGAGACTTGATTGGAGAACTTGTTGATCGAAGCTAAAAAGCTTTCTCCTTTTCTAGCTCCAATAATGGAGTTAGATCTTCCATCACCTTCCATGACCACCTTCTTCTCCTCTGGTTACTTAGACAGTAAAATTCCTTACACCAACGATCCATTTGCATTGAACGCGCGTAAAGATATCACAGCAAAACCATAGCCTGGTTAAGTAAAGCAATTCAATTAGAAAAAACAATTCAGATGGTTAAGAATTGATTCGGTTTACCTTCATGTCCAACCAAAACAGAACATTCTGGTTTCCCTTTAGCGATCTTCTTCTGCTTGTTTAGAGCCAATCAAGGAAGCATGGAAACGACGTCGCCTGCTTTGCTAAAAAACAGAACCACCAGAGCTCTCAAGATTCTTCCTCGTTGAGGGTTGAATCAACATCCTCACCAGTCACCAAATCATATGCTGCTGCTCCTTGCCAAATCTAGCTCCTCGTATATCGAAAATTTTCCAGAAAATATCTTCGTCCATCACCACCATTTTATAAGTTTCGAGTACAACTACAACTGAAAATCTTATTTTTGGATGAGATCTTGTGAAGAGGCATCACTGATTGACCTCTTAACATTGAATTCTTCGAGTGCACCTGCTACATTCCATTTGACTTATTATTTTTTTTGTTGTAACCAATGAAACGATACTTATCTGATAAAGATTTATGAGTTACCTGTTTAAAAAAAACCGGTGTCTGGGAATCAATTATATTACTGGGCAGTGGAAACATATGGAAAAGCTCTATTTGACTCACTAAAATAAGGAGTAAGGTGATCCGTAATGTCTCTAAGCAGCCTTTATCTTAGTACAGTAATGACCATATAATGTAGCTTCATACCTTCTCTGAAGCAGGGCATTAGTAATCCTTTTATACTTTGCAATCGAAAATTAGAAACTATTTTTTAATTTTTTTAAATATTTTTTAAATATTTATTTATATATTTATCAGAATCCTAAATTTCGCATTCCAAAAATCCAACCCCACCCTTCAACTCTTAACTTAAGTCTATATTAGTTAACATTAGAGGTATAAATGTTTTTCGTTCTTTATTAAAAGTGAGGGTAAAAGTGGTTAATGTAAACATAAAAAGTTTAGAATGATAATATAAATGTGATATTTGTGGTAATTTCCTTTAGATGTATAAATATTGCAATTAAACACGTGGAGCCCAATTCATTAAAAAACTTCAACAAATGATAGCAGGATACTTGTCCTAAAACGCCTTATGGAGAAAAAAGTAACTTTATAGTTTTAGATTAGTGAAAGTAATTTACTATCATTTTATGGTAAATAATTCTAAACAATTATATTTATCTATTTTGTATATAATTAAATTTAAATTATATTTATATAGATCTATATTATACTTTAACATGATTATCTATTAAATGAGACTTCGTAATTATATGGTTTATGATCATTCGTATTTTTTATAAATTGTTTTAAAATTATTGATAACAAAAAAATTTAGTATTGGTGTTTTAATAAGTTTATAATTTATAAATATTCTTGAAAATTCATTGCAAATTTTGAAATGAAAATATTTATGTATTTTTATATGGTACAAAGTTTAATATATATATATATATATATATAATTTTATTTTAAATATCTATTAAATGAGATTTTTTACTCATATGATTTTAAGATCATGTGTATCTTGTTATAATAAAAATGCCAAACCATCGATCATATTTTTTTTTAACATGAGGCTTTTAACAGTTTTTTGTTATAGTCGTTTTTTAAAATCCAAAATATAATATATACAAAAAAATCTAAATTTTAATTTTTTTTTGGTTAATTTGACTCTTTTATTTATTTTAACAATATAAAATTAAACAAAAATGAAGGAGGATACAGAAATTGCTATCAAATATTTATTATTAAAATCGTTACTTGTCATATATATATATATTAGTCATATTAGGTAATTCCGTAGTTTTTATTTAAGGAAAGAACAAAAAATAGTAATGGTACATTTTTAGTTAATTTTATGATTAGTTTAATGAAAAATATAATATATGGTTAGATGAACCAACATGTTTTTGTAGAGATTTTGACAATCATTCTAGTGATGATCCATGACATAGCTAAAATGTTGTAATGTTTCTCAAATAATATATAGGAAATAAGATAAAAGGTGTATATATTCCATATAATTTAGGTTTAAGAATATTATATTCATATCATCCACCGATTTATTGGACTCCAGCCCGAGGGAGGAGAAGCGTGGCCGCTTCCACCAGCGCCTCTCGACTGCTGTAGATCTTGGCATCTCCATTGAACTTATCTTTCTCCATCACCATTTCTATATCAACGAGAAGGAATTCGCTGTTCGATAAATCCTAAAATTCAATCAGAAATAGGGTTTGTGATTACAGAACTTGACTAACAAGTAAGCTATAAAACAAACTAGGCTATGAATATTGATGGTTTTGTGACGAGTACATAGGGTACTTGATAACAAAGGAGATTGCATGTAATAAGAGTATAGGAAATTTAAATTAAATTAAATTAAATTAAATTATAAGCAAATAATAAAATCTAAAATTAATAAAAATTTATTTTTGAAGGTAATTTAAATTTTATAAATTTATTTTCTGCCCATGGTGCTGAAGAACATCAAGTATAAGGGAGATGTGAATAAGAATTTTTATTGTGGTGGAATCCTGGAGATAAGAACATTTTTCTTCTTTAACTCAAAGTGGCAATCAAAATATCTTCTTCATGATTCACTAATTCTTATTTAGTTTAGGATGAGTGTAACATTAAAAAGGATATATGAGTTATGAGTTACCGAATGTGTTTCAACTTGTTAATCAAGTAATTCGAATCATCGCAAGTGATTCCTGTTTTTCACTTTTCAAGAGGAATATTATGATGTAGATATTTTTATTGATTGAAAGTGGCTTCACTAGATTAATGACAATAACATATATCTTTATCTTTATATATAAAGAAATGTTGCTTCTCTCCTATGATGCCACCTAGGATCCAGGTCATAAGGGCATGACACGTGTCACCGTCGACCAAAACGCATCACTTCATTTAATCAAAATTGTGACGGGCTTAGATGTGGGCTTCGCGTGAAAATTGTGTATGTGGCCTTACAAATGGATTTTGTCTGCAGCCCTAATTCTAAAGACGTGAAGCCATGGAGTTCTGATCCTCTCTCCGTTCTACGGCGGCGGCGCAGTGACACGGCGGAGTTTATGGAAGGGTTGTGATATGAATCTTCGTGAAGAAACTCTGGGTCAGGCTAGCTCTGTTCGTGTCGTTTCGCCTCATGTTCTTCTCCTCCGAGACGTTATGTGATACATTGATTTATAGCCATTAGCAACTTTCTTAAATCCGTTGACCAACTCCACGCACGATTTATCATTAAATGCATCTCCTCTCTCTCCAAGCTGTGGATCTCCAGCTATAAAAAGGTGAATCTTTATCCCCTAAAACATCATCCGCGCAAATCCTAATCCTTTTAATCATCTCTGTTTCTAGAGTGGTTATTTTATCTCGGAGGTGAACTGGACTGCGGGAGCAGTGGAGATGCGGCCTAAATAGATTGCAGGATGTCCTTATGGCAAGACAAGCAAAGACCGAGCCAAAGATGGAGGTGATTCCAATGTCTGCGGCGGTAACATTAAGATTGTCTCGGACAACTGGAAGGACAGGTGGAGCAACAAAAGAGGAATCGAAGCAACATAGGAACTAAAACCATAAAAGGTGGAAAGCTCTCATGTAAGGCTTGCGACGGAGATTAGCCAGAAAGTTGTGGATTCATTCACTGAATCTTTCAGTAGCGACTCCTCCTCTTGGACCTCCACCAGCGCCAAGATTATGGTTAGCGAGTGAAAGTGCAGCGAGTGAGGTGAGTACACTCTGTTTTTTTTCTATTCACTACAAGAAATTATGTATTTAGCCACGAAAAATATGGTGGCTATCGACTAATTTTCGTGGCTATTTAACACTTAGCCACAAATCGCCACAAAAAAAATTCGTTGACTATGAGCTTGTGGCAATCGAATAAGTGTTGCTATTTGTTGCTCTACTTCTACGACTTAGCCACAAACGATTTTTGTAGCCACTAGCTACAAATAGCGCTAACTCAAGTTTGTTGCTCTTTTCGCTACAAAAAGCCATATTCTAAACCGTAGAAAATTTTCTACAATCAGCCACAAACTAAATTGTTGCCATTATTATAAAATTTAATTAAAATGCATTTTTTCTATAATCAAATTAATTAATTAATTAATAACAATTACAATAAATACTAAAACCAAATCAATTATTTTATTTTCTTTTATTTCCAATAATATTTTCAATATGGTTTACAAATTAAAAGTGGTTCATAAATAATAAACTGGTTTTGAAAACCTAATAAAAACCTAAATCTAAACTGGTGCACGGTATCTCTTTGCTCCTGGTCTCTTGGCTATATCAAACTTGACCGGAGGTTCGATTTGCCTACGTACCACTCATCCTTATACCCAAACTTAAATCTCCTTCGAGACTTGTTTCTTCCTCGTCACTGATATCAATCAATTATGTCTCTTCTTTGCTACTTGCATTGCGACTTCAGGAACAAGTATGGCTCCTCCTAAGATCGCCCTATATTAGTGTTGTAAATCAAAATAATCAAGCTAATCGGTAGCCTAAAGGTACTTATATGCAGAATGAGTTAGGAGAATATACCTACCTATAGCATTACTTCGTGTTTGAACATCTCCACAAACTCCTTGGCCATCTTCTCTACCATCATATCATTGCCAAAGTACCAAGCTTTAGAGTCAATAAGCAGAAAAGGGATAATCAAGTAATCAGTTACTAGTTATTGCATATTTTGATTTTTTGATCTTACCAAATGCAGTGACATTATAAGTATTAAACACAGGGATGCCACCGCAATCTCCAGCATCATTTGAATTTCCTTAGAGCCAGAGAACTGTACAAGTGACCCCTGCTACTTGGATTCGTATATCATGTCCTTGCACGAAGATAGAAACAAAGAGTTTGGTAAGTATGTGAGAACAAATAGAAAACAAAGACATTCTGGAACACACATACTGCTTAGACAGCTTCTTCAAAGTTTTCTCCTTGATATCAAGCAGTACACAAAACTTCGTCGTTTGCAGAAACCTATGACAATGGAAACACAAAGTGAGTAAAGGATTCATCTTTTTATCTAATCACTCGTCAAATCACAAATCAAGCACCATTCAGAATGAAATAAAAGCAAGGGTTTCAGGTTCTCTTGTTGCGCTAAGAACCAAACAAGATTTTCATTTAAACCTCAATTTCACTAATCTAAATGTGAGATAGAAACAAAACTCACAGAGACAGAACCTAACCCAAGAAGCGCATAAATTACAATCGGATCGTGAGCTATGGAACTGAGGCATGAAAGAAGCGATTTTAAGATTGACGCCTAGGAGATTCATCTGCAATCCAAATCAAATTTGAGTCGAAGGCAAGAAACAAAAGGGTGAATCAGTTCAGAAGAGTGAATGAAAGAGAGAGACAGCTAACCTTAAACACGAATTAGGAAGCAACAGCTATATTAGAAGGTTGAAGAGAGAAGATTGAGAAAAGATACAGAGGAGGCTGAAGAAACAAAGGGAGAATTGAAGATAAGTAAAAAAGATTTTTTGTATTTCTATACTTAAATAAATTTTGTGGTTTCGTTTCAAACAGAAAATAATTTGTTTGCCCCGGAAATGCTTTAGCCGGGAAAATGAGAAAAAGGCAAAGCGGGAATGGAAATTTTTGTGTTAAATTTCTGAATTATTATATAGCCACAACATAATATGCAGTTATTTGTAGCTATATTGAATTTGATATATTATCATTTTAATCAATACTAAATTAAATTATTACTATAAAGGTAAAGATATAATACTCTAGCTAAACATTGCTTACTCTAAACCTCAACAAATTAATCTATGAAAAGTGAATAAGATATAATACTGTCATTGTAATTCTACACTTATCGAAGTATAAGTAAGAGGGATATCTCTGCTGAAAACACAAATTATAAGTGTTGTACTCAAATAAACATATACTCTAAATACATACATTGCTCATGTCATACAGGTGAGTGACCAATAGAAACTAGTATTCTTTTATCTTTTTTGACGCTCCTAATTTCTTTTATATGCATTTAAAAGATTATATAGATATTGTATTTAGTTTTATTTTAATTGTAAAACATCTTAAGTATTATTTGTAAAGCCATTTTATGTTTTTAATTCAATTTTTCTAATTTTTTTTGTAATTCGATTTTTAATGTGTAAAATTTAATTAAGAGTCAAAAGTACTCATAAATGATTTTATATTAAGTTATAAAACTAGACTTATGATATAAAATTATTATATATCCTTTTAAGAATTTTGAAGTATTGGATTATAGATAAAGATTACTTATAAGTTAAGTTTACGGTTCAAAGTTTGAATATAAAATAGTTATATTTGAAATTTTGTAAAATTTATTATTAATGTTTAGTTTTTTTTTCCTTATTACTTGCTGTTTATCTTTAATTTATCACCAAAAATTAAAATTTTAGGGTTTAAAGTATGTTTAGGGTTTCAATTTTCTACAAATAGCCACAAATCATGTTGTGTCTTCTTATTTTCCACAATTATTATCGTAGCTAATAGTAGATATCGATTTCTACAAAACAAATTGTGGCTAATCACGGTTTTTTAAATTCAATTAGCTACAAAGTGTAATCTGTGGCTATTTAGCCACAAAAATCTACGTAATAGCTACTGATTTTAGTTTGTTGTTATTTTGTGGCTATTCGTAGCTTTAAATCTTCAGCCACAATTTGTTTTGTGGCTAATTTGTGGCTACATACAGATTTTCTTGTAGTGATTAAACATTTTTGTAAGCTCAGTAGCAATAGTGTTTCTTTGTCGTTGGTATTTAACGAGTTTATGTTATTGATGAGTAGATATGTGGAATATGTTCTTAACCGGTATTCAAGAACTTAATTATCTATCAAATGCAGGGAAAATGATCAGCTTTCCAAATACGGAGACACTAAAACAGCCCGGACCGTAATGCTAGCAGAAGTAAATCCTCCTTTTCGTAACAAATTGACGTAGTTCCCTACATTAAGATCTTCGAGACTGCGGACTCTCATTAATCAAAGGTGTGTTTCTTTTTTCCTCACGATGATAGAACATGTTTCTGGATTCATTGTGCACATGTTCTCTTGCAGTCTTAACTGGCAGCACCAGCTGTGCAAAAATCCTAGGCCAAACCCAGTTATTCACAGACCACACATTTCGCAGTTCCGAATGGTCCTCTGGCACTTTCATCAGTCAATCAGCCTGTTACAACTTTGACAAAGCCAACAGCTTTTCCGTTACTTGGAGCTCATGGTGTAAGAAACCTCAACGTTTGACTGCTTTATTCAAGTTTCTGAATTGTAAAAATATTAACATTTGAGTAAATCTGTAGTTCTATATTCAATGTAGCCCTTTCCTCCTGTTACTACTGTTTCTGCTGCTAATGCTCCAACTGGCCCAGTTTACCGTAAGGTGTGGTACAATCATCTTATCTTACCATATTATCATTTGGTCAGGTTAGTTAAAAAAAGAAAACAATCAATTTTTTTTGGACAGAGTTGAATCTTGCCTGAAAACAAAGTTTTTTTTCTCACTGATATTCTTATGCTGCAAACAGTCTGTTCATGCTTGGGAAAATTATTTATGTGTTCAGTACCATTGTCCAAAGTTGTAGAAGAAGAGTGGTATGTGCTTCTATACGTTTGAGTGGTCCAGTGTGTGAGAAAACGCATTCAAGAACGCTAAATCGTGTATTGGGCAGAGATAAATAGAACTTCATGTGTACATATTTCTGGTCTTGATGTCTAAGTTGATGATGTTAATTGGGGTGCTGAAGACTGAAGTTGACACTGGAGAAATCATGGGATTATGACCAGCATTTTCATGCAAACAGGATCTTGGATCGTAAGAGAAAGGACAACAGTTTCAAAACAGGAAAGAATAATGACAACAGAAGCTACGACTACTAAAAGGTTGGGAATTGGAGCAGTAAAGATCAGCAATGAAGAGAGAATGAAGAAAGAGACGAGCTGTGCAATTTCTATAAAACCGTTTGTTTTCATTTCAAACCAAATAATTATGTTCCCCATACTGTCTCTCTCGACTGCACGTATGATTTAAGTTTCTATCTTTAACTGTTTTCAGTAGACTTGACCAATAGTACGAACACAAAAAAAAATTAATCATTTATATAAATTTAGTGACTAACTCAATATTTACAAATTCAGAATTAAATAAAGCCAATTGAAAATTTATAATTCTCAAAAGTGAATTAAGAATTTCCCAGAATTTTAATCTCTTTGGAGTTAACCCTAAACTTTCTTTTTTTTTGTTAAAACTGGATTAATGGAGATGTATTCAACTGAGAGTTTCAGGTGATTTGTATTAAAATGACAAATCTACTGTTATTGAAACATGAATTTTAAAAACTCATTTAAAATCCACTGTTATTGAATTTGACATTTCTTAAAGTATTCTGAAATCCATTGTTATTGAAAATATTTAAAGTTGTGGAATTTTAAAGTTTTCAGGTGATTTTATGGTGTTTGGGTAGAATTTCTTAGTTAAAAAAATTAAAACTCAAATCTCATAGTTTTAGGTGATATTCTAGAGTAGTTTAACAAAAATCACTTAAATCTCTGCAACTTATTGAAATCATCTAAAACCCTATTAAAAATCAAATCACATCAAATGTTAAATTGAATACATCCCCCTAATTGTTTGTTTCAAACTGTTTGTCAAACAAATTACAAAAATCTCACCTTATGAGTTCAATAGGCCAACATTTTAAACTAAAATAAAATGATCACTTAGACACAAACAAATAAAAACTAACTATAGATAGCCTACAAGTTTAAAAAAACTTAAGAAAATATTAGCATAAAAATAATTCACTATTGTAAACAAGTAAAGTTGTGAAACCATTGTATGATAGTACACCCAAATCACACCAATTAAGTTCAAACTCACATCCCATTAATATATCATTCAAAAGATAAAAGAACATCAATTATTTAGAGGCTAACAACTACAAAATATACGCAACACAAAATTAATTAATACATCAAAAGATATGTTAACATAATACATTGCAGAAACACCATTGTTCAACTATTTATGATTGGTTGTACATTTAACAAAGTTTTACATAAAAAATTATATATGTAAGATAAAAAAATATTTAGATCATGGGTCTGATTAGTTGAGTTGTAAGTGCAGAAATTTTGTTGTAATAATTTAGTTTGTAGTTTTTAGTGACATAGTTACAATTTTTTTTAATATATAAAATATTACAATTTTTAAACCGCTGATACATATATATATATATATAGGGTTGTAAATTTAAAGTGCATGATCAATCAAATTATTCAGAAACTAATGTGAAAAGAAACTAATGTGAAAACAACATTTATTAAAAAAGGTCAAGTGAATTGAAGCATTTCTACAATGCAACCAATCAAACACATAATTAAAATTTAACCAATTTTGGTTTAGTTTGCTCATCACCTTAAATATAATTTCCAAAACAAAATATCAAAAATTTGGATACTAAAATTTATGAGATTCATATGATTAAAAACAAATATTTTTAAAAAATTATAATTTTATAGCTACTTATATTTTATAATAGATTATAATATTTATATATATCAAAATAAATATACAAAATATATAATAAAATTAAAATTAAAAAAAAACCCGGGCGTAGCCCGGACCGACCCTAGTATATATATATATGTATGTATATTGTATCGGTAAATGCTCAAGTCACTCGAATAACAAACTTTTTTTTTGAATTACAATACTGTGACACCCGTCACCTCCAATCCGGAGAACAGCGGGCCACCAACAATATCTCGTATAATAAAAGTCCATATACCCAATTACACTCACCCAAAGCCCAAATAAAAATCCGAATAAAAAGTCCAGTAGCACCAATCCGTCCAAATATCATATACTCATCCACTACAAGAAAACACAAGTTTTACGAGGGCAGTTTTACTCGTGATTTCGTCGTAAAATCAGTGTTACGAGTAATTAGCGAGGAAACCCGTTTCGTCGTTATACGTTTGTCGTAACGCATATATCCTCGCTAATTCGTCGTAACATAGCGAGGAAATAATTTCGCCGTAAAAGCGAAGAAGAATATTTCGTCGTAAAGACCACGTAAAGCTTCCACGTAAGGACGTCGCTAAATTTCCTCGTAAATACCTCGAAAGCCGTTCCTCGTAAAACCCACGTAAATAACTTGAAAGTAAATACTCGTAAAGTAAACGTAAATACCTTGATAGCTTTCCTCGTAAAGACCACGTGAACTTTCCACGTCATTTCCTTGTAAACCTTTCCTCGTAAAAACCTCGTTAAGCTTCGACGTAAAGAAGTCACAAAATTAGCTACGAATTTACTTTGCTTCGTTATTTTACAGAAATATAAAAAAATATAATTAAAAAAATAATTTAAATTATTTAAATTATTAATAAAATTAAAATTCTAAAAAAATGAAAACCAAAATATTTTATATATAAATAAGTTTTGAATTCATAATACAAGAACCGAAATTAAAAAGAACTACGGGTCGTTAATCGCCGGTAGACTTCATCACTTCTCGCCGTTACATCCGCCTCGGCATATGTGTCGGATGTTGACTCGCCTGGAATAGGATTTCGTTGTCGCATGGTCCTCAACAAGGTCTCATATTCCGGATTTGTGGCCGCTACAACGTCCAAGAAGCCCTCGAGTCCACCCAAACGAGATCGCGTCGAGCTCAACTCGTGACGTAGCTCAGCAGACTCTCTACGCAACTCATCGGACTCCCTACGCAGCTGAGAGACTTCATCATCCCGTCGCTGACCATAAGACGATGTCACTCTCGGAACATCGTTGACGGAACCAATCCCCAACGTCCGTCCCTTTTTTTTAGGGACAACCTTAAAAAGAAAAAATAAATTTTGTTAGTAAAAATTTAAAGTTAAATTAAATGAATAATAAAAAAATTAAAATTTTAGAAAATATACTCTCTGAGTGTACTGAGTCTCGGGGACAGTCTCCTGACCCGAAGAACCGGGCGCTGAAGAAGACGACGGGTCTAAACGACTACCCGGCTCACCGAACATCTCTCTGTAATGGGCAGTAAGTCTACCTTTTCGAACCTGAGAAAAAAAATTAATTTTTTAAATTTTCGTCAACAGTATATTTCCAACATTATCCACCTAATCAACACTAAATAACATAAGATCCGTAAACGTATCTAAATTCCCTATACTAACCACCTAATCTACCTAAACTAACCAAATTAGAGAGGAATTAGAGAGGCTTACCATTGCAACGAAACAGGGAGGAAGTGGAGAGGAAGTGGAGAGGAAGTAGAGAGGAAAGAAAGAGTGAGCGCTCGGGGGTATATATAAGATTACATACCGTCGCAAATTCCTCGTAATTTTACGACGAATTACAGAGGCCCGTGTTTTTTTTTACGACGAAACAGCGAGAGATTACAAAGGCCCGCGTTTTATCGTACGAGGAAGTTACGAGGAATTACAAAGGCCCGTGTTTTTTAGGTACGAGGACATTACGACGATTTCGCTTACGTGGAATTACCGAGGAAAGCTTCCCTATAAATATACCTGTAACTCTCCTTCTCAACCCACACACAAACTCCCAAATCACACTCTATCTCAAATCACACTCCTCAGAAAAATCCTATTCAAATTATAAATATTTGAAAAAAAAGGAAAAGAAAAAGATATTAGAATTCATGTGGGCGAGACTTACCATTATAATTGTTGGAAGTCTTGCCACATGTGAATCTGGTATCTTTCTCCTTTTTCTGTTTTTCTAGTTTTTACACTGCGAGGTATTTACGACGATTTCGTCATACGTGGTATTTACGACGATTTCATCCTACGTGGTATTTACGACGATTTCGTCATACGTGGTATTTATGACGATTTCGTCCTACGTGGTATTTACGACGATTTCGTCCTACGTGGTATTAACGGGGGTCGCTTTCTTTATTTTTTATTTCATCGTTATATTTCATCGCTTTCTTACGAGTCTTTTACGAGGCCCGCGTCGTAAGTTTGACGTCGCTTTACGAGGAATTAACGAGTGTTATGTTTAAATCCCTAAAATCAGAAACCCCAAACCCGATATTCCTTATTTTCTACTTCATATATTCCAAACCCCATCTTTATTTTCATTCTAAATCACAATTCCCACATTCCCAAATTAGAAATATTTGAAAAAAATAGAGGAGAAGAAGATATTGGAACTCATGTGGGCGAGACTTACGTACGTAAGTCTCGCCACATGTGATTCCATAATCTTTCTTCTTTTCTTTTTTTTCTAGTTTTTATACTATGAGGAATTAGCGAGTCCCGCTTTTCACCAAAATGTTTTTCAAATTAGAAATATTTGAAAAAAAAAAGGAGAAGAAGATATTGGAACTCATGTGGGTGAGACTAACGTAAGTCTCGCCACATGTGATTCAAGTATCTTTCTTCTCTTCTTTTTTTTCTAGTTTTTATAATTTCGTCATAATTTCCTCGTTGGCTTACGACTCGTTTACGACGATTTTGCCTTACGTGGAATTAGCGTGCCCCGCTTTCTTTATTTTTTTTTATTTCGTCGTAATTTCCTCGTGTCTTTACGACTTCTTTACGACGATTTTGGCTTACGTGGAATTAGCATGGCCCGCGTTCTTTATTTTACATTTCGTCGTAAGTTCCACGCTATTTTACAAGGAATTAACGAGTATTACGTTTAAATCCCTAAAATCCGAAACCCCAAACCCCAAACCCCAAACCCTAAACCTCATCTTCTTTATCTTCTACTTCATATATTCCAAACCCCAAACCCATCTACCCTTGAACCTCAATCTATTCTTTCACGTCAATCAATTCTTTCCATTCCAAACCACAAGTCCTTATTCATAATTAAAACAAACTCTCACATTACCTTATTCATAAAACAAACTCCCACATTATCTTATTCATAAAAAAAACTACACAAAATCAAATACATCAATCGGATACATCAACATTCTCGTCATCACTAGAAACATCATCATTTTCATTAAACTCGTCTTCAACAGCTTTGTCTGTGGCATCGTCGGTAAGATCTTCGTACTCGTGATTATGCGGATCAATGAGAAGGATGTCATCAACTTCTTGTTCAGGTTCCTCGACTTCATTTATCTGTTCTTTTTTCAATGGTGGTTCTTCTCCACTGATGATTCGTCCTCGAGGTGTAACTTTGATCACGGCTAACCAATTTATACCCGAATCTCTCATCCGAGGGTATGGAAGGAAGCTAACTTGGTGGTGGATTCAAAATTACCTCGTTAAGTACACGTAAACTAATTCTAAAGAACTCACAAAGTTTACGTCGTATTTACGAGAAAATAGTGTTTCCTCGTAAAAACCACGTCAATTTACATCATCTTTACGACGAAACTTTTTTGTCGTAACGTTACGAGGAAATAACGATGCTTTTATTTTTCCACGTAATTTCCTCGCAAAATCGACGTATTTTTACAAGGATTGTTTTTCCTCGTTAATTTTCCTCGTTAAACTTGTGTTTTCTTGTAGTGATCTGTCTCACCTGAAATGGGGAAGAAAGAGGGGTGAGTAACAGGGGAGTCACTCAGTGAGGCATGAGATACTAAACCCGAAGTCCATGGACCCGGACAGAACACTCCGAATAAATATAATTCAATCCTAACACGTTGCAAACACGGTACCTAAAGTACCCAAAGATCACACAACAGTCCTAGCGAGGTGCACACTCGCTGCCCACTAACAGGCCAAAACACTACCGAAAAGGTGCTCGGTTCATACACACACCGAACAAGTGCTCGGTAACACACGCCCTTAGACGATTTATCGATCTCCTGGGTTACGCGTCAACCGGTCGACTATAGCTGGCCGTAACCTCCAAACAATCCGGCATACAGAAGTCCGTCTCTGTATCCATCTCAGACAATCATATAACTCCTAATAAAACAACTATTTTTATTTACCAATTTTAAATGAGACAATCATTGTTGAATCCTCTAACACCCTACTTCCGGTTTAAGCAAAGAACCTAAAAACTAAACAAGCAATAATAGACTCGATTTCACACAGACGGAAACACATTACAAAAAAATTATACTTATTCGAGGTCCTAAGCCATGTAAGAGAAATTCGGGAAAAGACCCTCACATTAGCCAATATCGGGAATTAATCGGGGAATTCTCCGGAACTGATATGGCTTGTACAACAAACTCGATCTACGCTTTAGAGAGAATGACTTGGCGAACAAGTCACCCATAAGGTCCATGTTTGCTTCCTACGAATGCCATGATAAAAGTGCACGTTAGATATGTTTCTTGTATCACAAGAAACAACTAATGATACGCTTAACCTTCTCAGACATAGCTACGGTTCAAAGGCCCACGATCTCCAGTGACACGGTTCAGCTCTCCGGTGGCTAACGGTTCATGGCGGCGCAGATCGGTGGTCGTTGGTTCCGAGACGCAATGACTCGCGTCTCACTTTCTCCTTCTAGGTCCTGGCTTGCTCACGTTCTCCATGGAACGGATCCGACGTGAACTGGAAACATGGTACATCGATGGATCTATGACAATGAGGCTATGTCAGTGGCGTGACGACGGCTCCGGTGATGACGTGTATGATTTTGGTGGTGGTTGGCGATGGTGGTGATGAAGACGGCGGCGATCAAGGCATGGATCTCCGTTGTACAGAGATGACTCAAGGCTTTGACCACTCCGGTGGTGACTCATGTGGGCGGCGGTGATGGCACGCAACGGATCAAACTAACGAGTGGTGGTTTGTGATGAACGATGGCGTATCTTCTTTGCAAGAGATCCAGAGGAACACGAGTAAAGGATAAAAGTAGAGACAACATGAGAGAGAAGAGGAAGCTGGTGCAAAATGTTGCTTAGTCTCACACGATGATATCAATGGCGGCTGAGATTTGTGGAAGGAGATAAATATATCAATACATGCATACACGTTTAGGTTATAAGAGAAGGTGGATAAGTGTTGGTTTAATATTAATAATTAAACCAAAAACGGTTAAAGAGAACCGGATCGTTACAATTCTTCCCCACTAACAAAGAATTCGTCCTCGAATTCAAGTTTCTATACTTGACAGCTAGTTTTATTCTCCAAAATAAAATTTTGATATTCAGTCCTCATCTTAGACTCGGTCTCTCAGGTTTCCTCTTGGATCTTATTTCTCTCTTATTAAACTTTGATCAATAAGGTCATCATTTTTTGAACTGCTTCCACTTGTCGATTTGTAATCTCGACAGACCCGATAAGTGCATACAATTTTTTTTTTTTTTTTTGCCCTACGCTTCCTTTAGTTCTTGAGCATTTCTATTTGCTTCAACGTCCCTTAAACCATTGGTTGCTGTACCTTAGAGTGCTTCCTCACTTTGCTCCATCATAGTATGTGTGCGAATGAACTTCCATAAAGAGCTTCGTAAAGTGATATCTGAATGCTCGAATAACTGTTACTGTACATGAACTATTTCGCCGATAGATACTTTACTCATTTTTTTTTTCCTCGCGAGCTAAGCACTAAGTCAAGGGCATGTCCTCTAGATTTTAACTTAGTAATACGGTCCATGATCGCTCATATATTATTCTTCATGAAACTTGACTCCGATAGTCCAATGAGTAAACCCATAATCAACATATCTCATTTCCAATCTCGAAGAAGTAGATTGTGTAATAATCCCATAAATAATTGATTTTCTGTTTTAACCATATGACAAGTCTGATATGGAGACACAATGTAGCTACATTTTTTTTTTCACTCTAGGCCAATGATAGTAACACTTCAGATCTATGTACCTCTTAGGTGTTGGCCACTCTGAACTTATAATATTCTTTTCTGAATATGCAGCAACTCCTGCTTCTGAAGCACGTGACCCAAAAATCCAATTTTTTTTTTCCTTTTCCAGAAACTACACCTACTCCGTTAGCAACCAATTTTTGCTCTCCAAGCTTACCTAACACAATCCGTAACTGCTCAACATGCTCCTCTCTGCTCCAAGAAGAAATCAGGATGTCGTCGATGAATACAATCGCGCACTTATCCAAGTGCTCACGAATCATTCATAAGCCTCAAGAATGCTAACGGTGCACTCGTCGAGCCAAATGGTATCACTACAATTCATAATATCCATTCCGTACGTACTCCTCAGCTGTAGCCATCTGATGGTATCCTGATGCTAAGACAAACTTCGAGAACCATGAACCTCCATGCAGCTAATACAATAAATCATCAATACGCGGAAGCGATACTTATCCTTAATGGCCACTTGTTCAAACCTCTGTAGTCGATACAAAGTCTTAAGCTCTCATCTCTCATCGTCGTAACAACACTGGTGGTCTCTATGGTGAAATACTCGGTCTGATAAAATCCTTAGCCGCTAAATTTTCCATATGCCCTTTCAGCTCGGCCATCTCCGCTCGCGCTTCGTGAAACCGGTTCTGTCCATGAGTCCAACTCGATCATAAGAATGTCTCCTCTGGCTGGTAACAACCCTTCCACATGCCTCAAATACATTCCCATACTCTTCAATAACTGGAAGGTCCTTCATCTCGTGTTGTGCATCATCTTTAACCATCGAAATGGTCGCCAAAAATCCATCTGCTCATGTATCCAGTAACTCCTCATCATAAAGCATGGAGGCAATAAAACTCTCGTCTGCTCTAGGAATATCAACTCTTGCCCTCAGGAAATCCAGCACTACTAAGTGTCGTGACAGCCAATCCCTCCCAAAGATGACATCGCATAATCTCAGCTCAATCTTTGACGAATCTCTGAATAACTCGATTCATCCACACATAACTGGTACAACTCGAATATAAATAACTCCCAATGTCATATGTCAGCTGTCTGAACTGAAACAACTCTGAAATGATCAACACTGCCAAAAACTAGCCAACAAAACCAAGCGTAACTCCAATATCAACACAACGCAAGCTGCTGCACCCCAATTCAAAAGCGATCTCCACGAGTTCACAAACCAAATATACCTCCAATATAGTCAACATACTCGTACACAAAAACAACACATGCCAACCAATGGCTCACACCTCATATCACGTAATCTCCAGTAACGAAAACTCGTGGAACGATTGCTTGAAGTAGGGTGGAAGCAGAAACGTCACATATCCACTCATGGATAATCTCGGAATCATGATCAAAGAAACTGATAACTCCTGAGAAAACTGACGAACTGAGACATCACCCATCTGCTGCTGAACATCTGGCTAGAACCCTGTTAGTTGAAGGATGAATGACGATGATTTTACTCATCGTCATATAAAGAGACAATTGAATTAATAATTACTGGACAGAATGGTGCTAAAAGAACTTCACAATCTTTTTTTTAATTATATATAAAAATTATTTTATACTTTTTTTTTTAAAACGTAGAAAACCGAATCCCCTAATCGCCATCCCGGGTCGAGGCCGGGACGGAACACCGCTCTGATACCAAATTGTGACACCCGTCACCTCCAATCCGGAGAACAGCGGGCCACCAACAATATCTCGTATAATAAAAGTCCATATACCCAATTACACTCACCCAAAGCCCAAATAAAAATCCGAATAAAAAGTCCAGTAGCACCAATCCGTCCAAATATCATATACTCATCTGTCTCACCTGAAATGGGGAAGAAAGAGGGGTGAGTAACAGGGGAGTCACTCAGTGAGGTATGAGATACTAAACCCGAAGTCCATGGACCCGGACAGAGCACTCCGAATAAATATAATTTAATCCTAACACGTTGCAAACACGGTACCTAAAGTACCCAAAGATCACACAACAGTCCTAGCGAGGTGCACACTCGCTGCCCACTAACAGGCCAAAACACTACCGAAAAGGTGCTCGGTTCATACACACACCGAACAAGTGCTCGGTAACACGCGCCCGTAGACGATTTATCGACCTCCTGGGTTACGCGTCAACCGGTCGACTATAGCTGACCGTAACCTCCAAACAATCCGGCATACAGAAGTCCGTCTCTGTATCCATCTCAGACAATCATATAACTCCTAATAAAACAACTATTTTTATTTAACAATTTTAAATGAGACAATCATTGTTGAATCCTCTAACACCCTACTTCCGGTTTAAGCAAAGAACCTAAAAACTAAACAAGCAATAATAGACTCGATTTCACACAGGCGGAAACACATTACAAAAAAATTATACTTATTCGAGGTCATAAGCCGTGTAAGAGAAATTCGGGAAAATACCCTCACATTAGCCAATATCGGGAATTAATCGGGGAATTCTCGGGAACTGATATTGCTTGTACAACAAACTCGATCTACGCTTTAGAGAGAATGACTTGGCGAACAAGTCACCCATAAGGTCCATGTTTGCTTCCTACGAATGCCATGATAAAAGTGCACGTTAGATATGTTTCTTGTATCACAAGAAACAACTAATGATACGCTTAACCTTCTCAGACATAGCTACGGTTCAAAGGCCCACGATCTCCAGTGACACGGTTCAGCTCTCCGGTGGCTAACGGTTCATGGCGGCGCAGATCGGTGGTCGTTGGTTCCGAGACGCAACGACTCGCGTCTCACTTTCTCCTTCTAGGTCCTGGCTTGCTCACGTTCTCCATGGAACGGATCCGACGTGAACTGGAAACATGGTACATCGATGGATCTATGACAATGAGGCTATGTCAGTGGCGTGACGACGGCTCCGGTGATGACGTCTATGATTTTGGTGGTGGTAGGCGATGGTGGTGATGAAGACGGCGGCGATCAAGGCATGGATCTCCGTTGTACAGAGATGACTCAAGGCTTTGACCACTCCGGTGGTGACTCATGTGGGCGGTAGTGATGGCACGCAACGGATCAAACTAACGAGTGGTGGTTTGTGATGAACGATGGCGTATCTTCTTTGCAAGAGATCCAGAGGAACACGAGTAAAGGATAAAAGTAGAGACAACATGAGAGAGAAGAGGAAGCTGGTGCAAAATGTTGCTTAGTCTCACACGATGATATCAATGGCGGCTGAGATTTGTGGAAGGAGATAAATATATCAATACATGCATACACGTTTAGGTTATAAGAGAAGGTGGATAAGTGTTGGTTTAATATTAATAATTAAACCAAAAACGGTTAAAGAGAACCGGATCGTTACAAATACATCCCTAAAACTTCTTAAAATTGTATTCAGGACTAACTTAATTTTTGCATAACAGAATGTATTAAATTAAATGATTGATTATGAAATTTCATTATTTAAAAGCAATTTGATACATTATAGCAGAAGCAGTAAAGTTACCCCTCTAAACTTCAATTACTATAATAGTAAACAACGTCTCTGACATCTTTTTCATATATTAAAAATTGCAAAATAGCTAAGTCTGAACTTTGAACCTAACGAAACTTAAAACGATTTCAGATGTGTACTTCAAAAATACGCTTACTTCACTCGGTCGCTCGGTAGTAACAAATTTAATTGCAACTAATCGACAATGGATACGAAGTGCTGACCAAGTGCATTTCTTTACTATTCATAAATAAAATTGATGGTGAATTTGCCATATGTAACAATTAAGAAAAGATATAATCCTTTTACTAAAACTATAAAAAAAAAAAGTGACGAAGGGATATAATCCTCTATACACTATTTTGAAGAGTAATTAAAAACAAGAGGATACCCCAAGCAAGCCCGCACTTTATCATGGATTTAATTTATTTCATCTGCCTACTGTACCCAACCAGAAAAGTATTTAACTTTATTGTCTTTTCTAAATACGAAGAATTTGTTATGGAAGTTTATAGCAATGCATGCGAAGAATTTGTCATGAACATTCACATTTCTATTAATCTCACTTCATGACACATCTATTCAATTAAAGCGGATACCTACGTCAAAGACTAAATAAAAGTGTGCAGAGATCATTTATTCCATCTGGTTAATTTAATTAGCAAGGTAGGTGTTACATACGCAAGTATCTAGCAAGGAAGTAGAGGATGGATCAGCGAGGGCGGGAGAGAACATCGACTGGCACAATGATGTCTGGATAGGGAACTATCCTTCCAAGATCAAAATTTTTATGTGGAAGGCCTTACACGGAGCCATCCCTATAGGCTACAACCTGGAGAAAAGAGGAATAATCAACGACACTACATGCCCAAACTGTGGACAACAAGAGACATTGGATCATATCTTCTTAAACTGCAACTATGCAAAAGAAGTCTGGCGTCTCATGCCAATCACGAAGGATCTCAGCTTAAGCCCACAACAACAATTCGAGCAGCTCGTACACACGGCCAAACACGTCACCGACTCACCGGTCTACCCCCGACAGGGATCTCACCCGAAGTTATCTTCCCATTGACTTGTTGGACATTATGGAAAACAAGAAACCAAAAGCTGTTTGAGAACAGAACCTTCACACCCCCAAGAAACTGCTACAAAGGTGATCTCAGACGTTAGAGAATGGCAAGCAGCACAACTACCTATTGCAAGAGGAACCGTTCCACAACCAGAGCCAGCATGCGACTCGGCTACTATCACAATCCACACTGATGCAGCATGGAATGTACTTGGATGAGTATTATTCAACCATACTGACTCCACTACGCTGCAGGGAAACTCAACTGAATATTTCGTTAGGTCGACAATGGTGGCGGAAGTTCTTGCAATTAGAACAGCCCTTACAATAGCACTGGACAAAAACTGGACTCACATCCACTTGAAATCAGACGATCAGGACCTTATCCAAGCAATCACTGGAAGGAAAATGTTAAAGGAAGCTTTTGGAATCATCCATGATATCATCGTGCTTGCCAACTGTTTCACCTCTATCTCTTTCTCTTATGTTTCTCGTTCTTGCAATGTATCAGCAGACTCTTTGGCAAAAGGAGCTCCATGAGCTCCCACCCAAGCGTGTAGTTGTTTTTTTAATTTAATGAAATCGGTTGACCAAAAAAAAAGGTGAATCACACGCAACTGAGTTTTTTTTTCAAGATGAAAAATATGATTATGCCTTTTGACCAAAGAATACTGTTAGATATATAATTAGATGCGTTATGATAAACAAACTAACAACTGAATTTATTAGATGCTATCTAACTATTTATCTAACAGTATCCATTGACCACTTTAGTTTCATCTAATACAATCGGTTTTACATAATCATAAAATGCATAATCATATCTTTCTTCTTGTAAGAAAATCAGTTGCGTATGATTCCTCTAACTTGCTAAATTAAGCAGATGGAAAAAATGATCTCTGCTTAGCTAGATAAACAGTTAAATGTGTATAACTGCATAAAATAGAAAATAAATAGTTAAACTAGAGTTTGACCCGTGCGGATATATTTTTATTTTATAAATGTATACATTTAACATTATTGTAAATATTTTAAATATATGATTTACATTTTAGTGTGTTATATATTGTGTAACTTTATAATTTTATTGTTTAGGTTTTTTATTCATCATTATTAATATATAATTATTTGTTTTATATTTTTTTACTTTGTTTTAGACACCATTGTGGAATGATAAAAAAACACTCAATGAACCATACTTGTAATGAAAAACATAGAGATATCAGTAGTTGCCACAACATAAAATATAAAAAAAAGACCACTCTCAATAAATTTGTAGTTAAAATAAACTTTTCATTAATATCTTTTGAATTATTATTTTTTCTGATATCTTATTTTGTAAATAACGCATGAACTAAAAGTTTGCTATGACTATTATATTTTGTATATAATCATTTTAGATAATATATTGTTGTGAGTTTCAAATTAATTAAATAATATATAGTTGTAGATATAAAAGTTTAACATATGCTAATATTCTTTGTATAAAATATACATACTTTATGAATTTTAACCCTTTTTTAACGGTGAATAATAGTTTATTTTATTTATTTAAATGAAAGCAATGATATTTTATTTTATTTATTTAAATGAAAGCAATTTTAAAATAAAATAGGTTAATTTACCAATTTTATATAGTTTTTTTATTTAATTCATATAGTACTTCTATTTTATGTAATATATTATGAAATTTATAAAAATAGGAATAATTTTTATTTTTTATTTTATAATAAAAATTTAATTAATAGTAATGTATAATCATATTATATTACTAATTACAAAATTAATTATTGTATGATTTAAAAAATACTTAAAACTTTTAATAAGATTTAGGTAGATATTTTCTCAACAGATTTTGTTATAATTAAAAATAAAATTTAAATATATATTTTTCAACAGATTTGTTAGACTAAGAATAATTATTATGTCATATTAAATAATTAATCAAATGGTCATACTAAGACTTTTAAATAGTAGATAAAAATTAGGACCCTAAAATTAATAGATTAGACTAGATCTCGACCCGCGCAACCGCGCTGATTTTTGTTTTCATTTATTTTTATATAAACATTTTGTTTTCCATTCTAAATTGGTATATATTATAATATATATGTGTCTATCAATTTTCAAAACATAATAAGTTTACGGTATATTTTTTTAATTGAATAGATTGTTTCAAACTTTCACATGTATTTGTATCTTCTTCTATATATATATTTTCGGATTATTATTTCATTATTAAAATCGTAACTATATATATATAAAGATTAGTAAAATATTGTTTTATTTTCATATTCAAAAATATTGTAACATTTCACAAATTTAGAAAGTTTTTTATAAATTAAACTTTTCGCTTCATAGATTTATATTATCGAGTAAATAATTAAACATTTAGTTTCTGTTTAATTTTTAAAATAAACTATATAGTTTAAAATATGTTTTCATTAGTTTAAGCTAGTAAAGATTAATCATTGTTAGGTAATATGATTTTTGTTATTTAAAAAAAAATATTTATAATTTTAAAAGTTAACATCGACAAATATTTAAATTATTAACATATGGAGGTATAGTATTACAACATTAAATTATATCTATTTAATTTATACTATCTATAAATCCAATGGATCATCTATTGTTTAAATCCAATTATTGATAGCCCAATAAAAATTTTTGGTAGACCCACAATTTAAACGATAAGATTAGTGATTATGTAACATGACTTTTTAAAAATATGTCAATTAGGTCTATTTTTAAAAAAATCACACATGAATCAAGGGTGTGACTTCTGTTTTAATATATAAGATGGGTATGATTAACGAACTATAACTAAATTTGATAGGTTATGTGTTGCCTCGTGACTGCCCTATTGAATTTTGTCTTAAGTAGTGGTGGCGAATCGGATTTTCATACTTGAACACTGGGTTATCATGTAATCAACATATCTGAAGTATCCATTTATTCAACATAAAACATGGATTAATTTAGCCCTTAGATTAAAATCACTGCTAGTTCAGTAAAATTTGATGCCTAGATAAATTTTAAGCCCACTTGTATACAACTTGAGCTTTTAACATAAAATTGCAAGACGCAGCCATTAAAAGGAGTAAAGATTGGCTCTCTGCCTATCTAGACAAAATAATATTAATATTTTGTACTAGTTTAATTATTTCATTTATTTTTCTTTTATAAAAGAATGTTCAAATACATAACATGTGTAATACATTTGTTAAATAAAAAATTAGCATCAGAATTAAAAGTCTTTCATATAGTCTTTCACGATTAAAATAAATAAATAAATACTGAATAGACTGTCTCAATCCCAGTTTATGCATCAACCAGCATAACTACATTTGCATGCAACTAAAAAAGTGATCGGGTATCGCCCTGACACCACAACTCATGACATCTTCTTCTCGTCATCAAACATATCGTCACTACATGCCTTCTATGTCGCTGGTTGGGTTGGAAACTCAGACGATTACATCTCCACAAACGCATTCATCACAACCACCCAATATTTTTGTAACTTCCGAGTTAGTGATATATGGAAAAGTTTAAGAGAATTGATTTGGCTAACTATGTCACTAAAATTGACTTATTTTTTCCGTCACACATTCGTTTAAAACTCAAGAGTTAAGCGTGCTTGGCCTGGAATAGTGAAATGATGGGTGACATATCGGGAAGTGTACTGTGCGAGTGAGGCCAAAGCACGGAGAAAAGTCATGTGTTGATTGGGTCAGTAAACAATGATTTCGGGCCTTGAAAAAAATTAACTGACCGACCGTTAAAATGAGATGGGACCCACGTTCCGAGAGAGCGGGCTTGGGTGGCCTATTAGCCGTGGACGGTCGGGGGTAGCTGATTCGCCTCAGTCCATGGATCAGTACATGGAACCGTACCAGAATGGAGATCAGACCGTTCAGGACAGCTCAGCCGAAGTTTGCCTTCCTAGCCGTACCGCCCAGGATGATCGAGCCGTGTACCACCTCGACCCACTTACATCCGGAATGAAGCGTCGACCAAGTCCACGTCCTGAAGACCGATCTGACCGAACCAGTACGCGTCCTTCCCAACCATCTCGACAAGCCAAAGTTAACAGCCGAGCCAGACTTGACATGGATCATGCCCGACTTGACGTGGATCATGCCAGACTTGACTTGGATCATGCCAGACTTGACTTGAATCGTAAGGTTTCCCAAAATGATCGAGACTTCTCTCTCTTGGTTCGTTTGGCACGAAGCGACTGTTCTAATGATCGAGCCAATGGACTAACCCTCATGTCCGACTCCCTCTTGGACTTCTATCATTCAGATTTCTCTAAGGCACGAATGATCCAACTATCTGAAGACTTAGGCCGCATCAGTACACTGCTTGATCAGGCCACTGACTGTCCAGACCGTCCCGCGTTCGTCCAGCTCCTTACCGCGGCGACTTCAACTTGATCGAATGAATCTAGACATCAGCCATCGACCAGATCTGAAGCCGAAGAGTTTCTTGACTGACCTTCCACATTCTCAGTAAATTTTTTTATTTCCTAAGTGTTTTTATTAATGTCTTTCATTTACTACAAGTACTATAAATATGTAAACTCTTCTTCATTATCAATCAATCGATTTTCCCCTTAAAGTTTATGAGTTTATCTCTTTGTTATTTGCTTCGAACAGTTCTTGTTTTCTTGTCGAGTGATTCTCCAAGTAAACATATCTTCCCTTGTTGGTCTTGACGTCACATTCCAAACCACAATCGAAGCCGGTAGTATCATAAGGCCTTTCCGCAACCTTGTGTGTTGCCTATCAAACCATCAGATCTCCCTACTTTGGCGAGTTCATATACAAAATCCTGTTGAGTGATTCTTGTCCGAATCTAGGACGTATCAAAGTGGTATCAGAGCCACTCAACTGGTATCACCTTTTCATCTTTCTCATCTCCCATTTTCTAAATCTGTTCATCTTCTTCTATCTATCACAAATCCGGGTCATCTCTTTACCAGCCACTAGATCCATATCAAAAAAAAAAAACAAAAAAAAATCAAAAGTTCGATTTTTGGCTAGATGGTGGAAGAGAAATTCTGCTGGCTGAAGAGAAATCCAGCCTTAGAGTGGTTAATACGGATTTCAAAACCAAAAATTGATGATCCTCATGGAGAATGGCGAGGTTGAGTCCGAGGATGATCAGGACGATCTAGAGGACAAGGGCGACCTCGGTCCTATCTTTGATGAGGAAGGAGAGTCCTTCGACTACCCACACCAAGGGCCACTTCTAGTTGCCAGGAGAGCCACAGACGAAAGACTTGTTCCAATCTTTGAAGAACATTCAGACCTTGATCTAGAACCGGCCCTAGATGAGACACTTGAGCCGATCTATGATGATGAGGATGGACATCTCGACTACCCAGCTTACGGTCCACTTCTTGTTACCAGAAGAACATTGAGTGTTCAACCCAAAACCAATGAACGTGAAAAAAGGGAGAATCTTTTTCATTCTCGATGCTTAGTTTCAAAAAAAGTTTGTTCTTTGATTATTGATGGTGGTAGTTGCACTAATGTTGCTAGTGATTCTTGTGGGAACTGAAATTCGCACTGTCGATTTCCGTTTAAATAAGGAAACTAGGAAAGCCCTAATTTCCCAGAGGTCCCGGATATCTGCTAATACCACACGCCAAACAATCAGGACATGAAACGAGAACAATAATAAAATAAGAAATCGAAAAAGAGAGCAAGATAGTTCTTATTCCGAATCTACGTTTGAGCGTTTACAACAAGGTAAGTGCCTGGGCTACGAGAGCTGTCGGCGAGATTCCTAGTTCTAAAACCCTAAGACGGAAAAAAACCTAATTGAGTCGCAGCTCGAATAACAAAAACGGAAAATTGCCTAAAATTGCTCTAAGTGCTAAGTTTGCTGTCGAAAAGTCTTCTCCATGCTTCACGCCTAGGACTCCTTATATACTGGCCCCAAGGTCAGTTTACGCTTTTCCCCTTCTGCCTCTAAGCCGCCATAGCATAAAAATGAAGATATTCCATTTTTTCCGATCTTCGTAATTATCTTCAAAATTTTGTATTTATCCACGGAAACTTGACATTTATCTTTCCATGCGAACCAAGCGTAAACCGTCAAGCGGCTTACGGGTTGTTGGTTAAGAAATCGTAAGTTGGGTCTCGAGTCACGTCTTAGGTCCCTTTGGGCCGTCTTCTGACTCGAAGCGTTTATTACGGCTTTTTTCGATAAAGAACGAACTTTCCGCGGTTTTTACGGTTAAGTTTGATCGATAACTTAGAATGGCGGGGAATCGTGAAATTGGTTCGCTACGGTCTTCGGGAGATAGCATCGAAGGGTAGACGAAAATGCATGGACTAATGTCGTATCGACGTTTCGGAAGAGCTCGGTCGCTACGTAGCGACCGAGCGCTCGATCGCTACATAGCGACCGAACTACGGTTCGAGCTCGGTCGCTACGTAGCGACCGAGCGGAATGGACGTTCGGTCGCTATGTAGCGACCGAGCCTTGGCTCGAACTCGGTCGCTATGTAGCGACCGAGCGGAGCACGCGTTCGGTCGTTGCATAGCGACCATTTTCGAGCTCTTGTCCGATGTCTCGTGAATGTGTTTTCTCCGCAAGATTCTTCAAAAATAAATTTTTTTCGAAGATTTATTTTTCGTAAAAACGTTCATTCCGATTTTTACGGACTTTCAGATATTGATTCCGCCGTGATCGATTTTGACCCC
Source organism: Brassica napus (assembly GCF_020379485.1). NCBI lineage: Eukaryota > Viridiplantae > Streptophyta > Magnoliopsida > Brassicales > Brassicaceae > Brassica > Brassica napus. The sequence continues at coordinate 16,926,465 of NC_063451.1, forward strand.
AACAGTTAGCCCCCCAGCTCGTTAGAACCATGAGCTTATAGCATGAGGTTCTAGCGAGTGGCTTTGCAAGTTAGGCAAGTTAGGTGAATTTGGCAGAATTAATGGTCGAAAAAGTCAGTGGTAAGTGGTCTTCTCGCTCTTCTAAAAGTAGAACGCGATAAGATTGAGGCTGCGCCTTATGACGGCTGCCTACGTACCCTTGTTGAAGGGATCAAGCCTTTCGTAGTTCGTCTTGGAGTTAAGGTTCTTATGGCTTGTTTTCCAGTGAGACCTTTACGGTCTAGTTTTTATGTAGCGGTTATCAGGCGTGTTGCTGCTGATGGCATTTTATATGAGTGTAGAAGGAAGACTACGAGTTGTCATCTCGTAATCTAACTCTGTGTGAACTGATATATCCGTGATCTGTTTCGAGAGTTTTCCGCAGTGTGTAAATCTTGCAGGATTTCTGAAGACGCTCGAATATTGGCAAAGAGACAAATTTTAGGATCTCGTATCAAGGTTTTTGATACTATGCCTAGAGATGTTAGAGACCAGTGCACTGGTTTTAGGGCAAGACCTAGGTTTACTCCTGGTTTTAGAGGGTGCGATGACTAATTCGACTTACGTATCCCATTTCAGCTTCATCCTGATTCCATACCGATTTAAAGTCCGCGATAGGTTCTCGGCTTATACGACTTGTATGGTTGGAACCGAGCATCTCTCCAAGGACAATTTTTAAGCCTCCTGGAAGTGCTGACCAAAAATTTTGGGTTTCTTTTATAGCGTTATTATCCTTTGTGTCGGATGTACGAGAGTCATCTCCACGAGATGGCTAAGTCTGTTTAGGACGTTAAGAGTTCGTTGTGATCAGCAACAAACTTAATGGTAAAAAATATTGTTTTGAGTCTTCGCGAAGGATATGTTTTGAGAAGATGTTAGTGCGTACGACTGTCTGGTCTTCCAAGAAAGTGTTTTTATCGAGGAAAGAAATTTCGTCGAAGAACAAATCTTCAGGAATCTGCGACGTCTCGCGAGGCTGAAGATTTGTTATTCTTTCGTATGCCGCGTTTCGTGCTTGAAATGTTCGCGGGCTTGAAGATGTTTTGCGATGTTGCAAGGGTTTAGTCTTAGCCCTGCGTTTGAGAAACGTTCTTGTTTGACTACGGATGTTCGCAGCCAAAATTGTTGTTCCTGTTTGGATGCTAATAATTTTATTTGCGATCGAGGAATTAGGACTGAGGTGTCGCGTAAATTTTTCCATGGGAAGAAGCGTTTTCCTTCATAGTGCTTTGTGAAGTGTTGGCTTTCCGATATCCCGTGCATTTTTGAGGATGTTTCATATAGCTCTAGAAGCTTTGTTACGAATTTTTATTTACATGCCGCGTATTATGGGCAAAACGTTGCGGGCTTAAAGTGAAATGTGGAGCGTATTGAACTCGGTCAATTTTCTAAAAGTGTAGATCTTCCTTTAACCATTTGGTTGTTAGGACTGAGTTTCGTTACGAAGAATTTATCATATGACTTCCGACTGTAGGCTATACGATAATTATTCTCTTAATAGTCACACAACGTTTTTAGACAAATCGTAGATTGTCGTTTAGCCGTTAAGTGATGGAGCTATGGTTTCTCAAATAGTTTGGCTTGGCGTGAGGGATGTGTTCACTCAGATAGCCAAGGATGTTGTAGGTCAAGGATTAGACCATGGTACTTTAACATTTAAGGTCATGTTAGTTTACGATCGTCCTTAAAGGGGATGGCAAATATTGGTTTGGACCTTTAGTGGAAGGCGTAATTAACCGAGGGCCAAAGAGCGCTTGTCGAGATTGATAGGCCAAGTTTGTCGGGGTTATCCATGCTAATATGGCCGATAGTCGTAGAAAACGATTCTGCGCTCTAGGTTTCAGTTATACGACGAATATTTCGTATAATGTGACCTATAGTCTTATGAAAATCGAATTTTTTTTGCCTGAGGAAGACGAAGCCCAAGAGGTATGCTACATAACCAGAGTGGAGTCAGTGGCGGGACGACTGCCTTCTCGGATGTGACCGAGGGAAAAGAAAAGCAGAAGCCAGCGAGCCGCATGGTTCTTCATAAAGCCTGTTATGTTAACTTTAGAAAGTTTCTTCGTAAGACTTGGTCTGATTGTACGAAGGATTTTCGCGTAAGTAACGGGACCGGTTTTATGAAGGTTGTAGATCGGTGATATGTAAACATATGTTAAAGTAGCGTTGTTTCTGTGGGTTTCACGAGAAACGTTTCTGCTGTGATTTCGATCCTAGGTGAAAGTTGCTTGGAGTTACTCATGGAGTGTTACCGAAGTTTATTTCATTACGATCTAGTCGCAGAACGTTTTTCATAGGTTTTATGAAAGGATTCTCATGACACATTCATTTCTCGAACGAATTGGTCAACCAGGTGGATCTAGCCACCATCGGGAGGAAAGCGTCTCTTTGTGCATGATGCTACATCTATTCTCGAGTTTTCTTCGTCACAAATGTTTTCGATGCTTTTCCGTGACTCACTTGGTACAACGGAAACTGAAAGAAATGCTTTGGTGATTGAAGATTTCTCGTAGAAATTTTTAAACGAAACTGGCTTTTGGAAAGGGCTTCAATACTTTGGCTAATCGTCGAGTTTCAGTTTGATATTGTTATATGTTTTCTGTACGCATGATTGCGACAAGAAATGATGTATAGTCTTTGAGATTATGTTCATGATCGTCTGGATATGTTGCTAGCGTTTAGACGAATTTTAGATTGCCGTTTGCCTATTTGAGACGATTTGCTTTAACAAAATCGTTTTCTTGACGATTTGCAAAAGTTTTTGAAGTTTGGGAGTATACGAGTATAGTACACGTACCTACTCCCTTTTTTTTTACGAAAGAAAATAGTTGAACCGATACTTTGAAGGGTTGTGTACGTTTCTTCTTCTAAGGTTTGGAATGATCAATAATCCTGGACGATTTAAAGACGACGCTTGGACTGTGATTTGGTTTGTTTCCATTTTGACGACTTGGAATATGTCGGTTCCGAGAAAATTGCTAGAAACGAATCGGTTTTAAGACGACGTTCATGTCTCTAGTTTTTTTCTTTCTTTAGGAAGCGAGCTTGATATGCGTGGCGATCGTTTCTCGATTTTTGGAGAGTTTAGATCGGTCTAGCTAAACAGTTATGGAACGATATATCAAGACAAGAAAAATCGTCTAAGACTTAGTTCGCTAGACTATCCACCTAGGTTTTACGTTCCCTAAAGTTCTATGGCAGTCTCAAAGGCGTTTTTATTTCTTAGTAATTTCCTACGAAAATTCCAAGTCTGATTTCAAAAATTTCAAGTCGGAAATACCTTAGTTCTCTCGAAGACGCAGTTTTGTCTCTTCTCAGTTTTGCTTGCTTATTTTCCCTCCTCTTCTCGTGTATGTTCGCCATTTTCGATATTGGTCTTTATCCTTTAAACCTGACATTTATCTTTCGAACTTGGCTGTTATCTTCTCCTTAGATACGACGTCAATTTTTATAAAAAGGTTCAACGTAATCGTATAGTTGAGGCGGTTAAGGTGTTAAGTTAACCGTTGCCGTCTTATACGATTAATCTGAATCCATGCGAGAAAACAAGTCTTTGCGGGGGGGGGGTTTTTATCGTAAAGTTTCAATGGTAACTCCAATCAAGACGAAACAAGAGACGTTTCGATCGAGATTTGAAGGAGAAGACAAAGATGGAGGTAAGGGCGAGTAGGAGCAAGCGAAGGAGTTTAGACGAGTCTTACTTGTTTTCGTCGTAAAATCTCAACGGAAACTCTGATTGAGACGAAACGAAAAGAATTTCGATGAGGATTCAAAAGAGAACCCAAAGGATGACCTTTCTGAGGCCTGACAGGTCACTATGTAGCGAGTGAAGGTCTGACAGGTCGCTACGTAGCGAGTGGAAGCAAGCCAAGAAGAGTCCTACTTGTTTTCGTCGTAAAATCTCAACGGAAACTCCGATTGAGATGAAACAAAAAGCGTTTTGATGAGGATTCAAAAGAAAACCCAAAGGAGGACCTTTATGAGGCCTGACAGGTCTCTATGTAGCGAGTGAAGGTCTGACAGGTCGCTACGTAGCTTGTGGAAGCAAGCCAAGAAGAGTCCTACTTGTTTTCGTCGTAAAATCTCAACGGAAACTCCGATTGAGATGAAACGAAAAGCGTTTCGATGAGGATTCAAAAGAGAACCCAAAGGAGGACCTTTCTGAACCTGACAAGTCGCTATGTAGCGAGTGAAGGTCTGACAGGTCGTTACGTAGCTTGTGGAAGCAAGCCAAGAAGAGTCCTACTTATTTTCATCGTAAAATCTCAACGGAAACTCCGATTGAGACGAAACGAAAAGCGTTTCGATGAGGATTCAAAAGAGAACCCAAAGGAGGACCTTTCTGAGGCCTGACAGGTCGCTATGTAACGAGTGAAGGTCTGACAGGTCGCTACGTAGCGAGTGGAAGCAAGCCAAGAAGAGTCCTAATTGTTTTCGTCGTAAAATCTCAACGGAAACTCCGATTGAGACGAAACGAAAAGCGTTTCGATGAGGATTCAAACGAGAACGCAAAGGAGGACCTTTCTGAGGCCTTACAGGTCGCTACGTAGCGAGTGGAGAGTTGGCTTGAGCTCGGTCGCTACGTAGCGACCGAGCTGTGTGCGTGCTCGGTCGCTACGTAGCGACCGAGCTGTGTGCGTGTTCGGTCGCTACGTAGCGACCGAGCTGTGTGCGTGCTCGGTCGCAACGTAGCGACCTAGCTGTGTGCGTTCTTGGTCGCTACGTAGCGACCGAACTGTGTGTGAGCTCGGTCACTACGTAGCGACCGAGCCTTGTGAGTGCTCGGTCGCTACGTAGCGACCGAGCTTGGCTAGAGCTTGATCGCTACGTAGCGACCGAGCTGTGTAATCGATTTGCTGCGCTTCCTTTTTCTGCGATTAACCTAGGGGTTTTCTGCGGTTTTTGGGAGAACAAGTTTTACCTTTCCAAAAAGTTTTCGGAAAACGTGTTTTGGTAAAACCCTTACGCATTGAAACTTCTTTAGCTCGGAAATGAGCCAAACTTACGGGATTTGATAAAATTTATCATTTTCCTTTATGTTTAGACAGAGAAATCGCAAGCTCGTTTCGTAGCACTTCCTGTTGGCGAAAAGTCGCGGCTAGGTTTTTTTTTTTTTTTTTTTAGGCACTATGGCGTTTGCGTAATCGTTGGCCATAGGCGCAGTGGCGGCTGGGGTTGTCTTACCAGTTGCGAATTGCGATTTTGTCTTTCGTGTTTCCAGACATTGTTTTGATCAAGCGTTTTGTGGCTGAGAGTTAGATTGATCCGTACCCCCCCCCCCTCCTTCTAGCGGCAAACTATGGGAACCAAAATTCGCACTGTCGATTTCCGTTTAAATAAGGAAACTAAGAAAACCCTAATTTCCCAGAGGTCCCAGATATCTGCTAATACCACACGCCAAACAATCAGAACACGAAACGAGAACAGTAATAAAATAAGAAATCGAAAAAGAGAGCAAGATAGTTCTTATTCCGAATCTGCGTTTGAGCGTTTACAACAAGGTAAGTGCCTGGGCTACGAGAGCTGTCGGAGAGATTCCTAGTTCTAAAACCCTAAGATGGCATAATACCTAATTGAGTCGCAGCTCGAATAACAAAAACGGAAAATTGCTTAAAATTGCTCTAAGTGCTAAGTTTGCTGTCGAAAAATCTTCTCCATGCCTCTCGCCTAGGGCTCCTTATATACTGGCCCCAAGGTCGGTTTACGCTTTTCCCCTCCTGCCCCTAAGCCGCCATAGCATAAAAATGGAGATATTCCATTTTTTCCGATCTTCATAATTATCTTCAAAATTTCGTATTTATCCCCGGAAACTTGACATTTATCTTTCCTTGCGAACCAAGCGTAAACCGTCATGCGGCTTACGGGTTGTTGGTTAAGAAATCGTAAGTTGGGCCTCGAGTCACGTCTTAGGTCCCTTTGGGCCGTCTTCTGACTCGAAGCGTTTATTACGGCTTTTTTCGATAAAGAACGAACTTTCCGCGGTTTTTATGTTTAAGTTTGATCGATAACTTAGAATGGCGGGGAATCGTGAAATGGGTTCGCTACGGTCTTCGGGAGATAGCAGCGAAGGGTAGACGAGAATGCATGGACTAATGTTGTATCGACGTTTCGGAAGAGCTCGGTCGCTACGTAGCGACCGAGCGCTCGATCGCTACGTAGCGACCGAGCGCTCGATCGCTACATAGCGACCGAACTCCGGTTCAAGCTCGGTCGCTACGTAGCGAAAGAGCGGAATGGACGTTCGGTCACTACGTAGCGACCGAGCCTTGGCTCGAACTCGGTCGCTACGTAGCGACCGAGCGGAGAACGCGTTCGGTCGTTGCGTAGCGACCTTTTTCGAGCTCTTGTCCGATGTCTCGTGAATGTGTTTTCTCCACAAGATTCTTCGTAAAAATAAATCTTTTTCGAAGATTTATTTTTCGTAAAAACGTTCATGCCGATTTTTACGGACTTTCAGACATTGATTCCGTCGTGACCGATTTTGACCCCAACAAGTCTCTTGTCAGGAAGTTAGGACTCGTGACCAAACCACTTCCTCGACCTTTCAGATGGGAGTGGTTGAACGACACTGGAGAACAGTACGTCCAGGAACAGGTCGCGGTACCTCTCACTATTGGACGATATGAGGACGAGGTCCTTTGCAACGTTCTGCCCATGGACGCATGCCATATTCTGTTAGGACGACCATGGCAGTTTGACAAAAAGACTATACATGACGAATACACCAACCGCCACTCCTTTGATCATAAGGCAAAGAAGATCACCTTGGTTCCCCTCTCACCGGCCGAAGTCCATCAAGATCAGCTCCAGTTGAAGAAGAGCCGAGACAAAGAGCCAAAGCGATCCGAACCTGAGGTATCTCCTAGGAACTCTAACTTCTTTATCAAAGGAAGCCAGGTAAAGAAATCCTTATGCTCAGAACAGCCGTTTCTTTTGCTCGTTTATAAAGAAACTCGAATGGCTTCCTCCTCTAACATTGCACCGGAAATTTCGAGCGCTCTTACAGATGTGTTTCAGGAATACTCTGATGTGTTTCCAGAAGAGAATCCTAAGAGATTGCCACCAGTCCGAGGCATTGAACATCAGATTGATTTCGCTCCAGGTGCGTCTCTTCCAAACCGACCAGGTTACCGAACCAATCCAGTGGAGACAAAGGAACTTCAAAGGCAGATTGGAGAGCTTCTTGAGAAGGGATACATCTGGGAGAGCCTCAGCCCTTGTGACGTTCCTGTTCTCCTTGTGCCCAAAAATGACGGTTCTTGGCGCATGTGCGTGGACTGCCGAGCCATCAACAACATAACGGTAAAGTATACGCATCCAATCCCTAGGCTTGATGAAATGCTTGATGAGTTGCATGGTTCCTCTGTGTTTTCTAAAATTGATTTGAAAAGTGGTTATCACCAAATTCACATGAAGGAAGGTGATGAATGGAAGACTGCATTCAAAACTAAACTAGGATTGTATGAATGGCTTGTCATGCCATTTGGCCTTACCAATGCACCTAGTACATTCATGCGTTTGATGAATCATATCTTGCGGTCTTTTATTGGTCATTTTGTTGTTGTCTACTTTGATGACATTCTCATTTACAGCAAGAATCTTGATGATCATAAATTGCATTTGAAATCTGTTCTTGAAGTTCTTAGAAAAGAACGTTTGTTTGCTAATCTTGGTAAGTGTTCTTTTGGGACAGATCATGTGGTCTTCTTAGACTTTATTGTAGGTGCAGATGGACTCAGAGTGGACGAGGAAAAGATCAAGGCCATTTGACCTAGTCCAACGACCGTGGGCGAGGTGAGATGCTTTCACGGCCTGGCCGGGTTCTATCGAAGGTTCGTCCAGAACTTCAGCTCTATAGCCGCCTCTCTTACTGAAGTAATCAAGAAGAACGTTGGGTTAAAGTGGGAACAAGCCCAGGAAGAGGCGTTCCAGATCCTCAAAGGGAAGTTGACTCAAGCCCCTACTTGTTCTTCCTGATTTTTCTAAAACTTTCGAAATCGAATGTGATGCCTCGGGTGTAGGTATTGGTGCTGTTTTGATGCAGGATAGGAAACCTATTGCTTATTTCAGTGAGAAGCTTGGAGGAGCTACGCTCAACTATCCCACCTATGGCCAAGAACTGTATGCTTTGGTCCGAGCCCTTCAGACGTGGCAGCACTACCTTTGGCCTAAGGAGTTCGTCATTCATACGGATCACCAGTCTTTGAAACATCTTAAGGGCCAGAAAAAGTTGAACAAAAGGCATGCCCGTTGGGTCGAGTTCATTGAGACCTTTCCTTATGTGATCAAGTACAAGCAAGGTAAGGAAAACGTGGTGGCTGATGCCTTGTCTAGAAGGTATGTTCTTCTGTCCACTCTTGAGACCAAGTTGCTTGGGTTTGAGTTTATCAAAGACTTGTATGCAACTGATCCAGACTTCAAGGAAATTTTCAGAAAATGTTCCAAGGTTGCCTATGGGAAGTATTATCAAATTTCTGATTTCTTATTCTTTGATAACCGTCTTTATGTTCCCCAATGTTCTTTGTGGGAGTTGTTTGTCAGGAAATCTCATGGAGGAGGATTGATGGGACATTTCGGAATCAAGAAAACCTACAAGGTGGTTTATGATCACTTCTATTGGCCGAGTCTGATGAAAGATGTGGAGAGAATATGCAACCGATGTGTGGTGTGCAAGAAGGCCAAGTCCAAAGTGAAAAACCAAGGTTTGTACTCAGCTTTACCCATTCCATCTCATCCTTGGGTAGATATCTCTATGGATTTTTTGCTTGGCTTACCTAAGACTAAGGCCGGACGAGACTCTATCTTTGTGGTAGTTTATAGGTTTTCAAAAATGGCTCATTTCATACCTTGTCATAAAACTGATGATGTTGTGCATGTTGCTGAACTATTATTTAGAGATGTTGTCCGATTGCATGGCATGCCTAGAACAATTGTGTCTGATCGAGATGCTAAGTTCCTGAGCTATTTCTGGAAGACTTTGTGGTCTAAGCTAGGAACTAGACTGTTGTTCTCGACTACTTGTCATCCTCAGACCGATGGTCAAACTGAGGTTGTGAATCGAACTTTGTCTGCACTGCTTAGGTCCTTGGTTAATAAGAATCTTAGGTTTTGGGAAGAATGTTTGCGACATGTTGAGTTTGCATACAATCATTATGTGCATTCTGCGACTAAGTTCTCTCCATTTGAAATTGTGTATGGTTTCAACCCTATGTCTCCACTTGATCTTTTGCCTTTGCCTTTGAGTGAAAGAGTTAGTACAGATGGGAAGAAGAAAGCCGAGTCCATTCGGAAGTTGCCTGAGCAAGTCTGTGCCAACATCACGGCCAAGACAAAGATCTATGAGAGAAAGACAAATAAGAAAAGAAGCAAGGTCGTTTTTGAGGAGCATGATCTTGTTTGGGTTCATTTGAGGAAGGAACGCTTTCCGGAGGAAAGGAAGTCCAAACTCTTGCCTAGGGTCGATGGACCATTCCATATACTTAATCAGTGACAATGCGTATCAATTGGATCTGAGAGGTAAGTATGATATTTTTCCAAGTTTCAATGTTTTTGATCTATCTCCTTTCTTTGCAGATGATCCAGATTTGTGGACAAATCCTTTTGAAGAGAGGGAATGATGCGCCTCAGTCCATGGATCAGTACATGGAACCGTACCAGAATGGAGATCAGACCGTTCAGGACAGCTCAGTCGAGGTTCGCCTTCCTAGCCGTACCGCCCAGGACGATCGAGCCGTGTACCGCCTCGACCCACTTACATCCGGAATGAAGCTTCGACCAAGTCCACGTCCTGAAGACCGATCTAACCGAACCAGTGCGCGTCCTTCCCAACCATCTCGACAAGCCAAAGTTAACAGCCGAGCCAGACTTGACATGGATCATGCCAGACTTGACGTGGATCATGCCAGACTTGACTTGGATCATGCCAGAATTGACTTGGATCGTAAGGTTTCCCAAAATGATCGAGACTTCTCTCTCTTGGTCCGTTTGGCACAAACCGACTGTTCCAATGATCGAGCCAATGGACTAACCCTCATGTCCGACTCCCTCTTGGACTTCTATCATTCAGATTTCTCTAAGGCACGAATCATCCAACTATCTGAAGACTTAGGCCGCATCAGTACACTGCTTGATCAGGCCACTGACTGTCCAAACCGTCCCGCGTTCATCCAGCTCCTTACCGCGGCGACTTCAACTTGATCGAATGAATCTAGACATCAGCCGAAGAGTCACATCGACCAGATCTGAAGCTGAAGAGTTTCTTGACTGGCCTTCCACATTCTCAGTCAATTTTGTTATTTTCTAAGTGTTTTTATTAATGTCTTTCATTAACCACAAGTACTATAAATATGTAAACTCTGCTTCATTATCAATCAATCGATTTTCCCCTTAAAATTTATGAGTTTATCTCTTTGTTCTTTGCTTAAAATAATTCTTGTTTTCTTGTCGAGTGATTCTCCAAGTAAACATATATTCCCTTGTTGGTCTTGACGTCACATTCCAAACCACAATCGAAGCCGTTAGTATAAGGCCTTTCCGCAACCTTGTATGTCGCCTATCAAACCATCAGATCTCCCTACTTTGGCGAGTTCATATCCAAAATCTTGTTGAGTGATCCTTGTCCGAATCTAGGATGTATCAGTAGCAGAGCTGGTTAGTCATCACGGTTCTGACCCAAGAGGCGTCTTAAGACGTGTCGTAGGACACAATGAGGACGTTGCGTTCTTTGAGAGGGGGTGAATTGTAACATCCCGAGTTGTGATATATGGAAAGGCTTAAGAGAATTGATTTGATTATCTATATCACCAAAGTTGACTTATCTTTTCCGTCACACATCCGTTTAGAACTCCAGAGTTAAGCGTGCTTGGGATGGAGTAGTGAAAGGATGGGTGACATATCAAGAAGTGATTTGTGATACCTTGCGAGTGAAGCCAAAGCACAGGGAAAGGTCATGTGGTGATTGCAGGGTCCGTAAACAATGATTTCAAACTTTGGAAAAATTAACGGACCGACCATTGGAACGGGATGGGGTCCACGGGCCGAGAGAGCGGGCGTGGGTGGCCTATTAGCCGTGGACGATCGAAGCGTTATAATTTTGGTCAGCCAAAAAACAGAAAAGCATACAGATCATCAATAGAAGCTGAATACATGTCAGCTGCAAACAATGCCTCTAAATTGTGATGGATATGCAGTTTACTCACTAAATTGGGCATCACCTTATCTGCTCATCCAGTTATCTGATGTGAAAACGTTAGCACCACATTTCTCTATGCAAATCATGTTTTCCACTCAAGGATGAAACTTGCCGCATTGGATTATCACTCCATAACAAGACAAATACAGAATAACATTCTTAACACAAGGGATCAACTCGCATATATATGCATTAACCAAACCTATGGCACGCAACAAATTCATTGAGCCATGAGACAAGATCAGAGTGTCCACGGGCCCCTCCGTCTTGCAGAGCATGTCACGGATACAATAGTATCCCGCTGATATCTCACAAATATCTTTGGAATCTACATATATTACTTGGACCTAGTCTCCTCTACGACCTATGTATAAATACATGTGTATACTCCTAACATATCAATAAGACATGAAGCTTACACTTACATAAATACATGTGTATACTCCTAACATATCAATAAGACATCAAGCTTACAGTTATATCTCTTCTTTCTCTTCTTATTATTTTCCACACATCAAAATCTTCACTTCTCTAATCATTTATCACATAATTGCAATAATATTATGAGGATTCCACAACGAAGCAGAAACGTGGATGACTATATTTCAGGTTATTACATCACCATAAGATAGAGGCAAACTTATGAGCATAGTATTATACACGTGCACTACAAGAAAACACGGACAATACCGACGGAAAAACCGACCGAAAAAAATCGGTCAGGATTTTCCAACGGAATTCCGACGAAAACTTGTCGGAAATCTATTTCGGCAAATTCGTCGGAACTGCGTCGGAAAATACTGACAGAATACTTTCGTCGGTATTTGGTCATACGATCCCGACAGAAAACCGACAAAAAACTGACAAAAATATGACCGTTGCAAAAAATTGACACATACCGACGAAATACCGACGCAGTACCGACAATTTTGGAATTCGGTCAGAATTCCGTCGGTATATTCCGACGGAATACCGATGGATTGAACAGCCGTTTCACTTCCCGATGGAATACCGACGAATTTGCAGCCGTTGCACTTCCCGACGAAATACCGACGAATTATGTAGCCGTTAGTATCCGTTTAAATTACCGACGGAACACCGACGGGTTTTGTACGTTAATTTAGCCGTTATTATTCCCGACGGAATACCGACGAATATTTTCCGTCGGGAAGTTTTCCAGATTCATTATAAATACGACCTCTCCTTCATTCATTCAAATCACAACAAAACAATATAAATTATGGGTACTCCTTATAATTTCCGTTCTTAGTTAGATCAACCTCATATGGATCCAAATACAAATTTACTTACGAAGGAATACACACGTGGTATTCAAGAATTCATGGGGGTGGTTCAAAGTCAACCGGAAGCAAGAACAAGTAAGTATTTATTATGTCCATGTTCTACTTGTAAGAATAATATCCGTGTCAAAAAAATGGAAGTATGGAGTCATTTATATTTGAAAGGATTTACATGTGGTTATAAGATTTGGTATCTTCATGGAGAAAGATTTGAGTATGGTAGTAGTAGCGAACCTCAAACTGCCGATAGGTTAGATGAACCAACCACAAATGTAGATTTTGGGGTAGGGACTGTTCAGATGGTATATGATGCATATGGAGAAAATTTACCGTCGGGTGAAGAGGAAGGAGATAGACAAGAACAACCCAATTTAGAAAATTTCCCATGTGAAGAGGAAGGAGAACGAGAACAACCCAATCTAGAAGCGAGAAGATTTTTTGAAATGTTAGATGCAGCTAAGCAGCCATTGTATCAAGGATGTAAAGATGGGCATTCACCTTTATCATCCGCAAGTCGATTGATGGCGCTAAAGACTGACTATAATTTGGCTGAAGAATGTGTGGATGCGATTGCAGATTTTGTTAGAGATGTTCTACCTGAAGATAATCTTGCACCTGGCTCATATTATGAGGTACAAAAATTGGTCGCTGGTCTTGGCTTACCATATCAGGTGATAGATGTATGCATCGATAACTGCATGATTTACTGGAGAGCAGATGAGAACAGGGAGAATTGTAAATTCTGTCGGAAACCTCGTTATCAGGATACGAGTGGAAGAGTTCCGGTGCCATACAAACGAATGTGGTATTTGCCGTTGACTGAAAGATTAAAGAGGTTATATCAGTCTGAACGAACAGCAGAACCAATGAGATGGCATGCAGAGCACTTAACAAATGGTGAGATAACACATCCTTCCGATGCAGAGGCGTGGAAGCATTTTCAATCAACATATCCAGAATTTGCATCTGAGGTAAGAAATGTGTATCTTGCATTATGCACAGATGGTTTCAGCCCATTTGGAAAGCATGGAAGACAATATTCATTGTGGCCGGTAATCTTGACACCTTACAACTTACCACCACATTTGTGTATGCGACGAGAGTTTTTGTTCCTCTCAATTCTCGTTCCCGGGCCAGATCATCCTAAGAGATCACTGGATGTGTTTCTTCAGCCATTGATATATGAGCTGCAATTATTATGGGAGCACGGTGTTCATACATACGATGTTTCGCGGAAAGAGAATTTTCAGATGCGAGCAGTACTTATGTGGACAATAAGTGATTTTCCAGCATATGGTATGTTATCTGGATGGACCACGCATGGGAGGCTATCATGTCCTTATTGCCAAGACAACACAGATGCTTTCCAACTAAAAAATGGTCGGAAAACGTGTTGGTTTGACTGTCACAGGAGATTTCTACCACACGATCATCCATATCGTAAGAGTAAGACATTGTTTACAAAGAACAAGAGGGTGTTTGACAGTCCACCTGAAGAAGTAAGTGGCAAAAAGTTGAAGGAACAATTAAGAGATTTTGGTGCAGATAGAACGCCAGACGTGGGTGGAAATGGACATGAACCGATTTATGGTGTAGGGGAAAATCATAATTGGCATAAGAAAAGTATCTTCTGGGATTTGCCCTATTGGGAGACTCATTTGTTGCGGCACTGTTTAGATGTCATGCATATTGAGAAGAACTTTTTCGACAATTTGATGAACACCATCCTTGATGTCCAAGGCAAGACGAAGGATAACTTGAAGTCAAGACTGGATTTGGTTGATATTTGTGCTCGTCCCGAACTTCATGTTGATGAGCACGGTAAAGGTCCTATTCCCATATATCGACTGGATGCAACTGCAAAAGAAGAGTTTTTTGATTGGATAACACACAGTGTTAAATTTCCAGACGGTTATGCATCAAGTTTGCGTAATTGTGTTGACAAAAGTGAAGGGAAGTTTACTGGCTTGAAGAGCCATGATTGTCATGTAATGATGCAGCGCCTCCTTCCTTTTGCGTTTTCCGCACTATTGCCACGAAATGTCCACGAAGCAATCGCAGGTACTTTAAAATTTAACATAGTTAAATTAATTGTCATATTATTTTTTAATGCTTATATATATATATATATATATGCTTATGGAATTTGTTTTCTTCGTGTATGTAGGGATAAGTGCTTTCTTCCGTGATTTATGCTCGAGATCACTCACATCAGATGGTATTCGCAATTTGGAAGTTAAAATACCGGTGATCCTTTGCAACCTCGAGAAGATATTTCCTCCATCATTTTTTGATGTTATGGAGCATCTTGCTATTCATCTTGCGAGAGAAGCGGCACTCGGTGGTCCCGTGCAGTACAGGTGGATGTATTTGTACGAACGGTTTATGTTTCATCTGAAGAAGAAGGTCAAGAATTTAAGCAAGGTGGAGGGATCAATAGTGTCTCAGTGCATCAATGAGGAAACCTCAAACTTTGCTGAATACTACTTTCCATCAGAAATTCGAACAAAAAGTCGAAGACCTGCACGGCATGATGATAGAGGTGAAAGGGCAACTTATTATGTTTATGTGCCAAACATGTTTACACAAATTGGACGACATAGTGGAAAGTCAACGGACCGGATACTTACAGTGGCTGAGCATGCTCATTTGCACACATATTTGCTTACAAACTGCGAAGACATTCTTGAATATGAGAGGTACATAGATTTAAAACTATGAATTATTTGCAATATTTTTGACACATATCTAACATTTTGTGTTTTTTACAGTATTTACTTGGCAGAGATGCGCTTAAAGTACCCGGATGCGACCGAAGAACAACTCGAACAACTCAAGCAAAACAACTTTGCAACATGGCTTTCTGATTATGTAAGTGTCTACTCAGTAATTAGTGGTAACTAATCATTTTACTTATTATCTTTTAATGAAAGAAAACATTTTTTTTTGTTTTTATAGGTAAGCCATTGTTTAGCTACTGGGCACCCACCTAAAGATTGGTTACGTGAGATAGTTTGTGGTCCAAAGTTTGTTGCGAAGTCATATCCGAGATATTGCACTCGAGGATATGCATTCAGAGTTCTTAAGGAAAATACTGTAAGGAGAACAGTTGATTGTGGGGTTTCTTCGTCATCCGGAGACGATGTGTACTACGGTAACGTACGCGAGATTTTGGAAATTCAGTACCCGGGAATGATTGGCATGAGATGTATTGTCTTCAACTGTGAGTGGTACGACAACGTTGTTGGTCGCGGAGTAAGCACTGACGCATTCGGTGTTACATCTGTACATTCGCGACGACGACTGGATTTTTACGATCCATTCATTCTTGCTTCACAAGCTGACCAGGTATGTATGTTGAAATATATTTTCCATCGGAAGAAATCATATATAATTACTTGACTTATATAATTTATAATTTTTCAGGTTTGCTATATTCGTTATCCGCGGATTAGGCAAAGGAACGATCCTTGGATCGTTGTCATGTCAATAAATCCCAGAAGCCGAGTACAAGGAGTATTTGATCCACTACAACAACAATTAACCGAAGAGGACGGCGAGATTGGAGAGTTTGACGAAGACGATTCAGATTCATCATGTTCATCATCAGATAATTCCTCAGATGCAGAGTAGATACTCTTTTATGAATGTATATGCAAATTACTTTTAAACATTGTAGATTTCTTCTAAAAACAAATTATGGGTTTGAAACGTTGTATACTTTAAAATTAAAAAAATAAATTAGATTTGTTGATTTCAAAATCTAACGGTTTTGATTGATTGATTATATACGGTTTTGATTGAATGGTTATATATATGTCATGTTCAAAGTTTTAAAACTGTGAGAATACAATGGTGAGATTTGTAAAACAAAAATCAAACTGAAACTCGAAATTGATAATGTCCGTCGGTATTCCGTCGGTATTTACCGACGCATTTCCGACGAACCCTTAGAATTTGAGGGTTTTGTCGGAAATGCGTCGGTAAATACCGACGGAATCCCGACGAACCCCTCAAATTCTAGGGATTCGTCGGTATTCTGTCGGTAAATACCGACGGAATACCGACAAAACCTTCAAATTCTAAGGGTTCGTCGGAAATGCGTCGGTAAATATCGACGGAATACCGACGGACATTATCCATTTAGAGTTTCGGTTTCTTACAGGTATGTTTTTTTTACAGTTGTATTAAATATCATATATAACATCAGACAACAAATCTACCCATTGTATTCTCACAGTTTTAAAATTTGAACATGACATATATATAATCATTCAATCAAAACCGTTCGAACAACATCATACACTTTTAAGTTGGCTTGTGCCAGTTCTCAGAAGTTGTAACACTCAAATAAATTTATAACATTTTTTGAGAATGTTTTATGATTATATAACATAATATATCGGTTTTTGAAAGTCGTATAACAAATATAAATAATTTCGACACCCTGTGTAAACTCTAAACCGTAATCCGTCGGTATCTCGTCGGAATATTCCGACAAATAACTGACGGAATTAACTATACCGACGAAGAACAGACGGAAATGGTCGTCGGTATTTAGAAAATTACCCAGGTGAAGCTGTACCGCGCAAAATTTCAGCGAACCGCCAATATTAAAAAACCGACGGATTTCCGACGGGTATATTAAATACCGACGGAAAAAACCCGTCGGTAATCCGTCAGTTTGTTAAATGAATACATAAGAGAAAATCTCTTCTTTTTCCTCATTTCTTCCCCTTTTTTCTCTCTCTCCGCCCAACCCCTCCTCCTCCCTCGCGATTTCCGGCGATTCCCTCCTCCTCCCTCGCGATTTCCGGCTAAATCCCCCAAATTCGACCTCCTCTTTCACCCAGTCATGTAAGATTTTCAATTCCTTTAACTTTGCTCATGGGATTTTAAAGGTTACAATGTTAGTTTTAGGGTTTATGTGATTTTGAGATTGATTAGGGATTTGGAAGTTAGTTTAGGGCCGGGATTGAAGTTTTGATTTAGGATTTGTGTGATTGAAGTTATAGATTTTGAAGTTATTGAAGTTATAAATTTTTTTTTAATAAAATGTTTTTAATTATATAAAAATCGTTTTTATTTATAAAAAATCAGCATATGGTATAAAAAATATTTTTTTCATTATAAAAATTCGTTAAATAAATTATAAAACACATTTTAATTATTATAAAAATATTTTAATTATAAAACGTTTCTAATTAATAAAAAAGCTTACTAATGTTCTTTTTTGTAGGGATGAACCACCTCCTCTTATACTTAGACGTCGTTCTCGCCGGAGTACTTCTTCAGTGACTCAGAGTACTCAGAGTACGTCACCCGCTAGTAGCCCAGTTGCAGCTACCACTCCTCCAGCAGCCCCCACCCCTCTAGCAGCCTGCACCCCCCCCCCCCCCCCTTCTGTAGCTTCCGGCCCTTCTCAAAGTTCAAGAGGAGGAGGATTGCCTACTACGATGACTGTTGCGGAGTTAGTTAGGCAACCTGGCCGAGAATCGCTTCAGCGCCTTGATCCAAATTATCTTATTGTCCCAAACACCACTTGGTAAGTATTTGTTTTAAAATGTTCTTTCATTTTATATTCATCTTTTACATTTAATTGTGTTTGGTTTTATTTCGTAGGTTTGATTTGTCTGGCAATGGTATCACCAACAGCCTTCTTAGGATGGAGTACACGATGCTAAAGCGTGGTTATCCAACTTTCTATGACATGCCTGACGAAGATCAAGAACTTTGGTTTCGGCAATTTGCGGTATACGTTGTCAATTTTTAATATTATAAAAAAAATTTCTACAATTGTAACTTTCTAAAAAAAAATTTGTATTTATTTTGCAGCAAGAGTTCACTTGGGAATCAGGGATTACAGAACAAGTGAAAATTGTTTTCCGCCGCAAAGCAGCTTCGCACTACACCAAGCGGATCAATGAGTGGAAGCAAAAATTCGATGTTGGCGAGGTCCCGAAGCACATCAACCCAGACGTTTGGCGGGATTTGTGTGCTCATTGGACGAAAGATGAGACAAAGTCTTTGTCGACAATCAACTCGCAAAATCGGTGTAGCGGGCGTGGCGGGAAAGGGATGTTTGTCCACAACTTAGGGGCAACAAGTTTACAGACCCGAGCACTTCAGCTAGTAAGTTTCTAATCTGATTTTCTTATTCATTTTTAAATATGTGATACTAAATATATTGTTTTTAGATGAAGGAAAACGGTGGAGTTCCCGTAGATGATTTTACCCTGATGAAGAACGCCTATACCAACAAGAAGACTGGGGAGATTCAGGATGGACTTATTAAGGGCGTAATCCAGGTCGTGGAAAATCGAAAAGTGGATCTCCTCGCGACTCAAGCTTCTATGTGTGAAGAAGGCGATTCTGCATCTTCCAACTCCTTAACCGTAGAGCAACTCAACAACCTTGTTCTCGAGGTACATTCTAATTTCTTTTTGCTAAGTATGTGTGATATGTGTGTGTGCGTGCGTATGTGTGTGATATGTATTTGTTATTTCTCATTCAGGCTGTTCCAAAGAAAAAGGGCCGTTATGTTGGATTGGCTCGTTCGACCGGAGGGGCTTCTTCTTCTTCTTCAGCTCACTATCCACTCGTTGATGAGCTTATGGAGCAGATTAAGACCAAGGATACGGAGATTGAATTCCTGAAGCAGGACAATGCTGAAATCCGGGTTGAGCTGCAGCAAAACCGAACGACTATGGAGGAAAACAATGTTCTCACCCAGACCTTGTTGCAGAAGTTTAGGACCCGATTCGGTGAAGACTTTTAGTTGTTTTTTAATTTTCAAAAACTCTTTATTACTTTTTATAACTTTAATGTATAATAATGTTGAATTTATATATGTATAATGTTTTTAAATTCTAAATTATCAATTTTTCCTGAAATTAAATTAAGAATTATAAAATTGTTTTTTTAATTAAAAAAGGAATACCGACGGATAGAGTTATCCGTCGGAATGTCTACATTTTTCCGACGAATAAGATCCATCGGTATTTTCATGATATTCCGACGGAATAAAGTCGTCGGTTTTATTTTCAGTTACCGACGGACTGTTTTCGTCGGTATGTTCTGAAATTCCGACGGATTCTCTTCGTCGGTATTCTCTATAAATACCGACGGATACGCATCGTCGGAAATTTTAGATAAAAACCGACGGAATGCGTTCGTCGGTATTTGCCGACGAAATATGTTCGTCGGTATTTACCGACAAATTTCCGACGAATATCAGTATACTGACGAGATGATACCGACGGACATTTGTTGTCGGTATTCCATCGGTATGCGGCTTTCCCGACGAGATTATGACGGATTTGTCCATCGGTATCGCGCAGTTTTCTTGTAGTGGTGGAAGGAATGAAGTTGTGGTCTATGTTAAATAGGTTGCTCGTGTTGCCTTTATCAAGTAGGTTAGGTAATCAACGAAGACCAAGTACCTATGGCAGACAGAAAAACACCATTTAAGCATCCTCTTCCTCTTGTAAAACGAAACTAAGCTGTGAGAAGTGTTTAATCATCTTCTTCCTCTTACTGACAGCTTCTGACGGTTGCGTTTGCTTTTCGAAGTTGCACCAAATTATGGTTCATTGCTGTGCGGGTTGTCTTTTAATTACTCGTTTGTTAGCATATATATGCCATTGTTGTCTTTTCCACCAAAAAGTTTACATATCGGTTGTTTCTCAGTTATAAAAATTTACCGGACTTATACTAGTTCGTTAAATATCGGTTGTTTTAGTTTGAATGCTTTTGATATTTGTAGAGGAGTTCAGTGAGCTGTTATTTCTTCAAATTTTCTAAATCGATCTGTTTTATTACTGAAGGAATTATCAGTTTCTCCTTTGTGGGTGTGTTTCATCACAGATTCTATCAGAAAGATGGGGATTTTTTTTTTCGTTGAGACTCTTTTGCTTAACAACTGATTTGGGGGGGGGGGGGGGGGGGGGGGGGGGGGGGGGAGTTTCTATCATCATTTCATTTGTAATCATTAAATCTGAAACTGCAGCTGATAAAGTGTGTGCATATCCTGAAACATTTTGAAGTGATGTAACCTAATAACTTTCTTTTTGTCACCAAGGGCAAGAAATGATTGCTTAAAGAACAAGAAAACGATATTTAGCTGTTTATTCTTTCAATTATACATTGCGGTCGAGACGTGTTTCTGTTGCTTTGGAGGTACTGCCCATTTGGCCTAGTGGTATCAATTTAAATTAGAAGATGGTCAGTCTCCATCACACTAGACGCACTGTCAACATCACTCTTTATTTCACTGTTCTCGCCAAAACACGTTTCGGTTGGCCACAAAAGTGAAAACGCACATTTTTTTTAGTAAACGCGGATTCTCACGCTAGAGCCTTGTGTGTAGGCTACACATGTGTGAATGTCCGTTCAAAACATGTCAAAAACAAACAAAACAAAAATTATTGAATAGCATTTGCAATTTATAAACATAAATACGGATTAAGATGTTTGAAACTACTTCTGGTCTTTATATATATACAAGTATATATTAAAATGATATACTGATGTAAACACGATCATAAACGCGAAAAATAAACAAAAATTATATGGGCACATAAAAAATCATATGTAACACTTAAACTACCGACCGATCTAATGAATATCGTATTGTCATATCTGATCGTATTTCTTTGATTTCAAGTTAACTCTCAAAGTTACAAGGGGCAGGAAAAAAAATAGAATTATTACACATTGTGGGTAAGAATTTTGTTTTGAGTGTCAACCTGTAATGATGATTTGACGTTGGATGCAAACGCTCCAAGAACTGCACCCAGTGCTGAAACGCACAGAACGCCGGATGATGCGAACAGACCGTCTTTCACAAGGTAACACTCACCGTT
Organism: Brassica napus; assembly: GCF_020379485.1. Taxonomy (NCBI): domain Eukaryota; kingdom Viridiplantae; phylum Streptophyta; class Magnoliopsida; order Brassicales; family Brassicaceae; genus Brassica; species Brassica napus. The sequence goes on from NC_063451.1 coordinate 16,947,863, forward strand.
TAGCCACCCTTTGCCGTATTTCTGTTCTCTGTTCATGCTTGCACCAATGATTATCAACATAGCCGCAACCGCAAAATTAACCCTTCAATTAAAGAAATACAATCACATACAGTTAAAAATTGATTCGTTTTTATTCGTTAATCTGATTTAATAATATAAGTATTTCTCACCAAGAAAACAACAGAAGAAATACACGAAACGGCGCCGTTTCCTTTTTGTTTGTTTTCAAGAAACCCTTACAAATCACAACATTCCCGATGATCTGACCAACCGAAACACAGACCAGAGCCGCGGTTCCAAACCTGAACGCTTGACTTTCGGGTAGATAACATGATTCTCCATCCCATTTCAGATATTTCCCCTGAAATAAAAAAAAACAAAATAATTACCAGATTCTTGTGTTCTTAGAACATAAAATCGATAACTTGGGAAACAAGTATTGGGCATAACTGTCCACCTTAGCCTTCTGAAACTCAGACGCGAGACAAAGGAAAAACGCGGCGAGACCAAGAAAAACTATGAATATGAAAATGGGAGATAGCTGGGGTCGCTTTTTCCGGGTATCTTGTTCTTGAACTTCCATTGCTTTGTCCTAAAGTTCCCAGAGAGGGAAAACTTCCTTGAGGCTTACTCTACAATTGCAGAGAAATATCTATTTGTGAACGTATACATTTTTATATGTTGACAAAAATGTATTTATATATATTCGCGTTTTGAAAAAGTGGATTTGTTCTTTGTTGTGATGGTTGGGTTGTTGGGTTCTTTGCTTGGCTTTTGTGTTAATAAAGTGTAATGTTGAATCTTTGAGGATTATGAGTAGAATAAACTCTTTCAAGCGGGATTGGTTTACTTTTTCACTTGATTTTTTTCTTTCCTTTATGTGATTATAGACAACTCATTCAGCGTCACATTAATTTGGATGAAATATTTTGAATCAATTTAATTAAACAAAAACATTCTTAAATAATAAATGTATATATTACCTTGTTATATACTACTAACGTTTTCCCCACTAATTTTCTTCATAATGTTTTACCTTTCATTAAGAGCAAAGCTGTCATCCGAATACTGGTACACATCTCAAAAACGAGTGATATTATACATTAGACGTGCAATCTAACGTGTATTAGGACATTTTCATGCTATGTTTACCTAATATTAAAATCTAAATATATAAAATAAGTTCCTTACAAATTAGGTCATGAAAGATGCAACTATTATTATATAGTCTTAGGCTAGCATCTATTATAATAACGTGTGGTCTGATTGTATTACATATATGTACAGACCACGATTGACTGCAAAAAATGTCTTCTAAACTATTTCCTTTTGCAGTCACTGCAACCGTTTTGATGAAAAAGTATGTCTGCCATCGTCATATTTTAACGTCTTTAAACTCATAATATATTGACCTTAAATTGTCAATATAAAGTTTATGATTATCATATATCTAGATTCTGAACTAAATTACAAACATCATACTTTTAGGTTTTGTTTATTAGGTATAACACCATGATTGGCCATGGTTGACCACTAACACTAATATGAATGATTTTAGAAAGTGAAGTTCAAAACCTAGAGTATAAATATTTAAAAAGTATTACTTATCGTGTAAAATGTTATTTTTTTAACTTTTTATGTACTCATCCAAACTCTTTGGCACTAATAAACTTAATAGAAATAAATGGATAACGCTTAATGGAATAAGATGAATTGAATTTAATAGAAAAATAAATAAACAAAATTGTTATGGAATGTTTTGCTTTGTATTTTGTTTAGTTTTTTTTTTGTTGTGGAATTGTTGAAATGATCATTTCATTCAATTCGGGTTAAATAATAAAAAATTATGGAATTAATAGAATTGATCATTCTATAATATTTCATTCCAAAAATAGGTAATCCAGTTACAACCTTTAATTTTTGGTATTTAAAGTTTATAAAACATCTTTTCTACATCATTTGGTTACATTTAGTATTTTAAGTTTTGTAGGCTTTTATAGGTTTATAAAACAGAAGGAAGTTTATTAGTATTTTTAACATAATCCAACATGTAATAATGATTAACAAAGACATATGTCTGACATCTATAAGAGATAAATTACTTACTTTATTAATTGACAAGAGCTCCATCTATATTTATTGTAGCTTTGTACTTCACTTGCGCTTCAACGTTACAGGAGCAGAACTTGCAGGAGAGCTCGGCGTGATCTAGTCAAGAAGAAGTATATCAGTCAATCAACGTTTGGTTTGAGCAGCAACTCTGTCTTCAGCGGTGGAAATTGATGGATGAGTGGATGGTTCGAGCGGTAGCACGGACTAGCTAACTCTGCGGAAAAGATTTTGGCTAGATGGGTGGAGCCCGGACATACACCTTTTCCTTGTCTGAAACCTCCAGTTTTGACCAGGCTGAGGCATTTACTCTGAATGCATCCGCAAGACTCGTCTCAGTGATATAGGTTGTGTGCGCTAAATTTTCAGGTTATCAAAAGTGTTGTTCGTGAGGAAATGTAGGTCCGGTATGTTATGAGAGCGGCCAATTCTATTAAAGTTCGTGGCAACTTAGCGAACACAACAATGAGGGCTATAAAAAATAAAAAAAATGAAAAAAAAAAACAAAACAATGAGGGCTATTGGTAGCGATCATAGACAATGAGCGCTATTTGTATATGACTTTGGCATCACTTGTCAAAGTTTATTCTTGTATTTTGTTGTATTTTTATTTCGTTTTTTCGTTGTTGTTCAGTTGTTTTCATAAAAAAGATTCCACAACTAGTTTGTCATGTAATTTCTGTCCAAATAAAAATTGGTAGAAAATTTTAGCATTTACACCAAAAAGACCATTACTGTGTAATAAATAAACTTCAACATTCTTAATCAAACCAAATGATGTTGAAGAAGACACAATACTGAAACTTCTAAAAAAAAGTTAACTTTCATGAAATGGTATTTAACACTTTATTGTCCTCATCCAAAACTCTTTTTGCTTTGCGTTTAGGTAAGTCTTGCGATTCAGTTCTTTTTGGTGGAATGAGGAACTTTAATAGAGATGGAAAAAGTGTTTAAATGTTTGAAGAGAAATATTTTCATGAAAAGGAAATTTGTGTTAGTAGAGAGGATTTGATTAAAAATGAGATGAGAGAAAATATTTATAACCTCCAAATTACAAAATATCTCAATGTTTAATTACAATCTAGAAACTTTAACAAAAATATTTAAGTTATTTTATTTTAATTATCTAGATAATTCTCTGAAGATATCTAGATAATTATTCTAAGAAGATGGAAAATATTTCTAAAACTTGTTAAGTTTGGACCAACACATGATTAGTAAATTATTATCTCAATATTGTGATCCAAAAACAAGTTTACTTTTCAACACTTCTCTCCCTCGAATATGTCTCTACCAACAACTGCCACAACAGACCTACGCTCCACTTCAACTCTAAGCAACATACATGTCATGTATCATCTTGGTACACATTTTGCAGAAGAGAACAGAAACGTTTTTTTTATATTAACAAATTTGCTAATTGTGAAATTCATAATCATCTTGGTACTCAATGGAATTCAGAAGAGTCATTTTGGGTTTCAAGAATAACCATTAAGGATACACGACATGGAATACAAAAGAGTCATTTTGTTGAAAAACTTCTAAACTCTTTTGAGGAATTATAAGAAAGAGAGAAATACAAAACTCACGTTTACCTGATGCACAAGCACATCCATGAAATATTGAAATTTATTGCTCATTTCTTGAATCACCAATGAGAGTTTATCGATTTGTTCATAGTTTTAAACTAAGGGTTATTTGCAAAATTGACTCAAAACCTATCTTACATGGAAACAGAAGCGGGTACGCGGAAACGGAAGCGTTAGGAAGCGCGGAAACGCATTTTTGAAAATATATAAGAAGCGGGTACGTGTTGGAAGCGTATATTTATACTAAACATCAAAATTAATATATACATATATATATATATATAATTATAATAATAAAATATTGTAAATAATAAAATCCAGTACATAATTCACATACTATAACTCATATAAAATAAATATGTATAATTACTAAGCAAAAATATAATAACATATGTATATTTATATTGCTTTGAAACTGAAAAAATAAAGCACATCAATTAATTAATTCATACACAAAACAATAGGAATAAATAAAAACGCATATTAAAATTAGATTATTATTCAGAAATACATAGTTGGAACTTGGAATGGACTTGTTTTTTTTTTTAGTTTTTAACTCTATTGTTATTTATGAATTAAGATTTTAATAAAGTGAGTTAAGTTGGGCCACAAACCAATTAAACTTTGCAAGTCCACAAGAATAATTAATGTTCGATCTTCTTTGCACATCAACAATCCAGTCACCGTCAAGCTTCCGATCTACGACCATCAACGCTTCCACCTACGAACCGTGCGCTTCCGTCATGCTTCCAAACACCACAATTCCAGAAACGCGATTCCGAGACGATTCCATGCGATTCCGAGCGCTTCCGCTTCCGATTCCGCTTCGGAAACAAGAAACGCACCTCCACCAGCGATTCCATGTAACGTAGCTCAAAACTAAAAGTCAACCACAAAACTAACCTATGTTATTTTTTTTTTGAAATTTCATTTGCCATATTCACCCAACAAGTTCAGATTATTCACGAAAATGCTACTAAATTTTTTTTTTTCGAAAATGGCATTTTTACTCTCTCAACCTCATCATCTTCAAATATTTACAAGATTGCCATTGCCATCAATACACCAACCACCATGAACAACCAATTTGAAGCTCTTAATGCACCTAATATCGTCTGTTAAGTCTTCTAGAGAAGACATAACAAAAGACTTACTAGTAAGTAAATAGAAGAAGACTTACTCCGTCGTTTAGCCATGCTAAGGGGGTTCGGATGATGTGATAAAACCGACTTTGACATCTACGTGGTTTTTTTTCAAAGGTGTTTTATAATAACTGCAAACACAAAATATAGATAAACAATCATTTTTTGAAGACTAAAGCAAGCTATTATGGGATATTCTCTCACTTACGGATCAAGTTTCACCCAGTCAGTGATCACTTTCGACATCTTCTTGTCAACGGGTGCAAAAGGATCATAACCTTGGCCAACCCTTTTGTTTGGAATCATCAGTTTGGCAGTGATGTTTCCCTTAAAAGGAGATTGTTGTGAGGCAGCAAGATTACTTGTTGGCTCACTCTTTCCACGGACATATACCACAACAACATCCTTCTTTGTCAGCCTTCTAGTTTTCCCCTACTGTAAATCTGAAGCAGTGGGTACTCGTTTATCGTATACAAGAACACTAGGTTAACCACTCAGTTCTGAAGGTTTCACCTCTGGCTCATTTGCTACAGAAGACTCAGCTCTTTCGAGGAACTCAGTTTTGGGGACCCACTCGGTTCTTGGGCGTCATTCTGTTCTGCTTTCGCCTCATTCACACTTTCACTCTGCAATTTTGATGTACAAGATGGGTTTATAAAATATTAACCAAAGATCCAATTCACACATCAAACAAAATCCATACATAAGCAAAGTTCCAAGCACACTAGAAATACTACATTGGAATTGTTCTGTTCCGGTCTGGTTTCTCAGACCACCTCAACCTTGAGTAATAGAATAGCTGTTTGAAGGAAAAAAAAAGAAACAAAGCACACATGTTCTGACATACAATGGTTCATCCAAGCACACACAAGTAACAAAGCACATCAGTTCTTATTCCTAACACTTTGCCTAGTGAATCTCTTCTCTGTGATTTTGGGAGAGGTTTTGGTGCTAACTCCGGGTTCGTGCACACGTTTTGGCGGACTTGAAGTTGTGATTTGAAGATCATTAGATGCAGTCCCTTTTTGGTGATTCCCACCTTCTTCTCAACAGCTTACACCATATCCCCCAGCAACTTGATCTCCTTAAGACACATCTCAAACTCATCCCTCATGGCATCAGCTATGTCCCTGAAGTTTTTTTTCAATCTGCTCTTTGGTCATCCCACCAACAGTTGTAGAAGCCTGTGAACGAGCCTCTGTATGACGAACTTTACTAGCCTCTGCACGTGCCTCAACATAAGCCTTTTTACGAGCTTTCTTCTGAGGTCTTCCACTTTCTTCCGTCACACCACTCTCTATCTCCGCTGCACTCACTTCCTTCTTCACAATGGGTTAGTATCGGTGACTTCCTTGCAATCAATGGTCCACTTCCATTTAGGTTTCGCATTAAACATGACTTTCATTATGTTCTCCTCAGCTGAGTCCTCTACATCAAAGTCCCCTCGTGGAAACATTTCACCAAAGTCCTTCTGAACAAAGTTGATCACTCTAGTCTGCAGTAAATAAAAGATATCAACTTAAATATTTGACGGATTAACAAAGACTGAAGTCTTCCAAGGATCCAAGGAAGCAGCGGCGTGAGTGACGACGAGAGAACGAGTCCAGAAGCTTAAGATGACGATGACGAAATGAGAAGACGTTAAACAGACATAGACGGAACAGAGGTCCCGACGCCGGCGGCCATGGGCCTCACCGGCGTCGAGGGATGAGAGCGGCGGCTGCTTGTCTATATTCTCTCTAGGGCGAACGAACGAATTCTTATCAGCACACATAATTATAATGATATCATTTTCATTTTATATGAAAAACAAAGCTCGAATGACTACGAGCTTATTATGTACATAAATAATATACACATACTATGTAAGCATAAAACCAGTGGAAGAAAGAGGGTGGTGGCCTTGGCAAGAACTCTTTTCCCTCCTCTTCTATTGACATTCACGCACGACGCAAAGGAAGGAGATACGGAACGCCTCCACTTCTGCCATGGATCCTCTCTGCTAATACTTGTCCCAATCGCCTTGCCTCCTCCTAGTTAATGCTTTATCCTACAAATTTCATCCACAATTTACTATTTAGCCTTTCTGACTATCACTTTACTTCTCATCTTATTTTGAATCCATTAATCAGAATACCTTAATTTCCACAATCTACTGTTTAGCCATTTTAATGGTGGCCCCATTAGCAGAGATCTGCAGTGTCATCATCCCCACGAGGGTAAGAGCTGCTGTCGCGATACCTTTGAGAATTACGGGACTGGCTAGTTCCTGAACCGTAAGAGCCGCTCCCTTGGCTGTGATTCTGATCTCTCTTGTGTTCAAAGGTGCAGCGTTACTGGTACTGGAAGCACTCGGGCCAGCATTGGCGTTGAGACTGGAACTGGGAGGAGTTCCAGAAGCATGCATTATACTTATGTAGCTAGCATGTTGAAAAGAGAAAAAGGCTGTAGGTAACCAAACAAGCATTGACGACAAGGCTAGCTAGGTAACATGCAAATCAAAATAAAGATGAAACCAGAATGACATACGGCAGTTGCTGGTCAATCCCTCCTAAAATATATTATCTGATCATACAAAACCAAACTTCCAGTGTACATTCGTGCCAGCCAGCAAATTTGTCATTATAAGGAGACCTTTTGTCCTAATAACTAGAGTGAGTAAACTAATTTATGACGGACTATGGCTTGCGAAGAACAACCACAACGGACACACAGAACCATCATAATAAAAACATACAGAAGATGTGCATTACACATTTCGACACACTCTCTCTAGTCTCTTCCAGGGAGAATACATGAAAAGAAAAGAAGGATTGAGAAATAGTCAAGGAAGCGTAGGAGGAGAGACAAGACAGTAAATATTTGGATTAAGGATTTGGATGGGTTAATAATAATAATAATTCATAAGGGCAAGAGGAGGACGGGGCAGGGGATGAACTCAGCAAGTAAATTGGCGTCGATGAACTTGGAGTGGATGGCTTCCATGCTCATCACTACCAGCTCCGTCCCCAGCTCATCCGCCACCTCTCCTATAACGGCAGTTGCCTTTTTCCCTTCCCCAAGCCTCTCCAACAGCTTGAACTCCTCGAAACCACCTGAGCCAACAACCATTCCAATTACTTCATCTCATTACTCTTTTTCTTTTTTTTTTCTCTTTTCTAGTTAAAATTCATAACTACCTTCTGCTAGATGCCACCGGATGTTGGATACTTGAGTCTCGTGCTCCGAAGATGACTCTCTTTTTTCTTCGTCTATGACTGAATCAAACGGCCGTGAGTGAATTCGAACGAGAAACTCTCAGTGCTTAAAGAAGTTTGGTTATATAACACTCACCTAAAACTATCAGTTGAATACACCGCAAGAGTAGATCCAAAGTTTGAAATCTGAAGTATCTGTGTGGGACTAGGGTGATCTTTATAGTTTTTCTTAGTCACGTAAATGTTATAACCACACATGAAAGGAAACAATAGATTTCACAATAGAGATGTGATATATTTCCAAATCCAAATAGAAAAAGTCAGAAAAACTTACTGGGGTCCTTTACACAAAGAACTTTTTTAATTATTACTAGAGATTTACCCGCACGCCCGTGCGGATGTTAAGTATTTTTATATATGTTGATTTTTGTTTTCTATATGAACATCTCATATATTTAAGATGCAAAACCATTTTGTAATACAGTTGTATCACCATATTAATTTTTATTTTTTTATAAATTTTTATTTGTTTTCCATTTTAAGTCTTCTATTTTTTTTTTAAAAAAGTACATATTGAAATGTTAATTGTTTAGTAAATGATAATATGCTATCAATTTTAACGATTTTATAAACAAAATCTATATCTATAATTATTGTGAATTTTATGTTTGTACCTAAATAAAGAAGACATATTTTTTTAACAATATATAATATAATATTGAGAAAATTCTCTAGGATAGACCTAAAATTTTTTTTGTCACAAATATAGACTTTAAAAATGAAAATGACCAAAATAGACTTAAATGTTTTATCAAAAGAGTGAATATACACTTATACCTCTAGGGTTAATTAATCTAGACATTAGGGTTTAGAGTTAAGGGGTGGAGTTTAGGGTTTAGGGTTTTAGGTTTAGGGTTTAAGGTTTAGAGTTTAGGGTTTAGAGTTGAAAAGTGGAGTTTTGGGGATATGAATTCAATTTTTTTTTAATTTTTTTTTAAAATTTTCAAAATAAAAAATGTTATTTTAGTTATTTTAGTTTTTGAGGTCTATTTTTGTGACAAAAACTTAAAAAGATCTAATTTAGAGAATTGCCCTAATATATTTTCTTAAATCATTTTTCTAAAGAAAATAATAATCACAATTTTCATTAATGAAAATGAAATTAAGATTATGATTTGCGCTGAGGTATAACGTTATTTGGGCTCAAAAAAAATTGTTTGATGTGTCAAAAACCCCATTAGGTATCTGTTTTCTTTTCCGGGAACAAACAAACAGTTTTGTGTCACCGACGAAAAGAAACAGACTTATTTTTCGATCAAAACAAAGCTAAGATCCAGACCACATGTTCTTATGTTTCTGGATCAAAACTAAGAATATGTATGCAGATCGTAAGTGAAAAACTATACATATATCACTACAAGAAAACAACCATATTCTGACGGACATTCCGACGGAAAAAGAAATTCTCGTAATATCCCGAGGAATTTCCTCGAGAAAACCAAATTTTGTGTTTCCTCGGAATTTCCTCGGAATATACCGACGGAATTCCGAGGAAACATCATTCCGTCGGAATATTTCGAGGAAATTCCGAGGAAATATGTGTTCCTCGGAAAAAACCGATGAATTCCGTGGAAATATTATAGCCGTTGGAGAGCCGTTGGGAGATTTTACAAAATTCCGAGGAAATTCCGACGAACTAGCCTTTTCCGTCGGAATTCCGTCGGAATTTCCTCGGTCTGTCGGCAGGATTTAAACTATAAATACAAGCACTCATCTTCCTCTTCATTCACTCAATATCTTCATCCTCCCTCTTACTCTATTTACACACGAATTTGATTCATAAAAAATATGTCTTCTTCAAATTATTTTCGTTCTTGGATCGATCGACCTCATTTGGATCCGAACACGAGATTGCTTACGGAAGAATACCAACGAGGTATAACCGAATTCATGGGGTTAGTTCACCGACAACCGGAAGCAAAAACAGGTATGTTAAGATGTCCTTGCTCTAATTGTAAAAATAGAAAGGTTATTAAAGAGTGGGATGTTTGGACTCATCTATATTTGAGTGGGTTTACACGAAGTTACAAAATTTGGTATCATCATGGGGAAACTGATTATGAACATGGTAGTACTAGCGAACCTCAGCCAGCGGTTAGATTAGAAGAACCAATTAGAACGGATGTAGATTATGGTGTAGGTACTGAGCAGATGGTAAATGATCATTTTAGAGGGGAAGATTTACCCAATGCAGAAGCTAGGAGATTTTATGATATGTTGGATGCTGGAAAGCAACCATTGTACGAAGGTTGCAGAGATGGTCATTCAGCTTTATCATCTGCTACAAGATTGATGGGCATTAAAACAGATTATAATTTGGCTGAAGACTGTGTGGATGTGATTGTTGATTTTGTAAAAGGTATTCTACCCGAGGATAATGTAGCTCCTGGTTCATACTACGAGGTTCAAAAACTCGTAGCTGGTCTTGGTTTATCGTATCAGGTAATAGATGTATGCAGCGACAACTGCATGATTTATTGGAGGGCGGATGAACAGCGGGTTACATGCAAATTTTGTGGAAAACCTCGTTATAAAGATACGAGTGGAAGAGTTCCAGTGCCATATAAAAGGATGTGGTATTTACCTTTGACGGAAATGTTGCAGAGGTTGTATCTGTCTGAACGCACAGCGCAACCAATGAGATGGCATGCGGAGCACTCAACAGATGGTGAGATCAGACATCCTTCAGATGCAAAAGCGTGGAAGCATTTCCAATCAAAGTATCCCGACTTTGCGTATGAGAGAAGAAATGTCTACCTTGGATTATGTACTGATGGTTTCAGTCCGTTTGGCAAGAGTGGAAGACAGTATTCTCTATAGCCCGTCATTCTTACACCATATAACCTACCCCCAAACTTGTGCTTGCGACGAGAGTTTTTGTTTCTCTCGATTCTCGTTCCCGGACCAGAGCATCCTAAGAGATCACTTGATGTGTTTCTTCAGCCACTAATATATGAGTTGCAACAACTATGGGCTCAAGGTGCTGAAACATACGATGTTTCGTGTAAAGAAAACTTTCAAATGCGGGCAGTACTAATGTGGACAATAAGTTATTTTCCAGCATATGGTATGTTGTCTGGATGGACAACGCATGGAAGGCTATCATGTCCATATTGTCAAGATAACACTGATGCTTTCCAACTAAAACACGGAAGGAAAACGTGTTGGTTTGACTGTCACAGGAGATTCCTACCACCTGATCATCCATATCGTAGGAGTAGGAATTTGTTTACGAAGAACAAGAGGGTGTTTGACAGTCCACCTCCGGAAATTTGTGGGAAAGATTTGAAGATACAACTAAGAGATTTTGGTGCAGAAAGGACGCCAGACGTCGGTGGACATGAGCGTTTTCCGGTAGATGATGTTGGAGAACTACATAACTGGAACAAAAAAAGTATTTTCTGGGATCTGCCATACTGGGAGGATCATCTGCTAAGGCATAATTTAGATGTCATGCATATTGAGAAGAACTTTTTTGACAATCTCATGAACACGATCCTTAATGTTCAAGGTAAAACAAAGGATAATTTGAAGTCAAGACTGGATTTAGTCGATATATGTGCTCGTTCAGAACTTCATGTTGATGAGAATGGTAGGGCTCCTTTTCCCATATACCGACTTGATGCAGAGGGAAAAGATGCGTTCTTTGATTGGATTTCAAACGATGTGGAATTTCCAGACGGTTACGCATCAAATTTGCGTAACTGTATCGACAGAAAGGAAGGAAAGTTTACTAGCTTGAAAAGCCACGATTGCCATGTAATGATGCAGCGCCTCCTTCCGTTCGCCTTCAAGGAACTATTACCACGAAATGTTCATGAAGCAATTGCAGGGATAAGTGGTTTCTTCCGCGATTTATGCACGAGATCAGTGACTCTTGAAGGTATTGAAAATTTGAAGACTAACATAGCCGTGATTCAGTGCAACCTTGAGAAGATATTTCCTCCCTCATTTTTTGATGTTATGGAGCATCTTGTTATTCACCTGGCAAGAGAATTGGAACTTGGTGGTCCTGTGCAGTATAGATGGATGTATTTGTATGAGTGGTATATGTTCCATTTGAAGAAGATGGTGAAAAATTTAAGTAGGGTGGAAGGTTCTATAGTCGCACAGAAGATCAATGAAGAAACTTCAAACTTTGCCGAGTACTACTTTCCAGCAGAAGTTCAGACCAAAAACAGAAGACCTGCTCGGCATGATGATAGAGGCGAACGGGCAACATATCATGTTACGGTTCCAGACATTTTCACAGACGTTGGACGACTTAGCGGAAAACCAAAGGACCATCGACTTACTGAGCAGGAGCGCAGTCATTTGCAAACATATTTGCTCACCAATTGCGAAGACGTTCTTCAATATGAGAGGTAAATAAATGAGCTTACAAATTTTTATTTTAACAAGTTGAAATTTAAATCTTAATTAATTACATTATTGTCATCATATACATGATTTTCATGGCAGAAAAGCAGTTCGAGTATAGATACGCCACAGAGGACGAACTAGAAGAAATGAAGCAGAGAGAATTTAGTGGATGGATGTTTACTTATGTGAGTGCTTTAAACAAATTAAAATATATTTTATCACATATTTATACTAATTCACATTTATTGATATAACATATATATATGTGCTATTAATAGGTGTCTGCTGGTTTGGCCAGAGGTGAAACATTTGACGATTGGATACGTGAGATGGTCGTTGGACCAAACTTTGTTGTGAAGTCATATCCGAGATTTTGTACTCGAGGATATGCATTCACAACTCAGAAGAGGAGACGTTCGAGTACGACTTATGATGCTGGCGTTTGTTCTGCATCAGGAGATGATGTATACTACGGACACATACATGAGATTTTGGAAATCAAGTATTTGGGCATGGTTGGATTGCGCTGTACTGTTTTCTATTGTGATTGGCACGACAACACTCCCGATCGAGGTGTGAGAACAGATGCATTTGGTGTTACATCAGTAAATTCGAGGCGAAAGCTGCAATATTATGATCCTTTCATTCTTGCTTCTCAGGCCGATCAGGTAATTAAATGTTAATTATTCAGAATGATTCATACTCATGTGTATTAATTTATAATTTTTCTAAATGTTACAGGTTTGTTATATCAAGTACCCCCGGGTAAGGAACAGAGATGCTCCATGGGTTACTGTTACAAGACTCAACCCGAGAGGCCGAGTTCAGGGAAGTTCTGAGCTGGAAGACCCACTACAACCAAGCACATCCGGCAACTTAAGTGCAGCAGAAGATTTAGCTGGAGTTGGCCTTGTAGTCGATTTAACCGACTTTGGAGAGGAAGCCGTCGTTCACGTAGAGGATGAACCAGTGATTGGAGAGTTTCACCAAGATCCAGATTCAGATTCATCTGGTGATGATGACTCGGAAACAGACTACCATTGATTTTTTTTTTTTTTTTTAAAGAAATACCGAGGAAATTTCGAGGAACACTTGATATACCCTCTTTCCTCGGATATTAGTTATTTGGTTTATCTAGCAAGGCAAAGCTGAATACGAATTAAAAACTACTCAAAACACAACCAAATAAAACGAAGAAACCATGTAAAAGAAATACGAACTCATAATTAAGAAAAAAAATAAAAATAAAAACTAAGTTCAAAATTAACAGAAAATAAGACCATAAACGTTAGAATAGAAAAGAAAATAAAATAGCGCGGTCGGAATTCCGACGGAAAATGTCCGTCGGACCCTAGGTTTTATAACCACGAGCCCCTTCTTCTTCCCCATTTCTCTCTTCTTCCTCTGCGCGACTCCTCTCTTCTCTCCGGCGATTTCCCCCTGAAATCCGACGATATCTCTGGCGATCTCCCCCTTCTCTTACACAAATCATGTAAGGACCCTATCCCACTCTCTTAGGTTCTATTTGTTAGGTTTTTGTGTAATTTTGATAGATTTTTGTTAGGGTGATTGGTTAGGATTGTGATTTGGTTGTATAATAGGTTTAGAGTTGTGATTTGGTTGAATAATTTGTTTTGTTGAATTGATTTAGAATTTTTTTATAATTTTTTTATTTTTTTGTATTTATAAAATCTATTTTTGTATATAAAATCGATTTTTGTATTTTACAAAACGATTTTTCTATATAAATTCGATTTTTTGGATTTTACAAAATCTTTTTTGTATATAAATTCAATTTTTTTGGATTTTACAAAACATTTTAAATATCTATAAAACTTTTTTTGTGATTAAAAACTATTATTTGGGATTTAAAAATATTTTTAATATATATATATATATATATTATTAAAACTATTTTTTGTAATTATTAATCTATTTTTTATTTATTAAAACTATTTTTTGTTTATTAGAACTATTTTTATATATTTATTAAATATTTTTAATATATATAAATCTTTTTTTGTGATTAAATTATTTGGGATTTTTTTTTTTTTAATTAATTTATATATTTCTGTATTTATTAAATATTTTTTTTTAATTTACATGTCTCATGATGATCAGACCCGCCCTAGACAGCGTCGTGGTCGTGGTGGTACGGGGAGCCAGTCTCGGGATTCCAGCCATTTTCAGGATTCTCCTTCGCCCCACAGCTCCAACCATACATCTCACTCTGCTGCACCCGCTCCTGCTCCTCTCGCTCCCGCTGCTGCATCCGCTCCTGTTCCTCCGGGTCCTCCGGGAGTGATGAGTGTTGCGGAGTTGGTTCAACAGCCCGGTCGTGACCATCTTCCGTATCTCACTCCGTATCCACATGGACGGGGTCAAACATGGTAATTAAACATTTTTTTTCTTTAAATTTGGATTCATTATTAACCGTTTGTTCTTTTTATTAGGTTCAACCGATCCGGGAACGGGATCAGCGCATGGATCAACCGTATGATGTACTCGGCCCTCGACAGGGGACATCCGACTTTCACTCACTTCCCTACCGACAAACAGGTTCTGTGGTTTCGTCAGTTTGCGGGAAGTATTCTAATTTTTTACTTATATTTTTAATCTTTAATATAAATTTTCTACTAATTGTGTTTTTTTTTCGGCAAGAGTTCAACTGGAATTCTGATGAGACGCTCTTTATCTATCACCACTTCGTCCATAAAGTAATGGACAACTATGGGAAGCAGATCCACGAGTGGAAGAAGAAGTGGGAAATCAATAAGGTTCGATTTAATTTATTAAACAATTTTTTAATTTATTAAACTATTTTTTAATTTATTAAACTATTTTTTTTTTTATTAAAAGGTCCCAAAGTCGATGAACGACACGGTCTGGAAGGAGTTGTGTGCGCATTGGAATAAGGAAGAGACGAAAGAAACTTCTTCCACCAACTCCACCAACCGCAGGAGCGACCGTAAAGGGAAGGGCATCTACAAGCATAACTTGGGTGCTCAATCTATTGCCACTCTGGGAGATCGCATGGTAAGTTCAACCGTTTTTTCTTCAATTATTTGAGTTTCAGAATTTTAATTTATTGTGCATTTCTTCTAATTTCTAATGTTTCTTTAATTTATGTTTTTTTCAAGGCGGAAGAAAATGATGGCGAGCCGGTTGATGATCTCGCCCTAATAAGAAGGGCGTATACCAACAAGAAGACCGGCCAGATTGATGACGGTCTTGTGAGGGGCGTGGTCGACCTGGTCCAAACTCAGGTGGTAGACGAAGTGTCTCAGCTTCAAACCGAGGATGACGCTTCGACGGCTTCGACCAACTTGTCCCGGTTTCGAATCAACGAAATTGTTGAATCCGTAAGTTCTTTTTTTTTTTTAAGTTCAATTCATTTATTTCTTGGTTTAAATTTGTAAATTTGGCTATTTTCTATTCAGTCGGTTCCAAAGAAGAATGGACGTTTGGTCGGTTTGGGTCGTCGCACCCGGTCGGTTCCTCCTTCTTCTGCACCACCGCCCTTTGTTGATCCAGAAGTACTTACGGCTCAGTTGAAGGACAAGGATGATCGCATATCTTTGTTGGAGACCCAGATGGCGGCTCAACAGGCGGGCTATGAGGCACAGAGGAGGCTGAACCAGCAAATGATGGAGATGATGCAGAGGATGTACCCGAACGAGGTGTTCCCGGACGTGCCAGGCCCATAGTTTTTTTTTTTCCAAAAACTCGGAATGTTTTATTTTTATTTGTGAAACTTTGAATATTAATTAATATGATTTCAATTTTAATTTTAATTTTATATTTTCGAATTTAAATTTCAATAATTTTATTTTTTTTAAAAAATTAATATTTTTTACATTCCGAGGAAATTCATTTCATTTTTTACTCGATCGATCGATGCGTTTTTGGACATAAGTCCATCGATCGATCTGTTTATAAAAAAACGTTCGGAATATACCGAGGGAACGGTTCCTCGGTATATTCCGACTGACATGTTCCTCGGAATATTCCGAGGGACATATTCCTCGGAATATACCGAGAGACATGTTCTCGGAATATACCGAGGGACATGAATATTCCGAGGAACATGTCTCTCGGTATATTCCGATCGATCGATGTATATATGTCCAAAAACGCAACGATCGATGAATTCCGAGGAAATATCCCGACGAAGTTCTCCCTCGGTATATTCCGAGGAGATTTCCGACAAACTAGTGATCCTCGGAATTTCCTCGGAAATTTGGTTCCTCGGAATTCCGTCGGAAATTTCCGAGGGATTTCCAAGGAAAGAAGAAATTCCGAGGAATTATTTCCGAGGACTTGTTTCGTCGGTATGTCGTCGGAATAACGATATTCTGACGAAATTCCGACGATTTTTTCCCTCAGAATCCTTGATGTTTTCTTGTAGTGTATAAAGCTTCTGATTTTGAGGATATTTAGGTTTTGTTTTATTTCTTAGATATTGATTGTTGTCGATTTACATCATGTAGAACGGGAGCACGGGTCAAGCTAAGAAGCTTACTATAGAAGATCTGTTTATGAGAACTCATGCCCTAACACAACGGCTTTGGAGGAGAAGACGAACAGAGAACATCGAAGAGGATTTGAGATAGTCGAAGTCTACATGGAAAGTATTTTTCTTAATTATTCAATTACTTATAGAATTTGGTAGCTGTATAGTCATGTGGTGATTATGTTTCTTGTCAAATTTCATTTTGAGTGTTTGCTAATTCAGCTATTGGAGCGCCTTGATGAATTAATCTGTCATTGCTAGAAGATTGTTCATCCGCGGGCACGCGGATAATTTACTGATTTTAGTTATTTATTTCTTCAGTTTCTTTGTGTGTATATTAATTGGAATTGGTATATCAGCTTCTCCAGAAAGTGCTGCAAACATAGAAGCAGTTTATTGGAGCTGTAGTGGAGTTGATAGATCGAGAATAATTATCAGAGGAGTTTGATGAGGTTGCTTTTACAGAGCATCGTGTCTTTGGCAAGCCAGTGGAGGAGGAAGACAATTATTTTTATGGGAAGAGCACTGTTGAAAAGAAGTAAGTACGGCTGGTTTTTAATATGTGTATTTACTTATTTATCAGAGTTTCAGAGATTACTCCATGAAAATGGACAACAAATTTGTACTTTTCTAGTATGTTGAGCGGTTGTTGTTTTTTTGTTTATAATGAGAACATGTGGGCGAACGAACAACCACAAGCTGAGCAGAAAGAAGTTACTCTCCCACTCTGAGCAAGAGAAAGTAAACAACAACTCAGGGTTGGTAACTATTATTACTTAATTGATATGAAAGCAATGTAGTATCATGTAGATATAGGAATAAGATTGAACCATTGCTTTACATAGTTACATAGTACTATATGGCTATATATATATTGTCCACATTATCTAATAAAAAAATGGAGTTTACCCATCAGACATAAATTATATAGTAACAACAAAGAAAAATAATTGTATATGTACAAAAAAATCGATCAAATATAAAAAATAATTTGTCAATACTATCTATTTAAAATATTAATCAAATGAACTCACCAAGCAAGTCTTATCCTAGTGAAAATAGTAAAAAAGGGAGGCGATTAGCAAGATAGGTCTCCAGCGAGTATCAATCCTCTGTCAGGAACTGTCATAGGATAAAGCTCTTTTGAATCATCGTTGACCCCATCACCAATTGGCACTGACGTTGGGCTTCCAATGCAAGATCCGCTTATCCAGTCACTGTTACATAAGTTTTCAGCAAGCAGTGACCCTCAGCTTCTGGATCACTGATTCTTGCTGGCTGATCAAAGTCTGAACCTTAGCCCTAAGAAAGAGGATTTTTCCCTATAACCTCCCTCGTTCGGATCCCTGGCTAACACTTCGTAATTCATAGTGGTAGGATCTCATCACCTCTCAACGATTGTATCTTCTGGATTAGCAATTGGAAAGGCATGAGCATTCGAAACAAGTACTACACAAGGATTGGGACGTCTTCTCGATACATTCATCAAAAACAGCCGCTGCAGGAATCTCCAGCATATTCTCTATAAATAAAAAAATAAAAAGGAAAAAGTAAGCGACACCCACAAAGTAATAATAACCACAAAGAGAAGGAAACTTACCCCAGTTACGACTGTGAAACAAAGCTTCCCAACTCACCAAGAATGAAACCAATCTAATATCCTAGGAATGGTCAATGCCTCATACTCCAATGTTTTCGTATCAAATGATACTAACCGGGAGAGAGCTAACACGAGGATGCATATTAATTAAGAATTACATAAATAATCCATACGTCAAAGTTAAGAATCTTTACTACACGATGCCAAAACAGGGGAAAGCCGGAGGTCCCTCTGACCTTCATAAACATATAGCTCACTAGGGTCGGGTAAGCAAATGAACGAAATAATACAAATGTATTTAAAACTTAAATGAAATTTTTAGTTTATTTTTAATTATAACTTTTACTACAAATTTTACTATTCTTTTTTATAGAAATTATATATTTGTTACTATATTAAAACCATTCATAAAAGAAAAAAAATATTTTACTTTGTTTACAATATTTTCTTTTCTTGAATTTAATAGTTGTTAATACATTTCTTCTTAGATTTTACAATTTAAACAATTCGAAAAAGAAAAACCAATTTGTTATCTTTAAAAAAAAAAGCAAGTAGCACAAAAATATGATATTAATTGTTACTGCTTAATATTTATAAATAACATGTTAGGTTTTATGTTAGGTTTCTGTTTTAACTTTTAAGTGCCAATTTGGATCGCTGTATAAGTTTAACTTCTTATTTATTTGTTTGCAATTGTTGGATGTTGAAGAAAGTTTACCAACAGACTTTATTATAAGGTTTGCAATATATTTGTGGAGTTCTGTTTGTGATACTTTGGCGCTATTTGAGTTTGTTGGAACATTAGTTCCAATGACCCCGCGTTTAAGTTTTAAGTGTGGGCAATAACATGAACTGTGAAGTTTGGTGGTTACATTCTATAAAATGATGTTTAATGCTCCATGTATTTAGAATCTAGGCGGGTTAGTCCTCCATTTTAACAGCCTCATTGTTGTAGTTCCTCATTTGTGTGAGAAATGAGGAGATCATAAGCTTTGACATAAGCCTACATGTGGAACTTCTTTTTGTTATTTCAGATGGAATCTATGTTACATGCAACCATTGTCATCATTGGGAGATCGGAGCATGTCACATATTCCATAATCAAACTTGTAGTTGGCAGTCTACGTACCATAATTTCTCCACATAAATCAGTGCAGTGTAGGACTTTCGGCATTTCTGACTGCGGCCGTGCGCTGCAACGTGCGGGGTCAACACACTGTGTTATTGATACGGTTTATGAGGTGTTGAGAAAAAATTTTACGAGGTGTTGAGAAAATTTTCTTTTTTATGAATTGAATGTTAAATTTATTCAACCAAAAAAAAACTCTTTTGTTTATTTTACAAATGCATCATATGAAAGAATAAAAAAGTTTACATTATTTATGGTCTATACTTTCTATGATCTTGAAACTGGTGTTGAGAAAATTGAGAGACGTGGTAAGCTCACGGTTTCCCAGACCTGTTCTTTCTTTGTTGGTCAGTGGCATTTGTTGCTTAAAACCTTAAAGAACAATTTTACAACGATTGCAAGCGGTACTTTGTTATGGCTAGGTTGTTCAAAAATTTTTTTTTTCTTTGTTCTATTCTAACGCCCCAACAGAAGCTTGTACTATTGTATGTTTGATATGTGACGTGTAGATTGTGTAATGGCTTCATTATAACACATGTATTTTGAGTTTTTGTTAACCATGGTCATGGTTCCATGTCCGGGTTCGACACGTCATTTGGTTCAATAAGTAGTATCTCGTGCCTTCCATAGTGGACTGAAATTATTTTTTAAGGAATTTAACGGTTCCTTTTAATATAGTTAATGTGTTTTAAGCGTTGACAACATAATTGTTGGGTGATTCTTAATTTTTTAAAAGTAAGAATATATTACTGGGTTTATATTGGTTTAATAGTAACAGTTTAAGGTTGATGATTCAAACAAATAACCTTCAAGCTCTGCTTTTGATTCCATTGTCTTAGTTGTTGTAGGTGAGTCTTGTGGTGTTGATAAAAAAAAGAAGGTGCTGTGAGGTCAGAGTTCAAGCAAACAACTATCCTGACTAACATGGGTTGCAGGGAGGTTAGTTTGCAGTTCTTGAGGGTGGCTTTTATATTGGGATGGTATGTTGCACTGCAGTTTTGTAGTGGTGTTTTGCTAAATTTGTGATTGTTTTCGTTTTGGCAGTTATTTGGTAAGTGACATTGTCATTTATAAGACCCGGTGGGTTTCGTGTGTTGGTCTCAAACATTATCCTTACATTCAAACCCGTAGAGAATAGGCAAATCTTCTCCTGCGAACAGCACACAGCGCAAGACAAACAACAACTAAGCAAGATGCTTGAGTTTATCATGTTAACCCTCAATAAGATGCAAACTAAATTATTTTATTTTCCAAAAAAAAAACCCTAGACCTATCCAGTGAAATCACGGTATGGAACTCCATCAAGTTTAGCCAGCTTATTGCAATAACTCATCTGTTGTCTTGCATGCTACACACTGAACTCTTTCATATCCTCACTTCCTCAGCGTCAAAAGTTCACTCAAAACACAAAAACCTGTATCGATTGAAAAATCTGAGGAACCGTAGAACATCTAAAGCAGTAAGAGCTAGCATCCTCATCTCAACTCCATCTCCTCACATAGCCACGTAATCCTCCTCTATCTAAACACAGATAAACGGCAGACAATTTTCTTTTGGCATCAAAAAGACATAAATAAACAGCATAAAATTATTTTTTTGGCATCAGAAACACATATGAATACAAACACTAAATTTCTCTCAAACGGAGCCAGAAAACAATTTTGCGCGTGTGGTTAAACCCAAACAATCCAAGACATAAACTTTTTATGTTAAAATAGCCAAACCAAGAAGACTTACAGACAATCAAGCAATATTCAGAAGGTCAAGAATACAATTTCATTTCGTAGACGAACTAAAACTCCACAATCTGTAATCCAATATCAAAGTTCAATTTCAAAGCTGATTAAAATCATCAGAAGAAGAGAGAGTGACCATGATGAGCGAGAGATATCGAGAGGAGGAATGAGAGGTACGAGATCAGAGATCTCCGCGACTCCTCGTCCTTAGGGCTGATTCGAACCGATGAGGACTCCGTTCACCGCAGCTTCTTGTGTCGCAGCTCGAGAAGCCATTAAAGAAGAGGATTGATGAGTTAGCCATTCAAAGAATAAATTAACTTTGGTGTTATCACGGATTGAGAGGATGATGTTCAAGGAAAGATGGCTTACCTTTTATAGGTGCAGAGAGACCGACTTGCAGCGGGATAAGATGAATCAATCTCAGATCGTGCTCGACGTGGGTTGATGGTATTCAGATGTTTGTTAAAGCGATGAATTAATAACCATTAACGTTTCGAAGGATTAGAAAGGAAGGCGTAAAGACGCAATCGAAGCTTCTTACAGAGATTCTTCAAGACTAACTCACGCATCCTATAGAAACTCCATTGTTGGTGAAGATGCTCAGGGATCGAAGAATAAGATGAACCCTAGATTACGTTGTCCACTTTGGTGAAGACGAATCAACGCTTTTAGAACTCAGTTTGTGCGTCGATCTCAAATATCGGAGATGAAGAGGGGCTCAACCCTCGTATCAAAACGGTGTGTTTCCGTACGGGCTGGTAAAGTGTGAAAAAGTTAGGGCCCAAAATAATACGAAGCCCACATGTATGCATAATAATTTAAATGAAACGCATCGTTTACTTTAAGTGGACACGATGAGAGGCATCGACTTATCTAGCTGGCATCCTATGTGGCGTAAAGAGGAGGGATAAAACCCTCTTTTATAAATATAGAAAATAGAAGATAGAAGATAGAAGATAGATATTCCAACGATTCTCAAAAGGTATGATATCTCAGGTAGCCTTTAACGGTTCTTTAGCAAAGGGTTGGGCATCACGGGAACAAATATGATAGAACTCTCTCCTATTAGCCAGTGGAGTAAAGAAATATCATTAAAAATCTCATGCATGCTAAAGGGTATGCACTCTCTCAGTACTTGGGTGAAAATTAGAGTTCGCCAAGTCAGAGGATCGAGTTGTGAAAGAGAAATACCAAATAACAAACTTCCGCTATTAGAGAATGTGTTCCTCTTCTAAAACCCGCCACCAGGAAGACCTCATAGATGGAAATTTCATCCATTCCTCCATTAGAAGCCCATTCAAATCTATCTGGGCTCCGAAGTTCCATCTATGGAAATAAGGAGAATTTCTTTTGGATTTTAAGAATTTTGTCCTCTATAATCGTAGGAAAAGGACCGGTCCTCTCAAAACCATAGGGATGGTAATACCTTAAGGGAGCCACTGGAGCGATTTTCTGATTAGCTTTGGGAAGACCACTCCATGTAGGACTAGGGAAGGAAAGTGGCTCTAAAAAAGCTGTTTGGGCCTCATGCGCCTACGAAAGAAGAAGGGAAAGAAGAAAAATTAAGATACTCTTCCATCCTTTCGAATCTTTCGCAAGTAGGTATAATGAGGATTACTCCATGGACATATGTATATCAAATTCTAACATGCCTAAGCCTAGTTTTTTTTTTCCGAAAATGCGCCGTTTGCAGGAAAAAAAAGAAAAGGTAGAAATTTTTGAATATCAGGAAGTATGCAAGCTTCCTCCTACAAGAAAATAGGATTTCAAAGACCATAACGACTACATCCCGTTAAGAGGGAAATAAAATCCCCCAAAGAGATTCAAATAATCGACCATAACACATTTCACTTATAAAAGAAGTTCCTCATCCTATCAAATCTATTCTCCAGCTTCAAAACTTAAATTTTCTGCTTCCTGCAAGATGAATAAACTTTCCTTGATAGACACTGGCAGATCTACGCGATCATTATCATCCAGAAAAAAATCTATGCTCATTATGACGTCATAAAACTTATTTCCTGGTCCAGGCCAGGATTCATCGACTAGAAGCAGAAAAACAAGGTACAAACTTAAGTATATTGACAACTAGGTGCATAGTCCCCGCGCAAGCGCGGGGTCGGCTACATTATAGGTGTATTATATAGTTTTGTTTACGGGATTTTATTGTTTTTTTGTCTATAATGTGATTGATGGGACTTTGGATATTACATAGGTTGATGAGTTTGATATAAGAATGAACGACGAAGTCATATGTTGATATTTTTATATCTTATATGTTCAAAGTTGAGGGTGATGGAACTTGTTAGTGTTTACTTAGGTAGTTGTTTGTATATAAATCAAATAGTGCATGGAAAAAGATAATAAATTTGGATTTAAAATGTTAGGGTTTCAAAATAACTGGGCTTTGAATCTGTGGTTTAGTCTAATACTGAAAAAACTGTTAGGACTTCAACTCTTTTTTTTTCTCTATGTCGGGAATGTGGGCACTAATTTCCCGATTCATGTAGGTAAAATTGTTTCTTAGTTTGTGAGATTGAAAAGCGTAGATTGATTTTAAGCATGATTGATGAGAGGTTTACTTGCATCAGTTTCGTCTGCCGTGGGTGTTGAGTTTTGTCGGCGCCAGATGTTAGACATGCAAGAGAGAAGATCTGAATATGTTAATTTCGTGTTTTGTTTTTTCTTCTCTCTTGTTTTGTGGGTTCCACTCTTTGCTCAGACTGTACAAAAGATGAAATCTGGCTAGGCCGTCTCACTTCTCTGAAGTATTCCCTTGATTAACCTCCCACCAACATCTATCTTCTGATTCTGTCTTGAAGTCGAGGAGCTTCCAGAAAAATTAGCTTTCATCTGCTGTTCCGCTTGGAATGGAGAGTTTTGAAATGCCGCATAAAAAAAATATTGGCAAATAACTAATAATTGTCAACAACTATCACTATACTAAATAGAAAATAAATCAAGGTTTTTTGTTCTGCACAAACTAAAATCTTACAACAGGGTTGTCACAGTCTTTTTTCAGGAGCAAGATCTTTTTCTTCCCAGAAACCATAGTCAATGCAATTCTTGGGAGAGAGCTATCCATGACAGAGGCTAAAGTTGCGTAGATGAAAAAATAGATCAGAAACACAGTAGATTTTTTCAGATTAGGAAAATATGGGATAATTTGTTGACTAATTATCAGTTTCAGTTGTTGGTATGTCATTCCGCTTGAATTTGCCTGATTGTAATCTTGCTTGGAGCTGCCAAATATGCTATGTTTACCAATTTCTAGGTTTGTGTTCGCAATCACTTGGAGCACCTAGCAACCTCAAAACGATCGACTTTCACAATGGAATCTGCTTTCAAAGATGGCATGTAATGATTAGCACGTCCGACGGGAGTAAACCCATGAATCACGGAATCTGCAAGTAGTATTATCCAACAAAGAATCAGGAAATAAATTAAAACAATTATGTTAAATAAGGGTGATATATCGAAGATTAACTTACCTTTTCATCGAGGAAAAGAACCGTGATTCCCACAAACTCCCTGTCTTTCTTGAAGTTCAGGGAATCCCAGAAGCGGAGGAAGCCAAAGGCTATGCTCTGACTACTAAGACCAAGACAGAGAGACTCGAAGGTTGAGTGACGGACGCCGGGACGCCGGTTTGACGAACTGGGGAGGCAGAGAGAAACATTTTCTAAAAGATGGTTAAAGCTAAGAGGAATCAATGAGTTTTGTGGAGATGCAGATTGGGTTCATCAAAGATGAGAATCATATATATATGGTTTACAGAGGGGCTACAAATCAGGAACATTTATGATCAAGCGATTTAAGATGGGGACATGAAGAGTTCACCGGTGAAAAAATAGATTACGAACATACACACGGCGCAACTCTGTGAGTCAGACTTGTTTGAGACAATGATGAAAATAACCCATATTAAACTACAACAGTTTACAATATAGGAAAACCATAATTGTTGCAAGCTTAAGCTTTTTTTCATATAACGTGATGAATCCCATTAAAAAATGAAACCCATAATACACTTGTAGGTCCGACCCTCAGAGGAAGCTAAAGAAGCAAGAGCTTCCGCCCTTCATAAATATATATTAGGTTCGGCCATCAATGTACAAAGGTATCAGTTAGCTTGGTGGTATAAATGTTGGTGTTTATATCTTAATAACCCGGATTCGAGCCATGGGTTTGACACTTTTTTACACTTTTTAAAAGTGGGACCCACAAAATTTTGACGTGGCGCGCTGAGGAGTGAGTAAAAACTGATCTATTATAATATAGATTCCTTTACCTGATCCGACCATGTGCCTAAAAGACTATCTGCCCCTCAGGCCATGTGACACCAAAGCCTCGCGCCAAAAGACGGATCTCGTTAATCACTGAATTACGAATTCATGATAAAAAATACCACCAGATCACATAATCTCGTACGAACCTGGACTTAAATCACCAAAGGATCGACATATATTCTTCGACTACTCGTGTTTAGATATCTACTACCGGGTTCTTATATGGTCCAGGCCAGAACAACCCGGAAAAACCTTGAAGAAGAGACATCCTAATCATTCACCTTCTGAGAAGGTATGACTCCAATCGATCAAAGTGCACATGTTATCTCCTAACTTCATTCATGAAATTGAAAGATAAGGGGAAAACTGTTGGAGATAATTAATTCAAGGAGTCATCACTCATGCTTCCGAGTAGCATGCCAGCCTTTGATTCCTGTCTAGACAATTTTTGGTTCCAGATCCTGGTTCATTCATGCCTCTAAGTAGAATGGAAAACTTATACTAAAGGAAGATCTTTCCATATTTCAGGGTATGAAAGGATGAAACCTAATTTACCATTAACGACTATCTATAAAAGAGGGATTTAAACACTAGACAAAGGTTCTTGTATAGAGTTAGGCCGCTAGAATTAGGATTTTTATCCAATACGTTGTAGTCCCGACTATAAAGAGGGATCCAAACACTAGAAAAAGGTTCTTGTATAGAGTTAGGCGGCTAGAATTAGGATTTTTATCCAATACGTTATCCAATACGTTGTAGTCCCGAGCACGAACACGGCTCGGTCGCTACCTAGCGACCGAGCTCCAGCCAAGCTCGGTCGCTATGTAGCGACCAAGTACGCACACGGCTCGGTCGCTACGTAGCAACTGAGCTTGGGTGGAGCTCGGTCGCTACGTAGCGACCAAGCACATACACGGCTTGGTCGCTGCGTAGCGACCGAACTTTCCCAAAACGTCGATAAGACACAAATCCATGCATTCTCGTCTACTCTTTAATGCTATCTCCCGTAGGCCATGGCTAAACCTTTTTTTGTTTCTCATCACTCGAAGTCATCAGTCAAACTTTATGATAAAAACCGCGGGAAGTTTGTTTTTATCGAAGAAACCATAATAAACGTTTCGAGTCAAAGACGGCCTAAAAAGGCCTAAAACGCAACTGGAAACCCACTTACGATTTCTTAACCGAAAAACCCATAATCCTTGTGACGGTTTATGCTTGGTTCGTAAGGCAAGATAAATGTCAAGTTTCCGCGGATAAATGTGAAGTTTCCGAAGATAATCACGAAGATCGGGAAAATTGGAATATCTCCATTTTTGAGCTATGACGGCTTAAGGGCAGAAGGGGAAAGGCACAAACCGACCTAGAAGCAAGTATATAAGGAGTCCTAAGCGAGAGGCAAAAGGGGACTCTGGGCACTTAGAAACTTTGAGGCATTATTCTCGACATGCTCTGTTTCTATGACTGACACCGATTACCAGACGAACGCGCACAAGCAGTTCGATCTCTTGGTTTACTCTTGAACTACGTTCGGCTTGACCCTCGAAAGGGCTACGTAGGCAGCCTTTCATAAGGTTCAGTCCGAAATCAATCAAAACCATTTTCGTATCTTTTCTGTCTTCTATTATCGAGCTGCGACTCAACTAGGTTTAAGGTTTTAGGTCGCTAGAACTAGGTAATTCGCTGACAGCTCTTGCGGCCGAAGCTTTTATAATCTCTTGTAATGATCGCAACGCTCTTACGCGGATTTGAAATAAGATCTACCTTTTCTATAAATTCGCTTTGTTATCTTTTCATATTTTCCGCATTTATTTGGTCACTTGTCGTTGGCTCTCGCAGAGAATCCGGGACCTCAAGGAAAGTTAGGGTTTCCTGACTTTCCTCCGATTATGGAAATCGACGGTGTGAATTTCGGTTCCCACAGTTTGGCGCTAGAAGGAGGGGGGGGGGGGTTACGGTTTACTCTTACTCATGGCCACAAAACGCTTGATCGAAACGATGTCTGGATATATGAAAGACAAACTCGCAGCACTGACTGCTCCTATGGCCAACGCTTACGCAAATGCCACAGTTCTTGAGAAAATCAAAAACCTTGCCGCGACTTTTCGCCACAGGAAGTGCTATGAAACGAGCTCGCGATTTCTCTTTCTAAACATAAAGGGAAACGATAAATCTTATCAAACCCCGTAAGTTTGGCTCATTACCGAACTAAAGAAATCTCAACATGTAAGGGTTTTACCAAAACACGTTTTCCGAAAATTTTTCGGAAAAGTAAAACTTCCTCTCCCCAAAACCGCAGAAAAACCCTAGGTTAATCGCGGAAAAATGAAGCACAGCAAATCGGGTACATAACTCGCCGCTGTACTTCTTCCGACTATCTTGCGGAAAAGCCCTTGGTCGGTCGCAGAAAAAAGGAAGCACAGCAAATCTGGTACATAACTCGCCGCTGTACTTCTTCCGAATATCTTTCGGAAAAACCCTAGATTTATCGTATAAAAAGGAAGCGCAGCAAATCGGTTATGAAACCCCCACTGCTGTACTTCTTCCAAATAAATTTCAGAGAAACGAAGTTAATTTCTATAGAATCACCCGAAACCTAAAACGGCCGACGAAGACTAAATAAAGCAAAACGGGAGATCGTATCCCCACCGCTAAAACGTTTTCTGAAGCCTAAGGTTTCGTAAGAATTCAAGTATCACTTACATAGTAACAAATTCCGCGACTTTTCGCCACAGGAAGTGCTATGAAACGAGCTCGCGATTTCTCTTTCTAAACATAAAGGGAAACGATAAATCTTATCAAACCCCGTAAGTTTGGCTCATTACCGAACTAAAGAAATCTCAACATGTAAGGGTTTTACCAAAACACGTTTTCCGAAAATTTTTCGGAAAAGTAAAACTTCCTCTCCCCAAAACCGCAGAAAAACCCTAGGTTAATCGCGGAAAAATGAAGCACAGCAAATCGGGTACATAACTCGCCGCTGTACTTCTTCCGACTATCTTGCGGAAAAGCCCTTGGTCGGTCGCAGAAAAAAGGAAGCACAGCAAATCTGGTACATAACTCGCCGCTGTACTTCTTCCGAATATCTTTCGGAAAAACCCTAGATTTATCGTATAAAAAGGAAGCGCAGCAAATCGGTTATGAAACCCCCACTGCTGTACTTCTTCCAAATAAATTTCAGAGAAACGAAGTTAATTTCTATAGAATCACCCGAAACCTAAAACGGCCGACGAAGACTAAATAAAGCAAAACGGGAGATCGTATCCCCACCGCTAAAATGTTTTCTGAAGCCTAAGGTTTCGTAAGAATTCAAGTATCACTTACATAGTAACAAATTCCGCGAGTTGTCGATGTTTGTCACCTAAATCTTACTTCAGAAAAAAATTACTCGAAACTTCCACGGATCAATCCCACGGATATGAGAAAAACTTCTGATTAAGTTTGGTTGCAATAATTAACCTCGTCACGGTTCTCGTACAACCAAAACTTCTTTACGGAACAAATATCGTAAAATTATGCTCGACAACATCTTGCGAAATAACCTTTGCAAAAATTAAGCTCGACAACCTTTTACAAAACAACTTTCGTAAAATTAAAATCGATAGCATTGTGCGGAATAACTTTTGTAAAATTAAACTCGATATTATTTTTTGAAATTTTTTTCGTAAAACTAAAGTTGGCAACATTTGACAACCTTCGAAAGTCTAACAACAATCGTAAAAAAAGAATCTCGGATAAGGAAAGAGATGGAGCAAAATCCGAGAATCAAAATTCGCCCATCCGCCTCTCTCCACGGTCTCACCATCCTTCCTCTCGCGCCTCGATCTGTCGCCAAAATATCATCACCTGGAAAGCCTTCCTGATCATCCTTGGCACCTCCTGATCATCTTTGGCACCTCTTGAGCATCCCTGGCTATTCCTAAACTCTAAAAAAAATTTCGACGAGATGCTCATTCACTTTCGTAAATCCAATGATACTCAGATTGAAACATGGATCCTGAAAACCACAAATATTGACAGCAGCCTAAACACGGCCAGGAAAGCAGAGAAGTCCAGGAAAAATCTATATTCTTGCTATTCGAAATGGGCAGACAGACACGAAAAGAGTAAGGGCAAATGAGCAAGCAAAACGGAGAAGAGGCTAACCCGAATCTTCGAGAGAACTAAGGTATTTCCGACTTGAAATCAGGCTTGGAACTCTCGTAGGAAATTACTAAGAAATAGAAACGCATTTGAGACTGCCGTAGAACTTTAGGGAACTTAAAACCTAGGTGGATAGTCTAGTGAACTAAGTCTTAGGCGATTTTTCTTGTCCCGGTATATTGTTCCATGACTGTTCATCCAGATCTTGCAAACTGATCTAAACTCTCTGAAAATCGAGAAACGATCGCCACGCATATCCAGCTCGCCTCCCAAAAGAGAGAAAAAACTAGAGACACGAACATCGTCTTAAAACCGATTTGTTTCTAGCGATTTTCTTAAAACCGACATATTCCAAGTCGTCAATCTGGAAACAACCAAATCACAGTCCCAGCGTCGTCTGTAAATCGTCCCGGATTATCGATCATTCCAAACCTCGGAAGAAGAAACGTACACAACTCTTCAAAGTATCGGTTCAACCGTTTTTTTCGTAAAAAAAAAAGGGGAGTACGTACATATACTATACTCGTATACTCTCAAACTTCAAAAACTTTTGCAAATCGTCAAGAAAACGCTTTCGTCAAAGCAAATCGTCCCAAGTAGGGAAACGACAATCTAAAATTCGTCTAAACGCTAGCAACGTATCCAGACGATCATGAACATAATATCACAGACTACACAGCATTTCTTGTCGCAATCATGTATATAGAAAACCTGTACCAATATCAAACTGAAACTCGATGATTAGCCAAAGTCTTGAAGCCCTTTCCGGCTTTAATTAAAGCCATTTTCGTAAAAAAAATTCTACGAGAATCTTCAAGCATCAAAGCATTTCTTTCAGCTCCCGTTGAAACCAAGTGAGTCACGGAAAAGCCTCGAGAACATTTGTGACGAAGAAAACTCGAGAATAAATGTAGCATCGAGCACATTAAAGGGAACACTTTCTTCCCGATCGTTGGCTAGATCTACCTCTGGTTGACCAATTCGTTCCAGAAACGAATGTGTCATGAGAATCCTCTCAAAAAAAAAAACCAATGAAAAACGTTCTGCGACTAGATCATAGTGAAATAAACTTCGGTAACACTTCATGAGTAACTCCAAGCAACTTTCACCTAAGACCGAAATCACAGCAGAAACGTTTCTCGTAAACCCCGCACACTACAAGAAAATGTCACATATATAGCCCCGGAAAAACGCTATTACATCATAGCATAGCGTTATGGTGAACGTTGTGTCTGCCCCCGCAATCTTTTCTTCGGCACTTTATATAGCGTTTTTCCGTATGCAATTTTAAGTTTTATTTCGATAGCGGTTATTTGTTATGCAATTGTAATATTTATAATAGCGTATTATATTTGCTATTGGTGTTATAAACATAGCACTATTTTGATGTTATTGTTAGTTTTAATATAGCGATTTCTCTTTTGTTGTTGTTTCTGTAATTTTAGCTGAGTTTTGTTTTATAATTGGAATCAACGTATGAGTTGTCTTTATTAGCTCTACCATATTTTGATCAATAGAGAAACACAATGTCATAAGCCAAACGTTAAGTCTCGAATACATAAGTTCTAATAGCCAAACCATCAAGTCTCACACAACCAAACCACAAACAAAGTATTCAACTAGCCAAACACGTTCTACTACCCAAGACAATCCAATATAAGACACTGGTTCACATATAAACAATCTTGTCATTAGGCCAAGCGATTGTAGAACCTAATGCATCAACAACAATCTGGAATTCTAAGGTTGGTCTCCATACACGGTCGTCGTCAATCTTACATACCTCAACCCATACCTTGCTGGCGTTTGGACCCAATGTAACAAAATGGACTTTGTCTTCTGGATTGTCTGATATAACTTTTCCTTCTGCAACCGTTTGACCTGATCCAAAGCAGTCTAAGAGTAAGCAGTTCTTCTTAGGAGAGACACTTGTACCTGAGCTGTTAGCTACACTCTACAAGTGAAAAATACATATCATCATTTTAAGAAAACAATAGATGAATGTGAAAGTTAGATAATTATGTGTAGAATTTTACCTTAGGTGATGAATTTTTAGAAGATGAAACTTTAGATGGTACTGCTCCTTTAGCAACCGATGGTACCTTAGGTGATGAATTTTTAGAAGATGAAACTTTAGATGGTACTGCTCCTTTAGCAACCGATGGTACCTTAGATGATGAATCTTTAGTTGGTCTTGCTCCTTCACACAGTAGAACCTTAGAAACTGGCCATGCTACGTACGCAAACAGTGCATCGCCAATCACTTTCATGTCTTCATTTGGTCTCCACAGGTAAGCCTCTTTGTTAATCACTTTGTCAATCTTAACTTTTGCAGCATTCGGACCCAAATGAATATTATTGACCATCTCTGTTGGGTCAGTCGAAACCATATATCCCTCAGCAATCACTTCAGCATCATTTGTCCAAGCAATAATTTGGATTCTATCTTCCAAGCATTTGTAGCCTGAGTAGTCATTCAAAAACATAATATACGGATCACCTAGTAAATAACCTTTCTAATGATATAATTTTTTTAATACACTGAATAAATGACTAGTAATCTTACCGAGGAACCAGCAGTCTTGTTTGCAGTTGGAGAATCCATACTGTCGAGAATGAGCTTATCGAATGGCCATGCAATTTTTGTTCCCATAGTGTCTCCAAGTAAGGTGATAGCTGTTGTAGGCCTCCATACATATGCTTTCTTATCAACTACTAAGTTAACAAGTACAGCTGCTGCATTAGGTCCAAGTGGAATACGGCCAATCTTGTAAGCCGGTTCAACAGAGCATAGATCTCCTTCACCGACAACAACATCATTTTCGGAATACCAATCAAGTAGCTGACACATAAGTGATCCTTTGCTTGTACCAGTGTTGCCGGATTGTGAACGATCATCCTGATCTTTCTGAGAACATAGAAAACAATTAATATTCGGCTGAGAGAGGATATTATAAGCACATTACCTTATTCACTTACACTTACACTTACACTTTTTCCTTTAGCTAAGTCACGAACCAAGTGTTTCAGATCTTCAACCTCAGTGACCAATGCTGCTTGCTTAGCTTCAAGCTTCTGCACATGAACATCTCGAGCCTGTATGAAAGCTAGCTTGGTAGCAGTAATCCCTCTTCCCATTCCTCTGACTCTTCCATCCTTGTCTTTACCTAGAACCTGACTCACAGCATCTTCTTTAACACTAATAGTGGAGTTTGATCCCATCTCACTATTAATTTTTTTAATTTGTTCCTGATCGATATCAAATTTGAATGGGTATCAATATAGATAATCAAGTATAACGGAAACAGGTTTGATAACTTCTTACAATTGTTTGTTCAAACTCTGGTCTCACGGCTCTTCCATCTGCATGTGTATGTCCAGCTATCCAGATCTTGCTTCTAGTAATCTTACTCGACCAGATGCCTTTTTTGTCTACAAGTAGCAAAGAAAGTAAGGTATAAAGAGAACTTAACTCACCAATACACTAAATCACAGAAACATACCATTTCATCAGCAAGGCGACCCATTCCTTTCCGACTGGTGGTGTGTGGAATCTGACGCATCCGCATATCTCTGAATTGGTCACTTCGTTCATACAATCACATTCCAATTATAAATATAGCAAACCTTTAATTTAACGGAAAGATTTAAAATAAACCACCTTGAAAGAGTGTTATGTCCTACTCTTCACCCACTTTATCCAAACAGCTTCATTGTGAATGTTGCTTGGTTTTAAGGATCGTAGAGTTTCTGTATTCATTGAAGAACACAATTTCTTAACAAGCCTTGACTTAGAAGCTCTAAAAACGCAACCCATTTGCTGGAAGACAGACGTCTTTTGCCAATCTTCTGTCAAATTGAACCTCGCCTACAATAATTTCCTACGTTATCATATAAAAATAAAGAAATATGAAATTTTTACGAAGTAAAAATAAAGAAATTGTACCTGCACCTCCTCCCACATTGTATCTTTGGTCTGCTCATCGATGTGCCTCCAACCTCTTTGCTGACCCATAAACAAAATCCGTTGCTCCTTGCTCATACTCAAGGCTAGTCCTATAAAGCAAAAAACATTTGAAAATTCAATCATAATAGACTCAGTTGTAAGTAACAGAGTTAACGATAATTACATATAAAACCATACCTTGGAAGCCAAACCCAAGACTTATCCATGTCACAGCACCACCACAGCTCCAAGCTCAAAGGGTTTTGCAAACATGTGTGATAATGAACATAAGCCCAAATACACTAAGACTTTAGAGACACATACGAGAGAAGAGAAGGATTATCTGCAAAGTACCTTTACGTTGCAAATATCTTGTAAAATATAATCTGCAAAAGAAAGCAAAATCGTTTAAAGTTAGACAAAACTAAATCACTTAACACTACAATCTGTCTGTGAAATTACAAATACCTCAGCTTGAACCCACCACCAAAAGCTGTCTGTGAAACCTGTTTTAAAAGCCTTAATTAGTCAACAGAAACATTGAAACCCCTTTCTCAAATAAAAACCCTACAATTATACATACCTCAGCTTCCGAGATAGATCTTGAGCTGCCGATGATTCTCTGTAAAAATTCCCAAAATCGGTCAAAAATCCTAAATAATTAACATTTTGAAACCCTAGATCCATATAATTATCGATTACACCGAAAAATCAAACCTTCAATCGAATTCTGAAGACTTTAGAACCCCACGGGTTTTGAATCCAGATCTGGTTCGCGGAGAAACTTTATCGAAGAAGAAATCTACTAGATTTTGAGATCGAGAGGAGATGAGAGAATTCAATTGAGTCAGCCGAGATTTTCCCGAAACAAAGAGATGTGAAAAAAGGAGTGAGAGGGAAAATCGAGAATGAGAGGGAAGAGACGAAAACGATGAAAACGATGAAATTGTGTAAGTACTTTAAACGGGAGAATGAAATAATTTTCCGCCTAAACCATACATAGCGTTTGAAGATTACCAAAGCTATATAAAATAAAAAGCGTTGCACAACTTAGACTCCGAAAAATATAACATAGCATGCGTAAAAAACAACGCTATCTTAAAAAAAAGGTTAGCTCAACGATAACATTATAGGCTAAAACGCTATCTTATTATGCTATCTTTACCCCCTTCCCTTGTAGTGGCAGAAACAACGCTACTTTGACATGTGTATACATATCAACAATTTACAATCTTCGTAAAACCGGTCCCCATTACTTACATGAAAAATCCTTCGTACAATCAGACCAAGTCTTACGAAGAAAATTTTGAAAGTAAATATAACTGGTTTTACGAAGAAGTATATTTTGTATAGCAAACACAAAGCTGTAAAATTTGACTTTGGATGACCAATCTAAAGAGAGATCTCTTCGCATTACGATTTAATAGATCTCGTATTTTAGCCATGCGGCTCACTGGCTTCTGCGTTTCGTTCCCCTCGGTCACATCCGAGCAGGCAATCGTCCCGCAACTGACTCCGCACTGGTTCTGTATCAAACCTCTTAGGCTACGTCTTCCTCAGACAAAAACGAATTAATTTTCATAAGACTGTAGGTAACATTATACGAAACATACATCATATAACTGAAACCTAAAGCATAGAATCGTTTTCTATGACTATCAGCCATCTTAAGAGGGATAACTCTGGCAAACTTGGCCTATCAATCTCGACAAGCGTTCTTTGGCCCTCGGTCAATTACGCCTTCCAGTAAAGGTCCAAACCAGAATTTGCCATCCCCTTTAAGGACGATCGTAAACTAACATGACCTTAAATGTCAAAGTACCATGGTCTAATCCTCGACCTACAACATCCTTGGCTATCTGAGTGAACACATCCTTCACGCCAAGCCAAACTATTTGAGAAACCATCGCTCCATCACTTAACGGCTAAATAACAATCCACGATTTGTCTAAAAACGTCGTGAGACCATTAAGAGAATAATTATCGTATACCACGGTCGGAAATCATATGATAAATTCTTCGTAACGAAACTCAGTCCTAACAACCAAACAGTTAACGAAATACCAAAACTTGTCGACAATCGACCAAGTTCGATACATTCCACAATTCACTTTAAGCCCGCTATGTTTTACCCATAATACGCAGCATGTAAGGAAAAATTTGTAACAAAGCTTCTAGAGCTATACAAAACATCCTCAAAAATGCACGAAATAGATCTCGAAAGGCCAACACTTCACAAAGCACTATGAAGGAAAACGCTTCTTCCCATGGACAAATTTACGCGACCCCTCAGTCCTAATTCCTCGATCGCAAATAAAATTATTAGCATCCAAACAGGAACAACAATTTTGGCTGCGAACATCCGTAGACAGACCAGAATGTTTCTCAAACGCAGGGCTAAGACTAAACCCTTGCAATATCGTGAAACATCTTCATGCCCGCGAACATTTCAAGAACAAAACGCGGCACACAAAATAAAAAAATCAATCTTCAGCATTGCGAGACGTCGCAGATGCCTGAAGAACAATTTTTCGACAAAATTACCTTCCTCGATAAATGCACCTTCTTGGAAGACCAAACAGTCATACATACTAACATCTTCTCAAACACGTATTCTTCGCGAAGACTCAAAAACGGTAATATCTACCGATAAGTTTGTTGTTGATCACAACAAACTCTTAACGTCCTAAACAGACTTAGCCATCTCGTAGAGGTAGCTCTCGTACACCCGACACAAGGGTAATAACGCTATATAAAAATCCGAATTTTTGGTCAGCACTTTCAGGAGACTTAAAAATTTTCCTCAAAGGGATGCTTGATTCCTACCATACAAGTCAAGTAAGCCGAGAAAATATCGCGGAGTTTAAAACGATACGGGAAACGTAAGTCGAAGTAGTCATCGCACCCCCTAAAGCCGTGATTAGACCTAGGTCTTGCCCTAAACCCATCACACTGGTCTCTAACATCTCTAGGCATAGTATCAAACACCCTGATACGAGATCCTAAAATTTGTCTCTTGGCCAATATTCGAGTGTCTTCAGAAATCGCTCAGGTTTACACACTGCTGAAAACTCTCGAAACAGATCACAGATATAGCAGTTCACACAAAGTTAGATTACGAGATGACAACTCGTAGTCTTCCCTCTACACCCATATAAAATGCCATCGGTAGTAACACGCCTGATAACCTCTACATATAAACTAGACCGTAAAGGTCTCGCTAGAAAACTAGTCATAAGAACCTGAACTCCAAGACGAACTACGAAAGGCTTGATCCCTTCAACAAGGGTACGTAGGCAGCCGTCATAAGGCGCAGCCCCAATCTTATCACGTTCCACTTTTAGAAGAGCGAGAAGACCACTTACCACAGACATTTTCAACCATTAATTCCACCTAACTCACCTAACTTGCCTAACTTGCCAAGCCACTCGCTAGAACCTCACGCTAGAAGCTCATGGTTCTAACGAGCTGGGGGGCTAATTGTTGGGGTCAAAATCGGTCACGACGGAATCAATGTCTGAAAGTCCGTAAAAATCGGCATGAACATTTTTACGAAAAGTTATCTTCGTAAAGAAATCTTTACGAAGAGCCTTGCGGTAAAATCTTATTCTAATCTCAATCGAACCACTAAATACCGATTTTCCGAAGGCAACAGACACATATCCAAATCGGCCACGGAAAAGCTCAAGTATGGCCATCGGACCACACACAAGCCAAGCTCGGTCGCTACGTAGCGACCGCGCACGCACACGGCTCGGTTGCTACGTAGTGACCGATCTCAAGCCAAGCTCGGTCGCTACGTAGCGACCAAGCTCCACCCAAGCTCTGTCGCTATGTAGCGACCAAGCACGTACACGGCTCGGTCGCTGCGTAGCGACCGAACTTTCCCAAAACGTCGGTACGAAACGAATCCATGCATTCTCGTCTACTCTTTAATGCTATCTCCCGTAGGCCATGGCTAAACCATTCTTTGTTTCTCATCACTTGAAGTCATCAGTCAAACTTTATGATAAAACCCGCGGGAAGTTTGTTTTTATCGAAGAAACCATAATAAACGTTTCGAGTCAAAGACGGCCCAAAGAGGCCTAAAACGCAACTCGAATCCCACTTAAGATTTCTTAACCAAAAAACCCATAAGCCTTATGATGGTTTATGCTTGGTTCGTAAGGCAAGATAAATGTCAAGTTTCCGCGGATAAATGTGAAGTTTCCGAAGATAATCACGAACATCGGGAAAATTGGAATATCTCCATTTTTGAGCTATGACGGCTTAAGGGCAGAAGGGGAAAGGCGCAAACCGACCTAGGAGCAGGTATATAAGGAGTCCTAGGCGAGAGGCAAAAGGGGACTCTGGGCACTTAGAAAGTTTGAGGCATTATTCTCGACATGCTCTGTTTCTATGACTGACACCCGATTATCAGATGAACGCGCACAAGCAGTTCGATCTCTTGGTTCACTCCTGAACTACGTTCGGCTTGAGCCTCGAAAGGGGTACGTAGGCAGCCTTTCATAAGGTTCAGTCCGAAATCAATCAAAACCATTTTCGTATCTTTTCTGTCTACTATTATCGAGCTGCGACTCAACTAGGTTTAAGGTTTTAGGTCGCTAAAACTAGGTAATTCGCTGACAGCTCTTGCGGCCGAAGCTTTTATAATCTCTTGTAATGATCGCAACGCTCTTACGCGGATTCGAAATAAGATCTACCTTTTCTATAAATTCGTTTTGTTATCTTTTCATATTTTCCGCATTTATTTGGTCACTTGTCGTTGGCTCTCGCAGAGAATCCGGGACCTCAGGGAAAGTTAGGGTTTCCTGACTTTCCTCCGATTACGGAAATCGTCGGTGTGAATTTCGGTTCCCACAGCAGTACAAACACAAGCTCTGATCCAGGAGATAAAGTCTCTTGGCAAGTTGAAGCCCTCCAAGCACGAGAATAGGAAGTCCCAAGATAAGGTATCAAACGCCTTTGCTATGTCTACTTTTATTGTAATCCTTTTGGGGCCATTGACTTTGTGATAACCATTTATGAGTTCTTCTGCTAATGATGTATTCTCCACTAACAAACGGCCTTTGACAAACGCCGTCTGACTAGGTACAATGAGAGGCGGCAAGATGGGCTTTAATCGCTTTACTAAGAGACGGAAGACAACTTTGTAGAGAGTATTGAGGCATGAAATCGGGCGGAAGTCTGTTATCAGCGAAGCTCCAGTGTGTTTAGGGACCAACGACAAGATGGTGCTATTTGTTGTTGCTGGCAAAAATGGAGAGTAGAAGAAGTGCTGAATAGCATGCACCACCTCATTTCCCACAATAGACCAATATGCTTTATAGAACCCAAAAGTAAGCCCATCCGGCCCTGTTGCCTTGTTGGGATTCAGTTTGTACAACACTTTTGTGATCTCCTCAAATGTTGGAATAGACATCATCTCAGCAGTGAAGCTCTGATCACTACGGAAGGGAGGTAGAGACTGGAACCATTCCACAGTAGATATAACACCAATTCGCAGAGTCGGTTTTGGACCGAGGATGCTTGTGAAATGATTGATTGCATGAGCGCTCATGTCCAGAGGGTCTTCTATGACTGCCCCTGAGGGAAGTATGAAGGATCTGATAGTGTTGTAGCTGAGGCGCGTTTGCAGTACCCGGAAAAAGTATGTTGTGTTCTGATCTCCCTCTTTGAGCCAGTTAATCCGTGATCTTTTCTTGAAGTAGCACTCTTCACTCATTCTGAGGAACAGCCAGCGATCATTTGCTTGCTTCTCCAGTTCAAATAGCTGTGTTGTTGGAGTCTGCAAAACCTGTACCTGCAAATCTTGTAAAACAAGGTTAGCCTCACACACTCTTTGCTGAATCTGAGAAAAATTATTTTTATTAAGTTGTTTTGAAGCACTCTTTATTTGTTTCTGTTTCCAGAAAAGAGCTGTGAGGATCCAGGCAGTGCCTCCGGTTTGTGTCCAAGCTTCAAGTACCACTTGATGAAACCACGGGTGTTTAGATAGGTAGTTAAAGAATTTAAACGGGCGGGTGCCAGAGATAGGGATTTTGTAGGCTAGGTTGAGGAGGCAAGGGGAGTGGTCTGACATAAGTGATGGAAGGAAGAAGGCTGAGCAATCAGGGAAAAGGTTAAGGATGTGGTTATTGATGAGCAAGCGATCTAGTTTTTTAGCTATAGGTTCCTCAGGCCTTCGGTTAGTCCAGGTAAACAGGGATCCTTGAAAACGCAAGTCAAAGAGACCCATTTGAGTGAGACAATCTTTGAACTCGATCATGGCTGGGGATAAAGAGTTTACGTCCAGTAGAGAGTGCTCAGCCGGATGCAAGATCTGATTGAAGTCTCCACCTAACATCCAGGGGGTGGTAGCAAGGGAGAAGGTTTGATAAGTATTCAGAAGCTCAACCCAAAGGTCAGTGCGTTCCGAGCTTTCATTAGAGGCGTAGACTGCCGTGTATATAAAGACTGAGGTTCCAGGCATCTTTATTTCACAAGTAATGGCTTGTCTCGATAGATGCAGGACATGCACAAAAATGTTGTCCTTCCAAATAACAATGATTCTGCCATCGCCGTCTGCCAAGTAATTAGAGGTAAAGTTCCATCCTCTACAGAGCTTTCCCGTAAGGTGGTTAAGGTTATGGGTTTTGATGTGAGTCTCTAGTATAGTACCAAAAGAGGGTTGATGACTCGAAAGTCATTGGCAAAAGGGTGAATGTTTTATCGGGTCATTTAGTCCCCCAACATTCCAAAAAAAAAAAATTGTATTCATAGGGAATTAGTCAATGGCCTCTTCAGGATGAAGAGGGCCATGAGGCACCAAAAGAGAGAAGGGGTTAGAAGAAGGGTCAAAGTGAAAAGTGGAATCAGGTGGGATCGGAGGATTTAGGTTAGAGGATGATGAAGAGAAGAAATTTAGTTGAGCAGTAAAAGATGGGAATTTTTGGTTTGAGGGGCTGGAACGTGGTCTTTTTAATGGAGGTCTGGGCTTGGTGGGGATAAAGGGTTTGGAATGAAAGGGATTAACTGGTTAGAGGACGAAAGTAGGGAATTTTGGTGAGGCTTTTGCTGAGAGGGTGTTGTGTTTGTGGTATGGCTTTTTATAGCAGGTGAGGATTTTACAGGATCGGGAACAGGGGAGGCAAGAGGAGCAGAGGAATCAGTAGACGGAATAATAGGGGCAGAGTGTACATTAGCAGAATCTGTGGAGGTTCTACGATTATTACAATTATTAGTGAAAATATACAAAAAATGAATATACAGCTTTCCAAATATATTTATAAAATTATGTAAAATAATTTCAAATTGAAAAATTATGATTAAAACTCATTACATAGTTTGTTTATCAATATTTTATGAGAATTGTACAGATACGCATAATTATCTCTTGAAATCTTCACAAATGCTCATAAAGGTTCAAATCATGAATGATAAACTAGTTATTAATCTAAATTATTAAAATAGAACTACAGATAAGATTTGACCCTGATTTTTCCTAAATATTTACAATCTAATGCCAGTGATCTAAATAAGGCCATTTTATCAAGACTAGCTATTGACTCGTCTGTTTAAGAGTTGAGCTTGTTCATTCTGTTTCATTCATTCGAAATTGATTGTGAACTTTCTTGAGTCTGTAACATCTCTGTAACTCGTTTGATCCTTATCGTTTGAAGATCTTTCTTGTTTACGATCTTCTACATCTGGATTATGTTTTGTTGTTTCATGAACGGCGAAGCGATTCAAATAACGAAATCAACGGATCCTCGTTATTAGTGGTATCAGAGCCACTCTTCCTCGGAGCGGTTGGTAATTGTTGATCGGATTCAATGGTGGAAACTCGTGCGCAGGCGGCGTTGAAGGAGTCGACGTTGCGAGAGGTATTTCATTATGGTATTTATATAAATCGACTCGTGAACATATCAATCACAGCAAAGCCGGAAAATGAATTCACCATTGACCCTCACTTTTTCTCGAGAAGTCCGCCGTCGAGAAGATGTTCCAACCACCAGCAGCTTCGGGTATCTTAACTGTGAGGCTTTCTGACGCAGTCTGAACATAGCATAGAGAGATTGGTCATTTTCTTCGTAGTTTTAGTTTCCAAGTGTAAATCTCCCTCTACTCGGTAAGAAATTTCTTAGTTTGTGTTTTTCCTAATGATCGTAGCATATCTCTACGTTTTCTTTGCTAATTATTTAATTATTTTTCCCCTTTAGTCTAATGTAATAATTGAGGGGTTTGGTTGGTTTCAGTGGGTGAACAAATCGTCTGTTTCTTTTGTTATTGTCCAAATTATTTATGCTGATCTGTTGGTGTAAGATTAGCTGTTCTGCTGATCTCTAACTTAAATTTCATGTCTTTTTCATTTTCTCTCTAAGTTTAAGGTTAGATGATGTCTAGAAGGTTTGGCTTTGTCACAGTTCTTATTAGGCTTCCTTGGTTTGTTGCTAAGTAAAGAAAGTTTGTACCTTTTGTAGCCAAACATGGAGAATCCAGAGGTTTCTTGTGATGATGATGATGAGCTGCCATTGAGCCACATAGTAGATGTGGAAGATTTTAGAAGCTATTGTGCTGATGAACAAGTATGGTCTAAGGAAAGTGATAATACAGCATAAGTAGCCGAGGATGAGGAGGAGGAGGAAGAGGAGAAAAGAGATGAACTTGGGGGTGAATTCTCTGTTAAGTTGTTCTTTAAAGGAGTTTCAATAACCGAGAGAGGAGATTCAAGTTCTGGTTATTCAGGAATTGGTGTTATATTGAAGAGATCAGGAAATTTTGAGTTGATTCAGGTCCAGAAGAAGCTGGACTTTTACGCTGAAGAGTCTGTAGCAAACTACGTAGCTTTACTATATGGTCTTACAGTAGCTTTACAAAACAATCTCCTCTTTGTGGTTGCTGTAACAGTCTCAGAGTTTCTCTATAATCAGGCAAGTCGCTCTTTCAAATGGTTTAATCATCTCTTTTGTAGCTTTGTTGTTTATATGAAAATGGCATTGATGAGTAGTGAGGAGAAGATTGAGATCCCTATCTTGGTAGCTCTGAGAGAAAGGATGTTGGAGAAAACAAGTAACT
Organism: Brassica napus; assembly: GCF_020379485.1. Lineage (NCBI taxonomy): Eukaryota > Viridiplantae > Streptophyta > Magnoliopsida > Brassicales > Brassicaceae > Brassica > Brassica napus. Next base: position 16,990,735 of record NC_063451.1, read on the forward strand.
TTGATGGGTTTGTTCTAAAGATTGCTCTTTTATGTGATCATGACCAAGCTCTAAGCCTGGCTTAAGTAGCGGTATGTGATCTTCAAAATTCTAGAGCAGACGGTAATTGTATTGCTTGTGGTACAAGTGAAGGTTGATGTGATGGACTCTGAGTCATTCTTTTCCAAATAGGTATTGTCTTAGAAAATGACGCTCTTTCTTTTATCCATTCTGTTTTTGTTCTTTACAAAATTATATTGGAGTTTTTTCTTAAAAATGTGGTACAATTGTATTTTGCCTAACTTGCTTTCATTATTTTTTTATGTTTCTGTCTAAATAATATATTTGCTTTAAAAATATCAATATAAAATGTTAACTTAATATTCAACTTCAATCCCAATATTAATAGTTTAATTTCATAAAACCAATAAAACAAAAACTTTCATATTTTACAATTTAATTTTCACTTTGCTAAGTAAATAAAATCACAATAAAAGAAAAACATAATCTCATAGTTCATAAATAGACGCAAAACACAATGAATAAGACACACAATTGTCAAAACTTATGAATCTATAACAAGAACATAAACAATTATGTTTATGATAATATTAAAAGTTAAAAATATGAATACAGCCGCGCGGGTGCGCGGATCAAAGGCTAGTTGTTCTTACAAGGAGTGCACTTTGGAGCGGTGGTGAGCTTGATAAGTTTGGTCTTGAAGACAGGATTTTGCTCGAAAAAGTTGACCGGACGGAGTTCAAAGCCACTAGACAACGTAGGCATTGTCGGAAAATCTTCTTGACATGGAACATGGTGGAATCCGACAGTGTACCACATCGCTATATCTTTATTCTCTATTTTTCTATTCCTGTAATTAACATTCAGTTACACAATTTTAGTCGCACAAAGATAAATTGTCATAAAATTGTTTATTAAGTACACAATAATATCTAAAACTTTACGTAAGAACTGTTACATGCATACAAATTTGTGTTGGTTTTATAAATTGTAAACCTAATATTTATATTTCTATAATTAATTAATTATTAGTGAACTTTATGTTTGTTATTTATTATCAATCCCTGAAATTTCTAATCCAAAATAGCATAATTTTTATGTCAAGGTCATTTGAGTAGACGAAAATAATATTTCTTATATATTAATTGAAAAGCATAACAACCAGGGTCGAAGCCAAGGCAATGACTATGGTGGCAAGTGCCGCCATAATTTTATTAATATTAACAATATTGCATGTAAAAATTCACAGAAATCAGCTAGATGAGATGGTCTAATATTGTTGTGCACCCATTATGTCTCGTCTTCGTTCACTTTTTTGTCAATTATTAAATTCTTGCACCCACTAGAAATTAATTCTAGATTTGCCCCTGATAACAACATGTTTTGGTAGCTACGTATCATCACTAATATGATTCTTACAATCCTTAGAAAAATAATTGGCATATCTAAATATATATTATACTTTTATTAAATTAATTAATAATTATCAAAAAATGATTACTAGGGTACAAAATAATATTCTCTATTCTTTACTTAAGTAAAAGTTACGAAATTACCAAATATGAGTAACATATTACATATATATGACAATTATGATTATAAATAATAAATATTTGATAACAATTTTTGTATCATTCTTCCTTTTTGTTTAATTTTATATTGTTAAAATAAATTAAACAATAACATTAATCATATAATTAAAAATTTTAATTTTTTCGTATATATTATATTTGAATCTTTTAAAATAACTATAAATTACTAAAAATGGTAAAAGTCCCACACTGAAAATTTTGATCAATGATTTAACATTTTTTTGTTCAAACAAGACACAAATGATCATAAAATCGTATGAATATGAAGTTGCATTTAAGAGATATTCTTATTATATATATATATATATATATATTTAATATCATTTATATTAATTTCTATACCATATAAAAATACATAAATATTTTAATTTCAAAATTTTCATTAAAAAATTACTGAGATCTTAATATTTTAATATTAAATTTGCATTGAAAAAATCACACATTAAATTTTTTGTTACAACAAATATACGAATGTTAATAAAATCGTATGAGTAGAAGTCTCAATAATAAATATTTATATTAATATATACTATATATCTATGTCAATATCACTGAAATTAATTATATACCATATAAAATAAATAAGATGATTTTTTTATTTATATATCAAAATATTATTATAAATAAACAAGAGATATTGATTTTGATTTATTTGTATACTCTAATATAATTATATATATACTAACACAAAATAAATAATAATACATAAAAATGGTTATGAGCTAGCTAGCTAACATGTTACTTTTGCGCATTTTAATGGATGCAATCATGCAAAAGAGTCAAATTATAACATATTAATTAATAGAGATGTATGTAAGTTACCTTTGGGACCATACAGCCAACGTGTCGTCGCCTTGGCTACGGTCGGCGTACAAACCGCTAGCCCAAATCTCCGACTTGTTATAGGGGGTGATCCATACGTTGTAGTTGGTAAATGCTGCCCGAATTTGGGGGCAATCATCATGGGTTAGAAGGGGGCCTGAAACCGACCCAGGAAGTAAACAGTACCCAACCTCATTGACATGCTTCGTTTTCTGGTTAGGGTTAACCACCATCAGCTCCTCCGCTCTTAGTCCAAGTTTCACCCGAGCCTCTGCCTCGGTCTTTGCAATTTTTCGATTCGTTGTCCAATAGCTTTTTCTCGGTGTGCCGAAAGATTTTGAAGTCCTCTTCGTCACAATTTTGGTACGGAAAATGAATTTTCCTTACCATCGACGCCAAGATCAAGACTGAATGTCACGAAATGGTTGTGGTTGACTGCGACGGTATTATCTGCGACAATGGTCCCGTAAATATCGTCCTCTTTGATTTCTAATGTGTGAACATATTCCACTGTGTTAGTGCATTGACAACCGAGTTTTAGAAGCCGAAGAAAAATAACTCCTCGAGATGTCCATATACCAGCCGTGAAGTATTACATGAAATCGTACAAGAAGTGCTACATGAAGTGAAGCTGTGTAGCTAATTTGAAGACTGGAATTGGAGCCGACTTAGAGCTGAAGTAAATACTACTTGGAGGGCTGAACAAGCTATGATTTACCTTGGAGAAAAGGCAGATCATCAAGGAAAGATTTCCAAAAGACTTTGAAAAAGGATTTGGAAATATTTCATAAAGGAAGATATGGTAATATCTCTTCCTTGGGAAGTTGGCTAAGGCAACCCACGAAATCTACAAGTATAAGTAGAGAAAGACGTGCCTAGGATTAGGTACCACCTCAAGAGAAGTGTCGTAAGCATAAGGGTTTTGGTGTCGAATGAGAGTAGACACAAAACATAAGGGCTAGGGGTCAAAGGGGTTCTTGGGTTAGTTTGATCTAGGAACGTGTTAGGCTTGTGTCTCTGTCTGAGTGTGACATGTTAGTCAACTCGGAAGAGAGTTAATAAGACACTTTATCTATGTAAAGATAAACTTTCATTATTATCCTGCTGTAATACTTTGTAAAATAAATAAAGCATTGTATTTGTATGTATTACTTTCTGTTTCAGACCGTCTTGCACCTTCGCACTGGTTTAACTTCTAGAACACCGGTCAAACTGACTTAGGTAAGCACAAGTGAATGTTAAGGACAAAAATATAAAATTGTTGTGTATGGTTCAAAGCAAAAAAGTGACAACACTAGAACATATGGAATTATGTTATGGGGTCAAAAGTAATATTTTCTATTAGAACAGAATAACTATATAGAACTAACTTCATTTAACGTTTGATTTACGGGAAACGTCATTGAATTAAATTATTGTTAGAGATTTTTAAAAGTACTTCAGTCATTACTTATATATTAGACAGTTTATTTAAAAATGCACAATCACACATGAAATAATTATACTATTATAATAATATGCATTAGGTTTAGATATTACATATTTTATCATAAAAATGTTATAAATATGTTGACTCTTATTATTTGAATAACTAATAAAATTAGTATTAATTATTAAATTATTATAACTAAATATTAATTAAATTTTAGTTTTAGTTTAAAATAAAGAATCTTTAATATTTATAAGAAATTACATTAATTTAATTTAAAATAAATTAGCTAACCCATATTGTTATAGCGGGTTGAAACTAGTAAACTACACAATACATTTATAAGAAAATAAAAGAATCAACATATCTTAAATGTTTACATCCCTAAATATTATTATTTTAAAACAATTAAATATGAGAAAATCACAAATTTTGTTAAGAAAATAATTCCGCATTATTGAAGGACACCTCTGAATCTAATTCTTTTTAGATTTGGAATCTTCAATTTTTTTATCACATACATTATATGTTTACCTATAATTTAATGTTCCATATTTAAATAATGGAAAATCATTTTTTTAAATGTTTGATAATAAATACATGAAAATATATTGATTTTTCTCTATTAAAAAAAAAGAAGTACACAAGGAAAATAACCTCAATTTTGCGTAGGAGTGGACAAAAAATCCAAACCGAACCGATCCAAACCGAACCAAAGTTAAACCGATCCAAACCAAACCGTGCTCTTTACATAACCCAATTGGTTCATGTTTTACTCAACCCGAATGGTTTGGTTTGGTTTGGGTTCAAACCGACCAAACCGAACCAAACCGAACCAAACCAATAATCCAATATATATATTAACATATTGTAAATTTTAGTTAAAGTTTCGTTTTCCATTTTTTCTTAACTTCTATATATTTTAAAAAAAATCCAAATATGATTCAAATAATCCTAATACCTAAATATTGTACCGAAAACAAAACCTAAAAACTATAAGCATCTAAATCATAGCCATCTCGTTTCGTTCATCTTCTCCAATTTTCCTTCTCTAAATTATGTAATAAAGTTATTATAGGATCAATAAAAACAAAAAGGTAGATGCAAATAGTTTTTTAGTTAATAGGTTTTGGAATGCTTACAAGTCTTTGTTACGCTAATTAGATTACAAATAGTCTGATTTTTGATTATTATGTATTTCTTCCTTTGACGTGGTTAAGAGTTTTGTCATCGAGCTTTAAATTGTTTTTTGTTTCATAGATTTTTAAAGAACCAAACTAAATCTAAACCAAACCGAACTAAACCGAACCAAACTAAACTCAAACCAAACCTAAACCAAAGCTACTTTGGTTTTAATTGGGTTGACTTTTATAAAACCCAAATTAACCAAACCAAACCAAACCGAACCCAAACCGAACCCGAAACTAAACCGATATGCCCACCCCTAATTTCGCGTGGGAATACAAGAAATGCCACTCCATTTTAACTAAAACATAACACATTCATTAATAGATATATAAAATTTTGCCAACTAAATCTACTCTATAGTATAAGAGAGTAAATCAAACCTCGCCAAAAATAACACATTGAAACAGTTCGATATTTTAATAGAAATCCGTTTTGCGTTTATCGTTTGAGAGACTATAAAAAAAACTACATACCATATTTTGACCAAAAAAAAGAAAAGAAAACTACATACCATACTTTAAACCGGATGTAATGGAAATGTTTACAAACATTTTACACAACCATGACCACCATTTTCCATTTACTTTATGCATTCACTTAGAGACAAAGGAGATTCTACCCTCTTCTCTACTGTCTACCAAATATATTATATACCAGAACCGTAAAAGTCATGTTAACAAGGTTGTAAATCGATTGAAGTTATGATTACTTTATGCATTTTCTTAGACCAATATAGAAAGGAATTAATTCTACAATCTTGCTAATTTGTAACTTCCTGCTTGAATACAAAATTTCATTATACCATTTTGATATATTCTTGATCTACAAATAATATACACAAGTGACAATCTACAGTTATGAAACCAAATTATATACTCTATACAATTCAAATTTTAGTTATTGTCTACCAAACATATGATATACAATAACCGTAAAATTCATGTTAACAAGTTTGTACGCAATTGTTTTTTTTTTTTAAGTTTGTACGCATAACTTCAGTTTATGTTTGATAAAATGGTAATTTTGTGGGATAACCTTACTGAGAGAGTAATATTTAACAAATGACCATGTAATAAAGTGAAGTCTGGATGTGACAATTTTGGATAGAAATGGACCAAATGCTTTTTCTTTGTGTGGCGTGCATCTAAAGTGATTTCTAAAATTATACTATACGATATCAATTATGATTTTTAGTACATGAGGTTAAAAAAAGAAAACGGTGGAAAAGATGAGAAAACAATGGATGCAATGGTAGTATAGAAAATGAAGATATCAATGATGAAACAACTGTAACGGTTGTTGTGTTGAAGCTACAAATATGATAACAAAAAACACAATATATATTGTGTCAAATTTATTCTATAGGTTTCATATTGTATAGAATAAAAACAGTACATTGTTCATCTTTTTCATTCGGTTTATTAAATGACGGCGACATAAAAAGTGTATCAGACGAAAGTGATGGAGAAGAAAATGATGGCTATGACGCAATAACCGAGGTGGTGGTCGTGGATATTCCTTGTTTGGAAACTCGCTAGGCGCTATGCGTGCAGTACACCCAAACCTAGTAATTTATTGAAAAAACAGAAAAAACTCGGAGAGTACGCGGGGAAATTTTTTTTGTATTTTTATATGTATGATTCTTTCTTTCTACGTATAATACAAATTTTATGTATAATACATGTTTATGTATAAAGCATTTTATAGATTTGTAATAAATTTAAATATATAATTGTATTTTTCATTCACAAAATATAGTGTTTCATATATTCTAAAGAATTGTTTACTTTAAATGTTCCTCAAACTACTGGGATTTGTTTTTAAACTTTTATATATTTATAATAATCTATATATACAACGTTGTAACTTATCAACAATAAAGTTCGCTGGGTTAAATGGTAGAAGCTTGTTTTTCAGCTGTGGGAACACGAGTTCGAGAGTCTTGTATGTTTTATAATTTTTAAATATTTTTGAATGAAGGATAAACATTTAATTTCACACTTGTCTTCTTCGTCCCTTCCACTACAGGATTAACCCTAGCCTCCATTACAGCTTTATTGCACTTTTCACTTGTTCTTCCACTACAGGATTAACCCTAGCCTCCATTACAGCTTTATTGCACTTTTCACTTGTTTTTATTATTTTTGTTGATTTTCATCCGATCTTAGTAAAAAACTTGTGGATTTTGTTTGATAAAAAGATTTGAGCACCAATACATGCTTTCAATTTTCAGATTATGAATAACTCGGATTCCAGATTTACTCGCCGATTTCTTCGATTACGCGGTCAAAGCCGGGAAAAGTTGGGTCAACGCGTAACGCCACCGATCAGCACCAATACACCACGGTGGGTCTCCGAGTTCCGTATTCTCGGACGAGTAATCGCCTACTCGGACGCGTTTTTGAACAAGGTGGATATTATAACTTGAAGTGATTGAGGAGGGAAAAGAAAATGAAAGAAAAAAAGGAGAAAGAGGAGAATGGAAAAAGAAGAATAGGAAGATGTTCTAATTTTTACACTTATATTGGCCCATTAATTTACTTATAAATTATCTCTACCCATTAGATCTATTTATACGTAAATGTAGATACCAAAATGGATTTATATTAGTGAAATTAGATGTTTTTTTTTGCGCCATACACATACATAATAATGTTTTTAAAATATTTTATTATATTATTTTTTACTTAATTAATTTTATTCAAAATTTTAAAATATAAAGCAATTATTTGTAATTGAGATTCTATATATTTTATGAAATTATTAATCTACAATGGCAGTTAGTTTAAATAAACAAAATTTATTTTGTTTTTCTGAAATAATAGTTTTTATACATCTTTTTATTTTTTTATATTAATCAATAGATTTACCAGATTTTTTATAATTTATGTCATCATTTTCTTTTTATAGTAATTATAGACTTAAACAATTAGTTGGCAAATAATATATTATTTAAAATAAATGATATAATTATTTAAAAGAAATAATATATTTTTTGGCCTGAAAAGAAATAGTATATATTTTTTAAAAAATTCTGTAAATGTAGATAAAACTTTGTAGATATAAAACATAAGTAGGTTTGCATAGAAATTTTATTTGCAGAATTAAAAATACTATAAAACTATTCACATATGTTTATCTATATTTTATTATTTTATATCTTAAACATGAATTATAATACAATGTATATATTATATTTAATAAAATCATAAATATGAGCGGTAAATAAAATAATTTATTCATAAACCTTAAATATGATAAACTTCCATTAAACAAATGAATATTTTAATTTTTTGTTTATTAATTTATTGAGTTTGCAAGTTTATAATAAATCAAATCTAATATTATATTTCCTATGTTTTATAAATATGGTAATGCCATATACTTATTACCTTATATTTTATTTCTATATTTGAAATATGTCATAATTAATTTTATGTCATGTCATAATTAAGAAAGATCAATGTCACAGATTTTGTTAGCCATATCATCATATTTTTTCTTAAAGTGATCATAGTAATAATACGTGTACAAATCACTTGTAAATAATGTCTAAGAGATAATAACACAATAAACTATTTGCTGACCAATATAACATATAGTATATAATATATTCTATATGCAGTTCTTAAGTATTGTATTTAATTTATACTGTTGTTTTGTTATATATTTACAAATAATAACAAATGTAATATATTAGTGTTCTTAAGCACTAATAAAATAATTTGAAATTTGAAAGTATCTACTAATAATAAACTAATTATTTATAAGTAAAAATTCTATACAGAGTATATATAAAATGTATTAATATTTTTCTTCTTTTATTTCATGCATATTTATAGATAAATAATTTTCCAATGCAAAATATATAATTCAAATATATATAAACAAACAACTAATTCAGTACTGCATATAAACAATAATAACGTTATGTGGAAACATGTCATCTAAGCAAATATATAATATGGGTAAATGATATTAATCTATAATATCAAAATTGATAAATATTAATTTTTAAAACAATAAAAACAAACACCCGCGCACTAGTTCGATTTTCTTCTTTTTTTTTTTTGACTAATTTTGAAGTTCGATTTTCTAAGGTAAACATAATACGTTAATGTATGAAAGCAGTTGTAATCAAAATCAAAAATTGAAAATGGAAATGATAAACAGTTAAGTTTTCAAATTAAAAAATTAAATTGGAAAATTTTCAAAAACTTTACCCCACTTTGATGGAACCACTAGGTTTGAACTCATAGTCGACTATGTGGTTGTAGTTGCCCACTGTTGTAACCATCCGGACTACAAGACTTACATCAGGTCTCGCTTCAGTGATCTGCAACAACATTTTACGTAAATATAACTATTTTATCATATTAAATATCACTAAAAATTGTGCAGTTTGCGAAGATAGATTTCATAATATGATATTATAATTTATTACGTTTAACCCGGGAATCTCAGTTTCCATCTTGACTTGCAAACACACCGTCCATGAAAGCATCATTCGCGGGACAATCGTTATACGGCTCAAGAGACACCGTGGACTGACCACAACCGAAGTCACCACAGTCAAGGTAAGTTATAGAGTACCAATCATCACTCACCGGGACCATGTAGGGTACGAACATCTCTGACAAACGGCCTTTATATAGGACTTGCCGATACTTATTCACGTCCATATCGAAAATGGACGCGAGAGAGATGACGAGACCGGCTCGAACGTCGAACGACATGTGAAACCCCCAATTCGCCCATCCATTCACCACCATTCGAGATCGTATAAATTATTAAGTATGTCTATTTTTTATTCCACGATTTATAGGTACTATTATTTTGTTTTAATTAAAATTAATTGCGCATACCTTTTAACAAAACATAGGTATTTATAACTGTATATGGACCAATAATTGTTTATGTAACATCAATAGTGCAAATACCATAAGAAAAGAAAAAATAATATCCTATAAACATGTGACATATCCCACAATGAGCCATATCTTCAAATAGTCTCTCTCTCTCTCTCTCTCTCTCTCTCTCTCTCTCTCTCTCTCTCTCTCTCTCTCTCTCTCTCTCTCTCTCTCTCTCTCTCTCTCTCACGAAAATGGAAGAAAATCTATACAAAATTCCCAAGAATTTTCAAGAGTAACTAATCACAAATTTTTTTGCAATAAGTTTCCAGTGTATACTTCAAACAACAAAATGCAGAAGCATACTTCTAAGTAAATCTACACTTATTAGTTAACAACCTAATCAAACAAAAAAAATTCTTAGTTCCATAATTATAACACATTAACTTTTGAAATTCATCCAAGACCATTAAGATTTACTAACACACACTGTAATATAATTAAATCGTGAAACAAATATGATGAATAGACTTCAACTGAAGTCAACATTTGTAGACTTACAAAGACGTCTACACTAATTATCTAACATATAGTCAAACCAAAAATTTGTAGTCTACTTGGCATTGGCTTGATGCACAAAGGCGTACAATATGCATCTTAGATAACTCGATCAAGTTCCGCACTTGTCCATCATTCGTGACATGCATAGGAGTCGTATCCGAAGCCATTTGCTGTAAACTGACGTCTGGTAAGGAATACTCCACCATCTTGATTTTCTTGTCCAGATCATAATCTTTTTGTGCCATTTCAACAAGTTTACCATATGTACAACCATCATGCACAAGGAACATTCTCCCTTTTCCGATTATCGACCACAAACTCCCACAAAGAGCCTTTCACTACTCATTTTCCCTATACAACAGGTAACTGAACCATTCCCTACAAAAAGAATACGGTTTACAAAATTAGCGAACAAACATTTCTTATTTGATTACAGAAGTAGACTTACAAATACGTCTACACTTATTAGCTGACAACATAGGCAAATCAAAAATTTGATAGTTTCATAATTATAACATATTTTCTTTTTAAAATCACTCAAGACCATTATAATTAACTAACAAACACTGTCAAATAAAAAAATCTTTGAAAAAACTTAATGTATAATGCTCAAATCCAATTTTATAGATTTTTCCACGCAGACTTCAAATTCAGTCTAAAAAAATAATAGACATTCTTTTCAGTTTACATTTGTAGACTGTCATGTAGGTCTACAATTTGGGTTAGTTTTTGCAATTGCAAAATTCACGGGTTATTATTTTCATTTAAAAAAAAGTTGTGATTTTATACGTGTGGACTTTCTTTACAGTCTACATTTTGAAAATGTTAGTTTTTGCAATTGACCAGAATTCACCTAGGATTTGACTTTCAAAAATAAACTTCGTACGCAGTCTACATTTTAAAATTTTTTTGGAACATGTTAGTTTTTGCAATTGACCAAATTTGACTTTCTACGAGTATATCGAAATAAACGTCTACAAATGTGTAGACTTCACCTGAAGTCTACTCTCAAATCCGATGGATGAATTAGTTTTGCATTTGACAAAAATAAAATAGTAGACTTCATATGTAGTCTACGTTTTTTTTTTTTGAGATTAGTAGACTGAATATAAAGTCTGCATATTTGTTTTTTTTTGGGGTTAATTTTTAACATTTTAGTCAAATACAAAACTAACATATTCAACGAAGTCGAAATTTTGATCAAATGTAAAACTAACATTTTGTAAACTTCCCATGCAGTCTACATACTGTAGACTTCCGATGAAGTCTACTATAAAAAGTCAAAAGTTCAGTCAAGTGCAAAACTTACATCTTTTACGTAGACGTCCTAATAAGTCTACCTAATTTTTTGTTTTTGTTTTCAAAGGTAAACATGTAAACTTCTAGGGAAATCTTCTTTACAAAAGAAATTATTTTGGTCAATTGCGAGACTAACATGTGCGTTGACAAGTAAACCGCATCGTAAGTCTACACATATGCGTAGACATAAAAAATAGTCTACAATCGCGACACAGATCTGAAAAGTGACGAAAACCTTATAAATAGTTACTTTTTCCAGTGTAAAGCTCGTTTCCACTCTTTTCCACCGTCCAAGCCCCAAATATGAGCAAAAAGAAGCATTTTTGACGATTCACAACTGAATAAACTCGAAAATATGAAAGTTGTGCTTATGAAAATGAAAGTTATGAGAGTTTTTGGATGAAAATGGATAGGAAATGTGAGAAAATGAAGATTTGTTGGTTTGGAAAGAGAAAAAAATGGTTAGAAATTGAATTCTTGAGCTTTTAATAGCTCCGAAATAGTAGTCCATGTGGTTAGAAAATTGATGATAATGGCGTTGTTGTAATTAAGAAGAAATGTCTAGGGTGTAATTGGTTTTTTGTCATTTTTGAAATAATTGAGAAATTAAATAATAATGGAAATTTTGTAAATAAATCGAAAACATAAGGAGTGTTTGGAGATTTCATGGGTGAATAGTAATGACAAAAAAAAAGGGTTGTTTTAGGTTTGCTTTGAAATTTTAGGTTGTTTTTAAAAAACTCCCTTAATGTTTTAAGTTTTAATTTGTTTTTTGTATTTATATCCAAATAAAACTATAGATTTAAAGTGAATATGATTATATAGGTTTTTATTATTATTTTAGTTGTAAAATTTCTAGTTTCAAACAACATTTTATTTATGAAGCAGTTTTAAATGTCTTTTATATGTAGATATTTTAAATTTTCAAAATTTCAAGATCTGGATCTGATGCAATAGACTTCAGCAACATATTTCATCAGCATAATTTATCGACAGACTTCATTGAAAAACTTCATTAATAGTTCTTTCATAAAATATTTGATCTTAAATTATTTTTGATGCGATATTATTTTAAATTTATGTGTATTTTTTATAATTGTAAATTGTAATTTTAAGCTATTATAAAACATAAATTGTATATTTTATATCATTTTAGCAATGATAAATTATTTAGGATTTCTAAATTATTTAAGTTTTAAGAAATGTTAAAATGGAAATTATAACAAAAAAAAAGTTATAGAGATAACACACAAATTTATATCATTATTTCAAATATAACAGATTTTCAGAATAATACTAGACTTAAATTTAACATAACTAAAAATCATGTTTTTTTTTTAGCTCCCACTAAAAATCATGCTTAAAAGTTACAAAAATTCATGTTTATAAGTACAACATAAAAAATTCAAAATAATACTTAATTCAAGATAACAAAAAATATATGAAGCACATAAGCAAACATAGACAGAGAATGTTCTCAAAAAATTAATGAGATCAGACGTAGTCTGTTATCATTACCTACAAACATAAAGAAACAAGAATATTGTTAATATCATCTCATATTATAAAACATTAAGTCGTAAAATTCATTCATAAACTCCACAATTGACAATACACACAAATGAACAAGAAAATCTTAAAATTTCATTGGAATTTTTATCAAAATGCAAGTTTATTAAAAGTAACAGGGAATACTTCATATGAAGTCTTCAGACACTAGCTACAAGCATAAAGAAGCAAGAATATTTCTAATCTCGTCATTATAAATACTAAGTTATAAAATTTATTCAGAAGTCCCACAGTTGACAAACACACATGAAAGAACAAAACATCTTAAAAATTCATATTGAATTGAGAGAAAATGAAAATTCACTAAAATTAATGGTGAAGACTTCACCCGGAATCTTCTGGAGGTGACTACTCAAGAAATAAAGACAAGAAAACTTCAACTGAAGTAATAAATTCTTATTCTGCATACTTCTTAGGAAGTCTCGCTTTTAGGTAATTTTTACAATTACATATCAACGAATCAAAACTTTTTAAAAAGTCTGTTCAATGAATATACTTCTTGAGAAGTATTCATTTTTGTAACTTATTAGGGGGCTTTTTGCAAAAGTGACTCAAAACTTGAAGTCAAACAGAAAACTAACATTTTCTTTTGACTCCTTTTTTTTTTGAGATTTTAACCCCACACCTGCATTTTATCTACGAAAATGCCATTAACATTTTTTTTTTCTTTTTTTTCGAAAATGGCTTCTTTACTGTCTCAACCTCATCTTCTTCAAGTATTTACAATATTGCCACTGCAATGAATAGTGGCAACAACCTTGTACGAACTGTTTGGAGCTTTTAATGCCCTTTAATGCACGTAAATCTCTTTACACTCTCTCTGTTTCAATTGTTATGAACTAAAAACAACATTTCTTTCACTTTCTCTCTATATTCATCCAAAAAACTCAAGCTTTTGATTCAAAATATGGGCTATGGTTGACAGAGCTATATTTCTTTCGTTTTGACTTACGGTTGCTTTCGTTTGAGGTTCTGGGTGGTTGGAGAAGACCCTGTGTGCAAACGAAGTCATCTCACCTAGTTTAAGGTACGAATTTGAATTTTTTTTCAAGATCTGTTCGCGTAGAAGACTTACTAGTAAGTCATCTGTATGTAGAAGACTTACTGATGAGTCTTCTGGTCAAACGGACGACTTAAATTAAGTCGTCCAGCTTTGTTTGTTAAAGAAAAACACTCCAGACGACTTATATATAAGTCGTCTACGAGAAACGGTCTAGTTTTGCATTTGACCGAATCGTGTCAGATCTTTGACTATTTCTGGACGACTTATAATTCAGTCGTCTCTGGGAAAGTTAAAATTTCAATATTTTATGAAAACTTGACGACTTACGTGTAAGTCGTCCTAGGTTAGTTTTGTAATTGAAAAATAAAACTTCATAATTTAACTTTAACCAGACGACTTAATATAAAGTCGTCCCTCCAGAAGACTTAATTTAAAGTCGTCCGGGGAAAGCAAAGTCGTCCAGAATTTTTCCCAATTTTCTGGTCAAACCTTGCTTATCCCGGACGACCTTAAATTAAGTCGTTTAGCTGGACGACTTTCATCTAAGTCGTCTGGAGAAAGTTAAATTTCAAGTTTTATTTTTCAATTACAAAACTAACCTAGGACGACTTACACGTAAGTCGTCAAGTTTTCATAAAATATTGAAATTTTAACTTTCCCAGAGACGACTGAATTATAAGTCGTCCAGAAATAGTCAAAGATCTGACACGATTCGGTCAAATGCAAAACTAGCCCGTTTCTCGTAGACGACTTATATATAAGTCGTCTGAAGTTTTTTTTTTAACAAACAAATCCGGACGACTTAGAATTAAGTCGTCCCTTTTAATTTTCAATTGCAAAAGTGACCTCTTTAGACGACTTACCTTTAAGTCTTCTGGACGACTTAATGCTAAGTCGTCTGCGGCAATGTTTATTGAACTTCTTCATTTTCTCTATGTTTACTAATGTGTTTTATTTTGAATATTTGCAGATGATTTTTCAGTTACATGCAGTGTATGGAGAATGGTTGTTGAGAGATTTCCGTTGGGATTTTGTGGTTGATGATCTCAAAGGAGCAAGATTGTTTTTATTGAATGAAGATTCAACACATGCTGAACTTGTTGCAATGGCTCAAGAAGATTATAACCTGGACATGAGAACAGTGAGTGTGGAGATTAGCTACTCATTACCAGCAGAAATGATGATGGCTCCAGGCAGTCTTCCCATTCATGTTACAAGTGATAGACAAGTTCGAAACTTGCTGGAGATACTCAAAACCCATAGAGTATGTCTTTGTGTATCAAGCCGCAGCAAGGTCGAAACGGTTTCAGAGAAAAGGGATATTGATGAAGCTGGTGAATGAGAAAAAGATGTTGGTGATAATGATGAAGCTGGTGAATGGGAAGAAGATGTTGGTGATGATGATGAAGCTGGTGAATGGGAAGAAGATGTTGGTGATGATGATGAAGCTGATGAATGTTTTGAAGATGTTGGTGATAATGAGTTTGTTGAAGATGAAAATCAAGATGGGGAGGAGGAAAATGGGGAGGAGGATGCTGATAATTCTATTGTTGGTGAAACGGATCAGAATGGTGGGGATTACAGTCTTTATGGAAAGGTTCCAGATGAGGACGAGGAAGATGATGATAATATTTGTTTTGAAGAAATCCAAAAGACATATGCTAAGACAAATGCTATTGAAGGAGGAAAATCGAATGGTACCAGTATCTATGTCAACCAGAGTTTTGTTAGCAAGGGTGCACTGCTTTCAGAGCTGCGGTTGGCAGCAGTGAGGGGCAAGTTTTCTTTCAGATTATACAAATCAACGAAAACTCTCGTTGTGGCAACATGTCCGGTTAGCTATTGTGGATGGAAGGTCAGAGCGAGTGTCAAACATGGGACAAACACGTTTTGGGTAACAAAGTATGTGGAAAAACATTTATGCTCAGCGGGAGACCGAATCGCTCAGCGGAGACACTGTACTCCGAAGTATGTAGGTAGTCTTTTCATTGATCGTGTTGGAATCATTGATGGGATAACTCCGCAGCATATCACTGATGCAATGAGGAACATGTTTGGCATGGCGCTTGATTACACCACTTCATACAGAGCACTGTTATATGCACAAAGATTGGTGAGAGGATCAGCAGAAGAAGGGTATTCGCGTCTGGCATCATATCTCGAGCAAATCTCCATTGCAAATCCTGATTCTATCACGGCGATAGAACTTGATTCTATGAAAAGATTTAAGTATCTATTTCTCTCTTTTGGAGCTTCTATCAAAGGTTTTAAGTATCAGAGAAGGGTCATTGTGGTGGATGGAACTCACCTAAGTGGAAAGTATGGAGGAACTATGTTAGTTGCAGCCGCACAAGATGGCAATTTTCAGATATTCCCATTGGCTTTTGGGATCGTGGATGAGGAAGATATACCTTCTTGGGAATGGTTTTTCACAAAATTGGCTAGTTGTATATCTCATGACAAGCCTCTGGTGATAGTCTCCGACCGGCACAAGGCCATTAAAAGTGCGTGTGATAAGGTGTTTCCTTGGGCAACCCGAGGAATATGTTATTATCACCTTCAAGATAACATTGTCAAAAAGTTTAAAGGGAAACATCTCATGTACTTGGTGAAAGGGGCTGCTTATGCTCACACGGTTTACGATTTTGACCGGTACATGGCTGAGATACGGAGTGCAAACCCGGAACTTGCAACGTATTTGGAGAAAGCCGACGTCAGGCTATGGTCAAGGGTTTATTGTAAGGGGAACATGTTCAACATAAAAACAAGCAACATTGCTGAATCTATTAATTCCGCACTGAAGCGAGCAAGAGGATTTCCGATTACGTTCCTGCTGGAGTTCATAAGGCAGAAGTTAGGAAAATGGTATTGGAAAAGGAGACAAGATGCTTTGAGTCTCACAACTGAACATAGCGGGGGTGTTGAATACTTGCTGTCTGCTCTGGGACCACCAATACTAGCACCCAATTCCGACATAGCTGTGTACGTCCAGACCTGAAGAACTTGTATAAACCCATCCACGGTGTAACAGCCAGCAATTTCTTTGTTCCACAAAGAGTCCATCAGCACCTTAAACGCGACTCTCCCCCATGGATAATTCTCAAACCGTTCTAAATCCATCACTAGCCTTGCCAGAGTAGATCGTGTAGCGGTTGAAAACTTTCTCCCTTCAATGAATCCAGTGAAGATGGAGAGGTACGCGAGCCGCTTGCGATCTTCCCTGGACCAATCCCCGCATCTCTTCAGTGCTGCTATTATCTGATCAGTAGTTGGCCCAGCTTCCAGATGAACTCCCAACATCCCCCAGAAAGAAACCATCTCTGGGGTAACGTCACATTTTGGTGTCTCAAGGTCCTCGATGTACTCGCAGTTTAGATCAGTGAGGTTTTTAAACTCTAACAGTGAAAACCTCAAAGGTTCTGGACCAACGAGAGACCACATCTCATACTTCTTCTTAATGTCCAGCTTGAAACTGAGCATGTAGTGAACCAGCCTTGAAGCCCAACCAAATCCCTGCTCCTTGAACTTGATGAAAACTCCCAAACTCGACTCCTTGAGCTCTTCAAATTCGTCATCAGTAAGAGCTTTCCTAAGAGCAGTATGCAACTTGCTGTTATCCGTATGATACGAAATGCTATTGTGGGCTTCTGGCTCTTCTCCTGATGTGTATAACCTACGGGGGAGTTCTGGAATATCCATCCTTTTTGTCTGCAAAATAATCAAAGACAACAATATAAGTCCAGACGACTTAGTAGACGACTTAAATTTAAGTCGTCTGGAAAGTCGTCCAAATGGACGACTTATATTTAAGTCATCTACTAAGTCGTCCAGTTGGAAGACTTTCCAGACGACTTAAATTACTTACAAGTCTTCCAGTCGCAGAAGGAGTTGGAGTACTCGTCATTGCGGTTATAGATCTGAAAAAATAAACGTGAAACGGTGAGAATGAGTAAATTGATAGAGACAACATTTTATGTTCATCTTTTCCTCGAGATTGATGACTTAGCGGCGTTAGGGTTTACAGAGAAACGGCGCTAAGGTTTACAGAGAAGAAGCGGCGGCGCTAGGGTTTAGAAGAAGCGGCGGCGCTAGTGTTTAGAGGAAGCGGCGGTGAGAACGTTGGTGACCACGGTGGCGAGGGCGACAGTTTGTTCGGAAATAGTGGAAGCGGCGGCGCTAGGGTTTAGAGGAATCGGCGGCACTAGGGTTTAGAGGAATCGGCGGCGCTAGGGTTAGAAGAAGCTGCGGCGACAACGGTGAGAATGAAGTGAGATAGATAGCTGACGTTGAGAACGATGGTTTGTTCGGAAATCGTGGGAATTCGAAATCGTCTTTGAGAGAGAACTGTTAGGGTTTCTGAATTTCGCGAAAAATGAAACAAAAAAAATAAAAATCACCTTATATATTGGGTAAATAATCCGGTTAGCTTTAAAAGTACATTGGTAAACTTTAAGGTTTGGTCCGGTTTAGACGACTTATTCTGGCTGATAATGTACAACAGACGACTTAATATTTAGTCGTCTGTTTTCAGACGACAAAATATTAAGTCGTCCTAGACCCTAAAATGAACCCCTAAACTAAAATGACTAGATTAACTAACTAACCAGGTTATAAAATCAAATTATACTTAAATAGTGTTTACTATACACAGAAATGAACACGCATAAGTAATTTTAAAAATTTTCAAAAACGGTTTTAATGCTTTCCAAAATCTAACCCTAAGAACACATACAATACTACAACATATGTTGATGAAACATAAACTAAAGAATATCATGACTCACTACTTTCACTCATCTATGCTGAAAACAATTGAAATTTGTTATATCCTAATTTATACCTCCTAAGACATATGTTAATTACATAATTCCCATTTTTCACTTATCAAAATATTTTTTACAAAATTTTTAAATTATGTTTAAGACTAACTGTCCAGACGACTTTCAGTTAAGTCGTCTGGACGACTTATTTTCAAGTCGTCTAAACAGACGACTTGCGAGGGGTAGAAACGTAAAAAAAATTCCGTTTTTTTGTTTGGTCACAAGGGGATAGTTGTAATTTCAATAGCCTTTTAGGTTACTTTTGCCTTTGACCCAAGTTGGGGTATTGTTTTGGGTTTGACTCCAAGTTTTGAGTCACACTTGGCAATTCTCCCTTTATTAGGCTACTTTGTATTTAGAAAGAAATTCAAGTTTTTATTCGCTGATTTTGTTCATAAGAAAGAACATCAAGTTTTTATACTTCTCCAGAAGTCTGCTATGATAATCATGTTAATTTTTGAGTTGGCCGAAGTTTTGTAGAAATTTTACTTTTTCATGGAAGACTTTGGGAAGAGTATATGATTTAATTTTTAATTAATATTTTATTATTTTAAGCAAATCAAAACTGGCATGAGCAAACTTCATTTGACAGATAATGAGATTTCTCGAGAAATCTATTCACGATATACTTCTCCAGAAACCTGCTATGAAAAGTTAAATTCCTATATAATTTTGGTCAAATGCTAAAATAACCTCGATTTTATGCAGACTTCTTAGAAAGGCTATTCAATTTTTTTTTTTGCTTACAAAGAAAAATTAGCAAAAAATTCTCTAGAATTCTGCTAAATGAAACTCAGAAAATGGTGAATTTCAAAACTAACATGTGAATTGACCATGAGACTTCCCCAGAAGTCTTTCTGGTAGAACAGACTTCAGGAGAATTCTTCTGCATGAAACAAATATGAAATTTTGAAAATCAAGTGAATAATTATATAGTTCACGTGAGAATTCATGTTTAACTTTTGCAAGCACCCATGACTTCTAACTTAAACTAAAAGAAAGATATCCAATCGTTAATAACCAACACTACAAGAAAACAACGGTATTCTGACGGACATTCCGACGGAAAATGAAATCGTCGGAATATACCGAGGAATTTCCGAGGAAACACAAAATTGGGTTTCCTCGGAATTTCCTCGGAATATACCGACGGAATTCCGAGGAAATATCAATCCGTCGGAATATTCCGAGGAAATTCCGAGGAAAAATGTGATCCTCGGAAAAAATCGATAAATTCCGAGGAAATATTATAGCCGTTGGAGAGCCGTTGGGGGATTTTACAAAATTCCGAGGAAATTCCGACGAACTAGCCTTTTCCGTCGGAATTCCGTCGGAATTTCCTCGGTCTGTCGGCAGGATTTAAACTATAAATACAAGCACTCCTCTTCCTCTTCATTCACTCCATATCTTCATCCTCCCTCTTACTCTATTTACACACGAATTTGTTTCATAAAAAATATGTCTTCTTCAAATTATTTTCGTTCTTGGATCGATCGACCTCATTTGGATCCGAACACGAGATTGCTTACGGAAGAATACCAACGAGGTATAACCGAATTCATGGGGTTAGTTCACCGACAACCGGAAGCAAAAACAGGTATGTTAAGATGTCCTTGCTCTAATTGTAAAAATAGAAAGGTTATTAAAGAGTGGGATGTTTAGACTCATCTATATTTGAGTGGGTTTACACGAAGTTACAAAATTTGGTATCATCATGGGGAAACTGATTATGAACATGGTAGTACTAGCGAACCTCAGCCAGCGGTTAGATTAGAAGAACCAATTAGAACGGATGTAGATTATGGTGTAGGTACTGAGCAGATGGTAAATGATCATTTTAGAGGGGAAGATTTACCCAATGCACAAGCTAGGAGATTTTATGATATGTTGGATGCTGGAAAGCAACCATTGTACGAAGGTTGCAGAGATGGTCATTCAGCTTTATCATCTGCTACAAGATTGATGGGCATTAAAACAGATTATAATTTAGTTGAAGACTGTGTGGATGCGATTGCTGATTTTGTAAAAGGTATTCTACCCGAGGATAATGTAGCTCCTGGTTCATACTACGAGGTTCAGAAACTCGTAGCTGGTCTTGGTTTATCGTATCAGG
The DNA here is from genome assembly GCF_020379485.1 of Brassica napus. Classification (NCBI taxonomy): domain Eukaryota; kingdom Viridiplantae; phylum Streptophyta; class Magnoliopsida; order Brassicales; family Brassicaceae; genus Brassica; species Brassica napus. The sequence goes on from NC_063451.1 coordinate 17,011,981, forward strand.
TAATAGATGTATGCAGTGACAACTGCATGATTTATTGGAGGGCGGATGAACAGCGGGTTACATGCAAATTTTGTGGAAAGCCTCGTTATAAAGATACGAGTGGAAGAGTTCCAGTGCCATATAAAAGGATGTGGTATTTACCTTTGACAGAAAGGTTGCAGAGGTTGTATCTGTCTGAACGCAAAGCGCAACCAATGAGATGGCATGCAGAGCACTCAACAGATGGTGAGATCAGACATCCTTCAGATGCAAAAGCGTGGAAGCATTTCCAATCAAAGTATCCCGACTTTGTGTATGAGAGAAGAAATGTCTACCTTGGATTATGTACTGATGGTTTCAGTCCGTTTGCCAAGAGTGGAAGACAGTATTCTCTATGGCCCGTCATTCTTACACCATACAACCTACCCCCAAACTTGTGCTTGCGACGAGAGTTTTTGTTTCTCTCGATTCTCGTTCCCGGACCAGAGCATCCTAAGAGATCAATTGATGTGTTTCTTCAGCCACTAATATATGAGTTGCAACAACTATGGGCTCAAGGTGCTGAAACATACGATGTTTCGTGTAAAGAAAACTTTCAAATGCGGGCAGTACTAATGTGGAGAATAAGTGATTTTCCAGCATATGGTATGTTGTCTGGATGGACAACGCATGGAAGGCTATCATGTCCATATTGTCAAGATAACACAGATGCTTTCCAACTAAAACACAGAAGGAAAACGTGTTGGTTTGACTGTCACAGGAGATTCCTACCACCTGATCATCCATATCGTAGGAGTAGGAATTTGTTTACGAAGAACAAGAGGGTGTTTGACAGTCCACCTCCGGAAATTTGTGGGAAAGATTTGAAGATACAACTAAGAGATTTTGGTGCAGAAAGGACGCCAGACGTCGGTGGACATGAGCATTTTCCGGTAGATGCTGTTGGAGAACTACATAAATGGCACAAAAAAGTATTTTCTGGGATCTGCCATACTGGGAGGATCATCTGCTAAGGCATAATTTCGATGTCATGCATATTGAGAAGAACTTTTTTGACAATCTCATGAACACGATCCTTAATGTTCAAGGTAAAACAAAGGATAATTTGAAGTCAAGACTGGATTTAGTCGATATATGTGCTCGTTCAGAACTTCATGTTGATGAGAATGGTAGGGCTCATTTTCCCATATACCGACTTGATGCAGAGGGAAAAGATGCGTTCTTTGATTTGATTTCAAACGATGTGGAATTTCCAGACGGTTACGCATCAAATTTGCGTAACTGTATCGACAGAAAGGAAGGAAAGTTTACTGGCTTGAAAAGCCACGATTGCCATGTAATGATGCAGCGCCTCCTTCCGTTCGCCTTCAAGGAACTATTACCACGAAATGTTCATGAAGAAATTGCAGGGATAAGTGGTTTCTTCCGCGATTTATGCACGAGATCAGTGACTCTTGAAGGTATTGAAAATTTGAAAACTAACATAGCCGTGATTCAGTGCAACTTTGAGAAGATATTTCCTCCCTCATTTTTTGATGTTATGGAGCATCTTGTTATTCACCTGGCAAGAGAATTGGAACTTGGTGGTCCTGTGCAGTATAGATGGATGTATCTGTATGAGCGGTATATGTTCCATTTGAAGAAGATGGTGAAAAATTTAAGTAGGGTGGAAGGTTCTATAGTCGCACAGATGATCAATGAAGAAACTTCAAACTTTGTCGAGTACTACTTTCCAGCAGAAGTTCAGACCAAAACCAGAAGACCTGCTCGGCATGATGATAGAGGCGAACGGGCAACATATCATGTTACGGTTCCAGACATTTTCACAGACGTTGGACGATTTAGCGGAAAACCAAAGGACCGTCGACTTACTGAGCAGGAGCGCAGTCATTTGCAAACATATTTGCTCACCAACTGCGAAGACGTTCTTCAATATGAGAGGTAAATAAATGAGCTTACAAATTTTTATTTTAACAAGTTGAAATTTAAATCTTAATTAATTACATTATTGTCATCATATACAGGATTTTCATGGCAGAAAAGCGGTTCGAGTATAGATACGCCACAGAGGACGAACTAGAAGAAATGAAGCAGAGAAAATTTACTGGATGGATGTTTACTTATGTGAGTGCTTTAAACAAATTAAAATATATTTTATCACATATTTATACTAATTCACATTTATTGATATAACATATATATATATGTGCTATTAATAGGTGTCTGCTGGTTTGGCCAGAGGTGAAACATTTGACGATTGGATACGTGAGATGGTCGTTGGACCAAACTTTGTTGTGAAGTCATATCCGAGATTTTGTACTCGAGGATATGCATTCACAACTCAGAAGAGGAGACGTTCGAGTACGACTTATGATGCTGGCGTTTGTTCTGCATCAGGAGATGATGTATACTACGGACACATACATGAGATTTTGGAAATCAAGTATTTGGGCATGGTTGGATTGCGCTGTACTGTTTTCTATTGTGATTGGCACGACAACACTCCAGATCGAGGTGTGAGAACAGATGCATTTGTTGTTACATCAGTAAATTCGAGGCGAAAGCTGCAATATTATGATCCTTTCATTCTTGCTTCTCAGGCCGATCAGGTAATTAAATGTTAATTATTCAGAATGATTCATCATCATGTGTATTAATTTATAATTTTTCTAAATGTTACAGGTTTGTTATATCAAGTACCCCCGGGTAAGGAACATAGATGATCCATGGGTCACTGTTACCAGACTTAATCCGAGAGGCCGAGTTCAGGGAAGTTCTGAGCTGGAAGACCTACTACAACCAAGCACATCCGGCAACTTAAGTGCAGCAGAAGATTTAGCTGGAGTTGGCCTTGTAGTCGATTTAACCGACTTCGGAGAGGAAGCCGTCGTTCACGTAGATGATGAACCAGTGATTGGAGAGTTTCACCAAGATCCAGATTCAGATTCATCTGGTGATGCAAGAATCATCAAATGTGAAGAAGTTCAATGAAAATGTTATTTCAAAATAAATAATAAATAGGTGCAACAACGTTTTGTAAATAGATTTTTTAGATTGATTCTATTTTAATAGTATAGACTACATTTTGATCTGCACTTCGAATGCGCAGGTTATTTTGGATGATAAACAAATTTTGATATGGAATAGTATTTAGTGATGTTGTACATTATTATGTTAAAAAGTCATATTATATCGAAGAATTTTTCTAAAATTTGTATAATTTATGAATTAGTTTACAGGTTCGGCTTTTGTATGGATCCAGGGCAAAATACATATTGGGTAATTTTTGGATCCGCAAGTCTCTATCGAGTCCAGGTCCTATCCGAGACCCAATCGAGTATCCGAAGTACCCAAAATAGTTTTTTTGTTTATTAGGTATATTTATATATTTTGAATATGTTTTTGAAATTACGGACAATTTTTAAATTTCAAGTTTGGATTTTTTCTATAGTTTTGGGTTTTAGGTAAAATTTCATTTTCAAAAAAATTTCGTATTCAGATAAAAATTTATGTACTTTTTGGTTCTTCGGATCAGATTTTGAGGTAAACTTTTAGGTATTTTGGATACTTAAATATTTTTGGGTATTCGTTTGAGTTTTCGGGTATGTTTTCGTGTCATGTATTTTTGGGTTTTCGGATACTTTTTTGGATTTTTGGATATTTCAAGTCTATTCGGGTTAACAATAATAGAACCGAACGGACCCGTGATGTACCCAAAAGTTACAGTTATTTACATAAACTTAAATTTTAGATCCGGACCTGAGAAAGAAACCAACCTAAATACAAAGCAAATATTTTCAAATACCTAATTAGGTCCAAATGTCGAGGATACTAAAGATCTATACCCAAAATTAGGTGTGGGCAAAAAAACCAAACCGAAACGAACAGAACTAACCCAACCAAAATTAAACCGAACCAAACCAAACTGTGTTCTTTACATAACCCAACTGGTTCATGTTTCACTCAACCCGAATGGTTTGGTTTTAAACCGAACCGAACCAAACCGATAACCCAATATATTTTTATCTATTAATAAATAATAGAAATATATGTATATTAACATATTGTGAAATTATTTAGTTATAGTTCCATTTTCCTTTTTTCCCATTTCAATATTTTTTAAGCTCCTAAATATGAAGCAAATAATACTATTATATATACACTTTAATTCCAATTCTACTATGTAATTCCTAAAGATTATACTAAAAACAAAGCCTAAAAACTATAACCATCTAAAGTTGTCGTCGTCTCTCTCATTCATCGTAGATTCTCCAATTTCAACTTTGTAAAGGTAAAATTATCTAACCTAAGTTCTTCTAGGATCAATCCCCTATATATTAATCCGGGAGCATTGGAACATGTTTTCGTAGCCACGTGTCATCACGAGAATGATTCTTAGAATTGTTAGAAAAATAAGTTGGTCCATATAAATATATACTATGCTTTTTATTAAATTAACTATCAAATTAATTAATAGTGTACAAAAGAATATTTTTTATTTCCTTAAATAAAAGCTACGGATTTACCTAATATGGTTAACATATGTATGACAATTAATGATTATGAATAATACATATTTGATAAAAAAAATTCTGACCTCTCTCTTTTTTGTTTAATTTTATACTATTAAAAGAAATTAAACAATCACATTAAGCGTATAATAAAAAAAATTATATTTTTTCTTATATGCTATATTTTGAATTTTAAAAACGACTATAAATTACTAAAAATGGTAAAAGTGTCACATTAAAATTTATGTGATCAATGGTTTAACTTTTTTTTTTTGTTCAAGCAAGATACAAATGATCATATATCATAGGGGTGGACGTTCGGATACACGTTCGGGTTTGTATCGGATATTTCAGTATAAAGGTATAGAACCCGTTCAGGTACTTCTACACTTTGAGTCGGGTTCGGGTATTTTATGTTCGGGTTCGGATATTTTGGGTCGGGTTCAGATATTTAAATTTTGAAGAAAAAATAAAAAAATTATTCATTGTTTAATTTTTTTTGTATTTAAAAGATTAAAATATTAATTGGTTTGGAGATAAAACTTTTAAAATAGAAAGACACTAATTTAGTTGTTGTTTTGAAATTTTCGATGCAACTTTTGTTAATGCAAGAAACCAGAGCTTCATATGTATATTAAGTGAGTACCAAATGATTTCGTCCATAATTATATGTATATTATTTAATTTTTACCAATAAGAATCATTAATATAAATATTTTGAATAAAATGAGAAAAATAAACTAGAAATATAGAGTTAAATATACTTATGTTTGAGTTATCTTCGGATTCAGATTTTACCCGAACTAGTGAAATAAGTAATTTGTTTTGCTGTTCTAATTAGATGATTTTTAGACCGAGCTGGTGAATATATACTAGACAAAAATTTATATTTCGAGTCTACACTTATATTCTATAACAGCTTTATATATTAGATTTGAACACTAACCTGTTAATATAGTTTGCCGGTGATTTTTTTTCAAAATTTTGATTCTTAGATATGTATATGGAGTGAAACTAATTTTTACAGATGTCCATTTTTTTAATTGACACTTATATAATTCACTGAATTGATAAAATAAGTTAAAAAAGGAAACTTAACTCATATCAATGAAACAAAGACGAGAACGAAAGCACAATTCTATAGAGGTAGAAAATGAAATCACTTATGGAGAGTCAATAGTAAACAAATCGATAGCAGAAAACCTAATCCCCTTTCATCATTATACAATCGATGTAGCCTATTTGGTTTTGGTGATTGGTGTCAGCCGCAAAACTTAATTTCCTTTTGTGCATATGAAGTCTTAAAAATAATTAAAATGAGATGTAATACGTTAACTCTTCAACAACGATGATATATTTAAGAGACCAACATTTGTATTCATCATTTTATAATCGATAAAGAATGCAGTGTTGCAAAATGTTAAAAACATTTCATAAACAAACATTATTATAAGAACTCACCCCGCACATGCGCGCGGGTTATCATCTAGTAAAGAGTAAAGTAGATGCAAATACTCTATTAGTTAAAATAATTTTGGAATGCTTACAAGTCTTCGTTAACAATATATTTCAAAACCAAACCGAACTGCACCGAAAACCAAACCATAATAAAGTAAACCGAACTCAATCTAAACCAAACCGAACTAAACCGAACCAAAGTAAACCCAAACCAAAGCTATTTTGGTTTTGATTCGGTTGAGTTTTAAAAAATTCAAATTAACCAAACCAAACTCAACCCAAAACTAAACCGATATGCCCACCCCTACCCAAAATGAACTAATCTATACCAAATCCGAAAATTTGATGCCTATGTTTATTATATTTTGTGTGCATTTTATAATAGCTACATTTGTTAAGTTGGTGAGAACCGAGATTAATTAGCAGATTTTTGGCTAATTTAAAAGTTTAGATTTATAGAGTTTTTAATAGTTTCTAAACTTATATTAAATAACAAAATTTTATTATAAATATTTTAGTTTTAAATAATTTCCGTACCTATTCCCAGAATTATTAGATTAATAATTTTACTATTATGATTTTGTTTTTTTTCATATCATATACTATGTGCTTTCTTATAGTGCTTCTTTCTTTAAACTCTAAAAAATAATGCAATATCATAAGTACATATGTTATAATAGAAATCAATTAGTTTCGTGAGCTTCTATATAATATTAGATTAATTATTGTTTGGCCGTAGTGTTTCTTTTATATTGATTAGTAGCAACAATTAAAATAATTAACTTAGTGTGTTCCTTATAAATAGGAGTAGTGATATTTTTATTGTTTAAGGAAAATATTAAATAAAACATATTATTAATGAAAGAGTCCAACAATCATTCATAGGTATATTTTTAAAAAACCTTTCCTTTTTAATAGTATATATTTTCATTTAAATACAAAATTTAGATGCTAAGTTGTTTGTTTATCTTTTTATAAAAATATTTGAATACTAGTCGTTAAAAGGCCAAAAAGGGGATTATTTATATTATTAATAAAGAAATAATTATAAAAGACAAAAAGACATGATTTGATTTTAGCATTTTTACGAAAACCCTAATTTCAATTTTGATGGAAAATATGATTTTAAAATTTTGACGGCAAAACAGGCTTTTGGGGTTTTGACAGAAAACACAATTGGACAAATTTGGCGGGAAAACTCAATTTTGCAATGATAGGCCTGTTCGTTTACTAAACGCGCTGCGTCAACACTAGCGGCTGAAATTTGTTTGTAATTTTCTTCTGCACTGACGCTGGTGAAAGAAAGAAGAGAACGCGCGTTAGAATGATCGATGGAATCTGGTGATGTTTGTTGCGCTGAAATAACTAGCGTTACTGTTTATCTTTTCTTTCTCTTCCCTGCGACTGAAAAACATGGATGCTCTTCCATTCTTTCTTTTCTCTCTTCGTTAAGTTGCCTCATTTTCCCTTTAAACTCAGCCGCTAGTGTTGACGCAGCGCGTTTAATAAACAAACAGGCCTGATGGCAGAAAAACGTGTTTTTTGTTTTGGCACGATAACACAATTTTATGATGTTGGCAAGAAAACTTGATTTTACGGATTTGACGGGAAAACACGCTTTTTTGATTATGGCGGAAAAACAAGATTTTATGGTTTTACTGGAACACTAGATTTTGATGTTTCGACAAGAAACACAATTTTGTGGTTTTTGCAGAAATTCATTTTATATTTTCGGTGAAAAAAATTGATTTTGTGGTTTTGGCAGGAACACTCAATTTAGCAGTTTGCCAGGAAAACTATCTTTTTTTGTTTAGCAGGAAAACAAGATTTTTATGTGTTAGCGAGAAAACTCAATTTTATGATTTTGGTGGAAAAAACTCGATTTTATGATTTTTGTGGGAATACTTGATTTTACGATTCTCGTGGAAAAAATTGTTTTTATGATTTTTGTGAATATTCATTTTTGCGATCTTGACGTACAGGATAATGTGATTTTACGATTTTAACGAAAAAACTCAATTTTGATCTATTTTGGCGAAAACATAATATTTTTGGTTTTTAGCGGTAAAATTCATTATTACAATATTGCAGGGAAACATTGATTTTTTTATTTAATGTATTATATAATAATTATAATAACTTATCTAATTAGTTTGTATTTGTATTGAAGAATATTTTAGTATTTTGTATTTTGAGATGCAAATGTTGCTTTTAAATTCTACATTTTTACACATGCCGTAAAGAAACTGTAAACTTATACTATGTTTTTTTCTCGCTGCATGTGGATTATCTATTCTAATTTTACTAAATTTATAAGTTTCACTTGTACGTGAATTTTTCATTTTATATTTTCTTGCATTTTTTCTTGAATTTAAATTTGAAATAATTTTTATGTTTGGTCTGTTTAAACTGAATATTTTATTATTTTCTTCTTAATTTATTGATATGATATGTAATTTTAATTGAAAATTTTGTCTGATGTATTATGAAGTTTATGTTATTTTAAACTATATTTCCATTATATGAATGTAGAGTGATGATTTTGTTTTGTTTTTCTTTTGTAAGAGTTAATTTCATCACTTGTGTATACAGCTTAAATCATCTTAATAAAAGAAATTTAGTAATTCATATCATAACATAAATTAAATATGTAAAATGAAATATCATGTTATTTTGTCCAATATTAACTTTAGATAAATTGTTTATTCTTTTTTGATTTTCTTGTGATTGTTTGAATGTTGTCTTTCATAGTTTTGTTTCAACATAATATTGACAATAGTAAAACAAATAAGTTTTCTTTATTTTTGATGTTAGATATTTGTAAGCTTAGATACGGTAGATCAAACATTTTGTAACTAAATGTATAAAACAGTAGTTTGCAAATCAGTATATATTTGGAAAATAATTTAAAGATGGAAAGAAGAAAAAGTGAAAGACCACAAATGAGAAATTTGGAGATTTGCCATTATCATTGAAATTAAGTATGAACCATAAAAAACTCAAAAATAAACCATTGGTGATGTAATATAAATTAGATTTTGATCAGCGTTTTGCAAGCGAAGAACTATTTTCTGGATACAAATTTTTTTTTAGTGGATATGAAATATAATTAACATTTGATCTTAAACATTTGATGTTTGAAATCTATAACTGAGAGTTTTTTTATTTTCACCTCTTAAATTCTAGATTCCGGCCCAATGTTTTCAAATCAAACACGAACTCAAAGTCGAAGTGGTAAATCTGGTGACCCTTATACGACCCAGATTTAGTGAAAATTTATTAACTAAAAACTATATAAAACCTAGTAAAAATTTAAGAACCCCACATTAATATGTGATCAGACGTCGGTTGACCTAGTAAAATCCCAAGAAAAATCTTATAACATTTCTAGAAAAAAATAATTAAAGTACTCATATACTTTTAAAATTACATAAATTGAATACATTATTTGATTTGTAATACACTAAACTTTAATAAACAATAATATATCATGCAAAGAAAATGGTAATAGAGAAAACCAAAACTATCTATTATAATTTTGTATTTTTATTTATTTAAGATTTAAAATTTAATTTTACTTTAATTTTTATTTATATATTTAATATCTTAACTTTCAACCAAAGTAATAATTTGGTATTAAAAATTATTTCAATAGTGAAAAATAAAAATTAAATTAATTTTTAAATATTTAACTAAAATTTAAATACAATGGCAGACAATTTTGCACGCAGTGCTTGGAAACAATGTCCTACGTCGTTCATATGGACGCAGAGTTACCAAGGTGGTTCTCAAAGTCTTAGTTGAATATGTATTTTGATGAAAAAAAAATTCAAATGTTAATGGCACTATTTTTTTTTGATCAAATGTGAAATTTATTGACAAGAGTAAGAAAAGGCATTTACAAGAGATAAATAAATCCTAAAGCTATTCACAAAAAGAAAGTGCTTGTATAATCCTATGTGTAATCAGATATCTCAAACCAACGCTGCATCAAACCAGCCAGCTTATGATCCGGCTTGTACCGAAGAGAGCTGATTCTGTTTCGTATGGCATGTTGGGGAAAAATACTCACGTATAGGATTCCTCTAGACCCCAGACAGGACACCGGCCTCTAGGTCCCCGCTAGGAAGCACCCCGGGTCCCCGCTACAAAATACTCTGGGTCCGGTCCCAGGGACCGCCCCCTCCTCCCGGGAAAAGAAAAACTTCCGATAAGGAAAACCTTCCATATTTCCGAATAACCTACTCCAACCGACTAAGGCCCGCCTTAAGAAGACTATATAAAGGGAACCTAAACCCTAGAGCAAGGGATCGACACCTCAAGACTTAGAGATTATAGCTAGGCGGCTAGAACTAGGGTTTATACACCAAACACTTGTAGTTCCGTCTTGTTCTATCTAATAAAACATCTCTTCAAGTCTATTTCTCTCAAATACTCACGAAATCTATACGAATATCAGCCTTGTCCATCGTTCCGTAGTACTCACAAAGATCCTACACAAAAGTCCCCTAACATGGCCTTATCGATGATCCGGAGAGCTTGCTCTATTGTGCGATAACCTTTCTGATGTCTCCGGTCATTCCTCTCCTTCCACATGTAATATACGCAAGTCTGAAACAGCATTTTGACGAGTATCTTGTCCATGTTGCTAAGAGTATTACTGGTAACAAAATGCAGAGTAAGCGACCAGTCTGGATTGATCCTACTGCCACAGAGTCTGCTTGCGAGTCTATCCCAGACAGTATAGGTGAATGGACAAGCAAAAAATATATTATCTCTCGTCTCATCCCTTTCTCCACACATCATGCATCCTTGTTGAATGCCCCAAGCCATCATACGAACTCCAGTTGATAGTCTATCTTTTATTGCCAACCAGACTATAAAAGAGTACCTAGGAACTCCTTGTGGAAACAACACACTCTTGCTCCAGACCACTTTGTCTCTCCTTACCAGGATTTGATCCCAGGTTTTACTCGATGAGAAGTGCGTTTTATAGGTATCCTCCGCATGCTTCCATAAAACCACATCTCTACCATGCTCGTCACGCGGCACCCTTTCATTCAGAATACGGTCATGAAGAGCATGAAAATGTCTACTTCTTTGTCCCCTTACATTTCATCGCTGCTGTATAGCTGCTTCACTAACTCTAGCATTGATTGAGACTCCAAGATAGTATGTATCAACAGCTCCCGTAATATCCATAAGCTTCCCCATCTGTAACCAGTCATTAAACCAAAAAAATGCAGTGTGACCATCGTTAACCTGATACCGAATGAATTGATACGCCAGTGGTCTCAATTTTAGGAGCTTCCTCCAAATCCAAGATCCCTTCCCATCCTCTCCTATATCCTAAAAAGAATTATGTCGCAATAAGTAGTGATGTATCCAAGATACCCAAAAAGAAACTGAATTCGAAAAAATCCTCCTGATTAAGCTTAGTGCAAAGACCTTAGACGAATCACACAGCTTCCGGATGCCAAGACCGCCCTCATCCTTAGGGAAACAAAGATCCTCCCAAACCACCTTAGCTTTATGAATCTGCGTAGGGGAGCCAGACCACAAGAATGCACTGCACATACTTTCAGTTGTGTCCAAACAACCTTTAGGAAGAATAAAGGCCTGACTCCAAAAATTGACAATACTGGATATGACTGATTTGATCAACTGTAACCTCCCAGTATAAGATAAGTACTTATTTCTCCAAGATAGCATTATGCTCCTTACCTTGTCTATCAGTGGCTCGTAGTCTTATTAATAGCACTATTGTATATAGTAAAGTTAGGGGTGTCAAAATGGGTCATGACCCATGGGTTGACCCAACCCAAGTTGACCCATTAACCCAAATGAACGGTTTATTTTTGATCCTATGGGTTAATGAGTTAATAGGTTAATGGGTTAACAAGTTAATGGGTTAATAGGTTAACGGGTTAACAAGTTAAATAGGTCTATTGGGTTGGGTCAACTCTGACCCATTTAGTTTTCAATTAAAAAACCATTAATAAACCCAATTCTCTTCCAAACCCATGATTCAATTTTACTTTCTCTATCGTTGCATCGATCTGATTTCGTTTTTTCCGCCAAAATCACAAAACGCGTTTTCCCGCCAAAACCGAAAACACGTTTTCCCGCCAAAACCGAAAAACGCGTTTTCCCGCCAAAACCGCAAAACGCGTTTTTCCCGCCAAAACCACAAAACGCGTTTTTTCCGCCAAAATCGCAAAACGCATTATCCCACCAAAACAACAAAACGTGTTTTCCCACCAAAACCAAAAAACGCGTTTTTCTCGCCAAAATCACAAAAACGCGTTTTTCTCGCCAAAACCGCAAAACGCGTTTTCCCGCCAAAACCGAAAAACACGTTTTCCCGCCAAAACCGAAAAATGCGTTTTCCCGCCAAAACCGCAAAACGCGTTTTCCCGCCAAAACCGCAAAACGCGTTTTCCCGCCAAAACCGCAAAACGCGTTTTCCCGCCAAAACCGCAAAACGTTTTTTCCTGCCAAAACCACAAAACGCGTTTTCCCGCCAAAACCGCAAAACTCGTTTTCCCGCCAGAACCGCAAAACTCGTTTTCCCGCTAAAATCACAAAAACTCGTTTTCCCGCAAAAATGTGTTTTCCGCCTAAATCGGAAAAACGCGTTTTCCCGTCAAAACCGCCAACTTGTTCTTAACTAAAAAATGGTTCATTATAAAGATGTTGGGTTGATGGGTCAACCATTAACCCATCTGACCCATTTAATTTAATGGATCATGGGTCAACCCAATCCATTTATTGAATGGGTTAGGTTGACCAATGACCCATTAACAATAAATCCATTTGGGTTATGGGTTGGGTTGACCTGTTTGATCCATTTTGACACCCCTAAGTAAAGTATATCAAGGAGACTTAAAAAAATCTTATGTTTTAATAGTATTGATGGAAGAGAACAAATAAATACTTTTGTTATATCTTTAAGACAATCTGAAATAGTGCTTCATTTTCCACTTTTTGCTTCATTTTTAAAAAAGGTTTTGCTCCAATAGTTCTTCCAAAATGAAGAAATTAACGGTGTATGTCAAATTTGTAGATATACTATTCATATCTGCATTTTTTTTAAAGAAGAACTTCTTAAATTAAAACTTGGTCCTTAACTTTCATTTATTCTCATATTTTCCCAAAATAAATTATATAAATTATTATTACTCAATTAATTTCAAATATTCAATTATCATTTTCATCTAATTTCATGTTTATATCAAAAATCATGAAAATGTTAATTTTTGCTTCAAATTACATTTTTAATCACTTATAGATGAAAGTTGTTGTTTCTTTATGGTGAAAATAAAAACACAAACTGAAATACATAGTATATAACTATATATTATATAAAACACTTTTTAAATCCTATTTAATTTGGTCAATATAAAAATTTCGAGAGTTCAATTTTCAAGAAAAAAAAATATCATAAAATTAATAATAATTCTTAGAAAACTAATGCAAAAATTTAAAAATTTAGTATGTAGTTTCATTTTAAAATAAATTAACAAATAAACAACAGATTAATATATGAATAGTACAATTACATCAAATTGTATCAAATTACATAATTTGTAATATAATATTGTGCACAAATAAAAAAAAATTATTATCAAACATCTATATTATAAAATAATATATTTTACCCTATATGTAAATTACAAAACATAAAAAACATACATGAGATATTTTTATAAAACCAGCGGTTTATGAATTTACATTGAACATAATTTAAATCAACCACCCGCACAGTGGAGATAGAACATACTTGGAATATTGTTTTGCAAAAAATAAACGAAGCAAGGTATTAGAGCAATTGTTGCTTCATTTTTTCTTCAAAAGTTCACTTTCTTTCACACACTAATGAAGCAAATAAGAAAATTTCCAACATCACTCCATAATTTACTCCAAAATAGAATTTGGAGTAAAAAATTCTACAACTTCACTATATTTTCCACTTTATAATGGAGTAATCATTTTATTTTTTTTTGTTACTCCAGTTTTAACTTCATTTTTGGGTAGGGTTTGAGTAAACTTAATTTCATTATTCCCATAAGTCAATTGCATTTTTTTACGTTTGATGTCTTATAAATATCCAACCCCACTCTATTTTTTTTTTAGTCTGAAATTAAAATGCTCTTATCTTATTTTTTTTCTACTCCATACTAGAATAAAATTTATATTTACTCTAAAAATAAAATAATATATTTATTTATTTTTCATTATTCTACTTTTCATTTAAAAATGGAATACAATTAGAATAAAACCAAACTCAAGTTAGATGGTAACTATTTGTCTGCGCATATATTACTTATCAAAACTACTAAAATAGTTGAAAGGTAGCCGACAGTTTTTGTATTTTTTTTATTTTATAGCTGATAGTAGGTCTGGAACGGATCGGATATTTGGAGAATTTTAAGGTATATGTATCCTTATTCGGCGGATCTATGATTTTATTATCCTTATCCAGATCCGTAGTTCTCGGATATTCGGGTGACGGATATTCGGATCCGGATTTGAATTTTAAAATAAATAAAATAATATTAATATATATATATATATATATAAAAAAATATTAACAATAACTTCAAAATAAAAAAATGTATATAATTTTTTAATTATTTATATGTTTAATATTAAAAATTTATATATAAAATTATAAAAATGAAAATATAATAGATAAAATTAGTTTTTATACACATATATTACTATTTTGAAATAATTCTCAACAAAAAATTACGGATCCGGATTATCCGGACTAAAAAATCAAGATATCCGGATCCGAATCCAGTTTTGATGCATCTAACTTTTTACTATCCGGATCTGAATTTGGCCCCTCCGGATATCCAGATTTTTGTACTGGATCTAGATCGAATCCATTTCAAATAATAAGTATCAGGCCTATCTGATAGAATTGACTAGAGCTTATTTTTTTAACAAACTGGCTCGAATATTATTATTAAGTGAATGCAACATTCATGTTTTATCATAATTATTTTAATTATTACTGTAGATAAGTCATTATACTCAACTAATTCTTTTTTTTTTTAACAATGAATTCTTTTTTTTTTCTTGTGAAAGAAAACCCAAAGATTTCAAAATAAATATTCTCTGTTTTATATTAAGTGTTTAGAGAAAAAAAATTAGCTACAAAACAAGTAATGCTTTAGATTTTTGATACAAAATTTATTAATTTTATATCTTCTATGACTTTTTATATTTTCTGTTCTATTTTTTTATAGATTACAATATGCCTAAATGTATAATTTATTAATTCCATCTATCTTGAATCCTGGACCTTCCGGCTGCAAAACGACGGCTCGAAACGTCGGGTAAACAGTGGCTCAAGCTCCGAGATACGGTACTCCGTTCCGTTAGCCTTCGGCATAGTAACAGTTTTTTTTTCTTGCATAGTAACTGTAACAGTTAACCTATATTTAAACTCTGTTACCTTCACAACGTCAAGATTAACGAGTATCTTCATTCCTTCAATAGGTATAACTTACTCCCTCTGTTTCGATATGTAACTAGT
This sequence comes from Brassica napus, assembly GCF_020379485.1. Classification (NCBI taxonomy): domain Eukaryota; kingdom Viridiplantae; phylum Streptophyta; class Magnoliopsida; order Brassicales; family Brassicaceae; genus Brassica; species Brassica napus. The sequence goes on from NC_063451.1 coordinate 17,027,476, forward strand.
TTTAGCAAAAAATATTTGTTTCACAATGTAAGATGTTTACATAATCCAAAGCACTTTTTATATTTATTACATGTTGTGTGACCAATCAAATAATTCATACATTTTTATTATTGGTTGAATTTATGTATTAAATACTATTTTTTCAAAAGTAAAAGTTTTCTTAATATTCACAATTTTAACTAAAACTACTTACAAATAAAAATACTGGGACTATAAGATACATATTAACGGTTCCGTCAATATAAAACGGCATCATTTTTATAACCCTCTCTGTCTCTGCCTCACTCTCATCATTGTACGGCTTGAACTTAAGCACAAGCTCTGTGGCTGCTTCTTGTTCGTCGTTTGTGAGCATAGGTAACCACTGCCTTCGTGGATCTTGTCCGAGACGATGGCTCGAGAAGAAAAGTCAACGGAAATCTCTCGAGACTTTCAGTTGTCAAGCGATGATGAAGGCCTGACGTGGTGGCGGTTTGATGTTGTTTCGGTGATGAGTACCAAGACAAGACTAGAGACTTGTCGGGTTCGTTGAGACCAACGTATTGGAAAGTAAACTTGTGGCTCGGACTAATGGGGTACGTTTTGTTGATGATGTTTTGGATGAGTTTGAGTTCGAGTTCGGTTTCGGTTAAGGGATCGAATGGGTGACGCGATGGAGCGAAACTTGACGATAAAGTTGCGAAAATGAAAGAAAAGAAGATGATAATGTTGAGGTGAAGTGGAGCCATAGCGATCTTTTCGAACTGTTATATTGTTTTGATTTAATGGACTTGGTTTATGTTTACATTTATAGGCAAATGCACATGTATCCGTAATAGTATTTATGCGCCGAAGAAAAATAATACACACTTAGGTTTTTAGATCGGTCAATTCTCTCAAATAGTTATTTTTAAGTTTTTGTCACAAAAATATCACTCGAAAAAAATGACCAAAATAGTCTATTTTTATTTTTGAAATTTTTAATATTTATTTTTAAATATTTAAAACACTATCCCAAAACTCCACCCCCTAACTCTATACCTTAAATCTAGATTAGTTAACCCTAGGATAAAAATGTACTTTTACCATTTAATAAAACTTCTTTTGGTCATTTTTTTTCATTTGAGTGCTATTTTGTGACAAAAACTTTAAAAAAGCTATCTTAGGGAATTTATCTTTTATATTTGCCACGACTAAAACATTCTGCCTTAGATTAATTAGGAATGTAAATTACAAAAAAGTCTAGTGGATTACTTAGGTGTATTATTAACACTACAAGAAAACAACGGTATTCTGACGGACATTCCGATGGAAAATGAAATCCTCGGAATTTCCGAGGATATTCCGAGGAAACCCAAAATTTGGTTTCCTCGGAATTTTTTCGCAATATGCCGACGGAATTCCGAGGAAATATTAATCCGTCGGAATATTCTTATGGAATACCGAGGAAAAACGTATTCCTCGGAAAAAATTGATGAATTCCGAGGATATATTATAGCCGTTAGAGAGCCGTTGGGGAATTTTAAAAATTCCGAGGAAATTCCGACGAACTAGCCGTTTCCGTCGGAATTCCGTCAGAATTTCCTCGGTCTGTCGGCAGGATTTCAACTATAAATACAAGCACCCCTCTTCCTCTTCATTCACTCTATATCTTCATCCTCCCTCTTACTCTCTTTACACACGAATTTGATTCATAAAAAACATGTCTTCTTCAAATTATTTTCGTTCTTGGATCGATCGACCTCATTTGGATCCGAACACGAGATTGCTTACGGAAGAATACCAACGAGGTATAACCGAATTCATGGGGTTAGTTCACCGACAACCGGAAGCAAAAACAGGTATGTTAAGATGTCCTTGCTCTAATTGTAAAAATAGAAAGGTTATTAAAGAGTGGGATGTTTGGACTCATCTATATTTGAGTGGGTTTACACGAAGTTACAAAATTTGGTATCATCATGGGGAAACTGATTATGAACATGGTAGTACTAGCGAACCTCAGCCAGCGGTTAGATTAGAAGAACCAATTAGAACGGATGTAGATTATGGTGTAGGTACTGAGGAGATGGTAAATGATCATTTTAGAGGGGAAGATTTACCCAATGCACAAGCTAGGAGATTTTATGATATGTTGGATGCTGGAAAGCAACCATTGTACGAAGGTTGCAGAGATGGTCATTCAGCTTTATCATCTGCTACAAGATTGATGGGCATTAAAACAGATTATAATTTGGCTGAAGACTGTGTGGATGCGATTGCTGATTTTGTAAAAGGTATTCTACCCGAGGATAATGTAGCTCCTGGTTCATACTACGAGGTTCAGAAACTCGTAGCTGGTCTTGGTTTATCGTATCAGGTAATAGATGTATGCAGCGACAACTGCATGATTTATTGGAGGGCGGATGAACAGCGGGTTACATGCAAATTTTGTGGAAAGCCTCGTTATAAAGATACGAGTGGAAGAGTTCCAGTGCCATATAAAAGGATGTGGTATTTGCCTTTGACGGAAAGGTTGCAGAGGTTGTATCTGTCTGAACGCACAGCGCAACCAATGAGATGGCATGCGGAGCACTCAACAGATGGTGAGATCAGACATCCTTCAGATGCAAAAGCGTGGAAGCATTTCCAATCAAAGTATCCCGAGTTTGCGTATGAGAGAAGAAATGTCTACCTTGGATTATGTACTGATGGTTTCAGCCCGTTTGGCAAGAGTGGAAGACAGTATTCTCTATGGCCAGTCATTCTTACACCATACAACCTACCCCCAAACTTGTGCTTGCGACGAGAGTTTTTGTTTCTCTCGATTCTCGTTCCCGGACCAGAGCATCCTAAGAGATCACTTGATGTGTTTCTTCAGCCACTAATATATGAGTTGCAACAACTATGGGCTCAAGGTGCTGAAACATACGATGTTTCGTGTAAAGAAAACTTTCAAATGCGGGCAGTACTAATGTGGACAATAAGTGATTTTCCAGCATATGGTATGTTATCTGGATGGACAACGCATGGAAGGCTATCATGTCCATATTGTCAAGATAACACTGATGCTTTCCAACTAAAACACGGAAGGAAAACGTGTTGGTTTGACTGTCACAGGAGATTCCTACCACCTGATCATCCATATCGTAGGAGTAGGAATTTGTTTACGAAGAACAAGAGGGTGTTTGACAGTCCACCTCCGGAAATTTGTGGGAAAGATTTGAAGACACAACTAAGAGATTTTGGTGCAGAAAGGACGCCAGACGTCGGTGGACATGAGCGTTTTCCGGTAGATGCTGTTGGAGACCTACATAACTGGCACAAAAAAAAGTATTTTCTGGGATCTGCCATACTGGGAGGATCATCTGCTAAGGCATAATTTAGATGTCATGCATATTGAGAAGAACTTTTTTGACAATCTCATGAACACGATCCTTAATGTTCAAGGTAAAACAAAGGATAATTTGAAGTCAAGACTGGATTTAGTCGATATATGTGCTCGTTCAGAACTTCATGTTGATGAGAATGGTAGGGCTCCTTTTCCCATATACCGACTTGATGCAGAGGGAAAAGATGCGTTCTTTGATTGGATTTCAAACGATGTGGAATTTCCAGACGGTTACGCATCTAATTTGCGTAACTGTATCGACAGAAAGGAAGAAAGTTTACTGGCTTGAAAAGCCACGATTGCCATGTAATGATGCAGCGCCTCCTTCCGTTTGCCTTCAAGGAACTATTACCACGAAATGTTCATGAAGCAATTGCAGGGATAAGTGGTTTCTTCCGCGATTTATGCACGAGATCAGTGACTCTTGAAGGTATTGAAAATTTGAAGACTAACATAGCCGTGATTCAGTGCAACCTTGAGAAGATATTTCCTCCCTCATTTTTTGATGTTATGGAGCATCTTGTTATTCACCTGGCAAGAGAATTGGAACTTGGTGGTCCTGTGCAGTATAGATGGATGTATCTGTATGAGCGGTATATGTTCCATTTGAAGAAGATGGTGAAAAATTTAAGTAGGGTGGAAGGTTCTATAGTCGCACAGATGATCAATGAAGAAACTTCAAACTTTGCCGAGTACTAATTTCCAGCATAAGTTCAGACCAAAAACAGAAGACCTGCTCGGCATGATGATAGAGGCGAACGGGCAACATATCATGTTACGGTTCCATACATTTTCACAGACGTTGGACGACTTAGCGGAAAACCAAAGGACCGTCGACTTACTGAGCAGGAGCGCAGTAATTTGCAAACATATTTGCTCACCAACTGCGAAGATGTTCTTCAATATGAGAGGTAAATAAATTAGCTTACAAATTTTTATTTTAACAAGTTGAAATTTAAATCTTTATTAATTACATTATTGTCATCATATGTACAAGATTTTCATGGCAGAAAAGAGGTTCGAATATAGATACGCCACAGATGACGAACTAGAAGAAATGAAGCAGAGAGAATTTTCTGGATGGATGTTTACTTATGTGATTGCTTTAAACAAATTAAAATATCATTTAGCACATATTTATACTAATTCACATTTATTGATATAACATATATATGTGCTATTAATATAGGTGTCTGCTGGTTTGGCCAGAGGTGAAACATTTGACGATTGGATACGCGAGATGGTCGTTGGACCAAAATTTGTTGTGAAGTCATATCCGAGATTTTGTACTCGAGGATATGCATTCACAACTCAGAAGAGGAGACGTTCGAGTACGACTTATGATGCTGGCGTTTGTTTTGCATCAGGAGATGATGTATACTACGGACACATACATGAGATTTTGGAAATCAAGTATTTGGGCATGGTTGGATTGCGCTGTACTGTTTTCTAGTGTGATTGGCACGACAACACTCTAGATCGAGGTGTGAGAACAGATGCATTTGGTGTTACATCAGTAAATTCGAGGCGAAAGCTGCAATATTATGACCCTTTCATTCTTGCTTCTCAGGCCGATCAGGTAATTAAATGTTAATCATTTAGAATGATTCATCATCATGTGTATTATTTTATAATTTTACTAATAATTTTTTAAATGTTACAGGTTTGTTATATCAAGTACCCCGGGTAAGGAACTGAGATGATCCATGGGTTACTGTTACAAGACTCAACCCGAGAGGCCGAGTTCAGGGAAGTTCTGAGCTGGAAGACCCACTACAACCAAGCACATCCGGCAACTTAAGTGCAGCAGAAGATTTAGCTGGAGTTGGCCTTGTAGTCGATTTAACCGACTTCGGAGAGGAAGCCGTCGTTCACGTAGAGGATGAACCAGTGATTGGAGAGTTTCACCAAGATCCAGATTCAGATTCATCTGGTGATGATGACTCGGAAACAGACTAGCATCGACTTTTTTTTTTTTTTGGAATATTCCGATGGAATTCCGAGGACGATAAGGGTTTCCTCGGAACTCGGAATATTCCGAGGAAATTCCGAGGAAGTAGAGTTTTTAAACCGAAAACACCTTTTTGCGGTTTGAATAACACTTATATAACCCTTATTAAGTGTCTTAGACTGATTATGAAGTCAAAAATTTGTTCCTTACCCTATAATAAACACTTTTCCGATTGTATGAACAAAATCCCCACAACATAAGAGAAACACTTATACACTTTAATGAACGGTAAAGGGAATACTTACAATTCGTTTTGAAATTTTGTTATTTCATGGTTTATGATCATCTATACAAAGAATCCTCAATGGTATGCATTACAATTGTATAAGAAATAAAATACGGCAAAAAAAAATCGATGTTTTGAAACCCCAAACACTAGTTCCTCGGAATATTCCGACGGAATTCCGACGGATATTTATGTATCCGTCTGAATTTCCTCGGAATATTTTTATTTAACCGGGCAAATATTTCGCGAAAATTCAAATCGGAATTCCGAGGAAATTCCGACGAAAACTATCCGTCGGACCCTAGGTTTTATAACCACGAGCCGCTTCTTCTTCCCCATTTCTCTCTTCTTCCTCTGCGCGGCTCCTCTCCCTCCTCTCCGGCGATCTCCCCCTTCTCTCCGATGATATCTCCGGCGGTCTCCCCCTTCTCTTACACAAATCATGTAAGGACCCTATCCCACTCTCTTAGGTTCTATTTGTTAGGTTTTTGTGTAGATTTGATAGATTTTTGTTAGGGTGATTGGTTAGGATTGTGATTTGGTTGTATAATAGGTTTAGAATTGTGATTTGGTTGAATAATTTGTTTTGTTGAATTGATTTAGAATTTTTTTATAAATTTTTTATTTTTTTGTATTTATAAAATCGATTTTTGTATATAAATTCGATTTTTTTGTATAAATTCGATTTTTGTATTTTACAAAACGTTTTTTGTATATAAATTCGATTTTTTGGATTTTACAAAACATTTTTAATATCTATAAAAAAAAATTTGTGATTAAAAACTATTATTTGGGATTTATAAAAAAAAATATATATATATATATAATATAAATTTCTATATTTATTAAACATTTTTAATATTATTAAAACTATTTTTTGTAATTATTAATCTATTTTTCATTTATTAAAACTATTTTGTGTTTATTAGAACTATTTTTATATATTTATTAAACATTTTTAATATCTATAAAACTTTTTTTGTGATTAAAAACTATTATTTGGGATTTAAAAAAAAAATATATATATATATATATATAATATAAATTTCTATATTTATTAAACATTTTTTATATTATTATAACTATTTTTTGTAATTATTAAACTATTTTTTATTTATTAAAACTATTTTTTGTTGATTAGAACTATTTTTATATATTTATTAAACATTTTTAATATCTATAAAACTTTTTTTCTGATTAAAAACTATTATTTGGGATTTTTTTTTAAAAAAAAAATTAATTTATATATTTCTATATTTATTAAATTTTTTTTTTTAATTTACAGGTCTCATGATGATAAGACCCGGCCTCGACAGCGTCGTGGTCGTGGTGGTACGGGGAGGCAGTCTCGGGATTCCAGCCATTTTCAGGATTCCCTTTCGCCCCACAGCTCCTACCATACATCTCCCTCTGCTGCACCCGCTCCTGCTCCTCTTGCTCCCGCTGCTGCACCCGCTCCTGCTCCTCCGGGTCCTCCGGGAGTGATGAGTGTTGCGGAGTTGGTTCGACAGCCCGGTCGTGACCATCTTTCCTATCTCACTCCGTATCCACATGGACGGGGTCAAACATGGTAATTAAACATATTTTTTTTTCATTAAAATTTGATTCATTATTAACCGTTTGTTCTTTTTATTAGGTTCAACCGATCCGGGAACGGGATCAGCGCATGGATCAACCGTATGATGTACTCGGCCCTCGACAAGGGACATCCGACTTTCACTGACTTCCCTACCGACAAGCAGCATCTGTGGTTTCGTCAGTTTGCGGTAAGTATTCTAATTTTTTACTTATATTTTTAATTTTTAATATAAATTTTCTACTAATTGTTTTTTTTTTCAGCAAGAATTCAACTGGAATTCCGATGAGACGCTCTTTATCTATCACCACTTCGTCCATAAAGTTATGGACAACTATGGAAAACAGATCCACGAGTGGAAGAAGAAGTGGGAAATCAACAAGGTTTGTTTTTAATTTATTAAACTATTTTTTAATTTATTAAACTATTTTCTTTTTGTTTTTATTAAAAGGTCCCAAAGTCGATAAACAACACGGTCTGGACGGAGTTGTGTGCGCATTGGGATAAGGAAGAGACGAAAGAAACTTCTTCCACCAACTCCACCAACCGCAGGAACGACCGTAAAGGGAAGGGCGTCTTCAAGCATAACTTGGGTGCTCAATCTATTGCCTCTCTGGGAGATCGCATGGTAAGTTCAGTCGCTTTTTCTTCAATTATTTAAGTTTTGAAATTTTATTTTTTGTGCATTTCTTCTAATTTCTAATGTTTCTTTAATTTATGTTTTTTTCCAAGGCGGAAGAAAATGATGGCGAGCCGGTTGATGATCTCGCCCTAATGAAGAGGGCGTATACCAACAAGAAGACCGGCCAGATTGATGACGGTCTTTTGAGGGAAGTGGTCACCCTGGTCCAAACTCAGGTGCAAGACGAAGTGTCTCAGCTTCAAACCGAGGATGACGCTTCGACGGCTTCGACCAACTTGTCCCGGTTTCGAATCAACGAAATCGTTGAATCCGTAAGTTCTTTTTTTTTAAAGTTCAATTCATTTATTTCTTGATTTAAATTTGGCTATTTTCTATTTCAGTCGGTTCCAAAGAAGAAGGGACGTTTGGTCGGTTTGGGTCGTCGCACCCGGTCGGTTCCTCCTTCTTCTGCACCACCGCCCTTTGTTGATCCAGAAGTACTTACGGCTCAGTTGAAGGACAAGGATGATCGCATATCTTTGTTGGAGACCCAGATGGCGGCTCAACAGGCGGGCTATGAGGCACAGAGGAGGTTGAACCAGCAAATGATGGAGATGATGCAGAGGATGTACCCGAACGAGGTGTTCCCGGACGTGCCAGACCCGTAGTTTTTTTTTTTTCAAAAACTCAGAATGTTTTATTTTTATTTGTACAACTTTGAATATTAACTATTATGATTTTAATTTTAATTTTAATTTTATATTTTTCGAATTTAAATTTCAAAAATTTTATGTTTTTAAAAAAAATTAATTTTTTTAAAATTTCGAGGAAATAAACCCTCAGAATATACCGAGGGACATCTTCCTCGGAATATACCGAAGGACTCATTCCTCGGAATATACCGAGGGACTTGTTCCTCGGAATTTTCCGAGGGTTCAAATTCCGAGGAAATGAACCCTCGGAATATAACGAGGGACATGTTCCTCGGAATATACCGAGGGACTCATTCCTCGGAATATACCGAGGGACTTGTTCCTCGGAATTTTCCGAGGGTTCATTTCCTCGGAAATTCCCGATGAAAATTCCGAGGAACATTTCGTCGGAACCTCCGAGGTAAATTCCGAGGAAGTTCTCCTTCAGTATATTCCGAGGAGCTTTCCGACGAACTGGTGGTCCTCGGAGTTTCCTCGGAAATTTGTTTCCTCGGAATTCCGTCGGAAAATTCCGAGGGATTTCAGAGGAAAAAAGAATTTCCGAGGACTTGTTTCGTCGGTATGTCGTCGGAATAACGTTATTCCGACGACATACCGACGATTTTTTCCCTCAGTATGTCGCTGTTTTCTTGTAGTGTAACTAGAAGTTGATGTTTATGATTCTTTTTAGGATTTTTAACGTTAAAACCCCTCAACTAAGTTTGTTTTAGGTAAAAACCTCCAAACTAAGTATTTAACGTAAAAGCCCCCAAACTAACTTTATTTACTGAAGTAAACCATAACAGGTCATAATTACCAATACTATCGGTAAATTTTTAGTTTAGGGGTTTCTACATTAAGTAAACATAGTTGAGGGGTTTTACCATTAAAAATAAAATAAAATCAAAATTTTATAATATTATCTAAAAATTAGTAACTTAAATTTTCAAAATTAGCATTTTTAATTTTTTTTTGTAAATATATAAGTTTGATAGGTTTTTAACATCAACATTATATATGTATAAATTAAAAATGTAAAAACCGAGAAAATATAACAAAAATTATAGAAAGAATTTAGACGCAGTAAGACTTTCTTCCATAACTTCCGGATCAGACATTTCCAAGAGCACAAAATACTATGGCGGACAAGCTTGCAAGTAGTGCGAGGAGTTCTCCTTCAGCTATGTTATATGTCGATTTAATACTTCGGTTTGGCTTTTTGAATCGCGCGGTTCAGTTACTTAGTTCTCGCTGTTGTCAAAAAAAAGTTACTAATTTTTAAATAATATTATAAAATTTTGAATTTTTTTTGTTTTTTAAATTTTAATGGTAAAACCCCTCAACTATGTTTACTTAATATAGAAACCCCTAAATTAAAGATTTACCGGTAGTAATGGTAATTATGACCTGCTAGGGTTTAATTCATTAAATAACATTAGTTTGAGGATTTTTTCATTAAATACTTAGTTTGGGGGTTTTTATCCAAAACAAACTTAGTTGAGAGGTTTTAACGTTGAAAATCTTTCTTTTTATTATAGTTTTCTTTTGTAAGTAATATACTGTTTTCAAATTTTGTTATAAAAAGCAATATAGGTATTACTTGACAACCAAATACACTCCATATTATGAGATCGCTTATCTTGACAGGCCAGCAAAATTATTTTCGAAAAATTGCCAAAACGGAAAAAAAATTTAACATGGTTGTCCCTATGGTATAAAACCAACATGAAGTTGTCCCTATAGTATATTTTCTTCATAATTTCAAAACTAACCCTTTGACTAATCAAATTAATCAAAATTTAAAACTTTATTGAATTAAAAAAATTAATGAAAAAAGGAAAAACATAATAAAAAGGCGAAGAAAAAAATTAAAACAAAAAAAAGGGAACAACACTCCCGTAACCCTAACCCTATTGGTTTCTCCGCTTCTCTCTCTCTCTCTCTCTCTCTCTCTCTCTCTCTCTCTCTCTCTCTCTCGCTCTGTCGAAGCGATCAAGAAGGCGATTGTGTCTTCTACGGTGAAATCGAGCTTCCCTTCCGGTGAAGCCCCTTCGTCCGTCTCCTACATCGCTGGCACCTAAGGTAAACACCAAACTTTCTCCTTCCAACCTTCAGTTAATCTCTGTTTAAGAGTAGATGCATAACATAATCCAGTTAGATGCTAGATAGTAAGCACTAATGTGTAACATGTTAAATAGTTATTGATATCAAAGTGACTTCCATCTTTCTCTTGCAGAAGCTATAGGCATAGTAGCTTTTGGGTTTGTATTCTGGGGTGTTGTGCTCAGTATAAAGTAACATGTTTTCGTTAATGACTCAATTGTAGGACCGATATTTAGCTCAGGGATGTGCACTGAAGTGTTTCAGTTCGATGTCTCATCAACCTCGGAGCCATTATACCTGCATCTCCAGCAGCCAACGCCATTATACCTGCATCTCCAAAAACCAACGTCTCTTCTGAACGCAGTAAGAACGCCACAGACAAGCACAAGTGAAAAAAAAAGAAGAACCCTTCGTGGTCTGCCCATTCCACTCCCAAGATCAGATTATAACTTCCCCAAAGAGCACCAAAGAAACAGCTCTAGCAAATAAATCAAGCCAGCTTCATCAATGGTTGTGTCAGTGCTTGTTGATCCCAGAGAAGGTGGTGATGGAGATATCGATGGGACGATTGGGGGACCAAAAACACTTTCTCGAGTTTTTGTTGTCGTGCTTGTGGACAGTGCAAAGTATGTAACATACTCTTGTGTCCTACCTCGATCAGGATCTCCTCATCTTGTGACCACCTAAAAGACTTTACAGGACTGAAACATGATTCAGCGGTCTTCTGTCCTTCAGCTGTGTATGTAGAAGAATAAACAAGCTGTCTGCCTATGGAATCAAGTAGTATCCTTAGCTATTACCATTTTGTTTCCAGATGTAGAATCCGAGTGATGTAACTTTTTTTTATATATACTTTTCATCAAAGAACGTTAGTACACATGTTTGAATATCTGAGCCACTTTCTACCTCTAAATTGTACTTGGCTCTTAACGATCTGCAGTAACACCACAAGCATAACATGACATAAAGCATCCAGGTAGACCTAGTAACACGCCACTGGTTGCAAAACAGCAAATGGTGTTTGTAGAACCTAAAATCTACACTAAGTATTTGATAGTAATCGAGGTTTGATCTAGGGAAGACAAATGATGTAGGCAACAATATCTTTAGAATACAACGATGTTAAACAGTTTCCAGTAGGTAAAAATGGACTTTATTCATGAATAAGATCGAATACAATGAGTTGAACTAGATCGAGTGATACAAATGAGATCCGTAAAGAAAGAATATAAGATTGGGATGAGAACAAGGTCGATGTAAGTGTGTAGCTCTCTCTAGGGTTTTCAACGTGTCCCTCTTCGTGTCTCTTCTCCTTTCTTTATAGTAAGTCGACTTCGTGATCTCCGTAACTGCTCCGCGATCTCCGGGACTACTCTGCGATCTCCGGGACCTCGGAGTCTTCGTTTTCGAGCTCGATATGATTGCTATGGGCTTCAGTTCCTTACGGCCCATATCTTTGATCGCGGCCCATTAATGTACTGACCGAAATTGGGTCCAACAGTGTTGACTAACGCCCATAAAATGCAATGGGTTAAGCAGGGTCCCTACTTTCACATGACTATTCAAAAAGAGGCACATTTAACAAGTTTGGAAGTTAGAGTATTTGTGAATATTTTCTTAACCGAAATTTCCATTATTTTCGCCAAAACCATTTTCTTATCCGTAGAAAGCACTTTCTTCAACCGTAGAAGGAATACAAAAATCTCATAAGCAAATTCTACCTTATGTAGCCGTCTGAATAGTTTTAGATTCTGCATTCCTACTATTGTAGAATACCTCATAAAAGTAGAAACTGCATTCAAAGAAAAAGTAGCGAGCTTTACAATTTGTAGAGTTCGCATTCCACATATTTAGAAATTTAAGTAAAAGTAGATTGTTCGTTCTAAAAAAAGTAGATGTACTTACTTAATCTGGAATTCAATTTCTACTACCTCATTTTCTGTAGAAGACGGGTTCTACTTTTAGTAGAACGTAATTTAAAATTTTAATTTATCAATTTTTTCAAAAAAAAAAAATACCAGTTTGTGTATATGGGTGTTTTCTCAATTGTTTATATTTTATATTTTTTTGATTCATAAAACTATTTATTTCATTAATTTTAAGAAATGTAAAGAGTAAAAAGAGACAAAAAATGGTTTTATACTATGGGGACAACTATGTTGAATTTTTGTTCCACAATTTTCCCAATTATTTTTTTATATATTATATATTGTAGAGTTGTTCTATCCTTCTAGGCTTTTATGGTCCAGCATGAACTTAAAACAGCTGGAATAATATGATTTGCTTTGATACCATGAGAAAAGCTGTGTAAGGTGTAAATAGTTTTCTTGTATTGCTTTAGGTCAATGACCCGAGTTTATATACATAGGCGTTTTAACCTTGTTGCCCAAACTAAGAGATCACACAATATCTATGTTTACATATTTAGCCAAACCGTGAATGTTGAAGATAATCTTGAAGTTAACTTGGGGAACAAGTTACACTAATCCTAATTGAGATATGATTAGGAAAGTTAGTTCTTATGAGTTTAGGAACTTGAGTCTCTATATAAAGAGTTGCAAGAGTGTTACATACCTTTGAGAGTTTCATAGATTGTGTTTGAGAAGCTTAAGGTTTTTGAGTGTTTCCTTAAGAGATTAATAAAGAGAGTTCTTTATTTGTGTTGTTATACAATCGTTGAGACTATATTTGGTATCAGAGCCACAAAAGAGATGATCGATCATGGGAGATATAACAACTGTTGCAACCAAAGCGAAGGGAGGAGGACCTTCCTCGACCACATGTCTGATGTTAAGCGCAACAAACTATACCGTGTGGGCTATACAAATGAAAAATCTTCTAAAAGTTCACTAGGTGTGGGACATTGTCGAGTTAGAATCAAGCGACAATACAGAGAAGAACGACATGGCAACTGCACTCCTCTTTCAATCGATCCCAGAATTTTTAATCTTACAAGTTGGCGAGTTGGACACTGCGAAGAAGGTTTGGGATGCTATTAAGGCATGTAATCTAGGTGCAGATAGAGTAAGTGAAGCAAGATTACAAACTCTCATGGCCGAATTTGACCGTCTTAAGATGAAGGATAGTGAGAGCATTGATGATTTTGTTGGTAAACTGTCCGATATATCATCAAAATCTGCTGCCCTAGGAGAAAATATAGAAGAAGCCAAACTTGTTAAGAAATTCTTAAAGAGTCTACCTAGGAAGAAGTACATTCATATCTTCGCATCGCTAGAACAAATTATTGATCTCAAGACGACTAGCTTTAAAGATATTATAGGACGGCTAAAAACCTATGAAGAACGTATCTGCGAAGAAGAATGGAGATGAAAATCAAGATAATCAACAAAGCAAATTAATGTACTCAAATACGGAGACTCCATCATAACGCGAATACAACAACAAGAACAGAGGAAGGGGTCAAGGAGGCCGAGGTTACTACAGGGGAAGAGGACGAGGTCGTTCATATTGGGATAACAGAGACGCGTCTCGAGTAATGTGTTTCAGGTGTGATAAAATAGGACACTTCGCTGCAACATGTCCGGACAGACTGCTCAAGTTATCCGAAGCTCAAGAAAGCAAAGAAGATGATACACAAGAAGCGGACGGGTGAATGATGCATGAAGTGGTCTACCTTAATGAGAGAAACGTGAAACCTAAAGAATTTGAGTCGTCCATGGATGGAGACAAGATCTGATATCTTGACAATGGTGCTAGCAACCATATGACAGGAAACAAAAACTATTTCAAGAACATCGACGAAACAATTACAGGGAAATTAAGGTTTGGTGATGATTCAAGAATTGATATCAAAGGGAAGGGTTCCATCTTGTTCATCAGCCAGACCGGTGAGTAGAAACTCCTGTCCGACAAAGGAAGGGGTCAAGGAGGCCGAGGTTACTACAGGGGAAGAGGACGAGGTCGTTCATATTGGGATAATAGAGACGCGTCTCGAGTAATGTGTTTCAGGTGTGATAAATTAGGACACTTCGCTGCAACATGTCCGGACAGACTGCTCAAGTTATCCAAATCTCAAGAAAGCAAAGAAGATGATACACAAGAAGCGGACGGGTCAATGCTGCATGAAGTGGTCTACCTTAATGAGAGAAACGTGAAACCTAAAGAATTTGAGTCGACCATGGATGGAAACAAGATCTGGTATCTTGACAATGGTGCTAGCAACCATATGACAGGAAACAAAAACTATTTAAAGAACATCGACGAAACTATTACGGGGAAAGTAAGGTTTGGTGATGATTCAAGAATTGATATCAAAGGGAAGAGTTCCATCTTGTTCATCAGCCAGACCGGTGAGAAGAAACTCTTGTCCGACAAATGAAGGGATCAAGGAGGCCGAGGTTACTACAGGGGAAGAGGACGAGGTCGTTCATATTGGGATAATAGAGACGCGTCTCGAGTAATGTGTTTCAGGTGTGATAAATTAGGACACTTCTCTACAACATGTCCAGAGAGACTGCTCAAGTTATCCAAAGCTCAAGAAAGCAAAGAAGATGATACACAAGAAGCGGACGGGTTAATGATGCATGAAGTGGTCTACCTTAATGAGAGAAACATGAAACCTAAAGAATTTGAGTCGTCCATGGATGGATACAAGATCTTGTATCTTGACAATGGTGTTAGCAACCATATGACAGGAAACAAAACCTATTTCAAGAACATCGACGAAACTATTACGGGAAAGTATGGTTTGGTGATGATTCAAGAATTGATATCAAAGGGAAGGATTCCATCTTGTTCATCAGCCAGACCGGTGAGAAGAAACTCCTGTCCGACGTGTATTATCTACCTAACCTAAGAAGCAATATTATTAGCCTTGGTCAGGCTACGAAAGCTGGATAAGACGTAAGGAGGAGAGGAGATTACCTTACACTTCATGATAAAGATGGAAAACTAATTGTGAAAGCAAGTAGATCAAGGAATCATCTTTACAAGGTTCTTATGGGGATAGGTGACGAAAAGTGCTTAAAGTTGGAGATACAAAGCGATTCAGCGAGATGGCATGCGAGGTTAGGTCACATTGGAATTGATTCGATGAAGCTAATGGTACAAAAGGAACTGGTTCTTGGGATACCTAAGATCGAAGTAGAGAAAGAAATATACGAATCATGTTTGTGTGGCAAGTAAACAAGACAAGCCTTTCCGCAAGCAACCAGCTATCGAGCCTCAGAACCATTAGAACTCATACATGCCGACCTTTGCGGACCAATCACGCCATCCACTGCAGCGATAAACAAATACATATTTGTACTTGTGGACAATCATTCGCGTTATATGTTGACTGTTCTGCTAAAAGATAAAGGAGATGCGTTCGAAAATTTTAAAAACTTCAAGATAATGGTTGAACAAGAAGCTAAGACGAGTATCAAGACACTAAGGACCGATAGAGGTGGTGAATTCACGTCCATCGAATTTCAAAAGTTTTGTGAGGCATCAGGAATTCAACGGCACCTAACTGCACTTTACACACCACAACAGAATAGAGTGGTCGAGAGGCGCAACAAGACGCTATTAGAGATGACGAGGAGTATACTAAAGCATATGAACATACCTAACTATCTTTAGGGGGAAGCTATACGACATGCCACATATCTCATCAACCGAGTAGCCACAAGAACCTTGAAATCACAGACTCCATACGAATGGTTTAAAGGAAAGAAACCAAGCGTCTAGCATCTCAGAGTTTTTGGTTGTATTGGGTATGCAAAAGTTGATGCTCCGCACCTAAGAAAGCTGGACGATAGATTAAGGACACTAGTGCAGCTCGGAACAGAACCTGGTTCCAAAGCTTATAGGATGTTCGATCCAACCAGCAGAAAGATAGTGGTGACTAGGGACATAGTGTTCGATGAAAACAAAACCTGGAAGTGGAACCACACAAGTGAAGACGACACCTGATCAGTGAAATTTTTTGACACCAATCATTTACAGGGAACCAGGAAGCTTTAAAGTCACATTCAGAACTTTTGGAAACCAGGGTATAAGAGGCAATGAAGAAGGAGAAACAGAGGCGTAAACTCATGATGAAGAGGTCGACAATACAACGACTCCGTCTGAAGAGGAATATGATTATAATGAAGGGATAAACTTGAGAAGATCAACCAGAATCTCCAAGAAACCAAACTACTTAAGCGACTACATATGCTTAGCCGAAGCCGAGGGAGAGAGACTACTATTACTCATAAACGAAGAGCCTTGGGATTTTGAAGAGGCAATAGAAGAAAAGGTGTGGAGAGATGCATGTGAAGATGAGATAGAGTCCATCGTCAAGAACAATACGTGGGACTTAGTAGACCTACCCAAAGGAGCTAAAGCGATAGGCCTCAAATGGATCTTCAAAATCAAGCGCAATTCAGATGGGAGCATAAAAAAACATAAGTCGAGACTAGTGGCAAAAGGTTATATACAAAGACATGGTATAGACTTTGAGTAAGCCTGTGCGCCAGTAGCACGTATTGAGACGGTGAGATTCATTATTGGAATCGCAGCTAGTTATGGTTGGGAGGTGCATCACTTAGACGTTAAAACCGCCTTTCTACACGATGAGTTAAAAGAAGACGTATACGTAATGCAACCAGAGGGCTTTGTTGTCGAAGGAAACGAGAACAAAGTATATAAACAAAAGAAGGCACTATACGGCTTGAGACAAGCTCCAAGAGCTTGGAATGAGAAGCTGAATGAGGCTTTTGAGACACTAAAGTTTACTAAGTGCGTAAAGGAACCTTCGCTGTATCATAAGAAAACTAAAGAAGATCTCCTCCTAGTAGCAGTATATGTCGACGACATACTTATAGCCGGATCAAGCAAGGTCATGATCAGTGAGTTCAAGAAGGAGATGTCCACGATCTTTGAGATGAGTGACCTAGGTCTACTAACATATTACCTTGGAATCGAGGTCTTGCAAAGTGAAGATGGGATCACTTTAAGCCAAGGAAGATATGCAGAAAAGATACTTCAAGAGATGGGCATGGATGATTGTAATGCAGTTCATATACCGATGGATGCCGGTTTAGTTTTGTCGAAAGCACCAGAAGAACAGAAAGTCGATGGGAAGGAGTTTAGGAGGAATATATGATGCTTGCGATATCTTCAGCATACATGTCCAGACCTTGCGTTTATTGTTGGTTTATTAAGTCGATACATGCACGAACCGAGGGCATCTCATGCAGCTGCGTTGAAACAGATCCTTCGGTACTTAAAGGGTTATGTATCTTATATCCTTACATACATGCCAGCAAACAAGATGGAGCTAATAGGAATCAGTGATAGTAGCCATAATATAGATAAAGACGATGGAAGAAGCACCACGGGACATGTTTTCTACTTGAATCAATGTCCTATCACTTGGTGCAGTCAAAAAACAAGAAACAGTAGCTTTATCGTCTTGTGAACCTGAATTCATGGCTGCCACTGAATCTGTAAAACAAGCAGTATAGCTTCAAGAACTCTTGGACGAGATCACTGAACAGGCATTCAAGAAAGTGATTATTTGTATTGATAACAAGTCAGCAATATCTCTAACAAAGAATCCGGTGTTTCATAAACGAAGCAAGCACATCCACAAGCGATATCACTTCATCAGGGAATGCATGGAGAATGATCAAGTAGAGGTTCAGCATGTGCCAGGCATGGAGCAACGAGCCGACTTCATGTGAGTTAATTGGTGTGCCCAGACTCTTTCACTACAAGAAAACAACGGTATTCTGACGGACATTCCGACGTAAAATGAAATCCTCGGAATATTCCGAGGAATTTCCGAGGATATTCCGAGGAATTTCCGAGGATATTCCGAGGAAACACAAAATTTGGTTTCCTCGGAATTTCCTCGGAATATACCGACGGAATTCCGAGGAAATATTAATCCGTCGGAATATTCTTATGGAATACCGACGAAAAATGTATTCCTCGGAAAAAATCGATGAATTCCAAGGATATATTATAGCCGTTAGAGAGCCGTTGGGGGATTTTAAAAATTCTGAGGAAATTCCGACGAACTAGCCGAGGAAATTCCGAGAAAGTATGGTTTTTAAACCGAAAACAACGTTTTGCGGTTTGAATAACACTTATATAACCCTTATTAAGTGTCTTAGACTGATTATGAAGTCAAAAATTTGATCCTTACCCGATAATAAACACTTTTCCGATTGTATGAACGAAATCCCCACAACATAAGAGAAACACTTATACACTTTAATGAATGGTAAAGGGAATACTTACAATTCGTTTTGAAATTTGGTTATTTCATGGTTTATGATCATCTATACAAAGAATCCTCAATGATATGCATTACAATTGTATAAGAAATGAAATACGGCAAAAAAATCGATGTTTTGAAACCCCAAACACTAGTTCCTCGGTATTTCCTCGGAATATTCCGACGGAATTCTGAGGAAGATAAGGGTTTCCTCGGAATTCCCTCGGAAAATTCCGAGGAAATTCTGAGGAAGTAGGGTTTTTAAACCGAAAACAACGTTTTGCGGTTTGAATAACACTTATATAACCCTTATTAAGTGTCTTAGACTGATTATGAAGTCAAAAATTTGTTCCTTACCCTATAATAAACACTTTTCTGATTGTATGAACGAAATCTCCACAACATAAGAGAAACACTTATACACTTTAATGAACGGTAAAGAGAATACTTACAATTCATTTTGAAATTTGGTTATTTCATGGTTTATGATCATCTATACAAAGAATCCTCAATGGTATGCATTACAATTGTATAAGAATTGAAATACGGCAAAAAAATCGATGTTTTGAAACCCCAAACACTAGTTCCTCGGTATTTCCTCGGAATATTCCGACGGAATTCCGAGGAAGATAAGTGTTTCCTCGGAATTCCCTCGGAAAATTCCGAGGAAATTCTGAGGAAGTAGGCTTTTTAAACCGAAAACAACGTTTTGCGGTTTGAATAACACTTATATAACCCTTATTAAGTGTCTTAGACTGATTATGAAGTCAAAAATTTGTTCCTTACCCTATAATAAACACTTTCCCGATTGTATGAACGAAATCCCCACAACATAAGAGAAACACTTATACACTTTAATGAACGGTAAAGGGAATACTTACAATTCGTTTTGAAATTTGGTTATTTCATGGTTTATGATCATCTATACAAAGAATCCTCAATGGTATGCATTACAATTGTATAAGAAATGAACTACGGCAAAAAAAATCGATGTTTTGAAACCCCAAACACTAGTTCCTCGGTATTTCCTCGGAATATTCCGACGGAATTCCGAGGAAGATAAGGGTTTCCTCGGAATTCCCTCGGAAAATTCCGAGGAAATTCTGAGGAAGTAGAGTTTTTAAACCGAAAACAACGTTTTGCGGTTTGAATAACACTTATATAACCCTTATTAAGTGTCTTAGACTGATTATGAAGTCAAAAATTTGTTCCTTACCCTATAATAAACACTTTTCCGATTGTATGAACGAAATCCCCACAACATAAGAGAAACACTTATACACTTTAATGAACGGTAAAGGGAATACTTACAATTCGTTTTGAAATTTGGTTATTTCATGGTTTATGATCATCTATACAAAGAATCCTCAATGATATGCATTACAATTGTATAAGAAATGAAATACGGCAAAAAAAATTGATGTTTTGAAACCCCAAACACTAGTTCCTCGGTATTTCCTCGGAATATTCCGACAGAATTCCGAGGAAGATAAGGGTTTCCTCGGAATTCCCTCGGAAAATTCCGAGGAAATTCTGAGGAAGTAGAGTTTTTAAACCGAAAACAACGTTTTGCGGTTTGAATAACACTTATATAACCCTTATTAAGTGTCTTAGACTGATTATGAAGTCAAAAATTTGTTCCTTACCCTATAATAAACACTTTTCCGATTGTATGAACGAAATCCCCACAACATAAGAGAAACACTTATACACTTTAATGAACGGTAAAGGGAATACTTACAATTCGTTTTGAAATTTGGTTATTTCATGGTTTATGATCATCTATACAAAGAATCCTCAATGGTATGCATTACAATTGTATAAGAAATGAAATACGGGAAAAAAAATCGATGTTTTGAAACCCCAAACACTAGTTCCTCGGTATTTCCTCGGAATATTCCGACGGAATTCCGAGGAAGATAAGGGTTTCCTCGGAATTCCCTCGGAAAATTCCGAGGAAATTCTGAGAAAGTAGGGTTTTTAAACCGAAAGCAACGTTTTGCGGTTTGAATAACACTTATATAACCCTTATTAAGTGTCTTAAACTGATTATGAAGTCAAAAATTTGTTCCTTACCCTATAATAAACACTTTTCCGATTGTATGAACGAAATCCCCACAACATAAGAGAAACACTTATACACTTTAATGAACGGTAAAGGGAATACTTACAATTCGTTTTGAAATTAGGTTATTTCATGGTTTATGATCATCTATACAAAGAATCCTAAATGGTATGCATTACAATTTTATAAAAAATGAAATACGACTAAAAAAATCGATGTTTTGAAACCCCAAACACTAGTTCCTCGGTATTTCCTCGGAATGATAAGGGTTTCCTCGGAATTCCCTCGGAAAATTCCGAGGAAATTTTGAGGAAGTAGGGTTTTTAAACCGAAAACAACGTTTTGCGGTTTGAATAACACTTATATAACCCTTATTAAGTGTCTTAGACTGATTATGAAGTCAGAAATTTGTTCCTTACCCTATAATAAACACTTTTCCGATTGTATGAACGAAATCCCCACAACATAAGAGAAACACTTATACACTTTAATGAACGGTAAAGGGAATACTTACAATTTGTTTTGAAATTTGGTTATTTCATGGTTTATGATCATCTATACAAAGAATCCTCAATGGTATGCATTACAATTGTATAAGATATGAAATACGGCAAAAAAAATCGATGTTTTGAAACCCCAAACACTAGTTCCTCGGTATTTCCTCGGAATATTCCGACGGAATTCCGAGGAAGGTAAGGGTTTCCTCGGAATTCCCTCAGAAAATTCCGAGGAAATTCTGAGGAAGTAGGGTTTTTAAAGCGAAAACAACGTTTTGCGGTTTGAATAACACTTATATAACCCTTATTAAGTGTCTTAGACTGATTATGAAGTCAAAAATTTGTTCCTTACCCTATAATAAACACTTTTCCGATTGTATGAACGAAATCCCCGCAAGATAAGAGAAACACTTATACACTTTAATGAACGGTAAAGGGAATACTTACAATTCGTTTTGAAATTTGGTTATTTCAGGGTTTATGATCATCTATACAAAGAATCCTCAATGGTATGCATTACAATTGAATAAGAAATGAAATACGGCAAAAAAAATCGATGTTTTGAAACCCCAAACACTAGTTCCTCGGTATTTCCTCGGAATATTCCGACGGAATTCCGAGGAAGGTAAGGGTTTCCTCGGAATTCCCTCGGAAAATTCCGAGGAAATTCCGAGGAAGTAGGGTTTTTAAACCGAAAAAAACGTTTTGCGGTTTGAATAACACTTATATAACCCTTATTAAGTGTCTTAGACTGATTATGAAGTAAAAAATTTGTTCTTTACCCTACACTTTTCCGATTGTATGAACGAAATACCCACAACATAAGAGAAACACTTATACACTTTAATGAACGGTAAAGGGAATACTTACAATTCGTTTTGAAATTTTGTTATTTCATGGTTTATGATCATCTATACAAAGAATCCTAAATGGTATGCATTACAATTGTATAAGAAATGAAATACGGCAAAAAAAATCGATGTTTTGAAACCCCAAACAATAGTTCCTCAGTATTTCCTCGGAATATTCCGACGGAATTCCGACGAATATTTAAGTATCCGTCGGAATTTCCTCGGAAAATTTTCATTTAACCGGGCAAATATTTCGTGAAAATTGAAATTGGAATTCCGAGGAAATTCCGACGGAAACTATCCGTCAGACCCTAGGTTTTATAACCACGAGCCGCTTCTTCTTCCCCATTTCTCTCTTCTTCCTCTGCGGCTCCTCTCCCTCCTCTCCGGCGATCTCCCCCTTCTCTCCGATGATATCTTCGACGAATCCTCTTTAAACCTACACAAATCATGTAAGGACCCTATCCCACTCTCTTAGGTTCTATTTGTTAGGTTTTTGTGTAGATTTGATAGATTTTTGCTAGGGTGATTGGTTAGGATTGTGATTTGGTTGTATAATAGGTTTAGAATTGTGATTTGGTTGAATAATTTGTTTTGTTGAATTGATTTAGAATTTTTTTATAAATTTTTTATTTTTTCTGTATTTATAAAATCGATTTTTGTATATAAATTCGATTTTTGTGTATAAATTCGATTTTTGTATTTTACAAAACGATTTTTGTATATAAATTCGATTTTTTAGATTTTACAAAACGTTTTTTGTATATAAATTCGATTTTTTGGATTTTACAAAACATTTTTAATATCTACAAAACTTTTTTGTGATTAAAAACTATTATTTGGGATTTTAAAAAAAAATAAATATATATATATATATATATAATATAAATTTCTATATTTATTAAACATTTTTAATATTATTAAAACTATTTTTCGTAATTATTAAACTATTTTTTATTTATTAAAACTATTTTTTGTTTATTAGAACTATTTTTATATATTTATTAAACATTTTTAATATCTATAAAACTTTTTTTGTGATTAAAAACTATTATTTGGGATTTAAAAAAAATAAAAAAAAATAATATATATATATATATATTTATATTATATAAATTTCTATATTTATTAAACATTTTTAATATTATTAAAACTATTTTTTGTAATTATTAAACTATTTTTTATTTATTAAAACTATTTTTTGTTTATTACAACTATCTTTATATATTTGTTAAACATTTTTAATATCTATAAAACTATTTTTGTGATTAAAAACTATTATTTGGGATATTTTTTTTTAAAAAAAAATTTAATTAATATATTTCTATATTTATTAAATATATGTTTTTTATTTACTTATATTTTTAAGTTCAATTCATTTATTTCTTGATTTAAATTTGGCTATTTTCTATTTCAGTCGTTTCCAAAGAAGAAGGGACGTTTGGTCGGTTTGGGTCGTCGCACCCGGTCGGTTCCTCCTTCTTCTGCACCACCGCCCTTTGTTGATCCAGAAGTACTTACGGCTTAGTTGAAGGACAAGGATGATCGCATATCTTTGTTGGAGACCCAGATGGCGGCTCAACAGGCGGGCAATGAGGCACAGAGGAGGCTGAACCAGCAAATGATGGAGATGATGTAGAGGATGTACCCGAACGAGGTGTTCCCGCACGTGCCAGACCCGTAATTTTTTTTTTTTTTTCAAAAACTCGGAATATTTTATTTTTATTTGTACAACTTTGAATATTATCTAATATGTTTTCAATTTTAATTTTAATTTTATATTTTCGAATTTAAATTTCAAAAATTTTATTTTTGTAAAAAAAAATTAATTTTTTTTTAAATTCCGAGGAAATGAACTCTCAGAATATACCGAGGAACATGTTCCTCGGAATATACCGAGGGACTCATTCCTCGGAATATTCCGAGGGACTTGTTTCTCGGAATTTTCCGAGGGCTCCGTTCCTCAGAATTTTCCGAGGGCTCCGTTCCTCGGAAATTTCCGAGGGCTCCGTTCCTCGGAAATTTCCGATGAAAATTCCGAGGAACATTTCGTCGGAACTTCCGAGGATTAGACCATCGGAAACTCCATCGAAATATCCCGAGGAAGTTCTCCCTCGGTATATTCCGAGGAGCTTTCCGACGAACTGGTGGTCCTCAGAAATTTGTTTCCTCGGAATTCCGTCGGAAATTTTCGAGGAAATTCCGAGGAAAAATAAATTTCCGAGGAGTTATTTCCGAGGACTTGTTTCGTCGGTATGTCGTCGGAATAACGTTATTCCGACGACATACCGATGATTTTTTCCCTCAGTATGTTGTTGTTTTCTTGTAGTGTTTCTCGCATATTAGGACCTAATCAGAGTTTGTAACATGATCATCTCAAGATAGTAATACTTTCTCATTTTTCATTAGTGCAAAATAGAACTTGAAACTGGGATTGAAAGATTTGTATGTATAAGCTTTTGTAATATTGAACATGTTATTGGGATCTTTTTTTCTTATAGATGCCATAAGAATTTTTCCTTTTTCATTAGTGTATTTGTGAATTTAAAATTGGGAGTGATCCGAGTTAATATATGTCAAAGCTTTGTGTTACTGAACATGTTCTTGAGAATTTTGTTCATATATATTCCATAAGACTTTGACCTTTTTCGTTAGTTTATTTGTATATATACACGTTCTAGGTATCGTTGTTCATGTTGAGATGATAAGACTTTGTCCTTGTTTGTTAGTATATTTTTTTTTTTTGACGGCCTTTGTTAGTATATTGAAGGAACCAATCATCTCTTATATATTAATTGAGAAACATTACGACATTTTTTTGTAGCCACGTGTCACTATGAGAACGAAATTCAGAATTCTTAGAAAAATTGGTTGGTTCATCTTAATTTATATTATACTTTTTATTAAACTAACTATTAAATTGATAAATAGTGTACAAAAGAATATTTTCGCACTTTTCTTAAATAAAAGGTACGGAATTGCCTAATATAATTAACGTATATATGACAATTAATGAATATGAATAATAAATATTTGATAATAATTTTGGTATCTTAGCTCTTTTTTGTTTAGTTTTATATTATTAAAAACAACCACATTAACCATATAATACAAAAATAACTTTTTTTCCTTATATGTTATATTTTGAATTTTTAAAACGACTATAAATTTTTAAAAACGTTAAATGTCTCACACTAAAATTTTGTGATCAATGGTTTAACTTTTTTTTGGTAATAACAAGATACAAATGATCATAAATCCTAAGAATATGAAGTTTCATTTATTAGACATTTACATTATATATTAATATAGTTTAAAATTAAACTATATAACATAGAAAAATACTTAAATATGATAATTTCTAAATTTGTATTGAAAAAGTATTGAAACCTTAATATTTTAATTTTGAAATTTACATTAAAAAATCGCACATTAGAAAATGTTTATCATATGATTATGAATTCTCAATAATAAATATTTATATTAAAATATACTATATATCTATGTTCATGTCACCGAAATTTAGTTATATACCATATGATGTCAAAAAAAAAGATGTCAAAAAAAAAAAAAATACCATATAAAATAAATAAATAAAATAATTGTTTTGACAAAGAGAAGTAAAAAGAAAAAGAAAAGGAGAAGTACCAGAGTTAAAAGACTGTAATACAAAGAGCAAACCCGTTCATGGTGTGCTTTCAACGGAATCAACACCTCAAAAAATAAAACAAATATGAAGAATTTTAATAATTATAATTTTTTAACAATTTTATACAAGAGTGGAGAAAAAGAGATGAATAATTAAGTAATTAAGTATTAAATATTTTAGTGGACCCTCCCGCCCGCAGTTATCATTGTTTGTTACATTCTAGAATTATAGATATATCGTCATTTCGTCGTCCTCAATCTCTATCTCATGGTCCTCGTCGCCTCTAACATCGTCATTTCGTCGAGATTCTCCGTCACCACCGCCCATGTTCTCAGCTCCACCTATCCCCCTCCGCTTCTAGCAGTGAAGAAAAGTTCCCCCCCTTCCACCCTTCCCGAGGCCATCTCCAACCGCTGGCGCTCTCCACTGCTGTCGCTCTCCAAGACCGCCATCTACCTCTTGCGTCAGATCTTCAACGCTGTCTCCCTGTGTCGTCGACCTGCTTACCATCGTGGTTCCATCCCATTTCGGGATAGTCAAGCCTCGAACCTACGGATCTATGTTCTCCATGACAAATCTTCAGTCATTTCCGTCGTATGCAGAGTCCCACAAGCCAGATCTACACATCAGCCTTGTATTGGGCTTGATATCGCCAGTTCAGAGGTGTGAACAGATGTTGTGTCAGAGCACTCATGTATCTCGTCTCTCCTCCTGGCCGGTTCGAGTCACCAACTCCAGCCATCGCCCCTTCCCAACCCTCTCTAGCTTCCTCGCAGGTCTTCATGCCACCGGCTATACACCTGACATCGAGGCAGCTCCAGCCCACCAAGGTTTCTATGGAGCTAAGCTACATCGTTCAAATCGCTGTCTCCTAGTGACCGCCGGACCTATTGTGCAAGAGTGTTGTTTCGTCAGAGTTGCTCACGACTATGTCACCGCTGCGTCTCTTTCACACTACGCCATCTTAAGCATCGACGGTTCTTCACAAAGCCGGATTGGTGGCCTACCCGATCTCCTAGTCGCTGGAACTATTGTGCAAGAGTTTTGACTCGCCAAATTTTATAACTCCATCACCGTTGCGTCTCCATCACATTACGCCGTCCCAAGCATCGACGGTTCTTCACAAAGTCAACTATGCGACCTTCATACCGGATTTGTTACAAGGAGATCCAACCATCCCGAAGCTTTTTACCTCTTATCCGATGTTTGCTCACACATGTGCTGGTTGAATGAGTGTGATGACTGTACGCTTAGGTCTCCTTCGGTTACAAATTGTTGGGCTCAACACGGTAATGTTGAGTTCCGAGGTTTGGATCCAATTAAACCATCAGTGCTGTCATCAAACTTCATCCTAAGCGCCTCTTTGGAGGTGAAGTTAGAGCTTGAGATTCACCTAGTCTCTTCGGTAAGCCTTGTCGGGTTTAAAGCTGATTGTGCTTGTTTCAGCGCCAAATCAAGTCAGATAGGACTTCGTACTCTCAATGTTGTCTACGGTTCTGGAGCTTCTCACCTAAAGTTCTTACCAGTCAACATTCCGACCGCTTCTTATAGGTGTATCAACGTCGTTTTCGACTATCAATTATTCTTTCGAACAATGGCCATGGGATCAAAAATGGAGCTTCTCTTTGGGTTTCTTCATTTCGCTGAGCGTTACTCGCCCCTATAGGTTCTATCTCTAGTTGTTTTGTAAGGTTTTCTAGTTTCATTCTACCGTCGAGCTTGGCTCTGGGACTTTCTACTTCAGTTGTAAACGTTGCTCTTTGAGCCTTTTATAATATAAGTTTGTGCACAAAAAAAGAATTATAGATATATCCAATAGTGAAGGCCTTCCGAGATTTGATTTTTTGGTTAAGATTTAATGGCACAAATTAGGCTGGTTTTAGCAATGTATAAAACGACGATTAAGAACAGTGTAGATGGTAAATATTAAGAAAAATCAGGATTATTTCCTATTTATACTTCACTTTTAATATTTTAGATGGCAGCAAATCAATTTATCTTATGTGGTTTACCATAAAAAGTGACAACATTAGAAGAAAGAAAATTATGTTATGGTGTTAAATCTTAATGTTTTATTAATTTTATTTTGTCAGAGTTGGCATCTTTAATTTTTTATTCACATAAATTTTTGTGTTACTTAGAATATTTAACTAGTAGGAAAATCGTTTTTGTATTTTTTATCACAATGACAACTAGTAGTAGTATAATATTGGAAAACCTGGATAATGAAATAGCAAATCAAAAATCAAAAATGAATAAATTAAAAATGCTAAAAACTACGGGCTTGGTATATTAGTTGAATATCAAAATAGCAGAACAGTCATGAAATAGCAATCACTGGAACAAAAAAACGTTAGCTGCATAAGCTTAAAATGTGCATTTAATAGATGAATCATATTTTGTTTAAACTAATTCCAAATTAGAAACATACATGACACACCGAAGAGCGTTAATTAACTTTCATGTTTTATCATTTTGTGTCGATTCTTGTGAATGCTATTGCATCACACAGAATCACATTTTAAAAAGTGAAAACATAAAAGGTATCAGTACTATTAAAACAGAAGGTCTTTTTTCAAGGTGCCTATCTGTTTTAACAATATTTACAGAGATGTGCCACTGATTTTATTTTAAACCAATGTTTTATTTATTTTATATTCAACGTTTTTCTTTTTAATGTAACACATATTTCTTTTTTTTTTAAATGTCTTTCCCTTTTTGCTGTAACTAAACGTGCGTATGCAATCTAGCACACTGATGGGACATTGTGTATGCAATCTTAAACCATCGGGACAATTTCTTGAATGTACCATTTTTTTATGAAACTTATATCACCATGTTCCATCAACACTCATGTTTCAACATTTAAGTTTTTTAGTTACAATCGATATTGCGTTTTTCATTCATCAAGCTTCGACATTTGAAGTATACATTCTTAACTGTGAAACTATACATTCAGTTCATTTTTATTAAAGTATCATTTAGTTAAAATCGATTGCAAGCTTATCAACACACATGCTGCTCTATTCAAAATTATACATAATGTGATCACAAAAAATTTTTCAGTCATTTTATATATACCGAAGCTATTAAGTTTAAGATGTGTGGAGACGAACCCAAAATACAAATATGTTTAGTTTATTCATTAATTTTTTAAAATTAACACAGCAGCCAAATTATATGGATAATCACTAAACAAAAAATATAGGCCAACTGTGCAATATACTCGGCCAACGTATTCAATTTGCAGATCTTTTGCAAATCACAAACCAAAAAAAAAAATTACTATAAAATAAAAGGCTAATATTTAGGAAACTATTCTATATTTTCTAAAGTCGCGTAAATTTAGTATAAGAAACGAAAATTTTGCAATTTTTATACTTAACAACTAACTAGGTGGTTGCCCGCAAATTCGCGAGTATAAGTATTGTATAAAATAAATATTGTACATATAATTCAATAAATTTTGAATAATAATTACAAATATAAGAAAATTTTAAAGTCAAAATATTTTGAAATCTAAATTTTAATGTTATATTTTTAGAATCGTGAGATATAGTGATAATTCAATAATATTAATTTAAGTAGCTGAAATATTTATTTTAAATGATTTTGATCAAATGATTAACAAATTCATGATCAAAGAAAATAATATCTATTTTTAAACATTGTATAATCATAGCAGTATCTTATCTATCACCTCATTAAACTTTAATATTTATAAACTATACAACTTTAAAACATTATATAATCATAGCATTATCTTAGCGATTTCAAAATAATCATAGAATTATTTTATCTATCACTTCATTATTATTATAATGTTCGATCAATCAAACTATCAAATTAAAAAAAAAAATCTTAAAACTTATGTGTGATATAAATGTAAGTAAAAATCATTTAAGTGACTTCTCGTTTAACATATAATTTTTATTTTTATAAATTATATATATGCTTTCATAAAAAATTTTAAACTTCTGATAATTTGATTTCAAAAAATATGATAAATATTTTTGAGTTTTTCAAAAAACATTATTAATAATCTATAAAGAATATTATAAAATTATGTACGAATATAATTCATTATGTAAAATATAAAACTGATGACAAAAATAATTATTTTAGTTATTTTATATAAAATATTTGGTCATTATATTATATAGTTTATAAATAATAAAAAATAATTGATCAAACATTACTGATCTTTCCATAATTTCAACATTTAGTTACTATAAGTTATTATCTGCAATATTCTATAGATTATTTGGTAAGTGATATTAATTGATTATAAACTTACCATTAATTTTAGATCTAATTAAAATAAATAAAAATTAAAAATCATCGACCAATTAAATTATAATAATTTTTTGAAACTTCACCAAGGATCGACACATAAGCGAAAGTCACTTAAGTGACTTCTCATTTAATATATAGGAGGATAACAAATAATCTAAATCATAAATACGCCAATCATATATTCCCATATTTTCAACGTAATAATAACATAAAATCAAAAAAAGAAAGCGTGAATTTGGTAACTGAAATATCGATAATAATATACCAGAAAATCTAATATTACATAACTTGAATAAACTTTATTGTCAAGATAATAGTTTTTCCTAAACTCACGGCCTCTATTTTATAAATAAACTGAATGAGAATATTCTAAACTTGATGCTTTTACTTTTCTTATATGTATTGACGATCTACACTCAAACCAGACACGCCATCTAGACACAAAGCTTCTTTTCTAATATAATGTCTTCTAAAACAACTTGGTTTATTGAAGCCAAAATCATACACACCTGGAAACCACCAAATGTCGGTTTTGGTGAGGCTTTAGAGATCATATTTGCAGACAAAAAGGTAAATAAGTACTGCGACATTATTAAGTTTTCGGTTTAACCTTTTTTTTACTGAGATCATGATTTATGTGTTATTTTAATGTAATTTGTTCCAGGGGATAAAAATTCATACTACTTGTAGGAAGAACTATTTGAAATCTTTGGGGGATCAATGTATTGTTGGCGAATGGAAAGACTATTGAAAACTTCTAAGTTAGTGAACCTGGAAAACATTTTAGACCAACAAAACTCATGTACATGATAATTTTTGGTTTTATATGCAGGGGTTTGAATATATTCCAACTGACACAATTTGGTTACCGGAAGTGGCTGGTGATTTGGAAAAGAGTGATGGAAGGACTAAGATTCGGGACACAAGACGACATAAAAAAATAAAAATAGGTCCCATGAGGGATTGTTTGTGATTTTTGTTGGATTTAAAAATACATCATTGGCTTTTAAATACGGGACCCACACTAGTGTAGTCTGGTATATATCCTTCGAGTGTTTCTGGGATATCTGGAAAAATATGCATAATGCAGGTTCCTAAGGGATCAGAAGACTATTGGAGGACACAAGCATCAAGATGCTTTAGCTGGACTACTGGTTTTCATATCTTTAGGGAATTGTGAGGTTTAGACACTGATAAAACTTATATCTCACATGATTGGATAGAGAAAGTATGTATCTATAAGGGTATCTCCTATTTAGCTCAGACGATGTTCAATAGCGTCCGTTATTTTGTATGCAGTTTCCATTATGTGAAGGACAAGATGTATGGTATTTTGAATATAATTTATATTCTTAAAAATAGCAAGGATATCAACAACCTTTGAGAGAATATTCTTAAATTTAGTTTACAAAAAAATATTCTTAAATTCAAAAAAAAAGAAAGAAAAACTCAAACAAGCTTACCTACATGTAATCCTTCTATCATTATAATCTTATTTTGTCATCGTATCATTTGAGTATTAACTACATGTAATCCTGCTGTCATTATTTTCACACTCCAACCTGAAAATCCTTTCTATACTAAATCACAAGTCACATGATCAATAAAGTTGTGACACATGGCTTGTGCTTCAATATAATTTTAAAATCAAAATAAAATACATTATTAATATAGTTAAGATTTCCATCCGAAACAAATAAAGATGCATAGGTTTGTAAACTGTTCCACTATCAAAGCCACGATCCCCAACATTTTGCACGTAAATCATCTCCTTTTGTGCACTGAATTTTTTAATCATTTCAACAAATAATATTTTTTTAAAAACAGTCATCGTCCTGACAGTTTCTTCATATCTTCTTTCTTTTTCTCTATGAAACTTTATCATTCATTGCATAGATTACTTTGTGCGACGGGAGTTTCACTAGATTTCATAACGAGTTTGCAAAATCTGAGTAAACAAAAACATAAGACATCTTTTACCAAAAAAATATAAGATATCAATCTTTGTATTATTCAGTTGTTGAAACTAATTTAGTTTGCTGCAGACATGTATGAGCAATCAAAGGTACAACTGTACAAGAAGAAGATGAGCAATCAAAGAAAAGGTTGGATGAGATATCTTCTGAGTAAAGTTGGCAAAGGTTGAAGAGGAATGGAGTAGAGAGAGTTGCAGAATGTTTGACCATTCATATTTCAGGTAAACAATAATTTTGTTTACTAAAGTCTTTACAATTTTTTTTAACAAATGTCTAATCGTTTTCTGTAACTAATTTTAAAATTTCTCAAAGATTTGTTTTATAAATTTACAAGGTTTTTTAATAACTATCTGAAAACAAAAAAAAAAAGTTAATATGTTTAGATAACACACTTTTCCCGTGAAATTTTAACTAATAATTCAAAGAATGTTTTTTTCTAAGAAAATAATTCAAAGATTTTTTTTTCAAAAAAAAATGATTCAAAGATTTATTTTCAAAAAACAATAATTCAAAGATTTTTTTTCAAAAAAAAAATTCAAAGAAACTTTTTTTGATAAAACAAGCTCAAAAACTAAGTTCACGACATCTCCAAAAATTAGAAAAGAATTATGAAATGACATTTTGGGATGTTAATCACATTTCCAAATTAATCATGTACAATTTTATATGTTTGTGGTTAATGA
Organism: Brassica napus; assembly: GCF_020379485.1. Taxonomy (NCBI): domain Eukaryota; kingdom Viridiplantae; phylum Streptophyta; class Magnoliopsida; order Brassicales; family Brassicaceae; genus Brassica; species Brassica napus. Next base: position 17,060,281 of record NC_063451.1, read on the forward strand.
ATCATAAATGTGTGTGTGATATTTTTTTTGAACACTGATAAACATGTGTTAATCCATTGTTTATGTATATTCATCTTTCTGTCTGATAAATCACTGTAATGTTATAAAGGTAATTTTAGTTATATGCAATGTTATTTAAAAAAAAAAAAGAAAATTCTCACGCATAGCATGGGGTCAATACTAGTATACTATATAGTGGTACGAATTATAGTAAAAAGTCAAATAAACCAAAATATAATCTGATTTTATATTATGCTATTATATATACCGAAATATATTATATCATAGTAAGAAATATAATATGTTTTATACAAAAATACACATTTTTTATTATTTGATAAATATACACTTTATGAAATATTATATGTTCGGACATTAAAATATGTTGTATATCATCTGAAAATACATTTTCTATAATACTTTAAAATATATTTTATATCATGACACATTTCAAACGATAATCAAACATCATATATCTTTTGACAATGTTTAACATTTTGTATATTAATATAAGATAAAGTACAACTCAAATATGTTCAATTAAACCAACATTTTATTATATGAAAGAAATGAATATGATAATAACAAACATAAGCACCGCGGGACCAGAGAGTTATATGAACTAAAATAATTATTTTTTTAAGATATATTAATTTTATTATGTCTTCCTATCAAATATTAAAGAAACACGATAATAACCAAATTTTAGACAACCTCTTCCTACATAAATATGCACAAATATAATTTCTGGATATTCTCATATTATAAATTATTTATCTACTATAATGATAAATATTGTAATATTCGTAAAAAAAATTATTAATTCATTAATCTTCAAACAATATTCATATGAAATTAATTAAAATCACCACCATAATTAATATAGAACAAAAGGGAAGAGGTTGTTTAATATACTGAAGGGCCATATTTTTCAATTAAGTAACGAAAATATAATAACTTGAACTCATAATATGTTATATTAAAAAATCAAAAGTAAATGTCTAAATAAATAAACAATACTCAAAATATTCAAAATACTTAAAATATCTATTGATTCTCTATCCAAATATTCTATCCAAACAAATTTATATGTTAAGTTTAGATATTTTGACATATATTATTTAAATTTATATGTAATATATTATTTTCTTTTCAGATTTTGAAAAAAAATTAAAGTATATATGAATTTTATGTTTAAAAAAAATTGGATGTGTTTTCTGAACTCAAACCGAACCATCAAAGATCCGAAGTGAATCAACCCAAAATTTATAAATTCCCAAACGGGGCTGACATTTTTAACCCGAAAATCAAAACCGGATAAATTTAAATCAAACCCGAATACCCATTCTTTGCTTTTAAATTGAAATAATTGAATCAGAAATTATCCTGCGCTTTTAAAGCGCGGATCAAAATCTAGTATGCCAATTAATCCTTTTATCTCTTACTTGAATCACATTTTGCTTAAACTAATCATAAATTTAAAATGTGGGAAATTGATTGAAAAGTAAATAACTAAATTTTTAATTTTTATAATATCATTGTTAGTAAAATATATAGTATATTATGTGCTTAACATACACACGTTTAAAAAAAATGTGAGAAGTTACAAAACATTCAAGTCCAGTATTTTTTTTTTCTGTGTTTCTGTCTCGCATTTACATTTGCAATTTTAGGCTGATGTTTTTGATAGATACATGAATATATACAGTGTTTTTAGAATGTAAACAAACAAACTATTTTAATGTACCAATGGGGTTGTAACCGAAAAGGAAAATGAGAAACAATGAAGTTTTTAAATCAATAAATTAAGGGAAAATTACCAAAACGGAACAAAAATTCAGCATAGTTGTCTCTTTAGCATAAAATAATTTTTGTCCATTTTGTCTTTTTTTTACCCTTTCCATTTCTGAAATTTGATTAAATAAATAGTTTTATGAATCAAAAAATTATTAAAAATTTAAACAATTAATAAAACACTCATATACACAAAGTTGTATTTTTTTTTTTTGTTGAAAAACTTGGTTAATAAAACTTTTAAATTATGTTCTACTAAAGTAGATTTCGTTTTCTACAGAAAATGGATTGGTAGAAAACGAATTCTAAATTAAACAAGTTCATCTACTTTGAACGAACTATCTACTATTAATTAAAATTCTAAATATGTGAAATGTGAATTCTACTAATTATTAAGATAGCTACTTTCTTGTCGACTACAGTTTCTACTTTTATGAAGTATTCTAAAATTCCCAGAATACGAAATCTAGACACTGCTCGAACGTCTACATGAGGTAGAAATTGCATTCGAGATTTTTGTCATGGTTCTACACAGTGTAGAAAGTGCCTTCTACGGATAAAAATTCTGTTTTTGCCAAAATTAAGAAAGTTTCGGTTAAGAAAATATTCTAAAAATATTCTAACTTCCTTAAGATCAACATGAACAAACCCAGTTCATAAATCAACCACAAAAGTTGCGAAAAAACTGTGAAACATAACGTATACATGGCTTTTCTATAGAAACATTTCTACGTAGACAAAAATCGATTCCGCTTGATCGAACTCATTATTTATTAAATTTAAAAATTACAATTTTGAGACATTATTACCATTTTGAAAATAATTAGCCTAATGAGACATAAAGTATATGAGATTAGTCTAAAGAGACATAGTTATCATTTTTTTGCACTAAAAAAACAATTTTTCCAAAAAAAATTTGGTAAATGTGGTACCTAAACTATTCAACCATTAGCTTACAAAGAAAAAAAAAAACTATTCAACCCTTAAAAAGTTTTGTGAATTTTCATGTTTACTAATTTCTTAGTACTGTTATTCACGTTTACTACCGCTAAAGAAAAAATTTCAAAAATATTTTCTTCATTAAGTGGCAAAAAACATTTATACTTTGGTTCTTTATATACAGAGGAAATTTTATGTTTACCACTTTCATGCTACCGCTTTCATCTTTACCACCACTAAATGGACATTTTCAAAAATACATTCTTCGTTAAGTGGCAAAAGACTCATATGCCTTTGTTCATTATTTATATATAATAAATAAATATTTAACTAAATAAAAATCTAAGAAAATAAAAAATAATTATTTTAATTTTTTTCGAATAGTTTCAAACCCTAAACCCTAAAACTCAACTCTAAACCCTAAACCATCAATCCTAAACCCTATTTTATTTGAACTACGAACCCTAAACCCTTAAACATCAACACTAAACCCTAAACTCCAAAACATCAACTCTAAACCCTAAACCCTAAACCCTAAACCTTCAACATTAAACCCTAAAACATTAACTCTAAACCCTAAACCCTAAACTTCAACTCTAAACCCTAAACCATCAACACTAAACCCTGAACTATCAACACTAAACCCTAAACCCTAAGAAGTAAACTCTGAACCCTAAACCCTAAAAAATTAACCCTAAACCCTAAAACATCAACTCGAAAACCCTAAACCCTAAACCCTAAACCTTCAACTCTAAACCCTAAACTATAAACCCTAAACCTTAAAACCCTAAAACCCTAGAGTTGATGTTTTAGGGTTTAGATTTGAAGGTTTAGGGGTTTAGGGGTTTAGGGTTTACGTTTAGGGTTTATAGTTAATATTTTAGGGTTTAGATTTGATGGTTTAGGGTTTTAGGGTTTAGGGTTCGAATTTCAGAAAATATTGGGGTTAGGATTTACGTTTATGGTTTAGAGTTGACGTTTTAGGGTTTAGATCTGAAGGATTAGGGTTTAGAATTGATGTTTCTGGGTTTAGAGTTTAAAATTGATGTTTCATGGTTTAGGGTTTAGAGTTGATGATTTAGGGCTTAGAGTTGATGTTTTAAGTTTAGATTTAGGGTTTTAGGGTTTACGGTTAAAGTTTAGATTTGATGTTTTAGGGTTTAGATTTGAAGGTTTAGGGTTTAGAGTTTAGAGTTTAGAGTTGATGTTTCGGGGTTTAGAGTTTAGAGTTGATGTTTTAAGTTTAGATTAGTTAACTATATGTTTTTTTTTTTTGTTAAAGTTAATCAAAAGGTTATAAATATCTTTTACCCTTCGTTAAAGATGAGGGTAAAAGTGGTTACTGTAAACATGAAAAGTGGTACTTTGAAAATGATATTTTTGGCAATTTCTCCTATATATAAAATAAATAATAAAAAATAAAAAAAAAACTGTTGTCGAGTTATACTTTTTTGGAATTCGAACTTTTTTATAAAAAAGAAAAATTTATAATTTTTTCGATTTTTTTAAATTTATTTTTGATAATCGAAAATTATTTTTTTTTAAATATATTTATTTATAGGAAAATACTCTACGGATCAAAATGACCAAAATGTTTCATTAAAGATGTAAATATACAATTATACCCCTAGGGTTAACTAATCCAAACCTTAGGGTTTAGAGTTAAGAAGTGGAGATTTGAGATTGAGATTTAAAATTTTATAAAATAAAAAATAATATTAAAAATTTGAAAATAAATTTTTTAAAATAGTTTCAAAAAGTATTTTTGAATTACAAAAAGAAAATTTGAAAAAAAAATAAAAAAAATTTTGATTTTTTTTTAAATTGTTTTTATAAAATAGTTCTAATTTGAAAACATATAATCTATAACTATGAAAAAATATTATTTTTAATTATTTTTAATTATTTTTTATTTTTTATTTTTTTATATATCTAGGGTATTAAGGTCCTTTTACCTATTAAATAAAATATTTTGGTCATTTTCCTCCTTGTGGTCTATTTTTGTGATCGAAACTTGAAAATGGTTTATTTAGGAGAATTTTTCCTTATTTATATATTTATTAGAATCCTAAATTTCACATTACAAAACTCCTACTTAACTCTAAACCCTAAGTCTAGATTAGTTACTCCTAAGGTTATAAATGTATTTACCCTTCATTAAAATGAGGGTAAAAGTGGTTAGTTTAAACATGAAAACTATTACTATAAATGTGGTATTTTTAACAATTTCCCTAAAAAGTTTAACCAAATATATAATTTAGGATTTATAGTTGAGGGGTGGAGTAGAGTTTTTGGAATGTGAAATTTAGGATTCTAATAAATATATAAATAAATACTTTAAAAACATAATTTTTTTTTTTTAAATAGTTTCAAAAATAATTTTCAATTTTCAATTTTTTTTTTGAAAAACCAAAATCGAAAACAAAAAAAATTATAAAAAAGTTTGAATATGAAAAGTATAATTCGAAAACATATTAAAAATAATTTTTATATATTTTCTTTAATTTTTAATTTTTAATTTAATTTTATTATTTAAATAATTATTTATTAAATATATATAGAGAACAAGTGTATAAGAGTCTTTTACCACTTAATGAAGAATATACTTTTGAAAATGTCTTTTTAGTGGTGGTAAACATGAATAATGGTACCAAAAAAATGGTAAAGACGAAAATTCCTTCAAAATATTCAACCATTTAAGATCGTTTGCTTTTAAGTTAAAGCAACATTGATGTTTATGTTGGTAGTATAAAAATATATTAAATATAATGCCTATTGTAAATGAATTTAGAGAAATTAATAGAAATACCATAAATAAAAGGAAATTGTCAAAAATATCACATTCACAGTATCACTTTTCATGTTTACACCAACCATTTTTACCCTCAATTTTAATGAAAAGTAAAAGACATTTATAATCCTAGGGTTAACTAATCTAGACTTAGAGTTTAGAGTTGAGGGGTGGGATAAGTTTTTTGGAATGTGAAATTTAGGATTTTAATAAATATATAAAAAAATATTTAAAAATATAAAAAAATATAAAAAATAGTTTCAAACAGAATTTTTGAATTTCAAAAAGAAATTCTGAAAAAAAAAATTTCGAAAAAAAATCATAAATTTTTTTTTATAAAAAGTTCGAATTCGAAAAATTATAATTCGAAAACATGAAAAACCATTATTTTTTATTATTTATTTAAATAATTATTTATTATATATGCATAGAACAAAGATATAAGAGTCTTTTGCCACTTAGTGAAGAATTTATTTTTGAAAATATCCCTTTAGTAATTGTAAAGATGAATAATGGTACCATGAAAGTGGTAAACATGAAATTCTCCCAAAAATAAAATAGCCTGATTTAACATTAAAAATGTGTCGTCAAATATGTTAGTATACTTTTGGTGGAAATTTCATGTTTACCACTTTTATGATACTATTATTCACTACTAAAAGGACATTTCCAAAAATACATTCTTCAATAAGTTGCAAAAGATTTTTATACCATTTTTCTATATATATATATATATAAAATAAATAATTATTTAAATAAATAAATAAAAATTATGTTTTCAAACTATACTTTTTCAAATTCAAACTTTCTTATAAATTTTTTCAAATTCAAACTTTCTTATAAATTTTTTCTAAACCCTAAATCTAAATTAGTTAATCCTACAAGTATAAATGTCTTTTAACCTTCATTAAAAAGTGAGGCTAAAAATAATTAGTGTAAACATGAAAATTAGTACTATAAATGTGGTGTTTGTGACAATTTCTCGTCTTTTTTTAAAGACACGAAAATCGTTCACCATTTCATTCGATGGTAGAACTGTGTTACTTTGTAAATCGAAATGAATATTAACAATTTATTTAAGCATATATTGTTAATTATTAAACGATGCATGATTTCGCATTTGTATAATCCAATTTATAGTACTTCATCGACAAAATAAAAAAAATCTCATGACCTAGCTAGTGACACATTTAACCCTAATAAAAAGATAGTGGAGTCGAACCTTCATGAAAAACTCCAGCATAGGTGAACTTAATTAGTTTCTTGTCAAAGTCATAGGTGGTACAAGAAGGCCTTCATGAGGAGCCCCAAGTCATAAGCTTGGGTAATATTTGCTTGATAGATGGATCTTGGACAGCTTCTGCTCAGTATAGTGGATGTGGATGAGTCTGGTTGGACAGTGGAGGAAACACTCAATTGTTGGGGACAAGAAATTTCGATCGACGGGAATCAGCTCTGCATTCGGAAGTCGAAGCACTGCGGTGGGCAATGGAGAACATGCTTCAACACTCAACTTGCCAGAATTTTGGGACAGATTGTAAAGAGCTGATAGCAATGATAAAGGATCCTCATGTCTGGCCTAGCTTTGCGACAGAGTTGGAAAGGATAGAGACGCTGCTGATTTGCTTTCCGGACTTCGACATCATTTATGTTCCACGAGTGTGCAATCAGTTTTCAGATTTTTTAGCTAAGACTGCTAGATCCTTCCATAGGAAGTTATATTTTATTGGTTTTTCTGTTCCGGTCTGGTTACCCAGTCCACCTCAAGTTTGAGTAATAGAATGGCCGTTTGACGTCAAAAAAAAAAAAAAAAAAAAAATTAGTTTCTTGTCAAAGGACAAATTTTATGGTTTCAAAACCTAAACTGTCAACCTTACTATTCCATATCATATAGTAACTCGTAATAGTTAATATTATAATGTTCATATTATACGTTTGGAGAACTAGAGTTAAGTGATACGATCCGAGAAAGAAAATGTAAATCTAGACAAATAATCGAATAAAAAAATATGAGAGCATCATCAACACTGAGAAACTATATGAACTTCTCAATAAAAGATATATTATTTTATATTTTAGTTATTTTCAACTATTAACTGAATGATGTGGGACTTGAGATTCAACAGGTATATGAGAAACGAACCTCTATTTAGAGTATTTTAAATTTTTATTTATTATGAGATAATTAGTGAAAATATACAGATAAAGATGCTTTTAAGCATCTCAAACAGAACAAAACCCATCATTTTTTGATCGGTTTAAGTTCATAGCCACTCCAAAGAAAGACAAAGTTTTTGCTTAAAGAGAAAAACGAAAGAAAGATCAGCATCAAGCACAACGGTTACTTTGGCACAAAGCTGGACACGTTTGCTTTCATGGTACACCTGGTGGATCTTTGTGTCCGATGCCTTGGCTAGGACCTGGACCCGTGGGTCTGAACGCAGTTTGTTCTATATTCTTGTATATGTTAATCTTGAACCATGCAAAGTCTTCTTTTGGGGGTGACGGTGGTGACCACTCGAGAGGAATAGGCTGACTGAACACTTTAACTGATTTTCGTGCAGCCGCTATAGTTCTAAAATGCAAATGTAACACAAGAGAAAAAAACATAAACAAAGTTAAAGACGCAATAGAACTACGACGGTTCACCATAGTGTTATAACACTTAGAACTTACGAGACAAACCCTATCTCTTAGAATCTTAATCTTATAACGTATATAATTTTCGAGGTAGATATTGGGTTTCTTCTTAATTATCATCAACACAAGCGAGAAGGATGCAATATATACACGAAGGCTGCATAGGCCAGTGGGATCCCACAAGTCCTATGTTTTGGATTTTTTCTCTTCTTTCTTTTTTCGACACCGTGTTTCGTTTAAAAATAGTTGTTGTTCGAATATGTCTTTGTTTGTCGTATTATAGTCAAATATTTGATGATACTTTTTTTTAAATAAGAAAAAGAGCATGCTCCCCCACTAATACTTGCCAAAAATGATATCGTCTCGATATGACAACACTAAATATTTCTACTCTTAGGAAGTCATGAGTTATTATAACGATCTTTAATCGAATTTGCTTTCTCCACTAAACCTGCCGGATGTTTTGGTTACGCTCGCTATATCTATTGGCCACAAAGTAAAAAGGCTTGCATGTTAAAAATGTAAGTTAAATAAACTAATGATACAACAAAGGAACAATTAATAATAAATAATGAAAACCCATCAAGTCACTATCACTTATGTACATTTTTCATTTAAGGAAACGCCAACCTCTCTTTAACAAAAAGGAAACACCAACCTTAAATGGCATATATTCGAGGAATCCTCCAGATGAGAACAATCCCAACTCTTCACGAATAACACATAGATTACCCGCACCACTCAAATATAAGAGAGAGATATTATGGTCGAATAATAATTGTGAGAAAATGGTTCATTTGCGAGCTATTCAAAATTAAGGAAAATTGTCACAAATACCACATTCATAGTACCACTTTTCATGTTTACATTAATTACTTTTACTTTCACTTTTAATGAAGGACTAGATTAAGATCCGCGCCTTACGCGGGATAAACATTATATATAAAAATTATTTTATGTATTATATGTTCTTACATATTATGAAATAATAAATATATATTGAATAATTAAAAGTCAGTAACTATTACATATATAATTAAATTGGTGCGAACGTATAAATCAATTTTATTAATCCAAACATTTTTTTAAAAAATTTGATAGGATATGTAATTAAATTTAAATTATATTAACATACATAGTATATTTTTAGGGGTTTTTGCCAAAACTAACCCACAACTTGATTTTAACCCCAAACCTATACCCAAACTTGAATCAAATGCAAAACTAACCTAAAAGCCTAGTGAAATTACAGCTCAGCCCCTTGTGACCAAACAAAAAAACAGAAGCCATTTTTACGAATATAGCCCTAGTAAATCGTCTGAGTCGTCTGAGATGTTGGAAGTCGTCTGGACGACTGAAGTGTAAGTCGTCTGGTACCTGTTTATTTTAAAAATAATTTATAAATCTTGTAAAAAAATATTTTGATGCGTGAAAAATAAAAATCAAATACTTATAAACAGTTTTAAGTGATATAAATTAAGATATGATAAAATTGATTTGTTTTGAAGATAGATGAGTGGAAGTAGTGAATCATGAAATACTTTGGTTTAGGAGTTTGGCAAACATATGTTGTAGTATTGTATGTATTGTTAGGGTTAGATTTTGGAAAATTAAAATGTTTTTTTCAAAAATTAGTTTTCACCTATATGTGTTTATTTATGTGTATAGTAAACACTTTTCAAGTTTGATTTGATTTTATAAAGTCTTTAATTAGATAATTAAGTTTAGGGGTTATGTTTAGGGTGTAGACGACTTATATTTCAGTCGTCTGTTGAATAATTTACTCGGACGACGTATATTTCAGTCGTCCACATCGTACCGAACCTTTAATTTTACCAATGTACGTTTTAACCTAACCGGATCATTTTACTCGGACGACTTACATTTCAGTCGTCTGGTGAAGAAATTAAAACAGACGACTTACACGTAAGTCATCCAGAAGAGTTTAATATTTTTAGCGGGAAATTAAATATTTTTAGCGGGAAACTAAAATAGAAGATTTTCCAGACGACTTACAAGTAAGTCGTCTGGTTTAAATTATTTAAGCGGGAAAATAATTTTTTAAAAAAATTTTAGGCGGAAATATTTGGACGATTTACATGTAAGTCGTCTGTTTTAATTTCTTCACCAGACGACTGAAATGTAAGTCGTCCAGGAAGTCGTCTGAGTCAAAAATATTTAACCTAATTGGATTTTTTGTCTCCCTATATAAAGAAAAATTTACACATTCTCTCTCCTCCTCTCAAATGGCTGCAACAAAAATGTAATGTTCATCATTATAAAACTCTCCAACCTCTCTCTAATCTCTTTGACTTGAAAACACCAAACTTTATATGAATTTTTCAGTTTTGTCTCATGATTTCTTACTAATCTATCTCTTTTGCAGGTTTTTAATCAAATGGTACTCATCTTCCACTAATTTAAAGGTAAGTCTATTAATTTTAGATATGTATTTTTGTGTGTTCTATAAATGTAGATTTATCTAATCTTCCACTCATTTTCTCTATTTTTAAGTCATTTGAACGTTTTTGGATATGCAGGCTTTTCAGATCTGGATTTGATATGCAGGTTTTTCAGATCTGGAAGACTTCTTGGACGACTTACCTGTTAGTCGTCTGGAAGTCGTCTGGACTTCTTGGAAGTCTTCTAACAAAGTCGTCTGGACTTCCAGGAAGTCGTCTGGACTTCCAGGAAGTCGTCTGGACTTCCAGGAGGTCGTCTGGACTTCATGGAAGTCTTCTGACGAAGTCTCCCTTTCATAATAGATCTGAGCATTTTGGTAAGTTCTTATGTCTGATTTTTCTTCATTTGGTAACTTCTTGTTGTATAAAGTTCTTACTTTTTTCCCAAACTAAAACTCTCCAAACCCACTCTAATCTCTTTGACTTGAAAACACCAAACTTTATATGAATTTTCCAGTTTTGTCTCATGTCTTTCTTACTAATCTATCTTTTTTGCAGGTTTTTAATTAGATGGTACTCATCTTCCACTAATTTAAAGGTAGATCTATTATTTTTAGATATGTATTTTTGTGTGTTCTGTAAAGGTAGATTTATCTAATCTTTCACTCATTTTTTCTGTTTTTAAGCCATTTGAACGTTTTTGGATATGTAGGTTTTTCAGATCTGGATTTAATATGCAGGTTTTTCAGATCTGGAAGACTTCTGGGACGACTTACCTGTTAGTCGTCTGGAAGTCGTCTGGAAGTCGTCTGGACTTCTTGGAAGTCTTCTGACAAAGTCGTCTGGACTTCCTGTAAAGTCGTCTGGAAGTCGTCTGAACTTCCTAAAAGTCTTCTGACAAAGTCTTCTGAACTTCCTGGAAGTCGTCTGGACTTCTTAGAAGTCGTCTGGACTTCTTAAAAGTCGTGTGGTCTTGTCTACTCAAGTGGAATCCAAGCTTGTCTTTGTAGAGGAATTATCTATAATAGTTTTGTTTGTGGTCTGTTTTGTGAATTGCATGTCTACTCTTTTAGTTGTGATTTTTTTGTAAAATCAGTAATAATGTTTTCCAAGATGTATTAAATGTGCTAACAATGTGTTTACACATTTACAAATCAATAAAAAAATATACTTCAGTAGCCTTTTTCTTATCTTTGGATCTCTCATATGCAATAATAAACTCCAATGGCCTTTTTCTCATCTTAATAAACAAGAATGTTGGTAGCTTTATATTGATACAACATTTTAAGAAGCATTTTAACCCTTCTTCCAACTCATAACAATAGTCATCATTATTGTCTATAACAATAATACTTAAGAGATGGAAACAAACAATAGTAACTAGTCAAAGCATATCATATTTTATTATAAGTTTGCGTTGAAAAACTTAGTCAAATTTAGTAAAACTAAGGGAGAGAACATATTTTGTAAATATGAGTTTTACATAACTTGAAGTTACTTATCACTCTTAAAAATACAAGTTATTCAAAAACTAACGTAGAAGACTTAAAAACTAGCGAAGAAGACGCGGACAACTTCAATCTAAGTTGTCCAGACGACTAAACTATACGTCGTCTGGTCAACGCAGAGGTTATTTTTGCAATTGACTTTGAAATCTGTTATTTCGGACGACTGAAAAATAAGTCGTCTACTAATGTTTGGCTAAAAAAAATCTCCAAAAAAGCTAGACGACTTACATTTCAGTCGTCATAGGTTAGTTTTGCATTTGACTGGATTATTTCAGAAGTTTGACTTTTCTGGACGACTTACATTTCAGTCGTCTAGTGAAAATTAAAATAATAATATTTTTTTAAAGTAGACGACTTACAGTTAAGTCGTCATAGGTTAGTTTTGCAATTGAAAAAAAAACTTCAAGATTTAATTATATACAGACGACTTATAATTCAGTCGTCCACGAGACGACTGAAATGTAAGTTGTCCAGGATTTACGAGGTTTGACCAGAATCTCGGAAAAAAATCCTGGACGACTTACAAGTAAGTCGTCTCGTGGACGACTGAATTATAAGTCGTCTGTGTATAATTAAATTTTGAAGTTTTTTTTTTCAATTGCAAAACTAACCTATGACGACTTAACTGTAAGTCGTCTACTTTTAAAAAAATATTATTATTTTAATTTTCGCCAGATGACTGAAATGTAAGTCGTTTGGGGAAGTCAAACTTCTGAAATTATCCAGTCAAATGCAAAACTAACCTATGACGACTGAAATGTAAGTCGTCTAGGTTCTTTGGAAATTTTTTTGAAACCAAACAAAAACAGACGACTTAACTTTCAGTCGTCTCAGGTTACAGATTTCAAAGTCAATTGCAAAAATAACCTCTGCGTTGACCAGACGACTTCCAGGTAAGTTGTCTACAGCCAGACAACTTCCCAAGTAAGTCGTCTGACGAACAGATCTGGAAAAAAACTCGATGTCATACCCTAAATTGGTGAGATAAGTTCCTTAGCATATATAAGGCTTCTCCAAGCACACAGAATCACAAACGAAAGTAACCCACCCAGAACCGTTAGCTTCTATGACTCTATGAACCATAAAAAATTTAGAATCAAAATCTTGGGTTTTTTTAGCTCATTGTGGAGAGAAAGTGAGAGATATGTTGTGTTTAGTTCACAAGAATGGAAAAAGAAGAAGGGTAAATCGATTTTGGGAGCATTAAGAGCTTCAAATTGGTTGTTCATGGTGGTTGTGGTATTGATGACAATGACAATCTTGTAATTACTTGAAGATGATGAGGGTGAGAGAGTAAAAATATCATTTTCGAAAAAAAAAGAAAAAAAAAATTGATGGCATTTTCGTAAATTATATGAACTTGTGGGGTGAATAGGGCAAAACCAATTTTCAAAAAAAAAAAAAGGTTAGTTTTGTGTTTGACTTTAAGTTATAGGTCAATTCTGCAAAAAACCCATATTTTTAATATTAATGTCTATTTTATTTTTATTTTTATTTGTAAATGATGCTTTCTACTCATATTTTTTTTATTATGTGTATTTTTAATAGAAAAAACTTTAAATTACTGATAACAAAATTTTCATTGTGAGATTAATAATTTTAGTAGTTGATAATTTAAAACAAATTATCAATGTTAGTTCAAAACTTTTATCAAAAAAAATTATTCAAAGTAAATTTTGAAACTAAAATATTTATTTATTCAATATAGTTTATAGTTTAATTTAGAATGATATATATACATATATATTTTAAATCTTAATGATTAATTAAATTAGACTTTTACTTATATGATTTTGTAATCATTTGTATTTTGTCATAACAAAAATTTTAAACCATGAATCGCAAAATTTGAATGTGTGACTTTTAACAGTTTTAGTAATTTATAGTCATTTTTTTAAATTCAAAATATAAAATATACAGAAAAATCTAAATTTTTATAATATGGTTATTGTGTTTTTTTTTAAATTATTTTAATAGTTTTAAATTAAACAAATTTGATAGAAGCTACATTTTTTTATTATCAGATCTTTATTATTCAAAATCATTAATTGTCATATATACTTTACCCACATTAGGAAATTCCGTAATCTTTATTTAATGAAATAATAAATGACATTAATAATGAATTTATGGTTAGTTTAATAAAAAGCTTATTATATAATTAGATGGACCAACCTATTTCTCTAATAATTCTAAGAATCATCCTAGTGATGACATGTGGCTACAAAAAGAAGTTGTAATGTTTCACAAATAATATATAGGGGATAAAAGATACTTATACTCCTAAGTAGGGGTGGGCGTTCGGGTACCCGTTCGGGTACCCATTCGGGTTCGGTTCGGATCTATTCGGGTTTCGGGTTTTCGGTTTTAAAGATTTCAATCCCATTCGGATATTTTTAAATTTTGGTTCGGGTTCGGTTCGGATCTTTCTGGGTTCGGTTCGAGTTCGGATAACCCAATTAAATTATTTTTAAATTTTTAATATTCATTATATGCTTAAAATTTCTCAAAATCTATAAAACAAAATAATATATTACATATATTTAATATATGTCAAAATACCTAAAATTAACATATAAATTGGTTTGATTTGAATATTTGGATAGAAAAACAATAGATATTTCAAGTATTTTGGTGTTTTGAATATATTTTAGCTATTTTAGACATTTACTTATGACTATTTACGTATATTTTCAAGTATTTTAGACAACTTAAAAATATATTATATATTTTGGATGCTTTTAATATATATTAAATCTAAAAATAAGTAATATATTTAGGTATATAAATCTATTTCGGTTACATTCGGGTACCCGAGATATTTCGGTTCGGATCGGGTTCGGTTTCAGTTCTTTAGATACCAAAATTTTGAACCCGTTCGGATATTTAATCAATTTCGGTTCGGGATCGGTACTACTTTTCTGGATCGGGTTCGGTTCGGTTCTTCGGATCCGGGATTTTTGTCCAGGCCTACTCCTATGGTTAACTAATCTAGGCTTAGGGTTTAGAGTTGAGAGATGGGGTAGAATTTTTAGAATGTGAAATTTAGGATTCTAATAAATATATAAATAAATACTTAAAAAAAATTTAAAAAATTTTTAAAATAGTTTCAAACATAATTTTCGATTATCAAAAAGAAATTTTGAAAAAAATAAAAACAAAATTTTGAAATTTTTTTTTCGAATTATACTTTTAAAAAGTTCGAATTTGAAAAAATATAATTCGAAAACATAAATTTTTTTTTATTTTTTATTTATTTAAATAATGATTTATTATATATATAAATAATGAGGATATAAGAGTTTTTTGTCATTTAATGAAGAATGTATTTTTGAAAATGTCAATTTAGTGGTGGTAAAGATGAAAAAGGATACCATGAAAGTGGTAAATATAAAATTTTCCCCAAAATTATGTTCGGAGTTTACCAAAAAAAAAAAGAAGATTATGTTCGATATGGTTCGCCGCAATCACTTCCGACGATATAACAAAAAAACGGTGGAGAATAATGATTTTTTTTTTTGACCTCTCCACTCAGAAAGGTTTAATTTTCAACTCAGAAAGGTTTAATTTTCAACTGCTGGTAACACAAAAGTTAACAACCACTCAACATGACGGCTCAATAAGCGCATGGAGTAAACTCTCCATCATTGGGGAGGGTCGTGTGGGATCATTGTTAAAGCGGAAAATAAAGATATTAGAGATCAAATCTCCACATTGGAAATCGGAAGAAATTTTAAATAATATATAAGATAATAGAGGTTCGGCAAGCTCGACAAAGTTCTTCCAAACTTCATATTGACCTATTTAAACAATAAAAATTAACACATAAGGAGAAGTTTTTTTTTTAAAGCAACATATAAAGATAATTAAACTGATAAAAATGACAAAACCAAAATTGATAGAAAAATAGAGAAAAGTCAAGAAAAATAAATAATGTCTACTCTAAATCTCCTATATATTAATTGAGAAACATTTGAAAAATTAGAACCTTAATTTTGTATTAATTAAAAAAAACCTCAAATCCTAGGTGGCACTCTAAATGCCTTCTAAATTTCATTTCAAATAATTCTAGAGCATCTAATATAAAGTATAGTTTAATCTAATGGTGTCACATTATTCCATAATTATATAACACTAGAAAACATTATATTAACCTAAAATATATGAAATGTGTATTCTTTCCTTAAATAAAAGCTACGGAATTACCTAATATGATTTACATATATACGGGAATTAATGATTATGAATAATAAAGATTTGATAACAATTTTTGCATTCTTCTTCATTTTTGTTTAAATTTATATTATTAAGAAAACTTAAACAATCACATTAACCATATAATAAAAAATTAGATTTTTTCTTATATGTTATATTTTGAATTTTTTAAAATGACTTTAAATTACAAAAATGAAGAAACCTTTATATGTTATGTATTTTTTTAAACGACTTTAAAATACAAAAATGAGGACACCTTATATGTTATATTTTTCTTATATGTTAGAATTTTCTTATGTGTTATATTTTGATTTTTTTTTAAAAACGACTTTAAATTACAAAAATGTAAGTTTTCCTTAAATATACGACTAAAAACATTAAAATGACATGTATCAATTCGATGGTTGATTTGAAAGCTTTCAAAACCATATGGAAGATAAAAGTCAAAATAATTCAACTGTGAAAACAATATTGTTCACTTTTTTCAAGAATATCTTCGCTGGAAAAAATAAGGTTTTTATGTCATATTTTGTTTAATGTCCACTAGAGAACATTATATTAACCTAAAATATAAGAAGTGTGTATTCTTTCCTTAAATAAAAGCTACAGAATTACCTAATATGATTTACATATATATGACAATTAATGATTATGAATAATAAAGATTTGATAACAATTTTTGCATCCTTCTTCATTTTTGTTTAATTTTATATTATTAAAAAAATAAACAATCACATTAACCATATAATAAAAAATTAGATTTTTTCTTATATGTTATATTTTGAATTTTTTAAAATGACTTTAAATTACAAAAATGAGGAAACCTTATATGTAATATTTTTTTTTAAAATGACTTTAAAATACAAAAATGAGGACACCTTATATGTTAGATTTTTTCTTATATGTTATATTTTGAATTTTTTAAAACAACTTTAAATCACAAAAATGTAAGTTTTCCTTAAGTATACGACTAAAAACATTAAAATGACATGTATCAGTTCGATGGTTGATTTGAAAGCTTTCAAAACCATATGTAAGTTAAAAGTCAAAATAATTCAAATGTGAAAACAATACTATTCACTTTTTCAAAATTGTGTTCGAGGAAAAAAATAAGGTTTTTATGTCATAATTTGTTTAATGTCCACTAGAGAACATTATATTAACCTAAAATATAAGAAGTGTGTATTTGTTCCCTAAATAAAAGCTACGAAATTACCTAATATGATTTACATATATATGGAAATTAATGATTATGAATAATAAAGATTTGATAACAATTTTTGCATCCTCCTTCATTTTGTTTAATTTTATATTATTAAAAAAAATAAACAATCACATTAACCATATAATAAAAAATTAGATTTTTTTCTTATATGTAATATTTTGAATTTTTTAAAATGACTTTAAATTAAAAAAATAAGGAAACCTTATATGTTATTTTTTTTTAAAACGACTTTAAAATACAAAAATGAGGACAACTTATATGTTAGATTTTTCTTATATGTTAGATTTTTCTTATATGTTATATTTTGAATTTTTTAAAACGACTTTAAATTACAAAAATGTAAGTTTTCCTTAAGTATACGATTAAAAACATTAAAATGACATGTATCAATTTGATGGTTGATTTGAAAGGTTTCAAAACCATATGGAAGATAAAAGTCAAAATAATTCAATTGTGAAAACAATATTGATCACTTTTTTCAAGAATGTGTTCGATGGAAAAAAATAAGGTTTTTATGTCATAATTTGTTTAATGTCCAATCCGATCAACCCATGATGTATTAATTATAGTGTTGTTCCATTATTTTTAATAAAAATTGATCCGATCCACCGGAAAGAAATTATATAATAACAACAAAGCTCTAGAAGCAGTGACGTAAGCAATGACGAAAGCAGTGACGTAAGCAATGACGCAAGCAGTGACGTAAGCAATGACGCAATCATGATCAATCACTTGTTTTTTGTATGTCTATATATTTATGGACTCTGGTTGCAGTTTAGTGGCTCTTTACTTCGACTAGCACCTTCGCTTGATTGGACAGAGATTTTGGTTCGTATACTCAGTGCAACACATGATAGGCTTGCTTCTATTCTTCTGAAATTGGCGCTGCAAGTCACTGTCTATTATATCTGGCGCGAAAGAAATGAGAGACGTCATACACAAGTCGACAAGCGAACCAACTCGCAAAGATGATCGAGAAGACCATCAGCAACGAATTTTATCTACTTGTTACTATGAGAAGAAATGGCTATTGGGGTTGATGCAACTTTGGTTTAGTACTCGCATTGAGCAAAATTAGGAGTTTAAAATAGCAAAAGTTCTGTTATTAGAGTTTATTTATAAATAACTATTATTTTTCTATGATGATCAATAAATTTAATATTTTATAAAAAAAAAGTTTACTTAAATACCAACAAGTACCGCAATTTAGAAAACCTATACATATGATAATGACACTACCAATTAAAATCTAGGTGAACCTTTTCTATATTGGTTTTTTATTTCTTTTTCGTATTAACTATTGTTGGAACCACTGCAATTACACACATAACGTTGTGATACATCTACATTTTTATAATTAGTTCAACACATTTAATTTATTTTGAAAAATATGAATGTGATACATACCTACACAAAGTCTGGCAACACATAAATGGTCCCCCGCGTTATTCTTCCCCACCTCAAAGCCCTTCAAAGATTGTGAAAACTGAAAACCAAACCCTTATCCTCTTCAATCTTTAAAAATGTTTTTTTTTCCTAAAGATAAATTAAATTTGCTTCTTTTCTTTCTATTTTCAAATTCGTAATGCTGTGGCGCATAAAAATTTCAGATGCCAAGTACATCTATATTATTAAAAGAGAAGTACCCATTTGAAAATGTTCTTACTTCACTAATTAAGAACATGCATTTGAAAATGCATTTATGAAATATCCTAAAATGTATAAAACTGCCTAATTATTACTTGTCTTTTCAGTTACATTAATGAAATATGCTTAAATGAATTTAAACTTCCTATTTTATTGTTTCTCTTTTTCAGTTACCTTAATGAAATATCCTTAAATAAATTTGGACATAATGTCATTTAACCAACCAAAAAACTCATGAGTTATCCTTACGTGCATAATTTTAATAAAGGAGATTTTTAAAAACGTGTATCATTAAAATGTTACCTAAAACATGCATCAATAAAACTAGAATTCGACTCACACAATTGTACAGATATTATTTTCAGTTGATTAAATTTACAAATAATTATTTATTCAAAAAATATTTAAGAATGGCTATGATTTTAAAAATTATATGGTATTATTTTCTCATAACTCATTTGTCATTTGATAAATTGTAAAAAAGAAAATTTTAGCATAATATAACTTAGTTGTCATTTGCTAAATTTATGGTTTTTGTTTATATTTTTTATTATTTAATTATAATATTTTCATTTTATATTTGAAAGATAAATGAATTTTCTTTCAAACAATATTTTTTTAAATGTATTTTTTAAAAAATAATCAATTAAAATTGTTATTATCATTGAAAAATCATTATTTTTGACATAATATGAGTTTTCGTTTACATCAAAAATTATCATATTTTATGATAATTTTAATTTAAAATTTAATTTTCATATTTTTCAAACAAATTCTAAAAATATTTTTTAAATATTTTGTTATAATTGTTAAAAAAAATATTGAGTTGCATTTCAAATAAAAAGGTAAAGATATTAAAAATGTTCTAATTAAAATATGTAAAATTTAATATAGTTATAAGGAAATTGTCAAAATAAAAAAAACTACACATAAAATAATCATGATTTTTGTTAACTGGGCGGATCATTATTTATATGATATCGCACACGAAAGAAAAATATTTGTTTTTAAAATTATCTAATTAACTCTATACTCATTTTTTTATATTTTTATATGATATCACACATTCGTAAAAAAAGAGATAGTTTAAGATGCAAAAAAAAAATATTTACCTAATGAATATAATATGAACGAATATTACAAATACATCATTTAATAAAATAAATAATTAAAAACTGAAAAATCACACCCGCGCTGGCGCGGGGATCAGGGTCTAGTCTATATTATTAAACGAGAAGTACCCTTTAAAAAATACAAAGTACAAAGTTTTCCCCGATACTGCTGTCAAACCGTATTAACTTTTTAGGGTATTAACGGTTAGTCAGAGTTTCTTGGATTCGGGCTGCTAGAATCTAAGGACTAGATTCGCTGAACTTTGTATTTTGAAAGCGTAAACTGAATAAACTTTTTGTTTATTAATATCGAGATTTTTATTACAAATTTTTTGGAAACTTACAATAAGTAGAGAGTATTACAAAGGGGGGTGAGAGTAGAGATTTTAGAGTGAGAATTTTTTAGAGCGAAAGGGCTTCGGAGAACTTCTGATGCCTCCTTCGTTTCGATAGCTTGTGTATTTATAGGCGAAGAGGCTTGATAGTTGTGGCGTTGATTCATTGGTTGAGTACACGTGTCTTCCATCTAATGGTGCCGACATCGTTATTGCGTCATTGCTTACGTCACTGCTTGCGTCATTGCTTACGTCACTGCTTGCGTCATTGCTTACGTCACTGCTTTCGTCATTGCTTACGTCATTGCTTACGTCACTGCTTCTTCACCGACAACAGAAATATAGAAAGATCAATCGTTTAACTATCAAGATCATTTTGGACTTATCCAAATAGCTCTTAAACTTTTATCAAGAACTGGAATAGATCAACCTGTATTAATGCTTCTAAGAGATAAAACGTTACTAAAATTTGAAGATTCACTTCTCGGAGTAGTACAAACGAATCTATGCAATGGAGCTGTATATTTCAATTGTGCACCTAATTTCCAAGTAAGTCTTCATGATCAAACAATTCTCAATACTTTGGTATTAAACATTCATTTACCAGAATTAAAATTTCAAAATGAAAGACATGGATACTTAGTTCTCTATCGAATTTATTTCAAGCAAACAAACTCTGAATTTAATCCAAGATGTTTATTACAAGATGATAAAGGAGAAACAACTATACTATCTGTACATAGCAAAGATACACCCGTATCTACTTATGCACCTAAGCAACTAAATTGGAATGAAATTACTATCCCAGAACAATGGAAAATAAGCGATTCTCGACCCCTTAGAAATTTTGAACAAAGAAATATTCAAAAAAATAATTGAAAAACGAGATGGTAAAATATTATTACAATTCGGATCATATAAAGAACCTATTCCACCCAGGATAAGTTCATACCATTCGAGAAGTTCATTTTCTGAATTTAGACCAACATATTCTGAATTCCAGACTAGACAATCTAGTGCTGATTCAGAAGCTGAAAGTTCAAAACCCAATCAAGAAAATTTAGTAAAATTCGAAACACCTATTTCGGAACCTGAAATAAAATCTTATCCAACGTCCCCGACTCCGTCCGACTTCCAATCAATAAATGTCATCAACAAAGAATTTAAAATAGATAAAAAATTTCTAAAAGAAGAATTTTATTCAATAACAAATAAAGAAAAACGAAACTGGTATTTCAATGAATATAATAAAGAATAAACAATAGAATTTAGAGAAAAATGGTACGAATTTATACAAGAAAAATAAATTAATGTACCAATCTTTACATGGCTAGAATTATATTTGACTAACAAAAAAATAAATTATCCATTTAAAGAAATCAATACAAATATTAGTCTATTAAAGGTATGAGAAAAAACAGATGGCAATAAAACAAAATCAGTTCATCCACCGTTAACAGATATAAAAATAGAAACTTCTCAAAGAAAAATAATAGCAACCCCTTTCAAAACATGAGCTAATCTAAATAACAATGAGACAGCAACCAAAGCAGAAATAAAAGAAATCTATCAACAAAATAATTATCATTCTCAAATATTACATACGATAGCAAAATAGATAGACCGTATAGATAATAAAATAGAAGTTAGTAAACCACAAACCCCCTTCTCTACAACATCAAAACCATTCGTAACAATCCCAAAATCGGATATTAAATATCAAAACAATGAAGTATTAAATCAATAGCTAACAGATTACAGGACCTAGACAAAGGAAAAAGAATTAATATCATTGAAGAAGAAGAAGAAAGTAATCAAGATTCAGAATCTGATATTCAAGAAATAAATAAAATAAGAAACAATTTTAGATCAAAAAAACCTTACTACAAAAAACATACTCCACCTGATTTATTATTTTAAGAAAATCAATAAAAAACGAGTAATTATACCGGCGACGGTATAACTACTTGGGACTTAGACGGTTTATCAGAATACAAAACCTTAAAATTAGTACAAGAAATGACTATGGCTGCTGCAGCCTACAAAGGAAGAGAATTCACAGATAAGCAAGCCTGTGGATTATTAATAACATGATTTAATGGACCATTAAAATACTGGTGGGATAATGCACTAAGTGAATACGAAAGACAAGCAATGATAAACCACAAAGAAACAATTATAAAACAAGAGGATGATTTTTATGAAGAAGTAGAAAAAGAGAACGCTGTAGAAGTATTAATCCATACTATAACCATGCATTTTATAGGAAATCCAGCCGAAGAACTAGAAAGCAAAAAACTAATATCAACCAACTTAAGATGTCCAACTTTAGGAGACTTCAAATGGTATAAAGACGTATTTTTAGCAAATATATTCTTAAGAAACGACTGTAATCAACCATTTTGGAAAGAAAGGTTCGTCATGGGACTACCTTCTTTCTTTGCGGAATGAGTAATCAACAAATTAATAGATTACGCAGGCGGTAAACAATTCGACTGGAATTCTATAACGTACGGTCAACTATTTGCGTTCATCAAAAAAGAAGGATTAACAATTTGCCAAGAGAAAAAAAATAAAAAAGAGAAAGAAATGAAAAATTCAAAATTAAACAAAATATGGGAGAATTCTATAACCAATATGGTTACGAAAAACTAAATCCACCTTCTAGACAAAAACATAGACGTAACAAATCTCATAAATATTTTTCAAAAAGAAAACATTATCACAAAGAAAAACAATTTAATAAAAAAGAACAGTATTATTAAAAAAATATATAACAACAAAAATACTAATAAACAAAAAATAGTTTGTTGGAATTGTAAAAGACCCGGTCACAGGTCTACCGATTGCAAAATGAAGAAAAAAATTAACGAAATTTTTCAAGATCAACCAGAAATGCAAGAAAGATTTACTAAATTATTAATATCCGAAGCAGAAACATCTTCTGACAATGAAAGCATTTATTCAACAAACGAGATCGAAAACTCTAGTGATTCATCCTCAGAATCTCAAGAATTCTCCGATGATCTATGTGCGTGTAAACAAATAAATGTTATAACTAAAAATGATAAACAAATTTTACTAGAAATCATAGACAAAAGAGAAGACCCAGAAATCAAAAAGGAATATCTATTAAAATTAAAAGAAATTGTTACAAATGAAGAAAAATTCACTAACCTAGAAGCTTATAATCTAAACAGAATACTTGCAAAATATCTAACGCAAAGTCTATTTAAACAAATTACTACTGGAGAATTACAAACAGAAATTAAACAAGTAAAAAATCAAATTAAAGAATTACAAACAATTGTTAATCAACAAGCTTTAAAACAATTAGAATTCGATGCTAAATTAGCACTCATCCAAAGCGATAAACCCTCATCCAGTACATCAAACGAAACCCCATTCAAAGAACCATTAAACGTATCTCAAGAAGATTATATCCAAAACATTGAAAAAATCAACTACCAAAAATGGTATATAAAGATAACTCTGCATGTAGGAAAAGATTTTAAAACAAATATAATCGCACTCCTAGACACTGGTGCAGACCAAAATTGTATAAGAGAAGGAATTATACCCTCTAAGTATTATGAAAAAACCTCCGAATGATTAAGCGGAGCCGGAGGAAACAGTCTCATAATAAAATATAAACTATTGTGTGCAAAAGTATGCAATAATGGATATTGTTTTAAAAATCAATTTATATTAGTAAAAAATTTGTCACAAGAAGTAATTTTAGGAACCCCATTTGTTACTCAAATCTACTCATTTAAAGCAAGCGAAATAGGAGCACCCACTAAAGTAATGGGAACCAAGTTAACATTTGAATTCTTAAATCCTATAAAACGAGAAGAGGTCCTTGAACTCCAAGAAAATACTATTCAAAAAACGATAAACTTAATAAAAAGTAAAAAAAGTCACATTCAATATTTACAAGAATAAATTTCTTACAAGAAAATAGAAGAACAACTCCAAACACCTTATGTTCAAAATAAAATTAAAGAAATCAACATACAGTCGACCTACCCTATATAAAAGATTTTAATGAAAAAAATATTCCAACTAAAGCAAGACCTATTCAAATGAATAAAGAATTACTTGAAACGTGTAAACAAGAAATAAATGACTTACTCAAAAAGAAATTAATAAGACAATCAAAATTACCTTGGAGTTGTGCAGCATTCTACGTAAATAACCAAGCTGAAAAAGAACGAGTAGTACCACGATTGTTAATCAATTATAAACCATTAAATGATGTTTTACAATGGATTAGATACCCAATACCAAATAAAAGAGATCTATTAAATCGATTATATGATGCAAAAATATTCTCAAAATTTGACATGAAAAGCGGATTTTGGCAAATACAAATATCCGAAAATGATAAATACAAAACTGCATTTACAGTACCATTTGGACATTACGAATGGAACGTAATGCCATTTCGATTAAAAAACGCACCAAGTGAATTCCAACACATTATGAATGACATATTCAATAATTATACTAAATTCACGATAGTCAATATTGACGATGTACTAGTTTATTCAAACTCAATCGAACAACATATTAAACATTTAGAAACATTTTTACATACAGTCAAAAAACACGGTTTAGTAATATCAGCAAAGAAAATATCCTTATTCCAAACTAGAATAAGATTTCTAGGACATAATATATATCAAGGAACTATAGTCCCTATTGCAAGAGCAATAGAATTCGCCGATAAATTTCCCGACGAATTAAGAGAAAAAACTCAACTTCAAAGATTCTTAGGATGTCTTAATTATGTATCAGACTTCCTTCCAAATCTTAGAAAAACTATTCAACCATTATACCAAAGATTACAAAAAAATCCTAAACCTTGGACAGATAAACATACTAATTTAGTCAAACAAGTCAAGCTAAATATCAAGACTTTACCCTGTCTATCTATCCCTCACCCTGAAGCCGATATGATAGTAGAAACAGACGCTTCAGAAGTAGGTTATGGCGGTATCCTTAAGCAAAAACTACCCAATCAGTCCAAAGAAGTGATATTTAGGTTTCATTCCGGAGTATAGATAGGACCCCAAACTAACTACTCTACTGTTAAGAAGGAAGTTTTATCAATTGTAAATTGTATTTCAAAATTCCAGGACGATTTAATAAATAAAAGGTTTTTACTTCGCGTAGATTGCAAGATGGCAAGCGATTTTATCAGTATTTGATTTCGATATTCAATATATCAAAGGAGAAAATAATTCTTTACCTGACTTCTTAACTCGTGAATATTTACAGGGAAAACGTAATCAACAAAATATTCAACATGACGGATAGAAAGAAAAGACCAATGACAGCCCTCGACTATATAAAAAATCAACCACGCCTTCAGGACAAACACCTTACCCAAACTACCAACACCTTCTCAGCCCTTGCGGAGTTTCCTCCCTTATCATATGCAAAAGCGGCCAGTTCAAATTACGGGCAAACCTCTTCGAAGACAGCAACTCCTACTCAAAAATCTGACTACTATACAAAGCCCTATTACCAACACATCCATACAACCCATTTTCCAAAACCAATAACCCTAAAAGAACTCCAAAACTATATCAACCGCGTCTTCTACGAAACAAGCCTATGGACAACAGACAATGTAACCAAAAACCAAACCTTCTACGAGTACATTCTAGTAGACTCTATGTCTGCTTCAATTGTACATCATGAAAACAAAAATAACCCAGACCAAATAGACTACTCAACCTGCAAAATTATCCGTGTTGCATCCTACCGAGACCTCGGCTTCACCAACCTCCATACTCAAAAACCCTTCAATACTCCCAGCTTTTACATACCCGGATACACCTACACAGATTACCAAAACGCCTTTTTCTACACATTCTTCCGTAGACCATTCACCCATTCATGGTTTATCCAATTTCAATTCAACTGTCCCAAACTCATACCAAACTGGTTCTACGAATGGTGGTATTATTTTGGTCCAGTTGACCAAATCTACCCAGAACCTATACTCAAAACATCCTTACCATATTACCAAAAACAAACACCTCAACCATTCATTCCAATCTTATCCAAAATAGCCTTCCACATCGACATGGGAATTCCATGGATTTGCAGTTGGCACTTTCACCTTACTCAACTCCAACCCGACATGCCAATGTCTTTAGTCAAGTAATTCCGCGTCAAATGGTGGGACAAATAAGACCAAGAAAGATGCTCAATCACCAGTATGCAAAAATTCTTCACCGACAACAGAAATATAGAAAGATCAATCGTTCAACTATCAAGATCAATTCCAACTGAAGACCAACGTCAACATTCGAGACAATTAATTCGACAATACGGCCAACATCCTCAGCAACAACGACCAGCCAGTCCTACAGGATCATGCTCTTCTTCCAAATCAAAAGGCAAAAAAGCTGCCTTACAAGAAATATTTCAAGCACTTCAGAAAACGTTGGACGTTTCTGACTCTGAATCTGGCGAAGTAAACCAACAAGATGAACCTATGCAAGATTCGGAGGATCCATTCGGAGGATCCATTCGGAGGCCCTTGTGCTCAGGATCCCAAAAAAAAAAAGTTAAAAGTATTGTATAAAATTCGTTTTAGCAATTACTCCAAGGCACGAATGCAGATGTGTTCCCGGTTGTAAGTCCTGAACAAAGGCGATAAATCCGCTGGTAAGCTACTGCAGTGCCAAAGAAAAAATTGGTAAAATGAAATGTACATTCTAGTAGACTCTTTATATTATTTTAATACTTTATTATTATATAATATCTTTTATAAAAACTGTACTTATTCGTACCCTAAAATAATAGATAGAGTATATCAAGTTATATAAAATAAAATAAATACGCAAGAAGCTCTAGAAGCAGTGACGTAAGCAATGACGAAAGCAGTGACGTTAGCAATGACGCAAGCAGTGACGTAAGCAATGACGCAATAACGATGTCGGCACCATTAGATGGAAGACATGTGTACTCAACCAATGAATCAACGCCACAACTATCAAGCCTCTTCGCCTATAAATACACAAGCTATCGAAACGAAGGAGGCATCAGAAGTTCTCCGAAGCCCTCTCGCTCTAAAAAAATCTCACTCTAAAAATCTCTGCTCTCACCCCCTTTGTAATACTCTCTAATTATTGTAAGTTTCCGAAAAATTTGTAATCAAAATTTCGATATTAATAAATAAAAATTTTATTCAGTTTACGCTTTCAAAATACAAAGTTCAGCGAATCTAGTCCTTAGATTCTAGCAGCCCGAATCCAAGAAACTTTGACTAACCGTTAATACCCTAAAAAGTTAATACGGTTTGACAGCAGTATCGGGGAAAACTTTGTACTTTTCTGAAAACTTTGCAATATTTATGAGATTTGTTACGTCTATGTTTTTGTCTAGAAGGTGGATTTAGTTTTTCGTAACCATATTGGTTACAGAATTCTCTCATATTTTGCTTAATTTTGAATTTTTCATTTCTTTCTCTTTTTTTATCTTTTTGCTCTTGGCAAATTGTTAATCCTTCTTTTTTGATGAACGCAAATAGTTGACGGTACGTTATAGAATTCCAGTCGAATTGTTTACCGCCTGCGTAATCTTTTAATTTGTTGATTACTCGTTCTGCAAAGAAAGAAGGTAGTCCCATGACGAACCTTTCTTTCCAAAATGGTTCATTACAGTCGTTTCTTAAGAATATATTTGCTAAAAATACGTCTTTATACCATTTGAAGTCTCCTAAAGTTGGACATCTTAAGTTGGTTAATATTAGTTTTTTGCTTTCTAGTTCTTCTGCTGGATTTCCTATAAAATGCATGGTTATAGTATGGATTAATACTTGTACAGCGTTCTCTTTTTCTACTTCTTCATAAAAATCATCCTCTTGTTTTATAATTGTTTCTTTGTGGTTTATTATTGCTTGTCTTTCGTATTCACTTAGTGTATTATCCCACCAGTATCTTAATGCTCCATTAAATCCTGTTATTAATAATCCACAGGCTTGCTTATTTGTGAATTCTCTTCCTTTGTAGGCTGCAGCAGCCATAGTCATTTCTTGTACTAATTTTAAGGTTTCGTATTCTGATAAACCGTCTAAGTCCCAAGTAGTTATACCGTCGCCGGTATAATTACTGGTTTTATATTGATTTTCTTCAAATAATAAATCAGGTGGAGTATGTTTTTTGCAGTAAGGTTTTTTGATCTAAAATTGTTTCTTATTTTATTTATTTCTTGAATATCAGATTCTGAATCTTGATTACTTTCTTCTTCTTCTTCAATGATATTAATTCTTTTTCCTTTGTCTAGGTCCTCTAATCTGTTAGCTATTGATTTTAATACTTCATTATTTTGAAATTTAATATCCGTTTTTGGGATTGTTATGAATGGTTTTGATGTTGAAGAGAAGGGGTTTTGTGGTTCACTAACTTCTATTTTATTATCTATACTGTCTATCTGTTTTGCTATCGTATGTAATATTTGAGAATGATAATTATTTTGTTGATAGATTTCTTTTATTTCTGCTTTGGTTGCTGTCTCATTGTTATTTAGATTAGCTCCTGTATTGAAAAGGGGTTGCTATTATTTTTCTTTGAGAAGTTTCTATTCTTATATCTGTTAACGGTGGATGAACTGATTTTGTTTTACTGCCATCTGTTTTTTCCCATACCTTTAATAGACTAATATTTGTATTGATTTCTTTAAATGGATAATTTATTTTTTTGTTAGTTAAATATAATTCTAGCCATGTAAAGAATGGTACATTAATTTCCTTTTCTTGTATAAATTCGTACTATTTTTCTCTAAATTCTATTGTTTGTTCTATATTATATTCATTGAAATACCAGTTTCGTTTTCTTTATTTGTTATTGAATAAAATTCTTCTTTTAGAAATTTTTTATCTATTTAAAATTCTTTGTTGATGATATTTATTGATTGGAAGTCGGACGGAGTCGGGGAAGTTGGATAAGATTTTCTTTCAGGTTCCGCAATAGGTGTTTCGAATTTTACTAAATTTTCTTGATTGGGTTTTGAACTTTCAGCTTCTGAATCAGCACTAGATTGTCTAGTCTGGAATTCAGAATATGTTGGTCTACATTCAGAAAATGAACTTCTCGAATGGTATGAACTTATCCTGGGTGGAATAGGTTCTTTATATGATCCGAATTGTAATAATATTTTACCATCTCGTTGTTCAATTATTTTTTGAATATTTCTATGTTCAAAATTTCTAAGGGGTCGAGAATCGCTTATTTTCCATTGTTCTGGATTGTAATTTCATTCCAATTTAGTTGCTTAGGTGCATAAGTAGATACGGGTGTATCTTTGCTATGTACAGATAGTATAGTTGTTTCTCCTTTATCATCTTGTAATAAACATCTTGGATTAAATTCAGAGTTTGTTTGCTTGAAATAAATTCGATAGAGTACTAAGTATCCATGTCTTTCATTTTGAAATTTTAATTCTGGTAAATGAATGTTTAATACCAAAGTATTGAGAATTGTTTGATCATGAAGACTTACTTGGAAATTAGGTGCACAATTGAAATATACAGCTCCATTGCATAGATTCGTTTGTACTACTCCGAGAAGTGAATCTTCAAATTTTAGTAACGTTTTATCTCTTAGAAGCATTAATACAGATTGATCTATTCCAGTTCTTGATAAAGGTTTAAGAGCTATTTGGATAAGTCCAAAATGAAGGTAATTAAATCCTTTTTGTTTATATTTATCTAAGGCTAGTGATGATAATAATTTAATTTCCTCAAATTCATGTTGAAGAGATAGAGTTTGTTCAGGTTCTTTTATTGAATAAGCTGATTTAAAATCAAATGTTCCAATTTGATATATTTGTTCAGGGTTAATATGTGGTAAATGATTTTTGGATAATTCATTGTTTAAAGAAGAAATTTTTGTTATAATTTCTCTTGAATTAACTGTTGATTTAGATGTAGATGCTTGTTTAGGTTTAAACAAATTTCTAAAGGATGACGCCATCGAAATTTAATTCATGTACCTACTAAACTTAAAAGACTTACCGGTCTCGGGTTTGACGCAACTAGAACTTACCAACGGTTTCACTGCCTTCTTAGGACTTACTACCGGGAACGTAACTAAACAGCGCCTGACTCGAATAAGGTGAGCTTTAGGTTTAGGGTGTCCAAATACAATTTCGAAAACGGTTTTTAGAAAATCGTATAAAACCTTTTCTTAAAAAAAAATCGATCGTTTTAGCCTGATACCAGAAAAGTACAAAGTTTTCCCCGATACTGCTGTCAAACCGTATTAACTTTTTAGGGTATAAACGGTTAGTCAGAGTTTCTTGGATTCGGGCTGCTAGAATCTAAGGACTAGATTCGCTGAACTTTGTATTTTGAAAGCGAAAACTGAATAAGCTTTTTGTTTATTAATATCGAGATTTTGATTACAAATCTTTTTGAAACTTACAATAAGTAGAGAGTATTACAAAGGGGGTGAGAGCAGAGATTTTTAGAGTGAGAATTTTTTAGAGCGAGAGGGCTTCGGAGAACTTCTGATGCCTCCTTCGTTTCGATAGCTTGTGTATTTATAGGCGAATAGGCTTGATAGTTGTAGCGTTGATTCATTTGTTGAGTACACGTGTCTTCCATCTAATGGTGCCGACATCGTTATTGCGTCATTGCTTACGTCACTGCTTGCGTCATTGCTTATGTCACTGCTTGCATCATTGCTTACGTCACTGCTTTCGTCATTGCTTACGTCACTGCTTCTAGAGCTTCTTGTGTATTTATTTTATTTTATATAACTAGATATACTCTATTTATTATTTTAGGGTACGAATAAGTACACTTTTTATAAAAGATATTATATAATAATAAAGTTTTCCCCGATACTACTGTCAAACCGTATTAACTTTTTAGGGTATTAACGGTTAGTCAGAGTTTCTTGGATTCGGGCTGCTAGAATCTAAGGACTAGATTCGCTGAACTTTGTATTTTGAAAGCGTAAACTGAATAAACTTTTTGTTTATTAATATCGAGATTTTGATTACAAATTTTTTGGAAACTTACAATAAGTAGAGAGTATTACAAAGGGGGTGAGAGCAGAGATTTTTAGAGTGAGAACTTTTTAGAGCGAGAGGGCTTCAGAGAACTTCTGATGCCTCCTTCGTTTCGATAGCTTCTGTATTTATAGGCGAAGAGGCTTGATAGTTGTGGCGTTGATTCATTGGTTGAGTACACGTGTCTTCCATCTAATGGTGCCGACATCGTTAGTACGTCACTGCTTGCGTCATTGCTTGCGTCATTGCTTACGTCACTGCTTGCGTCATTGCTTACGTCACTGCTTGCATCATTGCTTACGTCACTGCTTGCATCATTGCTTACGTCACTGCTTTCGTCATTGCTTACGTCACTGCTTCTAGAGCATCTTGCGTATTTATTTTATTTTATATAACTAGATATACTCTATTTATTATTTTAGGGTACGAATAAGTACAGTTTTTATAAAAGATATTATATAATAATAAAGTATTAAAATAATATAAGGACACGTTTCAAGTAATTCTTTATTCATTTGAATAGGTCTTGCTTTAGTTGGAATATTTTTTTCATTAAAATCTTTTATATAGGGTAGGTCGACTGTATGTTGTTTTCTTTCCCAAAAGGCGTTGGGAAGGTCTGAACACACTTGCTCTGATACCAGAAAAGTACAAAGTTTTCCCCGATACTGCTGTCAAACCGTATTAACTTTTTAGGGTATTAACGGTTAGTCAGAGTTTCTTGGATTCGGGCTGCTAGAATCTAAGGACTAGATTCGCTGAACTTTGTATTTTGAAAGCGTAAACTGAATAAACTTTTTGTTTATTAATATCGAGATTTTGATTACAAATTTTTTGGAAACTTACAATAAGTAGAGAGTATTACAAAGGGGGTGAGAGCAGAGATTTTTAGAGTGAGAATTTTTTAGAGCGAGAGGGCTTCGGAGAACTTCTGATGCCTCCTTCGTTTTGATAGCTTGTGTATTTATAGGCGAAGAGTCTTGATAGTTGTGGCGTTGATTCATTGGTTGAGTACACGTGTCTTCCATCTAATGGTGCCGACATCGTTATTGCGTCATTGCTTACGTCACTGCTTGCGTCATTGCTTACGTCACTGCTTGCGTCATTTCTTACGTCACTGCTTTCGTCATTGCTTACGCCACTGCTTCTAGAGCTTCTTGCGTATTTATTTTATTTTATATAACTAGATATACTCTATTTATTATTTTAGGGTACGAATAAGTACAGTTTTTATAAAAGATATTATATAATAATAAAGTATTAAAATAATATAAAGAGTCTACTAGAATGTACATTTCATTTTACCAATTTTTTCTTTGGCACTGCAGTAGCTTACCAGCGGATTTATCGCCTTTGTTCAGGACTTACAACCGGGAACACATCTGCATTCGCGCCTTGGAGTAATTGCTAAAACGAATTTTATACAATACTTTTAACCTTTTTTTTTTTTGGGATCCTGAGCACAAGGGCCTCCGAATGGATCCTCCGAATCTTGCATAGGTTCATCTTGTTGGTTTACTTCGTCAGATTCAGAGTCAGAAACGTCAAACGTTTTCTGAAGTGCTTGAAATATTTCTTGTAAGACAGCTTTTTTGCCTTTTGATTTGGAAGAAGAGCCTGATCCTGTAGGACTGGCTGGTCGTTGTTGCTGAGGATGTTGGCCGTATTGTCGAATTAATTGTCTCGAATGTTGATGTTGGTCTTCAGTTGGAATTGATCTTGATAGTTGAACGATTGATCTTTCTATATTTATGTTGTCGGTGAAGAATTTTTGCATACTGGTGATTGAGCATATTTCTTGGTCGTATTTGTCCCACCATTTGACGCGGAATTGCTTGACTAAAGACATTGGCATGTCGGGTTGGAGTTGAGTAAGGTGAAAGTGCCAACTGCAAATCCATGGAATTCCCATGTCGATGTGGAAGGCTATTTTGGATAAGATTGGAATGGATGGTTGAGGTGTTTGTTTTTGGTAATATGGTAAGGATGTTTTGAGTATAGGTTCTGGGTAGATTTGGTCAACTGGACCAAAATAATACCACCATTCGTAGAACCAGTTTGGTATGAGTTTGGGACAGTTGAATTGAAATTGGATAAACCATGAATGGGTGAATGGTCTACGGAAGAATGTGTAGAAAAAGGCATTTTGGTAATCTGTGTAGGTGTATCCGGGTATGTAAAAGCCGGGAGTATTGAAGGGTTTTTGAGTATGGAGGTTGGTGAAGCCGAGGTCTCGGTAGGATGCAACACGGATAATTTTGCAGGTTGAGTAGTCTATTTGGTCTGGGTTATTTTGGTTCTCATGATGTACAATTGAAGCAGACATAGAGTCTACTAGAATGTACTCGTAGAAGGTTTGGTTTTTGGTTACATTGTCTGTTGTCCATAGGCTTGTTTCGTAGAAGACGCGGTTGATATAGTTTTGGAGTTCTTTTAGGGTTATTGGTTTTGGAAAATAGGTTGTATGGATGTGTTGGTAATAGGGTTTTGTATAGTAGTCGGATTTTTGAGTAGGAGTTGCTGTCTTCGAAGAGGTTTGCCCGGAATTTGAACTGGCCGCTTTTGCATATGATAAGGGAGGAAACTCCGCAAGGGCTGAGAAGGTGTTGGTAGTTTTGGTAAGGTGTTTGTCCTGAAGGCGTGGTTGATTTTTGATATAGTCGAGGGCTGTCATTGGTCTTTTCTTTCTATCCATCATGTTGAATATTTTGTTGATTACGTTTTCCCTGTAAATATTCACGAGTTAAGAAGTCAGGTAAAGAATTATTTTCTCCTTTGATATACTGAATATCGAAATCAAATACTGATAAAATCGCTTGCCATCTTGCAAAAATTTGTTTTGAAACTAGATTTTTAACATCTTTTTGTAAAATCTCTTTCGCTGATTTACAATCTACGCGAAGTAAAAACCTTTTATTTATTAAATCGTCCTGGAATTTTGAAATACAATTTACAATTGATAAAACTTCATTCTTAACAGTAGAGTAGTTAGTTTGGAGTCCTTTCCATACTCCGGAATGAAACCTAACTATCACTTCTTTGGACTGATTGGGTAGTTTTTGCTTAAGGATACCGCCATAACCTACTTCTGAAGCGTCTGTTTCTACTATCATATCGGCTTCAGGGTGAGGGATAGATAGACAGGGTAAAGTCTTGATATTTAGCTTTACTTGTTTGACTAAATTAGTATGTTTATTTGTTCAAGGTTTAGGATTTTTTTGTAATCTTTGGTATAATGGTTGAATAGTTTTTCTAAGATTTGGAAGGAAGTCTGATACATAATTAAGACATCCTAAGAATCTTTGAAGTTGAGTTTTTTCTCTTAATTCGTCGGGAAATTTATCGGCGAATTCTATTGCTCTTGCAATAGGGACTATAGTTCCTTGATATATATTATGTCCTAGAAATCTTATTCTAGTTTGGAATAAGGATATTTTCTTTGCTGATATTACTAAACCGTGTTTTTTGACTGTATGTAAAAATGTTTCTAAATGTTTAATATGTTGTTCGATTGTGTTTGAATAAACTAGTACATCGTCTATATAGACTATTGTGAATTTAGTATAATTATTGAATATGTCATTCATAATATGTTGGAATTCACTTGGTGCGTTTTTTAATCCAAATGGCATTACGTTCCATTCGTAATGTCCAAATGGTACTGTAAATGCAGTTTTGTATTTATCATTTTTGGATATTTGTATTTGCCAAAATCCGATTTTCATGTCAAATTTTGAGAATATTTTTGCATCATATAATCGATTTAATATATCTCTTTTATTTGGTATTGGGTATCTAATCAATTGTAAAACATCATTTAATGGTTTATAATTGATTACCAATCGTGGTACTCCTCGTTCTTTTTCAGCTTGGTTTTTTACGTAGAATGCTGCACAACTCCAAGGTGATTTTGATTGTCTTATTAATTTCTTTTTGAGTAAGTCATTTATTTCTTGTTTACACGTTTCAAGTAATTCTTTATTCATTTGAATAGGTCTTGTTTTAGTTGGAATATTTTTTTCATTAAAATCTTTTATATAGGGTAGGTCGACTGTATGTTGTTTTCTTTCCCAAAAGACGTTGGGAAGGTCTGAACACACTTGCTCTAATAGTTTGTTCTCGATTTCTTTAATTTTATTTTGAACATAAGGTGTTTGGAGTTGTTCTTCTATTTTCTTGTAAGAAATTTCTTCTTGTAAATATTGAATGTGACTTTTTTTACTTTTTATTAAGTTTATCGTTTTTTGAATAGTATTTTCTTGGAGTTCAAGGACTTCTTTTCATTTTATAGGATTTAAGAATTCAAATGTTAACTTGGTTCCCATTACTTTAGTGGTTACTCCTATTTCGCTTGCTTTAAATTGGTTAATTTGAGTAACAAATGGGGTTCCTAAAATTACTTCTTGTGACAATTTTTTTACTAATATAAATTGATTTTTAAAACAATATCCATTATTGCATACTTTTGCACACGATAGTTTATATTTTATTATGAGACTGTTTCCTCCGGCTCCGCTTAATCTTTCGGAGGTTTTTTCATAATACTTAGAGGGTATAATTCCTTCTCTTATACAATTTTGGTCTGCACCAGTGTCTAGGAGTGCAATTATATTTGTTTTAAAATCTTTTCCTACATGTAGAGTTATCTTTATATACCATTTTTGGTAGTTGATTTTTTCAATGTTTTGGATATAATCTTCTTGAGATACGTTTAATGGTTCTTTGAATGGGGTTTCGTTTGATGTACTGGATGAGGGTTTATCGCTTTGGATGAGTGCTAATTTAGCATAGAATTCTAATTGTTTTAAAGCTTGTTTATTAACAATTGTTTGTAATTCTTTAATTTGAGTTTTTATTTGTTTAATTTATGTTTGTAATTCTCCAGTAGTAATTTGTTTAAATAGACTTTGCGTTGGATATTTTTCAAGTATTCTGTTGGGGTCAAAAACGGTTACGACGGAATTACCACCCGAAAATCCTCGGAGATCGTATTTCCGAAAGAGATAGTAAAAAGGAAGATGTAACTTTCGTAAAATATAACCAAACACGAAGTTTGGTTACGAAGAAGTATCCTTGAAGATTCAAACCAAACTAACCAAGCTCGACCGTTGCGTAATCACCACGCATACACGCTGTCCGGTCGCTGCGTAGCAACCAAGTCCGAGCCAAAGCTCGGTCGCTACGAAGCGACCGAGCTCGAGCCAAAGCTCGGTCGTTACATAGCGACCGAGCACTCGCCCCGCTCGGTCGCTACGTAGCGACCGAGAGCTCGTCCCGCTCGGTCGCTACGTAGCGACCGAGCGATCGTCCCCCTCGGTCGCTACGTAGCAACCGAGCCCGGCCAAGCTCGGTCGCTACATAGCGACCGAGCGGGACGATCGCTCGGTCGCTACGTAGCAACCGAGCTCGAGCCAAAGCTCAGTCGATACGTAGCGACCGAGCGCTCATCCCGCTCGGTCGCTACGTAGCGACCGAGCTAAGCCAAGCTCGGTCGCTACGTAGCAACCGAGCGATCGTCCCGCTCGGTCGCTACGTAGAGACCGAGCTCAAATCAAAGCTCGTAGCGACCGAGATCGAGCCAAAGCTCGGTCACTACGTAGCGACCGAGCTCGAGCCAAAGCTCGGTCGCTACGTAGCGACCGAGCGATCGTCCCGCTCGGTCGCTACGTAGCGACCGAGCTCAAGCCAAAGCTCGGTCGCTACGTAGCGACCGAGCTCGAGCCAAAGCTCGGTCGCTACGTAGCGACCGAGCGCTCGTCCCGCTCGGTCCCTACGTAGCGACCGAGCTCAGCCAAGATCGGTCGCTACGTAGCGACCGAGCGATCGTCCCGCTCGGTCGCTACGTAGCGACCGAGCGATCGCCCCGCTCGGTCGCTACGTAGTGACCGAGCTCAAGCCAAAGCTCGGTCGCTACGTAGCGACCGAGCGATCGTCCTGCTCGGTCGCTACGTAGCGACCGAGCTCAAGCCAAAGCTCGGTCGCTGTGTAGCGATTGAACCATTCCGAACATCGATACGACATCAATCCATGCATTCTCGTCAAACCTTCGAATGCTATCTCCCGAAGACCGTAGTAAGCTCAATCCATGTTTTCCGCTATTCAAATTCATCGATCAAACTTCGCGGATTAGAAACCGCGGAAAGTTTGTTCTTTATCAAAAAGAATTCGTAGTAAACGTGTCGAGTCGGAAGACGGCCCAAAGGGATCTAAAACACGACTCGAGGCCCATCCTACGATTTCTTAACCAAAAGCCCGTAAACCGCAGCACGGTTTACGCTTGGTCCACATGGAAGGATAAATGTCAAGTTTCCGCGGATAAATACAGAAGTTTTGAAGATAATTGGAAGATCGGGAAAAATGGAATATCTCCATTTTTATGCTATGACGGCTTAAGGGCAGAAGAGTAAAAGCGTAAACCAACCTTGGAGCTAGTATATAAGGATTCCTAGGCGAGGAGCATGGGGGGAGAGAACTTTTCAGAGCAAACTTAGCACTTAGAGCAATTTAGGCAATCTTCAGATTTTGTTATTTCGAGCTGCGACTCAATTAGGTTTAGCCGTCTCAGGGTTGCTAGAACTAGGAATCTCACCGACAGCTCTCGAGCCCAGGCTTATACCTTGTTGTAAACGCTCATACGCAGATTCGGAATAAGATCTACTTTGCTCTCTTTTTCGATTTCTTATTCTTATCGTTGTTATTCTCGTGTTCTGATTGCTTGACGTGTGGTAATTAGCAGATATCCGGGTCCTCTGGGAAATTACGGTTTTCCTAGTTTCCTTATTTAAACGGAAATCGACAGTGCGAATTTCGGTTCCCACAGTTTGGCGCTAGAAGGAGGGGGATACGGATCAATCTAACCCGCAAAAGCCACATCAGTCTCGATCAGAGTTGTCAACTAACGACGCGGATAACGTGCAAACTCCTCTTAACGGAGGCAGCGGCACCGATCTCCACACTCCAGTAGCGGACGTATCCGCGGCCAACGCACAAGCCAACGCCGCGACGCTCGAGCAGTTTAAAAAGATTTTTGCCACCTATGAGAAAAGGTCGGAAGAACAAGATAAGCTCGTGAATACCTTGACCCAACAGGTTGAAACCTTAACGGCAAGAACCCAAGCAATCCGCCCCCGCGGAACCACCAAAATCCGCGGGAAGAGGCTCGACTTTGCTACCCCACTCGACAGATCAGGAGTCGCGCGGGAACGACCTTCCGGTCAAAACCCTAGCAAGAAATCTCCCATCGAAAAGGGGAACCCTGAAAGTCTTCCGCCCCCTGCAAAAGACTCGGAGGATAACGAAGCCGAACACATTGACCTGGATCCTAGCGATGTTTCCAACGACACCGACGAGGACGTCGACAGACATCCGAGAAGGACCAAAAGCCGATCTGCTCAGGAAGGCTCCCCGTTCGAAAAACCAATGACGGAAGAGGAAGAAATCACCTATTGGAACGAACAGGAGAAGCTGGCTGAAAGACAAACCGAGCTCACTCGCAGTAAACGCCGACAGGCTCGGAAATCTACTGACGAGACATCGGATATCCGCGACCTTCGCGACTACATCACCAAGACTGCGGCAGAAGTGAGGGCCGTAAAGTCTCAAATCCATCATGCTACTAGTGCTGCCCCCGAAATCGATCGACTGTTGGAAGGAGCTCGGAAGACCCCTTTTACCAATCGCATTTCGGACATGAGGGTGTCCGATCCGGGAAAAACCAATGTACCGAAGTACGATGGTACGGCCGATCCAAAAGCGCACCTTCAGGCTTTCCACATCGCGATGGGAAGAGCTAGACTGAAGGACAGCGAAAAGGATGCCGGCTACTGCCGCATGTTCGTTGAAAACCTGGAAGGAGCAGCGCTTGAATGGTTCGCACGCCTTCGTCGTAACTCCATCGGTAGTTTTCGACAGCTCGCATCGGAATTTCTCAAGCAATATTCAGTATTCATAGACAGAAAAACTTCCGATGTAGACCTCTGGAGTCTCTCCCAGAGGGAAGACGAACCCCTCCGCGAGTTTATCAGTCGGTTCAAGCTGATAATGTCAAGGGTCACTGGGATAAGCGACAAAGTGGCCATCGACGCGCTGAGAAAGACGCTCTGGTACAAGTCAAAATTCAGAAAGTGGATAACTCTCGACAAACCACGAACGATCCAGGACGCCCTCCACAAAGCAGCGGACTACATCATAGTAGAGGAGGAAACTAAAGTCTTATCGCAAAAACATAAGGCGGTAAGACCATCCTCGAAAGACGTGGACCCGAAAGGGAAAAAGAAGAACTCTCGTAACGGCAAGTACGTCCATCACGAGGGGGAAGATCTCCAGGGGGCGCATAACTATGAGATCAACTCGGATCAGGTTCGGACCACGGGCAACACATGGACTCGCAATCAAGGGTATGACGAAAACACCTTCTGCGAGTTCCACCAATCCCGAGGACATTCCACAACCAACTGCAAAGTCTTGGGAGCAAGACTGGCCGCGAAGCTACTCGCTGGAGAGCTCTCGGAAGTAACTAGCGTCAAGGATCTGATCCTCGATTCTGATCGCCCTCCAAAGACGGACAAAAATCCGTCCGCTGAAAAATCCCCTCAACAAAACCAGCCTGGGGATAAACGCGGCAGGAGGCCAGACGACAAAGGGAACGATAACAATCGCCGCAGAGTCAATATGATCATCGGAGGATCACAATACTGCGGCGACACTGTGTCGGCCATCAAGGCTTACCAACGGAAGGCGGAGTCGAGCGCAAATTGGTCTACATGGTCTCCTCCCCGAGATGGCCAAAATTGCTCGATCACCTTCACAAAGGAAGAGGCCGGCGGCATCGATCAACCTCACTGCGACCCGCTCGTCATAGATCTCGTTATACGAGACTTAGAAGTCGGAAGGGTACTCGTCGACACGGGAAGCACGGTCAACGTAATCTTCCGCGACACTCTCAAACGGATGAGCATCGAACTCGGAGAAGTAATTCCGACGCCAAAACCACTCACGGGTTTTTCAGGCGAAGTATCGATGACTCTTGGATCGATCCAATTGCCAGTCATGGCCAAGGAGATCACGAAAATCGTCGAGTTCGCGGTGGTCGATCATCCCGCTATCTACAACGTGATCATGGGAACCCCATGGCTCAACGCCATGCAGGCAGTTCCGTCAACCTTCCACCTGGGTCTCAAATTCCCAACCCCAAGCGGAGTCGCGGCCATCTGGGGGTGCCAAAAACAGTCGCGGCTATGCTTCCTCGCAGAGCACAAGTTAAGGCAAATCACGACTTCTGCAGCTGTAAACGGCAAGCGCACGAAGATAGACCAATCTTCGGCCAAAAGCACCCCAGGAAAAAACGAATTAAAAACGTCTACCAACGCAAACGCATCGGACGTCGAAGCTCGACACAAGTCTGAAGCCCACGCTACAACTCAACCGGAACATCCGGAAAATAGCGTTGACCCAGCCACGATCGACAAGGTCAAGGCGGACATCGCGACATCTACCGCCGAGTAAGAACACTCGCGGCATGAAACAGAACTACGAGATGGCTTGATCCTCGGAAGGGGTACGTAGGCAGCTCGTCAAAAGACGAGTTCAGCTATCCCCCTCTCTAAAAGGGGGGGGGGAGTGGGTGCGTATACTCGTATACTCCCACTTAAAAAATCGCCATTATTGTAATCGAGTTTTTAAGAAACTTCAAAAACTTTTACTACAATATACGTTGTCC
This sequence comes from Brassica napus, assembly GCF_020379485.1. Taxonomy (NCBI): domain Eukaryota; kingdom Viridiplantae; phylum Streptophyta; class Magnoliopsida; order Brassicales; family Brassicaceae; genus Brassica; species Brassica napus. Next base: position 17,101,641 of record NC_063451.1, read on the forward strand.
TTTTTATCGGAAAACGTTTACGCTTCAGTTAAACACAAAAAATTTTCAGGACACGCCTGGAAACATTAAGACTCTTGTCTGCAGCCTCATCCGGCCCAAAAATCGTAAAAAAAATCATCATCCTTCAAACGCACAAAGATACACGTATAATCCTCGAAACAACTGCGAGACGTCGCAAAGTTAAAATTCGAAGATAATACGAACAAATTGTCCGAACGCGACCACCAAAACCTTACACCCCGTTCGTCGATTGGCCCCGACGAACACGCCAGCCGTCTTAAACAAACGCAATTTGATCACTTTTTGATCTTTAAAACGTCCAGCACAAGGACAAAAGCGCGCTACAACAAAAATCCGAAATTTTGGTTTAGCACTTCCAGTTAATTCTGAGAAGATGCTCGATTCGTACCATACAAGTCGTATAAGCCGAGAACATATCGCGGACTTTAAATCGGTGCGAATCAGGAAGAAATCGCAACAGGAAAAACGATAGCCGGCTAGTCACCGCATAAACCTTAACCGAAAGTAAACCTAGGTCTTGCCCTAAACCCAACGCTCTGGTCTCAAACATCTCAAGGCATGATATCTAAAAGATACGAGATCCTAAACCATGTCTCTCCGTTCGTATCTCAATGTTCTCGAAAATCGTAAAGATAAATAATTTTTACGAAAATCACGAACGAACCAACAGATTGAACGTCTCATCGGAATTAAATATGAGACGACAACTCATATTTACTTCAAACCTACTCAGGAAAACTCGAAAACAAAAACATTCATCATATAAATAACCGCGTAAAGCGGTAAGGGGATTCAAAGCCACCAACGGCCAATCCCGATAAACGATAAAAACGGCCAAAACAGGCCCGTACAAATCTCTCGGCCACAATCGGCCATAAACATGAATCAGAAAGACGAGCATCTCTCTTTCGATAACTATTCCACCTCTCATAATCCAAAGTCAAAATCCCCGGACAACGAAGCACCGAACGCATCCGCGGGACGATCCACTTCCTCGCCATCATCGGGAAACCCAGTCGAAACCTCCTCGGTATCAGGGGAAACCGGGATGGAATCCCAGAACCCTTGAATCCGCTCGTCGATCGGAGGGATAAGCGCCTCAGCGTGGGCACGTTCATTCATCCCACTCTTCATCAAGCTCATTTCCTCCTCGAACGCATAGTCATCGGCTCGCGTCCTCCAAAGACTTCCGACCGAACCGCGGCACTCACGAAAGTCACCCACCAAGGTAAAGGCATTCTTGAGGTTCCCATACTCAACCTGGAATTGAGAGGCACGAGTCTTCATCACCTCGACGATTTCCCTCTTGCCTTTCCTTTCCGCTTTGCGGATGGCCCGCGCATGATCACGAGTAAGTTGCGCCTCTCGCTCCAACATCTCGCCTTGCACGCGAGCGAGATCCCGCTCCGCTTTCTCCGCTTTGAAGCGGTAGACCATGGCTTCTCTATGTCCCGCCTCAATGGCCGAGCCCAGCAAGCTCAGGCCCTGCAAAATCGATTGACATGTTATAAATATATATATATACATAGGACAATCACCAAAAAATTCTCAAAGAACTAACCCCATTAATGATGCGAGATCCTTCCGCAACGACTCTCGGCCTCGCCGATTCTTTCGTAGGAGGAGGAGCATCGAAACCCGGTGGCAGATCAGCAAAGAAATCATCGAAGTCCGGAATAGGAACCTCGCTCGAACCACTCCCATCGCCGTAAACAAGGTTCGGATCCCATCCTGGAAGCATAGAGTCATCCATCGAAAATTCTATGTCGCCAAGATCGACATCTTTTCCCTTCCGAGAGCTCGACTCCGGCACAGCTGTTGGAGCTTCGACAGGATTCTGGTCGTCAGATTCGGAGTCGCTTCCCGTGTCCGCAGCCAAAGCAGGACCGGGTTGCACGAATCTCAGTGCCTTCCGAACCCTCTTCGGCGTAAAAGAAGTCCAGAAGAAGGGACCGTTCCTGAGAAGATCCCTCACTGCAATGATGTCCTCAGGGAACGGAGCAAGAGGGTTGATGAAGGGACGATCATTCGGCAACCTCCGGAACAGTGGAATGCAACTCTCTTCAACGGACGCAGCGTCTATACGAACGAAGAAAAAGAACTTCTTCCACGAGTTGAAGTTCGAAATGAACTTCTTAACCACTGACATAAATTTCCGAGGGACCAACCTATGCTTATCCGTATCTGTGACAAGTTGAAGCCTCAAAAGCGCTTCATAATGATCGACGGAAAGGGAAAGGCCATGCTCGTGGCTTAGGATCAGGATCCCAATAAGATGCTGAATGGCAAGGGGAGTCAGCTGGCTTATCGCAACTTCGAAATGGTCCAACACTCGGACGAGAATTTCGGGTATTGGGAACCATAGGCGACAACTCACTACGAACGCCTCGTAGCAAGTGAAGTAACCCTCTGGGGGGCTGTTAGCACATTCCCCACGGTGAGGAACCCGGAACTCCACAGCATCCGGGATATGATAGAACGATCGCATGATCGCAAGAAACTCGTCGTTACTCATGCTTGCGTCCCCTTTCTCGACTCCACGATGGGTCAGGACCGGGAACGACTTCTCCTTGGGAGGGGTCAACGAGCCATAATGAGCAACCCACCATGCCTCGTTCTCGGCGGGATGTACCGAGTGAGGCACGAACTCCATCTTCGGAACAATGAGCTCTTCGTAAGCACTCGCAGATGAAGACCCTTTTTTCGCAATCTTTTTCTTGCTCGGCATCTTTAAACTTCTTCTAAGAAAATAGAGGAAAAGGGTGGAGAGAAAGAAAGGAAATTTTTTCTTAAGAAAGATCTTAGAGAAAGACAAGAAAGTGAAAAAATTATGAAACAAGTTACCTCCCTTCTTATAAGCATGAGGATTTACTATTCAAGCTCGGACTTTCGGATATTAATTCCATCCATCACGCCTAACTTGCCAAACATGCCTAACCGCACGCTAGGATCCTACGATGCATGATCCTAGCGGGCTGGGGGGCTAACTGTTGGGGTCAAAAACGGTTACGACGGAATTACCACCCGAAAATCCTCGGAGATCGTATTTCCGAAAGAGATAGTAAAAAGGAAGATGTAACTTTCGTAAAATATAACCAAACACGAAGTTTGGTTACGAAGAAGTATCCTTGAAGATTTTATCCAAACTAACCAAGCTCGACCGTTGCGTAATCACCACGCATACACGCTGTCCGGTCGCTGCGTAGCAACCAAGTCCGAGCCAAAGCTCGGTCGCTGTGTAGCGATTGAACCTTTCCGAACATCGATACGACATCAATCTATGCATTCTCGTCAAACCTTCGAATGCTATCTCCCGAAGACTGTAGTAAGCTCAATCCATGTTTTCCGCTATTCAAATTCATCGATCAAACTTCGCGGATTAGAAACCGCGGAAAGTTCGTTCTTTATCAAAAAGAATTCGTAGTAAACGTGTCGAGTCGGAAGACGGCCCAAAGGGATCTAAAACACGACTCGAGGCCCATCCTACGATTTCTTAACCAAAAGCCCGTAAACCGCAGCACGGTTTACGCTTGGTCCACAAGGAAGGATAAATGTCAAGTTTCCGCGGATAAATACGGAAGTTTTGAAGATAATTGGAAGATCGGGAAAAATGGAATATCTCCATTTTTATGCTATGACGGCTTAAGGGCAGTAGAGTAAAAGCGTAAACCGACCTTGGAGCTAGTATATAAGGAGTCCTAGGCGAGGAGCATGGGGGGAGAGAACTTTTCAGAGCAAACTTAGCACTTAGAGCAATTTAGGCGATCTTCCGTTTTTGTTATTTCGAGCTGCGACTCAATTAGGTTTAGCCGTCTCAGGGTTGCTAGAACTAGGAATCCCGCCGACAGCTCTCGAGCCCAGGCTTATACCTTGTTGTAAACGCTCATACGCAGATTCGGAATAAGATCTACTTTGCTCTCTTTTTCGATTTCTTATTCTTATCGTTGTTATTCTCGTGTTCTGATTGCTTGATGTGTGGTAATTAGCAGATATCCAGGTCCTCTGGGAAATTAGGGTTTTCCTAGTTTCCTTATTTAAACGGAAATCGACAGTGCGAATTTCGGTTCCCACAGTTTGGCGCTAGATTATAAGTTTCTGGTTAGTGAATTTTTCTTCTTTTGTAACAATTTCTTTTAATTTTAATAGATATTCCTTTTTGATTTCTGGGTCTTCTATTTTGTCTATGATTTTTAGTAAAATTTTTTTATCATTTTTAGTTATAACATTTATTTGTTTACACGCACATAGATCATCGGAGAATTTTTGAGATTCTGAGGATGAATCACTAGAGTTTTCGATCTCGTTTATTGAACTAATGTTTTCTTGCGTATTTATTTTATTTTATATAACTAGATATACTCTATTTATTATTTTAGGGTACAAATAAGTAAAATTTTTATAAAAGATATTATATAATAATAAAGTATTAAAATAATATAAAAACATGTCTTGAAAAGTTCTTATGCTAGTATGAATACATGACTTCTCCGAGAGGAGTAGAGATATGAATACATGACTTCTCCGAGAGGAGTAGAGATATGCTAACTAGACAAAAGTAGAACAGGAAGGCAGCAAAACGTTCTAAGCCTTGCCTTGCTAGTCTAACCACCTAAGTTCTAAGTTCCCTAAGCTAGCAGGAATTCTCTAAGTCTAAATTTTCGGATCCCTTTTCTTCTGCTCCAGCACTCCATATATAGTTGTTTTAGGTCGGTGGCCCATTTACTCATTTGCCTTAGGGCCCAAGTTTATGTCTTTAGGGAATATACCATTTTTCGTCGATCTTTGTAGTTCTCCTCGAATCTTGATATTTATCTTTGGAACTTAACGTTTATCCTACTTCTGCGAGTTAGGATAAACCGTCATAACTCCCATTGGGCTCGGGTCCCTTCTAAATCGTAGATCGGCCTCTAGACACGTTTAGATCCTCTCGGGCCGTTTTTAGGCCTTCGGGTTTTTCTACGATTTTAGTCGTAAAACTTCGAGAGTAACTCCGATCGAGACGAAACGAGAGGTATATGATCCAAAAGTCGGATATCCAACTATACGGAGGACACGAGAGTCGAAACGAGTCTGACTGGCCAGGATTGGATTTTCCTCGCCCTAGGGCGAGGTGAACCGGGCGCAGATCGTCCTCGCTCATGGGCGAGGTGACCGTGGTGCTGGTCGTCCTCGCCCATGGGCGAGGTGACCTTGGTGATGGTCGTACTCGCCCATGGGCGAGGTGACCGTGGTGTTGGTCGTCCTCGCCCATAGGCGAGGTGACCTTGGTGATGGTCGTCCTCGCCCATGGGCGAGGTGACCGTGGTGCTGGTCGTCCTCGCCCATGGGCGAGGTGACCGTGGTGCTGGTCGTCCTCGCCCATGGGTGAGGTGACCTTGTGAGAACGGTCCGGCTCTCGGGTCTTGACCTGTTTCTTTTCGTACTGATCTTTCCAGAGACACTCGTCCATAAGTATTTGTATTCTTCCGATCTTTCTTTCGAGAAGTCTTTCTTGAAGAATTTGCTAAAATGATAATCTTAGCCGTTGATTTCGAGATAACCGTTTTCGACCCCAACAGTTAGCCATCCAGCCTGCTGTTGGCGTCGAAAACGGTTACGACGAAGTTAAAGTACAAATCCCTGAAGAAGAAAAATTCTTCGACAAATACTTTCTCGAAATAGATTCTTTTTTACGAAAAGCTTTGCGGAAGAAACGCGAATCATCGGACAAGATCTCGAGAAGGATCGTTACGCAGCGACCAAACACGTACTCCGTTCGGTCGCTACGTAGCGACCGAGTTCGAGCCAAAGCTCAGTCGCTACGTAGCGACCAAAAGTCAATTCCGCTCGGTCGCTACTCGAACCAAAGTTCGGTCACTACGTAGCGATCGAGCTCTTCCGAAACGTCGATACGACATCAGTCCATGCATTCTCGTCTACCCTTCGATGCTATCTCCTGAATACCATAGTGAACTCATCTCACGTTCCCCGCCATTTCTAAGATTATCAATCAAACTTTACCGTAAAAACCGCGGAAAGTTCATTCTTTATCGAAAGAAGCCGTAATAAACGCTTCGAGTCGAAAGACGGCCCAAAGGGACCTAAGACATGACTCGAGGCCCAACTTACGATTTCTTAACCAACAGCCCGTAAACCGCATGTCGGTTTACGCTTGGTTCGCAAGGGAAGATAAATGTCAAGTTTCCGCGGATAAATACGAAATTTTGAAGATAATTACGAAGATCGGAAAAAATGGAATATCTCCATTTTTATGCTATGGCGGCTTAAGGGCAGAAGAGGAAAAGCGTAAACCGACCTTGGAGCTAGTATATAAGGGGTCCTAGGCGAGAGGCATAATGAGGACTTTTTCAGAGAAAACTTAGCACTTAGAGCAATTAGGCAACTTTCCGTTTTTGTTATTTCGAGCTGCGACTCAATTAGGTTTAGCCGTCTTAGGGTTGCTAGAACTAGGAATCTCGCCGACAGCTCTCGAGCCCAGGCTTATACCTTGTTGTAAACGCTCATACGCAAATTCGGAATAAGACTTCTCTTTGCTCTCTTCTTACGATTTTTATACTTCTTCGTTGTCATTATTGTGTTCTGATTTGCTTGGCGTGTGGTATTAGCAGATATTCGGGACCTCTGGAAAATTAGGGTTTTCCTAGTTTCCTTATTTAAACGGAAATCTACAGTGCGAATTTCGGTTCCCACAGTTTGGTGCTAGAAGGAGGCGGGGTACGGATCAATCTAACTCTCAACCACATCACGCTCAACCAGACATTTCAACTGATGAAACGGATAACGTGCAGACTCCTCTTAACGGAGGCAGCAGCACTGATCTCCACACTCCCGCAGCGGACATATCCGCGGCCAACGCACCAGCCAACGCCGCGGCGCTCGAGGAGTTTAAAAACATGTTCGCCACCTACGAAAAAAGGTCGGAAGAACAGGATAAGCTCGTGAGCACCTTGACCAAACAAGTTAAAACTTTAACGGCAAGGACTCGAGCAATCAGCCCCCGTGGAACCACTAAAGTCCGCGGGAAAAGACTCGACTTTGCAACCCCACTCAACAGGCCTGGAGCCGCCCAGGAACGACCTTCGGGTCAAAACCCTAGCGAGAAGTCTCCCGTCGAAAAGGGAAACTCCGAAAGCCCTCCGCCTCCCGCGAAGGTTTCGGAGGACAACGGAGTCGAGCAAGTCGACCTGGATCCTAGCGATGTCTCCAACAATACTGATGAGGACGACGACAGACATCCAAGAAGGACCAGAAGCCGATTCACTCGGGAAAGCTCTCCGTTCGACAAACCAATGACAGAAGAGGAGGAAATCCTCTATTGGAACGATTTGGAAGAGCTGGCTGAAAAACAAACCGAGCTCACTCGCAGTAAATGCCGACAAGCGCGGAAATCTGCTGACGAGACGTCGGATATACGCGTTCTTTGCGACTATATCACCAAGACTGCGGCAGAAGTAAGAGCCGTAAAATCCCAAATCCATCACGCTACGAGCGCGGCCCCCGAGATCGACAGACTGCTGGAAGGGGCTCAGAAGACCCCCTTCACTGCTCGCATCTCAGATACAAGGGTATCCGATCCAGGAAAAATCAAAGTACCGAAGTATGATGGTACGGCCGATCCGAGAGCGCACCTTCAGGCTCTCCACATCACGATGGGAAGAGGGAGGCTGAAGGACGGCGAGAGAGACGCCGGCTACTGCCGCCTGTTCTTCGAGAATCTAGAAGGAGCAGCCCTCAAATGGTTCGCGCGCCTTAAGCGAAACTCTATCGGGAGATTCCGACAGCTCGCATCGGAATTTCTCAAGCAATACTCCATGTTCATAGATTGAGAAACTTCCGGTGTCGATCTCAGGAGTCTGTCCCAGAGGGAAGAGGAACCCCTCCGGAGTTCATCAGCCGGTTCAAGTTGGTAATGTCCAGGGTCAGCGGGATAACCGACAAGGTGTCCATCGATGCGCTCAGAAAGGCGCTCTGGTACAAGTCGAAATTCAGAAAATGGATATCCCTCGAAAAACCGCGGACGATCCAAGACGCCCTCCACAAGGCGACGGACTACATCATGATCGAGGAAGAAACGAAAATCTTATCGCAGAAGCATAAGTCGGCGAGATTGTCCTCCAAAGATGTAGACCCAAAAACGAGGAAGAAGAACCCTCGTAACGACAAGTATGTCCATCACGAGGGGGAGAACTCCAAGGAGCGCATAATTACGCGATCGACTCAGACAAGGGCCTAACCACGGGTAATACGTGGACTCGCAACCAAGGATATGATGAAACCACCTTCTGAGAGTTCCACCAATCCCGAGGACACTCCATGACTAACTGCAAAGTCTTGGGAGCAAGGCTGGCCGCGAAGCTACTAGCCGGAGAACTATCGGAAGTGACCAGCGTGAAAGATCTCATCCTCGAGACCGATCGCCCCCCAAAGCCAGACAGAAATCTTCCCGCAGAGAGATCTCCCCAAAGAAACCAATCTGGGGATAAACGCGGCAGGAGGCCAGACGACAAAGGGAACGATAACAATCGTCGTGGAGTCAACATGATCATCGGAGGATCGCAATTCTACAACAGGAAAACCGATAGCCGGTTAGTCATCGGACAAACCTTAAAACCGAGAGTAAACCTAGGTCTTTCCCTAAACCCATCGCATTGGTCTCAAACATCTCAAAGACATGATATCTAAACGATACGAGATTCCTAAAACATGTCTCTTCGTTCATATATCAACGTTCCCGAAAAATCGTAAATAATTTTTACGAAAACTCACGTCTCGAACGAACTAACAGATTGAACGCCTCAACGAAGATAAATATGAGACGACAACTCATGTTCACTTCAAACCCACTCTAAACAAAGTAACCCAAATAGACATCCATTATATAAACCGCATAGCGGTAGGGGTTCAAAGCCACCAGCAGCCAATCCCGACAAAAACGGCCAAAATTGGCCCGTACAAAGTTTGAAAGCCATACTCGGCCAGAAATACATGGACAAAGGCCACACTCGACCGCTAGATACTAGATAAAGGGAAAAACTCGTTAAAACCCTCACAGATCAAAGTTAAAACTCCCGGACAAGGAGGCTCCGAATGCATCCGCAGAAAAGTTCACTTCCTCATCGTCACCGGCAAAATCAGTTGTAGTTTCTACGGTATCAGGGGAAACCAGAATGGGATCCCAGAATCTCTGAATCTTCCCATCGATCGGAGGAATGGTCGCCTCAGCGTGTGCATGATCCTTCATGCCACCCTTCATTAACTCCATCTCCCTTTCGAAAACGTAGTCATCTTCCTGCGTCTTCCAAAGACTCCCGACGGAGCCGCGACACTCACGGAAGTCGCCCAGCGAGTTGAAAGCGCCCTTGAGATTCCCGTACTCAACCTGGAATTGAGAAGCGCGAGTCTTCATCACCTCGACGATTTCCCTCTTGCCCTTCCGTTCCGCCCTACGAACAGCCCTGGCATGATCACGAGCAAGTTGAGCGTCTCGCGCCAGCATCTCATCTCGCATGCGAGCAAGGTCCTTTTCCGCCTTCTCCGCCTTAAAGCGATAGATCATGGCCTCTCTATGGCTCGCCTCGATGGCCGATCCAAGCAAGTTCAAACCCTATAAAACCGATTGACACGTTATAAGCAAAAAAATAAAATAATAATAATAACGATCATCAGAATTCTTAAAGTTTATACCCCGTTAATGATACGAGATCCTTCCGCAACAACTTTCGGCCTCCCTGACTCACTAGTGGCCTGACACTACAAAAAAAGTCTACATTGATAGCATATTATTATAGCACGTTTTACCGAACTGCTATCGTTAATGATTTAAAATTTTCCGTATTATATAATAGCGCTAGATAAACGCTATGATAGAGTGAAACCTAAAATAACACTTAATTAATGTTATTTTGAAAATTAAGTGAGCGGAAAAATAAAAGCACTGATTCCGCCAATATATATCAGGAAGAGCGACAAAGACATTATTTAATCGGCTTCAAAAATGTTATCAAAGACATATAATAGCATTTTTCTAACGCTAAGAAAAACTAATTAAACCCCTAAATCCTAAACATTGTTTCAAACCCTAAACTCTAAAGATAACCCTTAAAACTCTAATCTTTTCATACTATAACTTTAAATCTTAAAATTAAACTAAAAATTAAATCTTTTTAATCTTAAACTATATTTCCTAAACACAAATCTTTAATCTTTAATCAAACTCTTTATCATAAATCTTAACTTCAAACATAAACTATACATTCAATACTCTACAAATATTTATAACTAAGTCTCACCACTAAAATAATAATTAATAATTAATATATTTAATAATTCATTATAACATTTATAACCACTAGATTAAAATTTAAATTCCAAACCCTATATCTAAACCCCAAACCCTATTCCTCAAACCCCAATATATTTTGAACCCTATGTACTAGACCATAAATTATAAATTTACCCTGTAAAACTAATATTTTCTAACTTAAACACCAAATCTTAACACATAAATTACAAATCTAATTTTTTGAATTTTATTCTAAAATTCCACTCTAAACTAAACATAAACAGTAAATATTTTTTTAAACTGATATAATCAAAATATACTTATTAAATATAACTCTCATATATGCTATACACCTTATATAATAAACACTAAAATTTAAACTAAACTCTGAATACTATAAATTAATCTTAAACTTTCAAATTAAATTTCAATACTATACCCAAATATCAATCACAAAGTTTAAAATTTTAAATTTAAATCTAAACAATTTAATTTGTGAATTCTAAATCTTAGATTTTTTTTTCAAAATAATTTATATTAACGAAATTTATCATAAATATTTTATATATAAAAAACAAAATAGAATAAGAAATCAATGGTGTTAAAAGAGAATAGAAAAACAAATACATAACATCTCGTTGGTCAACAGAAAGTAGCCTATCACATAGAAGGGTGAGGATCATGCTTTGTGTAACCACATCCATTGATAAAAATGAATCCAACGGACCAAAATGCACTAAGATAAAAAATACACTTTTTCTTCATATCTCTTTCTTTCTTTCTCTCCTCTGATCTCTTCGTATCCTCTAATCTATCTCTCAATATGTCTCCTTCGTGAATCTAAACTTTCTCAACAACCACCACCATCACCTCCGACAGAATTATCTCAATTTCCACCCCGTCGTTCTCCACTACTCTACCTGATTACTCTTTTTATTTCTTATATCCTCAAAGTTTTTCCTTTCTTCAGATGCAGATTTAAAACATGAAGAAGATAGGAAACAGATCGGGAGGGAAGAGTCAGAAGAAGCTTGACAGCAGAGGAGGTAGAAGAATCGTGATGGTGGAGGCATAAGAAGCCTCACGGCGGAGAAGGCGTGGCAAGCATATGAGTTTGTCGCTCAGCCGTAACACCGGTGGCTCTACCACCAGACTGAGTCTTCGCTTCAGCCATGGCAATCGGAGCTGGTGGAGGTGGAGGTGTCGGTGTAAAAAGCTGATGGAGTTGACGAAGTCTCATGGAGGAGAGGAAACGGCTGGATTCTTCTTTTCTTTTTTTAGGTTTAGCTTTTTTTTATTTGGTTTAGTTTAAACCAAGTTGGAATTGTGGTAGTTTGACTTTGGCTTTTAATTTCTGGTTTAATTTTGTAAACCAGAATTTATTTGTAAACCAATCTTAATTTATAAATAAAATTTATTTTATTTTTAATTATAAAACAACTTTCCGTTTAATTGTCAATTATTTTATTTTAATTATAATTATTTTTAGTTTATTATAAAAAGATATATCATAGCACGAATGTATAAATCATAATCAATTTGTAACGAAAAAATAGTGCTATATTTAAATTAATAGCAACATTCAAGTATCTATCGTATCTGGTTATTTCATAGCGTTTAAAAAATGCAATCGTAGAAGGGGTACCTATGATGGCTGCCGATGACATAGCATATGAGAAAACGCTATGAAAGCCCTATTATAGCGTTTTTCGTGAGCTAAGAATGTACATAATTCTTGTAGTGTGAGGAGCGTCAAAGCCCGATGGAATACCAGCGAAGAAATCATCGAAGTCCAGAATAGGGACCTCGCTCGTACCGCTTCCATCGCCGAAAGCAAGGTTCGGATCCCATCCTGGAAGCATGCAGTCGTCCACCGAAAACTCCAGGTCGCTGAGATCAATATCTTTCCCCTTCGAAGGGTTTGGCTCCGTCACAATCGTGGGAGCAGCGTTGGGACCTTGGTCTTCAGGTTCGGAATCACTCCTTGTTTCTCCGCCCAAAGCAGGACCAGGATGCGCAAATCTCAGCGCCTTTCGAACTCTCTTCGGCGTAAAGGAAGTCCAGAAAAAAGGACCATTCCTGAGCAGATCCCTCATCGCAATAATGTCCTCAGGAAACGGAGCAAGAGGGTTGATAAAGGGACGATCGTTCGGCAACCTCCAAAACAGTGAGATACAATTCTCCTCAACGGACGCCGCGTCTACACGGACAAAGAAGAAAAAATTCCTCCACGAGTTGAAGTTAGAAGCGAACCCCTTTACCACTGACATGAAGTTCCGAGGAACTAGCCTGTACGTATCCGTGTCCCGGATGATCTGTAATCGAAGAAGCGCTTCGAAATGATCAACGGTGAGAGAGAGACCATGCTCGTAGCTCAGGACTAGGATCCCTATGAGGTGCTGGATGCCGAGAGGGTTCAGTTGGCTTATCGCCACCCCGAAACGACCCAACACGCGGACGATGATCTCGGGGATCGGGAACCACAAACGGCAACGCACTACGAATGCCTCGTAACAAGTAAAGAAGCCCTCCGGTGGACTACTAGCGCACTCTCCTTGACGAGGAACCCTGAATTCCACCGCGTCCGAAATATGGTAGAAAGGCCGCATGACCTAGAGGAATTCACTAGTACTCCTACTCGGCGCACCTGCCTCCACCGGGCGATGGTTCATGACCGGGAATAATTTTTATTTGGGAGGCGTGATCGAACCGTAACACGCCACCCACCATGCCTCGTTCTCGGCTGGGTCTACCAAATGAGGAACGAATTCCATCTTCGGCACTCGAAGCTCTTCAGAAATGTTTGCGGGCAAGGATCCTTTCTTCGAACTCCTCTTCTTACTCGACATCTCGTGTTTTTCTTTTAAAATCAGGAAGGAAATGATAAAGAAATAAGAGAAAGAACTTTTCAAGAAAAACCTCTCTATGAGAATAAGTAAGTGTGAAGATTGTGAAGAAATTATTCTCCTTCTTATAGGCATGAGAAATTACTATTTTCTTGCAGACTTTTGGACACGAACTTCGCCCAAATACACCAATCTCGTCCAAACTCGCCATACCGCGCATTGGGACCTCGCTAGAAATCCACGCTCCCAATGAGCTGGGGGGCTAACTGTTGGGGTCGAAAACGGTTACGACGAAGTTAACGTCCAAATCCCCGAAGAAGAAAAATTCTTCGACAAATACTTTTTCGAAATAGATTCTTCTTTACGAAAAGCATTGCGGAAGAAACGCGAATCATCGGACAAGAGCTCGAGAAGGATCGTTACGCAGTGACCAAACACGTGCTCCGTTTGGTCGCTACGTAGCGACCGAGTTCGAGCCAAAACTCAGTCGCTATGTAGTGACCAAACGTCCATTCCGCTCGGTCGCTACATAGCGACCGAGCTCGAGCAGAAGCTCGCTCGAACCAAAGTTCGGTCTCTACGTAGCGACCGAGCTCTTCCAAAACGTCGATACGACATCAGTCCATGCACTCTCGTCTACCCTTCGATGCTATCTCCCGAATATCGTAGCGAACCCATCTCACGTTCCCCGCCATTTCTAAGATTATCAATCAAACTTTACCGTAAAAACCGCGGAAAGCTCACTCTTTATCGAAAGAAGCCGTAATAAACGCTTCGAGTCGAAAGACGGCCCAAAGGGACCTAAGACATGACTCGAGGCCCAACTTATGATTTCTTAACCAACAGCCCATAAACCGCATGTCGGTTTACGCTTGGTTCGCAAGGAAAGATAAATGTCAAGTTTCGGCGGATAAATACGAAATTTTGAAGATAATTACGAAGATCGGAAAAAATAGAATATCTCTATTTTTATGCTATGTCGGCTTAAGGGCAGAAGAGGAAAATCGTAAACCGAACTTGGAGCCAGTATATAAGGGGTCCTAGGCGAGAGGCATAATGAGGACTTTTTCAGAGAAAACTTAGCACTTAGAGCAATTAGGTAACTTTCCGTTTTTGTTATTTCGAGCTGTGACTCAATTAGGTTTAGCCGTCTTAGGGTTGCTAGAACTAGGAATCTCGCCGACAGCTCTCGAGCCCAGGCTTATACCTTGTTGTAAACGCTCATACGCAAATTCGGAATAAGACTTCTCTTTGCTCTCTTCTTACGATTTTTATACTTCTTCGTTGTCATTATTGTGTTCTGATTTGCTTGGCGTGTGGTATTAGCAGATATCCGGGACCTCTGGGAAATTAGGGTTTTCCTAGTTTCCTTATTTAAACGGAAATCGACAGTGTGAATTTTGGTTCCCACACTTGCAAGACTCGGAGACGATTTTGCGGGCAAGTGAAATGTTTTTAATCGGAATTTTCGGTTAAGAGTCATTTTTCTCGTAGAATGTCTTTTGAGATTATTTTATCGCGGAAATCCTCGTTACCCTCATATCCTTATAAGTAGCAACTCATCAATTACCATTCTTCAGACATCTTATTCCTTCAAACTTTTCTCTCTTCATTCTCTCAAGCAAGAATGTCTTCCTCCCAAAACGAAAAGAAGAACTCCGACGTCGAGATGGGTGAGGCCAGCCCGGTTCTACCGATTCCGGCCATTCATGAAGCCACTCCGATTTTCGTTGCTGGATTCCTTTCTTTCAAAGAGAGGCTATCCAGGCGTAATGCCGAAAAAGAAACAAATTGGACCTCTGCTGAAATGTCGGTTATCCCTTCCTCGTCTGCGTTGTCGATCTCAACCGAAGGAAACAAGTCTCTGAGCGATGCTGCACCCCTCATAGGTTCGGATACGGTACCTGTGCAAGTGCCAGAGGTCTTGGCCCAACCTTCGGGCTCTTCCACTACCCCGGTCCCGATTCCTGAGAAAGGACAAGTAATGGAGTCGATGCCTCCGCCTTTGGACAGGAAATATATCTTCTTAGGGCTTCCTGCACCTAGTGCCGCTCCGCTGCCCAAAGGTCGCAAAAGGATTGGCGCCGCAACCGAGACCGCCAAAAAGAAGAGATGTTCCAAAGGTGCGGAAGGAGAGCCTTCGGGGCCTTTACCGAAATATTGTGCCAAGGTTCATTTTCGAAAAACAAATTTTCTTGTAGGATACTTTGTTCTTCAATTATTCTGACTCTTATTTCGTTCGCAGTTCATATCGTTGATCGACGGGATGATCAGCGACTGTGGTTCGGAGGTGGAGCGTTTGACAGAGGGACTAGCAGAGTCGCGGGAGGCGTTGAAACGAATTGAGGCCACACTGAAATCTACTGAGGATGCTCACGCTGCTGAGAATTTACAGCTGGAGTTTCAGTTCAGCGGTCTCGAGCGGGATCTCGGAAAGTCGGCGAGTGCACTGTTTAGGATGAAGAAAGAGAAAAAAGCCAAGGCTTCCGAGGTCCGTTGTCTTCAGCGCCAAATCCAGAGTCAAGAGGAACCGAGGACTCGTGAGCCAGCGGGGACCGTTGTCCCGCGGGACGAGTTTCATGCTTGCCTAACGAGGATGGTTGTTATCTTTGATTCCATCATGGCAGTCCGTAAGAAGGATCTGGCCCTGGCGGGCATCGAGGGAGGTCTAGGTGAGATCCAGCTACTCAAAGGCGAAGCGGTTCTGACTCTGGACTCTGAAGAGGCCTGGCTACTGTCTCATAAGGAGGAACTGATGGCCTCCGAAGGTGACTTCGATTCGATCCTCTCTCTCCTGAAATTTGAATGCACCCTCGCGCCGTGTTTGGAAGAGACCGAAGGGCAAGGCCGTGCAGTCGAAGAAGGCGAGGGCAATGCACTCGTGAGAGGTGACAGTGAAGTGGCTAAGGGAGGTGATGTCGATGCAGTCCCAAGCTCCGATGAGGATGAGGATGAAGGCGGTGCTCCGAGGAGTGCCTAGGGTAACGATCCTTTCGGGGATTTTCTTTGTTTTGTTTTGGCCTGGTCATGAGACCGTAATTTGTATGTTCTGGGACTGGCCGTTGGTGGCTTCGAATCCCTGCCCTTGTTAGGGCTTTTTGTAAGATGCTTGGCTCAATCTATAAAACTTTTCGGTTGTTATAAATCGAGAGAACTTCTGTTTTTCGAAGTTAGAGGGCAGGGTGTGAGTTGTCGTCTCATTCCCCCCCCCCCGAATGATCACCGTATCCATTGTTTGTTGAGTACGCGAGTTTACGTGGTTTTCTGCTTTATGCGAAGGCTCATGAAAACGTACAGATTTAAGTGAAGAGACAAGTTTTGGGATCTCATAGCAGGGTGTTGATATTATGCCTTTGAGATGTCAAGATCCAGCAAGGCTGAGTTTAGGGCAAGACCTAGGTTTACTTTCGGACTGAGGCTATTCGATGACAAGTCAGCTTTCGTTTTGCCTGTTTGCGATTTTAACATGATTCGTACCGATATAAAGTCCGCGAATTGTTATCGGCTTATATGACTTGTCTTGATACGAATCGAGCTACCTCCAACGGCTGTTTGGACATGCTGACCAAAATTTTGGATTTCTTGTATAGCGCGCTATGGTATCCTTGTCGGATGTAAGAGAGCCTATCCTTTCGAGGGCGGCTGATGTCTGCTTAAGACGTTAGGGTTCGTTTGTTGTGATCAGCAACAAAGAAATGATGCCAGTTTAAAGGCATTTTACAGTTAGAGGTGTACTAAGTTTGTTTTGGAAACGAGAATGTCGTTTTTGTAGATGTCAAAAAAATTGTAACTTTAAGCGTGTAGCGACGTCTCGCATAGCCGAAAGTTGACCTTTTCTTTTGTGCCGCATTTGTTCGCGGGCTTTTTCCGAAGGATTCCTCTTTTACGAACGTTCGGGGGTTTTGTCGGACTAAGTGTGATAACTAATCGATTTTGCTTAGGCGCTTTGAGCGAGTCTTAGATTGCCACTTTAGCCGTTTGGCGAATAGCGGGATTGGTGACCGTAAGGTCGCGTTTTTTCGCAAAAAAAATCGAAAAAGGTCGAGTTTTTTTTTTTGAAAGTCGTGGGAGTATACGAGTATACGTACCCACTCCCCCCCCCCCTTTTTTAAGATGGGGGGATAGCTGAACTCGCTTGGCGAGCTGCCTACGTACCCTTTTTCGGGGATCAAGCCATCTCGTAGTTCTTAGTTCCCACATTGCGATTAGTGGTAGTATTTTTTTAAGATGCATCGCGTTCCAGGTTCTTTGGATCTTGACGTCTTGCATGTTCGCGATTTGGTACGATCCTGGTCGGACCACCTTTATGACCTTGTATGGTCCTTCCCAGTTTGCTTCCAGTTTTCCTGCGTTACGTTCGGCAGTGTTTTGGAAGACTTTGCACAGAACCAGATCACCTTCCTTGAACCTGCGGTGGCGAACGTTTGAATTGTAGTATTTCGCGGCAGCGTGCTGGTAGTTATGGATTCTTATGAGGGCTTGGTCTCGTCGCTCGTTAATGAGATCGAGTTCGTCCAGTAGAATCGCGTTGTTGAGATCTTCTCGTTCGGGGAGGAATCTTCTCCGCACTCCGGGAAATTCTACTTCCGTTGGGATCATGCATTCCGTCCCGTAAACGAGGGCGAAGGGGGTTTCTCCTGTAGCCCGTCTTGGGGTTGTACGATGTGACCAAAGAACTCCTTCGAGCTCATCTGCCCATCGTCCCTTTTTGGCTTCTAAGCGTTTTTTTAACCCGTCAAGGACAGTTTTGTTAATGGTCTCTGCCTGGCCATTACATTGTGGATGTCTAGGAGTTGTCTTGTTCAGCCGTATCTTCCACTTCTCGCAGAATGCTTCAAATCGGGTAGAGATGAACTGAGATCTGTATTCTCTTACGATTTCGTAAGGGACCCCGTGCCAGGTGATAATGTTCTTCCATACGAAGCTCTCGACTTGTACGTCTTTGATACTTGCGTAGGATTCTGCTTCTACCCACTTCGAAAAGAAATCCGTAAGGACCAAAAGGAAGCGTTTCAGTTTTGAATTGTGTAAAGGTCCGACGATATCCATGGACCATCGCATAAAGGGATACGGAGATGAAATGGACGAGAGGACCTCCGCAGGTTGATGGATGGTGGGCGCGTGCCATTGGCATTTTTCGCATTTTCGTGCGAATTTCTCGCAGTCTTTGATCATAGTTGGCCAGTAATAACCGTGGCATTTTATTTTGACTGCGAGACACCTTCCATCACTTTTCTCACTTTCTCTCCCTCAGCGCAGGTCATGAGTGGGCCGGAGAATCTCCATTTTTAGATTTCTCCCTCTACGGTTACATATCGTGCGGCTTGGGTTTTAATTTTGCGTGCCGCCCATTTCTCGGCGGGCAGCGTTCCGTCGGCTATGTAGGCTCGGATTGGCTCTAGCCATGGGCTGTCGCAACCGTATTCCGGCTGATCCATCTTTCCTTCTGGTGGATCTTTGATTTCCTCCGCATCTTCGATTTGTCCCTAAATCAGATTGGTGATCACCGGCGGTCCGATGCTCGGATGTTCAATGAATTCCACTAGGATTACCCGTTTTAGTCTTGGATCCGAGCTTGACGCGAGCGCGGCCAAGGCATCTGCCTGGGTGTTTTCCGTGCGAGGAATTCTAGTGAGGGCGAAGTGGATGAAGTCTTGGGCCAGGTCCTGGACGAGTTTTAGATATGCATCCATTCTTTCGTCCCTTGCCTCATATTCTCTGCTGTATTGATTTGTGACTAACTGAGAATCGCAGTAAGCGTGGATGTTGCAAATCTTCAGCCCATGGGCTAGTTGTAATCCTGCAATGAGTGCTTCATATTCAGCCTCGTAGTTTGATGCATGGAATTCTAACCGAAACGACTGCTGCAAGATTTCCCCGGTGGGCGACGTGAGCTGAATCCTAATTCCGGATCCTTGTTTGGACGATGATCCATCGACATGAAGAACCCAAGTTGAATCTGGTTCCGTGTTTGCCATATCCCCCGTGGGAAATTCTACTAAGAAATCCGCCAGCAACTGAGATTTTGCGCAGGTTCTTGGGCGGTACTCGACATCGTACTCGCTCAATTCGATTGCCCATTTCGCGAGCCGTCCTGACTTATTCGGACTGTGCAGAACCGTGCGCAGGGGAAAGGTGGTGAGAATCACTATGGTATGAGATTGGAAATATGGCATGAGCTTTCTCGCCGATGTTAGAACAGCGAATGCTAGTTTTTCCATCAAGGGGTACCGCGTCTCAGCGTCCAACAAGGTTTTACTTATGTAAAAGATTGGTTTTTGTTCACCGCGTTCTTCTCTGATCAAAACGCCACTTACTGCTGTTGCGGAGACCGCGATGTATAAGAATAGAGGTTCTCCCTCTACTGGTTTTGCAAGAACGGGAGGAGTGGCCAGGTAACGCTTCAGCTGTTGGAAAGCCTTTTCGCACTCTTCCGACCATTCAAACTTTTTCTTCCCTTTCAACGTGTCGTAGAAAGGCAGGCACTTGTCCGTCGAACGTGAGATGGAACGGTTCAAAGCTGCGACCCTTCCGGTTAGCCTTTGGACTTCTCGTTTTGTCTTTGGTGAGACCATTTCTATCAGTGCGTTTATCTGTTTGGGGTTGGCCTCGATCCCGCGACACGTGACCAGATAATCGAGAAACTCTCCTGATGCGACTGCGAACCTACATTTTTTCGGGTTTAGTTTCATGTTACGTAGGTTCAGCCTTGCGAAGCACTCTTCCAAGTGGGATACGTGGTCGTGATTGTCAAGGGATTTTACGAGCATGTCATCGATGTACACTTCCATAGTATTTCTAAGCTGTTCGGAGAACTTTCGATTGACAAGTCGCTGGTAAGTAGCACCCGCATTCTTGAGACCGAAAGGCACTACCTTGTAGCAATACGTTCCGCGGTCGGTGATGAATTCGGTCTTCTCGCGATCGTCGGGATTCATCATGATTTGATTGTACCCGGAGAAGACGTCCATGAATTATAAAAGTTCGTTCCCTGCTATTGCTTCGACCAGTCGGTCAATGTGCGGAAGTGGGATGCAATCTTTTGGACAGGCCTTGTTGAGATCAGTGAAGTCGACGCATACTCGCCATTTGCCGTTTTTCTTTTTGACCACGACGGGATTGGCGAGCCAATCCGGGTATCTGACTTCTGTTATTGACCCTACTTTGAGGAGTTTCTCAACTTCCTCGTTTACCGCGGTAGCACGCTCTGGTCCTAGCTTCCGTCTTTTTTGTTTTACGGGTTTGTAGGTTGGGTCAATGTTGAGTTCGTGACATGATATGCCGATGTCGATTCCTGGCATATCTTCCGTGGCCCAAGCGAACGTATTGAGGTTCTTTTTAAGACAAGCCATGAGCTCTGTTCTCAGTGGTTCGCAGAGGTTGGCTCCGATCTCGATGCATCGTTCTGGGTGGGATTCGTCGACACAGACTGAGATTACCGGTTCACAAGTTGGTTCGCGCTTCCCTTCTAGAGCTTCGACCCTCTGTGACTGCCAGAAGTCTTCCGAGTCTTATTCTGGGGCACCCTCGTCGAGAGTCAGCTTTCTTTTCTTCTTGTGGGAAGCTTCGATCGCAAAGTTCTTTCTTTTTAACTCAGCGGCGAAACATACTTGTGACATCCTGTGGTCTCCTTGAATTGTTTCGACTCCATGAGGGGTCGGAAATTTAAGGCATAGGTGGAATGTCGATGGGATCGCTCTCATGGAATTCAGCCATGGAGTTCCAATGATTACATTGTACGATGTTGGGCGATCGACGACCAAGAATTCCGTGATTTTTACGACGCTCCCAGCTTTAACCAATAGGTTGATTGAGCCGAGGGTCATAGTAGCGTCTCCTGAGAGTCCAAAAATTGGACTGGGACCTTCCGTGATGGCGCACATGTCGATTTCCATTCTCTCGAGGGTGCTTTTATAGATAATGTTGGCCGAGCATCCGGTGTCGACCAACACTCTTGCTAAGTCGATGTCCTGGATGGTCAGTTCGATGACAAGGAGATGGTTGTGAGGTTTGACCTGGTCGGTCGTTGCTCTGTCCTTGAAAGAGACGACATCGTGAGCTACTGGAGCAGACATCTTGTATCTTTAATCGTTTTTGATTTTTGAGTTAGAGAATTCGACCCCCCCCCCCTCCTTCTAACGCCAAACTGTGGGAACCAGAATTCACACCGTCGATTTTAATGAATAAGTATGGAGGAAAACCAAGAAAACCCGATTTTCCCTGAAGGTCCGGATTCTCTGCGTAATCACTTTCAGAGCGTAAAAAGATAGATAGCAAGATAAAGATCAATAGTCGCTCGGAGGCGTTTTATTAATGAAATAGTATGAATACAGAACTTCTCCGAGAGGAGTAGAGATATGCTAACTAGACAAAAGCAGAACAGAAAGGCGGCAAAACGTTCTAAGCCTTGTCTTTTTAGTCTAACCACCTAAGTTCTAAGTTCCCTAAGCTAGCAGGAGTTCTCTAAGTCTAAATTCTCGGATCCCTTTTCTTCTGCTCCAGCTCTCCTTATATAGTTGTTTTAGGTCGGTGGCCCATTTACTCCTTTGCCTTTGGGCCCAAGTTTATCTCTTTTGGGAATATTCCTTTTTTCGTCGATCTTTGTAGTTATTCTCGAATCTTGATATTTATCTTCGGAAACTTACCGTTTATCTTACTTCCGCGAGTTAGGATAAACCGTCATAACTCCCATTGGGCTCGGGTCCCTTCTAAATCGTAGATCGGACTCTAGACACGTTTAGATCCTCTCGGGCCGGTTTTAGGCCTTCGGGCTTTTCTACAATTTTAGTCGTAAAACTTTGAGAGTAACTCCGATCAAGACGAAACGAGAGGTATATAATCCAAAAG
The DNA here is from genome assembly GCF_020379485.1 of Brassica napus. NCBI lineage: Eukaryota > Viridiplantae > Streptophyta > Magnoliopsida > Brassicales > Brassicaceae > Brassica > Brassica napus. The sequence goes on from NC_063451.1 coordinate 17,123,637, forward strand.
TCGGATATCACAACTATACGGAGGACACGAGAGTCGAAACGAGTCGGACTGGCCGGGATTGAATTGTCCTCACCCTAGGGCGAGGTGAACCGGGCGCGGATCATCCTCGCCCATGGGCGAGGTGACTGTGGTGCTGGTCGTCCTCGCCCATGGGCGAGGAGACCTTGGTGATGGTCGTCCTCGCCCATGACCGTGGTGCTGGTCGTCCTCGCCCATGGGCGAAGTGACCTTGGTGATGTTCATCCTCGCCCATGGGCGAGGTGACCGTTGTGCTGGTCGTCCTCGCCCATGGGCGAGGTGACCTTGTGAGAACGGTCCGGCTCTCGGGTCTTGACCTGTCTCTTTTCTTACTGATCTTTCCGGAGACCCTCGTCCATAATTATTTGTATTCTTCCGATCTTTCTTTCGAGAAGTCTTTCGTGAAGAATTTGCTAAAATGATAATATTAGCCGTTGATTTCGAGATAACCGTTTTCGACCCCAACATAGATTATTTGGATATATTTATGATCTATACATCAGAATCGAACCTACTTAGATTCAGAAGGATCCAGTTCGAAACCTACACAAAAATTTATAGTACCCGAATGGAGTCTAATCTCGAAACCCAAAAACTAATATCCGAAAAAACAACTTGTATTCGAACGGATACCCCAATACACATTCCTAACTGATTATATAAACAAAAAAAAAGTTGTTAATTGTTTTGAATTCTTGTCACAAATTGAGTAATTTTATTTAAACATTTCAAATTTTTATGGTTAACTTTCAAAAGAAATGTTGTCCAATTATCATGTCAAAGACAATTAATGAAATAGAAAAAAAGAGTAAAAAAATAATATAAAAATGTAATAGATACTTAAAATAAAAATAAGTAAGTTTTGTTTTGTACTTTGTAATAAATGTTGTCGAATTATTTAGAAATTACAATAAATGAAATGGTTAAAATTAATTAAAAATAATGAAAATCTGTAGAAAATTCGTTAAAATAGACAAATATTATTTTGTATAGAGTATATATTTCATTGAAACTATTTTCGAATTGATAAAATTAAGAAATGTGATACGTGAGTTGGCTTTAGAACCCAAGTGGCCCTTGAAGAACACTAAAAAAATGGCTGAAAGTTTCTCTTGGAGCGAATTGGAGGATTGGAACACAGTCGCTTGGAGGTCTTTTTACACGCTGCTTATAGATCATTTTAGTAAAAACTCTTATTTTTCTTTCAAAACATATATTTAGGGTTCGACCTTGGGGGTCAATTGTCAGGTTCACGGATTCGACGCCAGGCGGTGGCGAACTGCCCATCCTGTCACCCACACGGATATGGACCTATGCTTTAGGGTCCACTTGAATACCCGGAGAGAGAGTCTATCCGTGGGCTGCACCTCCCCTTGGGGATTAGTCTGGGCCTCTCCGAGGTCTGGGATACCCCCAGGTTAAACAAAAAAAAAAAAAACATATATTTAGGGTAAATAAAATCTGATGAGAATGTATTTTTGATTTCTATTTTTCACACTTTTAAATTTGAAACAAAATCTTCTTGATAAATAAATATATATTTATTTATTTTTTGTCAACTATCTATGTAGATAATGTTATATAAAGTTAGCTTGAGAGGATATTAATAATAATCAAACAATAACCACGAAAATATGTGTGAGCCGTACATACAATTAGGAAGGGACCCAAAGATCATTGTTGATATATGAATCGACATCTTTCTCACTTTATTTTGCTGTCACTATATGATTTTCTTTCAAACTTTTGTAAAATCTCCTTTATATTTAATAGAAATAACTCACGATTTTCCACCTGAATCACGTAATTTCGAATAATTTAATTCTGCAGTGATTTGATTTGATCCAACTCTGTCATGCCATTTCCTTTTTGTCTCCCACTAGCTATTTCACCCTCCAAGTTCTAAAGCATTTATAGAATAACTCAAATTTTTTTTGACTAAAAGCTTTTATATATTAAATGCAAAAAGAAAAAGAAAAATGTTACAAGCCTAATGGCTATAGTCATTCCGAGCTCAATTATTTTCTTACCGGTTAGAATAAAACCCAATAAGAAACCCATAAGAGAGAACAAAGAGAACCAATGTCAAGCCCACCAAGCGAGGCCCAGTAAGTGGAGAGACTGAAGATTCCGATTGAGACGTCGGAGGTTAGAGCCACATTTGCATGAGCCGGGAGGAGTTGATCGGAGTAGATTGGCGCATGGATAGTATCTTGTCTCTAATCTGTCGATCGAGTACGCGAAACAGAGAGTCTACCGTTCTAAATTGCTTGCAATGAAGTCGATTGTTTCTCTCATTCCAAGACTAATATATTGCAGCTTGCCAGCCGATGTAAGTGAGTCTCTTCCTTAACCTATTGCCCTGTAGTTGTTGCAGTTGCAGGATTGAGTCGTTCCAGTCCCTTTCTGATATCAGCCCACACTTTTCTGCGATGATTTGCCATAGGTCCCAAGTGTAAGGACATCGGAAGAAAAGGTGATCCCTTGATTCAGCCGCTGCATTGCAGGGAAGGCAAACCGAATCCGTCTGAAGCCCCCAGCTTAGTAAGCGATCTCTAGTCGGACAGCGGTTTAGGACAAACAACCAAGTTAGGAAACCGTGCTTCGGTATCCCAGCACTGATCCAGACAATTTTGGCCCAAGGTACCTCTTCCTCTTCCTCATTTCTCAGTTTCCTATACACATCTCCTATTGAGTATCGTTTTGTGGTGGTGTCATTCAATACCCATTCATAGTGATCATCTTCATCCACTAGCACTATCGTTGTGAGGTGTATCTGCACTTGAAGTAACTGCTCAGACCTTGCTGGTGGGAGGAGCCAATGTCCGTCGACAAAGAGTTCAGAGAGCGTTGCAGTTGCTGAGATTCCTAACCGAGAATGATGCGGGCGTGAAAGGTACTTCTCCAAAGAGCCGAATGGAGACCAATTGCCAGTCCAGAATCAGCATATTCTCCCATTGCCTATGCACATTTTGATCCACGTATACACCTCTTCTCTCATCTTGATCAGTTTGTTAGCTAGCCATGAGAACTTAGGGCCTGTCTTTACTGTCCAATAGTTGCGTAATCACCATCTAGAACTTCAGTCTTAAACCACGCTACCAAAACTGAACCCGATTGGAAGAATAATAGCCAAACTAGCTTTAGACACGAAGCTTTATTCCAAGTAGAGAGGTCCTTGATTCCTAAGCCACCATTGCTCTTGGGTTTAGTTACTGTCTCCCACGCTACTCTTGCGGCACTTGGTCCTTCTGCTTTCCCCTTCCATAGAAACAATCCGCAGAGGCTGTTGATCCTGTTGATGCATGCCTTCGGTAGGATGAACGACGAACACCAAAAGTTGTTGATTTCAGCTATTACTGTCTTGATTAGTAGTAGTCGCCCTGCAAAGCTTAAGGATTTTGCACTCCAAGAATTATGGCGGCCTTTTACCTGTTGGATCAGCACCTCACAGTTTTGTATTGAAAGCTTCTTAGAGGTTAAGGGAACTCTGAGATATCTCACTGGCAGCGAGCCATGAGGCATGCTCGTAGAGGCTTTTATCACATCAAGCTCTTGCTGAGTCAGACCAGACGCGAAGAACGAAGACTTTTGAACACTCACGGCCAAACCCGAGCGTAGCTCAAACTCACGAAGGATCTGAAGCACATTCTGAACTGATGCAAGGCTCCCATCAATGAAAATGAGTAGATCGTCAGCGAAGCAAAGATGGGTGAGCTTTGAGGATGAGCATTTGGAGTGGTAGTTGATCTTCAAGTCCTGAGCCGCTTTATTCAGCATAATAGAGAGCACATTCATGGCTATCACAAACAGATAAAGGGATAAGGAGTCTCCCTGCCTCAGACCCCTTCTTCCTTTAAAGTACCCCTGAACACTTCCATTATATCCAATCATGAAGCTAGGTGAGCAAATACACGCTTTAAGCCTTTTCAGCAACACCTCAGGAAGTTGTAGCCCCTCTAGGCAGTTGAACAGAAACTCCCATGAGAGTGTGTCGAAAACCTTTGCAATGTCGACCTTGATGGTGATGTGCTTCGGTCCTTGTCTTTTATGGTATCCATGCACTAATTCTGCCGCAAGGACCGTGTTCTCCACCAATAACCTGTCTTTCACAAACGCAGTCTGGTTAGGCACAATTAGAGAAGGCAGTATAGGTTTTAACCGTTTCACTAGAAGCCTTGAGATCATTTTATAGACTGTATTGAGGCAAGAAATGGGGCGAAAGTCAGAGATAGCTGAAGCTCCCGGTCTCTTGGGGATCAGAGCAAGGATGGTTGAGTTAATAGAAGTCGGGAGGAACGAGGTATAAAAGAAGTGAATGATAGACTGAGCCACCTCATCCCCTAGAAGCGACCATGATGCTTTGAAAAACCCTGAAGTTAGCCCATCAGGCCCTGGCGCTTTGTTAGATTCAGCCGAAACATCATCTTTGAGATTTCCTCAGCAGTTGGTATCGATACCAAAGAAGGTAGAAGATTGCTTGGGCATCGGTAGCCTATAGTTGCGTGGAACCAGTCTGGCGTAGATTGTACGGGAGGAGGCGTCAGTGCAGTAGGCCCTAGAATGGCTTTGAAGTGATTAACAACAATGTAGCCTGTTGCAGGCTGGGATTCAGACTACACGGATGGCTTGACTGAGGTTCAAGAGCTCAGACTGGACAGGATGAACGAATGGCCTCGGGAGCGGCTAGACGGACTCGATGGAGAGGGAGATGGCCGATCTGGTTCCTGAAACGAAAGAGAGTTATTTCTATGAGTTTTTATGAATCAAAATGATAACAGAAGAAAACTAAATGATGAATGAAGAACAGAAGCAAATATGTCTTTTTATGGGTTTTTATATTAAATGGAAAATCTAGAACTATATGATGCAACTGAAACAAAACTAGAGAAGGATAGAAATATGGAGGATGAATCCTTGTTGCTGGATGTGTATCTCTCTCAACAAGAACAGTGGATGGCGGTGGATAGCTATGGGATTTGGCTTGCTGGATGTATATCTCTCTCAAGGCAAATCGATGGATGGAATGGAGGTGAGAATCGCCACAAGCTTGGTGGTTGAAGCTTGATAAGACTCGGCTGCTCTCTCTTTTTTCTCACAGAAAAAGACTTAGGGTTTTCGGTTTGCAAAGGCAAAATTATTCATAAAAGACTTGAGGCCAAAAATCGCCAACTACAAGGAGTTATATAGGGTTTATCCCTTATGAGACTCAAAGATAAAAAAAAGGCCTTAAACAAGATGGCCGAAAATTAAGGCTGAAACAATAGCCCAAAGTCTTAACCAAATAAATTAAAATAAATTAAAATAAACCAGACATCTGGTTGTCGGTTTGAGAAGTCCGGATTAGAATTCATAGTATGCTTGCATGTTGCCTCGTTAAAACCTTTCGGGAAAACCCAGTGGGACAAAACCCGATAAGGAAAAAGAGTACAACAGCATACTACTCCTTCTGAAGGCGGCTATATCTCTGAACCGGAAGCAAGTTGGTTGGATGGATTGAGGATGAAGGTGGAAATGGTCAAGCCGGCTTCATTCTGGTCAATGAAAAGAGAACTGACTTGAATGAATGGAGTCTGGAACTTCCAATGGTTCGCTGGTGTCTTCAAGCTTTAAGTCGGCCAACTCCTGGATCAATAGTTGCTTGAATCCGGTTTATTCCTGTGCAAGCAACTCCTGGACAGCTTTGGCAAATCCAGCTCTTATAACCCTTGAACCGGACCTTGTGGTAGGACCTTTGCGAATGATGGGAACCTCGGTTATGGGGACTGCAACATCCCCTCCCTCTTGAACAGGTTCTGTCCTCAGAACATCTCCGTCATCTGCAATATAAGGAGACAGATCAGACACATTGAACGTTCGGGAAACCTGGAACTTACCTGGCAGCTCTAGTCGGTAGGCATTGTCATTGATTCGGTCGAGCACTCGGAATGGTCCGTCCCCCCGTGGGGATAGTTTGCTCTTCCTCTCTTCCGGGAACCTCTCTGGCCTCATATGGAGCCACACCCAGTCGCCTGGTTGGAAGATAACTTTGGTGCGCCCCTTGTTGAGCTTGATCCGGTTCCGTTCAGCCTTCTTCTCCAAAGTCTCCTTGACTTTCCGGTGCAAGTTCTTCACAAACTCAGCCTTTTTGTCACCACTCTAGCTAACTTGCATGGCTGGGGGCAGTGCGGATAGGTCCATCGGAGTCTCTGGTCTAAAGCCATACACGATCTCAAAAGGGGAGAGGTTAGTAATAGAGTGCCTTGCATGGTTATAAGCAAACTCAATGAAAGGCAAACAACTCAACCAATTTCTAAGATTCTTACCCACCGTAGCCCTCAACAACTGAGAGAGTGTACGGTTTACTACCTCGGTCTGACCATCAGTCTGTGGGTGGCAAGTGGTAGAGAAAAGGAGCTTGGTTCCAAGCTTTTTCCACAAGGTCCTCCAGAAGTGGCTGAGGAATTTTGTGTCTCGGTCGGACACAATGGTACGAGGCACTCCATGTAAGCGCACCACTTCTTTGAAGAAGAGATCGGCGGTTTGGCTTGCATCATTGGTCTTGGAACACGGAATGAAATGTTCCATCTTGGAGAACCTGTCCACTACAACAAAAATAGAATCCTTGTGTTCTATCTTGGGCAAGCCCAGCACAAAGTCCGTAGACAGATCGACCCATGGTGTAATAGGAATAGGTAAAGGCATGTGTAAACCATAAGGATGCGACCTGGATTTGGTTTTGAGACAGACAATGTACTTGGCGCAAAGGCTCTCGACGTAGCGCCTCATCCGGGGCCAATAGAAGTGGTCGGACAGGACGCTCAGGGTTTTGTCTCGACCAAAATGCCCCATCAACCCGCCCCCATGAGCTTCTCGGGTCAGTAAGTCTCGCATGGAACCATGAGGAATGCACAGGCGTTTTTCCTTGAAAAGAAACCCGTCCTGCTGATAGAATGGACCCATTGCTCCCTTAGCCGTGTTACTGTAAAGCTCAGAAAAATCAGGGTCAGTTTCATAAGACATTTTAAGTTGTTCAAAACCCAAGATCTTAGCCTCCATGGTGGTAATGAGGGTGTGGCGCCGGGATAGAGCATCTGCCACTACGTTGTCCTTTCCTTTCTTGTACTTGATCACATAGGGAAAAGTCTCCACGAATTCCAACCACCTAGCATGCCTCTTCTTGAGTGTGGTCTGGCCCCTCAAATGCTTAAGAGTCTCATGATCTGTATGAATAATAAACTCTTTAGACAGAAGATAATGTTGCCAAGTTTCAAGTGACCTTACTAGAGCATATAGCTCTTTATCATAGGTGGGATAATTGAGGGTGGCTCCACTCAATTTCTCACTGAAGAAAGCCACTGGCCGGCCTCCTTGGGTCAGTACGGCTCCTATCCCTGTCCCTGAAGCATCACACTCAATCTCAAAAGGTTTATCAAAGTTAGGAAGAGTTAGAACCGGTGCATGTGTCAAACTATATTTAAGCCTGTTGAAAGACTCCTCTTGGGCAGGGCCCCAAGCAAAGGTTACATTCTTCTTGATCACGGAGGTCATTGGGGCGGCAATGGTACTGAAATCCTTCACAAATCGTCGATAAAAACTGGCCAGTCCATGGAAGCTGCGGATATGTCCGATCGTGGTCGGGGTCGGCCAGTCTTGTATTGCCTTGATCTTCTCCTCATCAACCTTCAGTCCCTGTGAACTCACAACAAAGCCTAAAAATACTAACTGATCAGTGCAGAATACACATTTCTTAAGGTTAGCATAAAGGCCTTCTTGCGTTAAGGCTTTCAAAACCTGTTCAAGGTGTCCCATGTGCTCAGTTAAAGACCTGCTGTAAATCAAGATATCATCAAAGTATACAACCACGAATTTACCAATGTAAGGTCGGAGGACCTCATTCATGAGTCTCATGAAGGTGCTAGGGGCGTTGGTAAGGCCAAACGGCATCACCAGCCACTCGTATAGACCTTGCTTGGTCTTGAAGGCGGTTTTCCACTCATCTCCTTCCTTTATGCGGACTTGATGGTATCCACTCCTGAGATCAATCTTAGAAAACACAACAGACCCACTCAGTTCATCCAACATATCATCTAATCTAGGTATAGGGTACCGATATTTGATGGTTATGTTGTTGATGGCTCGGCAGTCCACACACATGCGCCACGTCCCATCCTTCTTAGGCACTAGTAGGACCGGGACCGCACAGGGACTAAGGCTCTCGCGGATGTAGCCTTTGTCCATGAGATCTTGGACCTGCCGTTCCAGCTCCTTAGCTTCCTCAGGGTTGACACGGTAAGCGGCTCGGTTTGGTAGTGGCGCGCCGGGTACAAGATCGATCTGATGTTATATGCCACGGACAGGGGGTAAACCGGCCAGAATCTCATCAGGGAAGACATCCTTGTAACGTCCCACGAGGTCTTGTAATACGTCTGGTACTTCAGGAGCTTCTAAACCTGCAAAACAACCTTCCTTAAAGATCATTAGTAGCACCTGTGTCTCATGTTGTAATGATTTAAGCACTTGTTCGGAAGTCATGTAAAGGTTAGTGTTACTTACCTGGCCTGACTGCGTCATTGCCTTCTGCATATCATGAACTTCTCGAGGGCTGAGAGGTGCTAGGCTGTGCTTCTTGTTGTTGTGGACGAAACTGTAGATGTTGGTGCAGCCATGATGAAGCGTCTCCTTGTCAAACTGCCACGGCCTTCCTAGAAGTATATGGCCGGCTTGCATGGGCACAACATCACACTTGACCTGGTCTTGGTACTTGCCAATACTGAAGGACACAACAACTTTTTCGGCAATCTTGAGCTCAGTCTCATCATTGAGCCATTTGAGACGGTATGGTCGAGGATGGGCAGTTTTGACCAACCTTAGCTTATCAACAAGTTACTTGCTAGCCACGTTAGTACAAGATCCGCCATCTATGATCAAACTACATACCTTGTGATCAACACTACATCTGGTGTGGAAGATGTTCTCCCGCTGGATGGTCTCTGGGTCAAAGAGGGTGCTAAGAGCCCTCCGGATCACTAGCAGCTCGCCTGTCTCTGGGTAATCGGTTACTTCCTCATCAGAGATCACTGCTGCGGCCTCTGCCTCATCTTAGGATTCATACTCGCCATCCGCCTTTAGGACCATCACTCGTTTGTTTGGACAATCCCGAGCGTAGTGGCCCTTGCCCTGACACTTATAACAAATGATGTCACGAGTACGCAAAGTTTGGGCTTGAGTCTTACCCTGCTCCGGCTTAGATGCATTAGACGATTCAGCCTGGTTTGTCTTGAATCGGCTCTCAATCTCAATCGTCTTGCCCTTGTCGCCTTGCTTTGAACTCGGTTGAGTCCAAGCAGGTTTGCTGCGGCTGGTACTGGCCGTCTTGCGCTTGATGTGCTGCTCGGCTTGCGTAGCAAAGTGCAATAGATCGTTGAAGTCTTCATATTGTTGTCTCTCCACCTTGCGGGCAATGCGGTCTTGCAGCCCTTCCAGGAATTGAGACATCATTGTCTCCTCGGGCTCGTCGGTCTCAAGCTTATTCCTGAGTGCCTCGAACTCCTCAAAGTACTCCTCCACAGTCTTAGTTCCCTGCGTAAGTTTACGAAAACGTTTTAGCACATCACGCTGGTAGTAAGATGGAATGTACCTCGCGCGAAGCTTGGTTCGCATCTCGGTCCAATTACGCGCTCTCCACACTGGCCCGGACTTAGCAACGTCTCGATCCCACCACGAAAGAGCATTGTCCGTCAGCTGGGCTGCTGCTAGGGCAACCTTCTTGGCCTCACTATATTGGTAATAGTCGAAGATGTACTCCATGCGCTTCTCCCACACGATGTAGGCATCCGGATCAACCTTGCCGGCAAACGTCGGGGGGTGAAGCTTAAGCGCCTTGCCTCACCAGGGCTCTTCCTCCTCTCGGTCTCGACCTCCTCTATGGTCGCGGCCTCCTCCTACTTGGGCCTGGGGTCCTCGCGCGTTCCTCCTACCTCCCCGGTTCGGCCTTTCCTCGTCCTAACTGCGCGTATCATCGGTACTGTCCGCGTCCGAGTCAGTGTCATGCGGGTCCGGCTGATGCCTTCCTGGTGGTCGAGGTCCGTTGGGCCTGCCTCCCTGCCGTAGCTGAGCAAGCTCGGCGGTGATAGCCTTAAGGCTCGCCCTCAGCTCTTCATTGTCAGCTAGGAGCTGAGCGTTTATGGCCGCTTGGTCTTGACCTACATATCCCATAGTTCTCTGAAAAGATACTCAAAGAAAGATTAGAAGGCAGAGGGGGGGGGGGGGGGGGGGGGGGGGGGGGTTAAGTAGTTGCTTGGGTCGGATACTTTGAGTATTGACCAAGACTAAGAGTGAATGCAAAAAGTTAAGACAAAATCGAATCAAGTTTAAAAAAGGAAAGAGGGAATATATTTTTTTTATTTTCGAAAACTTGGAAAGAAAGTAAAACTTCTTTAATTAAATTTTTTTTTTTAAATGCAAGAATTGAAAACTTGGAGAACAATCCGAAAACTTGAAGAATAAGGAAAGTAAATATATTTTTGTTTTTAATGCAAAATCGAAAACTTGGAGAACAATCCGAAAATTCAAAAAAAATAAGAAAAGTAAATTGTGACGGCTAGGGTTCAGAAGAACTGAGTTTCGCAGGAAACTTCAGCTCTGATACCAAATGTTGCAGGCTGGGATTCAGACTACACGGATGGCTTGACTGAGGTTCAAGAGCTCGGACTGGACAGGACGAACGAATGGCCTCGGGAGCGGCTAGACGGACGCGATGGAGAGGGAGATGGCCGATCTGGTTCCTGAAACGAAAGAGAGTTATTTCTATGAGTTTTTATGAATCAAAATGATAACAGAAGAAAACTAAATGATGAATGAAGAACAGAAGCAAATATGTCTTTTTATGGGTTTTTATATTAAATGGAAAATCTAGAACTATATGATGCAACTGAAACAAAACTAGAGAAGGATAGAAATATGGAGGATGAATCCTTGTTGTTGGATGTGTATCTCTCTCAACAAGAACAGTGGATGGCGGTGGATAGCTATGGGATTTGGCTTGCTGGATGTATATCTCTCTCAAGGCAAATCGATGGATGGAATGGAGGTGAAGAATCGCCACAAGCTTGGTGGTTGAAGCTTGATAAGACTCGGCTGCTCTCTCTTGTTTCTCACAGAAAAAAACTTAGGGTTTTCGGTTTGCAAAGGCAAAATTATTCATAAAAGACTTGAGGCCAAAAATCGCCAACTACAAGGAGTTATATAGGGTTTATCCCTTATGAGACTCAAAGATTAAAAAAAGGCCTTAAACAAGCTGGCCGAAAATTAAGGCTGAAACAATAGCCCAAAGTCTTAACCAAATAAATTAAAATAAATTAAAATAAACCAGACATCTGGTTGTCGGTTTGAGAAGTCCGGATCAGAATTCATAGTATGCTTGCATGTTGCCTCGTTAAAACCTTTCGGGAAAACCCTGTGGGACAAAACCCGATAAGGAAAAAGAGTACAACAGCATACTACTCCTTCTGAAGGCGGCTATATCTCTGAACCGGAAGCAAGTTGGTTGGATGGATTGAGGATGAAGGTGGAAATGGTCAAGCCGGCTTCATTCTGGTCAATGGAAGAGAACTGACTTGAATGAATGGAGTCTGGAACCTCCAATGGTTCGCTGGTGTCTTCAAGCTTTAAGTCGGCCAACTCCTGGATCAATAGTTGCTTGAATCCGGTTTGTTCCTGTGCAAGCAACTCCTGGACAGCTTTGGCAAATCCAGCTCTTATAACCCTTGAACCGGACCTTGTGGTAGGACCTTTGCGGATGATGGGAACCTCAGTTGTGTGGACTGCAACATAGCCCATAGCTATGGGGTCAGAGATGAACTCCCCCGAAGATAGCTGGAAGGATCTTATGGAGTTGTAGCTCATTCTGGTTTAGAAAATCCTGAAAAAAATAGGTTGTGTTTTGATCTCCTTCATGAAGCCAGTTCACTCGTGATTTTTGCCTGAAATAGCTCTCCTCTATAGTTTGAATGAACAACCATCGCTGCAAAAGATCTCGTTCCTCGTGGAATAAGTCTTCTGTTGGCGTTTCCAATGCAGGTACCTGCACAGCTTGTAGCAAACTATTAGCCTCACAAACCCTCATTTGGATGTTTGAGAAGTTTTCTCTGTTTAAGTTCTTTAGTACTCTCTTTAGACTTTTTAGTTTTCAACACAGGTTTATCAATTTAACCGCCATGCTTCCGGCCTCATTCCACGCTTCAGTAACCAGCTGGTAGAATTGCGGATGTTTAGTGAGGTAGTTGTAGAAACGGAAAGGCTTGGTTCCAGAAACAGGGAGCTGGTGGTATAGGTCAGTAAGACAGGGCGTGTGGTCAGAGGTTAGGGAGGGGAGGAAATAGCTAGTGCTGTTGGGGTAGTAGGCTATGAACTGAGAGTTAACAAGTTGCCTATCAAGCTTCTTTGCAATTGGCATCTCAGGCTGGTGATTTGACCATGTATACTGAGGTCCTTGAAAACGAAGGTCGTGCACACCAATTTGACGTATGCAATCAATGAACTCAGTCATCTGCGGAGTGACAGTGTTTACCTCACGAAGAGAGTGTTCAGAGTGATGAGTTATTTCATTAAAATCTCCTCCTAGCATCCAAGGGGAGAGATGGAGAGATAAAGCTTGATAGACATTCAGGAGCTCCACCCACATATCACATCTCTCAGTTCTAGTGTTGCCTGCATACACTGCAATATAGATGAATGGTCTGTTTCCAGGGATAGCTACTTCACAGGTAAGGGTTTGTCTAGTCTGATGCAGCAGGTTAACAGTAGATGGGTGCTGCCATATGATGATGAGTCTCCCATCAGGATCAGAGGTGTGATTTGAAGCAAAACTCCAGCTGCAACATAGTTTAGACATCAAAAGGTTCAGGTTTTGTTCTTTGATATGGGTTTCAATAAGGGCACCAAAAATGGGCTTTTGAAAATTAAGCCATTAACAAAAAGGGGTATGCTTATCCGGGTCATTTAGGCCTCGGACATTCCAAAAAAAAAGAGTTTTGCACTCATAGTGACAAAAGAGGCTCTCCCGAAGGTGGGACAGCATACTCATCCGACAAGGTAGAAAAGGAGTTTGAGGTTAAAATAGATTCTAAGGTCACAGGAGAGGGGGTAACAAAAGAGGAGGAAGGATCAGTGAGAGTGAGATTTATGGAGGGGTAAGAAAGGATGAGGGGGTTTGAACGGGATCTCTTTAGGGTAGGCTGTTTGAGTGGTTCATGGGGGTAGTCAAAGGAAGGGTTTTTGTGTGATGCTAGGGTGGGCAGAGCTAGAGAAAAAGGGAAGGGTGGTGGGAGATTGATAGGGGGCAGTGATTGGGCAATGGGAGGAACTAGAAGGGTGAGAGAGGGCAATTGTGTGTTGATGATGGTAGCTGGAAGAGAGGGTAGTGTTTTATGTGGAGCGTTAGAGACTTGTGTTTCAGCAGTACCAGATGTCTCACCAACAGCTTTAGAACCATCGGCAGACGAAGCTCGCTTAGCTCTGTAGAACGATGCTTGCTTCGTGGGAGTTCTAGACTGCCTTACTTCTTTTGGTTTGTCTGTCTTTGTAGGAGTACCACTTTTTGTTCACTTCTTTTGTCTGATTATTAGTTTTTTCTTTGCTTGCAGGAGGAGGAGGCTTTGTCAAAGGGATGTGCAAGCAATTTTTGACGATGTGGCCCAGTTCCTTGCAGTGGCTACAAGTAGGAGGAAGCCATGGGTATGTGACCAGTACTTCAACCACTTCACCAGACTGCCTAGTAAACTCCACAATGCTAGGAAGAGGCTTCGTCAAATCTACCTCTACTTTCACGTGAGATAAGGTGAGGCTCACTAGATTCTTAGTGAAATCATTGGTCTCCTTAGGCTCTCCTACAAGACCAGCAACTAAGCTTAGTCCATATGTGTGTCTCAGGTCTAAAGGAACTCCGTGGAGATGGGCCCATATCTGGATGGACTGGAGCGAAGGCGACTGATCAGAATGGGCAGATGTCCACTGAGCCGTGTGAAACATGGAGTCTCCAACGTACCAGATCCCTTTTCGAGGATCTTTTGCTTCAGGTAGTCACTTGTGATCCTTACAAGAACTGACCTTGTGATGGGGTTATTATGGATTTCTAGGCGCTTTCCCTTACCCCACATATGATTGAGCACACTTTTGATGTGGCTATAGGGAGGAGGCCTTCCTTTGAAGTAGCACACAATGAAGTCTTTGTGAAGATCAGCCCCTTTTTGGAAAACCTCATCAGGGATAAGAACTCGAAGCCTTCTTGTTTCAGAGAATTGGAGGGGAGCTAGCCTTTTCAGCGTCTTATCCTCTGATATTCGAATCTTCTCAACGAAAGTTGGGTTAGACGTAGTGAAAGGGTTAGGGATTTGGTTAGGATTAGGGTTAGGGTTTTGGTAGCTTGGTTGAAAAGGGGTTGGGGCTTGTTCAGAGATTGGATGAGGTGATTGTTGAAGCTTGTTAGTTGCTGGAGGTGGAAGAATAGGAGCAGAGTTAGCAAATAGGTTTTCAGTTGATTTTTGTAGTGAGGTGGAGGAGGTTGGCTTTAAGGGAGCAAGAGGAGAAGAGGAGGCACGGTTTGTGTGAAGAGCAGAAGAGAATTTAGGCTTGAGAATGGTGTAGTTTTCAGTTGAGACTTTATCAGCAACAGTACTTTCAGATCCAGCTACATTTGACATAGTAGAAATTTCAGTGGGATCAAGCACCACTGCAGTTTTGTCTACCATAACCATTTCAGTATCTGGAGGAGACGAAACTGTTACCCGAGGAACAATAGCAGCAGTTGGAAGAGGAGAATAGCGAGAGGATTGGGGAGTGACAGAGATAGAAGGAGAATGGCGAGAGGATTGGGGAGTGATAGAGATAGAAGGAGACAGAGGAAGGTATTGGGCAAGGTCTGGGGGATCTGCAGGGAGAGGGGGGACGGAATTCCGATCATCACCAGTGGTGAGAGGCGGTGGAAAGAGGGCGGAAGCACGGTGGTTACGAGACCAAGGGTTTGACATTGGAATCTGTGTCAGAGAAAGTTTGACTTTTTTTTTAGAATAACTCAAATTGAATTTGTATATCGAGAAAATAAGCAAATAAGATTGTCTAATTTCTCTTGGTTCCAACACCACCTACTAGGTTGAAAGTTTCATTTTTAATGGTAAATCAGTTTGTCAACTCGAAGACAAAAGAATGGAATGTTGAATATCACTTTTTATAAGAGGATTTGTTATCTGGTAAACGTCACAAAAGGATGGGTTACATTAGCCTTATATGAACTATGGACAATATAGTTATTAACACTTAAAGAAATTAGTGAATAACACGTAATTTATTTTAGGGACTAAAGAACATGTCACTACTACTATTTAAATGCATTTCTCAACAAATAAAAAATTTGAGAAACTTCGCAAATAAAAATTATAAGAAGGAAAAAAGTAATAAAAAGGGAAATAAATCATTTTTCGGATGAGAAAAACTTTACCAAATTTCGGGAAACTCATTAATAATTATCAGTTTTCATGGTCAATATTCTAAAATTATTTTAAAATTGCTTAGAAATTAACTTCTAAACTATGCTTAATTCCCTCAAATTTGATATATCCAGTTAATTTTAAATTTCTTTTATAATACTATCGGTTGAGAAATTTATTTCAATTGAGCAATAAATGTCTAATTATAAAAAGCTTTCTCTTTCTTTTAAAGAATAATAAAAGCCTTTCCTTTCTTTTAAAGAATAATAAAAGCTTCTAGACCAAATACACAGATGTTGCAAGCCTAATCCCAATATAAAAGTTTGACGAATCTCTAACATATCATAAGGCAAGTCCCGTACCGTATATTTTCTTAGCTGTGAATCACCATCACCACCACCACCACCACCCACCACCACAATAGAGATGTTTTGTGATACTTTTTTCTAATGAGATGTCGAGAGGAGGATAAAGCAATCAATATTGAATGTTTGTATGTATTTAGACTATCTAAACATGGGTTATATTTAATATTAACTAGAATTTTGATATGTGCATCCGGCCGGACAGTTTTTCATTTTATATGCATTTAACATAGGTTTTATAATGAACATTTTAAATATATTATTTATATTATATTACTATATATATATATATTGTGTAATGTTATACTATTATTGTTCATGTGTATTTACTTGACATTATTAATACATAATAATTTATAATTTTAGACATAGTTTACTTTGTTTCATAACACAAATTGTGAATTTAGTGTACAAAAGTGTTTCACAAACATGAGTCTGAAGCTCTTTGATGATCAACATATGTAATATTTGACCCCTGTTAACTTTTTTCTTTGGGTTCGCCAGTGCCCATGATTGAACATGAACCAAAATCCAAAAATTTTGGTTCAGTTCAAAACCGCTAGTCATGCTTCTGTTTTTGACATTTTGTGAATCACGAGGATATCAATGAGGATTGTTCGAGTCAGTCTTTGTTAAGGACACCTGTGTGCGTTGATACATATCTTTTATTTGTGTTTTTGCTTCAACTTCTTGTTCTTGTTGTTTGGTATTCTATATTAAAAATTGTAAAGCTCATTCATGTTTGACTTTATGCAAAAGAGAGTTATTTTCCTGAATTGAACCCTGAACTAACTAAATTATACAAAGGGTAATGTTCATTTCTCTCCATTCCATCTACTTACACAGTAAAATCTGTAGTGTCACAATGTGTAGAAGAGTTATTTTCACGCTTCTGAGACAATATGACGCAGAGTTGCCAAGATCATGAGTGAATATACAACTGGGAAAATGCTGAAAGCTTTGTGCAGATTACTAAAAGGAAATGATGGAGAAATTGCTTCAAAAAAAACAAAAAATGATGGAGAAATTGTCTCCTAACGCAATGTATCAAGCCGAGTACGTTCAATAAAAAAATATTATTCCCGCTTTGTTACCCTAACATTGTTAGGTATATATCCTCCTCTAGAATTTTTATGCAAACTATCATCAGAATATGCCGGTTTTGGTATTCTCTTCTTTGGATTTTATTTATTCAGTTGGGGACATGCAATTTCAGAGAAGGTGTGAGTTTAGGGAGTATTCTCGAAAAGTGTTCTATCCCTATGCTCCACTCATGTTATGCTTTACAGAGATTTGCATAAATATACCATTTTTATCATTTTCAGATTATTACCGATTTTTTTTTTTTGACAGCAAACATTCACAGACTCATGTTGACTCTGTAAACCAAGATGGTAACTCTGCATCCATATGTACGACGAAAGACGGTTGTTTCCGAGCGCTGCGTGCTAAGCTATCCGTCTTAAGGTTCGCCGTCCTAGGAACATGAATGATTTCTGAGTTAAGGAAACTTCTTCTGAGAAGCTTAATGTCTTCCAGGTAGCTTTTAAATGCTGGTCATTCTTCTGGTTCCGAAACCATCTTCACCAATTGAGAACAATCTGTTGCAAACGTAACCTGAAACTGTCTTAAATTCTTCATACATTCCATTTGCCCATATTAATTCCTCCATCTCCGAATTATTACTGATTTATCTACTTAAAGTGTAGTTTATATGGCTGATATTTAATTAAACAGTACTTCATAAAACATTTTGAAGAAGTATTGTATGCCGTATTCACTATTCAGTGCTTGATGCATTGGTTGCTCACTTCATAAGATTTGTGGATGACATAAGGGTTACACATGTGATTCATTTGGCACCAGTCTCTTCTTACTTTTGTGCCACGTAACTTCCTTTTTACGAAGATTTTTGACAAATAAAAAAAAAGGTTATCTTTCTAAGCTTGTCTAAGCAGATTAGAGGTACAAGTACGAACTAATAAGGAATACAAAGAGCATTTCCAAACTCTCCTAAAGAAACAGAGCACCATCTTGTAAGGCTTTCTTATTGGGCGATATGTGTAAATATCGACAACTGATGTATGTTTATGTTATTTACATATTGTACTTAGGTCTAGCTGTTGTATATAAGGCAAAAGATCTTAACGTTGATCAATAAGAAAACATTTTAACCTAATCTAGGTTTCTTGATATGGTATCAGAGCGCTAACCAAATAACTTGGTTCATACGATCCTCTGCCGCCTCTCTTCATTTCTCCTTTTTTCATTGGCTCTAGTGTTTTCGTTCATACTATCAAAACATTCCTTGGTCAGAAACGATGTCTGGAGAACAAGATACAAATGTAACAAGAGACGGCGCAGCTAGGGTTCACTTGGAAACAACTCGAAGAAGAATTGACCCATATAATCTCTCATCTGGTGACAATCCAGGATCGATCATATCTCCACCTCAATTGCGTGGAGCCAACTATGATGAATGGGCTCTAAACCTTTGTCTGGCTCTCGTGCAAGAAAGAAGTTTGGTTTCGCTGATGGGAGCATTCCAAAACCCGCTTACGATTCTAAAGATCTCGAAGACTGGTGGGCGAATAATGCTATGGTGGTATCCTGGATAAAGAAAACAGTTGCTCCGGATCTTAGCGGCTCATTGTGTCACCATGAGATTGCTCATGACCTCTGGACGCATATTCAAAAGCGTTTCTCGGTTAAAAATGGTCAGCGGGTTCAGCATCTGAAAACAGGGTTGGCTAACTGTCAACAACGAGGAACAGCCGTTGAGGCATATTATGGTAAATTGACGAAGATCTGGACGAGCTTGGCGGATTACCAGTGTGCTAAGACTGCTGCTGAGATTGAGAAAGAACGAGAAGAAGATAAACTCCACCAATTTTTGATGGGTCTTGACGAATCTTTGTTTGGTGCCGTGAAGTCGTCTTTGCTATCTCGTGATCCACTTCCTTCGCTAGATGAAGCGTATCAAGTGGTCACACATGATGAAGAATCAAAGCGTGCTAGTCGTATGATGGAAGAACGACATGATGGTGTGAGTTTTGCGGTGCATGCATCTCATCGAGGACGTTCACAGCCATAACTCAGAGATCCCTCTCCTCAGTGTACTCTTTGTGGATGCACATGCCATCTTGCTGAAAACTGCTTCAGGAAGATTGGCTATCCCACTTGGTGGGGAAGTCGACCACGATCCACCGATCAAACTGCTTCACCAAATACATGAGTATCATCTTCAGAGAATCGGGTTGTGATGTCTCAGCCACCAGCGTCGAAACGAGTTGAACCTTCTGCTTGGGTGCATCAAGTCTCGACTTCAGTGACTCCTTTCGTCGGAAATACGACTATCACAGATGCTGATCGTGTTGGGTTCGGTGGGTTGAATGATCATCAGTGGAAGACTCTAGTGCGCGTGTTGAATGAACGCAATACGGGTGATCATGATCGCTTTTCTGGTAAATTTTTTCTTGAATCTTGGATAATAGATTCTGGTTCTTCTCACCATATGACATGCAATATTGAATCTATTATGGATGTGTGTGACATGCCACCGGTTTTCATTAAACTTCCAGATGGTCGATTTACCACAGCTCATATGAAAGGAACCGTCTATCTTGGTTCTCAACTCCAGTTGCTCAATGTGTTTTTTGTCGATGGTCTACAATGTCATCTTATATATGTGTTACAACTTACTCAGGATCGACGTTGTCTCTTTCAGATATCTGATTTACTTTGCATTATTCAGGACTGCATCACAGTGGCGGTGATTGGAGCGGGTAGACAGCAACATGGACTCTATTTATTTTGTGGGTGTGAGGCCGTGGCGTCAGTTCAGCAGTTCGATAAGCTACCGCGGGAGCTGTGGCATTGTCTCCTTGGGCATCCGGCCATGAAGGAAATGGAGATGTTGAAGATTTCTGATTTTAGTAGTACTGGCTTTGATAATAAATCATCCGACATTTGTATTCGTTCTAAGCAAACCCGCAACTCTTTTCCATTGAGTAATAATAAGACAAGTTCAGCTTTTGATCTCATTCATTGTGATTTATGGGGTCCGTATCGCACTACCTCCATTTGTGGATCGCGATATTTTCTAACTATTATTGATGATTACTCAAGAACTTTGTAGATATTTTGACTACCGAACAAAACCCAGACCGAGGTTACTGATACGCCCTAAATTGAAGGATCACTCTAAGGTTGGTGGATTGGATAAGCCTTGCACCGAATGAGCTAGAAAGCAAAAACAATCAAGGGATGTGGATCGAAAGGTGACATAAGAGGTGCGGAAAGTTTCTTGATACTACCAACTTCTAAGCCTGAAAATATGACAGATTCCGACGACTCAGAAGATAAGATGTTCGATGAAGAACAAATGATTCAACAAGTTATAAGGAAATGTTATTATTAAGAAGTTGAATGATTAAAACAATACAATAGCAAGCCTTTATATAATAATAGGCTGTGGAAAAAAAAAAATATTCTAATCAATCCTAGAAACTATAAAGCTCTTAAAACCATAAAGACTTGACTAGGAATATTGACTTGACCAAAGACCAAGACTGTTGACCGAATATTGAAAGTTTTGGTCGCAGAAATCTTCGGCTAGTTGCATCCTTTTGCATGGTTGAAGATCTCGGAATTGCCGTCAGATTGATATATTATACGACCATGGCTAGTATTTTTTTGGTGGGCCTTTCTTGGACAAATCCAAACACTGATTTCTTATAGAGAATAAGGCCTCCATGTTCTGCATCAAGCCCATTAGCTTCTCTCGCTCTAGAACTTCGTGGATCAAACCGATAAGGCCCATAAAATGCCCATTAAGCCAAGCTATGATCAGTTGCTTAGTTGTTCGTACCTTAAGCTCCTTGTTGAGACATAGCTGTTGATTTAGGTTGCATCATCTCCTCCTCCTTTAAAAGGATTTGTCCTCAAATCCGGACCTTCTATGATGAATGAACCGACATTCTTCTGCTCCACTTTTGCTATCTTTTTCGCCAAGGACTGGTTATTGTTGCTTTGATCACATGTCTCTTCTCCTGGCTCAAATATGAAGTGTTGCAGACCCTCTTCATGCCTTAGTAGCTTCACTGGGTCGTACTCCTTGCAAACGAATGTCTGAACCAATTTATCACATCAAAAAGAACCGAGAATATCACCTGAAACATAAGCGGTTGTGAGATCTTTTTTTATGATCAGCTTCTGGTCCACTATCAACCACGTCTTCAGACACTTTTTGGACAGCCAGGAGAACACTTACAGCCTATGGTTCTTCCTCCTCATCAAAGATTGGACCAGAATCATCGTCCAAGTGATCGTCTTCCTCATCAAAGATGGGACCAAGATCATCATCGAAGGGATCGTCTTCCTCATCAAATATGGGACCAAGATCATCGTCCAAGTGTCTCTTAGTGACAAGAAGTGGTCCTTGATGTGGGTAAACGAATGGCTCTTCCTCTTCATCAAAGATTGGACCGAGATCATCCTTAGATTCTGCTCGGACATAAACAGTCGATAGCTCCAGTTCGATATCTTTGGCCTCCTGATCTTCTTCAAAAATTGTAGATGGACGTGGGTTTGTGATACTTTGATGGATCCTAGCCTTGAAACTCTCCAGCCATTTCTCAAAACCCTTATTCCTCTTCTTTTCAGTTCTGGTCAATGGAGTCTCTACAACTTGTTTTGATTGTGGCTTTTGGACTGCCTTCTTTGTACTGCTCGGTTTAACTCCATTTGATAAGATCGTGTGGCCTCTTTGTTGACAGGTTTCTTCCATTTGTCTCTCTCAGGTCGTCACTTCTTGGCTTCCTTCTCTTGGTCACGCTCATATTCTGCTATCATCTCGGCTGTGCGTTTGTTGTACCTCCATTATCACAACTTTTCTTCTTGTGTTTTTCCCGCTGCCTCCTCTTCATGGTTGATCAGTAGCCCAAACAAAGGTGATCTCTTAGAAGATGAAGAATTAAGAATGGTTGGCTTTTCTTCATGGTTTCTCTATAGTAGTCCAAAAGACACAGATGATCTCTTAGAAGATGAAGAGTTACGAATGGATGGCTGTGAAGAACTCCAAACCTCAGAGTGGCTCTGATACCACATGATACGCCCTAAATTGAAGGATCACTCTAAGGTTGGTGGATTGGATAAGCCTTGCACCGAATGAGCTAGAAAGCACAAACGATCAAGGGATGTGGATCGAAAGGTGACACAAGAGGTGCGGAAAGTCTCTTGATACTACCAACTTCTAAGCCCGAAGATATGACAGACTCCGACGACTCAAAAGATAAGATGTTCGATGAAGAACAAATGATTCAACAAGTTATAAGGAAATGTTATTATTAAAAAGTTGAATGATTAAAACAATACAATAGCAAGCCTTTATATAATAATAGGCTGTGCAAAAAAATAAATATTCTAATCAATCCTAGAAACTACAAAGCTCTTAAAACCACGAAGACTTGACTAGGAATATTGACTTGACCAAAGACCAAGACTGTTGACCGAATATTGAAAGTTTTGGTCGCAGAACTCTTCGGCTAGTTGCATCCTTTTGCATGGTTGAAGATCTCGGAATTGCCGTCAGATTGATATATTATACGACCATGACTTGTATTTTCTTGGTGGGCCTTTCTTGGACAAATCCAAAAACTGGTTTCTTATTGAGCATAAGGCCTCCACGTTCTGCATCAAGCCCATTAGCTTCTCTCGGTCTAGAACTTCATGGATCAAACCGATAAGGCCCATAAAATGCCCATTAAGCCAAGCTATGATCAGTTGCTTAGCTGGTTCGTACATTAAGCTCCTCATTGAGACATAGTTGCTGATTTGGGTCGCATCAGTTACTCTACGTAATTTTATCGCCTTGGTAGAACGTCAGTTTACTCGAAAAGTTAAGACAATAAAGAGTGACAATGGGTCTGAGTTCCTCTGTCTTACAGATTATTTCCGCACCAGTGGCATCATACATGAGACCTCATGTGTAGGGACACCGCAGCAAAACGGCAGAGTCGAAAGGAAACATCGACATATCCTTAACGTCACAAGAGCGCTCCGTTTTCATTCTCATCTTCCTGTGGAATTCTGGAGCTTGTGTGTTCTAACAGCAGGGTATTTAATAAACCGTACACCAACAGAGGTTCTTGATGGCAAATCTCCCTTCGAGGCCTTGTATAACCGAGAATCATTTGAGGGCTTTTGGCTGTTTGTGTTATGTACACAATCAACGTCACAGTGGAGACACGTTCGAGACACAGAGCAATCATTCTATTTTTATTGGATATCCTTTTGGTAAAAAGGGCTGGAAGGTTTATAATCTCGACACTGGAGTCATATCTCTCTCAGGACGTTTTTTTTTAAACGAAATTTTCATATGCTGACACACCACCAGTTTCTACTCCGGTTCCTGCTGCTTCTAGTTCTCCTCCAGTTGATCTGTTTGAAGAATTATTCGACCATCAGCCTGTATCACCATATGTTTCGTTAGAAAGTCTACCTCCACCGTCAACTACTCCTGAACCATCTTCTCCAACGCCACATACATCTACTGTTGATGCTATCCCAGTGCCCACCTCTGAGCAGGAAACAACACATCCTGAGGTAGAGTCACCTCAAATTTCTGCTCAGCCTTCGGGTTCTGGTGAGGATGAAGATACGGTCTCTGAGAGTGATGACACTGCAGTTTCTGATCATGTTGTTGCGGAACCAGAACCAGCAGACGAGGTTATAGAAGAGGTTTCTATGGGCAGAGGTTGCAGACAAAAAATAGCTTCGTCAAAGTTACAAGGTTATGTTCTCAACACTACTCATCTTGGATCAGATAGTGAGTTTGTCGATTCATCTTGGTGTCCCATATATGATTTCCTGAGTTGCTCACAATTTTCAGAACATCAACGTGCTTTCCTCACAGCGATAACAGAAGCGGTTATACCAAAAACATTTGAAGAAGCGATGTTGGATGAGCATTGGAGAGATGTGGTACGATGTGAGATTGATGCACTTGATGACAGAGAAACCTAGACGGTTGAAACACTATCACCGGGAAAGAAAGCTCTAGGATGTAAGTGGGTTTTCACTTTGAAATTTCGACCAGAGGGCACTCTCGAATGCTGTAAGGCCAGATTAGTTGTTCTTGGAAATAACTAAACCGAGGGTCTTGACTATGAAGAAAATTTTGCTCCAGTTTGTAAGATGGTCAGTGTTCGTTCTTTTTTGAAAGTGGATGTGGCGAGCGATTGGGAAGTCCATCAAATGGATGTCCATAATGCCTTCTTACATGGAGATTTAGAGGAAGAACTCTTTATTCGATTCCCTCCTGGTTTTCGCTCTGGCGATCATCGTACACAAGTCTGTCGCCTTCACAAGTCCTTATATGGCTTGAAACAAGCCCCACGATGCTGGTTTGCCAAGTTAGACAAAGGCATTAAAGGAGTATGAGTTCAAACAAGATGAATCTGATTATTCTTTATTCACATTTGTCGAGGGTCAGGTCCGTCTTCATGTACTCGTTTATGTAGACAATCTCATTATCTCAGGAAGCAAACCGGAGTTGATTCAACTATTCAAGGAATATCTCGTCTCATGTTTTCATATGAAAGATCTAGGACCTCTGAAATATTTTGTTGGTATTGAGGTTGCGCGGAACTCGTCTGGGATGTATCTTTCTCAGCGGAAATATGTCATCGACATCATCACTGAGACTGGGTTACTCGAAGCTAAACCAGTAACTCGCCCTATAGAGCAAAATCACACTTTGAGTAAACCATTGGGAGCGTCTCTATCTGACCCGACTAGGTACCGTCACCTTGTGGGTTGACTGATTTATTTAGCTGTGACTCGTCCAAAACTCTCCTACGCGATACATGTGCTCTCTTAGTTCATGAATGATCCAAAAACTGATCATTGGGAAGCTGCAACACGTGTAGTACATTACTTGAAGGGTAGCCCCGGCCAAGGGATATTATTGAAAGCTGACACGGACCTCAAACTAGTGGCTTGGTGTGACTCCGACTGGGGTTCTTGTCCTCTAACAAGTAGGTCACTCATGGCTTGGTTTATTCAGCTAGGTGATTCACCAATATCTTGGAAACACACAGAAGCAGAATAAGGTCTCACGCTCTTCGACGGAAGCTGAATATAGAGCGATGGCTGATACGGTGAGCGAAATTCTATGGTTATGAGAGCTTCTCAAAGCATTGGGTGTCAACTGCTCCCCTACGATACCTTTGTACTGTGATAATCTCTTTGCCATTCATCTCAGCGAACCCGGTATATCATGCAAAGACGAAACATGTTCGCTCCGACTGCCATTTTATCAGAGATGAGATCATACGAGGAGTTATCAACATGAAACATGTCTCTACGAAGCAACAACTTTCAGAAATCTTTACAAAGGCTCTTTGTCGCAAGGAGTTTGATGAGTCTGTTAGCAAGTTAGGTATTTGTGATCTACATACTCCAACTTGAGGGGAGGGGGGGGGGGGGGGGGGGTATTGGGTGATATGTGTAAATATCGACAACTGATGTATATTTATGTTATTTACATATTGTACTTAGGTCTACCCGTTGTATATAAGGCAAAGGATTTTAACTTTGATCATAAGAAAACCTTTTACCCTAATCTAGGTTTCTTGACACTTCTTCTAGCTTCAAAAACATGAACTTTTGTGTATGGCCAATCACTACTCATTCAGCTTTTAATGATAATTGAAGGTTGTTCCTGAGATTTTCAGAGAGCTTCAGAGTAGTAGAAACCGTGGAGAGAAAGAAGATGAATTAATGTTGATTAGTTATTATCCTTTTTTATAACTTCTTTTATTTTCTTTGGAATTACTTTTTTTTTCTATCTTTGGAATTACTTTTGACAGTGTGATTATATCTATATTATTAAAAGAGAAGTACCCATTAAAAAATACCCCTAAGTTTTTTAACTTATTTATACTTCCATGCCACTGAGAATTAAATTAAACTATCAATTTTAATGCTTGTCTTTTCCAGTTAAATTAATGAGTTTTCCTTAATCAAATTTAAATTTAATGTCATTAAATGAACCTACCTATTTTAATGCTTGTCTTTTTCAGTTAAATTAATGAGTTTTCCTTAATGAAATTTAAACTTAATGTCATTAAATAAACCTTAAAATACATCATATTTAACGTAGCTTATTACAGACGAGTACGGCCCAATAATGAACTTGAATTTTATTTTTACGAAAACATGAATCACTTGACTTATGTAATATTTAAAATATATTAACTACAATATAACAAATGCATATAACCTACATATACTTTAGTTTGAAATAATCATGCTCCAGTTTTATATAGTCAACTTACATCATGCATCGATCGATGTACAATAGTCAAACCACCTATAGTTTTCGTTTTCTTTATAGGATGTATCAACCAACCAATCATCCCACTGATTTTCTAAGCTTTATAAAAAAATAAATCAATAAATACAAACTCAAAATCCAATATCTTCTATTAATCAAAACAGAATATCTTCAACGTCGTATATTTAATGTACCTATTAAATATAGAAACTGTAACCATAATTATACTAATTATAATAATAGATTTGATTCCAACCAATTGATCTATTACTTCGGTAATTGATTTGCTTGCAGAAGAAGAAACAATAAATTTAAAATTTATAAGAATATAGAGATATAGAGATTCCAACCAATTGCTTATATTTGCGTATGATTTTTGCATAATAAGCTTTGAATTGAACATTGAAAAAGATAGAGAGATTTTTTTTAATCTTTTACCGACACAGAACTTAAACAAAACGAAGAGTTAAAGGTAATTTTTTTTTTGTTACACTTCCCGAAAAAAACGGTTACAACATGGGATTTCATAATATGGTCTTTTAACATATTAATGTTATGGACATTTAATAATTATCTTGACAAAAAACAAAGACTATAAATAATTTATTATTAACAAAAGTATGCAATTATTTACAATTTGATGACTAATTCATCACCATTTTTTATATGTTAAATTTTTCATAGGAGTTTAAAAATCATTTTATTTTCTTTAAACATGTATAACTAATTTATAATCTTTTATGCCATACTAAGTCATGATATAATATTTCTTCATATTTTATATTAATCACCATTGTTTTTATATATCGTCTACAATTCTCTAACTACATCTATTTGTTCAATTTTGTATATGATATTGAATATTCATCATAAATAGATGGTTTAAGATGCCAAAACAATTATTTACTTGGTGAATATAATACATCAAATATTACAAATACATCATTTAGTTAAATAAATAACCATAAACCGAAAATTCATATCCGCGCTGGCAGGATCTAGTATGCCTTATGTTATGTAATCTTCTCGACTCCAGTTTGCCTTCAATTACTAGAATCGACGGCCTAATTAAAGAAGACATGCTTGACATTCCAGAAGTGCCGATGGAAGATAATTGATTCCTTTCACGGTGCTTACTTTGGAAGAGCAAAGATAACTATGCAATTTCGGTTGTCATGGTTATTTGCGTAATTAAAGTTATAATTGTATCTTTATTACATGATAATGTGAATCTAAAACATGGTTTAAATCTTTGTTATAATCAAAAAAAATTCTTTGTTTCTAATATTTTCATGTTTCATTTATTACTATATGGGCTGCAGAATCGTTTGAAAATTGTTTTTAAGGTCACCTACTAGTGAATGTTTTTTTATTCCAAGGCTGCCTAAACTCCTTTGCAGTTATTGAATGAATCAGTGTTACAGTTATTGAATGAATCAGTGTTATATAAAAAAAAAAAAAAATACTATGCAAAATTTTAAACGGATTATACTATTATAAAATGATGAAGATTCAAATTTGTAACACAAAAAATCTCGTGATATTAATTAGACGATATTTAGTTTTGAATGGTACCGCGGATTTAGTAATATAAGTAGGACATAATTGAAGCGTGGTGCAGTCCAACTGCGGTTTTAGAAAAAAAAATGGTGTTGTTTTAATAGAAAAAGTAGTGCGGTTTTGATAAAAAAAAGATAATTTAAATAAGTAATACAATTAAAATTTAACCTTTTTTAGTACTTTTTCCGTTTTACTTTAGTTGTTGTTTTAGATTTATTCACATAAATTAAAAAATATATTTAATTTTGCATATTTTCAAAATAAAAACTTCATTACTAACCTAACTATATTTCAAACAATATAAAAATAAAATGAAGAATATTGTTATTTAATTTTACATTGAAAATATAAAACGATATTTAAAATAAAACATAATTTTAACCCTAAAATGACAAATAATATGAAACGGAGAAAGTAATAATGTCACCGTAAGCAAATGAAGGAGGAAGAGAGCCAGCAGAAAAGCCAAACAAGTTTCAATCATTAGCTGATAAAGACATTCATTTTGACCACATGATCGAAGGAACGAAAAGGAAAATGCGTTGTATCAAAATCAAAGATGTCTACGCACTGGTGGACGACGAGACTTTTTCTATTCGGCACATCAAGTCTGTTCATTATAATTATAATAAGCAATGAGTTTCTACTCATCGATATAGAACTCTAAATAGTCATTTAAAGTTCAGACGATATAAGTCCTTGACGAATTATCGATCACTCGGAAATGACAATCCCGACATTGAATGAGGGAGAGCTAGCGAGCTCAATATTACTAGTGTCTTTACACTTCCACTCCCACCAACGAAAGCTCTCGAGCAGCAAGAGAAACGACCACAAAGACAATTCCGTCTCAACCATTACATTAAAAATTCATTACATCTACGCAGTGGAGGGATAGAATCTCTAAAGAGCTCGCGGGCTAGACTAAGACCCCACCACCAAGACCAGAGATGAGAGAGAGATTCTCATTCTGTTCCAATCTTCTTAATGACGTGTATCATTTCACGAGTGATCATGCAATGTTCCTACGTAATACATGCAAAGTTCTTACTACGTAATCAACGTGACGTTACCATTGTTTTTTACGAGTTAAGAGGAACAAAGGTCGTCCCCTCACGACAGAGACAAATACGAGCCAGAGAAGAGGTCGCTCTTCTATCGCCTTGAAAGACCCCATGATTGGTGAAGAACGTGAGTTCTTCACACGAAATCTGATACAAGACCACATTCAGCTAATAAGAATCCTTTAACCGATTTGTCCATAAACGACAACTCACAAAAAGACGAACCAGACTTCTCACAAGAACCGACAAACTCGATGTCTCATTCAAGACTGGTGAAATCAGCGTCTCAATCGGGTTTGATAGACTAATGAGCCGGAGACCTGAACTAAGGTTACTATCCACTAAACCTCCATGAATAAAATCTCACAAGCTGAAGAACACAAGTACAAGCACCCCTCTCTCACAGAGCAGCAAAGAAGAGTCCTCACTGCTAAAAAGCAACCATTAAAGAGATCACCGTATTCCTATCACCATGTGATTAGGCCAACATGACGTTTAAACGATTCTAATTGGTTAAAGAGGAAATATATGCAATAATTGATATTTGTTGCACAAAGTAGACGAGACGTTGACATGCGTTGTAAAGAGACGACAAGGAAGAGCTCGTGATCTAAAGAGACTAGAGTCGATGATACAACATTTGTTACGATCTTTCTACAACACATGCAAGGATACAAGTTCTTTTATCAAACGACATCTAATGGTTTAGATCGAACTTATGGCGAGCCAAGATCAGATGCTTAATGCAATCTCTTTTGCACGTTCTCGCTACCAAACAGCAAACGACTTTACGAAATCTTTAAAGGAAAGTCGACTTGGACTTTCAGTTTCTAAAAAGCTTTTCCGTTCTCCAACCTCATCACCTCACTCGAAGAACTGGGGGACAGCTGGTACCAAATTTCATACTAGATCCATCCCGCCAAAAGAGTGAGACAACCGGTTAGCATTAAGTTGAGTTAAGTTTAAACTGGCCCATCAGATCTCGTAAAGTAACGTTGATAAAGCCCATACAAGTCAAAACAAGATCTTTGGCATAGATCAAAGGCCAAGTATAAAAAAAAAAAGAAACTCCGCATATCTGGTAACTTGAATGAGTCAGAGAAAGGAGTCAAGGCGGAATGTGAGGAACAGGTGTAACAAACATCACATACAAAGCGAAGATGAATTCTTCATTATAAAAGAAGAACGAGCCCAACTTCGTGGGGCTATCCCCCCCGGTTCGGCGAGAGAAAGACAATAACAAAAGAAACACACCCTCCATCATTCGATCGATCACATAATAAAGAGACAGCTTTCAGCCACGTAATAGTTAAAGAGGAGAGCCTCCACTCACGAGCTCTAGACCACAATGATCCCATTCCCGCTTTGGAACCTACGAAAAGAACTCACGACCATGAACATAATACTTTTCATCATCTTATTAACTAAATAGGTTTATATGATTAGATAGTTCGGAGTTCTTCTTGTATCAAGACTGAAGACCGAGACATAGAGTTCTCCATACATTACCCATCATGTTTCTCTTACCATGCCAATACGTCTTGGGTCAGCCACTACGAGTTTCTAACGGCTTGTAAGACCGCACGTAAAACGAAGTCCCATCCTCTCGTGGAAGATATCTCGGAGGCTTGAGGATTGAAACCTGATCACACATTCCCACCAAGTAACTGCGTCCATGAAGATATCAACACGTTCTCTCTATAGAGACGACTCATCACAAGACAGACACAAGAGTTCTCCTCCATGAAGAATGCTCAACGGAGTTGTGAATCCCATCATGTTCCTTTCACCTCCCCGATAAGTTTCAACATATGTTGAGGAACAAAGATCTCCAACACGATAGATGACCTTACATGAACGTCTTTAACCAACTTGAGTTCTAAGAACCCGTTTACTAATGTCTAGAAAAGACATATAGTTTGAGACCGATGAACCTGACGTTTCATTCGAGTACCGATGAATTGACATCTCGAGACCGACGTAGCCGACATCTCTCGAGAGACAGATGATGCTGGTGTCTCGCTTGAGACGACAAAGTTGATGCCTCCAGACCGATAAAGACAATTTCTCACTCGAGACGACAAAACTGATGTCTCTCTCAAGACTGATGAAATCATCATCCTGACTTAATATGATTGATAAAAGATCAGATCCAGCCGCAGTAAGACTTGATCCACAACGACGAAACTAAGAGTCTGCTAGCAGGCCGCTGCCATCCCATTCACCAGACGTAGAAGACAAACGATCTAACCATCAAATTCAATGGGATCCGACATCACACTCGATCTTATGAGATCTCGATCATAAAAGTTCACGAGGTCCCGTGTCAACTCCGATCATTGCAGTACCAAACTCTGAGACTCGGATATTCCCAGTATGGAAGTCCAAAGAATATGAGCCGTCACGATCATAGATCACAGCCCAGGCGACGAACATGGTCACGATTGAGCCACCTAGAATTTCCCAGATTGGACAAAAATTGGATCGACTAGCTCAAATACAGAAGCCCACCAGTTTGTGCTCCAATTAATTTAACCGACCAAGAACAACGCGAAAACCCCTCGAGTTATCGAGCTCCCGAAACCCTAGCCACGTGGATATGATTTGTGTAAGACACAGTACCGACCAACATAAAGCAGAAACAAATCTCGCATCAGAATTAAAAGACAAACGAACTCAATCCCTAATGAACTCGTGAAACACGAAGTGTCAACATGTCATCCTTCTCTGATAAAGGCATCGAGTTACATCTCCGACGAGCTCATGTAACTCGAGGAGAAGGTAAAGAATCTCGCTTCTAGAAGACAACAAGCCGGATCTCCAAGTAGCTTGATCTCGAATGGGTCGATAATCAATACACTTTTTTTTTTTTAAAGCATCGATGCCGATCTAAGATAAGCTCAATCTTCGGAAAAGCGAAGAATAACAATTTATCCATTTTTTTTTTATAAAAAGAACCATCCACTGCAGAAGTAGCCTGACCTCAAATAATCTCGACCTACTTCGATCACTTCTTCAGAAGAAATGGATAGATTTTATCTATATCATATTAAAGAAGCTCTCGACCATGGAATATTTTATGTGAAAGAAAATGACAAATCTAGACAAGCCATGCAGAAATATTCGTCCTTAGGCCACAACTGGTCCGCGAGTTGGATTCCTGATCAGCTTCCATCTCGCAAAGCATCTCGAGGACGAGCGATATAAATTGCTCCTATAGCCGAACCAAAGTAAACGTTCGACTCTCTACGTGTAGCCAATCATTTGCATTGACTTAATGATTCGTTGGGATTATATCCAATACCTTTACACAAACAAAAAGTATTTACAT
The DNA here is from genome assembly GCF_020379485.1 of Brassica napus. Classification (NCBI taxonomy): domain Eukaryota; kingdom Viridiplantae; phylum Streptophyta; class Magnoliopsida; order Brassicales; family Brassicaceae; genus Brassica; species Brassica napus. The sequence goes on from NC_063451.1 coordinate 17,155,778, forward strand.
AAACAAAAATCGACACGAGCATATTCATATCAACAGACTCGATAAACATATTCATCATACGAATCCAATCTACCAAGAGAGATCAAGGGAACTCTTCGTACTTATCAAGATCGACATCTCCGTTGACAAGCTCAACCCACTACCTGCACAGTATCCAACTCTCATCTTTTTCGCAGCGTTTTCAATAAATTCCATTGAAATCTCGTCTGGACCCATGTACATAAAGTAAGTCGGTCATGTAATGATCAAACGGACCTCAAGTGACTTGGTGCAATGCATATAGTAGCTCAGATCAAACTCATGTTCCGATCACGACAAACAAGCCAAGATCAAACGCTTCATGCAATCACTCTTGCACGATCTCGCTATCAAATGGCAAAAGACTTCGTGAATTCTATAGAGAAGAACCAACTAGGAATCATATCTCTGTTTCAGATATTGAAAGGCTTTTCCATCCTCCATCCTCGTCAACTCACTTGAACGACTGGGGGGGACAAATGTTGGACCCAAATTTCTCACTAAATCTCTCCCACTATTCTCGGTGTGTATTTTATCAAATATTGAGTAAATGATGTTTAGTTATAAGTCTCCTGAAATATCTGCTTCGTAACAAACGTAAAAGGAAGTCAAAGTAAGGATAGTGGAGCACGTGCAACAGCTTGAAAGTCATATAAAAAGACAAAGCCATTACTCTTAGAAGGGGATTCCCTTCCGAGCTCGACAAAGGATAGCAAACTCTTCTAACTAGGAAAATAACAGAGACGACACATCAATTACGGCCATGTATTTGATCAGACCGAAGTCCTTCATCGCCCAAGACGCGTTAACAAGGAGATGAGTTATAGAGACGTAAAACTTTACGTCGCGACAATGCGCTTCCATGATTGATGAAGGACGAGAGCTCTTCATACGATGTTTGACCTAACGAGATCGCACGTAAGCATCCCGAACTCCTAAGAACTCGTAATCCATTCATAGACGATTCGAGACCAGCAAAGCCAATGTTCCACATAAGACAACTAAACCGACGACTAGCTCGATATGACGAGATCGATATCACGCTGAATACCAACGTAGCCCGACGTATTGATCGAGATAACAAAACCATCTCATTCTCGAGAGATCGACAAACCCGACATCTCTTTTTGAGATGATTATAATCGAACTATGTTTAGACTTAATCCCTTGACGTGTACGTAGGCAGCTCGACCTCGAGTACAGTCATGATCCTTCTTTCTCCCGATATCTCTATGATATTCAACCTGCGAATATAGTCCATTTTCGCCGACTCATACCTGATTATATCGTTGTGTTCTGAGGATATCGTTTCCTACATCATTTATCTTCCCTTGATTAAACTCCCGATCACTACTAAATACTTAGTGTAGATTTTAGGATCTACACCCATGACTACTCCACATTAACTAAACTTGTTGTTCCAACAGATTATGACCCCGAAAGCTCGTGCAGACATTCATATGAATCTCCCAGCTCTTCAAAAACTGGACTCAATGCTAATGGTAAGGGTGTATGCTTATCTTTTAATCTACTTTTTCGTTACACTTTGTTTTTTCCTCTGATCATTGCAAGATTCACATGAGATACTGGACTCAATGGTGAACACATAGTTTTGGTGTTCAGGAACCGGCAGTAGAGCTGAAGGGACAAAACAGGACTACAAGCGAGAGCAAGCGATGGTGGCTTCCATCGCCACAAGTACCTAAACCTGGTCTCTCTAACTCAGCAAGGAAGAAACTGCTAGACAAGGGCAAAGTAGTTTATAAAGTCTTCAAAGCTACAAAGTCCATAAACGAAAACGTTCTTCTTGAAATGCCAGTACCTGCCATTATCAAGGAAGCTATACCCAAAGTAAGCTTTGCTTTCTTTAACCTTTGTCATTGGAAAACAACTCTGTCCAGAACCGGTCCTACATATCTAAAGGCTAGAAGCCAAAACAAAAAATGTGGCCAAAATGTAGGAGGGGAGCTTCGAACCTGGCCTGGGGATGCAAGTTGACAGCCGTACTAAACCACTAGACTAACACATATTTTAACAAATATGTGGCCGAAAGTTTACTTATTTATTGACGGCCAGAAGCTCATGCTTCATCAGCTTTGGGCCAGGGCCGGCTCTGACTCTGGCTAAACTCTTTGTTAGAGCTGCAAAATGGGCGGGCTGTCCAATGGGAGTCCATGTCCAAATATATTTGGGCTTCCATCAGTTATACTCATATTTTCAAATGGGCTTTAAATGGTCAAAATTTGGAAACCAATTAATCTATAGGTGTTTGTGGATTTGGTTAATATGAACATTAGGGGCCCAATTAAAAAAAATTCAAGGATTTTCAAAGTTGGGGGGGGGGGGGGGGGGGGGGGGAAGCGAAAAAGTTCATTTCATCTCTTTCACGAGTTTTCGGCGACTCCTTTGGCGATTCAGGTTGCGACGAAGCTCTCTGAGACCAAGTTCCATTGATTTCTCCACAGTCTCTCCGTTCTCCATTCATCTCTCTGGTCGTCTCTCGTCTCCACTTCTCCTCCGTCCGTTCTCCACTTCTCCTCTGTTCTCCACTTCTCGGAGAAGTCTTCTCCTCCGTCCGTTCTCCACTTCTCTTACGGTCAGTCTCCATCCTTTGGATTTGCTCATATTGTTGATTTTGTTTGAGATCCGAGTTGGGTTTTGTAATCTGAGATTAGGTTTTTTTTCTGATCTGAGATGATTTTTTTTGTGATCTGAGATGGGTTTTATGAGATTTGAGATATGTTCATTTTACTTCATAGATTCATGGAGTTAAATCACTTGTTTTGAAGATGGGTCTGCTTGTGATAAGTTAAATTCATTGCTGTCGATTTGCTTGTTCATATACTTGTTTGTTCACTTGTGATAAGATGGGTCTGCTTGTGATAAGTTATGTTAGGATTTCCTTCAACAGACAAGACTCTAGTTGTGTTAACTTTAGATACATAACAGATTTATGTTGAGATGAATGAAACAGAGAGAGAGAGCTTTGGATAAGAGAGTGTGAGAGAGAAGAGAATGAGAACACACAGACATTTAACGAGTTCACGCCCATTAACGAGGGTCGCTACATCTCGCCGAGACTATGCTCGGAATCCACTAGAACAAAGGGATTACAAGAGGTTACAAGTGATTCTCCTAAGAATGGCTAAGGAAACCACTCTGTAAAAACCCCTTAGAAACTACCCAAGGCTTATGCCTTTACATCTTGTTTCTCTCACCCTTACAGTGCTTCTTGTGTGCTCAACACTCTCGCTTCTACTCTACTTTCTCTCTCTAGACCAATGCTACTATTTATGGATGAAGCAACCTTGGTCTTGTGCAGCTACAAAACGCCAAAAGACTTCTCCCTTACAATTGTGATAAGGCCAAACGCATAGAGACAAACGGTCCTGTTTTGTGCTCAGACCTATACACCAATAGTAAGCCTTCTCTTTGTGGTCCAAAGTCTGCTAACTCAACCCTAAGTAAACCATAATTTAACCTGAGTTCTTCTTCGGTTAGCATTTGAATGTTGCTAAGACTTGCTCATCAAGTTCCTATTTTCACAAATCTCCACCTAAGAACATGATGATCAACCACAACAGCCTGCACATACTTGAGAGAGAGATAACTTGAGTTCCTCCTTTGTTCTAGATTCTTGGATTCCAGTCTCAGTTCCTGAGTATACTTACTCAGCCTTGATAATCAGCTTTTTAAACACCATAAACTTGCTATAACCTTCTGCAACTGTGACCATTCATGTCTCTGATCCTGAACTATCTGAGCATTCGTAAATCACAAGAGTTGTGAAAACCAGCTTTGATACAAATTGTGTATCGAGCGAGCTCAACTCTTGATGATCACTTCTTGATGCATTTATAGCTCCACCAACAAATTTAAATTCCAAAACTGATTATCTTCAACAGAATTATCCTTAAGCTTTACGGCTTAAGACCCTTCCAATCACATAACCTTCACATAGCTTCTGTTCATACTCATGAGCCATTACAGTGACTGGAAAAACACACTTGTTTCTCTGCAAAACCAGATTCCCTTGCTAGCCATTACTTCAAACTCATGTGCACTGAGATAAGAACCAATAAATACTTGAACCAACTGCAGAAAACAAAACCTCTTTTGCTTCCAAACTTGAAGCCCTTCAACCATGTAAACAATCTCTATAGCTTGTTGAGAATTCACTTCACAACTGATATTATCCCTTTACATCAACCTGTTTAACAAACCAACCGAACTTGAACACTTCGCTTGTCAAAAGTTCCTGTCGAAAAACATAGCATCCACCAGCAGATTTTAACCACTACCAGCAGCCTTAAAGCTTGTCTCTCATCACCAATACACTGTGATACACACGAGACCCTTCTGTACAGCCATTCCACATCAATTCTAGAGCTCATGATGCATATTTCTGCTGTAACAACAACCTGCAACACCTTTACAAATATGCAGATTCACCAAAAAACGAATTTGATCTTCACCATCAACAACTTCTGATCTTGGATACGAAACGCCTCCTTCATAGTTAATACTACTTAGGCCTGCTTCTGAAATTGATGAATTTACCACTTCACTAACTTGTAAGTGATGACCAAGAAGATACTTACATAATCTTCTCTTCCCTTGATGCAATAAGACATCTTCAAAATAACTGTTTGATGTATGTCTTCCACAAGCAGCTTCATCCTCTGCATTTGCATCTTCTCTAGGACTCTTTGTTGCAAACACCATCAGTGAGATAAGTTATGTATCAGGCTAGATACACAGCAGCGCCAACTCTTTGAAGTGAGCAATCATGAAACAGTTCATGCACGCTTGCATCTGTCTCTTTTATCTTCTTCTTTATAGAACTCAATGAATACACTTCAATGACTTTATCTCCAACCTGTACCTTAGTGTCGTTTCTGACTTTTCTCAGAAAACCCTGCAACTGTTTCTGTCTTTCCTTACCAACGACCAGCTTCAAACAAAACTGCAATCAACTCTAGCCATCAGATTAAACCACCGTTAGAGCTGAGAACCCGTTGATAACCTCCTGTCTTGGTTTCTTTTCATGCCAAATAAGCATGAACCTTGTTCCATGGTGAATATAACATCTGTTAACTCTTCCCTTCTGAGATAGCAAAATAGTTCTTAGATCATTGACCATCCGACATGATCTGAGATTCTTCTAAGCATAGCCCCAACTTTAATAACAATTACTTTTGCTGGAATATAAAACCACGTAGAAGTCTCCATTCCTTTGCTAACACAACTCACCGTCCAGAGTTAACATCAATATCTACTCTTCTTTGATTCACTTATGTGATATCATATAGTAGAATGAATCACCGTGGCTTCTTGCTTGAGACTACGTGTCACAGAACATGACACAACTTCATTACTCTTGCAGCCATACTGAAGAACCACCAAGAACCTTCACCTTTAGCCGCCTTGTCTTTATTTTCTTCTCATGGAGCATTCTTCATGCCATAATGGTGATACAACTTATGCTGATTCACCATCAACTAATGTCTCACTCTCAGAGATCATAAATCTTGTATTCTTCTTTAGCCAAAATGTAGCATATACAAAACTTGTACCGCTGTTAATATAAACAGGACACGCCGCCTAACTCCACCGCTAGGAAGACTCTCGATACTAGATTGTAATATAGCCCATTCCAAGTAACATTAAGATGACAATGCTCGCCTCCAAATGCCTTAAGCTTTAGACCATCATATTCTTCTTCATTGCTTGAAAAATTCAGATACAATACAAGATATTCTTCTGGGAAAACAATGCTCCACCTGAGACAAGAACTCTTGATACACTAAGACTCAATCCAGCAGAAAAAATTCCATGTGTTACACAAAACACAAATCTGCTGAAAACATGAATCTTCATCTTTTCAAGAGCTTACACTTCTTGAAATAAGAACTCAAAACACTTCTCTGCACACACTCAAGCTTACAAGAGCGCCACATTCATTGCATTCCCTCTGAAAATAGCAATGAACCTCAGGGTAACACCTTCTGTTCAACAGAACATTTTCAGACCGCACCAAGAGCATAATCATCATTGCATCCCTCTGAAAATAGCAATGATGTAGCTTCCATTCTCTAATGACCAGTCAACTGATGACCCCCATATTCCCGAGAAACAAAAGCTTCACACACGTAGACCAATCCTGCAGCAGAAACCCCTTTCAAGACTCAATGGAGCCACTGAAGTTTCAGAACCAAAATGTTGCTTCGTACAAATTCTTCAACGAAAGGACCCATACCATTACTGATATTTATACAGCCTTATAACACTCATATAGTTCAAGGTTCTAAGGCGTCCCTTAGTTCCAAGAACTTATGAGTAACCGAGGCTGAATAACTTCAACTTGAACACCTTCTGAGACTGATAATATCACATTAATTTGACCATCAAACACAACAACAGAAAAATCCCTTCTCTGAAATCCCCTGCATAATCAGTACATAACCTCTGTGTTCAAAGAGTCTTCTATTCCATTGAATTTCCAGAACTTTAGAAAACCTGAAACTTCCAAGCAGAGAATCACAAAAGCCTTGTGATTGCAGCAGAATCAGCCTCTACTTCTCCCAGAATTTGAGTCTTGAGCTTGATGTTTCGATTCTAATAACACACTTTGAGTTTCAGAATCCGAAACCATCAGCTACTTATGAAAGAACTTTAGCTTATACTAACTTCCTTCAACCAGTCTCTAATACTGCAAATCAAGAACAATCTTCTAACCAGCTATTCTTGCTTCAAATTCAGTGACCTTGAAATCACTTGAATCTTTCTCTTCTTAGCATATCGAATCTGTTTCTTTTCTTCACCGAGGGAAACAGAGAAGTCTTTCTCATCAGACTTCACTCCATCGAAGAAAGCCGGTGTCGCTTCGGGAAAGAGTCTCGTTTTGGACTTGAGACTCTTCCCTTTCACCATTTCTTCTCTATCTTGGACCAGATTTACTTCTGTTCCTCTTCACCTCCGATACGACCAACATCAACCACTAGATGCTCTTGTAGAGAAACTGTGAATCCAACTTCATCCAGAATCTTCTTCAACGTCTTCTCAACAAGTCTGAGAAATCCCGAGGATGGTGATACCTCCGACCACCGTCACTCGTCGTCGACGTTTCCTCCGACGAATCAAAGAACAACTCTTACGCCACCATCCCTGAGTCTCGTCGCTCATGGAACCTCCGTGAGCCTTTTTCTTCTTTCGTCTCTCCTCGACAAAGACTACCAGAACGAGACCCGGCGACTTCCTCTGTAACTTTCGCCTAGTGCTTTGACGTTGACCCAGACAGCTCTCAACGTCCGTCTTCAACCTGACACAGCCATAGACGCAGCAACGTCTCCACCTCTGACACATGTCTCTCTGTTCTTGAAACCCATCTGAAACTCTGACGAGAACTCAAAATTCGACAGAAACCTATAACGTCCTTCCCGACGGTATCTTGAGATAAAGCTTAAACCTTTTCTCATGAACTTCTGTACCTTTCTTTGAAAGTTGGAGCTTTCTAAAGAAAGCTGGCACCTTTCACCATAAAGCTTGAAGCTTTTACACAAACAAGAGCTTTTCTTGGCCAAACCTAGACTCTGATACCAATCTGTTAGGATTTCCTTCAACAGACAAGACTCTAGTTATGTTAACTTTAGATACATAACAGATTTATGTTGAGATGAATGAAACAGAGAGAGAGAGCTTTGGATAAGAGAGTGTGAGAGAGAAGAGAATGAGAACACACAGACATTTAACGAGTTCACGCCCATTAACGAGGGTCGCTACATCTCGCCGAGACTATGCTCGGAATCCACTAGAACAAAGGGATTACAAGAGGTTACAAGTGATTCTCCTAAGAATGGCTAAGGAAACCACTCTGTAAAAACCCCTTAGAAACTACCCAAGGCTTATGCCTTTACATCTTGTTTCTCTCACCCTTACAGTGCTTCTTGTGTGCTCAACACTCTCGCTTCTACTCTACTTTCTCTCTCTGAACCAATGCTACTATTTATGGATGAAGCAACCTTGGTCTTGTGCAGCTACAAAACGCCAAAAGACTTCTCCCTTACAATTGTGATAAGGCCAAACGCATAGAGACAAACGGTCCTGTTTTGTGCTCAGACCTATACACCAATAGTAAGCCTTCTCTTTGTGGTCCAAAGTCTGCTAACTCAACCCCAAGTAAACCTTACTTTAACCTGAGTTCTTCTTTGGTTAGCATTTGAATATTGCTAAGACTTGCTCATCAAGTTCTTATCTTCACAAGTTAAATTCATTGCTGTCGATTTGCTTGTTCATATACTTGTTTGTTCACTTGTTCATTGCTATAGTTTTGCTTGTTTTATTGATGGGTTTTGCTATGCTGATTATAAGTTTTTTTCCTTTATTTGTAAACGCAGACACTCTATTTTCTTTAGTGTGCCTTTCCTGTCTTTGTTTAAGTTATATGTTACCATAAGCTTGTTCCACTTTATGTTTATGACATTTTTATAATATTTTTTGCTTGCAAGACAACTACAGGACGTCTCTAAGAAGCTAGTTGGAGCATTGTATTATTATAAGGACGTCTTTGTGTTGTAGTCTGGAAAGAACAGCCTCGGTGATGAACTGTACAAACTGTTGGCCGTGGAATCCAACACAGTAGATGATATTATCACATCTCTCAAGCTGGGGACCGAACATAGTGCACTGTAGACAGTTAACAAGTTAGAAACTGCTATATTCTCATGGAAAGAAAGGCTTACAGAGCAAGCCAGCAACAGTAAATCACCTGTCAGGATACCGTGGTCATTCACTAGAGATCCATTGTATGAAAGTGAGTCACTCTTGAACCGAGCAGAAGCGCTTAGAAATCAGATCAAATCCAAATACCCTAATCGTCCTAACTCGTTTCTTTATGCCACAAAGATTCAGTATGGCAAGGTACAAAACATAAACAGAACTAACCTGAACTATATCTCCATGTCTCATACTTTACTTACTGGACATCAACACTTCTTCTTTCTTCGTTTGTCAGGACATTGGTCATGCGGTTCTTGAGGCATATTCAAGAACAATTGCGAATTTGGCGTACAGAATACTCTCAAGAATGGGAGAAATATTGAAGAAGATGCTGCAAGTAACCCTAACTCTCCAGCGCCACCGAGTTTTTTCCATAGCTCCCGAGATCTTTATAGAACACCTGAGAGGCCTTTGCTTTCGTCTCGTGTAAGACATTCTCTCACAGATGACTTGAACAAAGCCGATGGGAGAGAGACCGGTTTAGTTTTTTTGTATGGAGATGCTAAGGTCACTACAACTCCAAGTAGAAGCAGTAGATTATGGTATACTAGGATCAGCCCACCCCACGGGCGTGATATACTTTAGTTGTGATCTAAGTTATTATTTTTTTGTATGACTTTGTGGTTTATGTTTTAGGTTTGTATTTGCAAGAGATATGTATGATACTGATTTTTGTCTTTTGAAAAGTTTTAGCTGAGGAGGAATTATATATGATAAAATATATTTCGCTTATTTACAATGTTTCTATATTTAAGAGTTATGGCATTGATATGCTATGAGGACTTCAAATGGTCTTCATGTTGTTTCCTTTTACAAAAATTTGATCTCATATCCGGTGCGTTATTTGTGGTTTGTAATATTTTGGATCCGGAAGGATTGGGTAGTAGGTAATATTTTGTGTATGTTAGAAGAATAATTACTTTTTATGTTGAAATCATAGTCTTTCGACATGATATTAGAATGTAAGTGGTGATTATTTGAAGTTGCATTTTTTATTAAAAGTTGAATGTTATATTGAATGCAAAGAAAGTAGTAAAGTAAAGCTATCAAAATAAGAAATTATTGAAACCGGAAAGTATGGAAACTGAGTAGTGATCGATTAGTGTAGGCACTTGTTAGTCACTGTAAAATCAACTCTAAGAACTTTTCCATTTTTTTATGGTAATAACAATCACTGCATCGATTTTACAGATTATTGAGATGACACTTTCTTGATGACATTATAAAAGATCATATTAATTAATAATACAAAGTAATAATAGAAATTTATTCTAATCTTTAATTTATTAACTAAAAATAGCGTTAAAGTTCGTAATTGTTTTACAACAATTTTATCTATGTATTTTACTATTCATTTTAGAACTAATAATGACACGATAACATAATGTTAATATAAGCCCACAATTATATATGTTCCTTTTTATTTTCACACATTTTAACTATATAATGATTATTTTTATCCTATTTAATATGCAATCGAATAACTATACATGGTGCATCTTGTGCTTTAGCATGAATTTGTTAGCAAAAGCTTGTTTATAAATTGAAGCTGGTTTACAGATTTTTATTTATCAAAATCTTAAGTGTTTTTCTATTCAAGTTGGATGTTTGTAACCTTAACTTTAAGTACTTGCCAATACATATGTCGGTAACTTAGTGTATATAGCTGTAGGTTACATACTACGTAGTTATATATAAGTGCTGTCATGATATCAAATGTGAATAAGAAAACTCTCCTTTACAACTGGTAAGTGTTCTTGACAGATTTAGAGAACCCTCAACATTTTTTGGAAACAGAAAGAAAAGACATAATAAAAATTTTGAGATTTATAAAAAAAAAAGATATCTAGGATGTGTCAATCATAAAGTCCATGGCATGCTTGAGGACCTTTTTGTGTTTTTTTAAGATAAACTACACGAAAGTTGTTTACATATTATATACATAACAGATTACTAACTACACAACGTACATACTACATACACACTGTAGCAGTCATATCATCATCTTAAAACAAGGGTTCCTCCCAATCCTTGAATTAGAAAAGAGTAGCTAACAGCTAACTCTATCACGGCATGACTTCAACAGACTTGGATTGTTGGATCAACAGAAGTTTCCTGTTTAAAAAGGACACCTCCTGCAGCAAATGAGTCTCGAAGGTGTCTTTCACCCACTTTTTGTGATTCTATCTCACTCTGTTGACCGGTAGGACTTCTATGGGCTTAAGGAAAAAAAATCACCAGCCTATAAAACCCAACAGACACATGAATGCATGAGATACATATCCAACGCTTTAAGATAACAGTTATTCAATTTGCACTATGGAAATTCATGTACAATCACTAAGAATTGTGCTGAGCAAAGATCATGTATAATAGTATATTTTACAGAACCAGAAAGCTGTCAAATTAGTTACAAACCAAATCATGCTCGCTGTATAATAATAAGGCGAAGCATCTACAAATACAGTAAAATGATAACATATTACCTTGTCAAGAAGGATCTTATACTCCACAAGGTCATTGTGAGAGCGCTGCAGCTTGTCATTATTAGCACTGATTTTGGAAATTTCAGTTTCTAACTTTCTATCTCTCCAAGATTGACCTGAAAAGACGAAAGAAGAAATCAAATATAGGGATAAAAAAACGGGAAGCAATGGCTGTCCCACAAATTAGAAAACAAAATCAAGCATGTGGGTTCACCTCAACATCATCCAAATCCATATCAACTTCTTTGTCTAGAAACTCTCTTGGAGAAACTCCAATCTTTGACATTTGGTCTTTGAAGAAATGTATATTTTGTGACATCTCTCCACATCTTTTATCTTCATACATATCAACAATAAGTGAGGAGATAAATGTAAGATATACTTTCTTTCAACATACATAACATCTGAAAGAGATATGAGCTTACATAAGCAGCAAATATCCATTAGAAAAGGCTCTTCTCAGAATTAAGCTGAGATCGAAATGAAAATAGGAATCCACAAAGATTGTTCCAATGATCAGAAAGCTCGAGTCAGATTGCAAAAGAAATCAAAGTTGAAAGATAAACCTCAAACAGAAACAGATTACAATGTAGAATCATATAGCTGGTAGAGAGATGATCAAAGAGAGTGGGAGAGCCTCCTAGAATCTGAGGAGACGCACTTCGACGCTGGAGCTAAAAAGGTGGGTCTCCATATCGGCGAGTAACAGGGCGGAGGTCGCTATAACAGTCGCTGAACAAGTAAGAAAAAAGTCATTGAGAGGAATGAAGTCATTAGAATTTGGCTAGGAAACTAACATATTTATAGTGGAGGATTCAAGCGAAGGCTTCAATGAGGGCATTCATTGAATGAAAGATCGTGTGAGTAGTGAGAATTTGGTGTTAATTTGATCGTCAATGAGGATGCACGAATCCAGCACACTTCGATAGCAATTCAAAAAATCAGTGAAGAGTTGAAGAAGTCGAATCGAACAGCCAAATACATCGCCATCGAACTGAATTTAATGGGGATTCATTCTGGCCGGCATAATACGACGCCATCCAAACACGAAGAGGGATTCAGAACTCCATGGCTTCGCGTCTGTAGAATTAGGGTTGGAGAAGAAATCTAACTATACGGGCCGCAAAAAAACATCGAAATCTAGAGTCCAAACACGTAAACACACAGAAAGCCCAACAAACCTCAGATTAAATGAAACACTGAGTTTTGCTCACCTGGGACACGTGTCACGCCCACAGAGCTCGATTTTGTAACATGGCATCTTAGGTGGGCTTACTAGAAGAGATAAAACCTTCTTTTATATAGATAGATAGATGAGCAAAGTACCGACTATTGCTTCTCCTTGAACTAGAGAATTCTCTTGGTTCGATGCGTGCCACCTGAAGCTTCTCTGCTTTTTGTATTTAGAGGGTGTTAAACTATTGAGCCTGAGACAATTGTAAATGTATCATTAACATGCACGCACTTAACTAGTCAGTACATGCAACATTTTTTTTTTTAACATCATCAGAACATAGTCCTCAACCTCTCTTTTTCTTGTATCGGATCTTGATACTACGGGCTATGAATGGTGACCAAGGAATGATTAGGAACAATGTATTCCTTAATATTCGTAACAATTTTTCCATTCATATAGAATATTTTTTCTTTTCATTTCTCTCGTTCTTTTTTTGGTAGAGAATTATAGAATAGATTTGTTTCTCACTAAATTTGATATGGAATAATTGTAATCTATCTATATATATAAAAAAATGTTGGTCTCTCTCCTGTGAAGACACCTCAACGCCACGTCATTAAGTCGAGTGTTCTGGTTTCGACACGTGTATGTCAACTCCAAAGTGCTGCGTTTCAATTAATGGGATAAATTTAATTTGAGCTTGCTAAAAAACCAAGAAGTTTGACTTAGGATAAGCCATACAACAAAACTATTATTTTTAAAATTGGTCTATACGAAAATCATTATTTGACTCAAGTTATGACATGTTTCTTCTTTTTCCCGCAGAGAAAAAACTGCGGCGTTACTGTTCTCTGTTAGATTTATTAAATACAATTAATGTTTTCATTAATATCACCGACTCACTCATCCAAAACGTCTCATTCCATACATCTCCTATCTCAAATTGTTGTGGATTTACGCCTATAAATAAGTGAGTTCACAATTAATGTTAATTTAACCTCCAAGTTAATACTTACAGTACTAAAAACATTCCAAAAAGTTCAAAATCGTCTACCTATCATACCACCACTAAAAATTCACTATTAAATTTGCAGGGCCACATACGAAAACCAAAAAGAATGGTCATACTAACCCAAACAACATTTAAAAGACAAAATATAAAGATCAGTTCACGGACTCAAGCTTCCTACTTTAAAAGGGTCAAACATTAAAATTGAGATATAACAAATAAATTATTTAGATGTTAATATATAATAAATCACTGACATCAACTAAATGTGATTTTTTTAAATGCTATAATTAAAAAAAATTCAACTAAAATGATATAATAACTCAATCATGGTAATATCATAGAACCAAGAAGTCAAACAAAAATTATTTACATATTAACAAACCAATATCTTAAATTAATAAAATAGTATATCTCATACGCATCTTTTACAAATGTGAACCTAAAACACAAATTACAAAATTATATAAAAAATAATAACATAGATCACAAGTAAAATATATCCCGTCCGTAGGACGCACCGACCCTAGTATCCTAATAAATCAACGTTAAAAAAAATGATATGGAATAAAGATTCCTCGTCATTTCTATAATTTTATTCTCATTGGTTATATTCCTAATAGCAGAAAATTATTACTAGTAACAGTTTGTAGCAAATCGAGCTTCTTTTTTATTGATCGACTTGTGATTGCGGAGGCAGGTTTATATATACATTTATTAATATGGATTATTTTATAAATATGTTAAAATTTGACTTTTGGAAATTCAATTTTTAATTTTCTGCCTACAAATTATCGTTGAGTCAAAAAAAAAGTCTCTAGGGAAAATTAACTTATTTGGAAATGTTAAATGGGCCTACGATGGCCCATTAAACAGCTGTTGTTTGCGTAAGTCACGGCGCCGTTAAAGGAAAACTGTAGCGACCGTGTTCTGAAGATCGATGTTAGGATGATCTGAGGACTGACTGGCCGAACTGTGAGAACGTACTGAATGGATTGGATTATGCTAGAAAGAGCTGATCAGAGTTCGAAGGACTTTCCGTGGGTGGATGGGAGAACTTGGATCGGCGCCAGATTAGTAGCGACTAGAGCAAAACCATGTACCTGATTAAAGCAAGGAACAGATCTGTTTTTGAGCCAAACAAAGCTCCATCAGTCGGTCTTACGCTCGGGTTATTGAACAGGCCGTTCGGTTTGTTGAAACTTAGGATGTTCGGACAACTCGATGAAAATCCAGGCAAAACGAAATTTTCTGGCAGCGATGGTCGGATCCGGACAAGTGTTGCTGGATTCGGACAAGACGGTTGAACTGGTCGGCTAGACAGCGATTGTCTGAAATCAGACAAGGCGGTTAAGACTGTCGGCTAAGCTGAGATGAGCTGATTCAGTAGTATCAGTCTAATTCGGACAAGGCAGTTAGGGTTGTCGACTGGATCAGTCAGCTCTAGCTCGAGTTTCGTCTAAGTAAAACTGGCGGGAACAGTTAAAGTCCGAAAAGGGGAAAAACTCGCGCTGGAACGCTTTGGAGCGCGGGGTGGCGGTTACGGATTAAGAGTCGCGAGTAAAATAAGCGGGAATGGTTAACTTGGCAGTTTCTCGGGCCTAAACCGCCCAACTGCCCATTTTAATCGTCTCCTTTGTCTTATTTCGCCATTTCTGTACGGAAAGGGGAAGAAAGAACCAGAGAGAAACTGAGAGAGAGAAAAGTCCGATTAAGGGAGAGTTTTTGATATTTGGCTGGATTGATCAAGTCCGAGTCAAGAACGATCGTCTGTGGGGTGAATCCGACTGTCTGAACGATCGAAGATCCGACGGAAACCACTCAAGAGGTGTTAGAAGAGACCGAATCAAACAGAACAAATAAGACAAAGGTGAGTGCGTGACCGTAGCCTATCGTACTGAATCGTAGTCTGATTGATAGGAATGTTCTATGTACTGATTGCTTGTCTAATTCGAATTATCTGCTAAGTTTTGGCTTCGTCCGAACAGTCGGTTCCTTCCATTGACGCATCTGGATCAGATCATGCGCCTAGAGCCGTATTGGCCTGCTAGGGCTTGACTGAATCTGATGGCGCTTTGGCTTGGAATGATTGGGTCAGCTAAGTAACTGACTGATGATAAGCATGTCGGTTTATTGACTGATTGTTTCGATTGCTTTACTTGGCTGAGTGGGACGGAATGACCGCTCTCACTAAGCATGTTGTTTGCTTATGCCTCCTTGTTTGGATGCAGATCAAGACCAGACCCGAAAGGGTAAGGACATAACTTGAACACGAGACAAGGGCAGGAAGGAAGGATGGTGGGTTTGGGTATATATAGGACGAGATTAACATGTAATGGCCTATAGCGAACTGACTTGTTAACTCGAACCTCAGATTATCTATTCAAATCGTATTATGCTTTACTTGACTGTCTGAAAAAGAACTAACACTCTGAAATAATTCTAAGTAAGAAAAAAATGAAAACGGCCCAAGTCTGATCGAGGAAGTCGAGCCAGACTCGTACTGATGTTACGAAAAAATGGGTCGGGTCCTTTCAAGTGGTATCAGAGCGGAGTCGAGTTCTAGGACAATCTAAGTATAGTGGGTTATTGGGGCAAACCATCCTTCCAAACCTGACGTCTCGCGGTAAACTATGTGTTCCGAGTCCTGATCCCAAGTTAGTTTTGACTAACTTGCCTGTGATCTTGTTTCAGATTGCAAAAAGTAACTGTAACACAAGAAGGACTGTGAATGAGACCGCTGAGGGGTCTGCGAGCAACGTGGCCAGGAATGAAGCTGGTACGGAAGAGGCTCGGAATGCTGCTCAGAATGCAGTGAATTTGAGCAATGCTGCAGCGGCTGGTGCTGCTGCTGGAGCTGCTGCTGCTCCGGTTGGATTGGAAGCCGTTTTAGCTATCTTGGCGCAAGTCTTGGCAAGATTGCCTGCTGCGACGGCACCTCCAGTGGCTCCACCTGTTGCGGAGGAAGTGGAGAACGTGGTACCTGATGGAGAGGAGGCACACGTTGTTAGGAATCTGTCTTACCTCAAGGTTATGGACCACATGCAGAAACGGGGAACAAAGTTCTTTTCGGGTGGTTCCAAACCAAAGGAAGCAGATCAATGGATTGACAGGAAAGGGCGGAACTTTAAGTTGATCCGTTGTCCTCTTGCTTACAAGAAGGACATTGATGTCCACTACTTGGACGGTGATGCACACCTCTGGTGGCGAGGTGTAGCGGCTCGGATAGGTGCTGAGCAATGCACGTGGGCCAACTTTAAGACCGAATTCCGTGGGAAGTATTTTCCGCCGGAAGCATTTGATCATCTCGAGGGAGCTTTCTCAGACTGGAACAGGGATCTATGACTGTAAGGGAGTATGAAGCGGAATTCAACAGCCTCAAGAAGTATGTTGGGCGTGAGGCCGAGTCGGAAATCTCCTTGGTCCGCAAATTCATGTGCGGACTCAGGGTTGATCTCCGAACTCGTTGTAAGATCCGCAACTATGATACTGTGGCCGAACTGGTGGAAAAGGCCGCAGAACAGGAAGCTGGAATCAGTGAGGAAGCCAAGGTGTTTGGCACAGTGGTGCATGTCCATCCTGGTAAGCATGGGGGAAAGAATCAAAAGCCGGTGAAGACTGGCTCTTCCAGCAAGCCGAATGCAACAGGTCGCAGTGCGTGTTCGACTTGCGAGAAGATGCACTCTGGTGTCTGCCGTGCTGCTACGGGAGCTTGTCACCGTTGCGGAAGTATGGATCACAAGGTGCGTGATTGCCCTGAGGAAGATCTAAGGCCAAAGAGCCAGAACAAGGGTGCTGGGGAACGTGTGTGCTACAACTGCGGCGAAACGGGGCACTACAAGAATCAGTGTCCGAAGGACGCGCAATCTGCTGGGAAGCGTCCGAGTGATGGGCCTCAGCCGGCGGCTAAGAGGCAGGCCATCATGCCGCGGGTGTACACAATCGGGGATGAGTCAATGGACCCAAGCACGTCTCGTCCGATCACTGGTAAGTCATCCTATCTCTCACCTTTGCCTTAAGAATTTCTGTGTGAAATTGCTTGCTTGTAGAGTAGGTCCTTAGTGTTCCGGGTGAATATGTAGGGACCTTAGTCATGGGTGGAGTGGCAACCCATGTTCTGTTTGATTCTGGTGCATTACACTGTTTTATGCAACCCGAGATGATTGGAATAGGGGAATTTCAGAAAAAACCAGAAGAAGAAGTAAGAGTGGTTCGGGCAGCTGGTGGTCAGATCATGTACACTTCAGGGAAAATCCGAAACGTCTATGTGATGATCGGAGGAGTGAACATGCCAGCCGACTTGGTCGTTTGCCCAGTGAAATCATATGATGTGATCCTTGGAATGGATTGGCTGAGCAAATACAAGGCACATCTTGATCGTCATCGTGGCCGAGTTCAGTTTGAGATAGGCAATGGAAAGCTTGTCTATCAAGGGGTCAGACCGACCAATGGGAGTCTGATCATTTCAGCACTTCAAGCAGAAAGAATGCTGGAAAAAGGATGTGAGGCTTATCTGGCTTCAATCACACCTGAGGAAGCCGGACCTGATGCTGAGTTGGAAGGGATTCCGATTGTAAAGGAGTATGATGACGTGTTCAAATCCTTGACAGGATTACCACCGGACCGTTCTGATCCTTTCACGATTGAGCTTGAGCCGGGCACAAAGCCAATCTCGAAAGCTCCGTACCGGATGGCTCCGGCTGAAATGGCAGAACTTAAGAAACAGTTAGATGAACTGATGGAGAAAGGGTTTGTGCGCCCAAGCAGTTCACCTTGGGGCGCACCGGTTATGTTCGTGAAGAAGAAAGATGGTAGCTTCAGGCTATGCATTGATTACAGGGGGATTAACAGAGTCACAGTGAAGAACAAGTACCCTCTTCCAAGGATTGACGAGTTATTGGACCAACTCCAAGGTGCTAATTGTTTCTCCAAGATTGATTTAGCTTCGTGATACCATCATATTCCGATTGCTGAAGAGGATGTCCGTAAGACAGCCTTCAGATCGAGATACGGCCACTATGAGTTTGTGGTCATGCCCTTCGGATTGACCAACGCCCCTGCAGCCTTTATGAAGATGATGAATAACGTTTTCAGAGAGTACCTGGATGAATTCGTTATAGTCTTCATAGACGACATCTTGATCTACTCAAAGAATCAGGAAGAGCACAAGGACCATCTGAGAATGGTTTTGGATAAGCTGCGGGACCATAAGTTGTTCGCCAAGCTCAGCAAATGCAGCTTTTGGCAAAGAGAAATTGGTTTCTTGGGTCATGTGGTCTCGGACAAGGGAGTGTCCGTGGACCAATAGAAGATCAAGGCCATTGCGGACTGGCCCAGACCAAGGAACGCAACAGAGATCAGGAGCTTTCTCGGACTGGCTGGATACTACCGACGGTTTGTTAAGGGATTTGCCAGCATGGCTCAACCGTTGACAAAGTTGACCGGGAAAGATATTCAGTTCGTGTGGACAGAAGACTGTGATGTGAGTCTCAGCAAACTCAAGATGATGTTGACGACTACTCCAGTATTGGCTCTTCCAATGGACAACGAGCCATACGTGGTGTACACAGATGCATCCAAAGTTGGACTTTGGTGTGTATTGATGCAGCAAGGCAAAGTGATCGCGTATGCGTCTAGACAGCTAAGGAAACACGAAAGGAACTATCCAACACACGACTTAGAGATGGCTGCTGTCGTGTTTGCCCTGAAGATATGGCGGTCTTATCTCTATGGTGCTAAGGTCCAAGTCTTCACGGACCATAAGAGCTTGAAGTATATCTTTACTCAACCAGAGCTGAACCTTAGACAGAGGTGTTGGATGGAACTGGTTGCGGATTACGACTTCGATATTGCCTACCATCCGGGAAAGGCAAATCTGGTCGCGGATGCCTTGAGCCGGAAGAGCGTAGCTTCGGCTTCAGAGAAAGACATGGAGGAACTAGTTCACATGGTTGGAACCTTAAGACTAGCTGCCTTGACTGACGAAATGGAACCGTTGGGTCTTGGTGCAGCGGATCAGGCGGACTTGTTGTCCCGAGTTCACCTTGCACAGGAAAAGGATGAAGATCTGATCAAAGCTTCCAAGAACGAGAAAACGGAGTATCAGACTTCAAACAATGGGACGATTCTGGTTAATGGCCGAGTGTGTGTTCCTAACGACAAAGGATTGCGGGATGAGATCCTAAAGGAGGCACATCAGTCAAAGTTTTCGATACATCTAGGAGCCAATAAGATGTACTGAGACTTGAAGAGATACTATCATTGGGTTGGAATGAAGCGTAATGTTGCAAAATGGGTAGCTGGGTGCCCAATCTGCCAAATGGTTAAGGCAGAAAATCAAGTTCCGAGTGGACTACTTCAGAGTTTACCCATCCCAGAATGGCCTTGGGATAAGATCACGATGGACTTCGTGACCGGCTTGCCAATCAGGAACGACAAGGACGCTATCTGGGTGATAGTGGACATATTGACCAAGTCTGCACACTTCTTGGCTATCAACAAAACAGGCAATGCAGCGGTGCTAGCCAAGTTGTACGTGGAACAGATCGTCAGACTTCATGGAGTTCCGGTAAGCATAGTGTCAGACCGAGACTCCAAGTTTTATTTGGCCTTCTGGAGAGCTATGCAGAAGTCGATGGGGACCACGGTCCATATGAGTACAGCATATCATCCGCAAACGGATGGACAATCAGAGAGGACAATCCGAACACTTGAAGACTTACTGCGATCTTGTATTCTGGATTGGGGAGACAAATGGGATCAGTACTTGCATCTGGCTGAGTTTTCTTACAACAACAGCTATCATGCAAGCATTGGAATGTCGCCATACGAGGCATTGTACGGACGTCCGTGTAGGACACCGTTATGCTGGACCCAAGTGGGGGAGCGCAGCATATTTGGCCGAGATTTTGTAGAAGAGACAACTGAAAGAATCCGAGTCTCTAAACTGAAGATGAAAGAATCTCAGGACAGACAGAAGAGTTATACAGACAGACGCAGAAAAGACCTTGAGTTCGAAGTAGGAGACATGGTATATCTCAAAACCGTCACCTACAAAGGAAAGGACTGATCCTCAAAGAATGCTAAGCTAAGTCCAAGATACATGGGGCCGTACAAGATCCTGGAAAGGATTGGAAAGGTCGCCTGCAAACTGGAACTGCCTTCATCGATGGCTCAGTTCCATAACGTGTTCCATGTATCTTTGCTGCGAAAATGCATAAGGAATCAAGACAATGTGGTTCCTGAACCACCATCTGACTTGAGAGAGAACCTTACTGTGGAAGGACGACCAGTCCGGATCATTGGTAGAAAAACCAAACCTGAAGGCAGAAAGAATATCAAAATGATCCAAGTCGTTTGGGACTGCGATGGAGAGGAAGAAACGACTTGGGAGCCAGAGGCGAGAATGAAAGCTGAATTTCCAAAGTGGTTTGACAAACTCACGGAAGATTCAGGAAGAAAGACTTGAGGACGAGTCTGAGCCAAGTGGGGGAGAACTTGTAGCGACCGTGTTCCGAAGATCGATGTTAGGATGATCTGAGGACTGACTGGCCAAACTGTGAGAACGTACTGAATGGATTGGATGATGCTAGAAAGAGCTGATCAGAGTTCTAAGGACTTTCCGTGGGTGGATGGGAGAACTTGGATCGGCGCCTGATTAGTAGCGACTAGAGCGGAACCATGTACCCGATTAAAGCTAGGAACAGATCTGTTTTTGAGCCAAACAAAGCTCCATCAGTCGGTCTTACGCTCGGGTTATTGGACAGGCCGTTCGGTTTGTTGAAACTCAGGATGTTCGAACAACTCGATGAAAATCCAGGCAAAGCGGAATTTTCGGACAGCGATGGTCGGATCCGGACAAGTGTTGTTGGATTCGGAAAAGACGGTTGAACTGGTCGGCTAGACAGCGATTGTCTGAAATCAGACAAGGCGGTTAAGACTTTCGGCTAAGCTGAGATGAGCTGATTCAGTAGTATCATTCTGATTCGGACAAGGCGGTTAGAGTTGTCGACTGGATCAGTCAGCTCTAGCTCGAGTTTCGTCTAAGTAAAACTGGCGGGAACAGTTAAAGTCCGAAAAGGGGAAAAACTCGCGCTGGAACGCTTTGGAGCACGGGGTGGCGGTTACGGATTAAGAGCCGCGAGTAAAATAAGCGGGAATGGTTAACTTGGCAGTTTCTCGGGCCTAAACCGCCCAACTGCCCATTTTAATCGTCTCCTTTGTCTTATTTCGCCATTTCTGTACGGAAAGGGGAAGAAAGAACCAGAGAGAAACTGAGAGAGAGAAAAGTCTGATTAAGGGAGAGTTTTTGATATTTGGCTGGATTGATCAAGTCCGAGTCAAGAACGATCGTCTGTGGGGTGAATCCGACTGTCTGAACGATCGAAGATCCGACGGAAACCGCTCAAGAGGTGTCAGAAGAGACCGAATCAAACAGAACAAACCGACTCTAAGACAAAGGTGAGTGTGTGACCGTAGCCTATCGTACTGAATCGTAGTCTGATTGATAGAAATGTTCTATGTACTGATTGCTTGTCTAATTCGAATTATCTGCTAAGTTTTGGCTTGGTCCGAACAGTCGGTTCCTTCCATCGACGCATCTGGATCAGATCATGCGCCTAGAGCCGTATTGGCCTGCTAGGGCTTGACTGAATCTGATGGCGCTTTGGCTTGGAACGATTGGGTCGGCTAAGTAACTGACTGATGATAAGCATGTCCATTTATTGACTGATTGACTCGATTGCTTTACTTGGTTGAGTGGGACGGAATGACCGCTCTCACTAAGCATGTTGTTTGCTTATGCCTCTTTGTTTGGATGCAGATCATGACTAGACCCGAAAGGGTAAAGACATAGCTTGAACGCGAGATAAGGGCAGGAAGGAAGGATGGTGGGTTTGGATAAATATAGGATGAGATTAACATGTAATAGCCTATAGCGAACTGACTTGTTAACTCGAACCTCAGATTATCTATTCAAATCGTATTATGCTTTACTTGAATGTCTGAAAAAGAACTAACACTCTGAAATAATTCTAAGTAAGAAAAAAATAAAAACGGCCCAAATCTGATCAAGGAAGCCGAGCCAGACTCGTACTGATGTTACGAAAAAATGGGTCGGGTCCTTTCGAAAACCCCAAGTCGGTCGGAGGAAGTGAGGAACCACAAGGAACAGTCTCTGGTTAGGAAAATGGTGCAGCCCCGATTCGTCCGTCCGTCGCCTTCCTCCGGCACCGGAGAATCCAACTCATCCAATCTGTACGTCGCGAATTGCGGGCCGGCGGTTGGACTTTCGCACGACGCGATAGGGGCGGTGTTCTCTGCTTTCGGTGAAGTGAAGGGCGTCTACCCGGCGGACGAGAGCGGCGTTCGTGTCATCATCTCTTTCGCGGATCCGTTCTCCGCGAAATCCGCTCTAGAATCCTTGAGTGGTCGGCCATGTCCGGACCTCGATGGACGGACTCTACATATTCGACACTCTGTTCTTCAGTTACCTTCCCAGGTAGGTACTCCCAGTTACATTTGTGCTTTCAAAGTTTTGATCTTTAATGTTGATGTTGGGTTTAAAGATAAAGACAGAACCTTTGTGTCTTGTATTAGTGATTCGGTTGCGATGAGCATTCTTTTTCAACTTCACTTGCACCGATTTGTTCTTTTATGTAACGTTATGTTAATGTTGGGTTAAAGACAGAAACTTTGTGTCTTGTCTGTGATTCGGTTGCAATTAGCATTCACTTGCTCACTGTTCTATTTTTGCTTAGACGCTGGTGAACGAATGCGTCCCAGTGTCTTTGTCTGGTTCAGATTTGAATATCCCAGGGCTCTTCCTGTTACCTGATTTTGTCACTGCTGAAGAAGAACAGGTACTATCTGTGATGTGCTTTAAGGTCTAGTATGCACTTGATGATCATGATGATCTCTTCTCTACCTATTTTGTTGCTGCTTATCGTTCTCTGTCTCTATCAGCAATTGCTTGCGGCTGTTGATACTCAGCCTTGGATCGGTCTCGCCAAACGGCGTGTTCAACACTATGGATATGAGTTTTGTTACGGGACAAGAAATGTTGATACCAAGAACCGTCTCGGAGAGCTTCCACCGTTTGTTTCTCCTATACTCCAAAGAATCTCATTGTTCCCGAACCTTGACTACGACCCAGCAAGCTTGAAACTAGACCAGTTAACGGTACATCATCAACACTAGACTCTTTATAATGCTTTTGAACTACATTGATGGCTGAGGAATTCTTGTTGTAGGTAAATGAGTACCCATCTGGTGTGGGTTTATCACCTCACATTGACACACATTCAGCGTTTGAAGATTGCATTTTCAGCCTTTCCTTAGCTGGTCCTTGCATTATGGAGTTCAGAAGATACTCTGCTTCCACCTGGAAAGTAACCTCAACCAGCACGGATGAAGAAGAGAAGCCAGATACCTCCACTTGCATCAAGAAAGCTTTATATCTTCCTCCTCGGTCTATGCTCCTATTATCCGGGGAAGCTCGCTACGCTTGGAATCATTACATTCCACATCACAAGGTTTGTATACTACTCACCAAAACCTCTGTTTGTTTGTCTTGGCTTCAATCTCTCCTTTGAGATAACTTTGACCTCAACTCTTCTATCTACTGCTGTGTTCTCTAATAGATTGACAAGGTGAAGGATAAAGTGATCAGGAGAAGTCCGAGAAGGGTATCTTTCACATTGCGGAAGGTATAATATTATCGACAACTTTCTAGACGATGGTGTGACCAATTAATTCAGAAAGATTGATAACTTTTTTTTGGCTGCAGGTGAGAAATCATCCTTGCAGGTGTGAGTTCCCACAATACTGTGACTCTCAACAACAAAAACATAACTGAGGCAAAGGAGAAATTAAGTGAAATGATTTTTGAAATGTAGAAGTTTGAGTATCAAACTCTCAACTCTATAAATGTAGATTTCTTTTTTATGTCATCCAGCAACAATACTACCAATTATAGAGACTATTATGCACGATATCTAATGATTCAAACAGTTGTGTTTGTAATTTGTAATATCAAATTGCAAAGGAAAAAAGAATTCTAAGAGAAAATATTGGTTATATTTGACTGATATCAAATTTAAGGTTCATTGCATGATTTTTAAAAAGTAAAGGGGACGGAATAAAAATATTTTCCTAGTTTTTCAGCAGACTGTATATTTCATTTTGAACCCTCTCGAGTCAAAGGCCAAACAAAAGCTGGTTTAATTAGTACTCTACAGATGTTTAACAATACTCTTCTGCTTCATCTTCCTCGTCCCATTCCTCCTTCTTTCACCAGGTGGGTTGTTTCCTTATTTGTACTTTCGAATTCACTAATGTGACCAAATCGAGAGAAAAAAATGAACAAAATTTTATCCTCTCGAATCTTCGATTTTAGTGGGCTGATACTTAATAATAGGCAATGATTGACTGATTCGGCCTCTTTTAATTTCAACCTAAATATTGATAATTTTCATAGCTTTGTTGACCCTTTTGATTTTGATTGAACAGTTGTCGAGCCAGCAGGAAGATTCTTTCGAAAAGGATGACTACTGCAATGGATCCTAAAGTTGGAAAATTTGAATCTGTTGAAGGAGCTGATCTTAATTCAATCAGTAAACCTGATGGTATGTTCTTGTGGTTTCTATAAATGTCTATGTTAGAAATAAAAGATGGTAAAAAACTTGTAAGTATGTAATTTTCGAGTTGGCGAATGTGATGAGAGTTTTAATTGTTTGCAGGCATCAGATTCCGTCTCGTTTCCTATAACATACTAGCTCAGGTATTCAAATAATCAAAGGTCTTTCATAATGATTTGACAAAAAAAAAATTTGTATTCTAATTCACATCAAAACTGAGTCCTTGTATTGTGTGTTTTAAGACTTTAAAATTTATAGATAAATGTAGTTTCTTTTACCTTTTTTTGTTTGTTTGTTTGGTTCATGTGATTTCTCATCTCTTTGAGCTTATTCTTTTCCTTTCTTTTAGGTTTATGTGAAGAGCTCCCTTTTCCCACACTCTCCACCTGCCTGCCTCAAGTATGTTTCTCAGTTTTGAAATCCAGTTTTTTCTTACATTAGTCAAACCCCCTTTGTGATCAATAGCCTAGAATATAAACACTTAACTCAAGATTTGCCTCTAAAAAGTTTATTTCCGATCATGATTACAAGCCAAAAGTACTAAAACAATAATGGATCCTATTGAGTGTCCAAGAACTTTGGCGATTAGGGTTTCAAGGTGGTTTCTTCCCCAAGGCAGCTTGCCGGCGCCGCCAAAGGTTTACCGATGGGGGCTCCGGCTAATTCTGACTCGTCTGAGATGGGCTCTCCGCCTATTTTGACTCCGGTTCCTTCAAAAGGCAATTGGGTTAGAGCGGTTCAAGGTGAACAGAAAGGTCTAAAGAGGTACGAGGTTAACGTGGTGATGAAGGATGGAGTGGGATCGATCTTGGTTCCTGATGAAGTGAAGGATGCATCTCCCTTATGGGATGAATTTCTTATGGGAAAGTTTTTGGACAAAGCACCTCACATCGCTAAAGGCCATGCCATAGTGAATAAGATTTGGGGTTTGGGAGATAAAACACAGATGGTGGAGGTGTATATTATCAACTCGAACACTATGAAGTTTAGGGTTCCAAACTCTTCAACGAGGAAACACATCCTTCGTCGGGGTATGTGGAATTTGGCTGGTATTCCAGTGGTTATGTCTAACTAGTCCCCTTTCATTGAGGAGGATCAACCAGAAGAGAAATCCATCCCGTTATGGGTACATCTCAAACATGTCCCAATGAATATGGTATCTTGGAAGGGTTTGAGTTTGATAACAAGTCCAGTGGGAGTTCCTGTTAGGCTCCACCCGGAAACAGCACAATGTGTCAATTTGAAGTTGCAAAGAATATTTGTGAATGCTGATCTCACAAAAGAACTTCCTAAATCGATGAGTTTCAACCTAAACGGTAAAGAGACTCTTGTCGAGTATATCTACCCTTGGCTCCCCTCGAGGTGCTCTAACTGTATGAAGTGGGGCCATCTGGAGCAGGCATGCTTGGCTCCAAAGAAGGTTTTGAAAGAAAAAACAAATGTAGAGGTGGAAGAACAAACAAATATAGAGGTGGAAGATGGTGAAATTGTGGGTTCATCAATTAATGAGATTGATAACTTGGAGGAACAAGCTGATACGCAGAGAGAGGAGGTTCCTGCTTCAGATCAGTTAAAGGATAAGGAAGAAGAGCAGAGTATGGAGTCTGATGGGGTGAATGATAGGACTCGGGTGGTGGATGTGGAAGCAGAGGAAAATATGGGTTTAACAGAAGTAACAGTGAGGAGTCAATCAGCGGAAGCGATTACCCCAAAGGAGCTGGAGTGGTCTGATGTGTCCCCAGGGAAAGCTAGTAGATCACCTAAGAAGATGACAGAGCCTGAACAGGTCTTGACTACCTCAAGATTCTCGGTTCTTGCTTCAACGGAGGAGGAAGAGGAGGTTAATGAGGATACCGTCCAGGAGGGTCTGTAGATTATGTTCAGGAAGGTTCTGAGACTGCTGAAAACCCTATGTCAGCAGATACGCAGAGGAAGATTAATCAAACAAGAGAGAAGGACCAAACTGTGGTTATCATGCGGCAGTCTCTACCAAGAGACTCTAAAGATAAGCACAAGTTTCTATCTGACCCGAGTGCTCAGAAAGCCAAGGAGGGTGCGCCTCTGGCTTCGAGCAAAAAGTCCACTCGCAAAAATAATTGATGTCTGGTTTCTTCTGGAACATCAGAGGACTCAATAAAAAAACTAAACACTCTGTAGTTCGAGAATGGATCAGAAAGTGATCGTTCCAGTTTGGCTGTCTACTGGAGACGAAAGTAAAGGAAACAAAAGCAAATCGTATTGCTGAATCAATTTTTGGTGATTGGTCTTTCCTGTCTAATTATGAAAATAATAGGTTGGGAAGGATTTGGATTGTCTGGAGTCCGAAGGTTAGAGTGACTCCATGTTTTAAGAGTGGCCAAGTAATCACTTGTGCCATCTTACTGGATGGGATGGCTGAAGAAATATTTTGTTCTTTTGTTTATGCTGCTAACACAATGGAAGAGAGAAGGGAGCTATGGCAGGATCTGAAATCTCATCAGGACTCACCTATGATAAGGAACAAGCCATGGTTGGTTTTTGGAGATTTTAATGAGATATTGGATGAAGAAGAGCACTCAGGGAATGAGGACATGTCGTTGGTGTCAAATGGGATGAGAGAATTTCAAAGCATGGCCAACTATTGCTCGCTTATTGACATGTCTTATCAAGGTCCCAAGCTCACTTGGAGCAATAAAAGGGACAATGACTTGATTTGCAAGAAACTGGATCGTACCTTGATGAATGATTCATGGCTGCAGATGTTCCCTTAAGCTTATTGTGTCTTTGAGGCGGGAGGTTGCTCTGATCATATGCGCTGTAGGATTGTGATCCAGGAGGGGGTGGCTAAAGTTCGAAAACCTTTTAAATTCATTAATGCTATTGCTGAGTTCCCGGAGTTCCTTCCTTTGGTTAAAGATTTTTGGGCTACTACGGATCCTCTCTTTAACTCTACTTCTGCTTTGCACCGCCTGTCAAAGAAGTTGAAGCTGATGAAACCTCTTCTGCGGCAGCTGAGCAAAGTTCATATTGGGGAAATAGAGAAGAAAACAAAGGAGGCTTGGGGTATCCTCTGTGATCGCCAAAATACTACTATGCTCAACCCAACACAAGAGAATATGAGAGAGGAGTCACTAGCCCATGATCGCTGGAATTTTCTTTCTACTCTTGAAGAGAAAATTCTCAGTCAAAAGGCAAAAGCTCATTGGTTGGGCATTGGAGATGGCAACAATAAGCAATTTCATAGAGCCGCCAGAGTTAGAGAGGTTCGTAACGCGATCAGAGAGATCCATAAAGAAGATGGTACAATAGCAAAACATCAAGAAGAAATTAAGGAGGAGGCAGTGAGGCATTTTTCTCTGTTCCTATCGCACAAGCCGGATGATTTCATAGGCATTCTAGAAGCAGAACTTAAACAACTTTTGGGGTTTGAATGCGAAGAAACAGATATGCGGTTCTTAGATAAGGAGGTATCAGAGGAGGAGATTACAAAAGTTTTATTTGCAATGGCAGCCAACAAGTCCCCAGGACCTGATGGGTTTACTTGCGAATTCTATAAATCAGCTTGGCCGGTTATTGGAAAAGACTTCGTTGTAGCAGTTCAGTCTTTCTTTACAAGAGGCTTTCTACCCAAAGGAATAAACTCTACTATCTTAGCCCTTGTACCAAAGAAAGATGAAGCAACAAAAATGGGAGATTACAGACCCATCTCATGTTGTAACGTCTTATACAAGGTACTTTCAAAGATTTTGGCGAACAGGTTAAAAAAGATACTCCCAAAGTTCATCTCCACGAATCAGTCAGCGTTTGTCAAAGACCGCCTGCTCATGGAGAATGTTTTGCTAGCTTCTGAGCTTGTCAAGAGCTACCACAAGCCAACAATATCATCTAGATGTGCGGTAAAGATCGATATCTCCAAGGCTTTCGATTCAGTTCAGTGGCCTTTTCTGCTGTCTATTCTCTCTGCGATAAATCTCCCGGAAAAATTTGTTCTTTGGGTGAAAAAGTGTATTGAACTGGCCTCCTTTTCGGTTCAGATCAATGGAGAACTAGCTAGTTACTTTAATAGTTCCAGAGGGCTTCGTCAAGGATGTTCTCTCTCCCCATATCTGTTTGTTATCTGTATGGAGGTGCTGTCTAAGTTGCTAAATAAAGTAGCTTTGGAGAAGAAAATAGGATATCATCCTTACTGTTAAGAGGTCCAGTTGACCCATCTCTGTTTCGCAGATGACTTATTGGTATTCTCAGATGGCAAAAAGAGCTCGGTGGAAGGGATTCTCGAAGTCTTTAAAGATTTCGCTGGTATGTCAGGCTTACATGTAAGTCTGGAAAAGTCTACTTTGTTCTTGGCTGGAGTATGTGAAGACAGAGAGGCCATATTGGAGCAGTTTCCTTTTGAGATTGGGACTCTTCCGGTTCGTTATCTTGGGGTTCCTCTCTTAACAAAGCGTATGACATCGAGTGACTATTCCCCTCTGGTAAACAGAGTCAAGAAACGTATAACAACTTGGACGGCACGGCAGCTCTCCTTTGCAGGCCGCCTGCAACTTATAGGCTCTGTGATCCACAGTATAACAAACTTCTGGATGTCGGTTTATAGGCTCCCGAAACAGTGCATTAAAGAGATCAATCAGCTTTGTTCATCGATCTTATGGTCTGGTCCGGCTATGTGTACAACAAAAGCCAAGATATCTTGGGACAACGTATGTAGACCGAAAGAGGAGGGAGGTTTAGGGTTACGGTCGTTGTCTGAAACAAACAAGGTATGTTGTCTCAAGCTCGTCTGGCGTATACTGTCGCAGACTACTCTTATGGGTCAAATGGGTTCAGCGGTATCTGATAAGAAAGGGCTCCTTCTGGAGTATCAGCGACACAAGCTCTCTAGGTTCTTGGATTTGGAAGAAGCTATTGAAGTATAGATCTCTGGCCAGATCTTTTGTACAAGTAGAAATAAGAAGTGGAACTCCTACTTCTTTCTGGTTTGATGAGTGGTCCCCCTTGGGGAGGATAATAGACCTCACAGAAATGCAAGGTTGCATCGCGCTTGGGATCAATCTCAACGCCACCGTCGAGTTTGTTATTCAAAACTACCGGAGCCGCCGCTACAGAGAAAAACACTTGATCACCATTGATAAGGAGATCCTGAAGTTGAGAGCCCAGGGGCTTACAGAAGAGGACGATGTGGTTAAGTGGAAAGGGAAAGGCAATGTGTTTCGACCTTGTTTCGACACACACCAAACTTGGAACTCTATTCGAGTGCCGCAGTCAAAAGTTCAGTGGTATAAGGGTCTCTGGTTTGCTGGATCAACTCCAAAGTGCTCTGTTATGTCTTGGGTTGCTGTACATAATCGCCTGGCAACAGGAGATAGGCTGCTGCAGTGGAACTCTCAGGCAAACGCTCAGTGTATCCTCTGTAACTCTGCAGTCGAATCCCGAAATCATCTTTTCTTTAGCTGCACCTTCACAGAGACTATTTGGAGGAACCTTACAAGGAAGCTACTTGGACAGAACTACTCACACATATGGAGTCAAGTTCTTGATCTTATATCGACACACACTGTCTCAGGGGAGACAAGGTTCCTCCTAAGATACGCTTTTCAAGTTTCAGTGCACAGTATTTGGCTGGAGAGAAATGGTAGGAGACACGGCAAGGTTCAGAGACCTCCGAGCATTCTTATCAAGTTCATCGACAAGCAAATACGAAACCGAATCAGTTCACTCCGGGGACGAGCTGGAACATCTTTCAACAACGCGATGGTGGTTTGGTTTTCGTCTAGAGATTAGACGGGTTCTACTCCACAAAATTTGTTTCAAAACTATCACACAAGCTTAAACTCAAGTTGCATTAGTTTGTACAAAAGCCTTTTTTGATCTGAATAAATTTAACATTCTTTCAAAAAAAAAGTGTCCAAGAACTTTACCTAGAAACAGCCTCACTATGTTTGGTTTTGCTCCCAGTAGTGATCTTTTTAATATACATGTACTTTGCAAGTATCCTAAAATTGTTAAGATACTTGCAGTAAATGAGACCTGCTCTTCCTTTTTGTGCCGCAGATGGAAAGCTCGTTCACATGCCATTCTCAGCGTTCTGAAAAAACTCCAGACTGACTTCTTTTGTTTGCAGGTTTGTTCTTGTCAGCTTTCTTCTTTTGAGTTTTTGGTTAGAAATTTAGAAACCCTTCTTCTCATGAGACCAAACTACATCTTAGTTATCCATTGGACAGTCTCCACTAGGTAGGTAGTTAATATTGTTACATATTTCTCTCAGGAAGTAGATGAGTACGATAGCTTTTACAGAAAAAACATGGAGTCTCTGGGCTACTCTGGAATTTATATTCAGAGAACTGGGCAGAGAAAGCGTGATGGTTGTGCAATCTTCTTCAAGCCTAGCTGGTATATGATTAAAAACAGTAGTCGTGTTTCCATTTTAGTGCAGAAACCTTAATCTGATAGAAACAAGACTCTTATTTGGATTTAGTGCAGAATTGGTCACCAAAGAACGGATCGAATACAATGATCTTTTGGACGAACAGAAGATTGAGACCTCCAACGAAGCAAAAGGTGATGAAAAAGAAGCGAAAGGTATCTAATATGTCAACTTCTTTGTGGTGATTCTTTTATATCTCAAACATCATTTACCAATTTCTTATCTACTCATGTTCCCTTCAAACAAAAAAGAACATTCTGGAAAAGACAGCCGTGACCTTAATGATCCACAAGTGAGACTAAAACGCGATTGTGTTGGGATAATGGCTGCTTTTAGGATCAACAAGCCGTTTCATCACATGGTCATCGTGGCCAACACACATCTTTACTGGTAAAAAAACAACTCTTGTTACCACCTATTAGTTAAAGCATGTCTCATTCTCATGTTTGCTTTCTTTCTAGGGACCCGGAGCTGGCTGATGTGAAGCTTGCTCAAGCCAAGTATCTACTTTCACGACTAGCTCAGTTCAAGACGCTAATATCAGATGAATTCGAGTGCACACCTTCGTTGCTACTTGCTGGTGACTTCAATTCAATCCCTGGGGATATGGTTTGATTCAATTCCTTGCCTTTAGTTCTACACTTTAAATCTATTTTCTCAATTGTTTTGTTGTTTTCAGGTGTATAGTTACCTAGTATCAGGTTATAAGAAACCTGCAGAGACCATAGAAGAAGAAGAAGTGGCTCCTATTCCTATGTGTAGTGTCTATGAAGTGACAAGAGGAGAGCCTAAGTTCACAAACACACTTGATTACATCTTCTTCTCTCCTTCAGACTTCATCAAACCTGTGAGTATCCTCCAACTACCTGAACCCGAATCTCCGGATGTTGTTGGTTTCTTACCTAATGATCATCACCCAAGTGACCATTTACCTATAGGGGCTGAGTTTGAGATCAGTCGTGAATAGAAAGTTTTGTTTCCATAGCTTCATTTTTGAATTGTGTTCTAGCAGTGAAACATACACAATACATAAGTGTTGAAAGACTTGCATCAGTTTTCTCAACAAACTTTAAATTTACATTTTTTTCTGGTTCTTAAAGAAGATTTGAATTTTCTATAGAAAAGATTTATTGTCATGACATGTTTACATATGATGATCTCGTGGAATAAGATTCCAGCCGATCATAATCTACCTTATCTATCAACCACTAAAGTATGGTACTGCTGCACAAACTTTTTTTTTACCTATTGAAACTCAAAATGAACATGTTTGATGTGTGTTTCACCGAACAGTTCATGGATCATAGTCAAAGCTTCTGGAAACAACCCGCAAAAGTTCATAGCCTTTCTCTATTACTCTCGACCTTCTTTCCGGTTGCCTAGTTTTACTTCAACACCAAGCAATCTCACTTACTATTAACCTTTGATTGAATCGTAAAACCCCTCAAAACATCTCCCGGCCGAGCCAATAGCTATCTGAAAAATCTGGATTTTTACAATAAAACCTGCAATATGGGCTGGGCTGACTTGTTGACGGTAAAGGAAGACTGAGAGTCTGAGACCATTACCTCGAGCTACAGAGGCAATGTATTACCTCGAGCTACATTGGCAACGTCTTGTCTGTAGCTGTAGGTGAAACCACCGACGAAAATCTGAAACAAAACCATATGTCAGGGATAGCAAACATAGACACAAATGGATTACTGAACTGACAATCAGTACTCATTCACAGATTTGATACATTGTATCGAGAGTCGCCGACCTGGACTGATGTTAGCTCGGTTATTTCTCGGACAAGGACCCGCTTTGATCTTGTCTTCAGGACGACTGAACTGGATTTTGGACTGGGCGCTCCCTTACTTGGAACTGGCAACCTAGCGCCTGTAATGATGGCTCGTGGTCGGTCTCTGCTATTGTGTGGCCTGAACTCGGAGCAGCTTTAGAGTCTTAACTCGGTTTTTTAAGCCAATGTCTGCTAAAATCTTCCAACCACGGACCTGAAAAAATGAACACAGCTAACAGCAAAACAATATGCCCAAAGGAAGAAGCTCTCTTTATTATCTGTAAAATTATAGTTACAATGAGACAAACCAATAGTCTTGAGTATTCTTTTTTTCACATTTCCTGCATCACATGTTACTTATGCACGGTAAACAAAAACAAAATCAGGGAGCTATTTTGCTGGACTTCAGATATTTAAACCTATGGTCAAAAGTGTTTAAGGCTTCTTCAGATATTTCTTGGCTTCTGCAGAGAAGCTTCTTGCGATTTCTTTATTGGAGAATGTTAAAGGAAGCTCTTCATCAGCATCATCAGTCTCTCCTCTGTCTATCCAGCTATGAGGTCTACTTGAGTCTTTTGGACTATCATCTCCTTCTCTGGATTCCATGGGCGAGTTTGGTTCGTCTGGTAACTCACGATATAAGTGTTTGATTATGAACAGAGCAGTATCATTATCTCTCCAATAGTTTCTGCACAATATATATTACAGTCATTTGAGTTCTTACTTCTAAACGTAGATGTGATGTTTTCATCAATGAAGAATTTCACTTACGTATGAGCTCCTATAGCTTGTAGATACGGATGCTTAAAAGTTTTTTCCTGCATCACCCAAAGAGTCAGTCAATTATTATCTGAAAACTAGCATGCTTAAGCCAAATCCAAAAGAATATTAAAAGGCTATTAATTAGGTGATGAATGATGATGCATCATGATTTCTTCTACCTGTAGCATGTGATCTATTCGACCATCTCGAGTTCCAGTCAACCTTTCCATCATTAAGGAACCATAGGACCTTCCATCCTTTTCGTCATCGGTTTCTTCAGTCTCTGTTCAAGGAACATTAGAAAGTAGATGGATGGATTCATCAACTGTGGAGATGCCATTTGGAGCCATCATATGGGAGTGAAAAAATGAGCAAATCGAACTTTTACCTTCTAGTTCATCCGAGCTTTTGGATTGGCAAATAGTGAGAACTCTTGTCTGCATGACAATTAAAGATGAGGCTTGTGTATGTTGAATCGCAAAAGATTAAAAAAAACTAAGTAGAAGTCTGGGAACACACACCCTTGCTGAAACAAAATGATTCATTAATCTCTGTGAACGCTCCGCAAAATCCTCTTTGAAATCCTATCGAACATTGCAGCAAACAAAATTAGAAGAAGCAGGAAACAGGAACACTAAACCATAAGATTTTAATTACCTGTAATCCAATATGCAACCGCTTGCCACCTCTGTGGTAAGGAACAAGAACAGGTCGTTTGGGAAGGTACTCTTTGCAGACAAGTGGCTCCACTCTGCACGCATGAAACACAATAACACTGTCAAAATAACGTAATATAAGGAGAGACCATAAACTAGCTAGAATACTTTTTTATTCCTATGAAGACCAACCTATACGCAACAGGATCATAGGGGTGAAAAATGTTGAACATTCGACGACAAGCTGGCATCTCTTCAATAACATTTCCCTCTTCCCAGTAATCTTTTCCCTTACCTAAGACATGTTAAACAGCTTTTACATTTAAAAAAAAAAGGAGACTTTATAATTGGATAGCAGAGCAAATAACGTACAAGAAAACTCTACTCAACAAGTATTACCTATCCCAAGACGTATATTTCGAAGGGCAAGGAAGACTCCAAGAGGAGAGCCAACTGCAAAGAAAGTGTCAACCTGGGCAGGATATACAGTTAAAAGTTAGGCTGACACTTTTTGCATTGTGGTTCGAATGAGATTGAAAAATATTAAGTATACGATCCCAGACCTTGAACTCCAGCTTTCGGTATTTGATATAAGGAGTAAAGCTAGAAGGTGCAGTGGCATCTTTAGTTGGCGCCTTCTCAGGTATCATAGATGTCTTGGTTTTTTCTGTTGATAACACCATTTCATATCATCAGTAAGATGTACATGCAAGAAGTTCCAAATACGGGAAAGATAAAAGTGGAGGTTCAGAAATAATACCATCGGTTATTCTGGCATTTTCTGATTGCAGTTGCGCTACTTTTGACCTCAATGATTTAACCTGGGATTAAAAATAAAAATAACTATTTTTTTGTTTTGTTCAATCCGCAAACAAGCTGGAGAAAAACTTCCACAGAACAGAAACCTAAGGAAGTATGAGATGCTGTGAACACAAATGCTGAAAGCTTGCAAGAACCTAAGCTACAAAATTTAATCAAAGGACTGAAAATTTGAAAATTAGAAGTGGTAGTATTTACCTCTTCCTGCAATAACTTGATCATCTCCTCGTTTTTAGAATTTTCACATTTTTTCTCCCATGATTGTCCTGGAAAAGAAGAAGAATCATACGTTCTACAGTCAGCTCCATCTGGTCCATCCTGTGAGGAAATAGCAGCACTAACGATGTCCACTACAGAATCAGAGACCAACGAAGGACCTTCTTGAATGACATCTTGATGCTCCAACAACGTTGTTTTTTTATCCATCATGTCATTATCTTCACCTGTGATTTCCTCGGTGTTATTCAACTGGTTAGATTTCTCTGGCTCAATTTTTGATGATTGATGCGAACTACAAGGTTCATCAGCGCTAGCTTGAATTGGAGGAGATTCTTCATCTGGAAAGAATTTCTTGTATACTGCATCCATTGGAAATGGGGATGACAAATTGTGCTGATGACATAAGATGTCATAGGAGAGAACACTCCCCAGAGAATGTCCATATATGGAAATCTGTATAATAAATGTCCATGAACAGAACATGAGTTTGTTTAATTTAATGGAAGCTTACACTAGTCACAGATTGATGAAATGCAATAGACTTATAACGAGATATGCACCTTTCCATCATAGTCCGGGTTTCTCTTTATAAATTTCAGATACAGTTTATTGAGCTGGTTTGAGACCTGAAAGATGTAAACAAGCACAGATTATAATGATGCAGAAGATGATAGTAACAATGTCTAATAAGCTATTAGGCTGTTCAAAAATTCTAAAACTAAATCACAAACTAGATTCAGTTTGGCACTACTAAAACAAAAAGAGTATCAAAGTTGGGAAATTGCAATACCGAATCAATAATAGCCTGACAATAAATGGGGCTCATGTAGTATAACACATCATGAACAGTTGCGCTCAGCATCTCTCGCAAACGCCGTACACCGTCTAAAGTACATTTATCAACAGCAGCTTCACCACTTAGCTTTAAACCCTTCCTCCACTACAAAAAACAATATAGAAAGAAAGAATAAATGAAGTAAAATCATACTATACAAAGATAAACCAGAAAAAAAAAAGATTTATATATAGAGAGATACCTGGCATGGGATGAAAAGGACTCTTTGAGTGCCGAGCTGATGAGAGGTTAGATGACGTTCCCCTAAACCTGCTGTGATTTGGCGAAAGTTTCCAACGTCGTCAACAAGATTAGACTTTTCACCTTTTTGGCCAATACCATGAACCATGAATACAAGATGTCTAACAGGGACCTGGACATAATAACACACAGCACAAAAAAATTGAGATATTCTGAAAATAGTTTGACAACAGAGATCAGATGCTCTATATGCAATTCATTGGAAACGAGTATACTAAGACATACTTGTGAACAATAGTCATCCATTTCTTCCTCCTTTTGTTGGCGTACTTCTTCCTGAACAGAAGCAAAATAAATATGATTCGATTGCAGGAACTCTTAATCAGCAAACACAAAAATAAAGCTTACTCAGTGAGCTTTCACAATTTCTAATGAGACCTTAGAAAAGAAATGTGAGAATAAGTTCCAGAATAATTTGTAAGAACCTGTGTAGGTTTAGGAGAGTAGGAGCCTGCATAACCGCGTCTCAACTTAATTCCATTGCCAGTATAGCCAACAATGCCAGAGAGCCCAGAGGGATCCACATTAAGCCAAGCTTCCCATGTATTATCCTCCCCAGTAAAGAGAGCATGAAGTCCCTACATTAACAACTTGGGATCATATCATCTATGCAATCACTCAACTGAAAAGAAAATTACAATTTTCATACCCATGAACTCAAGTACATACCAGACTGGAACCCTGCAAATCGACACGAGCTGCAAACAACCCAGAGGGTTGGAACCTTCTTCTATGCCAAACCTAACAAAACACCAACCTAAATTGGTCAATTGTTATCATCTACAATTTATATCAACAAGTTTCAGGAAATCTCAACAAATAGGAAAAAGCATCAATTGTTTATAGGCCATAAAATCAAAATGTATTGCACAGAAAGATAGCTAACCTTGTTAAGATAAGAAATCTCCAACTGTTCAGCAACAGTTTCTGGAATTGGAAGCCAGTCTAGGCCACCTTTACGAGCAAACCAGTGGCCTCTAAGCACGCGCCGGTTATCTCCATTCCAGTACACGGGAAAGCAATGCCTCCTTACCAAGTCCACCTACAGCATTCCGGTTCCTTGATCAGAAATGGACTGAAACCTCAACGGTCTTTACCTCATACAGGAAAATTCTAATGGGTTCCTAATGGTTCAACAATGTTAATTTTGACAGGAAAATTCTAAGATACTATCTTTAAACCTCAAAGGTTTTACCTCATATAGCCCACCCTTAACAGGTACACCAACCCTCTCCTCTTCGAGTGCATATAGACTAGAGGACACAGAAGCTTCTGAGAGAGTTTCAGTAGAGTGCTTGTTCGATTTACTTTTAGGATTAAGTTGTGGAATAGGGCCTTGACTGCATTCTGCATACTCTTTCCACCAGAGTGAAAGTAACTCATCCTCTCTCTATAGCAAAAATTGCCCAACACAAATTATAACAAACGACAGTTCCATTCAAATCTTGAACCAAAGAGCCAAATAGTCAAGAACATGTAGAGATAAACAAATACATTGTAAAACTAAAAAAGAGCTTAAAAAGAAGGAGAAGAACCTGGAGGAAAGAAGCCTCAATGGCAAGAGAATCCCTCATCCCAAAACGGAAATACTCACTCTTTCCTACTACATCAGTGCCAGGTACTGAAGCAGCTAACTCTGCAGAACAAAAAAAAAAGAGGATAAAAACTTTTAAAAGGATTATGAATCAATCTCTTGTCCCAAAATTACAAGAAAGGCAAATAAAAGACTGACCGTGTTCAGCCAAAGAAACCTTACAGAAGTACCAACGAACATCACTCCCATCTGAAGGGCTTGTGGTCTGAGCGAGATACTTTTGCCTGCCACGGCATTGCTCGATTACGTCTTCTAACCTGGCGATGTTGGAAGGAGTGTTCTTCAGCAAATCCGGAGAGGTTGTATTAACCGCAGGGGTGCGCTCTGTATCTTCCATCTCATCAGAAATAAAACCTAAAATCACTAGTCAGAATCAACAAGAAAGTCTGACTGATTTCGAATTTCGAATTTCGAATTATCATGACAAAACCCTACAGAGAAATTCTATAATAAAATCGTACCGAACGAATATTGATCGATTATCTTTGAAGAATCACGTGAAGAACTGGCAAGAGAAGGAAAGATTTAGAACGGAGAAGAAGAACTAATTCAACACGAAAAAGGCTGTTTGCTGCAAAAGAAAGAGTGACAGCTGGGTAAATCGAATTGAAGGTTTGTTTTTGCAAAGAAGACCCAAACTTTGCTTAAGCGGGTTGCGCGCACTATCATCTAATCAACAATTGCCACGTGGATGCCATGTCAGCATTTCGCAGCCGAACCCATTTAGCTATGGGTTTCGATTTAAGGCCAAGCTCATTCTTAAACAAATGTGGCTTATCAAGTACCAAACGGGTATGGAGAGGTGACATCTATCTATACATTCTTTAATACTGAGTTCATGTGATAATTAATGAATGATTAACGGTCAGAAATCTCAGTTTATATTAAAAGTTAATCGACGTCAAAATAATGTTACAACTGCCAGACGAGTTCGATATTCTAATAGAGCTCGCTACCTAAGTAAATGTTTTGAAACCCCAAAAGCTCCAAATAAAACTTCTCTACAACATTTATATAGCTGAAACTGTTTTGATACAAGTGTGAGACGAGTTCGATATTCGATGTAAACCGATCCGTCTTAGTTCTTCAAGAATTTACAAAAACGTCATCGTTTGAAGTTTAATTTTGTAAGAGTCGTTCTTGACGTAAGGCCAAATGAAACGGTCTGTAAGAAAAATCAAATACCTCATGGCAAAAAAAATTTCACTACGGCTTCTTGAGGAACATAACTTTGAAATCACACTCCACATGTGACTGTTAATCTCGGCTATACAGCTCATACGATAGGTTAAGACTTAAGATCAACGAAGATAAAATTAATAGTAACCAAAGTCAATGTTGACTTGATCAAAGTAGTGTTGATTTTCTTTGGGATTTTGATGGGTTTTTGTTCTTTTATGTTTTGTTGACTTTTTAACTGGTTCTCAAACGACTGGATCAGATCTTTGAATCAAGATTGGAGTGGAGTGAAATTCGTCTCCAAATAGTCTCCATGTCTCAACATCATTTGAGCAATGAAAAAGACATTTCACATGTGAAGCCTGACTGCATGAGGAAAGATTGGAAAGAACAAAAACTCAAGTAAGAGTCTTCTATAGA
This sequence comes from Brassica napus, assembly GCF_020379485.1. Classification (NCBI taxonomy): domain Eukaryota; kingdom Viridiplantae; phylum Streptophyta; class Magnoliopsida; order Brassicales; family Brassicaceae; genus Brassica; species Brassica napus. The sequence continues at coordinate 17,195,813 of NC_063451.1, forward strand.
AAATGCTCAAGTTTATCCATTATTTGAATCTTCTATTCTCTTTGATTGTAAATGTTTTGAAACCCCAAAAATCTCCATATATACTTTTTTTTCCGAACATTTATATTGTTGAACTGTTTTGATATTCTATATTATGGACTTCAATTTCTTCGCAAACCAACCTTTCTCAGCTCTTTAAGGATTTTACGAAAATGTCACGGTTTTCAATTTAACTTTGTAAGAACCGTTTTTGGAACAAGACTAATTGAAACGATCCGAAAAAAAAATCAAATACTTCATGGCGAAGATTTTCACTGCATCTTTTTGAAGAATACAATTTTGAAATCAGACTCCACATGTAACTGTTAATCTTGGTTAAATAGCTTATCTGATAGGTTAAGATTAGGGATGTTACCATGGGTTTATACCCATGAATTTACCCAAACCCATAAGTAATAGGCTGAGTTTCTACCCTTCAACAAATAAATGGGTTTTATATGGGTTAATAATTTTTGGGTTTATACTACGGGCAAATCTCCAAAATAGCATCAAGTTTATATCACAAAAATAGCACTCAAAAACTAAAATGACCAAAATAGCACCTTTCTAAGCCTATCCTTTGAAAATTTTAATTTTTTTATTTTTCAAAATTTGAAATCTTATTCCCAAAACCTCATTTCTCAACTCTAAACCCTAAACCCTAAACTCTAAACCCTAAACCCTAAACTCTAAACCCTAAACTCTAAACTCTAAACCCTAAACTCTAAACCCTAAACCCTAAACTCTAAACCCTAACCCCTAAACCCTAAACCCTAAATCCTAAACCCCACCCTTTAACTTTAAACCCTAAGTTTGTGACTTTTGATAAAACATTAAGTGTTATTTTTGTGACTTTTGACCTTGAATGCTAGTTTGGAAACAAAAACTTGATTTAGTGCTATTTTTGTCTTTTTCTCTTATACTAATTTGGGTAAACCCAACAGAGTAACTGGGTACCCAGAGACCTATTAAAAAAATTAAAACGTCGTCGTCCGTAAACGTTTCGTCGTCTTCTCTTTCTACCTAATCAAAAGCTTCGTCGTCTCTCTCTCTCTCTCTCTCTCGGTTCTGATTTCTCTGCTGTGCAGGAAGCAGATCTCTGGTAGAAAACCCATCACACGATCATGTACTCTGTCTTTCTATCTCTCTTGCTCTGTTTATCTCTCTCTTTTCCTCTGTATCTGTGTATATTTTTTTGTCTCTGTGTGATAATGGCGTATGGTCTGGTGCTTTCGACAAAAGTAATGGCGTGTGGTCTCTGTGATAATGGTGTTTTCTGTTAACGATATGAGCAGTAATGATAATGGTATCTTGTCTGATTTTAGACTTGGTTCTAGTTGCTGTTCTTGTCTGATTTTAGAAGTTAAAAGCTGTTATATATGATGTTCTTGTCTGATTTTAACAGATTAGATTTGGTTCTAGTTGCTGTTCTTGTCTGATTTTAGAAGTTAAAAGCTGTTATATATGATGTTCTTGTCTGATTTTAGAAGTTCATAACTGGTTCTAGTTGATGTTCTTGTCTGATTTTGTATTCTTATCTTATTACTATGTTTTATGTCAGGATCTTTTTGAACTTGAGAGGAGTATCCTACATGGTTCAGATAACACAAAGTCAAGTTTGGAATTGTATTTGGAAAAGCCCAGGCTAGGGTTAAAAGCTTTTGCAGATATAGAAGTTTTGAATTATTGGAAAGAGAACGGGCATCGCCATGGTGATTTAGCTTCCCTAGCATTAGATCTTCTCAGTATCCCAATAACTACAGTGGCATCAGAGTCTGCTTTTAGTATTGGAGGTCGTGTGTTAACTCCATTCCGAAACCGGCTTTTCCCGAAAACTGTGCAAGCATTAATTTGCACTCGTAACTGGCTTCGAGGTTATGCAGACTTTGAAGGTAAAATATTGATTTTCATTTGAGAAGATTATGTTATATATATTTGACTAATTTATATTTTAAATTCTAGGTGATATTGAAAAATTCTTTGATGATGATGAGGAAGCTACACGATGAGATTCAAGTGTGAGAGCTTGAGATTCAAGTGATGTTTTATGTTTTCACTTATATTATGGAAAATATTACCCTCAGAGACACAATATGACTTACATATTACACTAAAGAACACTTTCCTAGATGACACACTTTCTTCGAGCAAGTTTACACATATATCCTTAACTACACGGTTGATACATTTTGTTACCACCTCTAACTAAAAACATTAAAATATAATTTTTTTTTTCATTTTCTTCTATTCATGTCAAATCTCAATATCACTTTTCTTTTATCGAACTCACAAAATCCCTAAATCGACAAACAAACCCTTGTATCTTTCCTCCTTCGTTGTACTCTTGATCTTTTTCCGTCGTCATTCTCTCAGATTATAGCTAAAGTCTCAAAAACCTGAACTGTAAACCTCTAGATACTCTTTAAATCTTCAAGATCCGCCGGTTTTCACTCGAACTCCATCTCTCTCAACCGCCAACGGTTTGTTTCCTAGCAGCCGTTGTTCCACAGACATATCGGCGACTGTTCTTCTCCATGGAAGGTTCTTCCAAACCTCAAAAGTAACTACCACGAACGAGGCTCGGTCCTTTGGAAACGATGCGGTGGCGATGGAGGCCGTGGTGGAGAAAGCAGTGGATACCGCAATGGAGTCGGTGGTGGTTATGGAGGCAATGGTGGAAGACGTGAGTGTGGATACAATGGTGGTGGTTGGTGGAGGTGGCTACTTGAGTGGAGGAGATGGTGGAGGATACGACGGTGTTGGATACGGTGGAGGAAGCGGTGGATACCATAGTGAAAGCGATAGAGGTTATGGAGGTGATGGTGGACGACGTGAGTGTGGATATAATAGTGGTGGTTGGTGGCGGCGATTTCTCCTGTCCACGCATCTCTCGTCCACGCATCTTCCATCCATACATCTCTGATCTACACATCTTTCTTTTGTCCACAACTAACTCCCATTTACAAATCTAAGCGACAGCCACCGACACATAAAACCGTGGGAGCAATCACAAGTGTATAAGCTCTACCTACATGTCTAAAAGCACAAGCATCAACTTAGCAGCAACCACACAAGTATTCAACAAACTCACAATGACTGCAACAATGCCTCCACCAAAAGAGAATATGACAGAGGAAGACAATTACATCGAAGAAGAAGAAGAAGAATTTTAGGAGATAAGGAGGATAAAACAAAGAAGATGAAGAAGCTCGGGTTGAGATTTGAATTTGCCGATAAAAATGAAGAAGGAACCGATCACTTTTGTTGGAGTTTGGTTCATGTGTTGATCTTGATTCTTTTGTGTTACCTATGGTAATATGCTTTCTGAAACAAATGGTATATGTCCATGTGATGTTGTCCATTGTATTTTGTACACGATATCTTATATTTGCCAAAATCCTTTTCCACGAAGAGAGTAGCAACAAAAACTCAAATTCACCGCAAGTTTATTGCACTTCCACCAATTATGTATCCACCATAACCACATCTACAGATTTTTATTTAGTTATACAAGTGGTATATGTATGTAATTTGTTTGTTTGATTGGTTTCTAATTGTTATAAATTCTCTACTAGAAAAGGTTAAAGCCGCTAAACTAAATTAACAAAACTTCAAACCCATAACTCCATATTATACAATTAGATTTTGTTCATATACTTTTTTATTCTAACGAAGCTTGCAAACTTCATGTGTGTGTTTTTTCATGTAAAACAGCGGAAGGTTTTAGTGTAGCAAAAAAAGAGTAAAGATAAATCGATCCTGTGGAAGAAGTTAAAGCTCATGTGTTCGGTAAACAGAAGACCATGATCCCTGAATCTATTTGAATCTCCTCCGACGAACAACTAGCAGAAATGGTCCTCCAAATGTTTGCAATAGTCACATCATTGAAAACCCAAACATCAGCATTCATATAACCCACTGAACACCAGAGCCTTGACCGCAATACTCACAACCACAACAACATTCCCGCTAACCACGAGAGTCCCATCCACACCACACACCCGACCACCACAACAATCACACGAACCACGAGAGTGCCATCCACAACACACTTTGAGACAATCCAATCTTCTTCTTGTCCACCACGAACTCCCAGTTTCCCATCGGAACCACAAATAACCAAATCATTACTTCCAACAATAACATAAGAATAATGAAATAGATGAAACCATCTTTTATTAAATTAAAATGAACCAACATACGTTGCTACCTTCGCAAAGAAGATTTCAAACGGAATCACAAAACGCTCGACGGAGTTTTTGCCAACTCTGCTCAACTTCTCTTTCACCGTATCTCTCAACACAATTTCAAGCTTTTCTAGGAAAAAAGATGAAAACCTTTGTCTTCTGCTACTTTCACCACAGTCATATCCTTATTAATTGCACCATCCACCAAAAACTTTCATAGACTTTCCGCAGCTGTTAGACTTTTTTTCTTTAGATCAGATCAAACGACCAAAAACGATTCTCTTCATCCCATATACCTATTTTTTAAATTCACCCCTTTGTCAATTATTGTAACTAAAAAGAAATTTAGTTACAAAGAGAGAGAAAGTGTTTCGGTTGTTTCTTTAAAACCAATACACTCCTCTCTAGACAATATCAGGGTTACTTTTGTCCGAAAATAAACAGCTGGCAGTTAAAAGTGTGCTAAGTTTGTAATGTGTCTTTTAGCGATAGAAAAACTGAGAAAGTGTCCCTCAATGTAACTCTCTCGTTCTTAAGGCATATGCTACAAAGCTAGTTCTTAAGGTATCGTTGCTGCAGCCACATCCTTCTTCCTGTTTCCCATGTGTGCTAAATAATAATTTTGCTGTCATTTATTTAAATTTATACTCTCTCTGTTTCATATTGTAAGTAGTTTTAGGGAAATGTTTTTGTTTCAAAATGTAAGTAGTTTTCGTAATTCTAGGTAATTTTTACATTTATTGAATACAGTGTGACCAATCAAATTAAATAGACTTATTTTTTATTGGTTAAATTGTCTAACTTATTTATTATAAAATACTTCTTAATCTTCGTGCTTTTAGCCAAAACTACTTATATTATGAAACGGAGGGAGTATTGATTTATAATAATTGTGATTTTAAAATATAGACAGATATTAAAATTATCTTTTTAATGGTATATAAAATCTATAATTTGATTATACACACAAAAGATAATTAACATTTTACATGACGTGCTTACAACAAATAAAATGGCAACATGGGTACCCATGGATAAACCCATACCCTACTGAGTTATTTTCTGGGTTTGGCTTCAAACCTTTATGTTTCTGGGTTTCCGTGGGCTGGGAATAAATTAGGTCGGGTTATTTGTGGGTTGGAGTGGGCTGATTTTTCGTGGGTTGAGAATAAATTGGGTCGGGTTATTTGTGGATCGGGCTGGACTGGGTTTTTTTACTCATGTTAACATCCCTAGTTTTTTTTTTTGATCAAATGTTAACATCCCTAGTTAAGATCAATAAAATGATAGCAATCAAAATCTAACTCCCAAAGCTAAAGTTAATTCGTTAGACAGAATTTATTGTTATATATTATTATTATCGAGTAAAAGAAACAAAAGCAATAAACTCAGAACACACATCTGTTTTTTTCTTACCCATTAGTCAACCCAATGTCCTCCATTAAACCTCTCAGCAAAATCTTAATGAAAATTAAAGCTAATATATATTTCCACATATATTAAAAATACATTAAATTTTGACTATATTTGTAAGTAACTATTTTCATATTTGTAGCTAATATATAATTTTTTTTTAAATCTTCAACTTACAATTATTTCGTATAAAAAATCTATTGCAATTGTAAAAATGGCTTTCTGCAATAATTGTTTTCTAAAATATAATTTTTGAAATGGAAAGACTATCAATAACCGTTTTAATCACCAGGTAACCTTAACTCCTTCCCGTTTCAATATTCTTTTTCTTTTGTTTTCGTGTTTTTATAAATCTTGCAAACTTTCACCCACTCTATGAAAGCTGCTAGTGCATGGTTCATTTGTATTTGAATAAGTAATGCAATTTAACGAATATTCAGTGAATAATATCTATATTTCCTTAAGATTTTTTCTCGTATTTTAGAAACCAAAAACAAATAGCCACACCAGTTATAGTCCAAAAAGCATTCAAGTGAAGCCAGACCGACGAAATTGACTGGTTATTTATTACTTAGTTTTAGTTAAAAAGACTTATCATGTGAAATAGACTGAATTTTCAAAAGTTATTCATATGATTACCTCACGTTGAAAAGGATCTTCGGCAAATAGACCAAAGAAAATGAAGACAATTTTTTTTTTAATTGTCCAATTATATCTGTCATTAAAATTATAATAAACTTTCATAAATACACTCGAGCTAAATAAACAAAACAAGACAACTGAGGATAACAAAAAAAAATAAAGGCATTTTAATCGAGAAATATTTGAATTGAATCTAAAAAAATTTATCTAACAAATTATAATTCCTTTTTTTTTTGTCAATCCTTTTGTTTATAAAAATTTATAAGTAGAAATGATAAACCGAGTGTAATTAGAGAAATATTTGAACTGGACTTAAAATATTGATTTAATAAATTATTATTCATTGTGAAACTAGAGAATAGAAACTATGTTTATGTATTATTCATAAACATAAACAGTCTTTTATATATAGGGAATTACACCGTCATAGAATAATGGAAGACTAAAGAAAAGAAATACAAATATAGAAAGAGTACAAGTCATAATCTAACAAGAAAAAAGTAAGATGCTGATTCTCTCTCTCCTCACGGTCGTCTCTCTCTCTAGCATTGAACCGGTTATGAATCGGGTCGGTTATGGACATCCACGATATGATTTATAACACTCCCCCTTGGATGTCATAATCATACATGGATTGTAATACGCCTTAGATGTTGTCTCATTAAAACCTTATCAAGAAAACCCAGTGGGACAAAACCATGGTGAAGGAAAAAGAGTACAACACGTATTACTCCCCCTGTTCTGAACAACTCGCGGCTGGCCTCATGAACAGCCAAGATCTCCGAATGGTTTGAAGATGTGGCCGCGATCGTCTGCTTCATGGAACGCCATGATATGGCCGTTCCACCATGTGTGAAAATATAGCATGTCTGCGATCGAGCATTATGTGGATCCGAAAGATAACCTGCATCAGCAAAATCAACTAAACCTTCTTTGTTTTGGTTACTATAAAATAAACTCAAGTCTTTCGTAACGAAGAACATGTTTAATCCTGTTCCAGTTCCTTTGGGTTGGACAAGAGCTTAATCTAGACAATAGATTCACGGCAAAACATATATATGGTCGTGTGACTAGCCAGATACATCAAAGCTCCTATGGCACTGAGATATGACACTTCGGGACCAAGGACATCTTTATCGTCCATCTTAGGACGGAACGGATCAGTGTCCAGGCCGAGGGACCTCACGACCATGGGGCTAGATAATGGGTGAGACTCGGCCATGTTGAATCTCTTGAGTACTTTTCTGTATATGCCATTTGATGCACAAGGATTTCATCTCTTATGTACTCAAGCTGTAATCCCAAACAAAACTTTGTTTTTTTTTCAAGATCTTTCATCTCGAATTCTTTCTTAAGATATTCAACTGTTTGGGAAATCTCTCCAGAGGTTCCTATGATATTTAAATCATCAACATACACTGCTATAATCCCAAAGCTCTGGCTGAATTTCTTTATAAAGATACAAGGGCTATAAAGATACAAGGGCTGATCGGATCATTATTGTATCCTTCTCTCTCTAGGTACTCACTTAACCTATTGTACCACATTCGGCCTGATTGTTTCAATCCATAAAGTGACTTATTCAACTTTATACAGTGTTGTTCTCGAGTACTCGATTTGTTTTTCAACTCTATACCCTTTGGTACTTTCATATAAATCTCATTATCCAGTGGCTCATATAAGTATGCAGTTACAACATCCATTAACCGCAATTCTAATTTCTCTCTTATAGCCAGACTTATCAGGAATCTAAAAGTAGTAGAATCCACCACAGGAGAGTATGTCACCTCATAATCGATTCCTGGTCTCTGTGAGAATCCTTGTGCAACAAGCCGTGCTTTATATCTCACGATCTTGCTGTGTTCATTTCTTTTCCTCACAAAGACCCACTTATAGCCGACTGGTTTAACATCATATGGTGTCCGGACTATTGGTCCAAAGACATCTCTCTTCTTTAAAGAGTTTAACTCCACGTTTATAGCTTCTTTCCATTTGATCCAATCTGATCGTTGAGTGCACTCATAAATAGACGTGGGTTCATGATCCTCATTCAAATCCATAAGTTCAAGTGCTACCTTGTATGCAAATATATCATCAATGTCGACATTCTTTCTGTTCCATTTTATCCCATACAAGACATAGTTTATTGAGATCTCATTATTATCAGGACCTTCAGTACCTTGAATCTTGGCGTCCCAAGAATAAGTATTAGATACATCAGGGCCGGCCGCATCTAAGCATTCATGATCGTCCGCAATCGCTATTAAGGTTTTGGGATCGGCCGCGGTTAAGTCCCGGGATTTAGGAACGACCGCGGTCGTGTCTAGGGTTTCAACAACCTCGGTTTCATTCTCTGCACCTTTCTTAGTTTTCCGAGGGTTCTTATCTTTGGAACCTATTGGTCTACCACGTTTCAAACGTTGTCTAGACTCTGTAGCAATTTGATTGTGTCCCTCTTAAACATCAATTCTGATTGGTGCATTAGCAGCTGGTATATATTACTTTGTCACTCTTTTCGGGTCAGCAAAGGAATCTGGCAATTGATTAGCTAGCTTTTGTAAATGTATAATCTTTTAGACTTCTAAATCACATTCCTGAGTCCGAGGATCTTGCCAAGATAAGGATGTTTGATTCCATGTAATCTTTTTTTACCTGTTTACTGCTATCTCCCCCTAATGTTGGATGTTCGGATTCATCAAAGTGACAATCCGCATACTTGGCCTTAAATAAATCACCCGTGGTTGGCTCAAGGTATTTTATAATCGTGGGAGAATCATATCCAACACATATCCCCATCCTCCTTTGAGGTCCCATCTTTGTTCTCTGTGGTGGAGCAATTGGAACATAAACGGCACAGCCAAATGTCTTAAGATGGGATATGTCTGGCTCATGACCCGTAAGCAATTGTGATGGGGAATATCTATGTTCACTAGACAGTCTTATACGAATCAGTTCGGCCGCGTGCAAGACCGCGTGTCCCCAAGATGTGGTCAGAAGCTTAGACCTCATAAGCAATGGTCTAGCTATTAGTTGAATTCGTTTTATGAATGATTCGGCCAAGCCGTTCTGTGTATGTACATGTGCCACGGAGTGTTCCATACTTACCCCCATGGACATACAGTAATCATAAAACGCTTGGCACGTGAACTCATTATCAAGACATATAGTCTTTTATAAATCTAAACTTTAGAGACTTTTATAAAAACTTTCATTCATTAAGTTTATAAATAGAAAACAAATTCAAAGAAATCAAAACATAGAAAACACAAAGCAAAGAACACAAAGACTTAGATGGCCGAAATCAACTTTGATCTTTTAAACAATCTGAAGTTTCATAATCCATAATATCATCTTGTTCATGATTGAAATCTTCTTCACCATCTTGATAAGTCATATGAGTTTCAGGATTCTTCCCTTTCAAACTCTCTTGGTAGAGGTCAACGAGATGTTTGGGAGTCTTACATGTCTTAGCCCAATGATTATCCATACCACATCTATGACACACGAATTTGGTCGAGTTTTGTGGCTTGAAAGATGTCCATGGCCTCGACCATGTCCACGGCCTCCATAGGAGCCACGACCATATGAGTTGTCTTGGCCTTGACCAAACGAGTTTCGGTCTCGACCACCACGTCCATGCCATTTTCCACGACCACGGTTGTGTTTGCTATCACTCTGGACATGGTTCGACTCTTTCTTAGCCTCTACGGTCGCATGTGCCTCATGTAATGAGTTTATTCCAGGAGGTCTCAATTCACTGTTTTTCATCAACATTTCATTGTTCTGCTCAGTGAGCAAGAGACAAGGGATCATATTAACATAAGTTGTGAAGCCCTTCTCACGGTACTGTTGTTGTAACAACACATTGCTTGTGTGGAAGGTGGAAGGTGAAAAAGGTTTTCTCAAGCATATCCTTATCCGTTATATCCTCACCACACAGTTTCAATTTTGAAACTATTTTAAACAGAGCCGAGTTATACTCGTCCACGGACTTGAAGTCCTGGATTCTGAGATTCCTCCAATCATACATAGCCTTTGGTAATAACACCGTTCTCTGGTGATCATATCTCGTTTTCAACTTTGTCCAAAGGTCTAGAGGATTCTCAATAGTCAAATACTGATCTTTGAGACTCTCAAGTATAATCAATATAGCTCTATATCTATCTTTCTCACTTGCATTATTGCCCTCGGTGATACATTCACCGAGTCCCTTGGATTTCAGGATGATCTTAGCATCAAGTGCCCATTGCAAGTAATTATCTCCAGAGAGATTTAGGGCAGCAAAATCCAAGTTGTTGATTTTCGACATCTGAAATTATATGTTTCATTCTTAGGATTTATAATGTTCTTATGATGCATACTAGACAATCAGATATGCAAATTGGTCACACGACCAAATGGATATGATGCATTCAGTTCATACGATTATGCATGCATGATATGTTAACAAGCCGCACAACCAAACAATCCGAACATGCATGATGCAAGGCATGCCACACGGCCAAGGGTATGAACAATATTATCAAACGGTTTCTATATGTTCATAATGCAATCGTTTATACATCTTAGCAAAATGGTTTCTAAGTGATCATGAAACATGAAACCTCAATCAAACAATCAAGCAATGCATCAAATAGTTAATTACTATCATCCTAACATATCATATTCAAGATTAATCAGTCAATGCAATTAAGGTTTCAATATGAACAAGCCGGTCAGGTTAAGTCTTTAAACAAGATGAAAACAACTTAAACCTAAGCGATTTCTTTAACCTTAATTCATTCAATTGGATCATCAATTCAAGCAACCAAATTCAAGTATGAGATTAATCAATCATAGCAATCGGTTCTATGTGATCAAATTCAGATTCAAAACATTCAATCACATAAACAATCAACTTCGATTTCGATTTTAGGGTTTGCATGGTATGCGATCTGCATACGTGCGGCTAGGCTTTAGGGTATTAGGGTTTCGATTTTAGATCAAGCAATAAGATTCAATTTTGGTTATTAGGGATTGGATCTATTGCCTTAGGGTTTTGGTTATTAGGTTTAGTAATACCTTAACCTCAAGACGGGTTGAATGGACCTCCAACTGGAGAAGAACCGCGAACGGATTGCTTGCTGATCGTCGCGAGCTGGAACTGATCGGGTCGCGAGCTGGAGCTGAGATCGTCGAACGGTATCGAGCTGCTATCAGGTCGCGAACGTGCTGAATGCTGAGATCGTCGCGTGCTGGATGGAATCGGGAACGGTTTGAATGCGGGATGAGATGTTCTCGATCGGGTTTTGGTTCGCGATTGGGATGGGGTTATCGCCGGCTAGGGTTTAGGGTTTTATCGTCGGGGTTTTGTAGCTTAGGGTTCTTAGAGTAATCGTGCTGATAACGTGTTGTGAAACTAGAGAATATAATCTATGTTTCTGTATTATTCATAAACATAAGGAGCCATTTATATATAGGGAATTACACTGTCATAGAATAATGGAAAGACTAAAGAAAAGAAATACAAATATGAAAAGAGTACAAATCATAATCTAATAAGGAAAATGCAAGATGTCGATTCTCTCTCTCTCTTCACGGCCGACTCTCTCTCTCTCTTCACGGCCGACTCTCTCTCTAGCATTGAACCGGTTATGGACCGGACCGGTTATGGACATCCACAATATTTATAACATATTCTTTTATTTCTTTTTATATTTAAAAGTAGAAGTAGAAATGCTAAACCGACTGTGTTTGTTTTTTTGGTAAATAATCAGCCGACTGTGTTTAGAGAAAAAAATTAGTAAATGAGTAGGAAAATAAAGACCACTCATAAAGAAAAGAAAGCGTTGAACCGAAAGAGTGAGTAGCTTCATCTTTCATCTCCACTATAATTTATATTCCATTGTCGTTACCTTTTGGTGTTTTGCCGACTGTTACCTGTAAAGGAGTTAAGGATCCATGTCCAAAACTGCCGACTTTCTCTCTCTACTTCCTCTAATTCAGAAACTCCAACTACCCCTCTTTTGATTTGGCTTTCTCTCTCGATCTAGTGAAGAAACCGACTTGAGCAAGGAGTAAAAAAAAGAGCGCGACTTTTCAGCCATGGAAGCCATAAGAAAGCAAGCGGCAAAGCTCAGAGAGCAAGTTGCTAGGCAACAGCAAGTGGGTTTCTTTCCTTTTTTCCTGTGTTGTTAGATTTATTCAGGAGATAAATCTGGAAAAATTGATTATGCGGGTTTCAATAAAGGTGGAATCTTGGAAGTGCTCATGTTTATTTTTTTATAGTCTTAGGGGGCAGATATGATTGACTGACGTATTGAATTGGTAGACTTTTGCTTGTTTTAGAATCAAGTTTTATTGTTTTTAGCTATCTGATTACGTTATCTTTTCAGACAAGATTTGTGTAGGGTTTTTCTGTCTTGTATAAAGGTTCCAGTTATTGTTCAGGCGGTGTTGAAGCATTTAGGGCATGTTAACGCGGATGCTGTGGTTGTTGACGAAGAAGAGCTTCATTGTCATCAGAAACTCCAAGAACTATACAGCTCTACCAAGGCTGCAAAGGTAAAATGATAATCTTTAGTATTTTTCAAGGGAGACTTTTTTTTTTTTTTAAGAAATCTAATTAGTTTGTTATGTTGACAGCGTTTGCAAAGGAACATTGTTCGTGGGCTAGAAGGGTTCATTGCGACAGGCACGAAAGTTGTAGAGATAGGTGAGTTCTTGTTTCTTACTCCAGTCTCATTTATATACTTCTTGGGATCAGATTTAGGAATGTTGTATCCATAATAGGGTTGAAGTTTGCTGAAGATTGTAAGAAATATGGAGATGAGAATCCCGATGCTAACACTCCTCTCTCAAGAGTTGCACATCACTTTGGGACCTCTTACAAGTCTGTGGAAGATGGCAGGGAAACTCTACTTGGAGTTCTTAGTGAGCAGGTAAAACTTTTGGAACATTTCCTTTTCAATTATATAGTTTCATAACATTTAATAAAGCTTCAGGGTTTGATTTGGTTAGGTTTGTGAGCCAATTCGTACAATGATATATAGTGCGCCTTTGGAGGATGCAAGGCATTTAGTGAATCATTACGACAGGTTGAGACAAGAAGTCGAAGCACAGGTAAATAGTCTCTCTTTTTTTTTTTTTTTTTTAAAAATTTGTTTCGAGTCAATTTATAATTTGAAAAAACCTTTTTTTTTTTAATGAATAGGCGACTGATGTACTGAGGAGAAGATCAAAGTTGAAGGAATCTGATGTTTCTGAAGAGGCTTACATGAAGCTTAAGAACTCTGAGTCCAGATTGGCTGACCTCAAATCAAGCATGAAAACCCTCGGCAAAGAAGCTACTAAGGCTATGTTAGAAGTGGACAATCAGCAGCAGAGCGTAACTTATCAGCGCCTCCGTACCCTGGTAAAGACTCCACTTGATGATTGTTTGTTTTACTGGTTGGTCCCTGGATTGGATATGAAAATGAAATTTACCAACTGCAGGTTGAAGCTGAGATATCATATCATCGCAATGCTCTTGATATCCTTGATAAGCTACATTCTGAGGTCAGTAACTCTCTCTCTCTCTCTATGATAAACTACTTGAGATAATGAATAGAACATACTGATTTTGGATGTCTTCCATGTTCTCAGATGATTGCTGGGGAAGAAGCTATAGAATCATCACCAAAGTCTCTACCTCTACCTTTACATTTGGAGGATATTGTTTCACATCCCCAAGCCAGTCACAGTGGAGAGATCAAATCAAACCACCAAGGAGAAACCAAGCATACTACTCCCCATGAAGAAGTAACGAAACCCAATCCAAAGGAAGACATGGAGTCTAGTCCCGAAGTAGAAATTAAATCCAAACCTCAGAAAGAAATCAAGTCTTCTAGTCCACAGGAAGATACGAAAACCTCCAATGGATCTGATGATCATCACAGTCATCAGCAACTTCTCAGTCAAAATGATTCCTACTTTCTTGCAAAGGTAATAGTCTTTCGAAGCAGTTCTTCCAAACTCGGTCAAGAACAAGAGTTATGTTTTCTTGTTTTTTTTTTTTTTGGGACAGGTTGTGCACCCGTTTGATGCTCAAGCGCCAGGAGAACTGAGTCTAGCGGTTGATGATTATGTCATCGTGCGACAGGTACACCCTTTCCTAAACAATGCAAAACAGAGAAAGATCGGTCTTATGATTCTGGTTGTGTTTCAGGTGGCTGGGACAGGGTGGTCGGAAGGAGAATACAAGGGGAAAGCTGGATGGTTTCCGTCGGCGTACGTGGAGAAACAAGAGAAAGCTCCTGCGAGCAAGATTGTGGAAGCAAACCTTAACCAGCAATGATCTCACCCTCTATAATGTATGATATGTTTGATGTTTCCACGAGTACATACGTATGATCATTATGTGTGTTGTTTCTTCCTTGTTTATGTATCATCATAAGTTTTACTACTCTTCAAGTCGTTTTCTCCTATCTTAACGTTTGTTTGATGGGTTCTCTGTTTCTTCTGTAATATTTACTCTGAAAATGATAATATGATATCTTCTTCCTTTTTTTTTTTTTTTTTTTTGTAAATCTATATCTTCTTCCTTCTTAATTTGGTTTTTGTCGTAGTATCTCTTCTTGTTTTTCTTACCGCGCCTTAGATGTGATCAGTTCCAGATATGGTTTGAATTATCTCTGGGTTTAATAACCGAACCAAATTTTTGGTTTTTGATTCAGAATCAGATTCGGTTTTGTGCGCGAAAAGCTTTTTTTTTTTTTCGGTTCAGTTCAATAGCCGGTTAAGTCAGTTTTCAAAATAAATTTGTTTTGCCAAACTCTCGAACATAAATAACCAAGTAACGGAATTAAACAAATTGAACTGAAATTTTGTATTCAGTAACACCCCCAATAAGTTTTTAACAAGTTTAAACCGAAAGAAATCTAATAAAAATCAGAAATATTAAGTTCAATTCAGCAAAACTTTCAAAAACCAGAAATATAAGTCCTCGAATCCAACCGAACCGAATCTTTTTCGTTTTAATTTAGTAATCTTCAGACAGTTTTGGGGGTTATGTAACAAATGATAATAATATGCAGAAAAGCTCTGTTTTTCTACAAAGTTGACGAGTAGATTAAAAGCCCTCTCTCTCTCTCTCAAGCGTGTCTAAAGGGAATATCTGAGATGAAGATGGGTCCTGTTCAAACTCCATCGCTCATAGCATACAACAAGATGCTCAAATCTTTAGCCGACACTAAAACCTTCACCAAAGTCTTGGCTCTGTTCTCTGAACTGCGACGAAACGCCTTGTTTCCTGATAATTTCACTTTACCCATCGTTCTCAAATCAATCGGACGCTTGAGGAACGTTTTAGAAGGCGAGAAACTCCATGGCTACGCTGTGAAATCTGGGCTTAAGTTCGATCCCTACGTGTGTAATTCACTCATGGGAATGTATGCTGCGTTGGGGAAGATGGAGATCACTCATAAGGTGTTCGACGAAATGCCTGAACGAGATGTTGTTTCTTGGAACGGGTTGATTTCCAGCTACGTTGGGCACGGGAGGTTTGATGATGCCGTTGCTGTTTTTAAGCGGATGAGTAAAGAGAGCAGCCTGAAGCCTGATGAGAGTACCATCGTGAGCACTCTCTCGGCTTGTTCCGCTTTGAAGAATTTGGAAGTTGGTGAAGGGATTCACAGGTATGTTGTTGGCACAGAACTTGAAACGAGTGTTAAGATTGGGAATGCGTTGGTGAATATGTACTGTAAATGCGGATGTCTCGATAAGGCTAGAGCTGTTTTCGATTCGATGAGAGGGAAAAATGTCAAGTGTTGGACTAGTATGGTCTCTGGGTATGTTAGTAAGGGCAGGATCGATGAGGGTAGAGAGCTGTTTGAGAGAAGTCCTGCGAAAGATGTTGTTCTGTGGACAGCTATGATGAATGGGTATGTTCAGTTTAACCGGTTTGACGAAGCACTCGAGCTGTTCAGGTGCATGCAAAGCCAAGGTGTTAGCCCTGATAACTTCGTGCTCGTCTCTCTCTTGAAAGGCTGTGCGCAGACGGGAGCTCTAGAGCAAGGGAAGTGGATCCATGGTTACATATGTGAGAACAGAGTTAGAGTAGATGAAGTAGTTGGTACTGCTCTTGTAGACATGTATGCAAAATGTGGGTGCATAGAGACAGCTCTAGAGGTTTTCTATAAAACTAAAGAGAGAGACGCTGCTTCTTGGACATCGCTTATCTACGGTCTTGCCATGAACGGGATGTCAAGGAGAGCGATGGACTTGTACTACGAGATGGAAAACGTTGGCGTTAGATTAGATGATATAACCTTTGTCGCGGTTCTAACAGCTTGTAATCACGGTGGATTTGTAGCAGAAGGGCGTAGAGTTTTCTATTCGATGATCCAGCCTAAAACAGAGCACTATAGCTGTATGATTGATCTACTATGCAGAGCTGGTTGTTTAGATGAAGCAGAGGAATTGATAGACAAAATGAGGAATGAAAGCGATGAAACTTTGGTTCCTGTATACTGCTCTTTGCTAAGCGCTGCTCGGAACTATGGGAATTTGGAGGTAGCAGAACGGGTAGCTGAGAAGCTGAAGGAAGTGGAAGTTAGTGATTCAAGTGCTCATACTCTGCTCGCAAGTGTATACGCATCTGCAAATAGATGGCAAGATGTGACGAATGTGAGAAGGAGAATGAAAGATTTGGGAATCAGAAAGTTTCCTGGATGCAGCTCTGTGGAGATTGATGGGGTGCCTCATGAATTCATTGTTGGAGATACATCATCATCATCATCATCATCATCATCTCACCCAAAAATGGATGAGATTAATACAATGCTTGCATCAAACTACAAATTGGATGTTGAGTTTGGAACATGAAGTAATTGAAAGTTAACACTTTTTTGGTGTTAGATAACTTCTTAGTCAACCTATAGCAAAAGCTGATCTTTCACAATATTGAAAAGGGATCTCATTAGCATATACCCAACCAACAACGTTAAGGCCTTTCTCAATGAAAGAAGGGCATCAAATGGTCGTTTCCCATTCAAAAACGAGAACCCCAAAACTGTATATGTGAGTTTGGTCTACCACTTTAATAGATTCTGATGATCCCATTCCTATATGTATATTCAAGTAAGAAACAAACTCCAGATCACAAAGGGAAATAACTACTTTTTTATAGAAAAAAAATCAGATTACGATTCTTGTGAAGTTCAAGAACAAGTGTACTACGTACTTAAATTCATACATTAGCTATAGGCCAAGCCAAACCGCACTAAACCGGTCGAGGTTATATTCATAAATAGCTCGATTATCTCCGCCAGTAAACTCTTTACAATCCGTTTCAGAGTGGCCTCGACTCGGAAACTTTAGCAGGTGAGGAGGAGGAGGATCATGGAGTTGTAAATGAAGATGAAGAGAGAGGATGGAAAGCTTACAAAGCTAAAGTGTATTCTCTGACTGTGCCGTTAAATGTTATGAGCAATTTTCATCATCATTATTTGCATCTTAGCTTATATAGTTGAATTCAGGAGTTCATGAGCTCAGTCACAAGGGAAGAGAGTGAGGTTAAAGACCAGGTGTCAACATTTTCTTCGAAGCTTGGTAGTAAAGGAAACAAGGGTTCTGCTTCAACTGCATCAGCAGATCGGTGATTCTTGTCGGAATTAAGGAGAAGCTGACTGAGCCAATGAAAGGGATAGAAGATCTAGTCTGGCATAAAGGCTTGAATGATAAATGGAAGGCGAGTCTTAAAATAAGTGGTTTAACATATGAACATCAGTTTAAAAGTACAGGACATTTGCTTCGGTTTTGGTTCGAGGTTTTAGGACAACGTTTTCACTACTCCCAGATTAAGAGAACTCAAAAAAAAAAAGTGGAAAACAGAATCATTGGTATGATTATCACTTGGAAAACAAGGTGCAAGTGTATATCGATTAAGCATCCCTTAAACGCCAATTCGCAGTACATAGTTAATGCATAAAGAATGGTGTATTACCGGTTTGCCGACGACCTGAAATTTTTCCAAACCGGATTCATCAAGCTTCTTCTTCTTCGCTGCTCTCTAACAAAACAACATTCTTCTGTGTCTTAGCTCTTTTACTTGATCTGCTTTTACATGTCTCTTCCTTTGTTGCATCTTCAACAAGTTGTTCAGAGACCGTATCATGTCTCATCACTTCTAGAATCTTGTCTCCGTACTTGTCTGTTTTCAGTTTTCCTATTATGCTCTCCAACTGCAAAAATCCAACCAATAAAGCAGCTTTAACAGAGAGGAGTAGATATACAAACACCAATGAAAATCCGGGTTATATACAGAAAAAAGATAACTCACCTCTTGTAATGAATCTGGTTTCTGGGAACTTATCAAGCCAATCTGCTGTGTTGAGAGGACAGTGTGAGGGAGCATGCTTCCATGAGCAGCAGATATCTCTTTCCTTAGCTCGTCAAGCTTGGATTCTAATCCAGAAAATGAACTACTTCTTTTCGATTTCTTGTTTATTTGTCTGCTTGAGGTTTCCGTTTTGATCGTCTTTCTTCCTGTTCCAGATCACATGTAGGACAAGTTTTCTTTCAGGAGTTTTATCTATGAGTGCCGAGCAACCAAGTAATAATGACCATAACATTAATATATTCTTCTAAAATTGACTGTTTCTTATGACTTCTAATCAGATCCTGAAGCCTATAGATGAAGGCAATTCATTACAACTCCTTACCTTGCAACAATTGGTTTGCCAACGGTCCCGTTGTTACATAGGCGTTTGTCGAGTATGGTGTGTGCAGGAATTCTTCTTTCTGCACAAAAACAGAACAAAACTCAGATACAGCTGTCTTGAGCTGGTTTATCATGTGTCAGATACAATCTGACAGAAAACATGGACAACGATCTTACCAATACCGAGTCAACAATCAGTTTTATCACGAGATGTTCTATCTCTTCTCTCTTTAGCTCAGCACCTAGCCGATCAACAACAACCAAAAAAAATCATAGAGCGAGAGATTAAGGCATTAAATATTGTTTGCAATTCAAAGTAATGAAATGAAACTAACTTAGATCCTTGTGCTTAGTTCTCAGTTTGTCACCCAGCTGCAACATTGTCACTCTTTGATCCTTAGCTTGCATGTCTTGCACCATAGAAACCACGAGCTTAGCTAGGTCTGCAAAAAGTCGTGACCCCAAAAACTCATCATGATATTATTCACATATTGGCAGATACTTACTTATAAAATTACTAGAGAAAAACTTTTGGCAGCAAAAAAACAAAGGTTTCAAGCTTATTTCAAACAAGAATGATGTTCAAAGAAACAACATGCGAATGTAAGTGGGACATACATACCCGATACATCAACTTCCTTGACCTCACTTGACAAGGCACAGTTGTCGCACATTCCTAACATAATGCCAAAATAATGATCAGAAAATCTAGAATCAATGTAGGTGGTACCAATTCTACAAACAAGAATACCGTTGCAATCTTGTGACGGCTCTCCAAAATGACGGAAAAAAGCACTTCGACGACATTTTGTTTTCGACTGCAACAAGGGAATTCAGAAACGATAGTTCATAAGATATCATACATTTTAGAACATTTCAAAATCACGACCCTTAAAGCCACCAAAAGAAAACAATTCAAGTCACTCCAGAGCGGCCTGATTATCAAGTTTTCTCCAGATATTACATGAATAACGATAATGCAATCTTCAAGAAAGAAGAAATGAAACTGGGTACCTGACAGTATCGTACTATATCGTAGAGATTCTGCAGACCAGAATACTCGTAGAAGACCATGGAACTCTGTTGTACAAGAAACAAAAGCATCAATGCAATTTTAGAAATGTGTTTATCACAAATAAGCAGGTTAGAGTAAATTGATGCTTACCTGCCTGGGAACATCACCCGAACGGAAAAAGAGAACGCACTCAGATGGGAGGCCATCACGACCAGCACGACCACTCTCCTGCAGTATAAAGTAATGGTGATAAGAAGCAACCTCATAACCACATCTAGTTTTAGTGGACAGGTGACTAGAACCTGATAGTAAGTCTCCATTGATTTGCTTAAACTGTGGTGGATAACAAACCTGACTACAAAAATGCCCCCATGTATCAGTTGGAAAAGGAAATAAAAATCGGTGATTTAAAAAAATGTGAAGGACGGTGATCAGAGCTTAGCACTACTAACCATCTGGTTTGTTGATTCCCATGCCGAAGGCAACCTGCCAAGCAATAATAAGAAGAGTTGATAGGTGTACATCACAAAATAATCGAATGATAAGAGGAGGAATATACATACTGTTCCAACAATGACCTGCAACTTGTTCTTACTCCATCTGTGAACATAAAAGAACAACCATAATTAGGCAACGCTGCAAATTGCACATCACTAACTGAATCATTAAGCCCAGAGTCATGCTTCATCAAAGCTGGACCTTTACCGCATATGAACTTTTTCTCGCATATTTACATCCATTTCTGCGTGGTAATAATCAGCAGAGATCCCTCTTGCTCGTAGTTCTCCTGCAATCTATCACCATTGATTATAAGTGAAAATATGAAAGATTTTCCTCCCCAGTCCAAGGACAATAACAACATGATGGTGAGGTCAGAACATATGATGATGTGTCAATTCTAGTTGCAAACCTGTTCACACTCCTTCCGAGAGAAACAATAAACTATTCCAGATTCATTGTTAGAATATGATTCCCGTATGAACTCTGCGATCTCATCAACCACAGCTTTACCAACCAGCGACTTTTCTCGCACCTGCACGACAATTTATTGCTCATGTTAAAGCCTACAAACTATCAACAGCATGAGAATCGTCTACTAAAAAAAATTACTAAAAGAGTACCGAGTAAAAGAGATTTGGCCTGTTAACACTGCTAACAAATTTGACGCATTTAGGAATATGCAGCATCTCTATCAGATCATTTTGGACCTTCTGTGTAGCAGTTGCCTGCATCAGAGACATAGTAAAAAAAATGAAATATTCAACCTTCCAAAACATAATATATATATATATATATATAGATGGGAGAGATCAACTTAGAATAAAATTGTTACATTCTGATAAGCATAGTAAGGTGGAACAAGCTCCCAGTGTTGACTGATTTAAACTCTCTCTCTCAGGAATGTAACAGGACGGAGAAAGGATGCAGCAAATAAAAAGAAGAAAAAGAACGTACGGTTAAAGCCACCATGGGAACTTTGGGAAACTGAGTTTTAAGAATGCTCAAGTTCTTGTAATCAGGCCGAAAATCGTGACCCCACTGACTACAACAATGAGCCTCCTGCAAATAAAGTAGGAAATTAAACATTCAAGTATTGGTTACAAAGTAAGAAATTAAAAGCAGGAAGGACTTACATCAATTGAAATAAGAGAGAGGCGACCAGCATTGTGACACTTTTCAAGCTTCGACATGAATCTTTTACTCTTTGATACCTTTTCAGGTGTCACATAAAGTATCTTGAGGTCATCTTCACCCTTTTCAAGTGCCTTGTACACAAACTTCTCATTCTCCTTGCCAGAAGTAGAAGTCAGCATGTAAGCTGAAATCCCTAGAGCCGCCAAACCCATAACCTGAACCAATCATTAACAATAAGTAAACTAAACACTTGTAATCACTCCATATATAAAGAAGTAGTTTGAAGTTAATAGTTGTGTACCTGATCCTGAATGAGTGAAAGTAAAGGGCTGACAACAAGAGTTGTACCACCACGAAGTATAGCAGGAAGCTGATAGCAAAGACTCTTCCCCCCACCTGCTGCCATGATCACCAGTACATCTCTACCAGCCATTATAGCGTTAACTATCTGTCGTGTTATCCAAGGAAACAAGATTGAAACGTCATCATTGTGTTGCTTTCTTGAAAGACATAAAGCAAATGCAGAAGCAAAAGCAGAAGCAACTTACTTCTCTCTGGTTAGCTCTGTATTTGGATATGCCAAAAATGTTAAACCTAATGTCATCAGCGCGTGAATCCCACTCGAATGGCTCGGACCAATTCTCCACAGCACTCGAGCCATCAGGACAAGAAGATGCGACAGGTGTTACTGAAGCTGCAACTGCTTTTAACAATGTCTTAAGCTCAGACTTTCTCTCGTACAACCTGTCTTGATGCTCTATCAAAGCACTTATCTGACCTATAACAATGATTCGAATTCAAAATCAGAAGCAACCTGAGACGTAAATTCGAAGAACGGACAAGTGTAAACCTTGAACATCTTTGATCTCGAGCTCTAAGCTTTGAAGCTCGTCCTGAATCGCTTCACTTTCCATTGGTTCACCGGTGTGTGTGTGTGTGTTTTACCCTCTTGTCGTCGGCGTCGCGGCTCATTAGAATGAGGTGAAGCAGAATATATTGGGCCTTATAAGAGCTGACTTTTTATAATGGGCTTTTCATGGCCCAGTATGTTCTTGGATAATTCGCTTTTTCGGGTCATTTTGTGTGTGTGTTTTTGGGGGGGGGGGGGGGGGGGGGGGAGGGGGCTTGGGGCATGTGAATAAAATCAAATCATAACTCTGGTTAATTTAGGTGAATCAGAGGTGATTTTTGGTACATAGTCCAAGTTGAAGGATGTTTGTCGGGACATGCTGCGAACGAGCGTCTGATCCGTTAAAACTGAAATACAAGTTGAAAATATCATCAATTGATTCTAAATATTACAAGTCTATGTCACTGCCCTAAACCATGTTTAAATCAAACGACCTAAATTAATCAAACATTACGTAATAGTTAACCAAACATAACGTCGATTCAATAACATTACCAAACCATCCTAACCAGTAACCACTCATCACCTCTTCCTTTAACCAATCCTAACTCTTTTATAAATTTGGAATCACACCACAAAATACAATGGCATCTTCTTATCGTACACTGCTCCATTATAAATTTATAACCTTTGTATGGTAAACCTAAGCCATATAATTGTCATATATTCATCCAACGAAAATTCAACAAAGAACATATCATTAGTTTGTAACTCTTCAGATCACAATGTGGCTAATAATAATTCATGTATAACAACGAACTCTTTACGAATGTTATACTCAACCGGTTTATATATAACTACAATAAAGGCCATTCGAAAAACAATTCCTCATTTTTTAGGTATAAAATTAAAAAAGAATATTCTTCCGTAAATCAAGCACGAATCCACAAACGAATATCTAATATATTAATTTATAGTCCTATTTTTTATCTACTTATAAATGTTGTCACTTAAATTTTGGACTTATTAATTTCTGATTAATAGATTAATATATATATACAAATCATATTACTCTGTTACAGTAGTACATAAAATATTTAATATTTATTGGATATTCAGTTTAAACACTGTTATCATTGCTAAAAATCTTTATAGGATCTAATTTTAAATATTAATTACTAATTAAACGAATTTAAAAGATTATCTATATATAGTTAGTATATGTACATACAATATGCACATAAGAATCTTATACATGATATATAGTTAGTATTTTAAATTAATTTTAATAAAATTTATAAAATCTAGGTTAGTTAACTGAATATCAAAATACTATTAATTAGTCAATCTAATTAATTTAAATATAAACTAAATATTTAAAATAAAACATATAAAATACATCAAATTAACATCAAACATTATTAGAAATGATTTAAATATACTATTATGTGTTATCTATCAATCATAAGTTTTTAAAAGTGTACAATGTCATATGAAAGCATATATATTATAAACAAAAACTATACAATATATATTCTCCACAAGCCATATACGGCTAAATTATACTAATTTGGAACAACTTCCAAATAAAATAAAACACACGAAACTTAATAGTTTTGAACCAAAATGAAATCATTTATACCTAATTAATTATTAATTCTCAACATTAACCATGTCTATATATTGATAAATTATATAATTTTATCTTCGCTGCGTTTGTTCAACGTATTTTATTTTTAACGGGTTTACCCGCATAATAATGAAAGATATCAAATTATTAAACCCAAATAATTATGGAGTCAATCCGTGTAACAATAGGTTGGTGACCACAATAAATGTGAAATCATGCCTAAATTAACATTACACTTACTGCAATTGTATATGTTAACGTTTATAATAAAACATTTTGTCAAATCTTTTAAAATGTAAAAAAATGAATCCGCATTTTAACATGGGTAATATCCTAGTTACTATTTTAACAATTTCCTAATTGTTTAAACTACTTTATACTAACATATCTAAGTCTCTAATCTTATCTAACCAAATAATATTCTCTGTCAAAAAAAGAATGAAAATTTTATCATTCGAAATTTGTATATTAAAACGTGACAATCAAATTTCTTATATAGCATATTAACTTACCAAATATTCATTAATTAGAAAAGTTAAAGGAATATTTATAAAAAATTGAAAGATACGTACAAAAACAAATTAACCCCTAAATTAACAGTTTAATTATGATTAATGACACCAGAAACTAATTAATCATAATTTTCATCATTAATTAAACTTGACAAAATCTTCATTTAAAAATATAAATAAATTAATTTTATATATGGTCAACATTAATGATTATTTCAAATGACAACATATCTTAACAAAATCTTTGATAAAGTAAATAATTAATTAGTTTTACCCGTAATCAATTATATATATATTAAAACAAATAGTATGATAAAAAATATTTTTACCATTTCTTAAAGATTAAAACATATCAATTTTCCTGTCCAAAACTAAGTAGTCATTTATATTATAAATAATAAATAAATTCAAAATATCAACTGTATCTTTAAAAATACATTCAATACAAAAAAATATTCAATAGTTCTAGGGGTGGGCGTTCGGGTATCCATTTGGGTTCGGTTCGGATCTATTCAGATTTCAGATTTTTGGGGTTAAATATGCCAGTCTCATTCGGGTATTTATAAATTGCGGTTCAAGTTCAGTTAGGGTTCAGATAACCCGTTTAAATGATTTAAAAAAAATTAAAATCATTACATACTTTAAATTTCTCAAAATTGAATATAATATATTACATATAAATTTGAATAAAATATCGAAATTAACATATAAATTAGTTTGGCTTTGAATATTTAAATAGAGAATCAATAGATATTTCTAACTTTTTTGGTTTATGGGTATATTTTAACTATTTTAGACATTTATTTTTATTATTTATATATATTTTTAAGTATTTTGACAACTTTAAAATATTTTATATATTTTTAATATATTAAATCTAAAATTAATTAATATATTTAGGCATATAAATCTATTTCGGATACATTCGAGGTTCCCGAAATACTTCGGTTCGGATCGAATTCGGTTATGGTTCTCTGGATACCAAAATTTTGAACCCGTTTGGATATTTAATCAATTTTGATTCGGGTTCGGTACTACTTTTTCAGATTAGGCACGGTTTGCTTCTTCAAATTCAGGTTTTTTGCCTAGCTCTATTCAATAATATATAAAATAGTAAGATTAAATATAAATTTATTCAAAATTGACTAAAAAATATTATTGGTTACTAATTTTTGATAAAGTTAAAAGTTATATTAAAATATGAAAATATCATCTATTTTGAAACATCAAAAACTTCATTATACATAATTTATTTTGAAACGGAAGAACTATATAATAAGAAATAAAACAATATCCAATACAAATAATAATCCAATGATAATATAACAATATTTATGTGCAATAAACTGTATTAAAAAAAAAAAATACTTTTATGAGTGTACGGATCAAAATCTAGTTCATGTTCTTGACAAAGAAAACATATTCATTGGAGGAGGGGGGTTTTCTAAATAATGAACAAAAATAAGATTTGGACTGTGAGGATATGTTATCCCCTAAACTATATTTGCGAAGTAATTTTGTCACATGTCCTTTCTACAATTAATTTCACAAAACAAATATGACATGGCTACTGAAATTGATGACATGTCTTATATCTTAATATGATATGGACAATTGCATTTAATGTTAATTTATATTTTTGGTAAACTTTTTAAAATATGGTAATAACTAATATATAACATTTAATGTCAATTTATATTTTTGGAAATTTTTTTAGAATATGAGAATAATTCACAAATCATCATTAAAATAAATATATTCAAATATGGCATTATAAATTTCGAAATATAATTTAATTATATATTTTTAAATTATACAATTTTATTACTAAAATTTTCAAAAATGTATACATTTTTTTTAGAAAATTATAAAACTTTAATCGTAAAATCATTATTTTCTTATATATCTACAAATTTTATAAATATTGTTTAATTTTAATTTTTGGTACTTATGCAACTTTTACAAATTTATTTAATATATTTAATTAAAATAAATAGATAGAAAAATTATTCTAAGATTATAATTTCAAATATATACATGCATATTATTAAATATAATTTTTATGTTTAATTAAATCAAATTTATATTAAAATATTGATACGAAAAAGAAACTTTACAATATTAATAAAATTTTATTTTAAAATATAATTTATATTTATCTGTTATTGCACATGGTACAGAAAGACACCTAGTATATAGTAAATTAGTAACAATATATAAGAAAACAACAATAACTAAAATAAAAGAATTGAAGGTCTCTATATTTTCATAATATATAAAAGACTAAATTTATTGGATCCGTATCTTCCCAATGCAGTCAATATTGCTTTTAGTGATCCAACTTTTCTAAAACAGACCACAAATTTAATTTAATTTAATTTTCATGAGCTTATTTATCAATACCAGATAATTTTATATTCTTACATTTAAAAGTATTTCCACACCGAAAACAAAAATAATAATAACAGAGACGAGGCACTAGAATCTATCTATTAATATTAAGTAGAGATTTATTATCTCCTCCTCTTGCCACCTAAGAAAATAGGTCAAGGAGAATTCGCCACGTCTGCACAATTTCTCATGCGTTTAACAATCATTTACGGTTTGTATTTTTGAGCTTTGTCGTTTGTTTTGTATATGTGACTTTGTGATGGACGCATAACTTAACATTTGTGGGCTTACTATAATGTTTTAGTTGGGGCTTCTTTATGATAGGCCCAGAGCCAGACGTGACCATGCTTCTTCGTCTTCAACGCCGCGACCTGATAATCCTAATCAGTACACGAGACCTGAGAAACGGCTTCATCACTCTTTATGCTGAAGCCATTAAACCTTTCATTTATGCTCAGTTAATTTGTTCTCCACTACTTCTCATTCCTTCACAGAGTTCGATCTGTTCGGATTCTAAGCATTTTTGTAAACCTATAAATAAGCGGATCAGGGTTGATGGTTCTCACAAAATCATTGATTTTTCCTACACATAACTCATACAAACTCCTGGAGAACGATGGCTGCTTCCCAGATCTCTGTTTCCTACACATAACTCGAACCGTTCTCACACGCCTTCTCCGATTTTGGGAACGAGGAATGTTAACACGAGTGGTGAACTAATGGGTGTTGATATGCTTCTCTTGGATGGTCATGAATTTTTACCAGTTTCTCTCTTACGTCTTCGTTCGTTGTTATGTCGTCGGATTCTAGCTTCTGATTAAATATATCCTTATTTTGCAGTCTTCTCTCATCCAAGCATATGTATCTGTCCATCGTCTGAACACATTCTAAGAACTTCTTAGAGAGTGAGCTATGTATGAGCTCAGTGGATTCAATGTGACTAGAAGCAACAACCGTTTCAAGCTTGGTGATTCTGCTGTGGCTAGGCTAAACAAGTTTACAAATATGGTTGAAGTGCCTGCAGTTGCTAATCTGATCCCTACTGAGATGTTCAGGTTCCGATCTGTTGATTAACTCATGTCGTTAGCTAATACTAATGTTGAGCTTCCAGGTTTGTCTTCATTTGTACTCTGTCCGTTATAAGTTAACGTTAGTATTCATAGATCTTATACCAGACAACCTTTTTTTTACAGACATCATTGGTGAGGTTTCCGATATCAGGACAACATACAATGATCACACTCAGACAACTCAATGAGTGATGGTTAATATCAGAGTAGATAAGTAATTTCTACAGCTGCTAAGGTGGTTTTGGCGATCAATATTAGCGCTATGTTGGTTGGAGGTGAGCTGCTACACCATGTTAAGCTTTTAATATATAGTCCCGATCTAACCTTGTATAGCTTCTTATACTATGTTTTACAAATTCTCTGAGCATCAAATGACTGTCAGTAGAGAATGTTGATGATTCCTGGTTACTTATTATATATTGATTGATGGTTTCGGCATTCGACGAGTTAATGATTAATAAGTTAGGTTAGACTGTTTTTTTCTTTTTTCGGACCAAGTTAGGTTAGACTATAGTTTAAACAATCTCATACCATCCACTACCTCGACCATTAGAGAATGTTTATGATTCCTGGTTCTGTATTATATATAGCTGTGTTCTGCTGATTAATAAGTTATGATATCTATTGTATGGTCGGTGTAAATACAAGGTTGGCTATCTCTCTCTCTCTCTCAACGCTACCTCAGGCACTCATTTCTAATTTGACAAGGTGTGGCGCAATCAGTGCTTAACTGCAGAAGTAAGCACTCTAATTTTTTTATTAAGAATAAAACAACATGCTGCTCTAAACTGTCACCTCTTCTTACTACTGATATTTTGCAATGTTAGGGTTTGTGAAAGTAACGAAGGACCATAAGAGGTTGCACTGCTGCTACCATGGCTGATGGAGAAAGAGCTACTTTTTATGATTCAGTTGAGACCCCTGTTGATGCCAGTAACACTGGAGAGGAAGAAATAGATTAAGGCCCTGTTCGTTTCGTAAACTGGACGCGGCATCCAGACGCAGACGCGGATCGATGTTCGTTTGGCGCGAAATAGGAGGTTAAGTTGGACGCGGCATCCAGATTAATTTTGAAAACTCATCCGGATTTTTCGGGATTTCTGGATGAGATGTTTGAACGCTTCCAACTACAGCAAACTCATCCAAAAGTGCTAAAAGTCGGTAATACCCTTATTTTATTTTAAAAATTACAAAAGTTTTGCCATTAAATTTTTTTTAACCTAGATCGCCGTATCTCTTCATCCTCCTCTCTTCAACCTCAGATCTCTGCAATCATGAACCTCTGATCTCTTTCAGCCCTCTCTCTCTGTCTCTCTCTCTCAGGCAGTCTCTCTCTCTCGAACCCATCTCTCTCTCTCACAGAGTCACTCTCTCGAACCCATCTCTCTCTCACGCAGTCTCTCCCTCTCTCAAGCTCTATTGGTAAGTCTCTCTCTCTCTCTCTCTCACACGCAGTCTCTCTCTCTCTCTCTCTCTCTCTCTCTCTCTCTCTCTCTCTCTCTCTCTCTCTCTCTCTCTCTCTCTCTCTCTCTCTCTCTCTCTCTCTCTCTCTCTCTCTCTCTCTCTCTCGCCGTTTCTGTATCCGAGAGTTTTATCAGTGTCCATTTCGATGAAGAAACCGGCGGCAGTTACGCAAGACGAGTGGGTGACGGCGGCTCTGACGGAAGACGCGGTGGTGGTGGAGCTTCTTCTGCGCCTCAAGCACGCCGGAACGGTAGAGTCCGCCGCGAATACTCCTCTGCTACGGTGGGGTTCTCGTAAACCGAGGTCGAGATTAGGCGTCGGCGCAGTCTCTCTCTCTCTCTCTCTCTCTCTCTCTCTCTCTCTCTCTCTCTCTCTCTCTCTCTCTCTCTCTCACGCAGTCTCTCCCTCTCTCTCTCTCTATTGGTAACCTTTTGGAAATCTCATTTGTTTTGTTTTTCTTAGCAGAAAGAATGGAGCTTTGATGGTATCTCTCACACAGTCTCTGTTCTAAAGCATCTCGGCTTCCTTCTGGTAAGCTTCATCTTCTTTGATGTTTGCAGGATACTAGAGAGTCTGTTCTAAAGCTTGAAATGTTATGTGAGATTTTTAATGTTATGGGAGATCTCTAATGTCTCTTGTGTGTTGGTTTGTTAAAAAATGTATTCATTTCTAATGGCGAAATCATTTCTAATGAATTTTCACTGCTCTGTTTTATTGTGTTGAGCTCTGTTATCTTTTCTCTTGCTGTATATTTGTGTTGTTTACTGTTTTATTGTAGTTGTGTATTCCCATAGACCCATAAAAAAAAATTAAGCATGGTGTTTGCTTTGTTGTGCTTCATGCTTTTGTTTTTATTTTTGTTTCAATGACTATATGTTCAAGCTTCAATGGCATATGTCCTTGGAAGTGATGTAAGTCATTCTCAACACTCTATTTTGGTGTTTCTGTGTTGCATTTATTCTTGACTTAGATGGTCTTTACGCACTGAATTTAGTTTAGTCTTGACTTAGATATGGTCTTAATGCATTGAATTTAGTTTAGTCTTGACTTAGATGGTCCTCTTGTGTTTTTCATAGACTGTATTGTGGAGTGATGAACAAACACGGTTTGTGCTTCAACTAAGAATTGAAGAAGAACTAAAAGGCAATGTGAAAAATAAAGTTCTCCATGAAACTGCGAGAAAGACAATTGCAGACAAGTTTTATGATACATATGGGGTGAGGCATCCATGGATAAAGTTTAGGAACAAGTTCAACTCTTGCAAGAAGCAATATGGAGCTATGAAGAGATTGACTCACAATAGAACTGGACTGGGATATCATCCAGATGGCTCAATAGACATGAGTGATGATTGGTGGGAGCAGCGTTGTAAGGTATATACCAAACCCATTAAAATATGTTAGATTTTTTTTTTTATCAAAGTATCATGAGTGATGGTTGTTATTTGATTATAGGAATGACCTGGAGCTAGAAAATACAAAGATAAACCAGTGGCAAATGCAGATCTAATGGAACAGATTTTCAGTGGGGTTCATGTAAGTGGAGCAGAAGGGTGGAGTGCTCAGCAAGGTGAAAATGAGTTAGACAATATGGAGGTAGAGAATGATGATGCCGCATCTGAAGCAAGGCAAACCGATCCTCCAGCAAGGCAAACCAATCCTGAACCAGATGCTCCCTCATCCTCTAATGGTCCACGAGTCTCCAATGCTCCACAAGCCTCTACTGTCCCAAAGCCTTCTCGGAAAAGGCGTACAGAACAAGCAGCAGATGTTATGAGAAGTAGTCTTCAATCACGTGATGAGATACTCTCTTACAAAAACCACCTAATAGAAAGCCGTCCAGATTTGAGTTGCAGCCAGCTTAAGGCTATGAGTGTCTTGCATTCACTGTCTAGTATCAGAATGTGGTCTCCATTGTACAAAGCTGCTTATAAACATCTCAGGGAAGCTGCTACAAATCGACAGACGTTCCTAAGTTATGAAGATGACGAGAACAAGATTATCTATTTGGAGGAAGAGACCGGTGAAAGCAGATATGCATGAGTTTTATGTTCTCCTATTTAGTGTCTAAGTATTGTGTTTCTCTCTATCTGTTTGGGTCTTGTGTTTCTCTTTATCTTTATGCATGACATTTATTTATGACATTTTCCTTCTATGAAAAAATATTAGTATTTGTTAACTCTTTTTACCTTCATGCTTGTGGTAGAATTTCAGTATTTGAATATGATATTGTTTAACAGGTTTACTTGTTATTTAGCAGATATGCGACGAGACAACATCATTAGATACATTTGCATTGCTAACTGAGGATGATGATATGGATTTGTTAGAAGAGGAATAGCTCATGTATCATATGCTAGAAGATGTTTATGGAGTTACAAATCTTCCTTCTCTTCCTCGACAAATGCTCAGAACAAACAAAGGTGGAGGTTGGCGCCGTGTTCAGCGCCTCATGTTTGAGAGTGACAAGCAATGTTTTGACATCTTAAGGATGAATCAAGGTACTTTTAAGAATCTGTGCTTTAGGCTTCGACAATACTACAAACTTGAAGAATCACAAAACGTCTATCATGAAGAGAGTGTGGCAATGTTTGTTGAAATGGTTGCACAAGATTTAACAGTTCGAGCTTTAGCTGAGAGATATCAACGTTCAGTAGATATGGTGGATAGAAAACTAGATCAAGTTCTCT
The DNA here is from genome assembly GCF_020379485.1 of Brassica napus. NCBI lineage: Eukaryota > Viridiplantae > Streptophyta > Magnoliopsida > Brassicales > Brassicaceae > Brassica > Brassica napus. The sequence goes on from NC_063451.1 coordinate 17,228,008, forward strand.
CTGCTCTATTAAAGCTTGCTGCAGACATCATTAAGCCATCAAGAGGAGAGTTTACTACTCCATGTCCTGTTCTAGTAAACAATGATAGGTAGGTTCTTGATATGATCTCTCCACATTTTTTCAGTAAGTTCTCTCTCTGATCTCTCTTTTGTTTACAGGTACATGCCATTTTTTGAAGACTGTATTGGTGCTTTGGACGGAACTCACTTACCTGTTCGTCCTCCGTCTGATAATCCGGAACCGTATAGAGGCAGGAAAGGAGAACCGACAATCAATGTTCTCGCAATATGCAATATGATAATGCGATTCATCTATGGGAGTTCCTGGTAGAGATCATGACACGAAAGTTCTTACACATTGTGCGACACATGAACCATTCTTCCCTCATCCACCAGATGGTAAGTACTATCTAGTTGATTCCGGTTATCCAACTAGAACCGGTTATCTAGGTCCGCATCGTAGAACTAGGTATCATCTTGACCAGTTTGCTAGGGGAGGACCACCAACAAACTCTAGAGAACTGTTTAACCGGAGGCATGCTAGTTTACGTTCTGTGATTGAAAGAACATTTGGTGTTTGGAAAGCGAAGTGGAGGATTTTAGATAGAAAACATCCGAAGTATGATGTTATAAAGTGGGTGAAGATTGTGACAGCAACTATGGCACTTCACAATTTTATTCGAGATTCATCTGATGAAGACCGTGATTTCACTTATTGGGAAACAGTAAATGAGTATGAACATCATGGTGACCAAGCAGTAGAAGAGCTTGAGCATACTCCATACCTTCCATCTGGTGATAGAGCAATGGAGATTCGACGTGATGCAATCACTGAAAGGATAGCAAGAGGAAGTCGACTTCCATATTAGCTTCACATATGATCATCAAGCAGTCACTTCCTCCAGGTTTTTATTCTTATCTCTCTCTCTCTCTCTCTCTCTCTTCTCTCTCTCGCATCTCACGTTTGTAAATTGAATGGGAGTATTTTGTATATCTTAAAAGTCTAAACATCTGTGTCTTTCAGTTGTTTATTTGCTTGTAGGAAGCATGTGTGATGTATTGTTTATATGTTTCAGGTTTGAGTGTTCAAGACATTTGAAGATCATCTTCTTGAAGTTAAGAGATTATGTTTACTATTGTTCAGACTTGAGTTTTTATGTCAAGAGTTTATATTTCAGATTTGAGTGTTTCAGTTTTTGAATGTTTTGAGTCAAGACTTTGAGTTTTTATTTTGTTATTTTAAGACTTTGAATTTTGAGTTTAATGTTTATTATTGTTATTTTATAATGTTATAAACCATGAAAAATTAAATTTGATATTTATTTTTATTTATGTCTATTTTATTTGTAATTAAACATAATTTTTTACAAGTTAAAACATGAAAATTGAATTTTAGATATAGTTTTATACATGTTTAGACTAAAAGAGAAGACAAGGAGCTTTTGGTCATTTGACATAAAACTCATCCATATACAAAATACAGAAATGTAAAACGAACATAACTACAGCCATATACAATTTCCAGATGCATGATCCAAAATTTCCAGAAACGCAAACGAACAACATCTGATTGCTGCATCCAATTACTGCGCGCAGATGCCGCGTCTGGAATTCTCATCCAGTTTACGAAACGAACAGGGCTTAAGAGGAGAGGAGTTCTGCCAAGAAGACACGCAAAGACTAGACAGTCCAGTGGACACTCTCACTGTTATGTTGCATTAGAGGCTTTTTAATTTTCACATTACCAATAACTATAACAACTTCTCAGTGAAAACCATGTTCTGGTTTTTATATTTTATATTTATTTCAAATTTCAACTAGACTCTGCATTCTCAAGTTAATAAATTTATTTTCGTTTCTTGCCCATTCCTTACTTTTTGGTATAATGACACATGAACTATCATCACTTGGCCTTAATTTTGTCGTATATTTTTTGCTCTCATTACGTATTTGTTGCTAACATGCATCATGGAAACCTGAAACTCGACAGAAAATAACACATCAGTTAAGTCCGAGTATAGCAAGATCGATTATCTTCTCAAACGGCGGAACGCGCCGGGGACAAGAAAGACATCAACTGTTAGTAAGAGTAATTTTGAATCGACAGCTATCCACAAAACATAATTACAAGTCTCCACCGAAAAAATCACACTGAATTTAATAAGTTCGGACATTAGTGTAAATTTATACAATTTACAGTAAAATTCAGTTTGTTATGACTTTCTTAACATTGAACCATATATATTAACAAAACATCAAAAGCTTCGTAAACAATCTTTATAGCAAATAATACATCAAATAGTTATGGGTTTCTATTATTTTTTAGGGCTTAGCGTAAATTTTAGTGGTCAAAAAAGGAAACAATTGTGGAATCCATTATTTTCAAAATTTTGTTGATGTAAGTTTGAAGAAACATAAAAAACCAACTTAAATATATTTTTTCTCAAATATAATAATACATAAATATATAACCTAATATGTTATTTATAAATATTAAACAGTAACAATTAATATCATATTTTTATGCTTCGTGCATTTTTCTTAAAAAATAATAAATTGACTTTTCTTTTTCGAACTGTTTAAATTATAAAATTAAGAAGAAATGTATTACAAATCTATTAAATTCAAGAAAATAAAATATTGTGAACAAAGTAAAATAGTTATATTTTTATAAATTGTTTTGATATCGTAACAAATATATAATATTTTTAAAATAATAAAATTTGCAGTAAAAATAGTGAAAGCTATAATTAAAATAAAAAAAAAAACTTTTTTTTTATTTTTGAAAAATGTTTTCTCTTTTGATGACAAAAAGAATGTTTATCTTTTTTTTTTTTTTTTTTTTGACGTCGAACAACCATTCTATTATTCAAACTTGAGGTGGTCTGGGTAACCAGACCGGAATAGAACAACCAATGAAAAGTAGCTCCTTACGAAAGGTCCTAGCAGTCTTAGCTAAAAAATCAGAAAACTGGTTGCGCACTCATGGCACATGGGTGATTTTGAAGTTTGGGAAGCAAATCCGCAGCGTCTCTATCTTCTCCAATTCTATCGCGAATCTTGGCCACTCATGGGGTTCCTTTATCATTGCAATCAGCTCCTTGCAGTCTGTTCCAAAGCTCTGGCATGGCGAGTGTTGAATCATATTTTCCATCGCCCATCACAGTGCTTCTACCTCCGAATGTAATGATGATTCACATCGAGTGATATTCCGTGTTCCCATAAGATATATGTTCTCCCCACTATCCATCCAGACTCATCCACATCCACTAAAGCGATCATAAGCTGTCCAAGATCCATCTAACAGACAAATATTACCCAAGCTTAAGACTTGGCTTTCCTCATTATTGTTGGCCTGTACTACTGGTGGTATCATCTCGTTTGCATTAAACCAGATTTGACATTCACTTTCTGCGTATCGCACTAGTTCCAAGGGGTCTCTGTCTATTCCCCTGAAAAGTTTATCATTACGAGCCTTCCAAATATACCATATTATCCAGGGATAAGGATCTCTGTCTTGGTCTGGTTCTAAGATATCGTTCTTCCTCCAGAATAGATAGTCCATGTTTGTGTAGACGCTTGACACTGGAAATATACCTGGGCTTGTAGGAGTTGCTGATAAGGACCATACTTTGAGAGCTGGAGGGCATTCAAATATTGCATGAGTTACAGATTCTTCTATTTCTCCACACCTTGGGCAATAATTATCGCACCTCATATTCCGCCTTACTAGATTCCTCGTTACTGCCACCTGGCCCGTTATCAATTGCCATATAAGATGGCACATCTTCCTTGGCGCTTTCAACGTCCAAGCAAAGGCTTGAAGTTTACTGATACTTGGTTCCAATATTTCCTTTTCCTCTTCTGGCTTCAACAGATTTTGAGCAACCCAGTATCCAGATTTAACTGTGTATTGGCCATTCCTTGTGTAGTTCCAGCAGAAAGTATCACGGCGATGAGTAGAGCTTATGACCATACTACATATGAGTGGTATGTCATCAGGGTGGACATAATCCTCTAGTAGCCCTACGTCCCATTCCTTCGATTCCTGATTAATGAGGTCACTAACTCTCATATTCGGATGCATCACAGGTGCTACAGGTGTAGCTGGTCTAGCAGGTATCGCGGATCCTCCCACACATTGACTTCATAACCAGAATGAATCTTCTGTCTGATCCCCAGAAGCAAAAGTTTCCTTGCTGCGTAAATGCTTGTCCAGACATATGATGGACTACTTGCAGAGATTGCTCCTAATGGCGAGGTCATTCTATAATATCTGCCCCTCATGACTCGGACAACCAGTGAATCAGAGTATTGAACCAATCTCCATAATTGATTTGTCAATAGTGCTAGATTAAACTCATGGATTAAACGGAAGCCAATCCCGCCCTCTTTTTTTGGTAGACAAACTTTTTCCTATTTCGCCCAGTGTATTCCTCTTTTTGGTAGATTCGAACTCCACCAAAATTGTGCAATGACACTAGCGAAGTTTTCACAAATCTCAAATGGGAGCAGAAACGTCGACATAACGTATGTCGAAAGAGCGAGTAAAATGGATTTTATCTTTTCTGTTTGATGCGAGTAAAATGGATTTTATCTTTTCTGTTTGATGGCAATACTTTCCTCTTTTTTATAAAAATCCAGAATAACACAAAATCCAAAGATAATTATTTATATTTTTCTCTTTTTCCTAACTTTTTTCTCAGTTATTCGACATTACTCTACTTATATCACTCTCACATTTCACAAGTTAGACCCATAGTTTTAAAATTGAAAAACATGTCGGGACCAAACAGCTTTAGAAGCTGCGACCCATACCGAATAAGTAATCAATTCCCCCATACAGAATGGAGTATATAAAAAGCAGTAAACGACAAAACTACCTTTTTGCTAACTGCGTCATCGCTTGTGTCATTAATCCTTTCAATCTTATCTAGAATAGATGAAACTTGAAAAATATATATGCTTATGCATTTCTTTCCTTTGGAGAGAGACAATTCTCCAACCTCTCTCTACAAAAGATTTTTGGAAATGATATCGGGCCGGCGGTGTTGGTTCTATGTTTCACCGTCGGTCGGGAAATGGTTTCCCTTCCGATGTTATGTTTTGGTTCTTCTGGCTCCGGGACGGAAAGGCTTCTACAGCTTTGCTGCCTCCGGCTTATGACTCTGGGGTGTGGAGGCCTTAAGCCTTGCGCCGCCGGATCTCTAGGATCTCGAAACAGAGCTTCAGTTGTTTTCCCAGCCTCTCGATCTCTATCTCCGACGTCTCTTCTAGGTGGAGATGAATCGATTGTAGGCGGTTTAAGATTCCTTGTAGTTTTCGTAGATCCGTAAATGTTTTCTAAGAGGCTCAAGATGTGGCGATGGTTGTTCATGGTGGAACGGCTTGTTTCCGGTTCGTATGAGGGGTGAAGAGGTTTCATCATCAAGTTGTTATCGGATTCTCTCTGGTGAAAAGCTTCAGTTTCCTCCGGCGCCGAACCTCTTGGCGGTGAAGACGTGACGGCCGTTGGATACGTGTTCCTCGTTGTCTGAGGAATCAACACCTGTCCACTTATGCATTAAACGCGTTGCGTGAGGGTAAATGGTGTGTCTTACCGTGTTGTTTTAGTTTGGGTTTGTGTGGTTTGTTGTTGGGCCTTGGATTTGTTACCCTTTCGTTGGGCCCTAGGTTTGTGTTTTTGGGTCCATGGATATCCTGTTTGGATCTTTTCTGTTTGGGTTTGGTCTTTTATTAAATAATAAAAATGGATGGAAAAAAAAAAAGATGAAACTTGAAACTAACAGAATCCCCCCATACCTCATGGAGTATATAAAAGCAGTAAACGACAAAACTACCTTTTTGCTAACTGCGTCATCGCTTGTGTCATTAATCCTTTGAATCTTAGAATAGATGAAACTTGAAACTAACAGCGAAGCTTTGCATGATTTCATAACACACGTGATTGCATGATTCATGTAACCGATAGAACTCTAATAGCTCCAAATTAAAGCGGCGCAGTGAAACAAACAATGCAGAGCTAGCGAAGAGAATGGAACAACACATTATGTATAATGGGAAGTGCCAAACGAAACGATGGGAATAAATAAACATATAAATCAGAACTAGCGAGATGGTTCAGAGTCGAGATAATTTAATTGTTTGGTCAACAACAGTGGCGGAGCCCGAATGTTTTCGTACAGGTGTCGGTTATAAACCTATATATATACATATAATTATTTATAAATGGCTAAAATAACTACAAAAAGTATTTTGTAAGTTTGAGTTCTTAGAGCACCCGCAATGGTGTTACTCAAAGAAGAGTCCTTAGAAAAAGTGTATTTTGATTTTTTAAGTATTATTATTTTATTTTTTTCAGATAAAAAAAATATATCAACCAATCGCGGGTCGCCACATGTCGTGGGGACCCGCAAATAGTGCAAGGATTCACTAAAAAAGAGTCCTTATTTGAGAATTTTAAGGATTAAATCATTAGCTTTTAGTAGGATCTACTGATTATTTAATTATTTTTTCTCTAAAGATTCCCGCTTAAGGATTCCCATTGCGGATGCTCTTACCGAGTTTGAGTTCTTACCGGGGTCCTGGTCAACAATACTCTTTTTTTTTTGGAAGTTTGAGTTCTTACCGAGTTTAGTTCTTTTAGTTATAATATTTATTTGGCACAGTTCAAAAACTAATTCATTTAACTCGTATTATAAACATAAGCTAATTTAAGAAATAAGCTAAACTGAGTTACTTTATGTATATGTTGTTCAGCAAATTAGTACGTTTGGAAGTTGGAACCAATATACCCCTTTTTTTACAACAACCAGTAGACCTTATATATATAGGCATGTAGCATACTATAATAACTTCCTCAGTTTATTTCTTAGCATCAAATAGATACAAATATGCATGATAATATATGTTCTTGAACCAGAAAAGTATTATGTATTATAATATTGTGCCAAATATTCAATAGTGACTTAAGCTAATACTGAAAACTTCCTCGTTTTCACGATTCAATGTGTATGGCAGATTACTATATTGATATCTATATATACATGGCGTCAGTGGCGGAGGGCTTGTTGTGAACTTGTGAAGAGGGTCATATGCTCTATGTGGAATTTTATAAAAAGAAAATTTTAGTTACATTTTGAAGATTGTATAGGGCGTGTTGTCAACTTGTGAGGAGACTCATATGGTCTCTGTGGAATTTTTCTTTTTTCTTTGGACAAATCTATGTGGAATTTTATAAAGAAAATTTTAGTTACATTTTGAAGATAGTATGTCACTCCATCTCTCATCCACGCACGACTCACACGGCCCAATACGTAACCATTTGTTTATTAATTAATATTAAAAATATTTTTTTTGAACTATTTTTTGCGTTAAATTAAAATAAGAAAAGTAGCAAAAAGTGGTTCTCAGCCCATTTTAATACAAAATTAACTAAGAAACCCATTAGAACATAATACTTTTAGACCAAATCCATTAGTAAGAATTTTTAATGGGCTCTTATGAATAAATTAGTAGTTAATTAGATGATTTGAGAAGTTAAAAACTTAAGTTAAGAACTCCTATGGAGTTTTTAAATTTTGTTTTTTGTTTTTTCTTTTTAAGTTGAATGATTTAAAATAAAAGTATATATAAAAATTTTAATAAAAATGACATAAAACCATATTAAAAATATAAATACAAATCGTAAACGAGACCGCAAAGATACATCAAACCACTTTTGTCCCATGTTTTCTTACTGTTTTTATGTTTTTTTTTTTTTGTAACTGTACTGTTTTTATGTTTTCTTACTGTTTTCCACCTGCGATAAAAACAAAGACCGCAAAGATACATCAGACCACGACAGACCAAAACAACACGAGAAACACAAAACATCAACTGATCACACGAGTAAGCAAACTACAAACTACAAACCAAGACAACAACAAAGGCAAGACACCAACAAGACGGACCAAAAGCTAAGATTGACAAGCGAGCTAAGAGAAGATGAGATTGACAAAAGATATCCTTAAACAGCTATGAAACTACTCAGCCTCTCATTTTGTGTTGCAGACAAATGATTCCAAACACACAACCATGTCTTTATCACTTTAACTACACGAACCATCATCTGATACCATTCTCTACAACTTATGTTCCTTCACCAAACTAACTTAAACTACAAAAAGGATCAAACTTTATTAACATGAATCATCAAACTACAAAAAAAGGTTCAAACTTTGCTCCGAAAACATCATCAAATCCATACCAATCTGGTAATCTCGTGCTTGACTAAATCAACAATAAGACTCAAGTTGTGGTCTAAATCTTCCACAAACCCTCGCATATCAATGATGATCTTCTGACATCCAAAACCCACTTCCTGATTCTTCTCTAATAACTCATATGCAGTGTTGTAAACTTCCTTCCTCGCTTTTTTCTTCTCTTTCCAAACAGTGACATTACTAACAGGCTTCTTCCTTCGTGAATCCTCCTCAGAGATCGAAACCTTTCGGCGTACTCCTCCTTGCTCTACTTTGGCTTCTCCTCGGATAAAATCTCATTACCCATCATGATCAACCCACCAAACTAGTTCCTAAACCACATCAAACCTCTCAACCTTGCCGTCGTTGAGATTGATCCCAACCATGGCCTCTCCTAGCCCACCGCTCACCTCCACTAGCATCTCACGAAGACACCGTCTCATCCACCTCTCAACCTTTTCACTCGATTAGGGAAACCATCTCGTCTGAAGATATCGGATCCAACGAAAACACCGTCGCATCCAAGCTGCATCAAGAGAGCCGCATCTGCCGGAGTAGCGACTCCACCGGCGGCGAACTGAACCACGGGAAGACGGCTCCAACGACTCCACCGTCGCATCCAAGCTGTTTGGGTCTTCCCTTCTCTCTCCAAAGGACGATTGAAATTTTCTCTCATGGCTCTTTGGAAACATCGACGAAGAGAAACCATTTTTTTTTTTGTTTAAAAAGAATTACCCAATACGAAATAGACACGTATGGGACTCTTACCAATTCCTAAATTGCTTTGTTATTCGACGAAGAGAAACCATTTTTTTTTTGTTTAAGAGCATCTGCATTGGCGGATCATGAGGGGTTCATGGGCTCGGAATCTTAGCACCTTTCGTATTTTTAAAATTTTACTCCGCCTCCGGGTCGTCCGAATGATACCGTATGAGACGGGTTCACGCGACGTGGGAAGAGGTCATTGGAGGCGTTTTTTATTGTAGACGGAAGCGAAACAAGGGTTTCGCGATCTGTTTTTCATTTTGTCTTCTTTCTCATTTTACTCCGCCTCCGAGGTGATTTTTCGTACGACGACGACGCCGGAGCTTTTCTCCATCTAATCGACGGCGGACTATCTCCTCCACGAGCTCAGGTGAGAATCGAGTAGATTAACGGTTTCATACAATCGATTTTGTGGTCCAAAGCGAAATCGATTTCCATTGTTTCGAGTTAGGGTTCTAAATCGAAAAGGGGGTTTTCGATTTATGGTTCTAATTCGTCATGCGGTTTGGACTTAGGGTACTTATTCGAATTGAGAGGCTCGTTTTAGGGTTTTAAATCGTGTGATTTGTGGTACAGATGGACCCCGCAGAAGATAGAAGGGAGATGAAGAGGCAAAAGGAGCACTACATCATGCTTCAATGCGCGGCTGATGCACAATACGGGATTCCGACGAGGTGTCTGTGTGGTTCGCGGATCATTAACGTGGTTCGTGGGAAGGAGGAGTACGACAGCCTTCCTGGGAAGCGCTTTTTCACGTGCAAGAACTACGAGGTAAACGATTCTGAGTTGTGTATCCCCTTTCAGTTTGTATAAGTTATTTGCTTATGGATAATTCTGATATCTATTTGTTATGTTGTAACCAAGGATGATGGGTTGCATTTTCGTCATCCTTGGGTGTTTGGTGTCCAGGAGGAGATCGAGAGTCTGACAAAACGTGTGAAGGAGTCCGAGGAGGTGATTCTTTTGATGGCAAAACTCAATAAACAGATTGAAACACTGGAGGTGAGTATGCTCCTATTTTTAGATAATACAGTAGTTGTGTCCTTTTACGTTGATGATAATTCTGACATTTGTGAGTGTTTTCTTTTTTTCCAGGAACAGGTTCACGACCTCAATGTCAAAGTTCGTGTCCCACAGAAGGTCTGCTTCAACTAAAAACAGAAGGTACGCCTCAATCTCATGAAAGCTATTTGAGTGATTGTTTTATGTGTGTTGGTTGGTTTATTTTAGTTGAAAAAACAGCAGTAGAATTTAAATTTAAATTGAAAAACTGAACTAGAAGTTAAAAAACGGCACTAGAATTTAATAGGTAATTTTCAATCTCATGAAAACTGTTTATATATATGATCCGGTTTGAACTTAGACTGAACTAGAAGTTTATCGACAACTAGAAGTACAATGATTTGATGTGTAATGAATGCATAGCTTTGGTGGTTGGTTGCTGTGATTTCGTTGCTTTGATGTCTTTGCTGTGATGTAGTAGCTGTGAAGTAGTAGATTCATTAATTCTTACATTAACTATAATGAATGTTTGGTAGTTAGATTTAGTTTAATTGTTCTCTGCTAAAAGTAGTTTAAAACCATAGGACCTCCTCTAGAGAAAACACAAACGAAAATGGATCCTCTCTATGTTAACTCTACCGGGTTTGTCCACTCTCCCGGTTTTGTTAACCTCTCATCTTCACAGAACACTCAAACAATAGACGTAGAGTCTTCTCAGTTCCCTAGCTTTAGTAGTCAGAGCTCTGTAGGTCCTACGCCATTGGAAAGGCGGAAGTGGACGGCAAAAGAAGACTTGGTGCTGATCAGTGCTTGGTTGAACACCATCAAGGATCCGATTGTCGGTAATGAGCAGAAGGCAGGGGCGTTTTGGAAGAGAATAGAGGTCTACGTTAACGCCAGCCCTCAGCTCAATGGCTGTCCTCCTAGAGAGTCTAGTCAGTGTAAGCAGAGGTGGGGGAGAGTGAACGACTCGGTGGGGAAGTTTGTAGGATCCTTTGAGGCCGCTTTGAAGAACCAAGCTAGTGGCCAAAACGAGAATGATGTAATGAAGGTTGCGCATGAAATCTTCACTAATGACCATGGGGCATTGTTCCGTCTAGAACATTGTTGAAGGGAACTCAGGTTCGATTAAAAATGGAGATCACAGTACCTGTCCAAAGATGGTGCAAAGGACAAAGGCAAGGAATCTGCGGACAAGAGGAAGGATCAAGCGGAGGTGGTGGTCGAGGATGATGAGGTGCGGCCTCCTGGTGTTAAGACTAGCAAAGCAGCGAAACGGAGGAAGCACGGGAATGAAGCAGCTTTTGATCAAATAAACGACATCCTAGCTGTGAAAAATGAGATATCGAAAAATAAAATCCTTAGCTGTCTCCTAGCCAAACCAGAAGACACACTATCTGATATTGAAGTCTCTCTTAAGAACAAACTCATATCTGAAATGCTTTGATTTGGTCAGTGGCTTGAACTTGTTTATTCATTTGTTCTGTGGCTTTAACTTGTTTTATTTGCTTGAACTTGATTGTGGCTTAAACTTGATTGTGGCTAACTTGATTGTGGCTTGAACTTGTTTATTCATTTGTTCTGTGGCTTAAACTTGATTGTGCCTTAAACTTGATTGTGGCTTTAACTTGATTGTGGCTTGAACTTGTTTATTCATTTGTTCTGTGGCTTGAACTTGTTTATTCATTTGTTATGTGGCTTTAACTTGTTTTATTTGCTTCGCTAACTTGATTGTGTCCTTCCTCTTTTTTGTTTTGCAGGTCACGGGCATCAAGTCACAAGTTTGCAGGTCACGGGTAGTGTTATGTTTTGTCTGTTTTATGTCTAGTCGCTCAGTTTGTTTGACGGAAAGTGTAGCATTTTCCTTCTGACTACACTTCTTTTTCACTTGTTTCACGGATGTAATGAAGACACCCACGGGTGTATGTACTAAAAACTTGGTTCACGGATTTGTAAACACCCACGGGTGTATTTCTATGGATGCTCTATATATACTATGTCTTTCATTATCTGAAAAACTTCACAGCAGAAGGAAAAAAAAAACAATCATTCGCTAGTTTCTGGAAACCAAAAACATCAAAACTCATTGCCTATCTTTCTTTATCTTTCATTATCTTTGCAAACCAAAACAATTTCATCTCTTTGCAAACAATTTATTTCTCTGTTTCCAAAACAATTGTCTATCTTTTCACTTTCCAAAAATACCAAAAGTGTTTTTCTTTCCAAAACACTTGACCAAATTTACAAAAAACGGAAAACAATGTCGACCTCGTCAAGTGATGAAGTAGATGAAATTCTAAATGAAGCCTTTGAAGAAATTGTGGATCAACATGTTGATAATTCCATCGATTCAATCATTAATGTTCAAGCCAACACCCGGACTAGACGAGCTTATATCGAAAGAGATCGAGAACAAGGACATAAACAGCTTTGGACGACTATTTTAGTGATCATCCTACATATTCAGCAGACATGTTTAGGCGGCATTTTCGAATGAACAAGCCATTGTTCCTTCGCATTGTCGATCGCCTAAGTAATGAAGTTCCATACTTTCAGCAAAGAAGAAATGCTCACGGCAGGTACGGACTTTCTGCACTTCAAAAATGTACAGCGGCTATACTTATACTGGCATATGGTCAATCGGGAGATATGTATGACGAATATCTCCGACTTGGTGAGAGTACATCACGTTTATGTTTGGAAAATTTTACTAACGGAATAATACATTTGTTTGGAAATGAGTATCTAAGAAGACCTACACCGGAGGATCTTCAACGATTACTCGATCTTGGAGAGGCACGCGGGTTTCCAGGTATGATAGGCTCGATCGACTGTATGCATTGGCAGTGGAAAAACTGCCCAACGGCTTGGAAAGGCCAGTACACACGTGGTTCAGGGAAGCCGACAATTGTCTTAGAAGCTGTGGCATCACAAGATCTATGGATATGGCACGCATTTTTTGGATTACCAGGTACTCTCAACGATATCAATGTTCTTGATCGGTCACCAGTTTTTGATGACATTTTACAAGGTCGAGCACCAAAAGTTAAGTTCAAGGTCAACAACCACACATATCGTATGGCATACTACCTTACTGACGGAATCTATCCAAACTGGGCAACATTTATCCAATCCATCCGACTTCCTAAAGGTCCTAAAGCAGAGCTATTTGCCGAACGTCAAGAATCCATCAGAAAAGATGTCGAACGGGCTTTTCGAGTATTGCAAGCAAGGTTTGCAATAGTTAAAAACCCGGTTCTACTATGGGACAAGGAAAAAATAGGACAAAATATGAGAACTTGTGTCATATTGCACAATATGATAGTAGAGAACGAACGAGGCGGATACACTCTAACTGATACATCTCAGTTCGAGTCGGGAGAGACAAACAGAAGTTCCAAGGTGAAAAGTAGAACAAGTTTTAATATCGGTAATATGCTAGGCATTCGCAATGATCTTCGGGATTCAGAGAAACATGATCGTTTGAAAGCTGATTTAGTTGAAAATGTTTGGCAAAAATTTGGTAACGAAGATGAATAATATTTGTATGTTCAAGAATTCTCAAAGTATTCAATAATATGTTTTTGTAATAAATTTGTTTATGTAATCTATTTTAAACAAAAAATATTTTAAAAATTATTATATTTTATTCATGTATTGTCATATATTGAAAACTTTAAAAAATAAAATAAAAATATTATTTTATTCCTATGAACCCATTTTTCAGATTCACCAATGCAACAACACAATAGGTAGAGGTTCATCACTATTTATGGTTCCATCAAAAAATTAATAAAATAATTTTACGAACCCCAATAAGGGGTTCACTAATTCAGATGGTCTTAGACATCGGTTCTCCTCTTTTATGTAGTTTTTGATTTTTTTTTTTTTTGTTTGTTTGTTTTAGGAGACCTTCATTAAAGCTTCTAATGAAAGTGGTCTTATAATTGAAAGTCCAAACAAAACATAATACCCTTATAATTGAAAGTCCAAATAAGCAGTCAAAATTAATTTAAAACAATCAACTTCCTAACTAAGCGGAAAGAGTAATTAGTGCTCTAGTTAGAACCCGACAAAAGAAAAGAGAACAGGGAGATGACGAGAGATCACATGAGAGTAGAGATGAGATCACAATGAGATCAGAGAGAACCAAAGTTTAGTAAAGTTCCAGTAGAATGTATCCTGGTGAAGAGTGGTGCTTATGGCATGACTCCTTATGTAAGTTATATCAGCAGGGTCAACATAGTAAGTGTCGTGCCTTGTGTTTAAGGGGCTTAAGGCGATATTTGTAAATATAGTTTTTTTGATAATTTGTAAAGATAATATTGTAGTAAAAATATATTTAATATTTCATGTAAAATATTTATGAAGAGAACTATATATAACATAAAATAACAAAGATCATATTAAAATTTTATATGTAATATTGTGTGATCTTCATCATTATTGCTAATTCCACTATAAAATATATAAAATATAAAATGATATTAAATATTTATGTCAAAACTATAAAATATATAACAAAAATGTATAAAATTATATTCAGAATGTGTAAATACCAAATGAGTTAAATATTTAGCAACAAAAAGATGAAAAAGCTAATGATAAATAATGCAAAAGCCCATTAAAATCACATAAAAATAAAAAAAAATTAGTCTAAATAAATATATAAAAATGTTTACCATGTAATATACTATTTACTAAAATACAATTTTTTAACCAATTAAACAAAAAATGGTGCCCTAAAGTTACTATGTGAGAGTGGGGTCTGAGGCCATTGCCTCTTTCTCAACACCATAGGTACGGCTCTAAACATAGTTTTCCAGTAGCCCAATACTCCATTCTTTCATATTCTTGTTAATGAGATCTCCGACTCTCATATTCGGATGTAGTGATGAGGCCGAAGGCCGTGCTGGTATAGCTGGTATTATCGGGATCAAAGGATCCTCCCACACCTTAACCTCATATTTTGAATATACTTTATGTCTGATCTTCAATAATAGTAATTTTCGTGCTGCTGATATACTGGCCCACACATATGATGGGTTGTTTACATAGACTATTCGTAAAGGCGAATACATTATGTGGTATCCTCCCGTAAATACTCTAGCTACTAACGAATCAGGGTATTGCAGTAGCGTCCATAATTGTTTTGCCAACAGAGCAAGGTTAAACATATGGATCAATACGAAAACCAGTAGAGAACCTTTTTTTTATTAATCAAGAGAAGACATTTAACTTATTATTTGTATATATAATTAAGGAAACTATACAAACGCAACACACACAAAAGCGCAAGATTTTATGTGTTAATCTTTCCAAACCATAAATTGTTTGGATTGTTTTTCTTGTTAAAATTCAAAATTAATTTATAAATAGGCAAATAGACATAAACTTAACGAATAATTATCTTTAGCATGCATCACATATCAAATTAGATTTATATCAATCATGAATCATTTGCGAGAAATACAATAATTGATGCACAATTGCACATCAAAATTCAAGGCATATTATTCATCATTGAGAAGATTGGGTAAAGGCTGAATCTGATTAAAGAACAAAATATGTCTCTTTCTCTTAAAGGGGGACTTTGGATCTTATTATAAATATAAATCAAAAGAAATTTACAAATTACCCCCAAAATATATACACATACTTTTAATATAGATCTTATTTATACACATCACAAAGAGGTTTATCCGGAGTACATGTGCTTCTAGAAAATTTCACTTCACTCGGAGTACATGTGCTTCTTACACGTGTTGTCAAGCTCTTGCAAGCCAACAAAATGTTATCCAACCACCAAGGCATAAATGCTGATTGTCATTAAGAACCAATGTATATCAACTCTCTCATAATCCAGTATATAACCACGACTGGTGAGATTGCAGCAGCCCTGAAGGAACTCTCGGAGGCCTTTAGATCAGAAGAAATGTTCTGGAAACAGAAGAGTCGGGTGTTTTGGCTGAGAGAAGGAGACAGGAATACAAAATTCTTTCATGCCTTGACAAAGCAACGAAGAGCAAGGAATAAGATCACGCAGCTTGTAGATGAGGATGGAAATATTGTTGAGGATGATGAGGGTCTAGTAGCCATTGCTACTAGCTATTTTAGGCAGATTTTTGAATCATCTGATCCGGAGGAAATTGAGGAGGCATTAGCTCATGTTCCAACGACGATCACTGGGGCTATGAATGATGACCTTACAGCTCCGGTCTCTGAATGGGAGATTAAATTAGCGCTTTTTGCCATGCATCCAGAGAAGGCCCCAGGACCAGATGGGATGACTGCGCTTTTCTATCAGAAATTCTGGGATATTGTGAAGGAGGATTTAACTCTTATGGTTAACAAATTCCTTTTTGAGGGAACGATGGCGAATGGACTAAATGATACAAATATATGTCTTATCCCGAAGGTAACGAAGCCCAATGCAATGACTCAGTTCAGGCCCATTAGTCTGTGCAATGTCAGCTACAAGATAATCTCTAAAGTCTTATGCCAGAGGTTAAAGAAAGTGCTTCATGGTTTGATATCGGAAACCCAGTCAGCCTTTGTTGCTGGGAGACAGATTTCTGATAACGTCATGATTGCTCAGGAGATGTTTCACGCTCTGAGAACCAAACCAAGTGGGCGCAATAAAAGGATGGCCATCAAGACAGATATGAGCAAAGCATATGACAGGATGGAATGGTCCTTTATCGAAGCTGTTCTGCGTAAGATGGGATTCTCAGAGATCTGGACCAGCTGGGTCATGCGATGTATTACATCGGTAAAGTATAAGGTCCTTATGAATGGAGAGCCAAGAGGAAATATTACTCCAGGTAGAGGACTACGTCAAGGAGATCCTTTGTCTCCTTTCATTTTTATTCTATGCACGGAAGCGCTCGCTAGCCTTCTTAATCATGCAGAGAATCAAGGGAGGATAACGGGGATGCGTGTCACACGCGCGTGTCCTTCGGTATCCCACCTTCTCTTTGCTGATGATAGCCTTTTCTTCTGTAAGGCGAAGCCCCGTGAATGTGAAGAAATAATGAAAGTAGTCAGGAAATATGGTCATGCATCAGGTCAATGTATCAACTTTGATAAATCGTCCTTACTCTTCGGTAAGCAGATTAGTGTAATTGCTAGACAGGAGATAAAAGATGTGCTTGGGATACAGAATGAAGGAGGAATGGGAACTTATTTAGGCATTCCCGAAGACATAAGTGGTTCTAAATGCAAACTTTTTGCATTCCTGAAGGATAAGCTGATGCATAGAATGAATGGATGGACAGGTAGATGGCTTTCGAAAGGTGGAAAAGAAGTGTTGATTAAATCCATTCTGCTCGCTCTCCCGACATACGTCATGTCGAACTTCCTTCTCCCATTGGAGATATGTGAAAACTTAGCTAGTGCTATCGCTCAGTTTTGGTGGAGCTCGAATCCACCAAAAAGAGGGATACACTGGGCGAAATGGGACAAGGTTTGCTTATCCAGAGAAGAGGGAGGGATTGGTTTTCGCATGATCCATGAGTTTAATCTGGCATTGTTGGCAAAACAACTATGGAGATTAGTACAATTCCCTGATTCTCTGGTGGCCCGTGTGCTACGGGGGAGATATTATAGGCTGGGTTCTCCACTAAGAGTAAACGCTGCTACTGGCCCATCCTATGTGTGGACAAGCATTTCTGCTGCAAGGAATCTGCTATTATTGGGCATTCGACAGAAGATACACTCTGGATATGAGGTTAAGGTTTGGGAGGATCCATGGATTCCAACGAATCCCGCGAGGCCAGCTGCCCCAATGGCACCAGTGATGCATCCTAATATGCGAGTAAGCGATCTTATTAATCAGGAATCCAAGGATTGGGATGTGGGCTTACTGGAGAACTATGTTCATCCTGATGACATACCATTCATTAGGAGTTTGGCCATAAGCTCAACTCATCGTCGAGACTCTTACTGCTGGAACTTCACAAGGAATGGTCAGTACACGGTCAAGTCTGGATATTGGGTGGCTCAGAATTTATTGAATAAAACAGAGGAAAGGGAAGTTTTGGACCCAAGTATTACCAAGCTCCAAGCGGTTGCGTGGAAACTGAAGGCTCCTACGAAAATATGTCATCTTATATGGCAATTGTTAACTGGTCATGTGGCAGTAACAAGGAACCTGGTAAGACGCAATATAAGATGTGATAACTACTGCCCAAGATGTGGAGAAGCAGAGGAGACTGTCACACATGCAATTTTTGAATGCCCACCAGCTCTTCAAGTTTGGTCTTTAGCTTCAACTCCGACAAGCCCGAACATCTTTCCAGTATCAAGCATCTACACGAATATGGACTATCTCTTTTGGAGGAAAAATAGCATTATTGAGCCTGATCGTGATAGGGACCCTTATCCCTGGATAATATGGTACATTTGGAAGGCTAGGAATGAGAAACTCTTCAGGGGCATAGATCGAGATCCTTTGGAGTTAGTCCGACATGCGGAGAGCGAATGTCAAGCCTGGTTTGATGCTAATGATGTGGTACAACCTGTAACACAAGCTAATACAAATGAGGAGCCCCAAGCCATAAGCTTGGGAAATATTTGCTTGCTAGATGGATCTTGGACGTCTTCTGCTAACTTTAGTGGATACGGATGGGCGTGGATGGATGGATCTGGGAATGCACAGCTTATGGGGACAAGGAATTTCCCTCGGCGTGAATCAGCTTTGCACTCGGAAGTAGAGGCACTGGGATGGGCGATGGAGAATATGCTGCAACATTCGAACTGCCAGAGCTTCGGGACAGATTGTAAGGAACTGATAGCAATGGTGAGGGAACCTCAGGCGTGGCCAAGCTTTGCGACGGAATTGGAGAGGATAGAGACGCTACAGATATGCTTTCCGGATTTTAAAATCGTTCACGTCCCACGGGCACGCAATCAAACGGCTGACTTTTTGGCTAAGACTGCTAGATCCTTCCATAGGGAGTTATGTTTTATTGGTTGTTCTATTCCGGTTTGGTTACCCAGGCCACCTCAAGTTTGAGTAATAGAATAGCCTTTCGACGAAAAAAAAAAAAAAAACTACATATTTAATTTTGTATCCTACTTACACTTTACATGCTAATTGGACGAGGTTTCATCATACATATATGCCGCTGAATTCAAGGGATACATCTATATAAAGTAGATTTTTTTTATCTTCTTTTAACACGTGGAAGGAGAGTTTGATAACATGTATCATCATATTTTTTCTTTTTACATTTTAGGTCTTTTTTCTTTTAGATTACTGCACTTTAACCTAATATTTTCTAATTGTGTATTATCTACTCCTTCTTGCACTAACCATCATCACAAAAAGTCTAATAATCTATTTTATTGGTCATTAAAATGCAAGATGAATAAAAAAATACATAAAATAATATAAATATATAAATATTTAATTTATTCACAACTAAAAATAACATAAATTTTTATTATTTTTAACTATTTTATAATATTTTATTTACAAATTATATTTTTATTTTACTATTAAAAATTATAAAATAACCAAACTAAGAAGAAAAAACTAGAGCAGACACATAATATAAACCAAAAACCTCCACAATCACAAAAAAAAACTGAAAATGCCATAATAACGCTAACTCAATAAAGGTCCGGAGCTGAAAGGAGATCAAGAACGAAAACTAATTTATCTCACCTTACGATAGAGTATCTTGGCCATAACAAGAAAAGGTTAGAGAATGTTAGAAAGATAAAATATGAGACAAAACGATCCCCGAACACAAAGGAACGCGATCAAGCACTAACGCAAAGTTATAGATATTCATTTGGTTTTTCTTGGATTAAACAAAAGAGAGTAATTACATGATCTTCAAACTTTCGAACCAAGAAAGCAGGCCAGAGAAAGAATAACCACCAGAGGGCTAAAGTCACACGAAGCAGAAAGACACATGCCTAAATCAGCGGAAGCACAACCACCAGCCAAGAGGTAAGAACTATCTCATAAACTTAACAAGCATATACAAGGTGTCTTTGCCAACAAAGAACCACAAAGCTCTGGATATAAGAGACCAAAACTCTAAGAAACTAACTTAACACACCATTACCAAGGGAAGGAGGGGAACAAGGGAAACAAACTGATAGAGGGAGAATGAAAGGTAAGCACCAAGAAACCAAATTCTTAGCTTAACACCAGAAACAACCATTTAAGCCAACACATCATACACATAGGAAATCGCTATCAAAACTTGGATTGGGAAACATAGTGAAAGGGATAGCCACCAGAGATGCGAGCAGTGATGAAAGCTACAATGAGACGAAAGAACATAGAAGGAAGGGGAGACGAAACAAAATCAACAAACCATGGAACCGTCCTCGAGCTATGAAAGATAGCATAAATGTTAGATCACCAAAAATCAGATTTTAAAAACCAAGACGAACAGGGACTATTGACGGTAAACCAACGACAGGGAAGACAACATCAAAGACGACTAAACTTTGTCCCAACCCAAGGGGATGCAGCTCCTAACATAAGCCAACATCTAAGAAAGAAGAGGAGTGCCAATATTGACCGGAACAGCCTACAACGCGTGAGAAACAACCGCACAAATGGGAACTCATAAACCCGATTTACAAAAAATATCAGATAATCTCACAGGAGAAGAAGGCGAGGAAGAATAAGAACACGAATGTGAGTCTTTTTTTGGAGATGGTGAGAAGCACGGCACACCAGTAAGATAAACGAAATACATAAATGGTGACGGCTCACAGTCAAAATATGGGGAGAGGGCACAAAACATCTTAAAAGAATAATGTTCCAAAATATATAAAAAAGAATACAATTTTGAAGTCGAAACCGTTAATCTTAGAATCAACAAATTCATAAAAGCAAGTTATTAAAATTCAACATCATCAGAGACTCACTTCACCACTAACAATTAATATTATGCATACAACAACACATTATTGAAAAACAAACATATAATATATTAACTTATCACCGACTACTACATAAAACAACAAAAACACCAAATAATTCTCTTAACAAATAAAGAAAATCACATAATTAGTTTATCCAAAATATCATACTTGACAACAATGAAATAATATTCCGCGCGGACATGCCCCCTAGTAAGATATATTATTCACTTAGCTTGCAAACATTATACGTATCATAACTTGAAGATGGTTAGTATATAATTTATGGAAGAACAAAACATGTCATCAAGCTTCCTAGTTTTTCTATTTGTACTGCAAACAGATTTGCTTTTTTATTTTTTTTTTTGTCGTCAACTTTACAAACTCATACAGACTCTGTAAACCAAGCCGGGAGATATTGATCCATGTGAACGACGAAAGACGGCTGAATCCTAACACTGCGTGCAAGGCTATCCGCCTTTGTATTCTGTGCTCTTGGTACATGAACGATCTCTGATTGGAGAAAACTTGCTCTCAGATTTTTGATGTCTTCCAAATAACTTGCAAAAGCTGGCCACTCTTCTGGTTCCGAAACCATCTTCACCAATTGAGAACAATCCGTTGCAAACGTAACCTGAGATTGCCGTAAATTTCTCATACATTCCATAGCCCAGAGTAATGCTTCCATCTCCGCATGGAGAGGAGAAAGGCTAGCCCGAACATTCCTCGCCCCCAGCAACCCAGCGAAACCTTCTAAAGTGTTGTGCCAACCCTGGCCGGAGAAAGTATCTTTCTCTTTCCAGGAACCATCTGTGAAACACCATCGTCCTGGATTTAACAGTGAAGACCTAATCTCTTCATGTGGGACCATCCTCTGTTCATTCACTAGTTGGGCTTCAGCCCAAAGGGTTGATTCTGTTTCCGCCAATTTGAGCGTATCCCTAGGATCAATATCCAGATTACTAAAGACCTTACTATTCCTTCCTTTCCAGATATACCATAGTATTCATGCAAACTGATGATCATTTAACTGCGGCAAGACTCTCCAGAAAAGATGATCCATATTTGCAAAAAGGGATTGTGTGGGAAATATAGTTGGATTTGATGGTATCTTTGAGAGAGCCCAAACCTGAAGTGCTGGAGGACATTCGAAAAACACATGGTTTATCGATTCCTCCTCAGCTCCGCACCTTGTACAACATATATCGCCAGTTATCCCTCTCGCTTGTAAATTTTTCTTAACCGCTATACAACCTGTCACCAACTGCCAGAGAAAATGTTTAAGCTTTGGTGGACACCTGACTTTCCAGCAGAAGGATTTCAAACCATCGACCGTAGGTCCAAAAAATGCTGGTGGTTTTGCTCTATCCGGGTAAACTCGTTCTACCTGATATCCCGATTTAACCGTGTATTTCCCATTTGTTGTGAAATGCCATCCATCTTTGTCCTCCAACTGATATCTACTCAGTCGTATACTCTCGATAATTTTCACATCCTGTGGGTCCACTAGAGCCTGAAGTGCCTGCGAGTTCCAAATTCCCAAAGTGGGGTCTATAAGAAAAGCCACTGTGAGGTCATGGTAAAGATTGTGTTGGTTTTTATTTGCTGGTCTCGGGCCACTGCAAATATTTGTAATTACACTGCAAACAGATTTGCTTAACCTTGTTAAAGCGGGATCTCTATGAAAAATTTAATAATTCATATTTGTCGTCACACATTTTTGACATTGTAAAAACATCTTCATTAGTAGAGTTTAGAGAACACAAATTCATGAAATTATCTTTGGATTTGGTCCCAGAAAAATCTCTTTAAAATATTTCACTACGAAGGATGTTATCTCTTTATCATATTCAAACGGATTATTTCATATTCTAAACAAAAATTGTTACTCCAATCGCTGATTGATTATTTTAAAAATGGTAATTACAAATATTGTTCTTGATACCTCAGTCTACTTTAATTGACGTCTCTTCTGCAGAAAAATACGTTTAACATATTAATACAACAGTTTACAGAGTAAACATGGATTAGAATGCAAGACTTATATAATCACTAAAGCCAGCTTCAATAAGATGCCAAAGTATTAAATTCCGTATAATTTCATCTCTAGTGAAATATTAAAAATAACACAAATCCGCTGAATTTGGTGTTTTGTGAATATATTATACCAAATTTTGTGATTGTGTAACACTATTTATCACATCAAATATTAAAGTAATTATTTATTAAAAATAAATATATCATATTATTTTTTATTTTTGCTAATATTTTTTATTATAGTATAAATAAATATTATCAATTACATTTAATTGTAACAAAATAAAAAAGCTATATATTGTGTACATTTTATTTTTAAATATATAAATTTTTAATTTAAACTAATGTTTTACATAAAATAAATTAATTAATATAAAATTAAGTAAAAGAAAATAATATTTTTAAATAAACAGTATAAATAAAATTACCAAATTTAAACAAATAACCATGAAATGTAAATGTTATAAAATATAATAGTCAATATAAATAACTAATATATTAAATTATTAAAACTAAAACATTAATAATAGTATATAATATTATTTTTGGTGTAGAGTATAATATTATAGTTGGGAATGAAAATTTAATTTCAACACTTAAAAACTAATTTTGGTGTAATTCAATACTATCAAATTTGGTATTATTGTTGGTGTTGCCTTGGGATGGACAAAAATTTTGATGAGTAGAAAATTGAATTTAATGGGACTTATTTTCTAAGACCATCTCCAACCCACCTCTATATCTATCTCTATATTTTCCCTTAAAATAGAGAAACTCTATTATAAAGGTGAAAATGCTCCAATGTATGCCTCTATTATAGAGTTCCTCTATTTATAGGGAAAAATATAGAGATATGTTATTTTCACCTCTAAATATAGAGGGAAAATGTAACTTTCCTCTATATTTTTCTCTAAAATAGAGAAACTCTATTATAGAGGCATACATTAGAGCATTTTCACCTCTATAATAGAGTTCTCTATTTTAGAGAAAAATATAGAGGTGTACATTGGAGATGTTCTAAGACTAAGAGCATGAACATTGATGTGTTTTTGTTTTGTATACGGAAAGAAATGCTTGGTAAATTCAATGCCCCCGTAATAAATATAGCAAATGTTTTCTGTATTAGAATTTTTACTTCGCATGTGTAACATGTAAGTGTTTTGTAGTATCCTTTAAGACCAAGTGAACTTGAACCCATGATCAAAGTTTATGTTATGAATAAATTCTTCTTGAGATTTTGCGTTGCATGTTTTCTTGAGTTTGAGTTGCAGATTAAGCTGTTCAGGTCAAGGAGTATCTTTGTTTTATTGTGTTAACGATTGTCGAAGCTTCAAAAGGAAGTAGTAAGGCTCTTAAGTGGTGATGCTGCCCCTTTCATTTAGCCGACTTTGAAGGCTAGTGCGGCTGTGGAAGTTGAACGCTATTAAGCATTGGTAGTTACTGTTATCCCGTCTAAGGCCGGATCTTGGTCTCAGACGAGTCTCCCAGCTCAGATTTGAGGGCGATCTTCGGACGGGCCTCTATGTTACTTTAGAGGAATGGTTTTTGCTCAGGTGACAGGCTGAATTGGCTTCTTGCTCGCGTTGTTGCTCACGTTGTTGGCCGTAGTTCCACTTTGTCTTCAGGTTTCTCCTTTCATACAGATATTGGCTCGATCTCTCATTCAAGTGCTTCAAGTTTGTATTGGTTCTTTCTATTCATGTTCGCTACCAAGCTGAACGGATGAAATATCGATTTTCATCTTTGCTTCCATGTTTTTTTTACTTTTTTGCCATGGAACTAATTCCAGAGGTTTTACATTTTGTTAACCACTCTTTGTAAACCTCATCTTTTGAAATGATATTTACATTTTTAGCAAAAAAAAAGAGAGTCTTTGCTTCTGACTAAAGAGATGTAATGGTTGCTCCAACTCTAACTGATGATGAACCCCAATGCAAAGGTAATTTATGGTTCTCTCGTGTAAATCCATCTCACTAAAATATAAATTTAGATGCAATATGGCAAAGTGGCAGTTTTAGTTCAAAAAAAAAAATCCATCAAACTATAGTTTGGTTAGGTTAGAACCATAGTTACAACATGCATCAACGAGAGCAATCCAATTACAATCCAAGTAGTAGTATTGGCGTGAACTGTATCACAAGTCTTGTCTTTAAAGTGGATATTGATTTATTTATTTACTAGGGCTTTGCACGGGCTACGCGCAGACTTTTTTATTAGTAATTCATTTATTTGTATTTAAATAAATATATTCTATAGATATACATGATATGATTATAAATTAGATTACAAATTTTAAAATTCTTTTATTTTATTATTGAGATTATATATAATTAAGAGCAAAATGAATTAAAATTTAACTAAATTTTAGTTATAATCTCTCTCTCTCTATATATATATATATATTATTTTTTTTGCTCATTTAGGTTTTTATGTACAACTGATTTTTGTTTGCCTTTAGTATCACTGAATATCCAGTTTTGGTACTTCAACTGATGTATAAACCGTCTTCATAATTTATTATTTAAATCGATCATTAGATTGATAGTTGGAAAGTAGATTGCATGTAACTATTTTTGAAGTGTACTAAAAGAAATGATATTATAGTGTAAATGGGTAAAACAAAACCTTGGTGAAATCCTATTGAAATCTTTTGTTTCATTAATGTTAGTGGAGATAAACCAAATGCTGCAAATACAATGTCTCTCTTGATCTCGGAAACAACTTCTTCTAGTTTAACTTCAAGCTGTCTTGCATGTAAATTTTCTAGCTACTATGAGCTTTTACAGAACTTCCTCCATTCTCCTTGTCGTTCTGATCAAGTTAAGCTGTCTTTGAGAACACGACAATCTCCATGATCTCATAAAACTTAGATCCTTTTGCCCAGTCATACACCACCTTCATTATGTTATGTCTGAAGGAATGCACAAAAATATATGTAGGTATCGACAACATAATGAAAGCACAATTTTTTTGAATTGATTAGGTTTACTTGGATGAGCAGGGGAAGTGTTAGTGAATACTTAAGGCAAGACAACAGAGCTGGCCAGTGAAGAGATTCAGGAACCTGAACACTATTTTCTCCCACAAACAGGAGATTTAGAATTTAAATTTTGATAATATAAAAAAGAACAAACTAAAACAAAATCAACAAAACCAACAAACAAATCGAAATCTAAATCATCAGCCATTTCAAAAGATTTTGAATAAGGCCATTTTTGAGGATGGATCTCTTAGGAAATTTAGAATGATAAGAAAAACTGATGAATTTCAAGATGTAGAACATACCTTTTTATAGTCGTAGATATTGACGAATGCAGTAAATGGGGAAGCTTGAAGGATTGATCGACAATGGTTGATGACTGCGTTGAATACGTCTCTTCGCTTTGGCATAACGACAAAGCGTTTC
Organism: Brassica napus; assembly: GCF_020379485.1. Taxonomy (NCBI): domain Eukaryota; kingdom Viridiplantae; phylum Streptophyta; class Magnoliopsida; order Brassicales; family Brassicaceae; genus Brassica; species Brassica napus. The sequence continues at coordinate 17,254,350 of NC_063451.1, forward strand.
AAGTTTCTCGCAGAAGATGAACAAAATCTTCTCTTAGGGTTTTAGTGAAATTTTTTTTATGGAGAAGGCGGATGCTCCTAAAATGGACCACAAACAATAAGCAACCCATCATGAATTAATTAATTTATCAAGCCCAAATAATAGCCCAAAAACAAAACTTCTCAAATGTTTAAATCATGCCATGTGTCACGTCTAGGTATCCCTGCTTGCTGACGTGGTTTCACCTGGAGAAAAGAAGTTCTCCTTTATATATATATATATAGATTTTCGATAAAAAAAAATATTTGTTGCAAAAATGAAAAGGTCCTACCGAAACATAAGAATTTTGAGAAATTGTTTTCTGCATAGTCATTGGATTTAGTTGTGTTGTATCCCCTGTTCGGGAACGCGCTAGGCGCTAGTCGGGCTGTCGGGTTAGGCCTAGCGCCTAAAGAGAAAATAGGGGATTAATCGGAAATTATGCGGGGCGGAATTTTTAGATGGTTTACTATGTTATAAAACATGTTAATGTTTAATTGTGTATAACATTAATACAATTTTCATGTTTAAGATTGTATAAAACACACAAATAGAATATATAAACTTAATATAGTGTAATTTTCATCAAAATTATGAATAGAAATGATATTTATAAAAATTTAGATCAAATAAACAAATAAAAATATTATTAAAAATAAAAAAAATAACAAAAAAATAAAAAAATAGATTAGGCGGCCGCCTAGGCGGCTAGGCGGTCATTTAGGCGGCTAGACGGTCATTTAGGCGGTCTAGGCGAAAAAAATCGGATATCCGATTTTTTAAACCGATTTGACATAAATCAGGACGGAAGAGTGACGCGTAGCGCCTAGGCGGCTAGACGGCCGATTTTTAAAACAGAGATTGTATCTATCCCCATACGTTCACATCCATTTTAGTTACTTGAACAATCTATTCTATAGCTTCATTATTTATGTTAGAAAATAAGTTTACATATCGGTTTTATATTTTCCACATTATCCAAAATAGCTTTTCAATATATATTATTCCTGAAATAATTATAAGATATTTTATTTAATAACATATTGTTCAGTTATTGTCATACTTTGTCGTCTTAATACCCACTTGCCTCTAATCATATATGATGCTATAAATGTAAAAAATAGATTTTTCTAGTTAGCTTTATATATTTATTATCGATGTTAACACTTTCCAACTTTGGCCTTTTTGATATATGGCTCTCTTTCTACAGAACTTTTCCCTCTCTTTCATTACAGTTCACGCAATCTCATTAAATCCAAAAAGCTGAAGACAATTAACCATAAACACACAAAGACAGAGAAAAGAAACCGAAACGGTCTGGATCAATGACTACCGTCGCCGCGGTAACACCGCCGGCGAAGCGAAGAAGAACCGACGGCGGAAAAGAAATCGCCATAATCGAAGGACTTCCCGACCACGTATCAGAGATCTGCCTTTCCCTCGTCTGCAGTCCGTCACTACTCGCCGCCGTTTGTACACGGTGGCGCCGCCTCGTATACTCCCCCGAGTTTCCACCGTTCTCGTCTCTCTACGCGCTTTTCGTGGATTCGAACTCGGATCCAGCTCGGGTCAACCCAGCTATCCGGTTCATGTGTTTCGACCCGGTTTCTTCTAAATGGGATCCGCTTCCTCCTCCTCCACCTGACCCACCTCTTCACCGGATTCTCTACCGTCATCCGTCGTATATTTCATTTAACTTTCCGATTCAGTGCGTTTCCGCCGCCGGGAAACTCGTTCTCATCGCCGGGAGTAACCGGGAATTATCTCCGGCGATCTCTCACCCTCTAATTTTCGATCCAATCTATTCTACTTGGACCTCCGGGCCACCATTCGAATCCCCGAGACGGTGGTGTGCAACCGGAGCTTGCGGCGGAGTTGTATACGTTGCTAGTGGTGTAGGCTCACAATTCTCGTCAACAGTCGCGAAATCGATCGAGAAACTTGATCTCACGGATCATAATCGGAGTAACTGGCAGAAGTTAAGAGAGATGAGAGACTCACGGTTTAGCCGTGAAGCCATTGACGCAGTTGGATGGAGAAGGAAGCTTTTAATGGTGAATGTTAAAGGGGATGCGATTAAAGAAGGAGCTATATACGACGTCGTCAACGACGATTGGGAAGCGATGCCGGAGGAAATGGCGGCGGGATGGAGAGGCCCGGTGGCGGCTATGGAGGAGGAGGCGCTTTATTCAGTTGATGAGAGGAATGGAACAGTGAGAATATATAATGAGGAGGAGAGAGAATGGAGAGAAGTAACGGTGGTGGAAGGTGGAGAACAGATGCTTAAAGGAGCTCAGCAAGTTACGGCGGTCGCCGGAAAACTCTGTGTTGTTACCGTTGACGGAAGAATTTTAGTGGTGGATGTTATGGCGGAGCCTGCAAAGATTTGGACCGTGGAGAACCCTCAAGGGCTTGAACCGGTTTCGGTTCATGTATTGCCAAGAATGAGCCGACCGGATATCAGCTGACGTATATTTTTTTAATATATTATTTGTTTCTTTTGTACACGAAACTCTTATTTTATTCGATATTTTTATTCCGTTATTTCTGCGGGAAAGTGTTATCTTGTCGTTATTTTATATTCAAGTCAGAGTCTTCCTATGATGTTAGAAATTTAACTATCTTTTTTTTCTTTGGTCAAATTTTTTTGAAGAATTCATATGATAGTCCTCTCTATTTTATTTTAACAAAAATAAATCTAAGAAAAAAAAATAATCAAAATATTATTATAGGATAAATATACTTTTATATTCTTAGGACTAACTATCGTAGATTTCAGGTTTAGAATTAAAGGATACGATTTGGGCGTGGAGTTTTAAATTTTTTCCAAAAATAGAAAATAAATATTAAATTTTTTAAAATAGTTTCAAAAACATTTTCGAATTTGAAGAATAAAATAAAAATAAATAAAAAATTCTGAAAAAATCCGAAATTTCTTTTTTCTTAAAAAGTTCAAATTTGAAAACATATAATTTGAAATTAAAAAAAACTTATTTTTGTTTTTTAATCTTTTATTATTTATATATTTATAAAGAAATGAGTAAAATGATCTTTTTCATGTTTAATGAAATTTTTTTGGTTAGTTTACTTTTTTGACAAAAATTAAAAGATACTATTTGAGAAAATTACCGTAATAATAGTCTCTTCATTTTTATCGGATAATGGTTTAAATCAAACACATTTACTTAGTTATTTTATAGATTTTTTAACATCTAAATGCTATTCAATTAGTCAGACTTTTGGTGGTCAGCAGTCGCACTTTGTCCCCTGGAAATGTAGAATAGCCTGAAATCGTGGAATTTTCTCTTCAGTTCTTGTATTTTCTTCAACTCTGTCGAAAAAATCGATCATGCCAGAGGTTCCTTTATCATCTCGATCAAATTCTTACGGCATGTCCCAAAATGTTGAAATGTCGAATGATGCAGCATGTTGTCTATTACCCATCCTATCGCTTTCCAGTTCAAGATAGACTTCAAATATTTCCATATAAAATTTATGAATTTTGTATTAAAATTTGAAAATATTATCTTAATTAAAACAAATATTTAATAATAAACGATAAAAAAAATACTTTATCTCATTATCAATTGCTTTTTGAGTTTAAAAGTACATGAGATTTGTTGTGAACATTCTATCTTAATTTTTTTTTGTTTAAGGGAGATTGGTGAAGCATATACTAATTTATTGACCGAAAAGCAATTCCGATGCTAAAACCTGAAAACTTGCAGGAAACAAGAGCAAGACACTTCACATTTTATCCAACAAACATGAGCATTCTACCTAGAATTTTTTTCTACACTTTCATGGTTGCATGACTAAGGCTATAAGCTTTTTTCGAACCAATCATCTAACTATTTATTTATCATCATACTTTTGAGTTATTGATTTTAGGCTGATAAAATGGAAAAGTCAATGTAGATGGATTTGTTAATAACATACACGCTTTGTGTGGATCGATTTGTTAATAACATACACACTTGTGAGAGTGTCCAAAGGATCCAAAACTGACTTAAAACATTAATCAACTTCAGTCTCTTATCTTTGGGTTGGTATATACCGGATCAGATTCTTTATTCAGATCTGAAAACAAGTCAGTGTAAGTGTATTTATCCTCTCTTTCCTTCAATAAAAAGCCGAAAGAAAAGACAAGATTGACATAATTTCCTATAGAGTAAAAAGGTAAGAAAATTCATGTGATCCATTATTTTACTTCAAATAGAATGATCGCATAAATATAGAAACGAGGGGTAAAAAAATTCATATGATCTAAATTCGCTTACACTTTGAAGCATGAAAAAAAAAGATAAACAAAAGGAGAAAAGTGAGAAAAGAGAGAGGAAAAGAACCATGATAAGATTGTCTGTGTGATCAGAAACCTAAAAAGGTAAAAGAATATGTGCCCTATGATCGATATTCCCTTGATGATACTGCACATTAAACTTTTAAATGAAGTCAATGATGGTGAGTTTGGATATCTCTTTTGAGATGTGGGCTGGATATGGTTTGGTTGCTAAGAAAAATGTCAAGTATATGAAATTACCTTCTAAGGTTGGTATTATTTGATGTGGCTTGCAGTAGTTAACAGTAAAAGTGTGTGTTCTAAAGAATAAGAGAGTTTCTCCATTTTTTAGTATTTTTTACAGGTTTAATTTCTATTTTGCTTGAGGGCAAGCAAATGATAAGTCTGGGCAGAATTGATATATATTTTAGGGCAATTGCACTCGATACACAAGAAAATAAAGTTATTTAGGTGTTCAAGATACTACTGTTTCACTTTTCATATATTCCACAAGTATCCCTATTACATAGATATCTAATTAATAGGCTATAGGAACCTTAGGATTTCGTAGCTTGTAGTGTAATAATGATGGTATAGGGTAGTAAATCATCACGTAATAGATTTCTTCACGACTGCAAAAAATCTTTCTCTTCCATTATTAGCGAAATACTATTCACAACTCTTCTTTCTTTGTAACGGTGGCGGAGTATACGAAGGTGAACTTCTTGGAGCGTTTTGTCGATTCACAACTGTAACGATGGTGTCCGCACGGCTTGTAGATTTCCCGAGTCACCGGAAGATCAAAACATGGGTCCAATTCCGAATATGATGTTTGCCACCGGCGAGGAACCAGTAGGGGTTCGTCTTCTGACGTATCAGTCATCCAATGCCCTAAAGAGGATTTTTAATGCGTTAGACGAGGAGGAAGTTGATATTATTAGGAGATCTTCTTTTGGAAAATTGATAGATATAGAAGATAAGCCGATTTTCTCGGGTATATTTGCTAGGTATTTGTTATCAAGACAGCTGAAAACGAAGAAGAAGCACGAAATCTGGTTCCGATTTGCTGGCAAACCGGTTAGATTTTCTCTTCGAGAATTTGCTATTGTCACGGGACTACCTTGCGGTAAATATCCTCGGAAGTCGAAGATGAAGCTTAAGAAGACAATATCTGAGAAACCGTATTGGCCATCTTTATTTGGGAAAGTGGAGGTTGTGACAGTTTCTTCAGTCATAAAAATGCTATACCATAAAACTGTGAAGGACAAGGAAATTCGGATCAAATACGCTTGTTTGGCACTTCTGGAATCTGTTCTGCTCCCAACAAGCCTTAAGATGAAGATAGCGAGGGAGCATGTTGAAGCAATGGAAGATCTTTAAGATTTTTTTTCTTATCCATGGGGGAGACTTGCTTTTGAAATGCTAATGGGTAGTATTAAAGAGCAAGATGAGGTAGCTTTGTCTCAAAACACGATAGCTGTAAAAGGATTTGCGCTCGCCCTCCTGCTTGTAATGGTAGAAGCAGTTCCTTCATTGACTGAGGTTGTGCAAGAGATATGTTCATCATCAGAATCAGATAGTGATGAAATAGATGGAAATGGTCGTGATATATTTACTAAGAAAAAAACTCTTAACCCCGCACACGCCCGAAATGTGGACAAGCGATGCATTGTAAGTCATATGTTATGATTTTTTAAGTTCATGTTAGTATGGTTGTGTAGATATAGTAGGATTGGAATCAAAAATTTTTTTCCAAGCATGATGCTATATTTACGTAAACACTTCAAAGTTAATTTACAAGATGGCTATTATATCATTATTTATATGTGTAGGCACATGTTAATTCGCTTCTAAATGAGGATAGTACTCGGTCAATTGACGAAGCCAATTTAGGTTGGTCTGACGAAGAGCAAGATTCGAAAGTTGAGAACCTTGTAGCATGCATCAACGCAAATCATCAGTTTACAACTTCTTTATTTCGCGGTGTGGTTAGGCAGACGGATGTGGAGCGAATGCGAGAGTCATGTAAATCGACTTGTAAGTCAAGGAAAGCAACATATGTCCACTCGCATGGTCAAAACATTGAACCCGGTAATATCGTTGGGCTTGTGATGGAGAAAATCAAACCTCAGTTAGCTTACATGGAGGATAAGATTAACTTGTCATGTGCGAGGGTTGATGGAATGGAAGGAAAAGTTGTTGTACAAGTGAAGGATATGTTTGTTAAGTTCAAAGAGGAGATGATAATATCTGTTACTGAAAAGGTTCGTGCAATGTTTAAGGACGAGGGGTCTGTTCATCGTCGCCCTTCTCACATTCCAACGGCAGCTCCGATAGAAGTACCAGGTCCAGCTACAGTTATTGCTTCCGTAGATGATGCAAATGCAATTACTATTGGAAATGTGCTTTGAAACTTAAGCGAATACTCTACACCGCCACGATCAAATCGTATGAGCCAGGTTATAATTTCGTTTATTGTCTTCTGCGCCTAATGGTAATTTTTGTACTAGATTTTTATGAACTCACTTGTGTTGTCAACATTATATTTTGTTATTAGGACGAGAATCTAACTCCATCAAAGAAAGACCCTGTTGCTCCCGGATTTGTTTGTGGTAGTCCGGAAGCAGAGACATGTGCACAATCAGCCAATAGCCAGAATCGTGGACGCCAAAATGTGTTTCACGAAAGTTTGGTAATTTTCTTAATATTTTACATTAAACCAAATTCTAAATTCTTGCACTCTTGACTGCTCCTTCATTATTGAAAGAAATTTTACAACTTTTTCTTATTGTTGATAAAGGAGGGTAATAAGAGGCAACGTGAAAACCCGACTGGTGAACCTTCGTTCTCCCTTTGTTTAACTCAGGAAGAGCAGAATCAGGGGGAAGAACATATTTTCGTACCAGACGTTCCTGAACGGGAATGTATTTCTCTCACTAAAGTTGATGACAACATTGAAGAAGGTCAAGTATCACGGAAAAGTAAGAGGCACAAAACGGTTCCTTCAGGTCTTGTTGACGATTATCAATGTGGTCGTCACATTATGTCGCGAGTTAGAGAAGCACAGAAGTACATATTTGTAATTGATGATCAATCTGACATGACAAGGAAGTATGCCCAGCTGTCTGTTAAATTGAGGGAGAAGTTGTAAGTTTTCTAACATTATATCATCTTTCACTTACTAACTCTATCATTTACTTAAATTTATGTTACATTAATTATTATAATTTGTGTTCCAGCGTTGTTAACGTTGCTGGACTTGCCGTTTATGCTAAAGACATTCAACTTATTCTTGAGAGGCCACGTCTTTTGTCCACAAAGGTTTGTCGTTTTTGTTTATTTCATCCTCAACTAGTAACAATAATGGTTGTTTTGTCTGAATCATTGGATACATATTTTGGCAGGTTATGGATATTCTTATACGAGTTTCATGTCTTGCGGTCTGTCCTAACCTCCCTCCAGAAGGTTCCCGTAGTGCTGCATTTCTTGATACAAAATTTGTGATTTCGATAAACAAGACGTATCCGAAGTTTCTTAAGAGTCGAAATAAAGAGGCATATATGTTTCCGAAAGGGTTGAGGGATATTTTTCCTTCTAAAGATGATCCCAAGGTTCACCAAATAAGGTACTACTTTCCATTCAATGTTGGGACGAAACATTGGGTTGTGATTTGTTTTGATGCTCGTACTGGGGTTCTTACTGTTCTGGATTGCAATGCGACACTGTACAAGGATAGTTCCGTCGAGAAGTATATCAAGTCCATTTTGCAGATGTTACCATATCTTGCTAGATATGTTGGTGAAACCGTCGGAGCAGAGCCCGTTATTCAGTGTTATGATGTTGCAAGGCCTAAATCTGTTGCACATAATAAAAATCCAGCTGATTCGGGATTAATGGCAATGCTGTTAATGGCCACACATGCTATCTATGGCATTGAAGCGTGTAAAAGTATAAGTCATGAAGTGCTCGAAGAAGAAGGTAGGAGGGCTGCCATTTGGCGTATGAGTTTAAGGAGCAGCTGTAGACGAGCCCCATGGTTGATGTTTTACTTAGTATAAGTTGATGCACTGTTTAAGTGTCTCTAAGGTGTGAGATTTATAATTCTCAGTTATATGTAACGCTGCTTTTATTTGTTCATTGTTCTATCGTCTGCATGTTGTTTAAGTTTGAATGTTGAAAGGATAGTAGTAAGTCTATCTTATTTGTGTGTTCTTTCCATCTTCATCAAGCTTAATCAAGAATATTTTCTAATATTATTGACTTTCTGTCCTCTTGCATGCCTTAGTATTCCAAATCTGGTAATGTTCCCATTTAAATTGTAATGTACTGATAAACAACTTCGTTTTATTTATAATGTATGGTCCAAATCCGGTAATGTTTTGATGGTGTTGTTATGCGATAAAAACATCTATGATATATATTTTACTGTCCATTATTTGTAAATCAAAACATATCGGTACCACTATCAGACTGAAATATAAAACTCCATGTGCCGGTCTCATCAAGTCAGGCACGCGCATTGAAACTGCAATAGGCTTTGCAAGTGTATCATAAATCATAGTATTTTATCGGTTTTATCAGAAATCGAATATCATCATCATAGCTATAATAGAGTAGCGACCTATTTTTTAAAATAATTCCATATATGGCTACATGTTGATCTTATCTTCTACTCTACATATTTCCTCCTCTATAAATAGCTCCGCTACTCATTAACGAGCTTCACACCACATAAAGCTCATAACATATCAACGACTATAGGCAAAAAAGGTTTAGGATAATATTAGTTGTTATTTATATATCTTCATTACTTACTGATATGCTCTTAAATTCAGATGTCCACACCACTACGTGTGCGTTTGTTTTATGGGGCTTGGAGGCGTAATGAGGATGGGCATTGGACTTTCCAGAGGAAGCCTAGTGACCTCGGGTATACTGTTTTAGTCAAGCCCACAGAGACGTTGGAAGATTTGGAGATTATCATCCGTGATCATTATAGATTGCCTCGTGATACACCTTTGTCGATGGCTTACCACCCACCAGAGTGGTTGTTGGAGCCTGAGGGAACTCGAAGACCACCGACTACACTGACGACAACCGAAGCTGTTCAAGAAATGATGGAGCTTCGTACTTGGTTTACCGAACTGAAGCTATGTGTTACCTCCGGGGCAGAAGAAGTTGCCAATTACCAGTTCTTAACCAATACAACATTTTCCATTGGTGGGGCAATGTTTGTATTCTCATGTCGGTATATATAAATAACACACGATCTAGTATAATGATTGTAATCAATTTTAGTTTTTTTTTTGGCCAGGACTGGGGGAGAAAGAACTGGTGATAAGTAAGGAAGTGCTCGAGGAGATATTTAATGAGCAAGAGAAGGTGGTCATGTATAGGGCACATCTTGAAATTGAGAAGGCTAAACAAGAAAGACAGAATGTGGCGTCCACAAGTGTTTCGACTACTCAATCTACGCAAGAAGGTTAGTAAGTTGTATTGGACATGTTTTTAATTATATTCGCAAGTGAGTAATTTATATATTGTTTGTATGTAATTAGATTTGGCCTCCTCTCCCACTGGATCCGAGGAGTAAAAGAAGTGCTGCGAATGATTGTGGTAAAAGTACGGAAGCATAACACATGTTTTTTTGTTCTACTTGAAGTGTTTAACTATGTGATGTAATGTTATTCGAATAAGTGAAGTCTATGTGAGGCTTCGTATGTTGTTCTTTCAGTTGAAGATGTTTTTATGTTGCTATCTTATTAATGTATAATATCTGGTTTGTAAGGGAAAAACTTGTTTCGTATGCATGTTTAATATTGTTTGGTTTCCTCACGTAAAAAATGGTTCTCGTTTACATTACGTGCTTATATATTTTAAAAAAATTCTCATTGCGGTATATTTGTTATAGATAGTGACAAAATGTCGTTTTGTTTCAGAAAAATTATACAAATGTAAAAGTATATTAAGTGATTTGTTCTCATTCTTAAAATGTAAGACAATTATAGGTAATGCGTAACTGCTTTCTTAACGGGTGGTGATCTTTATTTATGATTTTATGAAAGTTGTGGTTTATCTTTGTATGGTGTATAGGGTTGCCTAAACTGTAGAGTAATTAGATAAGCCGTAATTCATTAGGGATTGATATTGTATTATTGCCAACATTTCGTTCTCGTATTTCCGTTTACTTTGTACAAATATATGTATGTTGTTTGGATAACCGGACATAGGGTACATATTTTATCCCCTATATTGTTTATTAGTTGTAGTCCATGTTCGAAAATTCGCTAGGCGCAACGCGTGCGGTCGATCCGGGCCTAGCGAGTAAACAACAAATCGGAAAAAACTCGGGGAGTAATCGGGGATTTTTTTTTAAGAACTATTATCGATTTTATAGGGATATATATTTGAATCAGTAACAAAAACATAATAATTGTCTGTGGTCTAGCGGTATTGTGTCTAGTTTGACTATCAGTTCTCGGGTTCAAAGCCCAAGTGATGCATTTATGGCCTTTTTCTGTTTTTTATTAATGAAGGGCAAAAAAGTAATTTCCGCTTCATCTTCCTCACTGAACCTGCAACCCTAATTGCGGCGCTTCAGATTTTGTTCACGATGGTGCTTAAATTTTTTTTAGCGATTTGCGTCGTTTAGCCTCTATTTCTTTGTTATTGATGATAAAATATGATAGATTTATGATAAAGGTATCGATTTCAAGCTTGAAAAACCCAGATTTTTCTTTTCCCGATTTTTTGCCCGAATAAGGGTGAAACGCCACGGCCAAGGTCCGTAAAGCGCTTAATCGCCGAGAAAGCGGTCCAAATCGGCGCGTTTTAGAACATGAGTTGTAGTTGTTGTTCCGGGTTGTACTCTTAGTTACCATTCATGGTATATATAATTCTGCACTTGTCTTGTTATAGTTTTAAGGTTTTGATGAACACTTTATAAACACCTGAAGACATAGAATTAGGCATTTATTTATTTCACAATCCCGGGAATTAGTACAACCTGCCTCAGTCTAAACATGGATAAAATATTTTACATTCACATTTTTACTTTCTGTGTCATTGACAGACCACCATGCTTATCAAACACCTTCATCATCCGGGAATAGCCAAAATACCTTGTAGCACTTCATTTATATTGCAACTTTACAAGTTGCTTTATTGTGATCGGTCCCCTTGCAACGGCTGCATATATGTCTTTTTCTTGGAGTTTTCATCTTCATACAAAAAAAATTGGTGTTAAATGTTGTGCAACAATATAGTAAACGTAATCAACATCGTTTGCTTACCCGTATTTCGCCCATTGACAATATTCTGCTCTTCCGAGGTCTACCTGGAGGTCGTCTGCTTGATGGAGGAAATATTATGACTGGTTCTCCTTCGGTTTCGGTTATGCCTTCTCTTGTCTCTATTTCGGTGGTTATGGGTACAATATCTCCGGCATATGCAGAGTTCAAAGTTTCAAGACTGTAAAAGTCAGATACTAGGGACTCTATACGTACTTTTCCCTTGATTGCTGAAGCAATAGCATGAGAGCAAGGTATGAGGAGCTTCTGGAATGAAAAACAGCTGCAAGCTTTTTCTCCAAGGTTAACGTGATATGAGGAACCAACTTTGTCTTTGACTTCGAACTCAACATTGTTAATCCGTCTGACAAGCATCCCACCGCTGTTTTGAAAATTTCCTTCTAAAATCTCGCTAACCCGTGGCGTCAAGCTTCCATTACCAACCGCTGTGACATTACGTCTTTCCGCAAACCAGTTCATAAGTTTGGCTCTGATATACTCTACCAGAGCCACTATTGGATACTCTCTTGCTTCCCGGAGAACGGAGTCCATGTCTCGGCAACATTGCTTGTCATTATGTTGTAACGATTTCCACCGGAATGCGCACGTGCCCAATGTTCGAAACCAATACCAATTAAGTATTCTGCACAAGAAGCATTAATGTTCTTGATTTCATTGAATATGGTGTAAAATTCACTAAGTTGGAATGCTCGAGCTGCCTTCCCCACCAAGTAACCAAGGTTCTTGTTTTTGAAATATGTCCTGATGTTCCGTTTCAGGTGCATAACACATGCACAATGTTTTGCTGCCGGATAAATCTACACGTAAATGGAATGGTCAGATATACTCATTTTATATATAAAGTCGAAATTAAGTATATTAACTTGTTATTTCTAAAAATACCTTTGATAACCCATTGTAGATGGACGAGTTTCTGTCTGAAACAAAAACAATATCATTGTTGTTTGGGATGAACTTCAGAAGCATTTTAAAAAACCACTCCCACGCTTTGTCATTTTCACCATCTACTATTCCTACTGCGATTGAGAATACTTGGTAATTGCCATCTTGGGCTGATGCAGACAATAAGCATCCAGCATATTTCCCTCTTAAATGTGCTCCATCTATGATGATGACATTACGCATATGCTTGAAACCGTTTATACATGCTCCAAGTGCAAGGAACATGTATTTGAATCGATGACCAACTCCAGCTTCATAAACTGTATGCATTTCAGCCAACGTTCCAGGATTGGCCACGACGAGTCTATGTAAGTAATCTGGAAGCAATTTATATGATGTTGCATTTGCCCCTTTTGCATATTTTAGCGCTACTTCCCTTGATCGCCAAGCTTTCCAATAAGAAATCCGAATATTGTAATCGCCTAGCATGACTTGCATGATCTCGTTTGGGCGTGGGCCACAACCATTTCCTGTAAACCTTGACTTAAGCATTTGTCCAATGACAGTATGTGTTGCTTGTTCTTCATACCCTGCATTTTAAAGCCATCAAAATTAGAATTTGGTATCAGCATATTCAAAGTTCTACTGTTGTGTATCCCATTGCAACAAGAAATTAAAAATTGGTGATGAAGTCTCTATTAGGAGTTAAAAAATTCATTTACGTAATTTTATTGTTGCCATAAATCATTTGGTTAGTTGGAATTGCCCGATATTATAATGTTATGTTTATCGATTTGTAATTAAAATGCATACTTCGCCGTAACTAAACATATGATTAAAAATGTCATTCCTGCCTTATTTTTGACCCCCGTTATATGTTTTTTCATTTTATATCTACGAACTTTACTAACTTTCTGTAAAGGATTCCTTATTCAGTTATGTATAAATTGACAGTTAAGTTTTTACTATATAAGTATTGCTTAACTGTTGCTTAAGAGCAACGGAATTGAAAAATTTAATCAGATTTTATTGAATATAAAAATGTTTTATACCTGCTCTGTCGTCAACCGAACATGAATGTTCCGAGACAATCCTCCGAATTTCATACTTTTCCACATTCTTCATTTTGATTGCATAAATCCTCCATAAGCATGTTGAACTTATGCATTTAAGGACCATTCCCTCGGGGGTGGATCTAGTGTTTTTAAACCGAAATTTATTTCGCAAGGCGTATAAAGCCATTTGTTGTTTGAAATCACCCCTACTTTTAAACACCTTTCCTTCGTATAATGCATCAGAATTGTTTGTTTGGTTTCCTACAAATTTAGTAGCCGATAGGTTGATTAGTGTCACCGTATGTATGTTAAAATACAAACATATTTCACATTACTTCTTGGCCTTAAAATATTTTACATTACACGGCCCCGCAATAATATTATGTTATGCATCGTCCGCGATAAACACAAACCAAAAAGATTACCCCTGCGCCCATATATTTCACATCAAAAGTAGGCTACTTATGTATCAGTCTAGCTATTTATTCTAAAAGAGGGGACCAAACCCACCACTTCCATCTTCAGCTTCGGAAGAGGAGTCTTGAATATCGATGACAGGGTCTGGTTGAGCCTTGGTGTTTCCAACTCCGACTCCAAGTGTGAGATCAAGAAACGGTTCAACATTGGTTGTATTGGCAGTTGGAGTCAAACCGTTTTGAGTAAGAAGATTTTTTCCTTTGTTATTTATTTCAACTTCTGCCGATGGTTCACCTGCATGGAAACAAAACAGCTTTAGCACGAGCTAATACGATACATTAGGTAAATAAAAATTTTCTTATATTAGCACCTGTTAAGCTAACATGACCATTGTTAACATCCACCGTATAATCCAGATTTTCTGCAACTGGTGGTGGGAATGTTATGTAGTTCTCTGTCTCGTTGAAATCCTCAGAAGAGCCAGTGTAGGAGCCTTCATCATCGTCGTCGATAACAATGATTGTATGATGTTGTGGTGCAATGACCCTTCTATTTTGAGCAAGTGGGAGTCCTATAACTCTCTCGGCAGGGTGCGGAGACGGTGCAATGTAAACCTCATACGTTCTTCCTTCTTCAACCATGCCATCCCAGTATGCTTCCTCGTCTGGTAGGTCTTCAAACAAGTTAAGAGGTTCTACTCCCAAACTGGTATCATGATGAACCATTGCTGCTGCTTCAAAATTTGGGAGTGTGTTTTGTAGCTCCTCAATAGTGATCGGTTCTCCATACAACACTAACAAGATGAAAAGATTGAGTAGTCAGTAATCCAAAACTTTGATGAAATAAAATGATAATAACCAATTATAGTAAATTCAAGCTCCTAGTACTCAATGTTTGCTATAATACAATGTCAAGTGGCACAACATGTACATATTTTTGCTATATTATACATGTGGGTACTTAAGTCAATAACAATATTTGATCACCTTAACTTCAATTACTCACATATCATACTTACGTAAAACCCCTAATACTATATTTTTAAACTTTAAAGCTAGGTTACCTTGATCATTAGGATCATAGTTGTTCAGAGGATCCAGATAAAGGGGAACAGCTCCCTCTAAAGCCATGAAGTCATTTCCCGTTAAGTTGTTATATTCAAGACCTTCGTCTGTGTCATCAATATCGTTTTGAAAACCATATACCATCTCTATCTCCAGAGCAACACGGAAGACTAGCAGCAATTGTGGTTCGTTGAACATGATCTCCAAGATATGCTTGCTACACACGATTGGGTGGCCACCGACCAAGTCTTGCACATTTATATCAAATAGACACGGTTAATGGAACCAAAAAAAATATTTTTTTCATTTTAAGTAAACCAAAGAACATTTGGGACACTAACCAATTATAGCTTGACGATGTTGTTCTTCAGTTACGCCCTCTTCAAGGTATGTCTTTTCATCAATAGAGAAGGGAGTTCTACAGAAGAACTGGTATTTTGCGACTAGTTCAGGTCCACTAGTCACATACAGAACTGCATCTGCCATGTAATCAAAGACACTTGCCATGATTTCGACGTCTTTGTTGTTTACTAAAGTGATTGGAGGTGTTGTTTGTCCATCTGGAACGAGCATCCATGTCGGGAGTTGATAGGTCAACACTACCGGATTGAGAATACCAAGGTTGAGGGTTATACGGATCATCTCCACTAGACCATCGATAGATTCAGTTTTGTTGATTATCACCGCTCCCCCCTGAGAATTTGGGGTCTCTTCGAAAGTCCAAACTCCGGTTGGTGACTTACTCCACAGCCCTATTACGAGCCGAACTAACCTTCCCATCGGCAACACATATGTAAGATTAAATTTAAAGAGGTTCCATAGTGTCTTGTACTCTAAACCATGTGGGTATTTCGACATACGACTGTGTGAATGTAAAAAAAAATTAGAACCCAAAAAAAAATCAAGAAAGCTACCTTTTTTCCTTCCAGAAAAGAGCTTCGCCAGAAACTAGTGAACTGATCTGGATTTTTTTCTGGTGTGTTTGTGCAGATTAATGTTCCTGGGAGCTCCTTTTTATAGCGAAATAATGATGGCGACTCTGGAATTTCTAACACAAAATCCAGCTTATACGCAAGCATTAAATGCGCCAGCTACCTAAGTATAGACGTAATTATTCATACATTAGGTTTCATAAAATATCTCTGACACGTTCTTCATATTTGGAAATTTTTAAAAAAAAATTCGACATTATCCAATTTGGTTTTCGTAACATTCAACTAAATTCAATTTTCTTCGGTTTGATTAACCGTTTGCAATTCTATACGCGTAAACTGAGTTCTACTCTCTTAATTGATTGATACTCGATCATTGTTCTCAGACCACATATTTAACTTCCTTTATAAAGGCCTTTGTGGATTCTATAGATACACGTATAGACCCTCTCATTACTCATTTTTCGTCGTCTTTTTTTTGTTTTCTTACACTTTACTCTTCTACTTTGTTTACATCACTCCGATTTGGTTTTTATGGCCTCTTCTCAACATTCCTCTGCTGGTACGATGCGGTCAACTGGAAACTATGATGGTCCTGTTTGCCATTGTTCAAAGTCGACTTCAATCTCTATTGCATGGACTGACGCGAATCCTGGCCGGAGGTTCTACAAATGTGATGATCATGGATTCGTTGACTGGTCAGACAAGGAGCCTCCGTGTCTTTGGCAAAAGCGAAGTCTATTGGAAGCGCGAGATAAGATCCGTCACCTAACCGAAGAGATCAAAAATTTACGTCAGGCTTTATCAAGAGACAGTGGTCAGTTAGGTGGAGTCTATATATCTCCATCTTCTACTTCCAACGAAGCACTTTTGAAATCGATCAAAGAAATTGTCATAGGGAAACACATTCAGTCGGAGAAGAAATTCAAACAATTGATCATTTTTTTTCTTGTGGCGTGTTTGTTTTGCCACAGCTGTTATCATTTACATTATGAAAATTTAGTCAATCCTCAATTTCTTCTCCGATACTGTCTTTGCTATAATGGTACTATGTGTTTTCTCGGTTATTAATTTGTAAACTTGTTATCAAACTTAAGCATATAACTTCATAATTATTTCAAATTATGTTTCTTTGGTATGCGCATGATTGCTGTCAATAGTCAGGTAGATTTTTAATTATTCCTCTACTTGAAAGGGTCTAAATGTAGTAACGCATAACGTCCCAAATATAGGCTTTCCGCACCAGAACACGTGCTTTAACTGCTTCATTTTTGCCAAGCACGTGCTTATATCTTTTTAAATGTTTTTCATTGCGGTATATTTGTTAAAGATAGTGACAAAATGTCGTTTTCTTCAAATAGTTCCATACATCAGTATCTTACCTAGATTTGCCTATCCTACTCGAACTCCAGTCTATGTAGGCAACTTGGATTACGCAGGGTCAGGTATGTAATTTCGATCTTACTGTTCACTCCGGCTACCTCATTATATTTTTCTCTGCTTAGATTGCTAATAAACTTCTGTTTTATGGTTTTTCAACCAAATTGCCCTATATTTTACTAGTTTTTGACTATGATATAAGCCCTATTTTAGAGTATATATTATATATTTCGAGTTATTTTAGAATCTTTGCAGGTTTAGGTACGTGATAAAGATTCTGAAGCACTTTGGAGCTTGAGGAGAATTAGAGCCGGAGAAAGCAAGTTGGAGTCGATCATCACAGTTGGCGTCGATCAACACTCATATTGGTGTTGATTGACACCCTTCCTTACAAATCAAACCGACATGTTTTAAAGCATTTTTCAAGAATTGCAAGTTTGACTTGAAAAACAGTCCATGAACGTGTTTTACCCTTTATAATTGATTCTTAAGCTTTACGCCACACTTTAATTTACTTTTAGAGAGATTTTGTAGAGACAAAGACAAGCTAGAACTCCTTCAGAGATTGATTTCGTACTCCAGTATCTCTTATTCTTATCTTAATGCACTTTATTTAGATTATGATTTATGTTTCATTGATCATGTCTCAGTAAACCACCAGTTAGATTAAGGTTTTCAAAGAATTGATGAATTGTTAGAATAAATTGTTAGGGTTATTTTATATTATCATCTTGATTTCTTAATGTTATATTTGGATTGACAACCTGAAATCTAGATCATAGGGTAATTGGTAGATGCTAAAGCATTATTTATTGTCTGAATTAATTAGTTAAACACCTACCTGCAAAGAAATTTGGTTTAGGGATTTAGTGAACTTATCAAATATGTTCTTAATGTTTTTCTAAATTGATTGAATCAACAAAGAGATTTGAGATTCTAAAATTAGACATAGATAGAAAGTTGATTGACTTGAACATTGTGATTTGAGTTCTAGAATCGTTCTTCATAAATATCATAAATCTTTGATAATTCATTTGTCTTTAATTTTGATTTCTTTCTAATTTCCCAGATTCTAGCTTTTTTATTCCATCGCTTACAATTATTTTTTACTTTTTGTATTTTACTGCTCTCTATTATATTCGTCTAGATTAATTCAAACTAAAGTCTATCGTGTGAATCGAGACTCAGCGGATTCGATTCCTAAATGCCACATCGCATTCTAAAATTGTGTAGTAGCTCAAGGGTGAATTTAAGCATATCATTTTTATTCAACGAATCAAATGAACACCGAATAAAAGAAGCATCAACGAGTACATGGTGGGAATAGTCGGTCAGCTTGTTTGATTGCCATTTTCGCATAATGTAATGTCATCTGAGAAGATGAAAGCGAATCATTAGTGCTGCATTTTCTTTTCATTTTTGCCATCTTTATTAAAAAAGCCAAGTCAAACATTACAAAGGCCGAACCGGACAAGAAAAAGAAAATATGCAAGAGGTCCAACAGGCCCAACAAAAGGAAGCCCTAGAGAAGAGCGTGGCCGACTCGAACTCCACGCGTTAACATTTGGCGTGAGAGGGACACGTGCCCACCATGCGAGTCACCACCGAACTTCAGCCATCAGAACGATTCCGGCGAAGGTCTAATCGGCAGATCCACCGGAAACAAACCGGAACAGGATCCCGTTCAAAGAACCTCAATGGAAACGATAACGGAAATTGAAAGCGCACCAAAAACACCGCTTGGGACTTGAGCGTGAGATCTACCGATAACCTCACGAGCCAAAGGATCTCTCTTCTTTGATGGAGTTCCAATCGAGATACAACGAACTCAAACCAACGAGAGTCGAACCGATTGAAACAAAAAATCTTGAAGAAGAAAAGATCAGACAAACCGAGATAAACGAAAGATGCTCAAACAGAGTCATCTTTACGCTTGATCGAGTCAAACACAGACTCACGTTTCCAATAGAATCAATCGTCTTCAATCATCCCTCAACCATCGAACATCAAAACCGAGGAAGGAGAGTCGATTGCAAAGGAGAAGAACATAAACACTGGTCAAACGAAACAGGGATAACCCCGGTGAGAGCCGCCGTCGACACCAAAGAGGCATGACGCAGAGACAAAAGCCGGCGAAGCGGAACTGAGGAAGCCACCGCAACCCAGAGACAAAAGCCAGCCGTCCACCGCCGGAGGAGAAGGTGAGAATGCCTGAATCGGAATCCGGTCGGTTGAACCGAAGCCGGAGAACAAAAAGAATTATCTCTCTCACTCTTAAACAATCTCTAACCTCTCTGAAAGATTTTTTAAATGATAAGAGAGGAAGAGAAATCAAGAGAAAACTCTCTTTCTGGGAGAGGAGAGAGGTAGTGCTTCATTTTCTTTATTCCGACAAAAAGAGGAAGAAATGGCATCCTAAATTTAATATAAACCGGGTCAAAATTATACGGGCCACAAGGAAGTTATAATAAAAAGTTTATAATATAAATAACTATGTAAAACCTAACTGGTCAAAAAGAAGTTAAAATAAGAAGCCCACATTGAAATAATTTATGTGAACATTAATATTATGAAAGCTAAACAAAAACTAAGAGTTGATAAAAAAAAACAAAAAAAAAACAAAAACTAATGTTGGACTTAGTAAAGTTATCTTGCGGAAGCCTTTGATCAAGAGGATGATAAGGGCATCTTTATCGCATATACTTTTTTTTTCTGATTTAAAAAAAATTAATATCAAACCAATCGCGGGCCGCCACATGTCAGTGGGGTCCGCGAACAGTTCAACGGACGTCTCCTATTTCGCGATTTCTGAAAACGTTTTCTCTGGTTTAAGTGGGGCCCACATCCACTTTTTTCCAAAAACCCACCCTAAAAACGTGGGATAAAAGTGCTCTAACCGCTGACACAGAAGGCTGACATGGCAGCATGAGAAGTTAGTACTGTATAAAGTTATTAGATAAGATTATATGTTAAACAGAGGACTGAAACTTTGATAAAATTTGTCGGACCCGAGATCACATTATATAATATTAGTTTTGTCCTCGAATTACAAACTTTGGCAGAATTTTCAGGATCCTTTTCAATTTAGCTAATGAGTCATGACTATAATCATGTATCCATCCTATTACCATTGGACCATTTTTTAATCATATCCTATATGGTATCTTAGTATCTGGAGATTTCAAGAAACAAGAAAATCATAAGAGTCAGAAAAAAAAAAAAAGCATTGCATCTCTTGACAGACCAGCTTAACACAAATTCATCTTCTCTGACCTCTAACAAAGCAAGCTTTAGATAGGACAATTAGATGCTGTTTGTATTATAAAGTTTGAACAAAACACTAATAGACTAATAGCAGTGGCTTATGTATAACTTTAGTCATTTTTGAAAGAAGAGTCATTTTGTGTTCTATAATATTGATATTAGTTCTGCTGAATAAGGATGTTAGAGCACCTCTAATGGTAATTTCTTACCATGGAGTTGTAAAGTTATATATTGGTGTATGTATATAAGAGTATACTAAAATCTTGGAAACCCAACCAATAATATGTTAAATTAGATATTATTGGTTGGGTTTCCAAGAATTTTAATATACTTTTTATATACACACCAATATATAATTTTAGAATTTCATGGTAAGAAACTATCACCGAAGGTGCTGTCCCTGCGAGTCCATGCCTTTATACCAGGCTAAATCCTAATTGTGTTTACTGGGTTCATAGAATTTTCGGCCAGGACATGTGTTTACTGGGTTAATAGAATTTTCGGCCAGGACATGTTTTAACCTTTGGACAAGTCCATAATGTTAATTCACATTTTTTGAAACCCTGCAAATTTATGAACCAAAAATTAAATGAGAGTATTACAAAGAGTAGTTTTAGCAGTTCAGTTCTGATGATTAGTTTATTTTTGAATTGAATATTATATGTATTCAAATAAAATCTCTGGTCTATTAATCACATGCAATTCAAATAAAATCTCTATTAATCACATGCATAATAAAATAAAATTCAGACTAAATTCCTTTTTTTTTGGGCAATTCAGACTAAATTCCTAAGACTCAAAAAACCATGGTTCCTACTACTATAGGTAAGTGGTCACCAATTCACTATGATAGTTAAGCGTGGACGTTTGGATATCCGTTCAGATTTTGATCGGATATTTTGAGTTTTTTTTTGTAAATCCCATTCTAATATTTTAAAAGTATGGGTGATGATCATATAATAACATTTAAGATTCAGTTCTAATTTGTAATACATACTAAAACCCATAAATTAACTTCATATCATTCGAATTCGGGTTATATCGGTTCAATTAAGATATACCCAAAGTAAAAAATTAAAAGCAAAACATAAGGAATAAATACTTATTTATATATAATTGAGTATTTAAGATATTTATTAAAGTTTAAAATATTAATTTTTAGATATCATATTAAAATAAATGTGAAATTGGGTATTTAAAGTACATATTTTGTGTTTCAAATTGAATATTAATTTGGAACGGTGGATCAGTTTTATGGATTTTATAGTTTTTAGATTTTAAAATTATTTGTTTGAGTTTGGTATTAACACTTCGGATTCGGATATGTTTTGTAAAATCCTATAAAATATATTCGAGTATTTTTATGTATCAGACCGGATACAAATTATGTTTTTCGATTCAGATTCAGTTCACATCTTGGATACCGTATATTGTGCACATGCTTCATAATACTTTGACTAAAATTCTCTTTTAGACCTAAGATGAAACCTAAAACTACTAGGGTTTTGATTGGTAACATTGCTTAATCGCGGAATCATGAAAAAATAATTAAGGTGCATAAATAGTTAATTAAGTTGATGAAAATTTTGAAATCTGCTGAACAAAAATTACGGAATAGTTTTCTAAACAATTGAATAAACTTTATGAAATGGCGGAATATTAATTATTTAAGGAATTTTTTTTAAATTTAGTTAATTATTTAATCCATTGAAAATTAATAAATATATTAATAATAATAATATATTAACATGTACTACATCCGTTTCATAAAATGTGTTACTTAGACCCATTTCACTCAGATTAAGAAAAAATAAAATATACAGATCTATCCTTATTTATTATACAATTATTTAAATATACAAGATTTAAGTAAACATCTATTGGTTATTTAAAAGGATAAGAAATAAATTAATGTGAAAATTTACATTAAAAGTATAAAATGATACTTTTTTAGAAACAAAATAAAAAGTTAGAATATCATCTATTAATATAAAGTAGAGCTTTATTCTATTCTCTTCT
The DNA here is from genome assembly GCF_020379485.1 of Brassica napus. Lineage (NCBI taxonomy): Eukaryota > Viridiplantae > Streptophyta > Magnoliopsida > Brassicales > Brassicaceae > Brassica > Brassica napus. The sequence continues at coordinate 17,276,970 of NC_063451.1, forward strand.
TGCCACCTAAGAAAATAGGAGAAGGAGGAGCCAACACGTGTCTCTTACTGTTGCTTTTGTTTGGATTATTTGGGTTTTCACGATTTCTATTATTGGGCTTATTTGGGTTTCGTCAAGGTCTTCCAGATCTTTGTAGCAACTCCGTCGTCTTGACATCGATGTTCATTTAACCGCCTCTGAAGCCCCAATGGCGTAACGGCTGTCATTCGAATTCAATCAATCTTATTAAATTCTTATTAAACGCTGATGAACCATTTCTCCCACTACGTCTTATTTAAACCACCTCCTCTTTCTTCCAATTAACGAGTCTAGATCTATAAATAAGGGTATTAGATTCTGTGAAATTCATCACTTCTCCCTTTTAATCATTAGTATCTTCGCAAATAACCAGACCAGGAATGGCAACCTCCTTCCTTCTGCTCGCCGCACCGATTTGAAAGCAATGAGTTTTAGGAACTTGAATCTATACGGACGTGTCAAGCTCGGTTCTTTGCTCGGTGTGTAGTGACGTAGTAGCTCTTTGTCTATCCCTGAGATCTCTAGAATTAGTAAACAGAATCGTCTCCGAGTTCGAGGACGGTAATGTCACCGTCGAATACGGGTTGTGACATTTCATCTGCTCTTCAGCTTATTAATCACCATCACCGACCAAAATCTCGGAAAATGAAAAACCGAGAAAGCTCGAGAATCACAAACGAAAATGTGTGGCGGAGAGAGAAAGAGAAAGAAGCTTGACCTGGTGAAATGAACATGCTTTATCGGGTGAGTATATTGTGACTGAAACGAGAGAGAATAGAGGATGAGATGTGATGTGTATACGTATTTTTTTCCTAACAAATAAATAATTGAAATATGTTTTCTTTTTAAGCTAAGTAGTACGTATTTCCTTTAATTTAACAAAATATTAATGTAATATCAAAATAATGGAATTGATAGTGAAATGTGGATTGTTAACGTATCATTTAATATATAATTTAAACTGCCATCTTATCAAGAGACTTTCTAAAAATTTGATGCATGACTGATTCACTATAATAAGTTTTTAATAAATTTAACAATATTTTAATTCTGTTATAATTTAAATTAAATCTATTAACAAAATATTTAATAATCCATAAATGTTCATTATTATCAGGCGTTTTAATTTAACCAAATGGTTGACACCAATTTTTCAATCAACAAATAATAATTCACTTAGAAATATATAATACATTTTAAAATATTAAAATATTAAAATAAGTGAAGAAATTTTGAAATACTAATACTAAAAAAATACATTTATTATATTATATTTACATATTTTATCAAACCCACACAAAAAGTGAATCTTATCTCAGAAAATTAACAAAAAAAAACATGACAAAATATTAATAACTAATCAAATTTTTTTAGAAAAATAATTAAAACAAAAAAATAAAAACAAATATAATAAATAAAAATAATATTATTGTAAATATAGATAATATTAACCTGAGCTCGATAAAAACCTTATTCAATAAATAAAAAATTTGGAAAATAATTAATATAATAAAAAAACATAAATGTCAGAAATAAAAAGCTATAAAGCAAAAGGAATAAAAGTTTATTTAAAGACATGACACATCTCCAATTCTAGAAATATACTCTTTCTAAAGAAAATGTATATGTATATCATTTCTTAAAAAATTGTATACGTATAAAGAGTAACGATACTTTCATATTATTTATTTTTAAATATTTTTTAGTTATAGTGAATAAGATATTTTTTAAAATCGTGAAAATCATTAGTTTTTTTTCCAAAAATGTATAAGAATATTTTTACAAATTTATAATAATTAGCCAAGTATATAATTTAAAATGAATAGTTAAATTTATTTAAAAAACTTATGAACGTTAGTACAACTTTTAGTTTAAAGTACATTAAACATTTAAATAATTTTATACAGTTTTTCTTTTATTCGCCCGTCCGTAGGGCGGGTTTACCCTAGTTTTTTTTAAACAGAGTGAGTAGTTTAAAAATGAAGTTATAGATTAATATTATGTATTCCATAAATATTATATTAACTAAATATTAGTTACTATTTTAAAATATTATGTTCATATAATATACTAAAACCTCACTTTTTCACTTAATGAAAATTATTTTGTATTTTTATCAGCGAAGACGCAAAACCGGCGTTTTAAACGTCATTCCGCCATTCCGCGAGCTACCAATCTATCAAGGCCTAGATATCATAAAATAACTAGAAATAAAATATATTTTTTTATTAAATTAAAGTAATATTTATATAGTTTAACTTTAAAATTAACTAAAACTAAAATTTTAAATAAATTTTATTACAAATTTAGAATTTAAATATGTTATGTAGGCATACCACCTAATAAATAGTATATAATTATTTATTTTTTATTTGAGTTTGATGATTAAGATTTAAAGTTTAGTATTTTGGAAAGTAGTTAGAGTACACATTTAATATTCAGAGTAATTAGTTTATTTTATCATTTAACTAGAACTATTTATTTTTTATTGTGTGCTATTTTATTTATAATTTTTTTCTCCTATCTAATTCATTTTTTCCTGTACAAAAATTAGACCCAATCAAGTTTTTAAAGATTTTGTTCTCTTTTAGCATAAAAAAAGGGATAATTTGCAAAATACCCTATTTAGGATTTGAAATTTGATAATTGTATTTTCTATTTTAACTTTTGAAAAATACACTTCTTTAATTATGAATTGACCTTTTTACCCAAGATATAATTCGAAATTAATATATAAATTCAAAATTAATAAAATAATATCATTAAAATTAGATAAATATGTGTGTTGAGATAAATATGCTGTTTTACCATTTAAATTTTACAATAACAAAGATAACATGTGAATTATGACTTTTTTTTACTTTATGATGATGTTTATACAGATTTTCCTTTATTTTATTTTCTTCAACTTATATAAACAAGTCACGTTGTTAAAAAAGAAAAGCAAGTCACGTTTGTTTCTACAAAATTTTCATCTTCTCTACCGGAGCCAAGTAAGTTTTAGCTAATATGATATATTCGGATATGTGTTTTTTTCGATTTTGAATATGAAAAAGAATTGCACTGATTATTATTCATCGGTTTGTTCTTTTTTTTCACGTGTCAAGAAAATCCAATAAATCTGTTTGAGCCAATGATTTGATTCGTGTATCTTACAAAATTTTTAATTTATATTGTTTATATAGAGACGAAGTACAAGATTCAAAAAAGGAAGTAATAGAAAAAGAAAGGCAGAGGAAGAACAAACACATACCAACAGTTGAAAGTCACAGAAAACAAATGGTGTTGCTTGCATTGAAGTCTTATCGAAAGATTACTTTCACGTGTATATGAAAGAGTTGGAAGAAATTCTGAACAGTGGATTCACAAATAATTTCCTATCTCTAATGATTTTTTTTTAAAATATTTTTTTTAAATTGTTTAATAGAAATTGATAAATATTAAGATTGAGTAATTTGGTAAATTTATATATAGATAAGTGTATTTTTCAAAAAGCTTAAACAAATGTGTATTTTTCAAATTATATTCTTATTGAAGTGCATTTATCCAAAATTTCCCTAAAATCTATAATTATATAATTTGGCTGTTGAAAAATAAAAAAAAATAGATTTCCAAAAGATTAAAACCTAAATCACTACAAAATCTCCATCAACAAAACAATATTAATTTGTAAAAGAAGTTGACGTAAAAGAAGTAGCCCAAACGCTTAAAAGTCGCAAGTGGATTTATTCGAAATATTTTTCGAAGTATTCCATTTTCTTATTTCCCCGAAGACTTTAGCGTATATATATATATAAAAGGCTAAAGCAGACCCAAATATATAAAAATTCATTGATCGCAAAAAGAAAAGAAAAAGAAAAGATGCAGATCTTCGTGAAAACCTTGACCGGCAAAACCATAACCCTGGAGGTTGAAAGCAGCGACACCATCGACAATGTCAAATCCAAAATCCAGGTCCCTAATTTTGAACTCTGCTCTTCTTTGTAGATTTCTAGGGTTTCCGATTCTCGATTGATTCGGATGAAGAAATTCGATTTGAATTGGTTGAGAATAATAGCTAATTGCTCGCGAGATTGAAAGAAACATGATTCGAGTTAAATCATAATCTTGATTTGATGAAAAAAAAAAAAAAAAAAATCTTGATTTGATGGTTGTGAACAGGACAAAGAGGGGATACCACCTGATCAACAGAGGCTCATCTTTGCTGGGAAACAACTTGAGGATGGTCGAACGCTAGCTGACTACAACATTCAGAAAGAGTCCACTCTTCACTTGGTTCTGAGGCTTAGGGGTGGGACCATGATCAAGGTCAAGACTCTCACTGGTAAAGAAATCGAAATTGATATCGAACCAACCGATACTATTGATCGGATCAAGGAACGTGTTGAGGAGAAAGAAGGCATCCCTCCTGTTCAACAAAGGTACTTTGTGTTTTGGACAAGCCTTATTAGCTTCTTGTTCTTGTCTCATTGTGATATCTGAGAGCTTGTTCTGTTGTGTTAGTGACCGTAGATATCTGCTTGGTGCATGGCTCTAATGGAAACATTGAGTTCCCATTTTGCGTTTAGGGTTATTTGTAGTTCCAGTGTTGTTCTTGTCTCATTATCTCAGCTCGCTTTATTCAAAACCCATCTGTATGAACTTGTTTGGCTGATATAATGCACAATATGCTGACTCTATTTTATTGTATTTCTTATGTTTTTGTCACCAGTCGCTATGCTATGCTATGCTCTGAGTGTGTTTTAAGTTATAACTTATAACACCAATTGTCATGTATATTTGCAGGCTCATCTATGCTGGGAAACAGCTAGCTGATGACAAAACGGCGAAGGACTACAACATAGAGGGAGGCTCTGTTCTTCATCTGGTCCTTGCTCTCAGGGGTGGTTCTGACTAATAACTATTTGCTCTAGAGGTTCCTTTCAATGGCTTTGGTTGGTTGAATCCATGAGACAAAAGTGAATACAATTTGGATTTCGTGCTTTGGTTACTATGATGCTATTTCAGCTGCTTTGGATCAATTTACCAATAATCTGTTCAATATTAGGATCATGCATAAAATATATTACTTGGATTTGGTTTATTTTTTGATGAATATCCTTCATTTTCAAGAGAAAGTCCGTAGAAATGGGGACAAAAGCTATGGGTTGAATTGGATCAGGTCGTTTCCAATGGATTTGAGATGATCCAGACCATTATCCAATCGCATCAGCTTAGAGTCAGTCAAATCACATAAACTGAAACGTAGCGAGATAAACGTAGAGCACATTGCCGAACAAGCACACACCCGTTTTCCACCACTTACCAGTTACCACCGTTTCTAGCATCGTAGCAAACACTGATGTCCTCTGTTAAAACACTCATGTAAGCAGTAATTTCACTAGAATATGTGAAAAAAAACTATATAACTTTTTGGCTTGTAGGATTCTCAACATTTAACCCAAATAACAAGTTCCCATATTGCAGAGATATATTCTTAACTAGGGAAGAGTTAACCAGAGTTTGAATACATACGAAGCAAACAAAGGATCAAATATAGATTTTTGTTTCTTAGACATCCTTGGCAATGAGATCGCCATTGAGCAAGGCTCTGTAAGCAGCAACAGGCCAAATGAAACCACGGAAGATGAGACGACTAGCCAATGGAACATCAATGATGATCTCTTTCATCGCTGGTTTCTTCTCATCACTAATAGCTATCAAGTAGCTTCTCCCCACCCACCCGATCCATCCCGCAATGTAGAGGAACAAAAGTCCAGGTGTTATGAACTCTCCCCAATGCCTCTGGTCTCCGTTCACTATCAGGTGTGGTAGCCCGTCTGCACCGCACAGAAGCCCGTACTTTCCGTAGTTGTCGAACCTAAACAACAAACATAATCAAAAAGATTTCAATTTCAATAGCAGATCAAAAACGGAACACACAATCATTATCATCACGAGGCATACCTGCGTTTGGTCTTCTCGATCTGAGCGTTAAGAGCAAGAGCAGGAGCACTCTCAGGAGCGTAGAGCTTGAGAGATGATTGGAGCTTCTTGATCTGTTGCTTCTCCCTCTTGGCGAACTGTTTCGACTCCTTGCAAGGGGTTAGGCCCGAGATATCAGCGGCGGCTGGCATCGGAGATGAGAGGAGGATGGAAGAGAGAGCCACCGCCGCTGAGAATGCCTTCATGGACTTGTTGTCATCGGTGGAGCAGACGAATCTCGCGGTGGATTTAGGTAAGGATTGAGTGAGAGTCTTCTTGTTGGGTCTCGGGTTGAGGACGAGGTTCGTCGGGATCGTGAGAGACATTGCTTTCCTCTGGAGTTGGAGACGACAAGTGTGGAGGAGATTGAGCTTAATAATACTTTTGAGTGGCAAATAAGATCAGTGGAGGAAGAGGAAGATAAGAAAAGACATCTCGTTCTGATGATGTGGCGTGTTGTGAGTGGTTGGTAAGCCAAACCTCGTGCATAAGAGATTTTCCCGCGTTTTTATTTTTGTAGTTTTCACTCGTGTGTTTTGAAGATATGTGGACTTTAGCTACACACGACAAGACTTATCTTTATTTTATTTTAAAACTAGGGTGGACGGGTTAGTAACTGAAAAATGTATAATGTATCAAAAAATTTATTGAATATTTCAAATTTTTTTATTTAGTTTAAATTCTGAGTAATCTTTATACTGTAATACCAAAAATTACAATTATACAACATCTAATATTTTAATATTAAAATTATACATTTGTATATATCATCTATTTTGTTAACTCTAATATTTTGGTTGAAATGTTGTTTGTTATATTTTCATCATACTTTTTCCATCTATGTTTTGAATATATATTTTTTTTGTTGAAAACTTGAAATGCTGAAACAACCACACATTGTAAATTAATTTTTTGTTACTTTCTGCGAATCTAACGTGCTTGGTTGTTTGTAGAGCGTATGCTGGTGTGAGAAGTCATTTGTTGAAAGCATAATAGAAAGTCTTACAGAAACCGATGAATAAGGTCAGAGAAGTTGTTGTGCATCTTTATATTGTTTTTTCTTCTTAAAACAATAGACAAAAAGGTTGGTATCACAATGTTGTTTTAGTTACTTCAACCTCGTAGTCATAGTCGTAGTGATATGTTTTACCATGATATATATATTCATATTTTTATTTCCTGAATCTCTAATTATTTATTTTTAAAACTCTGTTATTTCGTTTTTAATGAAAAAACTTTGTTATTTTATAGCTATGTATTTTTTACTGTTGTGACTACAAATTTTTTTAGTTATTGATTTATATTTTAAGAATAATTTAAAATGTGAATAAATATTATCCTATGTTTAGCTTAGTTTTGCTTCCGATTTATATTTATTTGATTAAAATTTTGTCTACTACATCATCGTTTTATTGTCTTTTAATTACCATTTTGTAAACTAAAACGTTTCGTGTTTGTATATATTTGTGTATTAGTATAACTTGTATTATTACTTTCCTAGTTGTATAACATTTTGAAGATCATATCATGTTAAATTTATTAGTTTAGTTTTTTATTAGATTTGTAATTTATGTGCCTAGAAATTTTTATCGAATATATTTTCCCGAAATATAACTTGAGGCAAAAAAAAAAAATAACTTAAGGCTTTTTGGTCATCATGCTTGTTGCTAAGTCAAATACCAGTTGATGAGTATTTCTCCTTTATCTCTTTTTCTGATTCTTTGTATTCATGATAGGCAATGTATTTAAATTAAATCATACATGGTCGAAGTATACCATCTGGATCTAAATTACACACTCAATATTACTCTTGTATGTACGCACTAACTATGTTTTTGTTCAAGTCAAGTTTGAAAATTCTTGTACTCTAGCTTATCTTTCTGCCTTGATGTCATTAAATTGGAACAACTGCCTCATGAGAAGCTCTGCAGTCACGTCAGACGACTCCACCACAACTTTCATCCCCATTTACAGAAACTTTGTAAGATTGCAACTCGTAAACCCAATTAACTTTTGCAACTAATGGTAAAGTCCTCCACCGCTACTAATTTTTGCAAATCAAAAGCAACAAGCATAATCTCACATTCCCATTTTCCTACAAAAAAATGCCTTCAAAGCATCATTCTTTTCTGCTTTGTTTATTTTCTTTTTGTTGCAATGTTTATTTCATAATTTGAATCTTATTTCGGGTGAAGAGAATGATTTATTAATCGCAAATCATAGTCCATGTGAGATTTTTAAAGTTGTATAATAGAGATAGATATTTCATTTTGTTTGTTTATTAGTAATAATTATAAATTGTGTTACAAATAGTTTCAAACATTTTATAAGGAGTATTCAATTTATTGTGCTTTTGATCTCTTCTTCTTTACGAGTTTAGTTGAGTCATTGCTTCCATGACTTCAAATCAATACCAAAGTAATGTATTTTCAATCTCAGAAAGGAATTGACTGGTTTTGGGAGTTGGGTTTGTATCTAAATCACAGATCAATGGGTTAGTTGAACGTTTAAATTCAAATGGAGCTTTCAAAGGGATTCATTTATTTGTTGCAATTCTTAGTATTCCTTCTTTATTTCATTGGATTGTTGTTCCTGTGTATCATCAAAGGTATGTCCTTGAGCATTTCTTTGTTGCAATTCTTAGTATTCCTTCTTTATTTCATTGGATTGTTGTTCCTGTGTATCATCAAAGGTATGTCCTTGAGCATTTCTTTCAAACCTTGCTTCTATGTTTCACACATATCTATTGATTCAATTTTTGGTGTCACCAAAAGTCTACATTTTCCATGAAATTTTCATTTTGGTCAGACAAAGAATTTACTTTTGATAACTCACAAAAGATTAGAATTGATTGAATCATTAATGAAAATGTACCTACAATAGAGAAACAGAGAAAGAAGCAATCTTTCTTAATTTTCTCCGTAGGCGTATTTATTTCTCCTTCTTATAATGGTCCAATATTGCGATTAAATGAAACCCACAACGAAATTCACAATAAAACTCACAACCATTGACTGACATCACTCAGGATGCTATTCTTGTTTAGGCGAGGCTATATTACTTGTGTGTGATCCAAATGACCCTAACCTCCCCAATGATGTCTGAATGAAAGCAGGGGTGGCCATCTAGGTGGAGAGCTATGAATTCATATTTAAAGACATGGAGGTGTTGAGACGAAAGCAATTAGATGTTGGTGTCAGGATTAGATTTTCATGAGTAACAATGGATGTGTTAGTAAAAAAAAAACAATGGAGGAGGTGAGGAGAAATGAATGAGAAGTAGAAATGATTTGTTTGTATCTACATGAAATTCAATTCTCAATTTAAATCGTTCAAAATTCACATATAAACAAAATAATATATTTATATTTAATTGAAAGTACCATAAAAATATAAGAATGCACAAAAGTTTTCATTTGAATTTCTATAATTTTGTGTACTCAAAATAGTAAGTTATTATATTTTGTGAAGTTTCTATTAAAAATGATCAAAACTGCAAATCCCATGAGAATATGACCAAACCTAACATATTTTGAACGGTCCGTTAGCGAAAGTAACATTGTAAAATGTCATTGTTTGTTACGTGGGGTTGTTTGGGTTGATTTTTTATTGTCTAAATGGGCTTTTACGGTCCAATTGATATTCGACCATTAGATTCTGTGTTTGTAGCAGCAGCCTTTAGGTTTGTTTTTTGAGCAGAGGCTATAATACCAGAGAACAAATCAGAAGTTTTGAAGTTGACGACGACACTCTCCATCTCTTCGGTGCCGAGTTTCTCGTCAACCTCCATCAGATCTTTTCGCCCTCCTTCTTCTTCTATCTCTTCGTTCATCTCATTTGTCCCTTAAGTTTCCAGACTTGCCACACCAAGTTCCACAACCCCCAATTTAGAAGAGTTTCATACACCGGAGACTATCCCAAGAATCAACAACGGCGGGATCAAACTCAATGAGACAATCAACGTCGCAGAAGGAAGATTCGTCTTGATTCATGGATCTCCACATGTGTCCATAGCGTTAGCCGAGCTCGCGTACAGTCCAGTATCCGTCTAGGCCTCGTCAGCGTCAATGGCTTCATTTTCACCTTTCTCTATCTCTCTTTCTCTTCCAGGTTTCACACAATACCAATGTTGGCGATGAGGTTCATTGTAAGATATCAAAATATTCAAACCTTTGAAATCATTCACAATCAGTAATGGACATTTTGAAAGTTGTAATGGACCAAACTAAAATCGAGACCCAAATCAAAGACTAGTAAATCGTCCAAACCGTGCTGACGTGGCACACTCTCCTTCATCTGCTTGCTGACGTGGCTTATTGATGTAGCATATTTTGATTGGTGGATGGTATTTTGAAAGTCTTAGTTATATTAGATGATGAAGCAATATCTGGATTCAAGGTGTTGCTAATGGTTTTATGGTTTAAGTAGTGTAGGTAGATATTAAGAAAGCTGTGAATTGTATAAAATAGTCCCGACATTTGTATAGTTTAATTTTGGAAAGTATACCGAGAACTCTTCATGTAGTGTAGTTTTTATATACGTAGGTTCTGTTTTGTTTTTTGTGAGATAGAATGAGGAGATTTTTTTAAAAAAATTGATAATGAAAATAGAAATACGAAATGTATATGGTTGTGTATTTTAAATATATAGATAGGTTATACCAATGGGGCTTGCGTGTGGATAACGTAAACGAAATTATATCATTACTTGAAGGATAATCGGTTTGAGTAACCATTTTTAAAGCTGAAAATTTTATGGATTTCATGTCATGGACCAATAAATAAACATAAATTCCCAATAAATTATCATAAAACCCAGCTAATCGGCGAGTTAGAAACACCAAAGAGAAAAGAAGAAGAAGATCCGTGAATTGTAAGCAAAAGGAAATAAGAGAAGATGTCTCTCTGCTCGACACGTGTCGCAAAATGGAGATAGGAGGGATGACGTGGCGCATTGTGGAGCCATTTTTAGGCTCACACGCAAGCCCCATTGGTATAACTTACCTATGCTAATAACCATTTTTAAAGACATATTTGTAGGTGGGGTTTGTATCGGTTACAAACGCCGTTTGCGAGCCAGAATAAATGAGAGTGTGAGGGAACGTGGGATGGTCTTTAAGGACTGAATTAAAGCATAACATTAGGAGTGGGAGAAGACGTTACAACTAAAGATCAGAGATAATGGCGGACATAAGAAATGACGAAACACAGGAACGGGAGTGGGTGGTCCCTAGGAACGCCCTTCTTTGAGTAAGTTCAGTGAGTGCTTTCTAAGAAAAAAGGGCAAGGCAGAAGAAAATGAAATAGGAACAACCGCGCTGGTCGTGCATCAAAGAGGAAGAAGACGTAACTCAAGATACCCTAATCTAAGTGGCCGACACCAATTTAAGTAGGAAGGGCCCAAACATTCATAAGCCCATCCAAACCGCCCATCGAAGTCTTTCACTCAACGCACAAAATCAGAAAAAAAAACTCTCTTCTTGCTCGACACGTGTCGCAAAACGGAGATAGGATGGATGATATAACGCATTGTGGAGAGTTTCTCTTCAACTTTATATATATAGATTGTCACAAAATATCTATAAAACAAAAATAATATTTTACTAACCAAAATAAATACAATATTTAGTTTTACTCAGTGATTTTATTCAATTTTCATTTATTTTGTTGGTTAATAAATTATTACTCAAATCAAAATAATATCAAAAGAAATGCCTATAAATAAAAAATAATATATAAATTTATATTTTAAATATGTAATTTTATAAAATAAAAAATATTTTATGTAAATAAGGTTTCATAAATTTCATCAATTAAATTTAATTTTTTTCAAAATAAATGACTTTTTAGACTTGTTTTGTTTTAATTAATTAATTAATTTATTAATAAATTAATTTTAAATTCAAATTAATATAAAAGGTGATATACACAAAAAAATATAGCAACTTTGAATATTCAAAACATGTGATTTTACAAAAAAGAAAAGTCTAATCTTACAAAGTCAAACATAATCATTGCAAAATAACCAGTTTTGTAACATTTTGGAAACTTCATATGATAATAAGAAACTTCTCCATAAGTTTACTTAGAAAATGCTTCTATGCTAGTGAATTAGTTTTAAAATTAGATGTTTATTTATTTTTGTCAATTGTAAAACTGATTTAAGTAGAATTTTTTCTATATTTTGAAGACATCATGTGACTGCGAGAAGAATATTTCAAAAGTCAACTCATAGTATACTTCTCTAGAATTATATTCATAGTATACTTCTCTAGAATTCTATACACATCAGATTTTTGGTGAAGTCTTCTATAAAACAATCTAATTTTTGTAAATGCTAATCTCCCTTTTTTGGGGAAGTCTACACGATTTGTTTTCGTTATAAAAAAAGTTAGGAGGCTTCTTTAAAAGTATTATATGAAAAAAATTACAAAATAGTTAATCGTAAAATTAACCTATGCACTGATCAAGAGATCTCTAGAATTCTTTTCTGTGTAGTAAACTTTTGGAAAAATATTCTAAGAGAAATAAATCTGAAAATTTCGAATATCATATATAGTTTCGGTGATAGGTCGTGTTTACCTTTTCCAAACACTCAAAACTTCTTAATGAAAGATAGCCACTCATTAATAACCAAGAAGCATAAAACTTAAATAACTTTAATGAATACAAAATTTTGATCCGTACTTTGAAAGCGTGAGATTGATTTTTATTCGAAAAATTATTTAGTAAAAGTTAGAAATTTTTGTAAATATTACTCAAAACTCAAAGTCAAACAAAAAACTAATCCTTGATTTTTTTTGAAATTTTTATTTGCCCTATTCACTCCAAAAATTTGAATTATTCACAAAAATGTCATTACTTTTTACTTTTTTATTTTTTTCGAAAATGAGTATTTCACTCTATCATCTTTCATCTTCAACAATTATTTACAATATTGCAATTGCCATGAATACACAACCACATTGAACAACCAATTTGAAGCTCTTAATGCACCTAAAAATCGAATTTCACTCGTCCTATCTCATTTCTTATGCACTAAAACAACATCTATTTCACTTTCTCTCTATATTCATCAAAAAAAACCAAGATTTTGATTCTAAACTTTTTAAGATTAATAGAGCCATTCAAGCTCATGATTCTTGGTCATTAACAAGTGGGTCACTTTGGTGGTGAAGTTTTGTGTGGTTGGAGAAGCTAAACAAGTTATCTTACTAGTTGAAGCTATGAAATCAAATTTCTTCCTAGATCTGTCCGTCAGAAGATTTAGTCAATCCATAGGTTAGTTTTCGAATTGACTTGGTGTATGTTTTTTTAGAGACGACTTCTCTGGAAGTCTTCCAAATTTTCTGTGTTAACAAAAAAATCTCGAAACTGCAGAGAAGACTTTCCGGTAAGTCGTCTAGGATAAACCTGTTAGTTTTGCAGTTGACCGGATTGTGTCAGAAATTTGACTCTCTAGACGACTTACAAGGAAGTTGTCTGCCAGAAGACTTCCATGTAAGTCTTCTGAACTCTCGGTGAAAGTCGTCTCACTGTCGATGAAAGTTGTCTCATCTTACTTTTGCAATTAAAAAATAAAACTTAAATATTTGATTTTAACTAGACGACTTCCATGTAAGTATTCTGGGAGACGACATACACGGAAGTCTTTCAGAATTTTATTCTGAGATTCTAATCAAACCTTGGTTATCACAGAAGCCTGTATAATAAAGTTGCACAAACACAAAGATTATAAGAACTTCTCTTCTTATTAGATTTAGAAACTCTCTCAAAACTAAACCTTTCAATGTGTTTCTCTTGATGGAACATCTCTCCATGAGAACTCTTTATATAGGAAGAAGCTACATCTTTTCCTAAGAGCGAAGCTACATCTTTTCCTAATAATAATATGGAAACATTCCTAAGCTCGATATGTTTTCCTTTTTCCTTAACCCATCAAACTTCACTTTAATGAGTTAACTTGCTCCTCAAGTTAATTGGAATTATCCAACATTCTCCCCCTTAATTCCAACTTGAATCTTAGGTATGTTGATCTTCTTAACTCCGATGAACTTGCGCATTGCTTCGAACTTGATCCTTGCCAATGGCTTAGTGAGTATGTCTGCCTTCTGTTCCACTCCAGGTACGTGCTTCACTTCGATAAAGTCGAACTCCACACATTCTCGAATGAAATGGTACTTCGAGAGTATGTGTTTGCTTCTACCGTGAAACACCGGGTTCTTGGTGAGGGCTATCGCTGACTTGTTGTCAATCTTCAACACGACCTTCTTGTCTTCTTTGTTCATGATCTCGACCATCAACTCCTTTAACCAAATTGCTTGTTTTTCAGCTTCCGTAGCTGCCATGAACTCCGCCTCACATGAAGAGAGTGCCACTGTGGGTTGCTTGCACGATGTCCACGTGATCGGCGATGTTCCTAGGTAGAACATAAACCCTGTAGTGCTTCTTTCATCATCAATGTCTATGTTATGGCTGCTGTCACTGTAACCTGTAATCTCCGTTGTTCCATCCCGTTTGAAGAAGAGACCATACTCTGTAGTGCCCTTTATGTATCGTATTAGATGCTTCACTGCTTCTCCATGACTCTCTCTTGGACTCTGCATATATCTTCTTAATACACCAACCGAAAACGCCAAGTCCGGTCGTGTATGAAGAAGATACCTTAAGCATCCTATGATGCTTCGATACGATGTTGCATCAATCTCAGGCTCCTCCTCTGCCTTTGATACTTTCAAACTCGTGTGCATCGGAACATGAGCATAGTTACATGACTCCATCTTCGTCTTGACAAGTATACCTTGCGCGTATCCTTCTTGTTTGATGTGAATGCCATCAGCTCCTTGTGTTACTTCTATACCAAGATAGTATGTAAGCTTCCCGAGGTCTGACATCTCAAATCTTCTTGACATATCATCTTTGAATTGCTTGATAACGTTGAGTGAAGTCCCTGTTACAAACAAGTCATCAACGTATATAGCTATGATCAGAAGCTCCCCCTTATGTTTCTTTTGATATACCGCAGGTTCCTTGGTGCACTTCGTGAACTCAATCTCCTTGAGAACACGATCGAGTTTGATGTTCCAAGCTCTCGGAGCTTGACGCAAACCGTATAGTGCTTTGCTAAGTTTGTACACATGATCCTCCTTTCCTTTCTCCACAAAGCCTTCTGGTTGAGTAACGTATACATCCTCATTTAAGTCTCCATTCAGGAACGCAGTTTTCACATCTAAGTGATGGATCTCCCATCCATTAGTTGCTGCTAACGCCAAGAGTAGTCGTATGGTTTCTATCCGAGCAACTGGTGCAAATACTTCGTCGAAGTCTATGCCTTGTTGTTGCACATAACCTTTTGCAACTAGCCTTGTTTTGTATTTGATCACCGTTCCATCTGCATTCCTCTTGATCTTTCAGATCCACTTCAAACCTATCGGTTTCACACCTGCCGGCTTCTTGACGAGCTTCCAGGTTTTTTTTTGATGATAGATTCGATCTCTGCCTTCATTGCATCGATCCAAGCTTGTATTACTGCAGCTTCGATGTAACTTTCTGGTTCACCATCGATGGTGAGCAAGAGTCTGCCACTTTCAACTTCAGCGAGTAGGATGTAATCATCGAACCACTTTGGTTTTCTGATGTTACGACCATATCTTGATGTTACATGCGGGTCTTGGTTTGCATCGTTGTTCTCTACTACTTGCTCTTGTTCATCTGCGTCTACAGCTTCTTCTTCTTCATTATTGTTTTGCTCTTCGTGGTGTTGGTGATCTTGATGCTCATCACCATCTCCTTCTTCTGTAACATCAATATGAGGAAGCTTGAATGATCCTGGTTCTTCGTCTACGTTTGTTGATAGTGTGGACCAATCCCAAATTTTCTTCTCGTCAAAGATTACATCTCTACTAACAACTATCTTCTTCGCGACCGGATCATAGAGTCTGTAAGCTTTTGAGCCGGGCTCTGTGCCTAGGTTGATTACCATCCTTGATCGATCATCCAGCTTCTTGAGATGAGGACTGTTGATTTTTGCAAAAGCTACACATCCAAAGACCGTTAGATGCTCAATGTTCGGTTTCTTAACATACAAGCTTTCGTATGGAGTCTTGTCTTCCAAAGCCTTTGTAGCAATGCGGTTTATGAGATACGTTGAATGACGTACTGCTTCTCCCCATAGCTGATTAGGTATCTTCATAGCTTTCATCAAACTTCTAGTCATCTCCATTAGTGTTCTATTTCTTCTCTCAACCACACCGTTTTGTTGCGGTGTATACGGTGCGGTGAGATGTCTAGTTACACCGTTTTCTTCACAAAAACTAATGAACTCAGAAAATGTGAACTCTCCTCCTCTATCGGTGCGAAAAGTCTTGAGTTGTAGCCTCGTTTGATTTTCCACGTACTCCTTGAACTTTTTGAACCGATCGAACGCTTCACTCTTCTCTCTTAGCAGCATCGTCCACATATATCTTGAGTAATCATCAATTAAGACAAATATATATCTATTGTTTGCTGGTGTTGATGGTGATATCGGACCACACAAGTCACCATGTACCAACTCCAATGCGTGTGATGCTCGATACTTTGCTTTAGGCGGGAAAGACTTCCGAGTTTGCTTCCCAACTAAGCAGGCGCTGCACACATCTTTCTCGTGTATCACCTGAGGCATCCCTACTACCATCTCTTTGTCTACCATGTTCTTCATGACTCCAAAGTTCACATGTCCTAGCCGTGCATGCCACGTCCATGTAACATCAGTTTCTTGTATTTGAAGACACTTCGGATATTCAACCTCCATTGGCGTCTTGTACAATCGGTTTGGTTTCCTTGCGACTTGTACTAATAGCCTTCCACGGGGATCTTTCAGCATCAGTAAGTCTTCTTTCATATTGACCTCACAACCCATCTCGGTTGCTTGTCCAAGACTTATGATATTGTGTTTAAGACTTGGGATGTAGTAGATATCTTTGAGTGCTCTTCTCTCCCCTGTTTTTCCGATGAACGTGATCGAACCTTTCCCAACAATCTCGACGTTTGATCCATCACCGAATTTGACTTTGCCTTTGATGCTCTCATCTAGGTTTGAGAAGAACTCTTTCTTGCCTGTCATATGGTTACTTGCACCATTGTCAAGGTACCATATACTCGTATTTCCATCGGATACATCAAACCTCTTAGGAAACACTCTCTCTTCGTTCAGGAATACTACTTCATGCATATATAATGCATCTGCTTCTTGTGTTTCCGTTAGGTTAGCTTCTTCTCTTGGTCATGTAGGACAATGTGACACGAAGTGCCCCATCTTGTCGCATCGCCAACATCTAACCTTAGAGTAGTCCTTCTTGGTCTTGTCTGAAGCTTCTCCTCCTTTGTTATGACCATCAGAACCATTAGACCTTCCTTGTCCTCTTCCTCTTCCACTATAACCTCTACCTCTGCCTCTTCCTCGCGAGTTGCTATGGCTTCCACGACCTTGTGCATCATTCTTTACAAACATTAGCTTCGATTGATCTTCATCTTGGGTTTCTTCTTTGATGCGTTCTTCGAAAGCCTTCAATCTCCCAACAATGTCTTCGAATCCCGTTGAATTTAGATCCAACACTTGTTCTAACGAAGCTACGATGTGAATGAACTTCGTTCTTGGAAGTCCCTTCAGAAACTTCTTTACCAGCTTTGATGCTTCCATTATCTCTCCTAACGCGGCTGCTCTCGATTCTAAGCCTGAAAGTTTTCCTGCGTAGTCATCCACCGTGTCTGTGTCTGTCATCTTCAGTTTGTCGAACTCAGACATCAAAGTTTGTAACCTTACTTCTCTCACGCGATCAGCACCTAGGTTACGGGATTTGATAGCTTCCCAAATCTTCTTCGATGTATCATGTTCTCCAATCTGAAGTATTAGCGCCTCCGGGACTGATTGAAAGATTAGAGCAATCGCCATATTGTTCTTCTTTGCATCGTTACTCCCTGGATCAATTGTATCCCAAACTTCGTATAAACGAAGCATCACTTTCATTCGCATCGACCATACGGTGTAGTTGGTCGATGTTAGCATCGGACATCGTATGTCCTTCTTCATCTCAAGACCTTTATCACGTGCTTGAGAATCGTCTCCCATGTTTTGATCGAAGTTACAACTCCTCTTGTAAACGACCTTCAAAACCTGGAGCTCTGATACCAATTAAAGTTGCACAAACACAAAGATTATAAGAACTTCTCTTCTTATTAGATTTAGAAACTCTCTCAAAACTAAACCTTTCAATGTGTTTCTCTTGATGGAACATCTCTCCATGAGAACTCTTTTTATAGGAAGAAGCTACATCTTTTCCTAAGAGCGAAGCTACTTCTTTTCCTAATAATAATATGGAAACATTCCTAAGCTGGATATGTTTTCTTTTTTCCTTAACCCATCAAACTTCACTTTAATGAGTTAACTTGCTCCTCAAGTTAATTGAAATTATCCAACATATAAGTCGTATGCCGGAAGACTTACATGGAAGTCGTCTAATTAATATTAAATATTTAAGTTTTATTTTCCAATTGCAAAAGTAACTTGAGACAACTTACATGGAAGTCGTCTAGTTATAATAAGTTTTATTTTTCTGGCAGAAGACTTCCTTGTATGTCGTCTAGAGAAAGTCAAATTTCTGACACAATCCGGTCAATTGCAAAACTAACATGTTTATCCTAGACGACTTATTGGAAAGTCTTCGCTGGTATGTTCGATATTTTTTCAAAAAAAAGTAAACCCTTATTTACAAAGGAAGACTTACAAAGAAGTCCGCTGTAGAGTAGACAGTAGACTTCTCTGGAAGTCTTCCTTTGTAAATTTTCAATTGCAAAAAATGACCTAAATGGAAGACTTCTTAGAAGTCGTCTGGCGGACGACTTCCGTGGAAGTCTTCTACGTCAATGTTTAATAAAATTTCATTTTTTCTAAAATTATAATGACTTTTTAACATTTTCTTGTTAATTCATGTATATTAGTCAATATTGGGGCTCTTGAATGAAATTCATAACTTAATTGGTGATTATTACGAGGTTAACAACATTCATGCTTATTAATGTTTCTAGCTAATGAGAGAAGACTTCCCCATAAGAATGTTTCTAGCTAATGAGAAAAGACTTCCCCATAAGTCTTCTACATTAATTTTTGAAAACTTGTATTTTCAATTTTATGATATATTTTTTTAATTTTCAAAAGTGTTATGTAACTTCAAGAATATCAACTTATATAATTTAATGTGTCTTCTTAGATCATAATATATACTTTTTAACTTTCATGAAATTTAAAATTTCAATTTTCACTTAAACTTTGAGTTTTCCGTTTAAATTTTAATTTTCCTCTTAACTTTTCCACTTGAAATTTAAGTCTTATGAGAAGTCTTCCGAGAAATCTTTTGAGAAGTTTTCCAAGAAGACTTTCCAGAAGTCTTCTGGAAGACTTTCTAGAAGTCTTCTGGAAGACTTCCTAGAAGTCTTCTGGAAGACTTCCTAGAAGACTTCTATTGAAAGTGTTATATGTTTGAACTAATGTAATGGTTGATCTTTTACGAATTTGACTAAATTTTCTTTAGAAGTTTCTCCCTTAGTTGTATTAAATTTGAATATTTTTTTGTGTTATTGTTTTTTTCTATTGAAGTCGTATCAATAACTTCAATAATGTCAAGTATTTTGGCAAGATAATATTGTAGACATGAACATATTTTACCAAATTTTTTCATTAATATCTCTTCAAATTTACGAAAGAGTTCACAACTAAAAGAGTGCACCTACAAATCACAAAATGACCATAAACAAAACTTTTATAAATCATTCCTCCACAAAGTCAAGCTTGGACTCCACTTGACACGAGAGAAGACTCTGCCAGAAGACTTCTTCTAGTGCATTAATGTAAGAAGACTTCCGAGAAGACTTCCCTAGAAGTCTTCCAAGTCTGTCTCAGATCTGGAAAATCTGCATATATAAAAGCATTCAAATGGCTTCAAAAAATAGAAAATCTTCAAATATAAGGTAAGAGCTTAAAACAACCAAAAGAGTTTTCAAAATTTAAGAGTTTTAAGCAACAAGATGTTACCAAATGAAAAAATATGATTTACTAGATCTACCTTTAAAGGAGTGGAAGATGAGAACCATATAATGAAAAACCTACAAACTATATGAATTAGTGAGAATGACTTGAGACAAAAAATGATAAATTGATATAAAGTTTGGTGATTCAAGTTCTAAGAGATTAGAGAGAGGTTGGAGAGTTTTAGTTTGTGAAAAATGTAAGATCTTTAAGCAACCAAAGGTTACCAAATCAAGAAAAATCATACATAGAAATTTATCAAAACAATCAGATCTGTTATGAAAGAAGAAACATGAGAGAAAACTCCTCCAAAAATATTCCCCAAGACTTCTAGGAAGTGCATTAAATGGTAGAGACTTCCGAGAAGACTTCCCTGGAAGTCTTCCAAGTCTGTCTCAGATCTGAAAAGCATCCATATCTAAAAGCATTCAAATGGCTTCAAAACATAAAAAAAGTTCAAAAATAAGGTGCTTAAAAAAAAAAAAGTTTTCAAAAAATAAGAGATTTAAGCAACAAGAGGTTACCAAATGAAAAAATATGATATATAGATCTACCTTTAAAAGAGTGAAAGATGAGAACCATGTAATGAATAACCTACAAAACAAGATGAATTAGTGAAAATGACTTGAGACAAAAAAAAAGATAAATTGATACAAAGTTTCGTTTTTTCAAGTTCTAAGCGATTATAGAGAGGTTGGAGAGTTTTAGTTTGTGAAAAAGGTAAGAGATTTAAGCAACCAAATGTTACCAAATCAAGAAAAATCAGACATAGAAATTTACCAAAATAATCAGATTTGTTATGAAAGAGGAGACATAGGAGAATACTCTGCCATAAGTCTTCCAGAAGATTTCCAGGAAGTCTTCTAGTGCATTAAATGTTAGAAAAATTCCGAGAAGACTTTCCTGGAAGTCTTCCAAGCCTGTCTCAGATCTGAAAAACCTGCATATCTAAAAGCATTCAAATAACTTCAAAACATAGAAAAGCTTCAAAAATAAGGTAAGAGTTTAAAACAACCAAAAGAGTTTTCAAAAAGTAAAAGTTTTAAGCAACAAGAGGTTACCAAATGAAAAAAATAATATGATTTATAGATCTACCTTGAAAGGATTTGAAGATGAGAACCATGTAATGAAAAAACTGTAAAAACAAGATAAATCAGTGAGAAGCCATGAGATAACAATAAATTGATATAAAGTTTGATGTTTTTAAGTTCAGATAGATTAGAGAGAGGTTGGAAAGTTTTTGAATGAAAAACATTACATTTTTGTTGCAGCCATTTGAGAGGAAAATAGAGAATGTGTAAATTTTCTTTATAAAGAGAGACAAAAATTCCAATAAGATTAAATATTTTCGATCCAGAAGACTTTCAAGTCTTCTAATAGAATATTTCATAGAAAAATTACTTAAAAGAATTATGCGGAAGTCTTCTAATGCATTATTTGTTGGAAGACTTAAGTCACTAAACTCTAAACTCAAAATAACTAACTAATTAAAACAAACAATTCATAAAACTTAAAAAAACCTTTAAAAGTGTTTAATATACGCAGAACTAAACACATATAAGTCAAAATTTAATTTTTCAGATAAAAAAAATTAACTTCCAAAATCTAACCGTAAGTATACATTCAATGCTACACCATATGTTACCAAACCCTTAACCAAAAACTACCATTACACAATACATTCACTCATTTATGTTGAAAGCAATTCAATTTTACTAGATCTTAATTTATATCTTTTACAAATGTTATAATTACATGATTTCAATTTTTCCCTATCAATAATATTTTTATAAAATTTATAAATTATTTTTAAGATCTACTATTAGAGAAGACATCTTGGAAGTCTTTCATAAGACTTACAAAACCCCAAAAGACTTAAAAACCTCAAAGACTTTACGGAGTTATGTTCGTAAAAATGAATTCAAGTGTTTTGTTTGGTCATAAGGGGATTGTTGTAATTTCACTAGCGTTTTGGGTTACTTTTGCATTTGATTCAAGTTTGAATATACTTTTAGAGATAAAATCAAGTTTTGAGTCATATTTAACAAATTCCCATAATTAAACTTTGAACAAAAAAGTATATAATTAAACTAAAATTTATATAATCATTATTTTCTGAAAATAAGATATTTCATTTATATAACCCGCCTCGTATTACCGAAGAAACACGATGGGAAGGATTGGATGGAAGCTAACTGCAAATCTGCACAATGCTACATTGCCACCTACACAGCCGGAAAGCACACAATCACTAGACATACCATATGACAAGCGCTAGTCCTGGGAAGTTGAGTACTAAACACAAAGTCACCGAGCACCTAAACAATCCTAGTGACCCAATGGAAAGAGAGGGACCCGCTCATGTACAGCTCTGAGAACCAGACACTGACCGACCTTACCTAAAAACTAACCTCAGAGAAGTTCAATGCAGAGGGCAAGCAACAGATAACCACATGACGGGACCGTCGCTAGCGATACAAAGCCTGAGCGCATGTGAAAGGAGCCGTGAACTAGAGATAACAAGGATGAAGCACCTGAGAAACGGTTGAAATCGGAGCCATAAACGACTCTACGCTGAAACACGAACCACAGACTAGCACACGCCGTCACCAAAGAGGACGAGCTGACACATGACCGCTCTTCCTGTGATGAGACCACCTCGAAACCTCATGAGAATAAGCGACATGAGGCTCCTCCGACGAGACGCCAAGCAGAGGAGTATCCCATGCACCGCCGCTCCATTCTGCTGGAACGTCGAAACCTGAATATAAACTTACTCAGGAACAGATTCATGGCAAAGGACGCCGTAGATCTAAAATTTAAAACGATGGACGGTTGATATCGAAACCATAAAAGCCGGCACTCTGACCTAAGCCTCCCTCTCCTAGCCTTGCTGGAACACCAAGACACAGACGAACTAGCTCCCGGAGTATTTTTAATTTTGAAGAAAAGAAGTCGCGAGAGGTTTATGAACCAACCCGGTTTCAAAATTGGTTTAGTTTTACCTCATTTTATTGAAATGTCATTTTATTGAAATGAACCGGTTTGATAAACCAAAGCTTCCTCAATCATTTTAACCGTGTACGTGTGCGTTTACACCTAACTAGGAAACGAACCCGCGCATTCGCGCGGGCATATGGATTCTTTAATAAAAAACTTAAATTATTTTAACAAGATTAATAATATGTCTATACCTACTATTTACTTTCTTACGTATTTTGTTTTATTTATCTCATACATTTATTAATTTTTTTAATACACAAAATTTCAGAAATATGTGATGAAAATAAAATGCCAAATAAGCTAAACATTTTCTCAAAATAAACTTTTAAAAGAAATGTTGTTGAAAAATAAGCAAAAGAATAAGATAAAATATCCATCTCTTTCGCTCATTCTCTCTCAAGCGTGTCTTCGTTTTTTGGTTTCTGAAACACTTTTTCTCAAGTGGGAGAGGGGGGGAGGGGGGTTAGAATCAACACAAATGTGCATCCTTCAGAAATTTAAAAAAGAATTGCAAAAGAGTGTGTCATTCATAAACTAAAAGAAACATGTGAAAGGGTGGTTCATTCAAAAATTAAAAGAGGTGTCTAAAAAGTGAGTCAAGGAGTACACGACCTTTGCTAAAACAGTTTGATGATCTATCTCTCTCGCTCTCTCACGTGCATCTTCATTTTTTTTCTGAAACACTCTTTCTCAAGCAGGGGACTATAATCTACAAAAGAATGCCTTGTTTAGAAATTAAAAGAGACATGTGAAATTCCAAAATTAAAATAGGCGTGTAAAAGGTGTGTTAGAGAAGGACACTTCCTTTGCCAAACAATTTAATGATCTCTCTCTCTCACCTCTCTCAAGCGCTTTTCCATTTTGTTTTTTTGTTTTTTTTGTTTCCGAAACACTTTTTCTCAAGCGGAAGATTAATAATCTACTAAAAGGGAGCGCTGTTAAGAAAATTAAAGAGGAGTGAGAAAGGGTGTGTTGTTCTGAAATTAAAAGAGACATGTGAAAGGGTGCATTATTTAGAAATTAAAAGAGACAGGTCAATGGGTGAGTTCAGAAATTTAAAAAGGCGTGTAAAAGGGTACGCCAGAGAATGAAATGTTCTATGCTAAAACAATTCGAAGATGTCAGATCTTATAAAAAGAAGAAGATCTTGTATGTTCGATTACAAACTGTTATAAATTTAACTGTTAGATAAAACTTCTTTTTCTATAAAAATATTGATTTTAGCGGAAAACAAAAACAAGATTGCTATTATAGTACATAGACGAAATGGCCTTTTGAGATTATGTAAATTACTTCAACGGAGAACATTTATATCCGTTACATAATAATCAGCCAACAAATATGGTTAATAAACGCTTCATACAATAATCAAAACAAGACAGTTAAAAAAACTATCTACAATATATCCAATCAATTAAATACAATCTATATCTAACATGGATAACCATTCCCTTGGAAGATTCATATTAACAGAATATCAAAATTATTTACTATTAACTTTTTTTAAAATGAAATTATCATAGAAATTATAAATATTCTTTTTATTCCTTGCCATTTTATCAGCGACTTAGTGAAGACATGTACCTTTTTATTTTGAGAAGTTTGAACCAGGGATCCAGTAAACCTGGAAATAATAGCCGAATCATTGAGTTTCTGGAAAAGACTATATTTTCTGATTGTAAATAAATCCATACAAAAAGTAAATTGAAAAGGAAAAATGCTAAGGGAATGTATGAAGAAACCATATATGAAATTTTTAATATATTATGAAAAGATTCAATGGTTAATCTTCTGAGAAGATACAACTTTTCTATAAAGGGTTCAGTGGTCAAGTTTTTTAAAAGATGCAACTCTTTAGAGTATGTAGATTTTTGCTCAAGTGAATCTACGATATCATACCACCATTATTTCTTTTATTAAAATGATGACATACTCTAATAAACAATTAATTTTAAAAATAACAAATGCTGAAGGAAAGGATGAAGGGGCCATATATAAATTTCTTAAGAGTTTCTAATATCAAAGAGTCCAATGGTTAAGATTTTTTTAAAATCTAAAACTTTCTAATATTAAATGGTTCAGTCAAATGCTTGTTCATTAATATGTTCGCGCGGCCGTTAAATTATTTACTAAAAATAAATTATTTAGTACTTTTATTTTGTGTTTCATTTAAGTAGTGAATATATTAGTCTAAAATTACAAATGTAATAACTTAAGAATGTAAGACATATATATCAAAATTAACCACAAATTGGCTGTTGAAATTAGAGAAAAATAAATAATGTTTTTATTAGGAATATCGGATTGAGCCAATGGCAAAGACTGACGGAGACAAGAAGCTTGTGTTCAATATTATTAAACAACCTATTTTATTAGCTTTTGCGGGTTCTTTAATCCGCATGACAGCTATTTCCGCATGGTGTATATTTTTTTATTCTTTTACCCATAATCAATATTTTAACACGTGCAACAATCAGACCAAAAACTAAAATAAGGCTCGACAAAACAGAATTTCCTTAACCAAAGGATGGTAGTCGGAATTTATCCTTGACTTACTGCACAATTTCAAAATATTCGTCCCCATATGCTCAATTCAGGGTATGCTTTCATCTTTGATAAATATACATCTCTTGATTTAGGCTTCGGTCCCCACTTTTCAGGCATATGCTTGGATGAGATGGAATAGGCGTTCTTCTATATAGTTTAATAAATTATATTTCCATCCTCTGCTTTAGAGTATCTATAACCTAATTCAATATTTCATTATAAAACAGAGTTTGGAGTAAAAAAATGTTCTAACCATACTCTATTTTTCATACAATAATAGAATAAAATATATAGTTACTTCATAAAGAGAGTAATTCTTTGTTTTACTTCACTATATTTTCACTATAAAATACATGTTCTTAACAAAATTGTTCATTTAAATAATATATCAACTGAAATATATAATGTTTCGAAAGTACATAAAATAAAGTAATAGTTCTTCAAGAATTTGAACATTTATCGAAATGACAAGACAATTGGTCTAAAATTGTATGTGATTCTCCAAAAAATTGTAATCCTCTCAGACTTTTTTGTGATCGTTTAGAGTAATTAAACGCTTTTCCTTTTCTTTTTTTTTCTTCCTTTATTTCTTTATTTAATTGTTTCTAAATATCCACAACTTTTTATATACAAAAACAAATGTTCTATCAGTTAACCATACAAAATTGTAACCGTTGGACCCCAAAAAATACAATGAACGCCAAACGTTGTAATGGATCTTTAAGATTGTAGTGGTTTTTATAAATATTTGTAAATGTTCATCTAAACAATTGCAATGATTTATTTAAATGTTTGTAACCATTAAATCTCCAATAGAACACAATATTTTCTCACAATTAAATTATCAATCTTTTGTTTTGTCTAAATATGAATTTTTTTTCCTTAGTCCTACATATTAGCAACATTTGTTTGAAAGTAATATTTATATTTTCAATATTTAAATTATAATTTCAAATTACTAAGATATAATATAATGAAATTATATCAAAAATTTATCTGGAAGCATTTTGAAATTGAATTTAGGAAAAAAATGTTGTACAATGTAATATACATAGAGTTGAAAAATATCAGTTTTAAAATTGCAAATTTTCAAGTAAAAAACAGTTATACATAAAAAGTATATAATCTATATTATAAATACACAATCTTCAAGGGAGAATTCTACTTTTACCTTCTAGATGGAGGAAACCCATTGGGTTTGGTCGGTGATAACCAAACTAGGAAGTTGAGTCATTGGTATTAGTCCATGAGATTAGTATTGGGCCTTGGAGGTTCTTAAGGTTAGTGAGACACATATATATAGTCTCTTAACCTAATTTTTATGGTGAGACTTACAAGAATCAAAAAGACAAAAGAGAGAAAAGAGGGAAGGAGGTAGAATTTCGTCTGAGTTTGTCAAAGCAGATTTGGAGGGCCAAACGGATCCTGATCGGGCTAATATTTTGTGGGAAGCTTCTTCAGTCAATGGGTTAAAGGTTCACCGAAGGGATTTGGATTTCAACGGTTGGATCTTCTGTTGTCTGGGTTTTACGGAAGCTGGTCGTCACAGTTCTTCAGCAGTGCTGTCTTGAGTGTTTGGTAAATCCGACGGTGAGATCTTCTCTGATTGAGCTGAATTTTGGCAGAGGTGTTTCTGACTGGTTTATCTTGGATTGATACGGTGAGATTAGTCTCTGGTTGCCGGAATCCTTGTGAGCTGAGGTAGTTAGGTTGCTGCTGGTTTTGAAGCTTTGTGTTGCTCTCTTGTTGTTGTTGTTCTTGTGTTGGAGATAGCTCTTTGTAGCTTGAGTCTCTGTTCTGTTCAGGGTGTTGAACAGGGAGGACGTGGTTGTACTCACATACATTTATATAGTGGATTGTTGAATGGACTACGGTCCCGTGGTTTTTCCTTCTCACATCGAAGAGGTTTTCCACGTAAAAAGTGCTTGTCTCATTTAGTTATTGCTTACACTATATCATGCTATCGTCAAAGTATTTTCCTCACAGGTTCACACAAGGTCAGGGGAACACGAGCGTTACATTCCGCTGCGCCTCGTGCCCGCTTTCCCTAACAGAGTGGTATCAGAGCTTCTGGTTTTAGAGCTTTGGGTTTGATAACTTCGGGTTATTGTTGCTTGTGAGAATGATGGAAAATACGAGCAGGATGATAAGCTTGAATGGTGCTAACTATCATCTGTGGAAGGGCAAGATGGAGGATCTGCTCTTTGTTAAAGAATTCCATGTTCCAGTCTTCGAGGAGAAGAAACCTGAGAAGAAGACGGATGAAGAGTGGAAGTTGCTGCATCGAAAAGTGTGTGGGTTGATAAGGCAGTGGGTAGATGATAATGTGTTGCATCATATTGAGACTGAGACGGATGCTCGTTCTTTGTGGAAGAAGCTGGAGCACTTGTATGCTAGGAAGACCGGAAACAACAAGATGTACATGATCAAGAAGTTGATTGAGCTGAGGTATCATGAGGGAACTCCGATGACGGATCACTTGAATGTGTTTCAGGGATTGCTCAATAAGCTGTCTGATATGGGCATCAAGTTTGATGATGAGATTCACGGTTTGTGGCTTCTCGGTACTTTACCGGATTCTTGGGAGATTTTCAGGATGTCTCTTTGTAACTCCGCGTCGGAAGGTGTCATTTCGATGGATTCAGTGAAGAACAATGTTCTTAATGAGGAAGCAAGAAGACAGTTGAATGCTAGCAGTTCGCGTTCAGATGTTTTTGTTACTGGGTCAAGGGGGAGGAGTTCGAGTAAAGATCCCAAGAGGGACAAGAACAGGAGCAGGAGCAAATCTAATAAATTTGCTAATATGGAG
This sequence comes from Brassica napus, assembly GCF_020379485.1. Classification (NCBI taxonomy): domain Eukaryota; kingdom Viridiplantae; phylum Streptophyta; class Magnoliopsida; order Brassicales; family Brassicaceae; genus Brassica; species Brassica napus. The sequence continues at coordinate 17,305,371 of NC_063451.1, forward strand.
TGTTATTTCTGTCACAAGAAAGGGCACATGAAGAAGGATTGCTGGAAGTTGAAAAACAAGCAGCAATGTAATCAAGAAGAAAAGGTGGATCGGGTGACTGTCACCGAAGATCAGTTTCTCATTCTTCTTGAGGGTGATGCCATTAATGTCGCATGCCAAGACACCAGTTGGGTGATTGATAGTGGAGCTACTACTCATGCAACATCACAGCGGGATTTGTTTTCTACCTATACTACAGGTAATTATGGTTTCGTGGGAACTGATGTGATGTGATGGCTCAGGTTGCTGGCATTGGCGATATATGCTTGGAGACTAGTCTTGGGACTAGGTTGGTGCTTAAGGATGTTAAGCATGTTCCTGATATTAGGATGAATCTGATATCGACGGGAAGACTTGATGATGAGGGTTATTTCAGTTTGCACGGTGGTGGTAAATGGAAGCTCTCTCGCGGTTCTTTGATTGTGGCTCGAGGTGTGAAGTCTTCATCCTTCTATTGGATGCAAGCTAAGGTCTCCAAAGACGCTGTTAATGCGGTGGAGAATGATGGTGTCATGGAGTTATGGCATAAGAGACTCGGTCACATGAGTGAGAAGGGAATGTTTGTGTTGTCTAAGAATGAGGTGATTCCAAGAATCTCTGGTTTGCACCTGCAGAAGTGTTCCCATTGCTTTGCGGGAAAACAAAACAGGGTGACTTTCAAGTCTTCTGCGCCTTCTAGGAAACCCGAGGTACTGGATTTGGTACATTCAGATGTGTGTGGTCCAATGAGGACAAAATCTCTTGGCGGTGCATCATATTTTGTGACTTTCATTGATGATCATTCAAGGAAGTTGTGGGTATTTCCTATGAGGACGAAGGATCAGGTGTTGGGAGATTTCAAGTATTTTGTGGCGTTGGTTGAGAGACAAACGGGGAAGAAGCTGAAGTGTATCCGTAGTGATAATGGTGGAGAGTATTCTGGACCATTTGATGCTTATTGCAAAGAGCATGGAATAAGGCATCAGTTCACGCCACCTACACTACAAGAAAAATTGCTTTTGTTAGCGGCCAAAAAACGCTATCTAACGATACGATAGCGGTTTATGAAGCGCTGTATCATCGCCCGTCATAATAGGTCAAACACATTAGATAGCGGTATTTTGTACTGCTATCGTATTGTGATATATTATAGCGTTTTTTATATGCAATTAAATATACTTTAATAGCGTTTCTTTTCTTGTTATTATTTGCATTAAAATTATTTATTGTAATTAATTATTTAAAAATGAAAAAACATAATTAAAATTTAAACTGGAATATATATTTAAATTTTTTTATTATTTAAACTGATTTATAATCAAACTGTTTTACAAAAAATATATGGTATACAAATTTAAAAAAAAGAATCTAGGTAGAAAAAAATGTCTTAAACAAAAACTAAACGAAAAACTTAAACTAAGCTTAAACATAACCCTATTTACTAACTAAACCTAATAAACCTAACTAAACCAATCTTCTAAACACCGCCGTCTTCAACAGCTTCGCGCCTCCGCCTCCTCGTGCCTCCGCCATCTTGTTCTGAACCGCATCTGCCTCCGCCTCCACCTCTGGTTCGTAACACCTATGACACATCTCCGCTATGTCAAAATTCTCCTCTGGCGCGCATCCCTTTCATCAGTATTCAAGATCTGTGAGCAAAAGCAATAGATTTTACTAGAAAATAAAAGATAAAAAGATATGAAAACGAAAGAAGAAACAAACCAAAGAGGAGGAGGCGAGGTCATGGTAATGGTGGCTTCCTGACTTGAGCAGAGATGGTGAGATTGAACCTGTGACGACAGACGGCGAGTTTGAGAGATCCTGAGATGAGGATTGAATAGGAGATGAGAGAGGAGGACTGCAGAGGTGATGGGAGAATATGAATGAGGGAGGAGGATTTCTGATGAGTTATCAGTGAGCAAGAAGATTGAAGAGATTGGTGAGAGAGATGAGAAGACGAGAGATCGTGAGAAGAGATGAAAGAGATAATGCCAAAAAAATAAAATTAAAGTGAATCATTTTTGTCCGTCAGATTGAGTATATCAACGGTGGAGATCAAATATAGTAGCTATCCTCACCATCTTGTTTTAACCAATAAGAAATTTTTCGCTTTGTTTAATTAATTGGCCAATGAAAAAAAAAGGAAAAAGATTAACAAAAGATTGTGTTATAACCATTGGATTAAAAGTAATCAATGGTCATAGATTAACTAATCAAAAACTTTTTTTTATTTAATAGTTGTCTTGAAAATTGTAATTTTATTATTTAACTAATTTTATTTATATAAATATTAAATTATCATTTACATTTATAAAGTTAATATTAAGAACTATTGAATTTTACATTTAAAGTATAAGATTTTAGAGTAAAGGTTTGTGTATAGGGTTTAAAGGTTAGATTTAAGGTTTGGAAAAGTAAACTTGAAAAGATTATATATTTTGTAAGTATTATCTTTTAGTTTTCATTTTATTAGAACTTTAAAATATTAGATTTGGAATTTTTTATTTAAAAATTAGTGTTTATATAAGGTTTGGATATGGATATATGGTTTAGGGTTTGAAGGTATAGTATAGGGTTTAAAGGTTAAAGGTTTTGGGGTATTGATTTTAAGATTTTGAGATTAATTTTTGAAAAAATATTAATTTTCTGGGTTTATAACTAAGATTTGAAGTTAAATTTACGATTTGATGCTGAAATATTAGAGTTTCAAGCTTGTATTTAGAATTTAGGGTTTAAAAACTTGTTTGAGGAGAACCATACTTTTGAGTTGGTAGAATTTCATAAGGGCAAGAAGGCTCTGCTTAATAAGTGGGTGTACAAAATTAAGCATGAGGATGACAATTTGCCACCTCGACACAAGGCTAGATTGGTCGTGAAAGGTTACAGCCAAAAGAAGGGAATTGATTATGATGAAATCTTTTCTCCTGTTGTGAAGATGTCATCCATTCGGGTTGTGCTTGGATTGACAGCGAGCCTTGATCTAGAGGTTGAGCAAATGGATGTGAAGACTGCTTTCCTTCATGGTGATTTGGAGGAAGAGATCTACATGGAACAACCGAAAGGCTATGTGAAAAAGGGAAATGAAAATTTGGTTTGCCGCTTGAAGAAAAGCCTTTATGGATTGAAGCAAGCACCAAGGCAGTGGTACATGAAGTTCAAGTCTGTTATGGGGGAGCATGGTTATGCTGAGACTGATTCAGACCATTGTGTATTTGTGAAGGTGTTTGGTGAGGATGATTTTATCATCTTGTTGCTGTATGTCGATGATATGTTGATAGTGGGCAGGAACATGGACAGAATTAAGGAGCTGAAATAGCAGCTCAGTGAGTCCTATGCCATGAAAGATATGGGTCCAGCGAAACAGATTCTCGGTATGAGAATTGTTCGAGACAGACGTGAGAAGCTGATTCACTTGTCTCAGGAGAAGTACATTGAAAAAGTACTTAAGCGGTTTCACATGGACAAGTCTAAAGTGTTGAGTACTCCTCTTGCTCCACACTTAAGACTGAGCAGTCCACAAAGTCCGAAGACATATGCGGAGAAAGAAGATATGACGAAGGTTCCATATGCTTCGGCAGTGGGTAGTTTGATGTATGACATGGTCTGTACAAGACCGGATTTAGCTTACGCCGTTGGAGTTGTCAGCAGGTTTATCTCCAATCCAGGAAGAGAACAGTGGAATGCTGTGAAGTGGATTTTGAGATATCTCAGAGGGACTTCTGATCTGAAGATTACATTTGGGGGTAAGAAGCCTTTACTGGTCAGTTTCACTGATTCTGACATGTCTGGAGATGTTTATTCTAGCAAGTCTATTTCGGGTTACTTGGCAACATCTGCGGGTGGAGCTGTGGCATGGCAGTGAAGGCTGCAAAAGTGCGTTGCACTATCTACCACTGAGGCAGAGTTCATTGCTGCAACTGAAGCTTGTAAAGAGTTGTTGTGGATGAAGAACTTCTGTGAAGAGATCAGTTTCAAGCAAGAAAAGTATGTGTTGCTTTGTGATAGTCAAAGCGCCATCTGTCTCGGGAAGAACTCTACATTCCATTCGAAATCAAAACACATTCAGAGGAGGTATCATTGGATACGAGATGTGGTTGCTTCTAAGGAAGTGGAACTTGAGAAAGTTCATACGGATGATAATGGAGCTGATATGATGACAAAGTCTTTACCGAGGGGGAAGCTTGAAGTATGCCGAGGGATAGCTGGAATGGATGTTTCCTCCACCTAGTCGGAGGGGGAGTTTGTTGGGTTCCTTCTAGATGGAGGAAATCCATTGGGTTTGGTCGGTGATAACCAAACTTGGAAGTTGGGTCATTGGTATTAGTCCATGAGATTAGTATTGGGCCTTGGAGGTTCTTAGGGTTAGTGAGACACATATATATAGTCTCTTGACCTAATTTTTATGGTGAGACTTACAAGAATCAAAAAGACAAAAGAGAGAAAAGAGGGAAGGAGGTAGAATTTCGTCTGGGTTTGTCAAGGCAGATTTGGAGGGTCAAACGGATCCTGGTCGGGCTGATATTTTGTGGGAAGCTTCTTCAGTCAATGGGTTAAAGGTTCACCGTAGGGATTTGGATTTCAACGGTTGGATCTTCTGTTGTCTGGGTTTTACTGAAGCTGGTCGTCACAGTTCTTCAGCAGTTCTGTCTTGAGTGTTTGGTAAATCCGACAGTGAGATCTTCTCTGATTGAGCTGAAATTTGGCAGAGGTGTTGCTGACTGGTTTATCTTGGATTTGTACGGTGGGATTAGTTTCTGGTTGCCGGAATCCTTGTGAGCTGAGGTCGTTTGGTTGCTGCTGGTTTTGAAGCTTTGTGTTGCTCTCTTGTTGTTGTTGTTCTTGTGTTGGAGATAGCTCTTTGTAGTTTGAGTCTCTGTTCTGTTCAGGGTGATGAACAGGGAGGACGTGGTTGTACTCACATACATTTATATAGTGGATTGTTGAGTGGACTACGGTCCCGTGGTTTTTCCTTCTCACATCGAGGAGGTTTTCCACGTAAAAAGTGCTTGTCTCATTTAGTTATTGCTTACACTATATCCCGCTATCGTCGAAGTATTTTCCTCACAGGTTCACACAAGGTCAAGGAAACACGACCGTCACATTCCGCTGCGCCTCGTGCCCGCTTTCCCCAACATTCCCCTGGACTTAATTGATATCTTGCATATTTGCATTGTTTTAAGCTTCCATTTTGTACATAATGATCATATAGAGTAAGAGTTTAGCATCTTTAGGATCCATTTTGCATTCATATGTCTTAATCAGGTATTAGAGTGACCTATGGAGTGATTGGAGGTGTTTAGAGGCATGGGAGTTAAAGAAAAGATGAAAATGAAGTTTAGTTCTAAATCAAGCCAGTTCAACTCGGGGAGAACCAGTGCGGGTTAGTTTACCCGCGTCGAGATGTCGAGAAGAAGAAATGAAGAACTCCACGCGGGTTGAGCAACTCGGGAAGCAGTACCCGCTCGCGCCGAAAGCCACATCAACGCCAGTCTCACGCGGGATGCAACACCCCGAGTCCTTTTACCCGCGTCACGGAAAGACAAAATCGGAGGATCATGCGGGAAGAGGCACGCGGGGACGACTACCCGCTCGCACGAGCTAGAAGGATTGTCGACATCTTCACGCGGGGACGACGACGCGGGTGATCTCCATCTTCCCTTACCCGCGTTGCCGAAGAGCTTTGTTCGAGGAGCCACGCGGGTGAAGCAGCGCGGGGACACTTACCCGCTCGCATGAAGAAGGAATGTCGTCGAAGTTCCAACGCGGGGAAGGCCACGCGGGTTGGTGCCGATCGTCTTGACCCGAGTCGAGACTTTACCTTAGTCGAATTTTAATGTTTTCAAGGGCTTTTTAAACTTTTTAATGGAAACCATTAGGTTTACCAAGGACATATAAATACTCTTGTAATCCCAAAGTGGGGATCTTATCTTGTTTTCTCTATCTAATCACAAAGAACTTTTAGGTGAAAGATCTAATCTTGATCATTTTCTCTTTTGATTGTTTGATTATTGAGATCACTAATCATGATTAGCACCAAATCATCATTGATTCTTGGGCTCATCATGAAGAGTAGTGAGTAGTCATCTTTGGATTCATGGGTTAGGGGGACTAAGGGTGATTAAGTTAGATCTAAGGTGTTTTAGTATAGATCCATCTTGTTCCTTGCTAGTAGAGTGCTTTTAATGCAATCTAGAGTTGGCCTCTCTAAAGTTGAGCTCTAGGCATTTCAAGCCTGAAAGGTGTTTGATGAAATGCCTGAACCAACTCTCCTAAGCTTTTAACATTATTTACCAAAGAGATTTGTTGTTAAAGGTGTTAAGATGGTTAGTAGACTTGAGATTAATGATTATTTAGATAACATTCAACCAAAGAGATTTGATGCTTGAGTTATCTTAGTAAATGAACACTCATCTAGAGATAGAGTTTGTTTAGGATGGTGTCTAGGTCTAAGGTAGATAGATTGGTTGAAAGTTAACATCTTTAGATTGAAACTTGATCACCCAAGATCAATTCCTTTAGCCCATAAGTTCTCTTATCCTATAAGAAAGAAAGCTTTGTCCTTTATTGCATTTTAGTATCATTCTAGCTTAAAAATCATCTCACCAATTGATAGCACTTAGATTAAGCATGGTCTTGCATTCCTTTTGCTTTAGAATCACTTAGAACTGGTTTGACATCCTTTATTTTACAACATTTGATTAGGAGCCTTGAAATTCCTATCATCATTGATACCACTTTGAATGATCCCATCAAACAGTTTCTTGTCATATATTACAGCTTAGCGTGTAGAGATAATAGATCACAAATGATTGGTGTCTTATGACCAAAGAACATCGTATGCATGACTGTCCATGTTACGCCTCATGATTGGTTCTCTCAAGGGAATGAAATAGCTGGATCCTTGCTGGTGTTATCCTTCTCGTGAGCTTCTTTGGATAATTCTTGAGAAATGATATCTGAAGCGTTGCTCGGAGAGTGATCTGGATTAGACCGATCCGAAGAAGCAGATGTTTAAGAGTGTTATTTCCCTCATCGATTTTCACCGTGACAGATCCACGACAATGAATTTCCCATGAACAATGGAAAATTACCAAACCTTTGTTTAAAGACAGCAAAATTCACTCTCTGTTCTTCTCATCTAACGAACTTCCCATTGATATTTTGTAAACTCTGTTAAGAGAATACAAGTAATCAGACTAAATCTCAGAAACTAAAAGAGAAACTTTAACAACCGCAAGAACAAGATTGCAAGACCCAAAAAAAAATAGATCGCAAGACCCAATTCAGATCAAGCATATCTAACTACTTTAAAAGCAAAAGACACAAGTTCTACTGAAAAGTCAACTGGAGTTAACTTAAGTTTAATAGATCCTCCAAAGGAATAATCACAAACAGAGAATGCAGTAAAGAAATAAAGATGAAAATATGATCTAGTTAGCTATACATACGATTTGTAAAGAGAGAAGGGACATTAATAGAATTTGGAAAAAGGAAACGAACATTTAATCAAGAGAACAGGAAACTACATCGATGTTTTTCACGGCCCTCAGATCAGTTCTCTTGGAATATACATCACATACCAATTAAAAAGAAAGTAATTATTTGGAATACAAAATCTCGGAGTAGAAACAAAAGAAGTGCGAAGAGAGATTGTTCGTCGCTCAAAAAGAAACACAATTCAGTCCAAGCAATCATAAAAAAAAAATGAAAATGAGAGCAATTACGGTGACCAGATATGGAAAACAAACCTTCTCGGATTGGTTTACTGTACGGATGAAGGATAGATGAAAGAAGTGTGATAAGCATGAAACGCGATATACATAGGTTTATAGAGGCGTCGTTAAGGGTCGTGTTGTTTGAGAAGGAAACCATTCAAGGGAAACATTGCCAAACAAGACAGTTTTTAGATGACTTGAGCAAGAACTCTTAATATCCGTCAGATCATAAAAAAACAAACAAACTAAACCGTAGGATTTTAATATTTTTTCCTGTAAAAAAGATGAAATCAAAAAAAGAATTTGCTATAATATATAGATTATTTAAAAGCCTAAAAATCGTGGGGGAGAGAGAGACAGCTCAGCAACATTTTATTTTTCCTTCCCCATTAACCTCTCCACCGTTCACTCACCACCTTCTCCTTCTCTCTGTATTTTTCTTATGTTCACGTATCACCGGAGATCAAGCCATGTCACACCCATCATAGTCATCATTCTTCACCATCAGCACCATTCGTTGCTGGATTTATCACAGCCCACCGGAGCTGAGATCGTCAACGTGTTGACGGAGGTCCATCAACGAGACCTTTGTGGATGTTATGAACCGGGTCCTAGTGATGGGCATTAGCAAAGTCAAGACTAAGGCGAAACCAGAGCCGTCGCGTCTTGACACCACCATCACGACCGATCCACGCCGCAGTGAACCGGTTCAATGTTAGCTCCAAGTTGGAGCCGGTTCAATGTTGAGCAGAGCAAGTGCTACACGGTTGAACCGGTATGTGACATATCGCGTGACAAGTCGTTACAAGGTAATGACGTGGCAGATAACCATTACGAAGATATTGCTTCAGAGAGAAGCAATCAGAGATCCCGTATGTTGGAGAGATATCAGGAAGATTAGATATCTTAGGGAAGAGTATATATAAAGGTAACTAGGCAGGGTGTCTAGGTTATGCTTTTGGAAGAACTGTTTCTAAGTGCTCTGAGGTTTGTTCAGCAGCACACGTTAGGTTTGCAAACGGTGAAGCTTTCATCGTTAGTGCACTGGGTAGATTAAGAATTGGTCTGTCACAAGTCAGGTTAGACGTTGTATCATTCGGATTAGACTAAGTCCTGTTGGATTGTCTAAAAGATTCTTAATAAAACAAGTTTGTGTTTGGAAAACCTTGAGAGTTCTTTACTTTAGTTATCCTAGATCTTTCATTTGGTATCAGAGCGGGTCACCTCTGTGGACTCATCGAGTCTACTCACAGGTTGAGATCCTGCGACAATCATGGAAACTATGAAAGAACTCGTTGCACTACAAAAACCAATCATGTTGGATGAGGGGAACTTTGGTCATTGGAAAGCAAGAATGAGACATATCATTCGAGGGATAGATGAAGACGCATGGACTGCTGTTGAACAAGGGTGGACTGCTCCCACCATGGTGATGGATGACAAGTCCATGGGGCCCTTACCCAAGGAAAGGTGGACTGACTCTGATAAGGCTGCATCAAAGTTCAACTCTAAGGCTCTCACAACGATCTTCTCAGCTGTTGATCTTGATCAATTCAAGATCATCCAGGGATGTGAATCAGCCAAGGAAGCGTGGGACACACTCATCAATCACTTTAAGGGAAACACAAGTGTAAGACGCACTAGAATTGACCATCTAGCTTCTAAATTTGAGAATCTACGTATGGAGGATGATGAATCAATTGGGAGTTTCATCTCAAATATCAGTTCCATAGCCAACGAAGCCTCTGTTCTTAGAAAGAAATATAATGAAAAGAAACTTGTGAAAAAAGTGTTGAGATGTCTCCCTCCACGATTTGAGGCATACAAAGCTGTCTTGAAGATTGCTATCAACACTGATGAGATGAAGTTTGATCAACTGGCCGGGATTCTCAAAGTTCATGACCTGGAACGAGGAGAAGGACTTCCCAAGGAGCAAAAAGGAATTGCTTTTACTGCAGAGAATAAGAAGATTGATCGCGTCAAACGAATTGAGGACAACATGAGTCTTATGGCCAAGAACTTCAACAAAATGCTCAAACGGGTTGAGAAGGGACAGAACAGGTCTAGCAACCGATTTCAGAACAGAGACAGTGATCGCTCAAACGCACGAAATGACTCAGGAAGAAGAAACCGAAAAAAGGAACTACAATGTCATGAATGTGAAGGCTACGGTCACTATCGTAATGAATGTCCATTGACTAAAAGAAAGGAACTGAAATGCATCGAATGCAAGGGGTATGGACACACAAGGAGCGAGTGTCCTAACAACCTTAAAAAGGACAAATCACTTATCTGTTTCAGCGACACAGAATCTGAGGAAGGCAGTGACAATGAAGAACTACTTATGAACTTTGTAGCTCTGGTTGGCCAAGATGACGCATGTGAGACAATCTCTATGACAGATTCAGAATCTGAGATAGAACCAGAAGGAGATAACTCCGATCTTAAATCTGAGTACCGACTTCTGTTTGATAAATTCACTGAGCTGAGTCTTGAGAATCTTCAACTGATCAAGGATCGAGCAATGCTAAAGGCTCAGGTAAACATTCTTGAACTGGAACAACCGGCAAAAGATGATGAAGTCACTCCTGTGAATACTGAAAACAGTGAAAAAGAGAAACGAGTTTCTCTTGAGAAAACCATCTCAGATCAGGCATATAGCCTAAAAAGCCTGGAGACCAGATATGATCAAACCAAGCTGTTGCTGAATGAGGAGTTGGAAAAGAGTCGACTGTTGCAGTACGAGCTCAGTGAGAACTACAAGAAAGTGAGGATGCTTAACACTGGATCTGACAAACTTGATCACATTCTGAGTGTCGGCCAATCACCAGCCATTGACCGTGGACTTGGATATCAAGGTTATTGTTCACAGTCAAAGGATCTGGTCCATGGAGTAACATTTGTGAAAGGCTCTCAACAGACTAGTACAAGCACACCTCAGACAGTTGGTTCTGTCAATCCAACGGTCACAAATAGCTCCAATGTATCTTCCACAAAACGAAAGAATGGATGTATGTTTTGCTGCAAAGTAGGTCATAAGGCATCTAACTGCTATTTCATGAGAAATCAACTTCAACGCGCATGGAGGACCAGCAGATGTTTCATGGAACCTAGCAAAGTGGGACATGTGTGGATTGCTAAGACTGATCTGTATCCAAAATATGGAAACAAAGCCTCATCACTAAGGATCAACGCTGATGAAACGATTGGATCAGGTTTTGGCCTCACTCCTATTAGTGATCAGAGAGAAGGAAAAGCCATAATGTGCAATCTTGCATTTATTCGAGACTGGGAACCATCTGATGAAGTGTCAGTGTCACACCACAAAGATGCAATGTCACTCCCTCAGAACTGTGATCCTCTACATGAAGACATGAGTAATAAGATGATAGTGGGAAACGTGGCATACACATCAACAGACAGCGGTAAGCAGACTGATCTCCCTTGGTATTTTGATAGTGGCTGCTCTAGACACATGACTGGAACTCTGGAATATCTGGAGAATGTAGAAGAAATTCAAGGTGGAAAAGTAACCTTCGGAGATGGAGGTCAAGGAAAGATACTTGGTGTTGGCTTGACAGATAGGGCTGATCTCCCACGTCTCATAAATGTCTTCTATGTCGAAGGGTTGAAAGCCAATCTCATCAGTGTGAGCCAACTCTGTGACGAAGGACTCCAAGTCATCTTTGACAGAAAAGAGTGCCGAGCAGTAAACGACAGAGGAGACATCGTACTGTGTGGATATCGTTCGGGCAATAACTGCTACATGTGAAAACCATCAAGCCAATGTCTAACTGCTAAAGAATCACAGACATAACTCTGGCACAAGAAACTAGGTCACATGAACACCAATGGTCTTTCAAGACTAGTGAAGGCTGAGGTAGTAAGAGGAGTCCCAGCCCTCTCAGAACAGACATATAGCATATGTGGTGCCTGCTGCAAAGGTAAGCAGATCAAAGTTCAGCATAAACAGGTATCTCAAATCAACTCAAAACGTGTCCTTGAATTAATTCATATCGACCTTATGGGTCCAATCTCACCTGAAAGTGTTGCTCGAAAGCGATACATCTTTGTGTTAGTTGATGATTTTTCAAGGTTCACATGGGTAAGATTTCTGCGACATAAATCAGATGCCCTTGAAAGCTTTCGGATCCTAGCTGTACAACTCAAGCAAGAGATAGGAGGAGGAATTGTCCAAATTCGCAGCGACCACAGGGGAGAGTTTGAGAACAACCTGTTTGACAAGTTCTGTGAAGATCAAGGCATACAACATCAGTATGCTGCACCACGAACACCTCAGCAAAATGGAATCGTTGAGCGGAAAAACAGAACACTTCAAGAAATGGCCAGAGCGATGCTAGCTGGTAATCAGGTTCCATCTGGATTCTGGGCAGAAGCTGTGAATACAGCGTGCTACATCATCAATAGAGTGTATGTCAAGCCTAAGACCAAGACTACACCATATGAGATCCTCAAAGGAAAGACACCGAACCTCAGCTATTGCCACGTCTTTGGATGTCTCTGCTACACTCTGAATGATAAGGATCATTTGGGGAAGTTCGATGCTAAAAGTGATGTTGGGATGTTCCTTGGTTACTCTACAAATAGCTCAGCTTACCGTGTCTATAATTCAAGAACTAAGCTGATTGAAGACAAAGTGAATGTAGTCTTTGACGACAGAGTTGGCTTCTATCAAGAAGGTGTAACTCGAAGAAACGTGTGTGTCACACAAGAAATAACTGGAGATACTGATCTAACTCCTCCTCAGGAAGAGATCTCTGAGATTGATGACCAGATTATACCTTCTGAAGTCAATGTGCACAAAAACCACTCATCTGACGACGTCATTGGAGGAGTGTATGATGAACGCCTAACTCGGAAGAAGCAAATAAACTTCAAAGATATGGTCAAGATAGCATGCTTTCTCACAGAGCTAGCAAAAGTGGAATGCTTCATCTCTCTATCAGAACCAAAGAACTTACAAGAGGCACTGGAGGATGAATTCTGGACTGCATCAATGCATGAAGAGATGGAACAATTCACTCGACTACACGTGTGGGACTTAGTTCCGAAACCCGACAGCACGAACATCATCGGAACCAAGTGGTTACACAAGAACAAAACTGACGAGAATGGCAATGTGGTCAGAAACAAGTCTAGACTAGTGGCACAAGGCTATTCACAGATAGAAGGTGTTGACTTTGATGAGACGTTCGCTCCGGTGGCTCGGTTAGAGTCAATACGTCTGTTATTTGGAATTGCGTGTAAGCTGAGAATCAAACTGTATCAGATGGACGTCAAGAGCGCTTTCCTAAATGGACTGCTCCAGGAAGAAGTCTACGTGAGCCAGCCAAAGGGATTTGAAGATCCACATTTCCCTGATCATGTTTACAAGCTGAGGAAAGCACTATACGGACTGAAACAGGCCCCTAGAGCCTGGTATGAGAGATTAACTCAGTTCCTCATCGCCTCCGGTTTCAAGAGAGGAGGCGCGGACAAGACACTGTTCATTCAAGAGATTGACTCACACATTCTGGTAATACAAGTTTATGTCGATGACATCATCTTTGGAAGCACCTCAAAGACCCTAGTTGATGAATTTGTATACTCAATGACAAGGGAATTTGAGATGAGCATGGTGGGTGAGCTCAGTTACTTCCTTGGGCTTCAAGTCAAACAGATGGATGATGGAATCTTTGTCACCCAAAGCACCTATGCTAAGAACTTGGTGAAGAGATTTGGTCTGCAAACAAGCAAGACTGCCAGAACCCCCATGAGTACAACGACCAAACTGTCTAAAGATGAAGAAGGGATTAGTGTGGACGAAAAACTATATAGAGCTATGATTGGCAGCCTGTTGTACCTCACTGCAAGCCGACCAGACATCTGTCTCAGCGTGGGCATCTGTGCTCGATACCAGGCTTCGCCTAAAGAATCCCACATGAATGCTGTCAAACGAATCATCAAATACGTGAAAGGTACACTAGAGTTTGGTTTACATTATACATTTGAGACTAATGTGAATCTAGCAGGGTATTGCGACGCTGATTGGGCAGGATGTGTCGATGACAGAAGAAGCACTTCTGGAGGGTGTTTCTTCCTGGGAAACAACTTAGTGTCTTGGCACAGCAAAAAAACAGAACTGTGTATCACTCTCCACTGCTGAAGCTGAGTACATCGCTTTGGGGAGTTGTTGCACTCAACTACTCTGGATGAGGCAAATGCTGGTGGACTACGGGTACCTTTCTGACACTATGCTTGTTCATTGTGATAACATGAGTGCCATTAACCTAACTAAGAACTCAGTGCAGCACTCTCGTACTATGCATGTCGATCTCAGACACCACTTTGTAAGAGAACTGGTTGAGCAAAAATTGATAGTTATTGAACATGTATCATCTGAGAATCAGCTTGCAGATATCTTCACAAAACCGCTTGATTTCAACACCTTCCTGGGGCTCCGAAAGGCTCTGGGAATTGTAGATCTCTGAACAGAGCATCATGGGGTCAGCTGGGAAGGTCTGCATGTACAAAAATAAACACATATCGAGTCCACACCAAGAAAAACCCTGAGCGTACAAAATCAACTAGCTGAAAGACACATACCAGACCTGAGGAACACAGTGCTGACACATATCCCATGGAGAAAGACACTCTTCTCGGATCAGGATGTCACCGCATTTTCGTTCTGAGCTATGATCACTGTCTAGAGTGGATCAAGAAACACCTGAAAAAAAAAAAAAAAAAAACAAGGCCCAGTGTGATAGACACTCGTCCTGGAACAGGGTATCTCCATACTCGTGCTTCTGGAGCCGATCACTGTCTTGATTGGGCAGATATCTGAACGATGGCTCAGGGTGATGAACAATCGGTCTGGATCAGGGTGTTACCACACTCTCACCTGGTATCGATCACTGTTCTGTTTGGAACTGAAATGTGTCAGTAACTTAACCTTTGGAACAGTGTGTGTGACTCAAACGGTTGGAACTGATGTGTGACAGCTACTCAGCTGAGAAACAGCTACTCATTGGTGTATGCTCAGTATGATACTAAGAAGGCTTTGCTGGGGACTTGATGTGTGGTTAGATTTGTGCATGATTTTGAACTTCCGAGACTGGCTCATCGTGACAGACTCTATGTAAGTAATCCTGTACGTAAAACCCTTTAATCAGAACCTCAGGTCACCCATGTTCATGACCTATTAATGATTGCTCACCAGGTCTCTCACGAATGTGTCATGCAAAGAGAGTGTGTGACACACATAATGGGTAGTGTAACCCATCAAAAACCATGAATCATTAAGTCTAGCGTGCTCTTCACGATTTTGTCATTGCTTAATGGGCCATTTTATCTTGGGCCAAGTAATGTGTATTTGCAGTGTGGTAGGGTTTCTTCTTAGGTAAAGCGCGACCTCCCCCTCGAGTGTAACACACCAAGTCGGCGATCTCACACCTCCACAACATGCAACCGGTAAGGCGAAGCTCGCGACTAAATCGCAACACCAACTCAGCACACCTGTCTACACAGGTTCCTGAAACTGCCGCCTCCAGCCCTCGAAAAAACTCACGCAAATCCTCCCAACGCCGAATCAGATGCACTCCGCCTCCGGAGGACTCCGAACCCGAAGTGGAGTCTCTGTCCGAAGAGAACTCATCGGAAGAGGAGGAAGACATGCAGGAAGAGATTCTTCCCAAAGAAACGCGATATGTAAACAGTCGAACTGCGTTCCAGGGTTTGTATCAAGAAAAACCAGATCTACTGCGACCATCAAAGAAACCTCTGTCAGCCCGATTCATAACTCAAGGGGCTAGAGAAAGGTATGTCAGACTCAAACCGAGAAAGTTCATTCACCAGCAACGTCTCTCTCTCTCGGATAAGAACCTCCATGATGTCAAGAAGGTCGTTGCTGATGCCGGGCTACTCTATACGGTCTGTGACTCTGATTCATTCCAGCCGTCTATAGTTCGTGAATTTGTGGCCAATTTAGGGGATGCTGAACCGCGGGGAGATGGGGTTGCAGTCTACGTACGAGGATCGTTGATAGAATTCTCTCCGAGTCTGATCAACACAATCTACTGCATTCCGCGCTGTGAGGAAGACTCTAACTGGATGGATGAGAAACTTGATAAAGTCTGCACCCTCCTCTCTGGGAACAGAATCAAGCGTTGGGAAGACATGAGCTCGAAATACTTGACAGTCACAAATCAAGTGTTGTACAAACTAGTGTGCTCAAACTGGATCCCAACGATGAGCTACACAGCCATGAATGCTGAACGTCTCCGATTCATCTACATGCTTCACCTTCGGAAAGGATTTAACTTCGGGAAGGTCATCTACAACCAGATTATGAGAATGGCTGAGAACACCGAGACTGAAAAGAAAAGAAGGATCATCTTGCCCACCTTAATCCAGCAAGTCATCCTTATTCAGCGCAATGTACCTCCAGACAACAGTGATGAAGCGGAGTCAGACTTTCCTAAGCTGGTTGTCAAGGACAAGAAAGCCGGTCTTGGCTCTGGAGCGGATTCGAAGGAACCTGATCTCGAAGAAGACATTGACCAAGCGATCTCCTTCCTCAAAGGAATTCGCAGCAGGCTCAGGAGTAAGATGTCTTTGCGGGGTAAATGTGTTTTCAATCACTATCTAATGGTTTTTGTCTTAATGTGCATCTCTGCAGGGGGAGAATATCCAATCCAAAGGGAGGATGAAGACACAGAGAGTGGCTAAGCAGCAAGGATAAGCCAGTACAACGAAACATAGGCTTAGAACCTGTGTCATGTAATTTGTTCCATTTCATGTTTTCGGATTCTGTACCGTTCTATCTTTAGGATTGTAACTCATGACTTATGCTTTGATTCAGTCACTAATGATATCTATTCAGTAGCATTCTATGAGCTAGTGTTCCTGTGAATTCTTGGTTGGGCTCTGATATGTGCAGGATGCTGAGAGTGTCACATTCAGACAAAAAGGGGGAGAATGTTAGCTCCAAGTTGGAGCCGGTTCAATGTTGAGCAGAGCAAGTGCTACACGGTTGAACCGGTATGTGACATATCGCGTGACAAGTCGTTACAAGGTAATGACGTGGCAGATAACCATTACGAAGATATTGCTTCAGAGAGAAGCAATCAGAGATCCCGTATGTTGGAGAGATATCAGGAAGATTAGATATCTTAGGGAAGAGTATATATAAAGGTAACTAGGCAGGGTGTCTAGGTTATACTTTTGGAAGAACTGTTTCTAAGTGCTCTGAGGTTTGTTCAGCAGCACACGTTAGGTTTGCAAACGGTGAAGCTTTCATCATTAGTGCACTGGGTAGATTAAGAATTGGTCCGTCACAAGTCAGGTTAGACGTTGTATCATTCGGATTAGACTAAGTCCTGTTGGATTGTCTAAAATATTCTTAATAAAACAAGTTTGTGTTTGGAAAACCTTGAGAGTTCTTTACTTTAGTTATCCTAGATCTTTCATTCGCGTCTTGACACCACCATCACGACCGATCCACGCCGCAGTGAACCTAATGTCACCGGAAGTGCATCCCATTTCACCGGAGACGCAGCCATGTTATTGGAGATTAATCGTTACCATTGGAGCCCATTGACATTGTCTCTTTGTGGTTACATATCAAAGCCATACAAAGAAGAACGTGAGCAAAGTTGCACCTTATGAGTTTAAGATGTTTCTTGCACCACAAGCATGTCATTTGATGATGAACCCTTCATGTTTCTCGTGCAGGAAACAATCTTTTCATGTCATGAAAATCTAGTCGTGTTAAATGAGGCATATCCGTTTCCGAGATTACCCTGACTCATTTCCAAATTAGATAAAGGTGAGGGCGTGATTCGTGGCAACTTAGTAATTTGTATTTTTGTCATAGTTGGTTTGTTCGGATGAAGACTATGTGTTAGAGTAATTTATGTGTTCTTAGGATTATTGCGTGTTAGTTTCTGTGTGATGATGATATGTTTAAATTGATATGTTTATGTGAATGAACGTAGAATTGATCTTGAATTGAATTGGTATGTTAAGTAGAAAACGTAATAGAAATGGATTAAGGATGAGATTAATTAAGGAAAAATCAAGAATAAAAAATTGAACTTAAATAAGGAAAATACATGACTAAACAATGAAATTAAATAAGGAAAGTATGTTTTGGCTTTTGGCCGTGCATGTTGGCTTCGGCCGTTATAGACCTTCGGGTCGCGGGTTGGTTTTGGCCGCAGGTTGGCTTAGTGTCGTGTATGTTGGCTTCGGCGGCAGGTTAGCTATGGGCCGTAATGGACCGACGGGTCACATGTACAGCTACAGCCGCAGGTTTGGCTATGGCCGCAAGTTTGGCTACGGCCGCAGGTTTTGCTACGGGTGTAAGTTGATAGACTTTCGGGTCGAAATGTTAGGAAATGCTAAAGTAAAGGAATGATAGAATCGGATGCTAGGTTGTTAGTTTGAATGCAAGAAAATAGATATGTAATAGTAAGATTGCTAAGTAAGGAGGTTGAACGAACGTGATTGCTAGGTTGTTAGAATGGAACGTGGAATTTGATTGCTTGATTATTATTGAGTTGCATGTGGGATGTTTTGAGAGTCCATACAGAGTAATTTTGTATAATCATGCCTCTTTTTGCGATGCATGTAAGGTTGATTGTGTGGATTAGAGCGCGAGGGTATAAACATCATCGGGAAAGGGTGTTTTGAATTTGGGTAATGTTTGTGAGTTGATAAAGATATTTTTCTTTAGATTAAAAGATGTTCAGTATTTAGTCTCGTATTTTATCTATAAAGTGGCAGTATTTCTTTGTTTTACCGTTAAAATTTGATTCGATTTTTATTTAGAATTTTCAATGTGTTTTTCAAATATTTTCGGGTTAGGGTGTTTCACGAACGCTTAGCCGACGAACCCTCATGAGCAGGCATCCGGTGGAAAGAAACCCGCAAGGACCCAGGGCGCCGAGCATATCGGTCAGAGAAGAAGAGGACCAGAGAGCAAAGGTTAAACCGAGAATAGAGGGATGGAGGTGCCTCTGGCGTCGTCCAACCGGACGCCGGAGCTAAAGCATGTGAAGCGGGGGTTTTTTGTCGTAAAGAGAGGAAGAAGAGATTTCTGTTCAATACTGATGAGGCTAGAACGAAAAAGGGGGATTATTTGTGATTTTGTTATCGCCTCAGAAGTCTTGATGATACCGACACAAAATAAGATCCAATTCACGAGTAAAAGCGTCAACTATAAACTATGGAATTTGTTGGTTCCTCAAATTCCATTATTTATATTTTAATTGATCTAAAAACTGCTTAAGCAACTCGAAGAGAGGTTCATCGATAGACTCCACCTTTTTTTAGAGGTTAGTTTGAGCACTTTCATAGGTCCGAGATATGTCATATTAATTAAAAAAAAATGCTTAAATTGCTTTGGACTCAACCATGTGTTTTTTTCTTCTTCTGAGAATTAGCTTAGTGATGTGGTTGTTGTAACCAACTTGTATGTTGGTAGCTACTCTTAATCAATCTAATGATTCGTCTTGGCTGATAATTGATTCAAATTAGCCCATATTGCAGCATCATACAAAACTCTGAAAAGCAACAACCTTTCCATATACAAAATGAGTCGACTTTTCCTTAAATTATTAATTAAAATCTTCAAAGCAACAAACTTTCCATAAAAATGTAAATTGTGATGTGCATCTAAAGGTTCCGAAACATAGATCGTTTTGATAAATTCTTAGGTTCATCCCCTAAGTCAACCTAAAGGTTTAACCAACCAATAAAATTTAGTTATTTTAGTTTTTAGATAAAAATTTGTGAAATTATATTATGTTTTTAAAATAAAAAAATAAATAGTGATTACCATAAAAAGATTTTTAATATTGTTAAACCTGTTAGTAAAATATTAAACCCTAAACCTTAAATCCTAAACGCTAAACCCTGAATCATTGGGCAAATCCTAAATCCTTAATCCTAAACTCTTAATCAAACTCTAAACCCTTAATCCTAAACTTTAATACTAAACCCTAAACTCTAAATTCTAAACATTAAAATTTAAACCATAAACCCTGAACTCTTGGGAAAATCCTAAATCTAGACCCTTAATCCTAAACCCTAAACCCTTAATCCTAAATTCTAAGGGTTTAGGGTTTAAGATTAAGGGTTTAGAGTTTGGTTTAGGGTTTAGATTTTGGTTTAGTGATATCTTGCATATTCACATTGCTTTATCCATTTATTCATGTGCATTTTCATCATATAGATTAGGATTTAGCCATGTCTAGGTTGCATTTTGCATACATATGTCTCTATTAGGTATTGGAGTACCACATGGAGTTCCTGGAGATATTTGGGTACATTTGGAGCTCAAGGGAGATGATTAGAGTGATCTTTGGACGAGCACTGCCTGGAGCGACTTCCCGGAGCGACTACATGAAGTCGCTGTGACACATATCTCGGAGCGACTTGCCAGAGCGACGTTTCAAGGTCGCTCGCGTTTCCATGGCGAGACGACACCCAACGAGGTCCGGAGCGACGTCTTCAGAGCGACACAGTCAGGTCGCTCGCGAAGAAACGACCCGGGAGCGACCTCTCGCCGCGACGTGCCGAGGTCGCTCCGCATCTATTTGTTTGGCGAATTCATGATTTCTCAAAGGTCTTTTGGTCATTTCATTATGCACGTTTTTACCTCTGAAAACCTATGTTTTTAAGGACCTTTGTAAGCCACCAGATATAATCTCTTTTCGAGAAAAGAACGAGTAAAAAACCTCTTTTGATTCAGATTTCATTGCTTTCATCTTGTGTTCTTGTTGATTTATTATCTATTTCTCTACATGGTTAATCTGAAATCCAATATGGGTTTAAGAGGAATCATGGAGATTAGTGAGTAATCACCTTTTGAATTCATGGGTTAGGGAGATTAAGGGTGATTAGGTTAGTTCTAGGATGTTTTAGTGTAGATCATTCTTGTTCCTTGCTAGTAGAGTATTCCTAATGCATCTTCTGAGTTGGCCACTCAAAAGTTGATCAATAGGCATTTCCCACCCGAAAGGTGTTTGATGAAATGCCTGAGACAACTCTCCTAGGATTTTAGTATATTTTGCCAAAGACATTTGTTGTTAAAGGTGCTAATATAGCTAATAGACTTGTTAGTAATGATTACTTTCATATTATTCAACCAAAGACATTTGATGTTTGAGATATGTTAGCAAATGAGCATTTATCTAGACATAGAGCTTGCTTAGAATTGTGTCTAGGCTTAAGGTTGATAGTTTGATTGATCATTTGCCATTCTTAGTTCGATACTTGATCACCCAAGGTCTAATCCCTATGCCCATGAGTTCCCTTTTCCCTTAGTCAAGAAAGTATCATTCTGTAATTGCTTTCTAGTATTAGTAGTAACTTAAAACCCATCTAAATCATTGGTTGCACTTAGATTAAGTGAGTACTTGCATTCTCGGTGCTTTGATATCCCTCAGAACTGGTTCGACAATCACTATACTACAACATTTGTCTTAGGAGCTTGAAAACTCCTAACATCAAATTGGCGCCGTTGCCAAATTCTGAGTAGATTTGAACATTGAGATTTAGTCATTTGCTTGAGACTAAGTCATTTTAATTTTGTTTTGTTACTGATTCTTCTTCTTCACCTACATTTAAGTTTCAGGTGTATGAACTTGAGGAGCAGGGGTCCATCAAACCTAGTTCCAATAGTAGCAGACATCAGAGCTTTAGAGAGGGAGTGTACTAGAGCTAGAAGAGAAGAAGAACACCAAGCACACTTGGATATTGATATGGCAGATCCACCGCAAGGGGCAGAACACCAACCACGGGCAGCTCGACCCATTGGTGCTTATGACCGGCCCAACATTCATGGTCATAGACTGGGAATCCGAGCACCGGCTGTGGCAGCCAACAACTTTGAGGTCAAGTCAGGACTCCTCAACGTGATCGAGAACAACAAGTATCATGGCTTGGCTCTAGAGGACCCATTTGATCACTTGGATAGGTTCGACAGCTACTGTGGGTTGTCAAAAACCAATGGTGTGTCTGAGGATGCCTTGAAGCTGAAGTTATTCCCTTTCTCTTTGGGGGATAAGGCACGTCAGTGGGAGAAGTCTCTACCCAGCGACTCTATCACTACTTGGGATGAGTGCAAGAGAGCATTCTTGGAGAAATTCTTCTCATCCTCAAGAACTGCTAAGCTGAGAAATGAGATCTCAAGTTTCCAACAGAAGAACTTAGAAGGCTTCAGTGAAGCCTGGGAGAGATTCAAGGGCTACCAATCTCAATGCCCACACCATGGTTTCTCTAAGGAGAGCTTGCGGAGCACATTCTACCGTGGTGCTCTTCCTAAGTACAGGGTCAGACTGGATACAGCTAGCAATGGGTTCTTCTTGGGGAGAACTGAGGAAGATGCAGAGGAGCTGGTTGACAACATGGTAAAGAGTGATGCAGTCTACAGTGGACACCACGACAGAAGCAGTCGAACAGATGATAAGCAGGCGAGGAAGGAGTTGAAAGCTCTACAGGATAAGATAGACATCCTCCTTGCTGATAAAGCCACACAAGAGCAGCTGCACTTTGTTGGTAACCCAAGCCAAGAGACACCACCTGTTGTCCATGAGGTTGAAGGTTTGGAAGGTCAGGAAGAGCTGTGTTTCATCAACAACAATGGTAGCTGGTACAAAAAAGAGCCCAACTTTCAGTACAACAACTACCAACAGAAATCCTATCCCAACAACCAACAGAGTGGTTATCCGCCTCGAAACAACCAGCAAGGCAGCTATCAACCTCAGCAAAACCCCTCATCTGGTTCCTCTGCTCCTCAAGAGAGCAGCACTGACACCCTGCTGAAACAAATCTTGGAGTCTCAGACTAGAAGTGAGAAGCATGTTGGTTATGAGTTAAAGAACCTTCATTCCAAGATTGATGGGAGCTACAATGAGCTCAACAACAAATTCTCACATCTTGCTTCTACAGTCAAGAATTTAGAGAATCAGTTTGCTTCCATGAACACTCACCAGACTCGCCAGCAAGGATCTCTACCTGGAAAATCTGACCAAAACCCCAAGGAGGCCAAAGCTATCACCCTTAGGAGTGGTAAGCAGTTACCTCCTACAACCCTCACCAGGGATACTGAAAAACTAGGTGAAGAGGTGGCCATCAACTTAGATGATGAAGTGGTGATTGCTGATGAGAAAATCAATGATAAAATCTTGGAGAAGATTGTGGAAGCCAAGGGTAAAGGAAAGGTTGGGGAAGTGAAGAAAACAGTGAAAGATGGTGAAGTTCTTGCTCCAGCAAGTGAGAATTCTTTTGTTCATCCTCCCTATGAACCCAAACTACCATTCCCTGGTAGATTCAAGAGGCAGCTGCTAGAGAAGTACAAGGCTTTGTTTGAGAAGCAAATGAGTGAAGCTCAGGTTGCAATGCCCATCATCGATGCTTTCATGTTGATTCCTCAATACAACAAGTTCCTGAAAGATGTTGTAGCTGCAAAGAAGAAGGAAATGGAAAGCATGATGATTCTTACCCATGAGTGCAGTGTCATCATCCAAAGGCTTGATGTTCCAGAGAAGTTAGAGGATCCAAGATGCTTTACACTACCTTGTGCTCTTGGACCTATGGTATTTGAGAAATGTCTCTGCGATTTGGGAGCCAGTGTCAGCGTGATGCCTTTGTCTGTTGCAAAGAAGCTTGGATTCACTCAGTACAAGAAGTGTAAACTCTCTCTGGTGTTAGCTGATCGTTCAGTGAAGTACCCTGTGGGCATCTTAGAGGACCTACCTATGAAGATTGGAAGGTATGAGATACCTACAGATTTTGTGGTGCTTGAGATGGGTGAGGAGGCTCAGGACCCATTGATTCTTGGAAGGCCATTCTTAGCTACAGCAGGAGTAATTGTTAAGGTGAAAGAGGGAACGATTGATCTCCATTTGGGTAAAGGGCATGTTCTCCACTTTGACATCAAGGAGAAAATGAAGAAACCAACTGTGTTCGGGCAAGCCTTCTACATTGAAGAGATGGGCACTCTTGCTGATGAGCACCTTGAAGAGTTACCACCTAAGGACGACGAGGAGGGAGCATCTCCCTCTACTCATTCTCCATAGAAGGTAAACTCCCTCTACTTTCCCTTCTATATACCATTTCGTTTTTGCATATTAGTTTTCTCTTTTTGGGTATCTCTCTCTCCTTGACAACACAGAGACTATGTCATTTAAGTTTGGGGGAGGTACCAAGTATTTGATCACGTTTGCTTTGATGATTTTGAGTCTCATGCATTGCATTATACATATATATTTGCATAAAAAAAAATTTCATTTAGTTTGCATGGCATTTCTAGGATAGTCTAGAGCATATAGGTTGCATTTACTTGCATTGGGAGCAATGATTTGAAATGCCTTGTAAAGAACATTACTTTGCACCTGAGTAGCTTATGCACCTCTCAAAAACACTTGTATGCTTCGAGCCTTGAAGACTCTTCTTGAAACTTGTTGATTGCTGAAACTCAGTCTTTGAAGCCAACTACAACCTTATTTGAACTGAACGAACTTAATGCTTCTTGCTCATGGTCCCTTGTGTACTGAGTCATGGCTATACACACTTGAGTTGTCACATCCTTTATGCCAATCTTATTTTGACAAACTCTAGTGGTAGACCACTCCCAAAACATTTCCCTTCTTTTAAGCTTTCATTATTTGATGAGTGAGGCCTTTTTCGGAAAGCCTTACATGTGCATAATGTTGAGAGTATCGGGAACGACAATGCTTGGTCTTCATTCTTGCTAGATTAGGCACTCTATTGTCTAGCTATAGGTGGGGGTGAGTGTGGTGACTATGGTTTGGAAGCATGAAAATTTCAAAAGAAAAGAATAGACTCTTTGTGTTTAAATGGATAATCTTATTGGAATTAATAGATAAACGTCTAGCTCGAGTTTATGAAAAGTTTTGGCCCCCGAAAAAAAAATATATATAAAAAAAAAAAAAAAAAAAAAAAAGGGGCTAGCAAAGTTGTTTAGAGCTAAGATTTGTTTAGAAGTTGAGAAAATCCTTTATAGATTTCAAAGAAAAAGAGGTTTATGTGCAAAGTATTCTTGGGATCTTTTGGTGAGAGATGGGAGTTGAGTTTGACATTGGGAAGTGATTGTGTAACCTGTATGTTTGGGAAAAGGGTAGAACAATGGAGATTGAGCATTGTATGCATGAGTTGGTCCCTTTCTTAGATATATTATGTGCAATGTCAAGACTAATTGTTTTGAGAGTAAAGCACTTTAAAAGATCATGGATTTTGAACCTCTTGACCCACTTGAATAAAAGCCTTCCCTTACTCAACCAAATGATTTGGACCAATTGACCATTTGCAAGAATTCACTTGATGCTATGCTTAATGAACTTGAGAGTTGGCTGATTTGCATGTGTGAATGCATGATGATGAGTGTAGGGATGAAAAGAGTTGAGATAGGCCTAGAGAAGCTAGAGTATAATAAGAGAGGGTGTACTAATGCTGAATGTAAATGTTGATTTGAGTGCTTTGTGTGTTTCTTTTGGCTATGAGCTCCCACCTTCAAACCTCTCTCCCTATGAGTTCTAGAAAGTTCACTTGAGGACAAGTCAAAGAATAAGTTTGGGGGAGTTGATATCTTGCATATTCACATTGCTTTATCCATTTATTCATGTGCATTTTCATCATATAGATTAGGATTTAGCCATGTCTAGGTTGCATTTTGCATACATATGTCTCTATTAGGTATTGGAGTACCACATGGAGTTCCTGGAGACATTTGGGTACATTTGGGGCTCAAGGGAGATGATTAGAGTGATCTTTGGACGAGCACTGCCTGGAGCGACTTCCCGGAGCGACTACATGAAGTCGCTGTGACACATATCTCGGAGCGACTTGCCAGAGAGACGTTTCAAGGTCGCTCGCGTTTCCATGGCGAGACGACACCCAACGAGGTCCGGAGCGACGTCTTCAGAGCGACACAGCCAGGTCACTCGCGAGGAGACGACCCGGGAACGACGTCTTCAGAGCAACACAGCCAGGTCGCTCGCGAAGAAACGACCCGGGAGCGACCTCTCGCAGCGACGTGCCGAGGTCGCTCCGCATCTATTTGTTTGGCGAATTCATGATTTCTCAAGGGCCTTTTGGTCATTTCATTATGCACGTTTTTACTTCTGAAAACCTATGTTTTTAAGGACCTTTGTAAGCCACCAGAGATAATCTCTTTTTGAGAAAAGAACGAGTAAAAAACCTCTTTTGATTCAGATTTCATTGCTTTCATCTTGTGTTCTTGTTGATTTCTTATCTATTTCTCTACATGGTTAATCTGAAATCCAATATGGGTTTAAGAGGAATCATGGAGATTAGTGAGTAATCACCTTTTGAATTCATGGGTTAGGGAGATTAAGGGTGATTAGGTTAGTTCTAGGATGTTTTAGTGTAGATCATTCTTGTTCCTTGCTAGTAGAGTATTCCTAATGCATCTTCTGAGTTGGCCACTCAAAAGTTGATCAATAGGTATTTCCCACCCGAAAGGTGTTTGATGAAATACCTGAGACAACTCTCCTAGGCTTTTAGTATACTTTGCCAAAGACATTTGTTGTTAAAGGTGCTAAGATAGCCAATAGACTTGTTAGTAATGATTGCTTTCATATTATTCAACCAAAGACATTTGATGTTTGAGATATGTTAGCAAATGAGCATTTATCTAGATATAGAGCTTGCTTAGAATTGTGTCTAGGCTTAAGGTTGATAGTTTGATTGATCATTTGCCATCCTTAGTTCGATACTTGATCACCCAAGGTCTAATCCCTATGCCCATGAGTTCTCTTTTCCCTTAGTCAAGAAAGTATCATTCTGTAATTGTTTTCTAGTATTAGTAGTAATTTAAAACTCATCTAAATCATTGGTTGCACTTAGATTAAATGAGTACTTGCATTCTCGGTGCTTTGATATCCCTCAGAACTGGTTCGACAATCACTATATTACAACATTTATCTTACGACCTTGAAAACTCCTAACATCATTTAGGGTTTAGGATTTATCTAAGGGTTTAGGGTTTAGGGTTTAAAGTTTAGTATTTTGCTAACTAGTTTAATAATATTTTTAAAAAATTGATAATTACTATTATTTTTTATTTATTTTAAAAACATAATATAAGTTCACAAATTCTTATTATTTGGTTTCTTTTTTTAAAAGATATTAAATCTAAAATAATTAAATCTTATTGGTTGGGTGAACCTTTAAATTCACCTTGGGTGAACCTAAGAATTTCTCTAATCTTGATTGAATTATTCTTGGGTTCACCCCCTAGGTGAACCTAGAGGTTCACCAACCAATAGGATTATGTTATTTCAAATTTGATATCTTTTATAAAAGGAAATAAAATATTGTCAAGTTATATTATATTTTCAAAGTAAAAAGATAAAAAAAATAAAAAATAAAAATAGTAGTAATTACAAAAAAAAAAAATTTAACGTCGTCAAGAAAAAACTAAACCTTAAATCCTAATCCCTAAACCCTAAACCCTAAATCCGAAACCCTAAACCCTTGGGTAAACTCTAAACCCTTGGATAAATCATAAACTCTAAATCAAAAACACTAAACACTAAAACACTCAAGGGTTTAGGATTTTAGTGTTTAGTGTTTTTGATTTAGAGTTTATGATTTATCCAATGGTTTAGGGTTTACCCAAGGGTTTAGGGTTTACCCAAGGGTTTAGGGTTTCAGATTTAGGGTTTAGGGATTAGGATTTAGGGTTTAGTGTTTTGCTGACAACGCTAAAAATATTTTAGGAATTTTTTTTTTTTTGTAACTACTATTTTTTTTTTACTTTTTTATTTTAAAAACATAATATAACTTGATAATATTTTGTTTCCTTTTTTAAAAGATATCGAATTTGAAATAATGAAATCCTATTGGTTGGTGAACCTAGAGGTTCACCCTAGGGGGTGAACCCAAGAATAACTCATCTTGATTTATGTGGATCCGACTTTTAAATATTACAAGTTGTTATGTACTTCCGGTAGTTAGATATACTTTTAAAAATCGAAAAATCATTAATCCAATCCTAAATTCTTCTTATTTACAAATATCGACAGTTGATCATTTCAACATCAACAATAATTCATTAACCAAACATGTCGACGTTAATTAGTACGAAATACCGACACTTATTTTGACTTCTCTTTTATAAGACAAAACACAATCTAGTATTCTAAACTCAATAACCTCCACACAAACAACGAGAAAGATGATGCCTAAAGCTAATGTAATCTTCTCTTCCACCATTACCATCTTCCTCCTCCTCTCCATCTCCCATTTCCCTGGAGCTCTTTCTCAATCCGATAAAGAGTGCACACCCGAGTATGACAACACATGTACGGACAAAAACAAAGCATTTAATCTCAAACTCGTAGCAGTCTTTACAATTCTCATCACAAGTCTTATCGGCGTTTGCCTCCCGTTGTTCGCTCGTTCAGTTTCTGCTTTCCAACCAGAGAGATCTCTCTTTCTCATCGTCAAATCGTTCGCCTCGGGCATCATACTCGCCACTGGTTTCATACATGTTCTACCTGATTCCTTCGAAATGCTCTCTTCTCATTGTCTTAACGATAACCCCTGGCACAAGTTTCCATTCACAGGTTTTGTCGCCTTGATTTCGGCAGTGTTCACACTCATGGTTGACTCTATTACCACTAGCCTCATCAGTAAGTCCGGTAAGAGGGACCCAAGTGCTGATGTGGCATCCGCCGGGAGTCCTGACGAGGAGATGGGGCATGTGTCTCATTATGGTCATGGTCTTCACCATAGCAACGGGAAAGAACTTGGTTCTAATTTACAGCTTCTTCGATATCGTGTTATTGCCATCGTTAAGTATACTTTTACCCTCATTTTTTTTTTAATTTACAAAAATATAACACTCTTAATTTGAATCCATCAGATACTTTTATGAAACTAAAAGTGTCTAAACGGCTATAACTATACAATCGTCCATGTCACAAAAATATCGTTCGACAAATAGAAGATAACTAGTTAATGTTTTAAACAAAACGAATAACCATTTCAAAATTTTCAAGACAATTTCTTGATTTTCTTTCCATTTCTTTGTATGTGTAATTTTCATTCTATTTCGTAATGATTTCCATATTGATTATTAAGTCACTAAATAAAAAATTTATTAATTATTACATCAATAAATAAAGTAGTATACTGCATAAAATTAAGAATATTAATTACCCAAGTCATACTATTGTACTTGAGATAGATAATTAGGTTTATTTTTTATGTTATGAGTTCTACATAAACTATAAAATGAAGTAATATAAAAAAATATTTAAAATAAAAGTATTAACTGATTTTATATGTCTTTAAATCACAAACAAATGGAACTTTTACATCAACATTAATAGAATAAAAAGAGAAATTGCTTGAAATACCATAAATTGGATAACACTTTCAAAAATGCATTCAATCAAAAATTTCCTAACATTTGAGTTTAGGATTTAGTTATTATTGTTTAGGATTTAGTATTTAGGGGATGGGGTTGGATTTATAAACTTTTATACATAATTTTTAAACATTTATAAATAATTTAGGAGGGTTGGTTTAGTTTTTTCATCAAAAATTTAGAATATTTATGAAAATAGTCATCATTTTAAGATAAACTTAGAAAGTGGTATCAAAATTATTGTAAAATTAAAATTTCCCCAAATAAAAATGGCATATGAATAAAGACATAAAAGTGTACTATAGTAAATATCATCATCATTCTTTTCTAGTTCGTTTATTAATTATATATATATATATAGCTTTGTGATCAATTCACACAAAATTGAAGAGAAATTGCTTAAAATACTATAAGTTGGCTACTAGTTCTCAAAATGTCTTCAATCAATAATATTATAACATTTAGATTTAGGGCAGGGAAAATTTCACTTTTACCTTCCTTTTGGTACCATTATTTATGTTTACATTTTTTACAGGGGCATTTTTAAAAATACCTAAGTATGAAGATTTTCATTAAGGAGGAAAAATACACTCCTATCTTTGCTTTATAGATATGTAAATATAAATAATTATTAAAATATTTTTTTATAAATTTTTAAACTATACGTTCTTAAATTCAAATTTTTCATAATTTTTTTTCGAATTTTCTATTTCCAAGTTTTCCTTTTCAGATTTTCTTTTTGAAATTAAAAAATTCATTTCAAAAATTTATTTAAATTTTCTATCTAAACACTAAAGCTTTGATTGGTGACCACCAGATAAATGAAAAAAAAATAATAAAATGAAAAATAAATTTTTATTTGAGAAATTGAAAAAATAAAAAATAGAAAATTTTATTCATTTTGTTCCTCATCAGAATTGCAGAGGAAAACTTTTTTTTTATAAATTCATTCATTCGTGAGGAATTTAGTGGAAAAGAGCGGGACATAAGTCTAGATTAATTAAACGTAGGATTATAAGTATCTATTTACCTCTTTAAAAGCAAAGATAAATATGGTTAAAGTAAACATCAAAATGTGATACTAAGAATGTGGTAGTTTGTTAATTATTTTTTAAGATATAGTGATTATTGTTTAAGGTTTAATACACTGTTATAGTGGTATATTGGTGTTTGAAGGATTCCTATATATTCCGGTTTATCAGCAAAATATGTATTTGCATTACCCAGAAAATACCGATGAACCTGTCGAATATATAACTATTATTTAATTCACTTAAATATCTTAAATCTATCTACGAAATTGTGTATTCGAATAACGAGTGTATAATTTGGTTTTCAGTTTGTTTTATTTTTTTCGTACAATATAGAAACCGAAATATATTTGGTCCTTTTTCATAAGGTTTTGGTTTCGGTACTTCTATTTGTATGTAATCTTTTATTTAAAAATATTTTATTATTTTATTTTGAATAGCTTATACCGGTAGTCTTGTTTACATATATTTAGCTACATAAGATATTAATAGGCTTGATTAAAAATATATTAATAAGCTTACTTTTGGAAGAATTCTAATTTACCACAAATTTGATAAAGTTTATAAACTCAACTCCATCCCTAAATACCAAATCTTAAACAATAATAATTAAACCTTAAATCTAACTGTTAACATATTTTTGATTGAATGTATTTTTGGAAAGTTATATCCAATTGTGGTATTCCAATTTCTCCTTACTTAGAGTTATTCTTGGGTTCACCCCGTAGGAAAGGTTCACCCGCCAATAGGATTTCATTATTTCAAATTCGATGGGGTTGATTGGTAACTGCTGTGATTTTATTTTTTGACTGTAGAAATATTGCTGTGGTTTTTATTGCTTTGGCTTTAGATTTTTAATTTTTAAAAGTCTTTAAATATGGGCTGTAGGTTTTTGTCTCTGCAGAGAAATTGTAAAGACATAATTTCAAAGAAGTGCTGTGGATTTTATAAAAAGGCTGTGAACTTAAAAAAAAATAGAAATCAAGATTGGTGTAGATTTAGTGCTCTAGAAAGAAATGAGGCTGTAGAGAGCACTCACAGCCACTACCAATCACACCCGATATATTTTAAAAAAAGGAAACAAAATATTATCAAGTTATATTATGTTTTTAAAATAAAAAAAAAAGTAAAAAAAAATAGCAGTTACAGAAAAAAAATTAATTTTTTTTTTTAATGTCGTCAGCAAAACACTAAACCCTAAACCCTAAATCCTAAACCCTAAATCCTAAACCCTAAACCCTTGGGTAAACCTAAACCCTTGGGTAAACCCTAAACCCTTGGGTAAACTCTAAACCATGGGGTAAACTCTAAACCCTTGGATAAATCCTAAACTCTAAATAAAAACACTAAACCCTAAAACTCTAAACCCTAAATCCTAAACCCTAAACCCTTGAGTGTTTTAGTGTTTAGTGATTTTGATTTAGAGTTTAAGATTTATCCTAGAGTTTAAGATTTATCCTAGAGTTTAGGGTTTACCCAAGGGTTTAGGGTTTAGGATTTAAGGTTTAGAGATTAGGATTTAATGTTTTGCTGACGACGTTAAAAATATTTTTTTTTTATAATTACTACTATTTTTTATTTATTTATTTTTACTTTTTAATTTTAAAAAGATAATATAATTTGACAATATTTTGTTTCCTTTTTTAAAAGATATCGAATATAAAATAACACAATCTTATTGGTTGGTAAACCTTTAGATTCACCCTAGGGGATGAACCCAAGAATAAGTCCCTTACTTTTCTCGTGCTTGCGTTTTAAATCCCTTTCATTTTTCCTCTTTCTAGTTAAAAACAAATAAGTTTAATTTTACCCCAAAAAAAAAGAAGAAGTTTAACCGAATAGGAGACCTTAATTTGAAGGCGGAGAAATGAATAAATGGAACAGGTATTGGAGCTAGGGATAGTGGTGCACTCGATAGTGATAGGACTATCAGTAGGAGCCACTAACAATACTTGCACCATCAAAGGCCTCATAGCTGCTCTTTGCTTCCACCAAATGTTTGAAGGCATGGGTCTCGGCGGCTGCATCCTCCAGGTTAATCCTTCCCTTTCAATTAATTAGCTTGGTCCGATGTAGTCAATTCCCCCTCTGGTCATCTCTACACTCTGGCTACTCCAAAGTTTTTGCTTCTTGAATAAATTTACTCATGCAATCATGTGATGTAATGTAATCCCGGGAATAAGTTAGTAATCCACTGATTTTATGAGCATTGGAGATAAATGTGAGTATAGAATACGCCAATAACAAGAGAAAGAGAAAAAAGTTATAAAAACTTTTATTGTTGAAATCAACTGTCTAATAATAAATAAAATACATAACTATATTAATGAATTATGTGATGCATCATGATGAAAAACTTTAGAACACGCGCAGGCCGAGTACGGGTGGGCCAAAAAGGCGGTGATGGCCTTCTTTTTTTCAGTCACAACACCTTTCGGGGTGGTTCTAGGAATGGCCTTATCTAAAACGTACAAAGAGAATGGCCCTGACTCGCTCATAACGGTTGGTCTGCTCAACGCTTCTTCTAGTGGACTACTCATCTACATGGCTTTAGTTGATCTACTGGCCGCAGATTTTATGGGTCAGAAGATGCAACGGAGCATCAAGCTTCAGTTGAAGTCATACGCCGCCGTTTTGCTTGGTGCGGGTGGCATGGCTGTTCTAGCTAAGTGGACTTGATGATGTGCCCTTGGTACATTATCGAGTGCCGTCCTGTAAATGTGAGGGTTAGAATCCCCAAAAATGTGGACCATTAATAAATATGTTTGTAAAATTTAAAATGATTTGGAAATTTAAAGGACTCCGATTTGTTATCTTTAAACATATTTTTTAGCAGGATAATTGTGAATAAAAAGTTGATAAATAGATATATTACTAGGTGATACTCGCGCCTTAGGCACGGGGTGGATGGATTAAAAGAGATTATAATCTTAAATCTATAGATACGAAAAAGATAAAAATCATAGTCACAAATTTTACATGTTAATCTACTGAAAGATTGAACGATATTGTGCATATTTATATAAGGTAAACTTCAATCTTTTTTAAAACTTGTGTTATTGATTAGGTGTAGTTGAAATATAGTTTGTGGAAGCAAAACTATGATATTGAAGCTCAGATTTATATAAAATTAGCTATGAATTTAAGATAAACGAAAGATAAGTAATATAATTATTGCTTTCATAATATAAGATATGAATATAAGATAAAGCCAAATATAGGCTATAGAATAATAAAATATGAAAGGGACGAATTATAAGAAAAAAAAAACTGTAGGTATGATACAGTTTCAATGCTAGTTAACAAACTTGTAGGCTGTGATGTTGATAGTAATCAATAATAGGATTTAGTCTCAAGAAGAATGGTAACCAACCAACCAATATTCATACGCCATAATTAAATCGTAATAATCTCTAATTTGTAGTTGTTAATTTAAAATAATGGAAAACAATATAATTAATAAATCAACATATAGGAAAAATAATAACAATGAGATTTGATCGTATAATTAACCAGATCGAATAGAATCAAGATTGAATAATTACGTGTTGATTCCTTAAATATATATTTTTGGTGCTTAAGTTAAGGGATTGCATGGAAAATATTAAATCTAGGCGTACAATCCGTGAAGAGATCGTACCAGTTATAGCTCTGGAATCAAATCATTTAGACGATCCTTGATTAATGTTTATACGATAGATGCAAACTTAGGATAAACCTAAACCGAATGTGACATTATCATCGGACCAAGATTTGATATTGGACCAAGAGTTGATAATAATATCTTGATTGTGAAATTATGATTTTTTATACTAAAATCGGGTTTTGTAAGAGTTGATAATGGTACTTCAAAAAGTGGTTTTGATTTAAAATGTTACAAAAAAACATAGAAATTATATATTTGAGTGGTCAAATATGAAGATCATGTATTTGAGTGGTCATTATATTATATATTTGAGTGGTCATTATATGAACACTATATATATTAATATGTCTTATATGTTTGAGTGCTTAAATATACACTATATATTTGATTAAAAGTATATGTGAGTGTTCATTACATTAACACTATATATGTTTGAGTGGTCAAATAGAATAGTCCTCGTGAATAAGACACATGTCGCATGAAAGTATGCAGTACATATTAGATATAATAACAAAGAGTAGTAATCATCGCATGAGTGAGTGTATTATACAAATACGCACATATATAATAGAACTTACTTACTCTAATACTATGTAGTACACATAAATACGCACAAAGAGTAATAATCATCCGAAATAAGCATATAATACTTTGTTAGTTTAAATGAGTAATGACATTGCTTGTAAATCTTTCAGGCAAAGGAGAGTTT
The DNA here is from genome assembly GCF_020379485.1 of Brassica napus. NCBI lineage: Eukaryota > Viridiplantae > Streptophyta > Magnoliopsida > Brassicales > Brassicaceae > Brassica > Brassica napus. Next base: position 17,339,914 of record NC_063451.1, read on the forward strand.
TTTAATAAAAGTTGTGCGAAGGGTTCTCATGGTGACACCTAAGTAATGACTTTATTGTTAATCACACATGAATGCAAGGTTAATTTGTAAGAATGCTCCTCAAATAATAAAAAGGGGATTTTGGGCTGGAAGCTCAGACTTCTGATGTTTGGTGTTAGAGCCGGCTCTGACCTTGCTTTTAATCTCTTGAAGATATATAGCTTGTGAGATAAATCTAGAAAAAAAATCTAATCCAGTTCAATTGTTGAATGTGTTTCTTCAATTATTTGTTAACTCTATACTTAAATTATGCAAAAAGAAATAAATATGAAATCTCTCCGGTGAGGAAATCAGAAATGATTGACAAACTAAGCTAAAAACACTCGATCAGCATATATATTCCCATTTAGTGGATATTTTAATTGTACATCCTTTCCTAGGTTGACAGCATGGTCTTTTAGCTAGTATGTAGTAGTACTGTATTATGACTATGGAAGATGCTTTCTAATCTGACTAAAGTTTTTAATAATTTTTGAAGATTAATTAAATGAAATAATGCAAAGGATGCGTAACAGCGTAAGTGGTAAAAATGCTAAGGTGACAAGATCTCCAGGCGACGACTTACGAACGAGGGAAACCACCAATGATTGTTTTCCCGAGAATGGGTGCCACTGGATTCATAGCCAGTACACTGCAGAACGTTCCAACAACTCTCAAGAAGTGCCTTCTCCGCAGCTATAATGGGTGCTCTGTTTAATTCTGGACAGATGTTGATGCTGTATAAGGCAGATCCAAGAAAAGGTAGGATTTGTGTCTCAGTTTTTTTTTTTTATTATTGTTATACTGACAAATATGGTTATATGCAGTTAGTTTTTGCCGTTATACCTAAGACTCTTTTTTATCAAGATATATTTCAAATATTTTTGGTGTTTTAAGTATTGCTAAATTATTTTAAATAATTATTTTGACTATTTGTATATATTTTCAAGTATTTTGGACAATATAAAAATATCTTATCTATTTTAGATATTTTTTGGATATTAAATCAAAAGATAATTAATATATTTAAGTATATAAATCTGATATGAATATATTCGGGTATCCGAAATATTTTTGCTAGGATCGGATTCGGTTCCGGTTCTCTAGATATCCAAATTTCATATAAACTATTTTTAATTCAAATAAACTATCTATTTATTTTGCTTTTTTCTATCTCAATTTTGATAGAGCCAATTTCATATAAACTATCATTAATTCAAATACACTACATGGACAATTAAATCCAAGTCAAAATAAACCTTAATAAAAATGATGTTGGTCAACTATGCTGAGTCAAACGCCATATGTGTAGTTTATGCCGAATCAGTTGCCACATAATCATATAGTTATTTTTCAAACATTACCCAAAAAACTAAAAACATTACTCAAATCTGAGATATTTAAAAATTCGAGAAAACTTAAAATTATAATCCAAAAATAAAACCAAAAACCCAAAATATAACTCTGAGAAACTATAAATACCTAAAATTTCAAAATATATTTGAAAATCCAAAAAAATCAATATACCAAAAATACCCAAAATACCAAAAATACCAAAATATTTTTGAATACTCGAAAACAATTAAAATATTTAGTACCAAAAATATACTGAAACACACAAAATATACCCAAAAATTCTTGACAAACTATAAAAACCCAACATCCCAAAATATAGACAAAACCCAAAATATATCTACAAATCCAAGAAACAAAAACAATTATGATACACAAAAATATAAAATAATATCTAAAAATTCTTAGGGTGCATGATTCGACCTCACATATGGCTATTTTACCCAATCAAATACCTGAATAATCTGAAAATATATGCACTAGTATTATTTTTAGATATCACAATATATTTTAAAATTTCTTGTTTTTATTTTCTTGGGCTTTCTTGTATATTTTGGGGTTTGGGTAGAGGTGTCAAAATGGGTAAACCAATCCAAACCAAGTCATATCTAAATGGTTTTAAGCTTACATGAGTAATGGATTAAACGAACTCATTTGACTAATGATTTGGTTCAGTCCATAACTCATTTAAGTTAATGAGGGGTTAAAAATAAAAATACTGCGTAGGCTTCGGAAAAACACAGTTTTATAATTATGGTGGAAATTATAATTTTGCTATTTGGCGGGAAAAAATAATTTACGATTTTGGCGGAAAAAAAAACTTTGTAGTTATTGCGGGAAAACTCAATTTTACAGTTTTGGCAAGGAAACAAAATTTTACGATTTTGGTAAGAAAACACAATTTTGCGGTTTTGTAAGGAAAACTTGATTTTACGGTTATGGCAGAAAACATGATTTTACGGTTTTGGAAGGAATACACAATTTTGGTTTTGGTGGAAAAATATTATTTTACGATTTTTTAGGAAAAATTCAGTTTTACGGTTATGGCGAAAAATTCGATTTTACAGTTTTGGCAGAAAATTTATTTTACAGTTATGATGGGAAAAACATGATTCTCCGGTTTGGCGGGAAAATTTGATCTTATGGTTTTGGTGAAAAACTTGATTTTGCGGTTTTGGCTGGAAACACACAATTTTTTTTATTTTGAAAAGAGAACATGATTTTGGCGGTTTTTGCGGGAAACTCGTTTTTACGGTGATGGTGGAAAAACTCGATTTTACGATTTTGGCAAAAAAAACTCGATTTTACGGCTTGGGCACAATTTTGTGGTTTTAGCGAAAAACTCGATTTTGAAGTCGAAAAACTGGATTCTATAGTTTTGGCGGAAAAAACACAATTTTGTGTTTTTAGCAGAAAATATGATTTTTTTTTGTTTTGGTGGGAAAACATGATATTGCGGTTTTGATGGAAATTTTTTTACTTTACTCTTTTGGTAAAAAAACACGATTTTACCGTTTGGCGAGAAAATGATATTTTGTGGTTTTATGAAAAAAATCAATTTTCAATTTTGGTAGAAAAACTTGATTTTATGATTTTGGAGAAAAATATGATTAAATTTGGCTTATTTAAAAACGACATATAATATTAATATATATATGAGAAATATAATGTTGACAAAAATAATTTGAGAAATTGGGGTAGATTTAGTTTACTAAAATTGATTTAGATATATGAGAAAATAAATAAAACTTGGTGTAGTAAAACTAGTTAAAATTTTGATTCATTTATTTCTGTCTATATTTCATTTAAGTTTATGTTTGTTATAATTCTTATTGGGAAAATTGCATAAAAAACTATGATGTTGACAAAAGTTTACACTTTAAACCTTGGAGTTCAACCGCTAACACTTTAAACACTGAAACTTGTTTCAATAACTTATTAAACATCGAAACTAACTTACTTGTTGCACACGTCAAAATTGTGACCGGTTACTGTTCATTAGCAGGAAAACCGGTGACGTGGCGGTTTACTTTTTAAAAAATAATTTTTAATAATTTTAATTATTAAAAACAAATAAAATAAAATATAAATTCAATTTAAATTCTTAAAATAGATATATATTCAGAAAAAATCAGGAAAATAAAATAAAATTCAAAAATAATAATAGGAAAAAAAATTAAATTTATAAATTCAAAATATTATAATAAAATTTTATAAAAATCGATAAAAATTAGGAAAAAATAGGAAACTTTAAATAAAATATGAAAAAATAGAAAATTCAAAAGTTCAAATATTAAAATTAAAATTAAAATGAAAATACTTTATAAAAAGTCAAAATAAAAAAAAATTATTTTTTTTAAATTCAAAAATTTAATAGTCAACAAAATGTTTTAAAATCCTAAAATATCTCGTAATAGCTTTTTAGAGTGATATGATTAAATTTACCACCATCACCTCATGTCGAACCCGAACCGAAAATTTTCAAATGCCTTGTTGGGTCCAAATCTCTAGGATCCGAAGGATCCAAAACTGATAATTAATAAAGATAAAAAAAAACAAAATGTATAAATTCAAAAACTAATAATAAAAACAAAAATAAATTGTTAAAATCGATTAAAAATTAAGAAAAAAATATGGAAAAATAAAACCATGTGGCAAAAATTGGCAAAAACCATGAAGTTAGCAAAAGTTTATATTTTTAAGTGCCGTGTTGACTCCAAATCTCTAGGATTCGAACCCGGACACCCAAACGCTCAAATGCCTACCTAACAAACAAAGAGGTTCGGTTTCAAGTACTTTTCATTTCCAATTTTTTATTTTTTTCCAGATTTTCATAAATTTCCTATTTTTCCTATTTTTATCAATTTATACAATTTATTATTTTCATTTTTTTGAATTTTTTGAATGATTTTTCTTACTTTTAGTCGATTTTTACAATTTTTTTATTTTTTGTTATAAATTTTGAATTTATAACTTTTTATTTTTGAATTTTATTTTATTTTTCTTGTTTTTTTTCTGAATTTGTATCAATTTTTAGAATTTATATTTTATTTTATTTATTTTTATTAATTAAAATAATTAAAAATTATTTTTTTTAAAGTAAACCGACACATCACCGGTTTTACCTGCTAATGAACAGTAACCGGTCACAATTTTGACGTGTGCTACAAGTAAGTTAGTTTTGATGTTTAATACGTTATTGAAAATAGTTTTAGTGTTTAAAGTGTTAGCAGTTGAACTCCAAGGTTTAAAGTGCAAACTTTTGTCAACTTCATGGTTTTTTATACAATTTTCCCAATTTTTATTGGTTTACTAGTGGATAACTCATTATCCATTAAGATTCATGGTTTGGGTTGGGTTGGATTAACCTATTAATTTTTATCCATTTTGACAATTTTAGGTTTGGGTATATTTTGGTATTTAATATATTTAAATTTTCTGGTTATTCTGATATTTTCTTGGGTATTTATAGATTTTTCGGATGAGTATATTTTTGAGTTTTCAGGTATTTATAATTTTCCTGGATATTCTGATATATTTTTAAGTTTTTGATTCTTTTGGATTTAATTATTTTAGGGTTTTTTGGCCTTTTAGAATATCTTTTAAATTTTCGGGTATACTTTTAGACTTCCAGATAATTTTGAGAAACTTTAACATGTTGCAATTGATTAGTAGAAATTAGGCATGTGGTGTTTGACTAGCAGAAACTACACATGTGGTGACTAACTGACATAGTTGACCAACATCATTTTAGTCAAACTTAAATTCGCAGAGTTTATTTGAGATAAATGTTGGGAAAGTAGGAAAGTTTGGATAAGAGAAGACACTATGAAATTTGTTGAGATTCGAATTGACAATTTTCCCCCTCAATTGATTGGTTGGCAGATAAAAGCCAAGGTACTAACTGGAGTTGTCCAGGTTAGAAGAAACGAAGAAGCAAGGCACATCACGTAGGAATCAGAACATACAAGACTGAAAATGCAGGATTTATGGGTAAAATAGTCATATATGCTTGTTTTTACCCATAAATCCTGCATTTTCAGTCAGTCATAAACTCATAAAAGTACAAATGATCCAGACCAGTTTTTTTTTTTCGCCCAGGGGTAAACTTGAAGTTGTAACAATTGTTAAAAATACAAAAAATGAGTACAAATAATTCAAGTCTTATCCCAGGTCACAAAGCATTGGTATCCAAGACAAAATCTTCCAACTTAAATCAGTCAATTGTAATGAATGACCAATTGGGGGAGAGAGAGAGAGAGAGAGGTGTTCATTATAACATGTTTGCATTGTCTTTTATTGTGCTTAAGAGAGTCCTCATTCATATACGCATACCCTCAAGAAAGTCAGACAACCTATATCAGACAGAATAACACACGCAGCGGAATTAAGAGTTAAAAGTGACTAAAACAAGAGATTGACTTGAGTGGTGGAATGCACCAATACCTTATATCTTTTGCTATCACAGTCTGCCCATCTTCTGCATCCAGATGCCGCAGAACCACTTCCTCCAAACGACCATCATGAAACGCATGCTGCAAATCACACACACCACACCTTTGAGTTTCAGAAGTGCATCCAAATACCATCAAATATTACATTCCAAAAGGCAAAAATAGTCAAACCATAATCCACCAAAACGACAAAGAGGCCTATCACGGTCTATACCATACCAATAACTATATATCTATATTATGATAATATGACCTAAGACTCTCACTTTAACGGTAACTTAAATATGTCTAGCTAATAGATATCCTCATCGGACTCCATATCCAAGTTCAGCAGTAACATCATCATATCCGTTGTAGTCAGTTCGTCATCGTCTGAATCTTCAAATCCAAAAGGATCATACTCTCCTTCTGACATTATGCTCCCCATCATGTTAAAAAATGTATCCATGTCTGACAAGTTAGAACCAGAGGGACTTGGACGCCTTGGAGGTGGTCTGTGGTATTTCCATGCATATGACCCTGGCTTCACAGTGTGCTGGAACACAACAACATCCAATAAGGTCTAATCAAACTTTCTAAGGACCTTAACTTGTTTGCAATTCAGAAAAAAACTATCACATTGTTTTATCTAAAGCCTATGATGCTTCACTAATCATTCATGCTATACTACACTTCCTTCCATAAAGACGTGTAACCTCTGTGCAAACGAATTGTGGATTCTAGGATCATTATAAAGCTTCAAGGCTACGATTATCGGCAAAGGTATTAAATGTCCCTAGATTTGGAATATCTAGCAATAAGATAAGGTTAAGATACAGACAACATAAATGCAAATGTAAAATAAACAAAACTGATCCAATATAGCATTCCATAATACCAGTAAAAAAAAAAACAGCAATGCATGATATAACTAGAGTTTTAACACTGACTGCAATATAAATACCTTGTAGAAGCAACTTGTTCCGAACGGACAATTCCCATCTCCGAAATTGAAGTGCTTACAATCAATTGACCTGGTAGGCATAAAAAAGAAAGAAAGTATAGCATTCACATAAACGAAGAACCGATCATTAAATAGACTTTGTATATATATATAAGCATACAAATATTTCTTATATATGTTACCTGAGTTTGTCCCTGTAGTTGTCCATGATTTCTTTTTTCTCCTCGGGAGCTGAGAACCAGATGACACTAGGAACTACAAAATACGACAACTTGCGGCAAATGGGGCAAGCCCTCAGCGTGCTGTTGACATCCATACCGGTGGAAGGAGAACTGCTACGCCAGTTCCTGATGCAACCTATGCAGAAAGCATGATCACATTCAGTGAGCAGCCCAAACTTGCGTTCAGCTGGAGTTGGCTTAGAGAGTACACGTTCCAAACAGACGCAGCACTCCACCTCCTGGCTAAGTTTCAGCGCTTCGAGCTGCTTGTGCTTTTTCTCGCACGCTTTCTTGTGCTCCTCCCTCTCCTCGGGCCTGAAAGGATGCAAGCAACGTTTCCCGCAAGTTGGGCAAAGGTCTCCGTGGATGTGGGGGCATTGGTCGCCACGCGGGCAGTCACCAGCTGCGGCGTATGAGCAGATGGGTTGGTCTTGTGGTTTGGATGTAGAAGAGCTGAAGGTGTTGTCTGAGGAATCCGAAGTCCACGCTGGTGATGAGGGAAGTGGGCTCAAATCCTTTTCTGAAGCAGATGATCGAGGCAGAGCGGAGGAAGATGAAGCAGGAGATGGATGAGGTTTGAGTTTGACGTGTTCGTACCTGCATCGGCTTCCGTAAGAGCAGAGACCTCTCTGGTAGAAGGTGCAAACCTGTTGATACAAACCAAGTTTAAGTTAGTGAATGAATAAATGAATGAATGGTGGTTCGTTCTCTCTATATATACATAAGAAAAGAAGAAGAAAGGTTACATTATTTGTAGGATCCTTCCAGTCATGTGAGAATTCGCAGTTGTCACCTTTTAAGCAAGCCCCGTGAGCAAAGAACTTACAAAGGATCCTAAGAGACAAACAAAAAGAAGTGAGAAGACACGTTCAATCATTACTTTTGTATCAAATTGCGATGCAAAAGATAAAATAAAACAAGATTGGATAAAGCAATCACCTTTTCGACATCGGGGAGATGGAGGGAGTCCTTGGGGGAACAGGAATCGAACTCGGCGCTGGCTCGAGGAAGCGGTTTTATCCTCTGAATTTACAAGGCGGCGTAGCAGCTCTGCGTTTTTTCTTCTTCCAAGCTTGGACAAAGGATGAGATTGTGTAGACGAATCCCCACCGTACGCTAATACGACGTCGTATTTGCGTTCGGCTCTGATTATCATTAAATCCCTGATGGAGATTTTTATACGCTTGATGGATGAAGAGAAAGCCTCCTTTCCTTTTTAGTTTCAACCGTTAATGGAAAATATTCTGCACTTTATATGTGCAAGGCCCAATGGGCCCACATTATTCATATACACCTCACCTTCTTGTTTTTTTTTTTTCTTTCTTTTCTTTAGAAAGCATTATGTGTACGTTGTTTCTTTTTGGTTCTCTAAAAACTTCTTTTCGGTATGAACTCTTCAAACTTGTAAAAACAGTGTTGAAAACAACAACTCTACCGGCCAGGACTTGGATCCAATCTATTTAACAAATTTAAAATAAGTGTAGTCTTATCTTTTATTTGCTAATAAAAACAAGCATTCTCTTTAAACAAGACAATCGTTCGGAAGATCTCTAAAGTCCCCCGAACAATAGCATATCACTTTTCTATTGTTGTTCTTACTTCATAGTCCATAACAATATAACATGTGGTTGTTACGACTTATTCAACGAAAAATATTTGTGAATCCTTAGTTATTGTCAAGGTTCTTTAAGAGAAAGTGGTTGTTACGACTTATTCGTTTGCTCACCCAAATGAAGATGCAAATCGATGTTCGTTTTGTGCATTATAATGTTACATCCAGATGGATCACCCAGCTGAATTTTTAAAATATCATCTCAAATTCTCATCCAAATGAAAGTGAGTCTTGATGGTGCATCTAGATGCAGATGCATCTAGTTGCATCTAGTTCAGTCCAAAATGATAAATGACAAAAAAGATCTTTTAAAATCAAAATATTATTTCAAACCATAAATTCCGTTTTTTTTTTGCATATACATTTTCCGCCAGAACCAAAAAATGCATTTTCCCGCAAAAACTGAAAAACACTCTCGCCAAAACCGCAAAATTCGGTTTTCTGTAAAAAACGTAAAACTTACATTTCCATAAAAACACACTTTTCGGCCAAACCAGTAAAACCACATTTTTCGGCCAAACCAGTAAATCCACACTTTTCGGCCAAAACCGGAAAACCGCATTTTTCCGCCAAAACCGAAAAAGCATTTTCCAGCTAAAACCCCAAAATTGCATATTCTCGATTTCTCGCCAAAACCGCAAAAAACATTTTCTCGCCAAAACCGCAAAAACCATTTTCTCGCCAAAACCAGAAAAATACATTTTTCCCGCCAAAACCGAAAAAACGCATTTTCCCGCCAAAACTCAAAATTGCATGTTCCCGACAAAAACCCAAAAAAGCATTTTCCTGCCAAAACCGCAAAATAGATTTTCTCGCCAAAACCGGAAAAACACAATTTTCTTGCCAAAACCAGAAAAACACATTTTTCCGCCAAAACTGGAAAACGCATTTTCCCGCCAAAACTGGAAAACACATTTTCTCGCCAAAACTGGAAAACATATTTTCTCGCCAAAACTGGAAAAGTATTTTTCCGACGAAACTGGAAAACGCATTTTCCCGCCAAAAACGGAAAAACATATTTTCCCGCCAAAAACGGAAAAACATATTTTCCCGTCAAAAACGCAAAAATGCACATTTCCCGCCAAAACCGTAAAAATGTTATTTTCCGCCGAAACGTAAAAAAATATATTTTAGTCATTTTATTAACAAATCTACATGGATGCAGATGCAAGCTAATAAGTGAAAAGCAAATGAACATAGTTGCATTCAGATGATTCATCTGGATGCATGGACGAAATGAAGACATCTAGATGAACCATCTGAATGCATCTTCCAGATGTACAAACGAACAAGGCCTAACAGTATAAAAACCCGACTGAACGAATTTTATCTGACCGGTTCCGTTCGAGCTTTCAGGTTCAGATCTTTTGCCTAGGCCTATGGTGGTTATACGACGTAGTCAACATAAGAAACTTGTGAATTCTTAGTTAAGTGAAGGTTCATTAAGAGAAGTAGTACCGGTATGTGACTACTTACTTGACATTGACCAATTAAGTTGTTTTGCTACCTAAACTCACCTTTTTGCCTATTATTTGTCAAAATTTATTGCTTGTGGTGGTGAACTTTGTTTAGAACATGTAAGATACTAGTTCTCACTTCTCATACATCTGTTTTGTTGTTTAACGCTATATTAAAATGTGAATATTTAGTAATATTCTCTCCAATTATTGTTGCAAACCTTGATAAACAAACACCATTTTCCATAATAAGTGGATCGGTCCACAATTTTGTTTGGAGATCAGATACGGAGATACGCAAACTATATTTTATACAGATCCTGAAGTAGTTAGTATTAAGGGAAAATGCCAAATATCACATAAAACTTGATTTTAAATGCAAAAGTATACTTCAAATTTAATCACATGCAAAATTTAACCGAAATGCTAGTGAAATTACAACTATTTCCTTATGAGCAAACAAAAAACCAGCATGCATTTTTACAAATATAACTCCGAGAAGTTTTCGTGATTTTTATAAGTCTTATCTAAGAAGACTTCCTTTTCATATAGTAAATCTTAAAAATAATTTATAAATTTTATAAGAAATATTTTAATGGGAGAAAATTGAAATCATATAATTATAAACATTTATAAATGATATAAATTAAGATCTGTTAAAATTGAATTGTTTTCAACATAGATGAGTGAATGTAGATTGAATCATGATATTCTTGGGTTTAGGGCTTGGTAACATATGTTATAATATTGTTTGTATCTTTAGGGTTAGATTTTAGAATCTTAAATCAAAAATAAATAAAATAAAATAAAGTTGACATATATTTGTTTAATTTTGTGTATATTAAACACTTTAAAAGTTGATTTTAAGTTTAATGAAGTATTTGTTTTATCCATTCTTCTCAAATGGCTGCAACAAAAATCTAATATTTTTCACTCTAAGACCTTCCAACATCTCTCTAATCTCCTGGACCTTGAAAACACCTAATTTTATATCAATTTCTCATTTTTCCATGTCTTTTTTACTAATTTATCTTATTTTTGCAGATTTTTCATTACATGTAGCTTTCACTATTTTAAAAAGCAGACTATAAATTTTGATATGTATTTTTGTGTGTTTTTGTATGTTAGATTCTAAAAAGTTATAGATTCAACTAATATAATTGTTTTATTTGTTATTTAAGCATAAACAATTATTTTTGAAGTGTTTCTCTATTTTGAAACATTTGAATGTGTTTGGATACGTGTGTTTTTACATTTGAGTCAGACTTTGAAAGACTTCTCAAAAGATTTTTCGGAGTTTTTTCTTGGAAAGTATTCTAATGCATTTTATGCTAAAAAACTTTCCTGAAATTTTTCTTAATCGAAAAAATATTTAATCTAATTAGAATTTTTTATCTCCGTATATAAAGAAAAATTACACATTCTCAAATAACAATGATATATAAATAATTGCGAAACAATAAAATTAACAAAAAAACAAAATAAGAAATCTGCGAAGTGCGTAAAATCCCTAACTACGAATAAAGTACTAAACAAATGTTAGTTTTTAAAAATGATTCTCTTTTAATATAATAGGAAAATATATATTAGTGATACCAATGGTAATTTTGTATTATGTCTAGTAAAAAAAAGGTGGTTTTAAAATATAGGTTGAGGAAGCATGTGGTGTGGTGATGCGTCAGCTAAAATTGTTTAAGTTGTGAATAAAGTACTTAACAAAGATTAGTTTTTAAAATGAAATTATTTTCATATAATAGGGATTTCCTCTAAATTTATTATTCAGATACGGCCAAGGATCCTCCCGAGTTAGTAAGAAGAAGATACCGAATCAAACAAAATTAATGTGTTTTCTGAATCATAAATATTAACCAGTATTGAAAAAGGTTAAAGCACATGGCGATTTTTCTCTCTAGATTCGCTCTCAAAAATCAATACTCTTCCAAAAGTAGAGGGTTTTCCTCGACCAATCAGGATGGAGATAACATACCGAAGGTCTTTTCCCTTGCCGCTAAACCAATTTTTTTGGAAATTTTCCAAATCTTTGCTCAGAATATCACGAGAATCTCGTCAAATATCTTATTTTTTTTCAAATCTTCAATCATTGAGGGTGTTTATCTAGGGCTTTCTTGTGAGCCGCCTTCGTTTCAGCCTTATAGAACGAAGAGAAACTTTTCTTGGCTTGAAAATTATCTGTTTGTTCTTCCAATGGACGAAGGATTAGATAAATTCATGAAAGCAATCTATATTATTAAAAGAGAAGTACCCATTTGAAAATGTTTTTACTTCATTAATTAAACTCATTTTTTTTCCTTGCTTTTTTCAGTTGCATTTATGAAATATCATAAAACGAATAAAAATGCCTAATTTATTACTTATCTTTTCAGTTACATTAATGAAATATGCTTAAATGAATTTAAACTTCCTATTTTATTGTTTGTCTTTTTCAGTTACTTTAATGAAATTTCCTTAAATAAATTTGGACATAATGTCATTTAATCAACCACAAAATTCATGAGTTATCCTTACGTGCATAATTTTAATAATGAAGATTTTTCAAAACGTGCATCATTAAAATGTTATCTAAAACTTGCAGCACTAATATATAACATGCATCAATAAAACTAGATTTTAACCCACATAATCGTACATGTATTATTTTTCAAATTGATTAAATTTAAAAATTATTATTTATTCAAAAAATATTTAAGAATGGATATGTTTTTTTTTAAATTATATGGTATTTGCTCCTATTGGTAGTATAAATTTAAACAAAATTTTAGCATAATATAACTCATTTGTCGTTTGCTAAATTTATGGCTTTTATTTATAATTTTTATTATTTAATTATAATATTTTCATTTTATATTTGAAAGATGAATGAATATTTCTTTCTAACAATATTTTTTGTATATATATATATTTTTTAAAATTCAATTTAAATTGTTATTATCATTGAATATAATTATTTTTGACATAATTTTAATTTTCGTTTACATCAAAACTAATCATATTTTAGGATAATTATAATTTAAAATGTTAATTTTCAGATTTTTCAAAAAAAACGTCTAAAAATATTTTCAAAGGTTTTGTTATAATTGTTTTTAAAAAATATTGAGTTGCATTTCAAATAAAAAGGTAAAGATATTTAAAAATATTCTGATTAAAATATGTACAATTTAATATTTTTTTACGAAATGATTCAAATAAAAAAATCACGCATGAAAGAAATCATGATTTATGTTAACTGGGCGGGTCATTGTTTATATGATATCGCACACGAAAGAAAAAATGATGTTTTTACAATTTTTCTAATTAACTCTATATACTTAATTTTTTATATGATATCGCACATTCGTAAAAAAATAGATAGTTTAAGATGCAAAAAAATATTTATTTAGTGAACATAATATGATCAAATATTACAAATAGATCATTTAATAAATTAAATAATCAAAAATCAAAAATTCATAACCGCGCTGGCGCGCGAGTCAGGGTCTAGTGTCTCTTGAGGAAGATGTACCGGTGACACTCACGGAGGATGAAGACTACAGTGCGGCGATCCGGAATGGAAGGAGTTTGATAGGGAGACTTTTGAACCCGGAATGTCAAAACATGGCGCGTATGCTCCGTACGATGCCAAAGATCTGGAAAATCTATGAACGAGTGAGAGGGATAGCTCTATCTAAGGAAAGTTTTCAGTTCATATTTGACTTGGAGACTGATATGCAGACGGTGATGAAGCACGGTTTCTGGACTTTCGACGACTGGGGAATGGTAATGGATCGTTGGATGGAATATCCACTGACGGACTTTCTGCAGAAAGCTTCAGTGTGGATACGTCTACACAAGCTACCGGTGAACTATCTGACTTTGAAAACCATAAGAGCAGTCTCCAACCCTATTGGTCATGTAAAGGACATTGAGTTTGATCCGACAAAACCGCATCTCCAAGAATATGTGAGAGTGAGAGTGATTATGGACCTTCAACAACCAGTAAGAGATTCTAAGTTGGTGAACCTGCCTAATGGAGGAAGTACTACAGTGGACGTGGAATATGAAAGAGTGAGAAAGAAGTGTTTCCATTGTTTCAGATTGTCTCATGAGAAGCAGAGATGTCCTCTGGTTAAGGCCCAGAAAAATGCTGGAGCCTCTGCAGCAGAGAAGGGGAAAGCTATTGCGATATCCCCAGTGATACATCGTCAACACAACCATGACTTAGTAGGGTCGTTAATGCCTCTACTGGCACCATCAGTCCCTCCTGGTTTCGTCCCCAAATCCATTGTCGCGCCAGAGGTGTTTGAGCAGATGCAGCTTTATATGAACTGTACTGATCCAGAGGAAAGACGCATTAGAGAGTTCAAGATGAAAATGGCGTTGCAAGATTTCTCAATGAACCCTGGAGCTCAAAGCTCATACCTCCGTTTAGAGGATCCCCCAATGATATCTGGAGTCCAAAACAAGAATATAGGGCGCGTCTTTGACTTCCGAACGGCTGAAACAATGAAAGAGATTCTCAAACAGAAGGTGTAACTCTGAATGTACCTACACTATCAGAAAGAGATGGAAATAACCGTGTATCTATGCCTAAGACTACGCTCACGGGTGAAAGCCTACAGAAGGAGCTCACTGTTGCTAAGAGGTCTCGACAGACTGAGCTGTTAGAAATGCCAATTAAAACGTTAGAGGGATCAGGAGAGTACTTGCCTCCTAAACTAGGGGCGCTTTTCGCTATTGGTCACGATGAGCATTCTGTCTCGGGGAAGAGTGATAGAAGCAAGTCATCTAAGCGCAAAGGTGCTTCTTGGAGACGGTTTAAACAAGAACCGAAGGGGGCTCTGACTGATGCTGGAATAGAATCGCCCAGGGCTACTCAAGATGAAGGGGATAGAAATGTCAAGCGAAAGGCAGGGGATGACAGGGAGGCTTCGTCCAAGATGCTAAAACAATCTGAAGGTTTGATGGTACACCAGAAACCATCCACTCCTCAATGACGACGCTCAGTTGGAACTGTCGGGGTTTGAGGAGCATCCTGACAGTTCGACGTCTAGAGGAGATGTGTCGTGAGCATCTTCCAGACTTCTTGTTTCTCCTAGAGACTAAAAACTCTAGTGATCACATAGAAGGTTTTAGGAGATCGTTGGGTTATGACCACATCTTTTTGGTGAATCCAGTGGGTCTCAGTGGAGGTTTAGCATTGTTTTGGCGGAACTCGCATGAAGTTGAGGTATTATCATCGTTTGATAGAATCATTGATGTCAGAGTAAAGCAGCGAGACTTAGTATATTTCATCTCCTTTGTATATGGGGACCCTATTCGACATAAACGACACATAATCTGGGAAAATTTAAAGACTATAGGTCTGAACAGGAATGCTGGTTGGTGTCTTGTTGGAGACTTCAATGAGATGATGAATGCAGTGGAGAAGATTGGTGGACCAGTGCATGAGGAATCATCTTTTTATCCTTTTCGTTCCATGGTTCGAGATTGTAGGGTTAAAGAAGTGCCAAGCTCAGGAGATAAGTTATCATGGGCTGGGGTCAGAGAGATAATGACCAATGGACTGAAGGAGAAAGTATGGATACAGTGTCATTTGGACAGAGCATTTGGTAACGCCGAATGGTTTTGTCTCTTCCCTCGCGCACACACGTTGTATTTGGAGAGGTTGGGGTCTGATCACAGGCCCATTCTGACGAGTGTTATGGGTACAGATACGAAGAAGTTGGGATGCTTCGTTTATGACAAAAGGTGGAGTAATAATCCAGAAGTGTTGGAGCTGGTGCGTAAAGGATGGAACGTAGATCAGAACCGACAAGAGGCCACAGTCTCAGAGCGCATTGCTTCATGTCGCAAGATACTGGCTCAATGGAAACGTATTGGTGCTAGTAATTCAAAGAAGATGATCATGAAGTTGCGTACTGAGCTAGAGGAAAAGGAGAAAAAAGTTTCCCCGAACTTGCAGAGGACTATCTATATGAAGCTGGAGCTTGCGAAATTATTCCAAGAAGAAGAAGAGTATTGGAAGCTTAAAAGCAAGAATAATTGGTTGCAATCAGGGGATAAAAACACTAAAGTCTTCCATGGATGGGCCAAGACTAGGAAAATGAAAAATAATATTCCGAGTCTTACAGATTCTGTTGGGGTGGAGCATACTTCCGAAGAAGCAAAAGGTAATATAACTATACAATATTTCACAGAGCTCTTCACATCATCTAGGCCATCTGATGCCACTGAGCTGCTGCGAGATTTTGCGCCAAGAGTAACAGAGCGTATGAATTAAAACCTGACCAAGCCAGTGACAGATGCGGAGATAAAGAAAGCAGCAAAAGCAATAAAGAGTGATAGCTCTCCTGGGGCAGATGGCATGACAGGGCACTTTTTCAGAAGTTTTGGCCCATCATTGGTCCTCAGATTATTCTAGAAGTAAAGCGCTTCTTCGTGGAAGGTGTTATTCCTCAAGACTGGAACTTCACTCAGCTTTGCTTGTTATCAAAGAAACCAAATCCCTCTCTCGTGACAGACCTTCGAACTATCAGCCTATGCGCAGTCTCGTATAAGATCGGCTCCAATATCTTATGTGCTCGGCTGAAAGGCATTCTGCCCTTATTGGTCTCGCCTACTCAAGGGGCCTTTGTGGCGGGAAGGCTGATATCTGATAACTTGTTGACAGCGCATGAGATGCTACATGGCTTAAAGATTAATCCAAACTGCAAAACAGACTACATTGCAATCAAAACAGACATGTCCAAAGCGTATGACAGAGTGGAATGAAACTTCTTGGAGACATTATTTCTGAAAATGGGTTTCGCTAACAAGTGGATTCAGTGGATTATGGGATGCATTCGTTCGGTTACCTACACGGTGCTTGTGAATGGACAGACGTATGGAAAGATCTCACCAGAACGTGGCATAAGACAAGGCGACCCTTTATTTCCCTTCTTATTTAAACTTTGTGCAGAGGCATTAGTTCATGTGATGAACAGAGCGGAACTAGAGGGTAATATCACAGGAATGCAACTTACAAAGCACTGCCCATCTATTCAACATTTATTATTCGCCGATGACAGCCTTTTTCTCTATCAAGCGACTTTAAAGGAGTGTTCCAATTTTCTACATTGCCTGGAGTTGTACGGAAAAGCATCGGGAAAAGAGATCAACTTTCACAAATCGTCAATTACCTTTGGTGCTGCAATTGACCCGGTGATGAAACGAGTGATAGCGGAGTTGCTGGAGATTGAGAATGAAGGTGGAGCTGGTTCTTATTTGGGTCTCCCGGAGTGTTTCAGTGGATCGAAACAGAAGCTGTTAGCCTTTATAAGTGAGAAACTTGGTAAAAGACTTAGTGGGTGGTACGACAAAACGCTTTCTCTTGGGGGAAAGGAGGTACTCCTAAAGTCAATTTCCATGGCTCTTCCTGTTTATGCTATGTCCTGCTTCCGGTTAACCAAGCATCACTGTCAAAAGATCATGAGTGCGATGGCGGCCTTCTGGTGGAATGAAAGCAGTGACAAGAGGAAAATTCATTGGGTGTCTTGGCCAAAACTTTGCACATCAAAAGAGAGTGGTGGTCTAGGTTTTCGTGACATTGAAGACTTCAATCAAGCATTGTTGGCTAAGCAAGCTTGGAAGCTTCTGAACGAACCTGAGAGTTTACTAGCACGAGTTTACAAGGGCAGATACTATGCTAATAAAGACTTTCTGGAGTGTAGAAAGGGTTACAGACCATCATATGCTTTGAGAAGCATCCTTTTTGGACGAGAGCTTCTGATGAAAGGACTGATTAAATCGATTGGTAATGGAAGGTCAACGTTTGTATGGAGTGAAAATTGGATCATGGATAGTACCCCTCGTCGCCCTGTTAATCGTCAACTGTTATTTGATGTTACACTGAAAGTCTCAGCGCTTATTGACAGTTTGGAAAGTTGGAACCTTGAGAGATTAGTAGAGCTATTTCCTCCAAATGAAGTTCAACGAATTAAACAAATGACTCCAGGAGTAGTGACTGATTGTCACGTTTGGGCCTTCTCAAGACATGGTGACTATACTGTCAAAACGGGATATGACTTGCTCATGAGAGCTAAGAATGCCCCTGCGGATCAGATCTCGCATGAGGAACAATCGCGAGTACTCTTAAAGAAAAGAGTTTGGAAGATCGCCACCCTTCCTAAGATTAGGATGTTTCTATGGAGAGCTATCTTAGGTGCTCTAGCGGTTGCAGATAGATTGAACTCTAGAGGACTCGGGGTGGATGCTAATTGCAAAATATGTCATAATAGCGCAGAGGCCATCAACCATGTACTCTTCCAATGCTCAATGGCTAATGAGACATGGTCTGAGACAGGTATGGTGCTTCCGCCTGAGTCTGTCCAATGATCCTTAGAAGAGAATCTCTCATATGTATTTGATTTGATGGAGGACAACGGACGTACTGAATCTTTAGCTCGCTCTATTCCTTGGGTACTCTGGCTAATATGGAAGAACAGAAACTCTCTTTTATATGCTGAAACAGAGGTATCTGTCGTGAGATCATTAAGTGAGATGATGGTGGAAGTGGAACAGTGGTTTCTCTTAAACAAACCTCAACTGCGAACTACAGAGGAGAGAGTTAGAATGGATAATAGTGACAAGTGGTGCCCACCAGATAATGGAGTCATTAAGTGCAACATCTATGCGAATTGGAGAAACGCATCAATGCATAGTGGTGTAGCTTGGATTGCAAGGGATCAGGCCGGGAACGTTTCTCATCATGCACGAGACGCGATCGTACATGCTCCTGACCGAATGGTAGCTGAGTTTAGATGCGCCATATGGGCTCTAACATGCTTACGAGATCTAGGAGTGCAAAAGGTGATAATGGCGTCAGACTATTATGAGGTAGTGGAAGCTATTAAAGTCCCGTATCTATGGCCCCACTATAGAGACCTCTTGCAACGAATCATGGGTTTTAAAAGAACTTTTGATAGTTTAGAGTTTGAAGGAGAAAAAGTTGTTGCCAACGGTGTAGCCAGAGATATAGCAAAAAGTGTTCTGCGAGATGGACGCTTTTAATCATATTTGGCAATGGGAGGACCTTCATGGCTTCATGATCGGATAGCAAGAGATGCCGTTAGAAGTGACGTTTGACTCTTATTTAGAGTGTTGTTGCTTTTCTTTTTAAGGCCTACGCTTGTGTCATAAGGCTTCGTCTCTGTTTTTTAGACTTCACTCTTGATTAATATCAATTCAGACGTTAAAAAAAAAAAGAATTTAGAGATTTTTATTTCTAGAGACACTTTCTCACATATCAATTACACTACAAGACACTTACCATTTTAGACATATTTTTCCTTGTAGAAATGACTCTTATGACCCTAGACTAAAGAAAAATGAACATTTTGCTTTCTTCCCATCACACAAATCTCTCTCCTCTCACTACAAGAAAACGTGCCCATAACAACGAAAATTTACGACGAAAATATTTCGTCGTAAATTTACATGGTGTTTACAACGAAGTTACGAGGAATCCAACTTTCGTCGTAAACGCTATGTAAATTTACGACAAACAGTTTTCGTCGTAAAATCCATGTAAGTTTACGACGAATGTACGTGGAATGAGAAATACGTCGTAATCATTACATCGACATTACAATGAAACATGTTACCGTTATATTTAGGTGAAAACGTGTATTCAATGCGCTTTAACTTACCTAATTTCGTCGTAAAGTCGTTGTAAATATTATGTTAAAACCATGTAAAATCCATGTAAAATATTCCTTGTAAAATCGTTGTTATATTTCAACTACCCAACTCGAAAATTTCTCTATATATATGTCATTTCTCACAACTCTCTTCCTCACAACACACAAACGGAAAAAATAATCAGAAAAAAAAAATTTCAAAAAAAAATTTAAGAAAAAAATTTTCGGTGGCGGTAGTATTTACGAGTTACGGAGTTAGATGTATTTGCACAAAGATTCCAACGGGAGGGTGACGAACGCATTTCTGAGCGGGCTACAGACATTCATGCACCAGGCGGGCTATACACCGATCACACAGGAAAGCGGTAAGATGTTCTGCCCCTGTCGAAAATGCAAGAATTCAAAATTTGCACGTAGTGAAACTGTATGGAAGCATTTAGTAAACAGAGGATTTACACCACAGTACTACATTTGGTATCAACATGGAGAGGGTTATGGGGGAAATGAAGCTAGTAGTAGTAATAATAATTTTGAGGATGATCATCATAGTGAAGAACCGAATCATTTGCATAATGAATATAATTATCATCAAGATCAGGAGCAGATGGTAGATCATGATAGGGTTCAAGATATGATTAGTGATGCATTTTTAGAAACAACTACAACAATAGCTAATGGAACTGGAAATGTAGAAGAACCTAATTTGGATGCAAAAAGGTTTTATGAAATGCTAGATGCTGCAAATCAACCAATCTACACTGGTTGTAGAGAAGGTCTCTCTAAATTGTCTCTAGCAGCTAGGACGATGAATATTAAAACGGATCATAATTTACTTGAGAATTGCATGAATGCATGGGCGGAGTTGTTTAAAGAGTATTTTCCAGAAGACAACGTGTCTGCTGAATCTTATTATGAGATTCAGAAATTGGTTTATAGTCTTGGGTTGCCTTCGGAGATGATTGATGTTTGCATCGACAACTGCATGATCTACTGGAAAGAAGATGACAAGTTAGAAGAGTGTCGATTCTGCAAAAAACCACGATTCAAACCGCAAGGCCGTGGGAGGAATAGGGTACCGTACCAAAGGATGTGGTACCTACCAATTACAGACAGATTGAAAAGATTATATCAATCTGAGAGGACTGCTGCGTCGATGAGGTGGCATGCGGAACATGTCCAGAGAGATGGTGAGGTTGCACATCCATCAGACGCAAGAGCGTGGAAACATTTCAACAAGGTACACGCAGATTTTGCTACAAATATTCGGAATGTCTATCTTGGGTTATGCACCGATGGATTTAGTCCATTTGGAATGTCTGGTAGACAATATTCTTTGTGGCCAGTCATTCTTACGCCGTACAATTTACCGCCGGATATGTGCATGGAACAAGAATTTCTATTTTTGACCATATTAATCCCTGGGCCGAAGCATCCAAAACGGTCTCTTGATGTTTTTCTTCAACCGTTGATAGAAGAGCTAAAGCAATTGTGGTCAGAAGGGGTGAGGACGTACGATTGTTCCTTGAAAAACAATTTTACGATGCGAGCAGTTCTGCTGTGGACGATAAGTGATTTCCCTGCTTATGGGATGTTGTCTGGCTGGACAACACATGGAAGATTATCTTGTCCATATTGTCTTGGATCGACGGATGCTTTTCAACTGAAGAATGGTAGGAAGAGTTGTTGGTTTGATTGTCATCGTCGCTTTCTTCCACTTGCCCATCCGTACAGAAGAAATAAGACATTGTTTCGGCACAAAAAAATTGTCAGAGACGGTCCTCCTCCATATCTCACCGGCCAGCAGATCGAAGCAGACATTGATTATTACGGAGCTCAGGAAACAGTTAAAGTTGGAGGAAATTGGCATGTTCCTGGAAATATGTCTGATGGGTATGGTGTGTCTCACAATTGGCATAAGAAGAGTATATTTTGGGAGCTACCCTATTGGAAGGATCTTCTCTTACGCCACAATCTGGATGTCATGCATATTGAGAAGAACTTTTTTGAGAACATCATGAATACATTACTTAACGTCCCTGGGAAGACAAAAGATAACAAAAAGTCAAGGATGGACTTACCTGATATTTGCTCAAGAAGTGAGTTACATATCAAGAGCAATGGAAACGTTCCTGTTCCCATCTTCCGGTTGTCATCAGAAGCCAAAACAACCTTGTTTGACTGGGTTGCATCAGAAGTTAAGTTTCCTGATGGTTATGTTTCAAATCTGTCAAGATGTGTTGAACGAGGTCAAAAGTTCTCCGGAATGAAGAGTCATGATTGTCATGTGTTTATGCAACGACTACTTCCATTTGCTTTTGCCGAGCTCCTTCCAGCAAATGTCCATGAAGCACTTGCAGGTAATTATAATTTTATAATATATATACATATGTTATGAAATGTTATTAATTTGATTACTTTTGCAATATACAGCCATCGGCGCTTTTTTCAGAGATCTTAGCACACGTACGTTCAAGGAAGAAGTCATCGAACAACTTCATCATAACATTCCGATCATATTGTGCAACCTGGAGAAGATATTTCCTCCTTCATTTTTTGACGTCATGGAGCATCTAGTTGTCCACCTACCGTATGAAGCATTGCTTCGTGGACCTGTTCACAACGGATGGATGTATCCGTATGAGCGACAGATGAAACATTTGAAGGGGAAAGCAAGAAATCTTGCAAAGGTGGAAGGTTCAATAGTTGCGGGGAGTTTGACAGCCGAAACATCTAACTTCACATCATACTACTTTGCTCCAACTGTTCGTACGAGGAAAAGAGTTCCTAGAAGATATGATGATGGTGGAGTACCGACATCATATCCAATTGATGGTGTTCCTGACATTTTCTGCGAAATTGCACGGTTTGGTGGTAAAACGAAAGAAGTATGGTGGTCATGTGAAGAGGATAAACATAGTGCCCACACTTATATTCTGCTCAACTGCGAGGATGCAGTGACCCGTTACTTTGAAAGGTATATATTTTTGTGAATGTTAATTATATGAATTGAAGTTAATTATGTATGACTTGATTATTTGTTTAATTTGCAGCATGTTTGTATCTCAAGTTGAAGAAGCAATACCAGGAATATCTGCAACTGATGTGGACACACGTAAAGATAAGCACTTTGTCAAGTGGTTAAAATCACAGGTACGTAATATATCTCATACATTGATTAATTAAGTAAGTGTTTTGATACTTCAATATTAATTAAGAATAACTGCTTTGTGCAGGTTGATTATGACGATCCTTATTATCCCGTATGGTTTCACGAATTGGTTCAAGGTCCAGTTGCAAAGGTCACCACATCACCTATGTATTTCACACGAGGATTTACCTTTCACACATACGAGTATGGGAGACATCGGGCAACGAGTAACTACGGAATATGTGTGAAAGGTGAAACGGACTTTTACGGGATCTTGCAGGAGATTATTGAAGTGGAATTTCCGGGGTTATTGAAGCTAAAATGCGTCCTCTTCAAATGTGAATGGTTCGATCCTGTTGTGAACCGAGGGATTCGGTATAACAAATTTGGTGTTGTGGATGTCAATTTTGGGAGAAGATACAACAAATTTGAGCCTTTCATTTTAGCTTCACAAGCCGAGCAAGTTAGCTTCCTTCCTTATCCTCGGCTTCGAACTTCCGGGATAAACTGGTTAGCTGCTATCAAAATTACACCTCGTGGACGCATTGTCGCTGGAGAAGAACCGCCCTTGCAAGAAGAAGACGCTATCAATGAAGTTGAGGTACCAGAACAACCAACTGATGAAATCCTTTTGATCGACCCGCAAAACTTTCAATATGAAGATATTCCCGAAGATGCGACAGATGAAGCACGTGAAGACGAGTTCGAGAGAAGCGACGATGATGATTGTAATGATAGTGATGAGAACGAAAACGATTTAGAGTGATGTAATATTGATGAGAACGAAAACGATTTAGAGTGATGTAATATATGTAACAAATGTTGTATTTCTCTATTGTAACGTATGTTTAAAGAAATATTGTTTTTTTACCATCCTAATGTATGTGTAACAAATGTTGTTTTATATAATATGTATTTCTTTAGTTTTTAAAAAATTATTTGGAGTTTTAGGGTTTTAGAGTTTAAGTTGGAGAAAGAGCACAAAGTAATAGAGAAGAGATATGATGTTAGATGATATGTGACTTTGGGGTTTAGGGATTTCATTCTCGGTGTTTAGGGTTAAGCGTTGTAAAATCGTTGTAAAAATTACACGGGCATGGTAACTTCGTCGTAAATGGTTAAATCGATTCCACGTAATTTCGTCGTAAATGGAAAAACGCGGGCCTGGTAACTTTGTCGTAAACGCGGGCCTGGTAAATTCGTCGTAAACCGACGTTTCGACGTAATGTCGTCGTAAATTGAAAAACGCGGGCCTGGTAACTTCGTCGTAAATGAAAACGCGGGCCTGGTAACTTCGTCGTAATATTACGTCGCGTTTACGACGAATCCTTTTCTATATACTGAGACGCCGAGACGAGGCAGCCACGTTCATTCCTCCCAAATTCCTCTCCTCTCCCTCTAAGGTACATTCTCTTTCCTCCTTTTTGTTTTTTTTTTTAAGTTAGTTTAGGTTATTAATTAGTTAGGTAATTAGTTTAGGTAATTAGTTTAGGTGATTAGTTAGATAATTAGTTTAGGTGATTAGTTAGATGACGGAATACTATAGTTTAGGTGATTAGTTAGGTAACGGAATAATTTTTTAATTATGTCGTCATAATTGATTAAATTTATTTAAATTTTTTTTAGATGGCTCCTAGAAGGAAACCAGCAGCACCTACTTATGCCCAGTTGTTTGGCGATGGTTCTGGTACCTCTTCTTCCCGTCCATCGTCTTCCGATGCAGTTCCAGACTCTCAGACTTCTCAGAGAGTTTTTTCGAGTCCTCCTCTTCCACCGCAGATGCCTCCACCTCCTCCTCCAGCGGCTGTACCTGAGCCTGTCCCAGAAGGTGCAATTCATCCGGATTTGCGTGTGCCTTCGTATGCTCCCTTCGCGAGATATACGGTGGAGGATTTGCTTGCCCAGCCTGGACGGGAGGGTTTGGATGTTCTAGACCCCGAGGAACTTATTGGTAAGTTATTAATTTTTATTACATTAAAATTTAATTAATTTTTATTTTCTAACGGTTAAATTGTGTTTTTTTCAGGTTTGGGGCTAACAACCGTGTTAGCCGGAGCGTTTCGGCGACGATTAAGGGTTACTACGACGGGGCATACCCGAACTGGAGCAAGACACCAAATCACGTTAAGATCACGTGGTTTAAATGTTTTGCGGTAAGATTTTTAAATTTAATTAAATTTTCACTTTTAAATATATATATATATATTTTTAATATTTATTATTAATTGTAATTTTTTAAAAAAATTTATGTTTCAGCAAAAGTGGCATTGGTCTTTGGGAATCACCGAGAGGGTGAAGGCGGAATTCGTTGCAAAGGCAAAGATACGCCTCTGCAACACAGTCTCTGATTGGAAGGACAAGTGGGAGATCTACGGGTATGAGGGAAAGCCCACTGAGCTCACGACGGATGTGTGGGATGGCCTCATCGCCTATTGGGAGCACCCCTCTTCGATCAAAAAGGCCAATTCGTGCTCGGCTTCTCGAAGGACGAAGGATAAAGATGGTCATTTGCCCATGCTTCACAGAACCGGACAAAAACCTCATGCAGGAGTCCGTCTAGAAGCTGTAAGTTTTGTTTTAAATATATATTTTAAAATATTCAATTAATATAATTTATAATATTTAATTTAATTTTTTTTTTGTAGTTCGAGAAGACGGGAGTCTTACCTTCTCTGTCTGACCTATTCAAGATGACTCACGCCACATCCGACGGAGTTTTTGTGGATCCTGCATCTGAGAAACTCTTCCAAACAGTGGCTGGTCGGATTGAAGAACGGGAGACGCAACTAACCCAGGAGTCTCCCGATGGATTACCAGTCACATTGTCCACCGAAGAGGTCGACAAAATCTTCGAAGAGGTACAACTTAAAATTTTTGTTTACATTATTTTAAATATTTTAACATAATTAACTATATTAATATATGTTTTGATTTTATAGGTGGCTCCTAAAAAGAAGGGACGGATAGTCGGTATAGGCTCTGTTAACGAAGTTGCAAGGGCAACTTCGTCATAGACTTCGAGACGGGATGAAGAGACTGCTCAGATGAAGGCTCGAATGGATAGCCAGCAGGTTCGTTTAGACTCTCTTGAGGATTTGCTAGACGTGATGGCCGTGGGAAACCCGGTTATGCAGAGAATGTTGAGTGAGAGACGAGCCGCTCTTGGAATGCCACCACGAGATCCCCAAGAGTCCGATCCAACCCGTCAACAGCCGAGCAACCCCACCAACTACTTCGAGAATATGTAGTTTTTTTTATTTTTTCTGTTTGTATTATGAATTTAAATATTATTGTATGACTTTTTAAAAATATGTTTTCCAATTTCATATTTCGTTTTAAAATTTAAATTATTTTAAATTCTGAATATTAAATATAAATTAAAATTTATTATATACTAATTAATAATAATATAATAAGAAACGATGTAAACTCCTCGTAAACATTACATGGAGTTTACATCGAATGTTTACGAGTGATTAACATCGAAACATTTACGAGGGTTTTACATCGAAATATTTACGAGTGATTTACAACGAATGTATTTACGTGTGCTTTACATCGTTTTAATTACGTGGGCTTTACGACGAAAGCTTACGTGTCGTTTACGACGAATCCTTTCCCTGCGCCTTACGAGGAATATATTTTT
Organism: Brassica napus; assembly: GCF_020379485.1. Lineage (NCBI taxonomy): Eukaryota > Viridiplantae > Streptophyta > Magnoliopsida > Brassicales > Brassicaceae > Brassica > Brassica napus. The sequence continues at coordinate 17,366,440 of NC_063451.1, forward strand.
TTGTAAACTTAACGAGTCGTTTACGACGAAACCTACGTTACGACGGACGTTTAACAACGAATCGTCTTTCGACGTTAATTCGTCGTAACACACCGTTTACGACGAATTTACAACGAATACTGCCCTAGTAAAAAAATATGTTTTCTTGTAGTGTCTTTTTATTTTATTTTATTGTTTTTCTTATCACACCTTATGTTTTCATTTACTTTTATCTCAAATTCTAAAATTTATTAAATAAAAATAATTATTATAATAAATTATATATAAAATTCTCTATCTTTTAAAATCCATTTTCATATATATATTATATATATTAATGTGTAAACAAAATTAAATGTGGACGTGGACACCAAAACGTGGATAATAGAATTATAGATTAGATGTGGACATCAACAAATCAGAGTTGTCTTATCCATTGGAGCTCGATCACACCTGTCTTATCGGAGATCAAGAGCTAGTTGTGTTGGATTGGATGTGGTCACCGGGGAAGTCTCCAGCAGATCGGTGTACATCAGATCGAAAGATAAAACCGTTAGAGAGTTGAAACCATAACTTGATTGTGGTGGTGACGACGGCTGTCCTCTGAAACTCGTGCTCACCACTCCAATCTGCCACAGTTCTTTTTCTTTATTGTGCCGAGCTTGGGATTTCAAGCTTTGTCGTTCTCTGTTCAAACTCATGAAGAAGATATGATCTCACATCTCTTATACATAAATTATTATATTATAAGTTGAAGAACCTTGGTGATTATCAGATGAAAAATCATCTACGAAATTTTGTTCACATTATAGAAAAATAGTGTCCACATGAATTCATATATATATTTATATTATCCACATTTATGAGTCCACATTTCTAATGGCCCGCATTAATTTGTTCACATTTTCACTAATCCACATTTTTCATTTTTTAATTTTCTTATTCGTCTACATATTTTGCGTACATGTCAATTTTTTTTTAAGATTTCAAATTTGTAATAGTAGAAGTAAACCGTCATACATATTCTTTGCATTTCTTTGATTCATATATTCACAAGTTACTCGTCATCCACAATTCGTCACAACTTGTCATCCATAATTCGTCGTCCATAACTCGTCATTTTCCATAAGGATAAATTTGTCAAAAATACACCTATATTCTACCAGAAAGTGTCTCACAAGTGGAAAGTGACTCTCAATTTAAAAGGAAAAACAAAACGTGTCTTTCAGTGTAATCAACTCTTGAATTTAGGTATCAGTGTGTGTATATCTATCTCTTTTTATATATGCATCTCACCAACAACATTGGTTGCATTTTGTGATTTAATATAACTAAAAGAAGTTATTACATATTGAAGAGGATCGTCACGGCAATTCAAAGGTTGGAGTTTGTCTAGCATTATAACGCATATCTAATTTTGGTTAATTGAATGTAGTGCTAATTATGACTATATTAAGAAATATATTGTTGTGTTATTTTACATATTTTATAGTATATTATATCTACTGTTCTGGATAAAATCGCATGTTCATATGTAGTATATAGTATATATGTACCAGTCAATCTTACTTTTGGTAATATCCCTTGTATTTTGTTCCACAAAAAAAACTCTTATATATGTATTGATCTCTGATCTCTCAATACAATAATGTAGAAGAAAGGCAAGAGATAAGGAGTAGTGAGCCTTTTTTACAAAAAAAAAAAAAAAAGATAAGGAATAGTAGGCTTGTGACTTTTGTAAATGTATGCCATTAAGATCCACATGTTGAGTCTAATTACGTTTCTCTGACTAACTGACATTCACATGCACTCTTCACGACACATTAATACTAAAAATCATACATATACTTTTTTTTGTCCACAAGCATACATATACTTTATAAGAAACCTTTAGACGAAAATGAATATCACTTTTTTCAAAATTATTAAAACGATAAAATAATAGTACATCTTAATTGATATATATGATACATTCTAAAGATATTTAGAAAATATGCCACATAAAAATCATTTTAATTGTGTCTTTCAATCATTGGGTCACGCCGTCACGGACAAATGCCAGTGTACACCTGGCGGAGCCACCTCGTTAGCATAGCATGTGAGTTAGTTGACCTATGTGAATTTATGAATAATTCCTTTTTTACTTGTATATTTCGAAATAATGTCACATTTAGTTTTTTTTTTGCTAAAATTTAGCTGTCACATTTAGTTAATTTTCCCTCATAATATATATGATTTTTAATGTTAAAACCCCTCGACTAAGTTTGTTTTGGGTAAAAACCCTCAAACTAAGTATTTAATGAAAAAAACCCCAAACTAACGTTATTTAATGAATTAAACTCTAGAAGGTCATAATTACCATTTCTACCAGTAAATCTTTAATTTAGGGGTTTCTACATTAAGTAAACATAGTTGAAGGGTTTAACCATTAATTTTTTTTTTTTTAAATCAAAATTTTATAATATTATTTAAAAATTGACAACATAAACGAGAACTAAGTAATTGGACCGCGCGATTCAGAAAGCCAAACCGAAAGTATTGAATCGACATATAACATAGCTGAAGGAGAACTCCTCGCACCACTTACAAGCTTGTCCGCCATAGTATTTTATGCTCTTGGAATATGTCTGATCCGGAAGTTAGGGAAGAAAGTCTTACTGCGTCTAAATTCTTTATATAATTTTTGTTATATTTTCTCGGTTTTTACATTTTTAATTTATACATATATAATGTTGATGTTAAAACACATCAAACTCATATATTTACAAAAAAAATTAAAAATGCTAATTTTGAAAATTTAAGTTACTAATTTTTAGATAATATTATAAAATTGATTTTTTTATATTTTTAGTGGTAAAACCCCTCAACTATGTTTACTTAATGTAGAAACCCCTAAACTAAAGATTTACCGGTGGTATTGGTAATTATGACCTGTTAGGGTTTACTTCATTAGATAAAGTTAGTTTGAGGGCTTTTACGTTAAATACTTAGTTTGAGGGTTTTTACCCAAAACAAATATAGTTGAGGGGTTTTAACGTTAAAAATCCTAATATATATTAATAATGAACTGATCTAATTGACAAATTTTCCTAGCTCTGCCACCATACACAGAGCCGTGCACAAATTGTATACGTAAGCGATAAACAAAATTTATGCCCTCATTCAGAAAAAAAATATCTTAGAAATATCATTGTTACAAAAAAAAAAAAAAAATTATTTTTTAAAATATTTTTATCATTTCTTCTCTACAAACTTATTGACTAGATTTTAAAAATCAATGTTTCTTATAAATTAATTTTAATAGATAAGATAGCCAAATAATTTAATTTTTCTTCTGACATATTCAAATGATTATAAATTTTTTTTATCAGTTTAGTTTTGAAAAAACTCTTTTCGACGAATGTACCAAAACTGACATTTTTTCTAGCAACATTTAAGATTATGATAACTATTCCGATTTGACAAACCATATAAACTATTCAAGCAAATAAAAGTAAATAACAAATTAACTGGAAAGAAGAAGAATATTAACTTAATTATAATGATTTGTGATAAAGTGAGATGAAAATCTTTGTCAATAGAAAATATTCAATTTCTGGAGGTGATCGTAGTAGAAGAAGATATTAAGTCGACAATCGGATTGCTGCCATAATTTTTACTAAGACTAACAAATTTTACAAAACATTGTTAAGTATTTTAAAGGTTGATTGGCAGAGCATTAGCATAAACATTATGCTGTATATTATCCAATCAGTAAATTTTTAAAACATATTTAAATGATGCAAATGCTCTTGTAATAGCTCATACGGACGATCTGTTCAAAATTGTGAGATTTTAACCTACCATAATTATTGTGTTTAGCGTAAAAAAATTTAAAAGATGCTTGGCTTGATGATAGTAGTAACATGCGAGAGCAAATCATTATGAAAGGTTGTCAACCTTTTCTCTGTTGTTTGATCGTGAATACAAGAAAGGTTGTCAACCTTTTCTCTGTTGTTTGATCGTGAATACAAGAATCTAGGATGTGTATTAGAATATGCTCTTTAGCATAGATTCTTTCATATTGTGTATTTGTCTTTAAGACTGTAACCATTATATCCTAATAAAATAAGAGAAAAGTACAAAATAGCATTCAGCTCTATTGTAATATATCACACGGAAGCACGTGAATGAAACTGTTTAGACCAAACACGTCTAGGATAAAGAACATGATTGTTTATCTTTTGCTCTTTAGTCAATTCATAATGATCATCTTTGTCTAAAACACATGGGGGCATGTGAAGGATAGAACGTTATATGTGGAGTTGAAATACTTTAATTTGTTTGAAGCTGCCAAAGAAGACGAATGGTTGGGACACTACTGTTTATATATAGTTTACTTTCTTTCTACACCAGAATACTCCTGCGTTACTGTCTCGACAATGAGACTGACCTCAAGACCTATCCTGAGAATGTCTAAGATGCGTTTGATACCATCAGACGTATATTTTTCGGTCTGGGGCTATATCTTTCAAATAATTATGTATCTACCTTCATAGTGAAGGTTATAAAATTTAAGAACCATAAAAGAGAAATATGATTTGGTATTTGGCTTTGAACAAATGGAACAACTGAAAAGTTAAGGACATCAAGTAGATCAGTCAGTCAATCTCTCACAAATCATTCCCTAATTGCTATCAAAAGTCAATGGTAAAATATATGAGTTACATGTTCCATCAAATATAGCAATTGACTATTACAACTATGTGTTTAGTGGAGAACAATACTCTCCTTTGTAGTGAAATTATATTATAGTTACAAATGAAAGAGATACTATTCCTAAATGATTAACCCAATTTATTTTAAAATAAATGTAAGATGACATTCGAGCCTCTCTTTCAGATATCTAAAAATATATGTTCATTTGAGATTTGCTTGCTAAATTCTATATGTACAAATTACTTAGTACAATGTTTTTTACCTTTAGGTGGTTTAGAAAATGTTATGCAAGAAGGTACAAATTTTCATGTTAAAAATATGGTTCTCATACTAACCGGTTGTGTCCAAGTTACCAAATGGTTGTAGCAAAACTAATAATAAAAAGACAAGAAGGATGAAGAAGTTAAAGGTATAGATGAAATCCTATTTAGTAAAGAAGATTATTCTAGATTGAGAATAAAATGAAGTATGGATTGTGGAAGAATCGTAGTCTAATGGGTAAAATTTAAAAGTTTCTACATCTAGATTTGGGGTTCAAATCTCATACTATGCAATTTTTTGACTATTATAAGATGCATGCTTTTAGGGGTTCCATAATACTTTAAGCAGCAGAGCCGTTCGTTGTGGTCGTCTGCTGCGGAGGGAGAGAGTCTTTCCATCGAGGATGTTGTGCATGCAAAAACGTCCATGCAAATGTTTTGGAGAGAGCTTCATTATAGAATCATTATCCGTAGAGCTGTTCATCAGAATCGCATATGTTGCAAATAGTTGATCAACATATTGTAATAAAGTTAGAGATTATATGATGATGTAATAATGGGTGCTATCCGGTGTTAAAAATGAAGTAAGATAGGACATTCAAAATAAGAAAGAACGGGCTAGAAATATTTAATATGACTTCAATTGGTTGTCTATATTATCTTTTTCTTAGAAAAAGCCTCGGTTGCATATCATGCATTATCATGTGTAATCCAAAGACAACTATATAAGTTTTTAAGCACATAACGTAATTTGTTATACTTTGTCACTAATTTATTTTGCTTAACAGCCAATTATGAGAAAATAACAGTATTTTCAGATTGTATTTTCAAATAATGGTGTTTGTTTAGTTTTAAAATACTTTTAATATTATAATATTTTATATTATAATATTATTTTTTTATTTTAGTTTTATCAGTATGAAAAAATTAAAATAATTCTTTGTAATATTGTGTTACTTGGTTTAAAAAAAATTAATTTAAATTTTCAGATTTAATAAATAGCTATAATTAATTTTTTTTGGTTAAAATATATTCAAGTAATAAAAATTAATTTACTAATTAAGTCAGCGAATCGAATAACATTCGCTGAACGAACATATTTTATGGATATTATGAAAGAAAAAAAATAATCTGAAAATATGATTAGTTGTTTTTATATCGAGTTAATGTACAATTCAAAAATTTAATTATTGAAGTATATTTATCTACAAATTTTTTTATTTTAAAATTATTAAGTTAATGTGAATTTTTTTTTTCATATTTATAGTTATGTTATTAATCAACTTTTTACTAATGATAATACACATAAGTTATTTTTGTATTTTAAAGATCTTACCAAAAATGTAAGTTTCATAAATGAAATTGTACATGTGATAATAAGGAAGAATCATGTCGCATTTTATATTAAATCATGTCATCATTTTTATTTCAAAATCAATGTGGTGATGACACATGAGCAAATCATGTATCAAATAATGTCGAAGAGATTGGATCTAGAATGGTGAGTAGTAGAAGCTGACAGGCTTCACTCTACTTTTTAGGACCAAAATCCATTTTATATATTTTTCCTATATTTTGCTAAGCCTCAACAGTTTAATCTATTGAGAGAGTAGGAGAAGAGAAGCTTCGACAATGGCGAACATGGCAAAATCAAGGCTTCTTCGCTCAGAATTCTTACACACACTAGTTCCCGGCTTTCACACTCGCCTCGTAACCACCTCGCTCTCTTACTCTCTCTCGAACAGCTTATTCACAATATATTAATCCTTTCGTTGTTTGTTCGTAAATGATACCAGAAAACCTCTTCTCCAAGTAAATTGAGTAAGGAATAAGCGTGGCATGCGGACCTGAAATCCGACACTTCGGATAAAACATGGAGAATGAAGCTGACTGGTCGGAGACTTGGCGAAGGGTGGAAAGAGTTCGCCATTACTAAAAATCTTTGATTCGGCAGCGTTGTTCTTGTTAGATACAAAGGAGATATGGTCTTCCCTGTTTCGAATTTAGGTCAAAATTTCTGTGATATTCAAGACATTTCGCCTTGTGTAACCATGTTGAACCATGGAAAACACAATTTCTTAAAACGCAAATGCTCAAGTAAACACACCATGTAATAAGATTTTAATGAATTTGTGGAATTAATTTGAATTTGACAAGTATGAGTAGCTAATTGATGAAAAATGTAAGTTAGGAAGGTTTTGGGGAGTGCTTACTAGTCTAGGAGGATTTAGTGTGTATGTATAGTTGAGGGAGACTAAATGATGTAACCATGGCTGAGCCAGCTGATTATCCAACAAAGGACAAACCATGATGGATGAAAAGCGAGCGTACTGAGCTGAAACCAGCTAAGGAGACTGAAGTTGAGCTGAAACCAGCTAAGGTTACTAAGGATGAGCCGAGTGAGATAAGTGACACTAACCTGGAAATGGATGAGCTGCATTAGCTAAGTGACACTGAAGAAGGAGCTTGTTTAGATGCTGGGAGAAATTGTCCTTTTCAGCGCAAAGAGAAATTTATAACAAATTCACTATGGGTTTGTTTCATGCCAAATTCAAGCAGCCCTTTGATCAGTCGATTTCTCATCAAGAAATGTCAAAGGGTATTCATCAAGGAGTCCTGGTCATGATCATCTAAGAGTCGTTCAAAGTATTACTCATTTCTGGTCAAAAGTCAAGTCTTATGTCCTAGTTTTTATCAAAGTCTTTTCTAGTTTTTATCTAAGTCTTTGTCTAGTTTTCTACAAAGTCTAAGTGTGTTTAATTTCTGTATTTCTATATAAACTCATTTGAGTCTCATTAAAAAACATTCACCTTTTTTGTTAAAAACTTTCTAAAATTTGTGTATCATTTGTTCATCTTTGAACATCGACATCTAGGAGTTCATTCTCTGCAAGCAGACTCATTCTCTGCAAGCAGACTCGTCCTTGATCATTGTTTGTGGGAACACCTCCCACGATCAAGGACACATCTACACAAGTGTTGATCAGTTCACAGATCCTCAGTAAAGACCATCTATCACAATTCCATCACCATCAGTTTGAAACAGATCTTTTCTCCTTCAAACAATCAAATCAACCTTCAAAGTAACAGATACAAAGTAATCTCGACATAAAGGACTCATCACTAAAGAATTCATCCCTTAATTATAAAATTCTACACAAACTTTTAAAGTGAAATTTTTCTAATATCCATCTATTAGAAAAGGGAATCCTAGATAAGGATTACCTTGCTAAACCGTCATTAGCTTATATTATATTTCCTATTTACTCCTAGGTTTATGTTTTAAGTCGGTTTATAATTTTGTATATATACTCAAGTCCTTCGTTGATATCAATACAAGTTTAGAGTTTACAATATCATCTCCAGTTTACATGGTATCAGAGCAATGAAAGTTTTGTGACCCAATTTTTTCTTCTCTATCAGATCTTTGTTCTGGGTAAGAACAAAAAATTTGCAGTTATGGTCGAGACTGATATGTCTTCCGCAAGTAAGGATACAACGACAAGAAAATTTCAGGTTGAGAAAAAACGCCGCAAATGCATCCGCCCCGTACTCCTTTTGCGTCCAATAATCCAAGAGCTTTGATAACATCGGTGATGTTTACGGGTGAGAATTATAATGAATGGTCTTCAGAGCTGGTCAACGCCCTTAGAGATAAACGAAGGGTTTATTGGTTCAATACCGAAACCTGCCATCGATGATCCTCACTTCGAGCTCTGGTCTTCTGTCAATTCAATGATTGTTGGATGGATTCGTTCTTCTATAGAAACTCGTGTTCGTTCAACAGTTACATTTATATAAGATTCTCACAAGTTGTGGGAGGATTTAAAGTAAGGTTTCTCAGTGGGAAACAAAGTATGTATCCATAATCTCAAAGAACAACTCGCATCGTGCAAGCAAGAGGGTCAAACAGGAATTGATTATTTTAGTCGATTGGCTAACCTCTTCCAACTTGAAGTTGCAGTGCGGCTGCGATCTATGAAAAAGAAAGAGAGGAAGAGAAGGTACATCAGTTTTTTATGGGCTTAGATGAAGTTTGATTTGGGATCGTGTGTCGAGGTATATAGCTACAGACTCGTCTATTGATCTAGGTGAAGCCTATGCAAGACTGGTCAGAGAAGAGCAACGGCTTACCTTGACTAAGGAACGGAAAACATAGAATAATGCTATTGGATTCGTTGCCAAGAAAGAATCTTATGAGCAAAACAACTCTGGACAGTCGCGTCGCGTAGTAACTTGTTCTCATTGTGGCCGACGTGGCCATGAAAAAGACAACTGTTGGTAGCTTGCTGGTTTTCCAGACTGGTGGGAAGATACACCACCTAACCAAGGTGAAACCAGAGGAACACGAGGTGATCGTGGAACTTCTAATTCTGATCGCAACAAGAGCAATACGATTAGAGATTATATGATGATGTAATAATGGGTGCTATCCGGTGTTAAAAATGAAGTAAGATAGGACATTCAAAATAAGAAAGAACGAGCTAGAAATATTTAATATGACTTCAATTGGTTGTCTATATATTTTTTTTCTTAGAAAAAACCTCGGTTGCATATCATGCATTATCATGTGTAATCCAAAGACAACTATATAAGTTTTTAAGCACATAACGTAATTTGTTATACTTTGTCACTAATTTATTTTGCTTAACAGCCAATTATGAGAAAATAACAGTATTTTCATATTGTATTTTCAAATAATGGTGTTTGTTTAGTTTTAAAATACTTTTAATATTATAATATTTTATATTATAATATTATTTTTTTTATTTTAGTTTCATCACTATGAAAAAATTAAAATAATTCTTTGTAATATTGTGTTACTTGGTTTAAAAAAATTAATTTATATTTTCAGATTTAATAGATAGCTATAATTAATTTTTTTTGGTTAAAATATATTCAAGTAATAAAAATTAATTTACTAATTAAGTCAGAGAATCGAATAACATTCGCTGAACGAACATATTTTATGGATATTATGAAAGAAAAAAAATAATCTGAAAATATGATTAGTTGTTTTTATATCGAGTTAAAGTACAATTCAAAAATTTAATTATTGAAGTATATTTATCTACAAATTTTTTTCTTTTAAAATTATTAAGTTAATATGAATTTTTTTTTCATATTTATAGTTATGTTATTAATCAACTTTTTACTAATGATAATACACATAAGTTATTTTTGTATTTTAAAGATCTTACCAAAAATGTAAGTTTCATAAATGAAATTGTACATGTGATAATAAGGAAGAATCATGTCACATTTTATATTAAATCATGTCATCATTTTTATTTCAAAATCAATGTAGTGATGACACATGAGCAAATCATGTATCAAATAATGTCGAAGAGATTGGATCTAGAATGGTGAGTAGTAGAAGCTGACAGGATTCACTCTACTTTTTAGGACCAAAATCCATTTTATATATTTTTCCTATATTTTGCTAAGCCTCAACAGTTTAATCTATTGAGAGAGTAGGAGAAGAGAAGCTTCGACAATGGCGAACATGGCAAAATCAAGGCTTCTTCGCTCAGAATTCTTACACACACTAGTTCCCGGCTTTCACACTCGCCTCGTAACCACCTCGCTCTCTTACTCTCTCTCGAACAGCTTATTCACAATATATTAATCCTTTCGTTGTTTGTTCGTAAATGATACCAGAAAACCTCTTCTCCAAGTAAATTGAGTAAGGAATAAGCGTGGCATGCGGACCTGAAATCCGACACTTCGGATAAAACATGGAGAATGAAGCTGACTGGTCGGAGACTTGGCGAAGGGTGGAGAGAGTTCGCCATTACTTAAAATATTTGATTCGGCAGCGTTGTTCTTGTTAGATACAAAGGAGATTTGGTCTTCCCTGTTTCGAATTTAGGTCAAAATTTATGTGAGATTCAAGACATTTCGCCTTGTGTAACCGTGTTGAACCATGGAAAACACAATTTCTTAAAACGCAAATGCTCAAGTAAACACACCATGTAATAAGATTTTAATGAATTTGTGGAATTAATTTGAATTTGACAAGTATGAGTAGCTAATTGATGAAAAATGTAAGTTAGGAAGGTTTTGGGGAGTGCTTACTAGTCTAGGAGGATTTAGTGTGTATGTATAGTTGAGGGAGACTAAATGATGTAACCATGGCTGAGCCAGCTGATTATCCAACAAAGGACAAACCATGATGGATGAAAAGCGAGCATACTGAGCTGAAACCAGCTAAGGAGACTGAAGTTGAGCTGAAACCAGCTAAGGTTACTAAGGATGAGCAGAGTGAGATAAGTGACGCTAACCTGGAAATGGATGAGCTGAATTAGCTAAGTGACACTGAAGAAGGAGCTTGTTTAGATGCTGGGAGAAATTGGCCTTTTCAGCGCAAAGAGAAATTCATAACAAATTCACTATGGGTTTGTTTCATGCCAAATTCAAGCAGCCCATTGATCAGTCGATTTCTCATCAAGAAATGTCAAAGGGTATTCATCAAGGAGTCCTGGTCATGATCATCCAAGAGTCATTCAAAGTATTACTCATTTCTGGTCAAAAGTCAAGTCTTATGTCCTAGTTTTTATCAAAGTCTTTCCTAGTTTTTATCTAAGTCTTTGTCTAGTTTTCTACAAAGTCTAAGTGTGTTTAATTTCTGTATTTCTATATAAAATCATTTGAGTCTCATTAAAAAACATTCACCTTTTTTGTTAAAAACTGTCTAAAATTTGTGTATCATTTGTTCATCTTTGAACATCGACATCTAGGAGTTCATTCTCTGCAAACAGACTCATTCTCTGCAAGCAGACTCGTCCTTGATCATTGTTTGTGGGAACACCGCCCACGATCAAGGACACTTCTACACAAGTGTTGATCAGTTCACAGATCCTCACTAAAGACCATCTATCACAATTCCATCACCATCAGTTTGAAACAGATCTATTCTCCTTCAAACAATCAAATCAACCTTCAAAGTATCAGATACAAAGTAATCTCGACATAAAGGACTCATCACTAAAGAATTCATCCCTTAATTATAATATTCTACACAAACTTTTAAAGTGGAATTTTTCTAATATCCATCTATTAGGAAAAGGAATCCTAGATAAGGATTACCTTGCTAAACCGTCATTAGCTTATATTATATTTCCTATTTACTCCTAGGTTTATGTTTTAAGTCGGTTTATAATTTTGTATATATACTCAAGTCCTTCGTTGATATCAATACAAGTTTAGAGTTTACAATATCATCTCTAGTTTACATGGTATCAGAGCAATGAAAGTTTTGTGACCCGATTTTTTCTTCTCGATCAGATCTTTGTTCTTGGTAAGAACAAAAAATTTGCAGTTATGGTCGAGACTGATATGTCTTCCGCAAGTAAGGATACAACGACAAGAAAATTTCAGGTTGAGAAAAACGCCGCTAATGCATCCGCCCCGTACTCCTTTTGCATCCAATAATCCAAGAGCTTTGATAACATCGGTGATGTTTACGGGTGAGAATTATAATGAATGGTCTTCAGAGCTGGTCAACGCCCTTAGAGCTAAACGAAGGGTTTATTGATGGTTCAATACCGAAACCTGCCATCGATGATCCTCACTTCGAGCTCTGGTCTTCTGTCAATTCAATGATTGTTGGGTGGATTCGTTCTTCTATAGAAGCTCGTGTTCGTTCAACAGTTACGTTTATATCAGATTCTCACAAGTTGTGGGAGGATTTAAAGTAACGTTTCTCAGTGGGAAACAAAGTATGTATCCATAATCTCAAAGAACAACTCGCATCGTGCAAGCAAGAGGGTCAAACAGGAATTGATTATTTTGGTCGATTGGCTAACCTCTTCCAACTTGAAGTTGCAGTGCGGCTGCGATCTATGAAAAAGAAAGAGAGGAAGAGAAGGTACATCAGTTTTTTATGGGCTTAGATGAAGTTTGATTTGGGATCGTGTGTCGAGGTATATAGCTACAGACTCGTCTATTGATCTTGGTGAAGCCTATGCAAGACTGGTCAGAGAAGAGCAACGGTTTACCTCGACTAAGGAACGGAAAACACAGAATAATGCTATTGGATTCGTTGCCAAGAAAGAATCTTATGAGCCAAACAACTCTGGACAGTCGCGTCACGTAGTAACTTGTTCTCATTGTGGCCGACGTTGTCATGAAAAAAACAACTGTTGGTAGCTTGCTGGTTTTCCAGACTGGTGGGAAGATACACCACCTAACCAAGGTGAAACCAGAGGAACACGAGGTGATCGTGGAGCTTCTAATTCTGATCGCAACAAGAGCAATACGATTAGAGTCAACAACACTCATGCAACATCTTCAAAATCTTCGACTTTTCCAGCTTTCATTGAGGAACAATGCAAAGCCCTTACTCAGATAACTAATGAGAAAACTAAATCTTCTGGCAGGTTGACCGGTAAGCAATATGGTGATCTTAAATTGGATACATGAGCCTCTCAACACATGACAGGAGAGCTCTCGTTCTTGAAAAATATAGTCAGCATCCCGCCATGCCTTGTTGGGTTCGCGGATGGAAACAAAACATATGCTACTCATACTGGTGTGTTCTATATATCTAATAGAATTGTGCTAACCAATGTGTTATTTGTGCCGAACTTGAATTGTTCCCTTATCTCCGTTTCAAAGCTTCTACGTCAAACCAACTGCTTTGTGCTTCTAACGTATACTTTGTGTGTTTTACATGATCGTTTCACGAGGACGCTGATTGGAATATCAGGTGAAGAGAGAGATGGATTTTATTATTTCAAAGATGTTATGGCTGCACGGGCTTGGACATACTTATTCACTGCGATGTATCAGGACCATATCAGACTCGTACATCTCCAGAAGCTGTCTACTTTCGTACTCTGGTTGATGATTTTTCCAGAGCAGTCTGGACTTATTTACTTCTCGGGAAATCTGAGGTTCGCACAATCCTATCCAATTTCTGAAAAATGGCTGCGGAACAATTCTCTAAAGAGGTCAAGATTGTTCGAAGCGACAACGGAGCTGAGTTTCTGTGCTTAGCAAGCTTCTTTCGCGAGAATGGTATAATCTATCAGACTTCTTGTGCTCTTCAACAAAACGGGAGAGTTGAAAAAAAACATCGTCATATCCTCAATGTTGCTCGAGGCTTGTTATTTCAAAGCAACTTACCTATCAAATTTTGGGGTGAGGCGATCATGACTGTCGCATACTTAATCAACCGCACGCCTTCTGCAGTTCTTGATCAAGTTTACACCATCTATTGCTCGACCAATTCAAAGATTCAAAACTCACTGAGAACAGCTTATCACCGGCAGTCTATTCAGTGGACACCGAATTATTTTCATAATTAGAGTTAGGAAACAATCAATAGAATAGACAGTAGCATAAAAAGAGATCCAAGTAAAGTATAAAGGGAATTAACCTCATCATGAAATACAAAACAATGGTTGACACCGAAACAATTCTTGTGTTTCTCTCAGGTTGATAAGAATACCCTGGAGAGGCCTCAATGAAAACTGCAAATGGAAGAATTTTCCATGGTTGTATTTATTTTGTTTTGATGAGCGTTTATGACCAGATTTCTGAAGGCGGAACCAAAAAGATGTTCTCACCAAGAAATTATTTGAATGCATTATCACTTTTTGTGTAAAGATTATTACTTATTGATATTAATTTATTGAGATTCCCATATCAAAGAAAGAAGTTTCAGTTTACAGAATTCATCTCTTCTTTAAACTTAACCATTGCAGCTCTTGGCAACGTAATCATGACTTGAACTCCTCCGACCATCGAAGGTTCTAACCTCGACGCTGGCATGACGATACCAAGAATTCTGGCTATCTCTGGTGGGACCACCGGGACAATATTCACCGGCTCACCCCACCCGAAATCCATCGATCCAAAAATACCAATGTTCCTCCAGTCCGTCAAACAAAATCTACCTTTGATCATTAAATTCATACTGATGATACTTTCAGTGTTGGCAAGCTCTTCTAGGAGATAATCTTTATCGTGAGCCTTTCTTTTTGCTTGTTTTAAGAGCTTCACGATGTCAGAGATGGTAAACTCTTCCACTTCTTTAACGGTTAATGATACATACATGTCTATGTATGCATTACCGTAGTATCCGTCTGGCAAAGGTGGATTCACTGTGTTTCGGATTCCTACAGCTAAACCCAAAGATGTGACTCCATCTCGATCCAAACTCAGAGCTTTAACTCTTGACTTCCACAAATAAGCTCCTATAACTTCGAAAGTAGTGAGTGCCTCATTAGAGAAGTCATACTCTTTCAGTGTAGCTTCTTTCAGTCTTCTTATGCTCTCAGCTCTGATACTTATTTTCTCAGTTACCTGATTACGCATATAAAAAATAAGTAAAGTAAGAAATATTAATTTAAGATTATAAAATAAGAATAAATAAGTTAGCCAAACTTTTTCTTTTAGTTGTTTTAAAAATGATCATAATCATAATAGTTTTCCGAGAGAAAACAATATTTTGAGCTTTCTTTAACCATAACATTTTAATTTTATTATACATGAAGAGAAATATATATATATATATATATATATATATATATATATCAGTTTTGTTTCACCAAAGTTTGAGACTGAGAGAACTTCTATTGGATTGTTTTTTTTAATTTTGAGTATCTACCAGAAAAGTAAAAATAAGTATTTCACGCAATGGATCTGATATTCTTAAACAAGTTTTGTTTCATTTTTTACTAAAAGTTAATTAAAAAATCATGCAAGAAATATTTTTGTATAGTGCATAATTAATGAATCATTTCCAACAATTCAATTCTGCAAGATTTGTTTTCCAGATATATTGCTTTTCTTTTCATTTTTTTTCTAATAACCTTTTTACACTCGACTAAGACCATATCTAATGGGATTTCATTTTTTTATTTCTCTCTTTATATTGAAGAAAAGTTTTTTCCCATGGTACTTCATTTTTCATTCATTTCTTCAAATTTTAAAAACTGAACAATATTTCTTCAAATTTGAATATAAGCTTTTGAATTATAAACTAATCTTAGCTTTAACATGATTTTATTTTTACTTAAATATATAATAAGTGTGATCTAACCTAATTAATTTGAAAAAAAAATATTATTGTTTTCATCTATTAGATGAAAAAGTAAAGAACACGGAAATATTCTTTTCCAGTTATTCTAGGTTTGATTTAAAAAAGAAAGATAAAATAAGCTCATTTCTCACTTGAGAACACTTTAGTTAGTTATTATAGGAGAACTATATAGATTCGGTCTTTTTTATAAAATATAATGTTCTTTACTTACTTTTATTTTTTGAACAATTTATTTACTTATATATTTCTATTATGTGTAATGATCGTATTATATGATGACATTTAACTTACAATAAATAGTAATCGTGTTGGAGAAATAATTAGATAAATTTAGTAAGCTTGAAAAAGTACAATGTTTTATTATAATCATTTATAAAATGGTCATATAATATATTTGAAATATATAAAAGATAAAATAAGTAGACCACTGAAAATATATTACTTGATTTTTTTGAAAGAGTTATTTTTTCTTAAGAATGAAGCAAATCATTGGAAATGCTCTGATATCTGTAGGTGAAAGTAGTTGTGAGAGGCCTATTCACTAAGTTTTCTAACAGATCTAAAGTGTGACACCGTTTTGATTTGTAAAAATGGTTAAAGCATTTCAGTTGAAGACATCCCATTGAATATTTCAAGGAAAACGCAAAAAAAAAATGAAAAAGTTTCATTTAAAATTTTCAGATATTTATAAAATATTTGTCTTTTTATGAATGGTAAACATTCTGAATTAAATATATTGTAAATTTAGAGAGAAAAAAAATCGAAAGTAAGAGTCGTAACGCAAGGAGAATATATTCCTAGCCGAAACTTGCAGGACAATAAAACCTATCATTAACTAATTTTCAAATATATCCTACTATATATTAATTTATAAGTCACTTAAGTGACTTTTGCTTAGGTGTCATTCATAGGTGAAGTTTAAAATCAATTTTCTTAATTTGATTGGTTGTTAGTATTTGAATTTTCATTTATTAAATTAAAATTTTAAAAAGGAAACTAATTCTAGTACCTAATCTAATCTATATTACCATACAAATAATTAAATATTTTAAAAATATAAAAATTAACATAATTTGTTTATAGAAACAATTAAATATCATATATTACATTATAAAAATTTAGAATATACATATAAATACATATGGTATGATAGAAATAATTATATAAACGATTTTAAACATATCCCCTTCTTATTATTTGAGGAGCACTCTTAAAAATAAACCTTACTCTCATGTGTGATTAACAAAAATGTCATTGCACTATAATCCTTCTCACACTTTTTATTGAAAAACCTTTTTTAACCTAGATTAATTACATGTAATGTCATTGGCTATGTTCCATATAATATAATCATGAATTGATTGTCGCTTACGGTAATTACCTATACCGAAAGAACCATTTACAGTTGATTTTCCCAATTATTAAACCACAACTAACCAGAATATTATTTTGACTTTCCCAATTATAATATTTGTTTTATATATTATATCATGTCAACATATAGTGGTTGTGGAGCTGGAAATGTATTTTGTTCTCGCACAAACATATTTTCAGTCTTAGAATATCCGTAGTATTAACAACTGGTGTCATGTATCTCTGTTAACATGGTTTGTCAATTTGTTCCAATAATTATTGGATAAAATATTTAACATAAAGGTAAGAGGGTTTTCTTATTGAAGTAAAATCATAATATTATCTCATGTATATGGTCTTTTCTAAAACTATGATACAAAACATTTTTTCTCGGGACTGGAAAATACAAACGGTTCATATATTTATGTTATTTTCTATAACTTTGATACATGATTGGCCGTTTAAATTACATATTTATTTACAAAATTAAAAGTCTTAAATTTTATGAATATGACAAAATGATAATAGAATATGAGAGTCAAAAAGAGATTTTTTAACATTTTAGAAAAAATTAGAATTAAAAGAAAACCAATTAAATAGTAAAAGTTAAACATTCATTATGAAATATTAAAAGTTAATAACAATCGAAAAGACATTAGTTATATGTTGATTTACTTAAAACCGGGTTTTAAAATTGAACCGGGCCACCGGTTTTAGCTGGTTTCACCGGTTTTTTCTCAAATCCGGGTTTTAAATCGAACCAGACTCAGCTTCTTTAACCAGTCACGGTCGGACCGGTTCGACCGTCGGTCCAGTCCAATTTTCAAAACATTGTTTATGAGAGTAACCATCGCTTTTAATATTTATGGTGATTATTGTTTCCTATAATTAGTATAAGTAATACCTACTAAATGAAAATTATAAACTAATTTAGTCTATTCATTCCGTGCAAGGTGCGGTTCACCACCTAGTTACAACTTAAAATACTGTTTTTTCTTGTTTTTATTCAAGGTTCATAAACTTGAATGAAAGGGTCCGAAAATCATTTGCAGGAAAGATTCTTACCTAAGCTTTATTAAAACATTCCTAAAGAAAAGAGTATTTATAATACTTTAAGATTCTCTAGGGATCTCCAGTTTCTTTTTCCTCGCATTACCAAGTCTAATGAAATTTTCAAAACTAAGTGATCTTTGTCTTGTACACATACCCAATCATCAGTCGGTAGGTAGGGTGAAGTAGCCGTATCGCCTTCGGGAACAAAGGGAACTTGATCGTTGTCTTTAGGCCTTCCCACCAGTCTCTCTCTTTCCCAAACCGGTGTCACCGTCGGCATATTCTTTCCGCCGGCCAACTCTGTCAAGGCGCACATGATATGTCCCTCTCCAAATCCATCGCACATTGAATGCGGCAGAGCAACCCCTAAGATGAATCCTCCACATTTAAAGTTGGTCACCTGTCATCGTCATTGGTATTTCACTTCGTAAATTAAGCCAGACAACAAGAGAAGTTTTAAGGTATTAGGGACGACCTTTTTACATTTTTTTTCACTGAAGGGTTTTACTTTGTAGTTTACTGTTTCACGAAAAGATTATTATTTACTTCCACTATTATTTAAGAAAAATCAATCAATGGGAAAATACTTTATATCTCTATAATATTGTTTGGAAAATCAGTTTCATAGTGTAGATCTAGATCTCACCTTAGTCCAAACAACGGTTAATTACAAAAGTCAATTAATTTAAAATATAAAAGAATATTATATCTAATGCCATTATTAAAATTTCTATCTATTTTTCATTTTTAATAGTTTTCAGTCAGATTTTAAGTTTAACTAGTTGATCCCGCACTTTTAGGATTAATATATCTATGTACCTAACAATTTTTAATTATAATATTTATTTTTATAAAAATAATAATTAAATTTGATAGAAATTTTAAAATATTATAAATTATATAACTTCAATATTCATATTGGTTACCAATGTATTAAATTATGTTCTTTTGTTTCATAGTTTTATTTATGTGATGTAGATTGTGGATCAAAATCTTTTCTATAGTAATAATTAAATTAGGAAATTTGTATTTGAAATTAAACACATATTGTATGTGGACTGAAAAGAAATCATGTGGCACTGAAATGATTAAATAAAATCACAACTATAAAACATCAACAAAATAACGATTGTCTAGGAGTGTTCAATCCGGTAAAACAAAACCATTTAAAATCTAACAAAAAAAAATAGAGAAAATAGCACCGAATAAACCGACGGATGTTATATAGATATGGTTCAGTATATTAGACGATCAAACCGAATACACCAAATACACCGATTAATTCAGATATCTTAGTATACTCATATATAAATTTTATAATAATCTATATTTGAACAATATTTTCATTAATAATTAGAGAAACTGGCTATAGTCATTAAAATCATAAAATAAATACAAGATAAAAAGTAATGATGATATTCTCATTAGATATTGTTAATATCAATTGTTAATATCTATTTATTGATTAATAGTCCTAAATATCATGATAATTGTATATTAAAATATATTTTAAAAATAGTAGTATATATATATCAATAGAATATGTTAATATTTATGTTTTTTATAAAATATTTAGTTGTAGCTATTTTCATGCATGTAATGGTCGTCCCTATATGAAACATATCGCTTATGTACCTGCAACGCAAAAGGTGGATAACCATCCTTATCCACTTGAACCTCTGGCAAAAACTTCAAGGCCATATCTGAGTCAATGTTCTCTAGATACTTCAAAGAAGAAAGCTCTACGTTAGCAGTAGCCACCGTGAACGCCACACCGCCTCCGTCGCTGCCACAATTCAGCTGAAGCTTCCGATCAGTGTCCCTCCGCTTCAAAGTCCCTGAAAGTGGGTAGTAGTAGCCAAGAAGAACAGATAAAGCCTCCCTAACCAAATAATCCGGCTGGTTATCATCATAACCGACGTTCCTGGGTTTGAAAACGTAACACATCTTGTACATAACTTCGTTGTAAGGAGCATTGTCAAGTGTTGAAAGGGAAAGAGTATGTGAAGGTATGAGTTTTGGGGGTTTCACCATTTCGGCGAGTTTTTTCTTGACCATTAAAGGGATCGATAAGCTTTTTTGAGTCGGCATTGTTTTTTTTTATTTCTAGTTGTTTGACGAATAAAACTCTTAAGAACCCTTTCGTCTTTTATAGAGAGGGGAATCTAAATTTGTAGATTAGTCAGATTAGTCAATAAAGTTTTTTTTAATTCACATTTGTTTTATAAAATAAAATGGTAGGCAAGTTGGCGCCGAACATTACAATATCTCTTGGCCACGTTAACCTCAAACACTTTATGACTTTAATAACAGTTATCTTCTATATATGTAATGTCCTCTTTCATGTTAGAGATGGATTGCATCCACAATGCCTGTTGAATATAGAACTTGGCTCATGAAATAGGCTCAACTCAGTGCTGCGAGCTCAGCCAACGAGCTCGGCTCGACTGCTCTGCGGCTAAAGATGCAACTCGAAGACTCGGCCCAGATGCTCGTTCCATTAAGCTCAGCCTAGCTCATTAGGTTAAACCGACTTAGTTAGGGTAAAATGATGAAAAGGTTTATACATAAAAGGAGGACAAGAGAGACCAGCAAGATTGTTCAGACTTGGATACAAAGACTAGAGAATAAAGACTGGAATTAGGGTTTTACTAATCTTAGATCTTTTTCGCCAACTTATACTTTTCTAGCATAGTCCGCCGAGTACCGGTTCATTTCTCTCTTGTTCGCACGCATATCATAACTTTTATTTCATCAGATCATCAAAAACGCCTTTGAAATAATCCACAATCGAGTTTTGTTCTTATTATTTTCAAGAGTCGGCTTCGTGTAGCCGACTCTTGAGAATTCCATCTGATTTACCGTCTCTTGAATTGCAGGTTTTATATCCCGACACTCTCACACTTTAAAATAATGGTCAACTGCAACACGAGAATTAAAGGTTCGGATTTCGAGTTTCCTAAAATCAAATTTACAAAATGAAAATTTCATTAAATATAAAGTTTTCTTAAATGGAAATTTCCTTAAATGGAACGATTCATAAGTTATCTTAAAGGCCTTTTTGCAAATTTGATTTAAAACTCAAAGTCAAACACAAAACTAACCTTTTTTTTTTTTTTTTTTTTTTTTTGCTCTATTCACCCCACATGTTCACATTATTTACGAAAATGCCATTAATTTTTTTTTTCTTTTCGAAAATGGCTTTTTTACTCTCCCAACCTCATCATCTTCAGGTATTTACAAGATTGCCATTGCCATCAATACTCCAACCACAATGAACAACCAATTTGAAGCTCTTAATGCACCTAAAATCAATTTACACTCTCTCTTTCTCATTTGTTATGAACTAAAAACAACATATCTTTCACTTTGCCTCCATATTTATCCAAAAAACTCAAGCTTTTGATTCAAAATTTTTTATGGTTGATAGAGACATTCAAGCATACTATTCTTGGTGGGTTACTTTCGTTTGAGGTTCTGAGTGGTTGGAGAAGACTCTGTGTGCTAAGGAAGTCATCTCACTAGTTTAAGGTATAAAATTGAAATTTTTTCCAGACCTGTTCGCGTAGAAGACTTACCCGTAAGTAGTCTGGCTGTAGAAGACTTACGGGTAAGTCTTCTGGTCAAACTGAAGACTTACTTGTAAGTCGTCATCTTTTTTTGTTAAAAAAAAATCTAGAGAATACTCTAGACGACTTACTGGACGACTTACCAGTAAGTCATCTCCGGAAAAAACAAAAATTTCAATATTTTATTAAAGCTAGACGACTTATCTGTAAGTCGTCTCAGGTTACTTTTGCAATTGGAAAATAAAGCTTAAATATTTAACTTTTCCCAGACGACTTACGTGGAAGTCGTCAAGTAAGACGACTTACTTGAAAGTCGTCCGACTTACTTGAAAGTTGTCTAGGATAAGCAAAGTTGTCCAGATTTATTTTCTAGATTTTGGTCAAACCTTACTTATCTCGGACGACTTTCTCGTAAGTCGTCTACCTCGACGACTTTCAAGTAAGTCGTCTGGGTAAAGTTAAATGTTTAAGTTTCTTTTTCGAATTGCAAACTAACCTGAGAAGACTTACAAATAAGTCGTCTAGCTTTAATAAAATATTAAAATTTTTGTTTACCTAGAGACGACTTACTGGTAAGTCGTCTAAAGTTTTTTTTTAACAAACAAAGCTGGACGACTTACTTGTAAGTCATCCTATTAAAATTCAATTGCAAAAATGACCTATTTGGACGACTTACTGGTAAGTCGTCCAGACGACTTACTGGTATGTCGTCTGCGTCAATGTTTAGTAAACTTTCATTTTCTCTATGTTTACTAATGTGTTTTATTTTGATTTTTTGCAGATGATGTGTCAGTTACATGCAGTGTATGGAGAATGATTGTTGAAAGATTGCTGTTGGGATTTTGTGGTTGATAATGTCAAAGGAGCGAGAATGTTTTTTTTGAGTGAAGGTTCGACACATGCTTAACTTCTTGCAATGGCTCAAGAAGATTATAACCTGAACATGAGCACAGAATCTGTGGAGATAACCTACTCATTACCAGCAGAAATGATGCTAGTTCCAAACACCCCTCCTATTCATGTTACAAGTGATAGACAAGTTCGAAACTTGCTTCAGATAACCAAAACGCATGTAGTACGACTTTGTGTATCAAGCCGTAGCAAGGTGGAAATGGTTTCAGAGTTCAGGGAAGAAGATGATGAAGCTGATGAAGCTGATGAATGTTTTGAAGATGATGATGATGATTTGGTTGAAGATGAAAATCATGATGGGGAGGAGGATGATGGGGAGGAGGATGCTGATATCTCTATTGTTGCTGAAGTGGACGAGAATGGTGAGGAATACAGTGTTTATGGAAAGGTTGAAGATGAGGATGAGGAAGATGATGATATGTGTTTTGAAGATTTCAAAAAGATTGAAGGAGGAAGATCGAATGGTAACATTATCTATGTTAACCAGAGTTTTGTTAGCAAGGATGCGCTGCTTTCAGAGCTGCGGTTGACAGCAGTGAGGCTTAGGTTCTCCTTCAAAATATACAAGTCAACGAAAACTCTCCTTGTGATAACATGTCCGATAAGTGGTTGTGAATGGAAGATCAGAGCGAGTGTGAAACATGGGACAAACACGTTTTGGGTAACAAAGTATGTGGAAAAACATACATGCTCAGTGGGAGACCGAATCGCTCAGCGGAGACACTGTACTCCGAAGTATGTTGGTAGGCTTTTCATTGATCGTGTTGGAATCATTGATGGGTTGAATCCGCAGCATATCACTGATGCAATGAAGAACATGTTTGGCATGAAGCTTGATTACACCACTTCATACATAACACTTTTATATGCACAAATATTGGTGAGAGGATCAGCAGAAGATGGGTATTCGCGTCTGCCATCATATCTTGAGCAAATCTCCTTACCAAATCTCGATTCTATCACGGCTATAGAACTTGATTCTATCAATAGATTTAAGTATCTATTTCTCTCTTTTGGAGCTTCTATCAAAGGTTTTAAGTATCAGAGAATGGTCATTGTGGTGGATGGGACTTACCTAAGTGTGAAGTATGGAGGTGTAATGTTAGTTGCAGCCGCACAAGATGGGAATTTTCAGATATTTCCATTGGCTTTTGGGATCGTAGATGCTGAAGATGAACCTTCTTGGGAATGGTTTTTCACAAAATTGGCTAGTTGTATATCTGATGAGTAGCCTCTGGTGATAGTTTCCGACCGGCACACGACCATTAAGTGCGTGTGATAAGTTGTTTCCTTGGGCAACCCGAGGAATATGTTATTATCACCTTCAAGATAACATTGTCAAAAAGTATAACGGGAAACATCTCTTGTACTTGGTGAAAGGTGCTGCTTATGCTCATACGGTTTCATATTTTGACCGGTACATGGCTGAGATACGGAGTGCAAACCCGGATCTTGCAACGTATTTGGAGAATGCCGACGTCAGCCTATGGTCAAGGGTTTATTGTCAGGGGGACAGGTACAACATAAAGACAAGCAACATCGCTGATCTATTAATTCCGCTCTGAAGCGAGCTAGAGGATTTCCGATTCAGTTCCTGTTTTAGTTCATAAGGGGGAAGCTAGGAAAGTGGTTTTGGAAAAGGAGAGAAGATGCTTTGAGTCTCCCAACTCAACATAGTCAGGGTGTTGAATACTTTCTTGATGTTTGATCGGAGATAGCGGATACGATGACGGTACAACCAATTGATGGATGGCGATTCTTTGTGAAAGGTGGCAAAATGGACTGTGTGGTTGATTTGGAACATGGAAAGTGTGATTGTGGTGTCTATGCAGTGGAGAAAATACCTTGCTCTCATGTTATAGCTGCTGGAACATCTGCTGGTTTGCATATCTCCACACTTGTATGTCCAGTGTACTCAAAGGATTTTCTGTTTGCAGGATACTCAGAGAATATATATCCTTGTGTTGGACAACAAGTTGAGGAACGCACATGCTTTCCTCCTGATGTAAAGCGTGGTCCGGGAAGACTGAAGAAATCAAGATGGCAATCTTGGTTGGAGCTATCCAGGATGAGAGGACGCAAACCCCGGAAGCAACACAGGGTTTATAGATGCTCAAAATGCAAGGAAACTGGCCATACGAAACCCTGGATGACCTTCAAGTAAGTCGTCCCGAAAGTCATCCAGTTAGTCGTCCAGGGTTTTTTCTTCCAGAAGACCTTCAAGTTAGTCGCCCAGTGTTTAGTCTTCCAGAAGACCTTCAAGTAAGTCGTCCAGAAGACCTTAAAGTTAGTCGTTCAGGGTTTTTTCTTCCAGAAGACCTTCAAGTTAGTCGTCCAGTGTTTAGTCTTCCAGAATACCTTCAAGTAAGTCGTCCAGAAGATCGTCCAGTTATTCGTCCAGTGTTTATTCTTCCAGAAGACCTTCAAGTTAATCGTCCAATGTTTAGTCTATGTATTAAAAATTGTTGTTATGAACTTATCTGTGTCAACTTCTTTGTAAAATTGCACTACCAAACAAATTTAAGAAGGTCTTGCCCTTTATATTATCCGAAAGGTTACAAAAGGACACTGCACAGAAGACTTTCCAGACTACTTATAGCTAAATCGTCCAACATTCCAGACGACTTGACTGTAAGTCTTCTGCGGAGAAGGTAGGTTACAAAATAATCAAGTTCAAATACACATATCAGCCTAATCTATCATACAAAATAATCTAACGTAGCTTGTTTATCACCCCTCATAAGCACCCAGGTTGGCATCATTGTCCTTGTTTTCGAACTCATGCGCGTCAGGAAGCTCTTTAAATATACCCACTGCCATCTTTTCCCTCATAGTCTTCTCGTTGGGCTTAGCAAAGTCTTTTTTACTAAATGGCATCCCAAGAGCATGACATTCAATGTACTTTAGAGCTTACATGCCACAATCACCAGCTCGGGCCTGAGGTATATTGGTCAGTCTCTCATGTGTGAATGGCTCCAGGCTGTATTGAGCACGTTGTTCGTCTGAGGAAGCACACTCAACAAGCAGATAAGGGAACATGTAGAGAAAACGCTCCATTACCACATCGAGTTCTTCTGGGGAGATACTGGAACAAATGCTGTCCCAGACGACTATGTGCCTTTTAGGGATCGATATCCATATAGCAATCCAATGACTGTCGGTGTAGTTCACTGGCGCATAGACATCATCAATATCCGTCCCTCAAACCTTGTCTGATTGGCAAAATGATGGTATAGTGCCTGCATAATAATTCCACGCCCCACCAGGGAGTCTTCTTCCTAAACCGTTCTGATCAGGCTCCGAGTCCTTAAAATCCTTGTAGTTGAATCTCCATTGCTGAGCAAAGAAATGATCAAGGAAGCACATTCTCTCGCTCCTGAAATGTTATGGGTTAGCGTCGTACCTCTTCTTCAGCACATTAATCCAAGCATCAATATGCTGCATATAAAATAGGGTACAAGTCAGAAGATATCTGACGAATTACTGGTAAGTCGTCTACATAGAAGACTTACCAAATGACTTACAAGTAATTCGTAGACGAATTAAGTCGTCTGGTAAGCCGTCTACGTAGACGACTTACCAGACTACTTACTGGTAAGTCGTCTTGTAAGTCTTCTACGTAGACGACTTATTGGTAAGTCGTCTATAAAGAAGACTTATCAGTAAGTCATCTAAGTCATAGCAGAAGACTTACACAGTCCTCCAGCCACTCTAAGGAGGTCCGGAGGATGTGATACCACCGAGTTCTACTTGTACGTGGTTTTTTATCGAGAGGTGTTCTATAATGACTGCAAACACAAAATGTTGAAAAGCAATCAGTTTTTATAGACTAAAGCAAGCTATTATGGGAAAAGCAAACACTTACGGACAAGTTTTCAACCAATCAGCGAGCTCCTTCAATTTTTTCTTGTCAATTGGTGCAAAAGGATTTTAGCCTGGATAAAGCTTTTTGTTTAGAATGATCACTTTGGCCATGCTGTTTGCCGTATAAGGAGATTGCTGTGAGGCAGCAAGTTTCCTTGTTCGATCACTCTTTGCACGGCAAAGTGCCAAAGCATCATCCCTCTTTTCCTGATATCAAGCATCCTCCTTATGTAAATCCGAAAAAGTGGGTTGATTTTTGTCCAATAGAACAAGGCTCGGTTCTGGAGCTTTATCTTTCGAGGAACTAGCATCTGCGGGAACATCTGGACCTTTATCCTCCGGCAAGCTCTTCCTTCCAGTATTCGTCCCATTAACACTTTCACTCTGCAATGTACAAGATGGGTTTATACATTAATAACAAAAGATCCATTTCAAACAATAATAACCAATGAGTGTCTTCAAACATGAAACAAAATACATATACAAAATCCATACACTATAAAGAAAGCACACATGTTCTGACATACAAGAAACAAAGCAAATGCAACTTTTCAGTTCTTATTCTTAAGACTTTGTCTAGTCAATCTCTTGTTGGGAGAGGATTCGTTACTAACCCCGGGTTCGAGCGTCGGTTTAGGTGGAGAGGTAGTGTTTTGAAATGATGTCCCTTTCCGTTTTGTGGTGATACCAACCTTCTTCTCCACAGCTTCCATCCTTTCCGACAGATACTTGATCTCCTTAAGGCACGTCCCAAACCCTTCCCTCATGGCATCAACTATGTCCTTGAACATGGTTTTAATATCCTCTTTGGTCAACCCACCAATAGTCGTAGTCACCTCTGAATGAGCCACTGTATGAACCTCTTCACTAGCCTCTGCAGGTGCCTCTTCACTAGCCTCTGCAGGTGCCTCTTTACGAGCTTTCTTCCGAGGTCTTGGACTGTCTTCCTTCACTACATTTTTCTTCGCTGGACTCACAACCGCCGGCTTTGTATTGACCCAAGTACCGGTGACTTCCCAGCAATC
Source organism: Brassica napus (assembly GCF_020379485.1). Lineage (NCBI taxonomy): Eukaryota > Viridiplantae > Streptophyta > Magnoliopsida > Brassicales > Brassicaceae > Brassica > Brassica napus. Next base: position 17,394,202 of record NC_063451.1, read on the forward strand.
CATGGTCCACTTCCACTGTCTCTTCACAAACATGAGTTTAATTATGTTCTCCGCGGGCGTGTCCTCAGCATCAAACTCCCATTTTGGAAACATTTCACCAATGTCCTTCTGAACAAAGTTGATCACCATAGTCTGCAGTAAATAGAAGATATGAACTTAGATATTTGACGGATTAAGAAAGATGGAAAGAAAATACTTCGCAGACGACTTATAATTAAGTCATCTGGAAAATCTTCCAGCTGGACGACTTAGTAGACTTTCTAGACGACTTATAATTAAGTAGTCTGGATAGTCTTCCCAGATGACTTAATTATAAGTCTTCTACTAAGTCATCCAGCTGGAAGAATTTCCAGACGACTTAATTATAGTTCTTCTACTAAGTCGTCCAATTGGAAGACTTATCAGACGACTTAATTATAAGTTTTCTTCGAAGTCGTCCAGATTGAAGTAAATACCTGACTGAGGATAGCCTCTTTAAAGAATATGCGTCCTTTGCGACCCTTGTAAGCCAGTATCGGTAGAGACGAATTGTTTGGGAGAGGATTACCATAATTAGCACCCAATTCCGGCAGAGCTGTGTACACCCACACCTGGAGAGCTTGCGCAAACCCATTAATAGTGTAACAACCCGAAATATCTTTTCCTTTCACAGAGTCGATCAGCACCTTAAACGCGACTCTCCCCCATGGATAATTCTCAAACCGTTCTAGCTCCATCACTAGCCTTGCCAGACTAACCCGTGTAGGGGTTGAATACTTTCTCCCTTCAATGCTGCTATTATCTCCTAAGCCGCTTGCGATCATCCCGAGACCACCCTTCGCATCTCTCAAATGCTGCTATTATCTCCTGAGTAGATGGCCCAGCTTCGACCTGAACTCCCAACATCCCCCAGAAAGAAGTTAACCCCTTTGTAACAACATAGTGAGGTCTCTCAAGGTCCTCGATGTACTCGCAGTTTAGACCAATGAGGTTTTCAAACTCTAACAGTGCAAACCTCACAGGTTGTGGACCAACGAGACTCCACAGCTCATACTTCTTCTTTATATCCAGCTGGAAACCGAGCATGTAGTGAACCAGCCTTGAAGCCCAATCAAATCCCAGCTCTTGGAACTTGATGAAAACTCCCAACTTCGATTCCTTCAGCTCTTCATATTCGTCATCATGAAGAGCTTTCTTTAAAGCAGTATGCAACGTCCAACAAGTATGATACGAAATACTATTCATTGCGGGGGGCTCTTCCCCTAATGTATGTATCCTACGGGGGAGTTCTGGTATATCCATATTTTTTGCCTGCAAAACAATCAAAGACAACCATCTCAAAACAATCAAAGACTTATAATTAAGCCATCTGGCAAGTTTTCCAGCTGAAAGACTTATAATTAAGTCGTCTGGAAAGTCGTCCAGCTGGAAGACTTTCCCGACGAGTTAATTATAAGTCTTCCAAGACTTCCAGTAGAACATTTTAAAGACAACGTTTTATGTTCATCTTTTCCTCAATTAATCATTCGACAGTAAGAGATATAACTTACCGGCGGTGGAGTTCAACGAGACGCCTCTGACAGAATGTGCGCTAGGGTTTCCTCTCAGATCTTAAATAGAGGAAGCGGCTGTGAGAACGGTGGTGAGAACGACGGTGATAACGGCGGAGAGATAACCGGTGGTGAGAACGATGGATTAGAGAGAATCGACAGAAATCGCCTTTGAGAGAAACGGCGTTAGGGTTTTTTGAATTTCGGGAAAAAGTGAATAAAAAAACACCTTATATATGTCCGGTAAATAATCCGGTTAGGTTTAAAAGTTCATTGTAAAATTAAAGGTTCGGTCCGGTTTGGACGACTTACTAATAAGTCGTCTGTTGAATATTGTACATCAGACGACTTACAAGTAAGTCGTCCCAGACCCTAAATTTAACCCCTAAACTAAATTGACTAAATTAACTAACTAACCACGTTATAAAGTCGTAGTTATACTTAAGTAGTGTTTACTATATACAGAAATAAACATACTTAGGTAAATTTTAAAGTGTTCAAAAAAACATTTATGCATTCCAAAATCTAACCCTAAGAACACATACAATACTACAACATATGTTAGCAAAACCTAAACCAAAGAATATCATGACTCACTACTTTCACTCATCTATGTTGAAAACAATTAACTTTGGTTATATATCTTAATTTATATCTCTTAAAACATATGTTAATTATATGATTTCAATTTTTCACTTGTCAAAATATTTCTTACAAAAATTTTAAATTATTTCTAAGTAGAACTAGACTATACGACTTTCCAGTAAGTCGTCTGGACGACTTACGGGGGATAGAAACGTAAAAAAATTTCGGTTTTTTTGTTTGTTCACAAGGGGCTGGTAGTAATTTCAATAGTTTTTTAGGTTACTTTTGCATTTGATTCAGTTTGAGTTTAGTTTTGCATTTGAAATCAAGTTGTGAGTCATATTTGGCAATTTTCTCTATCTTACAGCATAAACTTCTGAATACGGAAAGTTTTTAAATAAGAACTTTCCCAAAACAAAATTATGGTTTCCTAACTAAAACGGCCATCACTTTCTAGTTTCTAACATACGTTTGTCGATCATAAAGATGATACGAAAAGCTGACTCTGAGATCTTTCCAGTGATACCTAGATCACCTTTTGGTCATTTCTAGATTGACGGGAAATCACTCTTCAGGTTGACTGCTCATAAATTCATCTGGAGAGATAGTATCAGAGAAGCAACTATAACTCTAAAAAAATTCTAAATGATGACCTACTCCGTGCTATTGATAGATCTATGAGTGGAGAGCTTACCCTAACAGTTTGGATTCGAAATTCATTGTTTTGGTAAATTCGTTTTCATGTTCTCCCAAAACGTGTCGGCGTACTTTATTCTCTCATTTCTGTAGATTTGATGGCTGGTGGCGATTAATAGCTGCTCTGTTGACATTCGACAGTGATTCACTATTTCACCATTCTAAAAGACTGTCAAAAATCGCAATAATTTTTATTTGAATAGAAAAAGATAAATGTTTTAATGGAGATAGGCTTTAGTTACTGTGCGAGGTTATTACTCCGATTTCTTAGCCGAGGTTTTTAACTCATGATTTGATATTTTTTTGTTTTTTTTACACTTTTCGACTAAGATATGGTTCTTATATCTCTTATTTAATAGATGGTTTTTAATTTTTCTTAGTTAAAATCTAAGAAAAGTTAAGAACTGTCTCTTAGCCGATCTAAGAACCCTAGTTAAGAGATTGAGGTTAATAATGGTTTAATAAGTAATTACAAAGTTAGTGAGTACACAATCATTTATTAAGATGTTAATTGACATTTGTTTTCTTACGATAAAATCGTTGGCAACGTTACCGTGGGACATTTTAATAATAACTCTTGGCCCGTTAATTATTGTCAAAGAAAACTGGCCACGTTAACCTCAAATCCTTTAACAACTGTCATCTACTATATAATGGTAAAGTATTTACCGACGTTGTCTTGTACGTATGGACAATATTTTGTAAGGAAATTAGGTGAGATATACATGACCGGTCCTAGGCCAAGCCTAATGAAACATTTGACTCAGACTCTCAAAATTTTTGAAAAATTTTATATGTAAATAGGTCTCCAAACTTTTAAAAAAAAATTCTATGCCCCCGAACTTTTGAAATCTTTACTAAATAGTCTAGGACCCCTAAAATCTCAAGGCCGGCCCTGGAGATAACCAACAAAAACTATAATTCACTCCCTAACTAAAATCACATTTTTTCTCCTCTTTTTTTTCTTTCTACAAAATTAACTTCTTTTTTTTGTTATTTCACAAATAAGTCCTATTTTATACTCTTGTTTTTTTTCATGGTCAATATATATTCTTATTTTACAAAGTTTTTATAATATTATTTAAGTTAGTTCCTACGTATAAAATTCACGTTAATTCACATGATGGTAAATTACGTTAATAACCTAAATGAGTTACAATTATTATGTAATTGTCATTATCAGTATTTCTATTTTACTTTTTCATTAGTTTTTTATTTTATTTTTCAAAATAACAAAAAGGAACATATCTATAAATATTTTTAAAGCTATTTGGATTTTTATTTTGTAAACCATACTTAAGTTATTTTTTTTCAAAAGTCAATAAAATATGTATACTTGATTAGTAACAATTATTTTAACAATTAATTACTTCAATTACAACATTATATTCCTTTATATTTATAATAATATTACAAATGTCTGCTGACCATGGAAAGAATTTTGGATCGTTTATGGTCTACTGCGACCACGAAACATTTCAAAGAACCCACTACATCACTCAAGGTCCAAAAACATTGATATGGAACTAGTTTAAGAACAACATGTAGTGGTTGAACAAAGTGTCACTGAATTGAAATTATCTGATTTACCGATTATACATACATCTTCCTCTAGCTCTGCGTCTTCCTCTGGCTATATCTCTTCTTCATCTTCCAAGCGATTCTCCATTTTCTAACCATTCATACATACCTTTTCTTCTAGCTCTGCTTCTTCTTCTTCTTCTAGCTCCTTTTTCGTTTGAAAAATAGAAAGAAAGATTTTTAGTAATTGGGTAGTAGTGATGATCAGAATCATGAACAATCACAATAAATTATCAGCCATTTATATATCTCTTAGTATATCCTAAACATTTTTTTTGTGAAATAATTTACTTATGTGTTATCACCATATCCATATTTAACACCTATAAATTTCTTTAATTAACAAAGTAAGACAGCAATAACAAAATAAACAAAAATACAAAAAAGTAAATTACAAAGTCTTTAAATTTATATATTAATAATATATTTATTATTTTATAATTTCTATAAAATTTTCAATCCAATCAAAAATAGAAATATCAAAATAAAAAGATTTAAATTTTTTTTGTCACAAGTTTAAATTGGAAGGTTTAAACCAAAAAACAAAATTACCCTTTTTATGATAATTGATTTTTGAAATATTATTTAAGTAATTTTCTTTAATATTTAATATTTATAAAATTAATATTAAAATACAATCTAAAATTAAAAAAACAGAATATATAAAATGAGATATTTTTTACTAATTTTGAACTTATGTTAAATATACAGGTAATACCTTCTTTTAGTAGTATAATATTTTGATAAAATAATCATGTGAATAATATTAAATTTTCACAATATTTTTATGTCAGACTCAGAATATTTATATTTAAATATAAATTTATAATATTATATTATATTATATTATATTGTATTATACATTTAACTACTAAGATATCTTTCCATTCAATATTTAACAATAATATAATGAACAAGAAAACAAAATATTTCATACAATATTAGAATAAAACAATATAAATTGATTTCTATATTATATAATTTAATGCTATTATATGACATAAATATTAATAATAAAAAAGATCACATAAAATATGAAAAATAAAATATAAATAACAATAATTTAAGAATAGGAAATGGAATCTATAAATATTTTATTTTTATTTTTTTAGTTTATTGATAGTTAAATTTTTTATACAACAATATAATATTTTAATTTATTACATGAAATTTAAAATTTAAATATAAAACTAAATAAGAAACTTTACAAAAATGAGAAAATGAAAAGGAAAAAAAAAACAAAAAAAAATTGAAATAAAACAAAAATGACCCAAAGATATTGTTGTCACAGTGGGGTCCGTCGCAGGAGAAAAGAGAAAATAAAAAAAATAAGAAAAAGAAAAGGAAAAGGAAAGGGGAGCATTTGAAAGTAAATTATATAAGGGGTAGTGAGAATAAGTAATGGTAACGAGAATGATTTTTTTGCCAAAATGGCATATCGAGTGAATGTCTTTTTTTATGCTTCGATCTCTTTTTTTTTTTATCTATTTTTATATCATTTGATCTCGGAGGATAACAAGTTAGCTCACAAGGTTTTTCACAAAGTGGATCACAAGTTGGCTCACAAGGTTGATGATCATGGGATGGATATGTTACTTATTGTGATATTCGTATTCAGCTGATTCTACTTTTTGTTGTGGACTTGGGTCACTTAGAATGCATCCGTTGTTGTCGCACGATAGTGTAGGATGCATTTTGTTTGTAACTTATGTGAGATAAGCTGTCAAACTTTGTTGGATTCTTTTTGTTGTACGTAATGTGCTTTTGTTAGTGTCTAATACGTCTTTGGTTACCAAAGACAATGAAAATAGCATGGTCAATGTCAAAGATACAAGAGCTCAAACATAAACATAGATTACAAATGAAACAAAGATGCAAAAGTTTAACAGAAACAGTTTTTCAAAAGAGACTAAGAAGAGCTTAACAGAAACATTTGTAAGATCAAGAATTGTGAGCTTGTTCGTTCTGAGCCAAGAGTGTGTTACACATGGTGATGAGTGTGTAACATAGTACGTTAAGTTTGTTACGGCGTGATGACGTGTCACAAACTTATGGAAGTAGAAGATATTGCTTTGGCGCGAAGCAAAGAAGATCTTCTGTTGACGATATTTTAGGAAGTAGAATATTGTCTTTCACGGGTACTTAACGAGGGAACCTAGAAGTGTTTTAGGTTAAGCGTTAAGAGAGTAATAGCTAGAGCAAGAAGTTTGTTCTTGTCGGCTACAGAAATCGAGTGAAAGGTTTTCAGCTTGGGTTTCTGTAATTTAGAGATTAGAAATTGGTCTGTCGCTAGTCGTGTGTGAGTGAGCATAAACCGGATTAAACAGATATAGGAGGATTGTTTAAAAAATTTCTAATATACAAGAAAGTGTTCTTGAAAGACTTGTGTACGGTTCATATTTGTGTGTCTCTGAACTTTTATTTGGTATCAGAGCAGGAAACCTCTGTGGTATCAAGTACTACTAACAGGTTGAGATCCTGCAGATTTCATGGACACCATGAAGGAACTCTTACACATTCATAAGCCTATCATGCTGGACAGTACCAACTTTGGTCACTGGAAAGTGAGGATGCAACACATCATCAGAGGAGTTGATGAAGATGCTTGGACGTCTATAGAAGATGGTTGGAGTGCTCCTACCGTTGTCTTGGAAGATAATTCTGTTGGTCCAAAGCCTAAAGACCAGTGGACTGATTGTGAGAAGAAAGCGTCTAAGTTCAACTCTAAAGCTCTAACTGTCATATTCTCGTCAGTAGATGTTGAGAAGTTCAAGATCATACAAGGATGTGAATCTGCCAAGCAAGTGTGGGATACGCTCATAAATCACTTTGAAGGAAATACCAGTGTGAGAAGGACACGCCTTGATCACCTAGCCTCCAAGTTTGAGAACCTGAGAATGAGTGATGATGAGCTGATTGATGGATTCATATGCAAGATCAGTGAATTGGCAAGTGAAGCGTCTGTTCTTGGCAAGAAGTATGAAGAAAAGGATTTGGTGAAGAAGCTGCTAAGGTGCTTACCACCACGGTTTGAAGCTTATAAAGCTGTTCTCACACTTGCTGTTGACACAGATGAGATGAAGTTTGATCAACTATCAGACATTCTGAAGGTGCATCATCTTGAGAAAACCGACCGACAATCTACTAACCAGAAAAGCATTGCCTTCACAGCTGAGTCTAAGGATGATGGTCGAGTCACTAAAATTGAAGAGAATCTGAGTTTAATGGCTCGAAACTTCAACAAGTTTGTCAAGCGTATGGAGAAAGGTGGTGGTAGATCCAATGGACGCTACCAAAAGAATGATGATGAAAGGGCCAGCTCTCAGCACTCAAAGCAGGATTCTAGCAAGAACACAAAGAAGTGTCATGAGTATAAAGGTTACGGCCACTTCAGAAGCGAGTGTCCCCTTGCTAAGAGAAAAGAGCAAAAATGTATTGAGTGTAAAGGCATTGGGCATACACGCAGTGAGTGTCCTAGCATTCTCAAGAAAGAGAAGTCTCTCATGTGCTTCAGTGACACTAAATCTGAAAGCGACAGTGACGAAGGTGAGCTGCACCTAAACTTCATGGCTCTAATTGATCAAGAAAGTGGAAAAGATTCTAATGCTTACAGCGAGGATGATGATGATCTTGAGCAAGATCTTGAAACTGAGTACAAGACTCTATTTGACAAGTTCTGATCTCAGTCATGAGAATCTCGAGCTTCTCAAGGAGAAAGCACTGCTGAAGGCTCAGATTAACATACTGGAACTTGATCAGCCTTCCACCAAGACAAAAGCTTACTCAATTGACCGAGAGTCGGATCAAGAAGTTCTTGCACTTAAGAGAGCGATGACAGAGCAGGAACGAGTTCGTAAGGAAGCTGAAGCACTCGTACAAAGGTTGAGCGATCTCTTAGTCGTAGAGACTGATCGAAGTAGGCTACTCGAAAGTCACCTAACTGAAAATCACAAGAAGTTTCGCATGCCCTCAGCTGGTACTGCAACTCTTGATCACATACTTACATTGGGACAGTGTCCGAGTCTCAACATCGGCTTGGGATATAAAGGATCTACCTCAAAGGCTACTGAAACGAAGTTTGTGAGGGAAGCTCCTAATGAAGAAAAGAAACCTGAAGAGAAAGGGGTCCCTGCTGAAAGAAACGAGAATGTCCTTCTTAAACCAAGAAGACGTGGAAACAGATGTCATTTCTGTGGGAAACGAGGACACAACGCTAGGTTATGTTACTTTCGAAGACGTCAGTATGAGAGGGCATGGAGGTTGAACCTGTGTTTCACCGAACCAACTGCTTACGGTTGCGTGTGGATAGCCAAACGTGATCTATATCCGAACTACAAAGAGAACACTCACTCTGAACTAAACACCGTTTCTGTTAAGTCACACACTGAAGCAGAACATGATCTTGTTTGCAACTTTGTGCGAGTACAAGTAGACACGGAGATCGTTAGTAATGTTGCTTATACCTCTGCTGAAGAAGCATCACAATCTCAACTTCCCTGGTATTTTGATAGTGGGTGCTCAAAGCATATGACTGGAAATGAAGACTATATTGAGAAGCTCGAACTCATCAGAGGTGGAAAAGTTACTTTTGGAGATGGAGGACAAGGCAAAATTCGTGCAATTGGAATAACCTCCAGACCTGATGTGCCTAAACTCTCAAACGTTTACTTTGTTGAGGGTCTCAAGGCGAATCTGATCAGTGTGAGTCAACTATGTGATAAAGGATTAAAGGTTATCTTTAACAGCAAGGAATGTCGCGCCGTTGATGCAAGAAACAATGTGGTGTTGAGAGGTATTCGTTCAGGGAACAACTGCAATTTTTGGAGACCTTCAAACGTGTGGTTTACGGCTACTGAATCCAAACTTGATCTCTGGCATAAGAAACTGGGTCACATGAACACCAATAGGCTTAGCAGACTCGTGAATGCTGAAGTAGTAAGAGGTGTCCCTGATTTGTAGAAACAGACAGAGACAGTATGTGGAGCATGCTGCCAAGCACTACAGGAAATGTGGGTATTAATAGCGTCGTAGCATAGCGTTTTTTGCTTCTCTGCTATTGTATATAAACACGGGCCTTTATAATAGCGTTTTTGAAATGTATATGCTATCTTTGTAGTCGCGGGAAAATAAAATAATTCAGCCGCATTAATTTGGTAAGTGGAGGCGCCTTACCATTGCAAATCAAAAACTAAATGCTATCGTATATGAAAAAATATATTAAAAATAACTTAAGTATTAATCGAAACCGAGACTTCATTCTCTTCACTTCACTCTCTTCACATTCCTCAAAATCAAAACCGACTCATCGAAGTTCTTCAGAGTTCTCTCGAGTCGAAGCTTCAATTGGTATGAGTTTCGATTTGATTCTGAGTTTAGAATAGAGACTGGTTCTCTCGAGTCGAATCTCTTTGATTTTGGGTTTCTCTTTGATTCAAATCTCTTTTCACATGCATGTCCGCGTTAACACATGATTCGATTTTGATTGTGGGTTTCGATTAGGTTTCGATTAGGTTTTGAATATGATTGTGGGTTTCGATTAGGTTTTGAATATGATTGTGGGTTTCAGTTTGATTTTGAATATGATTGAAGGTTTCGATTTGATTTTGGGTTTAGATTTTTTGATCGAATGGCTTGATTTGATTTTGGATTTGTTTATCAGTTTCAGAAATGGCAAAGACAAGAGGACAAGTTGGTTCTCGTCGGAGTAAACGTAATCAAGGCTTGGAGGTAGTAGATCAAGAGGACAAGGCACCGCAACTAAAAGTGAAGAAAAGAACAGCAAAGAAAACGGCTTCCCCTAAAAAGAATTTAGTTTTAACGCCAACGAGAAGAAGTAGTAGAATCAAGAAAGTGGCTGCTGAAGATGATTACATAGAAGATGTAACACCATCTAAGGATGATGAGGTAGAAGATGTTACACCTCCTAAGGATGATGAAGTACAAGATGTAACACCTGCTCAGGATGATGAAGTAGAAGATGATCAGGCTGAGAAGTCAATGTCTGAAGAAGATAAAGACGATGAAGAGGATGTCAATGGGAAAGAGGATGAAGAAGATGGCGATGTCAATGGGAAAGAGAATGAAGAAGATGGAGATCTCAATGGGAAAGAGAATGAAGAAGAACCGGCCAATATGGAAGATGATGGAGTTCTTAATGAGAAAGGGAACGAAGAGGAAGCTTGCGAAGAAGAAGCTCGCGATATGGAAGAAGATGGCACTGCGCAAGATGATGAGATTCCTAGTACTGAAGGAGTTGAGCTAGCAGGGGAGGAAGTTTCAAAAAAAAATAAAAGAGGACCTACAAAGTTGCGTAGAGTGGCTGAAAATCCCAATGATAAGATTATGGTCACATTCAATGACATTGGTGAGCATGTTGGACCTGGTTCAGTAACCCTATCGTCGTTTCTTGGTCCTCTTGTGAGGGAACATGTTCCGGTTACACTTGCCGATTGGAGAAAACTTGATGCAGCGACTAAAGCAACAATGTGGGAAGAAATTCAGGTTTGTATATATATTAGTATGTTTTGTTTAACCGCAAGATGAAATTATAAACATGTTTAACTTGATTATTGTGATGCAGGGGAGGTTTAACTTGCAAGAAGAGTGGCAGAAAGCTGTTATTTTCAAGCAGCTGGGAAATGTGTGGAGGGCTGGGAAGTCAAGGCTGGTGTCACAAGTACGTGTGGCGAAGACTGCAGCTGAGAGAATAGCTTTAAAACCGAGCAACATCCCATCCCTTCAACTGTGGAACACTTGGGTTAAGAGTAAGACTACCAAATCTTTCACAGTGAGTTATCTACAACTAAGTAAGTTTCATCCTTAAAGGTCATGTCTGATGGATATAATCAATGTCATATTTATATTGTAGGAAACGAGTAACAAGTACAGAGCGATGAGAAGAAATCAGATTCCTCACACCACCAGCCGCAAAGGAATGCTTCGTTTAGCTGATGATATGGTAAAAGAGTAGTCAAACATCTACATATTGTAGATCAGCTTGTTAGATTAAAATGGTAGTGAGATATGTTTGTTTTCATATAGAAAAAAAAGAGTAAAGACCCAAGTAAGGTGAGTAGATCCAAGGTTTGGATTGCGGGACACACTCATGCTGATGGCAGACCTGTGAAGCCCCAGTTTGCTGAGACTATTGTAAGCATTATGGAAGTTGTATATTGTGTATAGTTAATAGACTATGGCAATGAATGATTTTGTGTTTAAATGATTGTATCAGGAACAAATACAGTCACTTGACAGTCGGATGGACTCCACATCAGCTGCTGATAACATAAGGGAAGATGCTGTGAGCAAGGTTTTGGGAAAAGACAAACCTGGACGAGTAAGGGGCTTTGGTAGAGGGATTACAGCTAATAAGCTAGCATATCTTCGAGACGCTAAGATTGCAGAAATGAAAAGTGAGATTGAAGAGTTAAAGGGGATGGTGCGAGAATTAGCTGAGAAGAAGGTAATCCTTTTCATTACCTTTGGTGAATTAGTTTGAAGACATTTACGATTTCCGTTGCCTTTTCTCAGAAAAGTAATGTTGATGCTGAAACATCTGAGAGTAGTGTTGGATTCAAAGAAAGAGTCAGAGTACAAATACTGGATTGGATTGAATCAGAGGATGTTGTTGTTGGTGAAGGAGAATTCTGCTCTGCTGAACCGAAGTACAAAATTGGTCGTATACCAATTGGTCCTAATGCAGTGGCTATCGTAGTTAAGTATGCACTAAGCGCATCAGCTTCACTCTGGAGGCCTACTACGGATGTGTTAACTCTTGATGAAGCTGTGGGATACAAGATATCTTGGCCAATGGATAAAGTGATTTTGGATAAGGATCCAAACTGTTCTGAAGATTTATCTATGGTAAATTTTCAAATCTTGTTTTCTTCTTACAACAATTGAGTCATCTCTAATCATTACTAAAATTTCTAATTTCAAATCTTGTTTTAGCAAAGCAAGGAAGGTGAATATCGAAGATGCAAGATATATGATTGGACCAATGATGGGGACGAGGTCATTGCTGAAGGTCTCGTGTGCTCTTCAAAATCCAAAGACATGGTTAACAACATACCTCTGGGTCCCAATGCTGTTAGTGTCGAAGTAGTGAAGGTGTTCAATGATCAAGCATATTTGTGGAGGCCAACCGCTGATATGTTCTTGATTGGTGATGCACTTAGCGAGAAAATAGCATGGCCAGTCCTAAAGGTTGAAGTCATGCCTACACCTGCTACAGAAGTAACACCAACTAAATGTGCAGGGAAGAAAATAGCATCACCTTCGAAGCCAGCCAAGAAAAAAGCAGTGGTATGTAATTGACATGAAGTTAAATTTTTTTATTTGCCTGATGATTGATGTTGCGTCCTTGATTGATGTTGGAACTTGCTTCTGTCATCTTGTTTGAGTTGTAGAGTCCAGGCAGCACTAGTTCGACCAGAAGTCCGAAGCAGAAGTGCACTCTCTTGGATTGCAACAACTCTGGACGTAAGGTAGCTGAAGGAAGGGTAGCTTCAACGGATCCGAATGAGTTGTGCCACTTTGTACCCCTAGGTCCAAATGCAAGCAAGGTGTGGATTGATGTGGCTAAGATCGGTGATGCAAAAGTCTGGAGGCCAAATTCAGAGATTGAATACATATCTGATGCAATGGGTTCGGTTGTGGCATGGCCAAATGACAAAATCAAGTTTGTCTAAAATTGTCGTCTGAAACATTTTTCAAGTTGGTTCTCATCGGCTATGTATTTCTAGTGTGTGATCGAATGTTTAGGTACTTTTTTACTCGGTTGAAATCATGTATGATATTATGTAACAGTTAGCAGACAAAAAAACAAAAATTATGTGTTATATTATGATATAAGGTTATGTGTGAAAATGTTTAGCTTGTTAACCCCTATACCCTTAAGTGCATAATTTTACATTAAACCATAAGCTTTAAAAATTAAATCCACAGACGGGAAGACCAAAAATTAAAATCCTATACCCTAAAGTGAAATCCCTAAACCCTAAAGTACAAACCTATACCCTATACCCTAATTGTACTTGATTTCACAATTTTGTTCATTCTTAAAAGGATATTGTAATCTTAATTTCACAAAACTGATTAGTTATAAATTTTATAAACACTCATTTGTTCAAACCCTATACCCTAAGCCTTTGTACATACAAATAAGTAGTAGTGTTTATGAACATATGAGCTAGATTGATCAATCTTATAAAAGCTCACATAAAAAATTTATATTCATACAATTTTTTTTTTGTAAAATTGGAAAACTGAATATTTGATTTTTAAGATTTAATTTAATTTTTTTTTGCTTCAAAATCATATTTATATATTAATTTCCAGATTTCAAACGAAATTAATACCTTGAGCCAATAAGGAGTAACCTCCAAGATTGCAGACGTGGCAAACCATATGCCGATGGATGTGTCTTCCCAACTTCAATCTTAGCCATTCTTTTTATTTTTTGAGCCAATGAGGAGCAACTACTAAGATTGCACTCGGATTAATCATAGACCGTCCGATTTCTCTCCAAATCTTTGATCACAACCGTTCATTTTTTTCTGTCTCTGTTTGCACTCGGAAAATTTCAGAACACAACATCTCTCTTTCTGTCGAAACTCCTTTCTGTCTCGCGATCTAAAATCGAAAAAACCCTAAAGAAAGCACATGTATCTCTCGAGCTAAAATCAAACCAGCTGTTCCTGTATTCGCCGATTGAAAGTAAGCAAATGGATAAGTCGTGGATTTGGCTTCCAAGGTATAACCTAAAATCCCTCGATCTCATTTCTACTCGCCGATTGAAATAAAGCTAACTTCTTTTGTCTGATTCTTGTAGGAATAGCCACGAGTATTCAGAAGGAGCAACTAATTTTGTGAATTCGTCCGCAAAAAGATTGGGAAGTCTGTCTGAAATGCTATGCCCTTGTAGAGACTGCCGCAATCTGAGCCATCAGTCACTGGATAAAATTGTGGAGCATTTGGTGATTAGGGGTATGGATAAGAAGTATAAGAGTTCTCGTTGGAGTATTCATGGAGAAAAAAGAGATTCTGCAGAAGACAGTGTTCTTCAATATGAAACAGAGGCGTTTGATTTGTTTAAGACAATATTCTCCATGGACGAAGGTGGTCCAAACCCGACAACTGACAACGAAGACGATGAAGCACCAGAGGAAATTGAGTTTAAGAAAAAGCTCAGAGACGCTCAAACGCCATTATACTCGGATTGTCTCAAGCACACAAAGGTTTCAGCTATCATGGGACTTTACAGATTCAAGGTTAAAAGTGGTGTGTCGGAGAACTACTTTGATCAGCTGTTGGTTTTACTTGAGGATTTGCTACCTGAAGACAATGTTCTTCCCAAGAGTTTAGCTGCAATCAAAAATTTCTGAAGATCTTTGGGTTCGGCTACGACAGTATTCATGCTTGCAAGAATGATTGCATATTGTATAGGAAGGAGTATGAGAACCTAGAAAGCTGTCCAAGATGCAAAGTTTCAAGATGGGAAATGGATAAGCACAGTAATGAGTTAAAGGTGGGGATTCCGGCAAAGGTCCTTAGATATTTTCCAATCAAGGACAGGTTTAGGAGGATGTTTAGATCACAAAGGATGGCTGAAGATCTGCGTTGGCACTATACCAATGCCACTGAAGATGGTACAATGCGGCACCCTGTTGATTCTATCTCTTGGGCACAAGTGAATGCTAAATGGCCAGACTTTGCTGCTGATCCACGGAATCTTCGACTTGGGATTTCTACAGATGGGATGAACCCTTTCTCCATGCAAAGCACCAATCACAGCACATGGCCAGTGTTGTTAGTGAACTATAACACGCCTCCAACCATGTGTATGAAGGCTGAGAATATAATGCTGACTTTGTTGATCCCTGGTCCTACTGCTCCTGGTAACAACATTGATGTTTACCTAGCACCACTGATAGACGATCTAAAGGATTTGTGGGCTGAGGGTATTGAAGTGTATGACTCATTTGCGAAGGAGAACTTTAATCTCAGAGCCTTGCTGCTTTGGAGTATCAGTGACTATCCAGCCTTAGGAACACTGTCTGGATGTAAAGTAAAGGGGAAACAAGCCTGCAATGTATGTGGAAAGGATACACCTGCAAGGTGGCTTAAGTTTAGCCGCAAGTTTGTCTACATGAGTAACAGAAGGAGACTACCGCCTGGCCATCGTTACAGATATAAAAAAGCTTGGTTTGACAACACTGTGGAGGAAGGGAATGCTAATAGGATACAAACAGGCGCTGAGATATATGAGACACTACAAGCTTTTACGAATGATTTTGGTAGACCTCTAGAGAAGGAAAAAAAAAGGAAAAGACTAGAGTTGGAAGATGATGAGAGGTTACAAGAAGAAGAGTGTGAAGAATCAAATGAACTATGGCGGTGGAAGAAGAGATCAATATTCTTTGATCTACCTTACTGGAAGGTAAACTATAGTAACTGACCTATATTATCTGATTACTGGAAGAAGAGATCAATATGTCTAACAGTTTCTTGTTTAATGTGTTAGGAGTTGCCTGTTCGTCACAATATTGATGTTATGCACGTAGAAAAGAATGTGTCCGATGCTATATTGTCTCTGTTGATGCAAAGTGCGAAGTCAAAAGATGGGTTGAAAGCAAGAAAAGACTTAGAAGATATTGGAATCAGAAAGCACTTGCACACAGAGGTGAGGGGAAAGAAAACATACTTACCTCCTGCTGCCTACTGGTTATCGAAGAGAGAGAAGACCATTTTCTGCCAAAGGTTAGCTAAGTTTAGAGGCCCTGATGGTTATTGTGGTAATATTGCGAATAGTGTTTCAGTTAACCCTCCAAATATTGGTAGTTTAAAGTCGCATGATCATCATGTCTTAGTACAGAACTTGTTACCAGCTGCATTAAGAGGGTTGTTACATAGGGGTCCTAGGATAGCCATAAATAGATTATGCAGTTACTTCAACAGGTTGTGTCAGCGCATCATTGACCCAGAGAAACTTATATCCATGGAGACAGAGTTTGTGGAGACAATGTGTCAGCTGGAGCGCTTCTTCCCTCCAGCCCTTTTTGATATCATGTTTCACCTTCCACTACATTTATCAAGAGAGGCACGGTTGGGAGGACCAGTTCACTTCCGATGGATGTATCCCTTCGAAAGGTTTGATCAACATCTCTCTTCAATATATCCACTTCCCACAATGATGTTTGACTAATATTCATATTTCCTGAGTTATAGGTACATGAAAACACTAAAGGCTTTTGTTAAGAATTATGCAAGGCCAGAAGCATGTATGGCTGAGGCGTATTTAGCTGGAGAATGTGTTGCATTTTGTTTAGAGTTCCTTAAAGAATCAGTACCAGTTCAAGAAGCAGTTAATCGTAATGAAGATGTTGAGGCTGATAGAATGGTGGTTGAAGGCCGACCTCTGCAGAAGGGTATAGAGGTTACCCTGTCAGATAAAGATAGAGACATTGCACATCGATATGTGCTAATGAACATGGCATCTTTGGATCCCTTTCTTGAGTAAGTAATTCTCTATGTTTCTTCTACTTGTTTTACTCATAATTTCATTTTCATATACTGTTGTTTAATTTAAAATCAGGATGCATTTGGAAGAGTTGCAAGCTAAGGATGCTCGATTGGCTAAAAATGAAACTTTGTTATGGAAAAACCATACTGAACACTTTACAGAATGGCTTAAAAATAAGGTTACAAACTCCAAATTCTTTTCTTGATTATTATTGTAAATACTGGTTAGCTTGTTTGGTGATGACTGGTTAGCTTGTTTGGTGATGACTAGTTAGCTTGTATCATGATGCCTGGTTTGTATCTTGAAGAACATGTCCATATTTTAGCGAATTGATGTCTGAGTAGCTTATAGCTTGATGAAACTGTCTGGATTTTTAGTATTTTTATGACTGGTTAGCTTGTAGATTGATGATTGGTTTCGTGGTACATATTATCATGTTTTGATTATAATTTAAGTACCTCGGCTTGATGATAATCCTCTGATTTCCTGCGGCAGATTCATTTAGACTCAAAAGATAGTCATTCTAAGGAGATAAGGTGGTTGGCATTTGGACCAAGAAATGTTGCTTTAGCACATAAAGGATTCATCATCAATGGCCAACGGTTTCATACTGATGCGGTCAAGCTGAAGACACAAAACAGTGGAGTAACTTATGAAGCCTTTAGCATGTGTAGATCAAGTGCAAGAGATATGAGACAGGTCGCGGATATGATTACATACTATGGAGTGATAAAGGAGATTTTGGTCATCGACTATCACATGTTCAAAGTGCCACTCTTTAGATGCAACTGGGCAAACACAGCGAATGGTGTGAAGGAAGAAGATGGCTTCACTCTTGTTAACCTTCATATGAACCAAGCAGCCTATTTGAAAGATCCATTCATTCTACCTTCTCAAGCGAAACAGGTTTTCTACTCTAGGGAGGATGATGCTTCAAATTGGTATGTTGTTATGAGAGCACCACCTAGAGGTTATCATGAGTTGGAAACAGAAGAGGATTTAGGTGGTGCTCCTTTACCTGTCCAAGAAGTTGATGATATGGGTGATGATATGGATGATGATAGTGTATATGTTAGGGATGATTGTGAAGGTTTATTAGTGGTAGATTGATGATATGTTGTATGCTTGTGTGATGGTTTGTATGAATGTGATAATGTTGTGTTATGGGATTTGAATAATTATATTGATTTTTGGAATTTTAATAATTTATATTGTTTTTATTTCATATTTTCGAATTAATTATTTAAAAATCAATTCAATAATTATTATTAATTAATTTTGGGATAATTATAAAACTAATTAATAACACGAAACATTTACTATCTTTGCTACTAGGAAAAATCAAATTATTTGGTTCTAATAACATTTATTAAACGTTATTATAAATACTAACAATTGCGAACACAAAAGCGCTATTGTTATACACTTAGTAATAGCACAGAGGAAAATCGCTATTAAAAGGGTTGGACTTTTTATAACGGGTGATGTCAGAGCGTCCAAGGAAACGCTATTAAACCAAAATGATAGCGCTTTTCGTCCGCTATTACTAACCACATTTCCTGTAGTGAAGGAAAGCAAGTCAAGGCACAACACAAACAAATTTCAGAGATCAGATATACACGGATATTGGAACTGGTTCACATGGATCTTATGGGTCCTATAACACCTGAAAGCGTTGCTGGTAAGCGATATATTTTTGTATTGGTTGATGATTTTTCCAGGTACACTTGGGTTGACTTCTTACGCAACAAGTCTGATGCTCTTGAGAGTTTCAGAATCCTGGCTCTTCAACTCAAACAGGATAAGGGAGGAATCATTCAGATTAAGAGCGATCATGGGGGTGAGTTTCAGAATGAGCAGTTTGATAAGTTCTGTCACAGTCAAGGTATCCGTCATCAGTATGCCGCTCCGAGAAATCCTCAACAAAATGGGGTTGTGAAAAGAAAAAATAGAACATTGCAAGAAATGGCTAGAGCAATGTTGTGTTGAAACAGTGTTCCATCTGGCTTTTGGGCGGAAGCAAACAACACTGCGTGCTATGTGATAAATCGGGTCTATGTCAAGCCAAAGACCAAGACTACTCCTTATGAGATTTTCAAGGGTAAAACACCGAATCTGAGCCACATGCATGTGTTTGGATGCTTGTGCTACATTCTGAATGATAAAGAGCATCTGGGAAAGTTTGAAGTAAGAAGTGACATAGGGATGTTCCTAGGATACTCAGTGAACAGTTCAGCCTACAGTGTGTTTAATCAGCGTACCAAGTTTGTTGGTGACAATGTTAACGTCGTCTTTGATGATAGCATTGGATTCTAGGAGGCTCGAGTAACACAGATAATAGACAGTGTAACGCCAAATTCTTCAAGACAAGCTGAAAATGAAGCTGAAAATGAAGTGAAGGATGAGTCTGAAGAAGACAACGAACCTGAGATGACCAAGGTCGATCTTGATCAAGGAAAAGTACACAAAAACCACTCCTCGTCATATGTAATTGGCGGACTGTATGATGAAAAAGTTACAAGAAAGAAACAAATCAACTTCAAAGAGATGGTCAAGTTGGCGTGTTTCATGGTGAAAATGAATGAAGTGGAATGCTTTGTGTCACTTATTGAGCCCAAGAACATTCAGGAAGCATTAGATGATGAATTCTGGACTGAATCACGACTCCAAGTGTGGGTATTGGTACCAAGACCAAAGAATGTAAACATCATTGGAACCAAGTGGATTCACAAGAACAAGACTGATGAGGAAGGGAACGTCATTCGAAACAAGTCACAATTAGTTGGAAAGGGATACTCTCAGATTGAAGGAGTAGACTTTGATGAAACCTTCGCTCCAGTTGCGAGACTTGAATCAATACGACTACTGTTTGGTATAGCTTGCAACCTGAGAATCAAACTCTATCAGATGGATGTCAAGAGTGCCTTTCTAAACGGTGTATTACAAGAAGAAGCCTACGTAACACAACCAAAAGGGTTTGAGGATCCACATTTTCCGGATCACGTCTACAAACTCAAGAAAGCTCTTTATGGATTGAAACAAGCTCCACGAGCTTGGTATGACCGTCTGACGGAGTTCCTGGTACAAGCTGGTTTTCAAAGAGGTGGTGTGGACAAGACTCTTTTCATCGGAGAAGATGGAGATGATATGCTGATCATTCAAGTTTACGTGGATGATATCATTTTCGGAGGAACGTCTAAGCAAATGGTTGATGACTTCGTGAAGACTATGACAAAGGAGTTTGAAATGAGTATGGTTGGCGAACTGAGCTATTTCCTCGGACTTCAGATCAAACAACTAACCGATAGAATCACAGTGTCACAGAGTACCTATGCCAAAAATCTCATCAAACGATTTGGAATGCAGACAAGTAAGACTGCAAAAACGCCTATGAGCACAACAACCAAACTTTTCAGAGATACCGATGGGAAACCAGTTGATGAGAAACTCTACCGAGCCATGATTGGAAGTCTTCTTTACCTCACGGCAAGTCGTCCTGATCTATGCCTCAGTGTGGGGATTTGTGCTCGCTATCAAGCTAAACCGAAGGAGTCTCACATGAATGCGGTAAAACGTATTATCAAATACGTGAAAGGCACCCTTGACTTTTGTCCTCATTATACATTTGAGACTAATGTGAATCTTGCAGGTTTTTGTGATGCTGATTGGGCAGGTTGCTTAGATGACAGACATAGCACATTGGGTGGTTGTTTTTTCTTAGGAAACAACATGGTCTCGTGGCATAGCAAGAAACAAAACTGTGTCTCTCTTTTCATAGCAGAAGCTGAGTACATTGCACTAGGAAGCTGTTGCACTCAACTCCTTTGGATGCGACAAATGCTTGTTGACTACGATATCACCTCTGCTCCCATGCTTGTTCATTGTGATAACATGAGTGCTATAAATCTGTCTAAAAATCCAGTTCAGTATTCACGTACTAAACACGTGGATATAAGACATCACTTTGTGAGAGAGTTGGTGGAAATGAGGATTGTGATTTTAGAGCATGTCCCAACAGAGAAACAACTTGCGGATCTCTTTACCAAACCACTAGATTACAACACCTTTCTGGGTCTTAGAAAGGCGTTGGGAATCATGGAACTTTGATTAAGTCCTGAAGAAGGGGGAAGAGTCACTGTAAAAATGTTGGACTCTATGCTTCGATGCTACCCCCTCACTAACACCTTGAGTCAACAAGTTCTACTGTGTAAGTTCTGTCACCTGACTCTTGTTATCTCGCTTTTCTGATTCACTAGTGAAGGGCACTCATCTTGAACTGAGATGTTATCCCATTTCACGTTTGAGCCATTGATCACTGCCTGGATTGAATGAGGAAACACATAAGGGGATGAGTGTTACATAAGAAGAAATGTGGGTCACGCAAAAGTGTCAAAGGTAAGGCTCATATGTAACGTCATGAAAGAGGTATGTGACTCAAAAAAAAAAAAAAAAAAAAAAGGAAGGCCCGGAATGATAGATACTCGTTTTGGAGCTGGGTGTTACCCCCACTTTGTCTCTGATTTTGATCACTATCTTGACTGGGCAGGTATGTTACCAATCTCTTGGGATACATGTTTTGGACCAGGGTGTTACCCCACTTTGTCTTTGGATTCCATCTCTTTCCTAGAATTAGAATTGTGTATTAATTGCCTGTTGATAAAACGTGAATGTCTGTGAGTTGGAGAGACAGACACACAAGAATCCTAACGTGTGTTTCCAGACCATACAGCTGAGTGAGAAAACAGAGTTGGGTTGACTGAATGAACACAGCAGAATCTCGTTTCTGACAGCTACTCGGATGAGAAATAGCTACAGACTTGGGTTGACTCATTGATTTCAATAAAAACTGTTTTGGTAGCTAGATGTGTGGTGAAATCGTTCTTCAGTGACTATACCCCCGAGATGCAGGCATCATACCCATCGATGTCTATGTGTATAAGGCTGGCTATCATCACAATTCTCATGACTTCCGTACTCTCATACGAATGTAAGTGAAGTTTATGCTCCTGATTACATGCATGAGTTACACATAAGTTTTATTGCATCACACACAGTGTATTATTTGCGATTATTTTATTTGAGCCGAGTTACTTTATTTGGGGCTAATGTTTTAAATTGAGTGAAATTAGGTCATCGGTTGTGTTACTCTCAAAAACAGTTTCCGACACATCTCACTCCCAAATCAAAACATGAAACGCACCCGAAGAAGCTCCCGATTGTCTGAGAGAGAAACATCTACTCCGGCTCCCTCCGCCGCTGGTCCTTCCGGATCTTCCCGCAAACGAATCCGGAAGCAACGGCGAGAGATCACTCCGCCGCCGTCTTCTCCGCCTGCTGCAAATAAGTCTTCCTCATCTACCGACGACGAGGTTGAAGCCTTTCAACCCAAAGAGCCGCGTTATCAAGCAAGCCGTGCTATCTTCCAAGCACGAAATCAAGAAAACCCCGAGATGCTTCATTCCAACATCACTCCGTTCTCGAGTCGCTTCGTCACGAGCAATTCGGCTGAGAGGTATGAAAAATTGGCTCCACGTGAGTTTGTGATTCAACAGAGGTTAGATGTGAATGATGAGAACTTGTTTGATGTGAAACAGGTGGTAGTTAGGTCGGGTTTGATCTACACTCTGATTGATAGTGATTTGTTTCACCCTAATGTGGTGAAAGAGTTTATTGCCAATTTGGGTGCTGCTGAGGATAGAAGAAATGGTGTTGCTGTGTTTCTTCGTGGGTCTATGGTTGATTTCTCGCCTAGCCTGATTAATGCTCTGTATCTGGTTCCGGGATTTGAAGAAGATCATGACTACATGGCCGCAGACATTGATCGAGTGTGCTCGTTTTTGACGGATAATTGTGTGCAGTGTTGGGAAGCCATGAGCTCCAAGTATCTGACCCCGACGAATCAAGTCCTTTACAAACTAGTGTTCTCAAATTGGGTTCCCACCATCAACTACACGTCAATGAACCAGGAACGACTCAAGTTTCTCTATATGATTCATCATCAGCTTTGCAGCTTTGACTTTGGTTAGATGGTCTACGATCAAATCATCACATAAGCATCATCACAGAAGCTTTGACTTTGGTTAGATGGTCTACGATCAAATCATCAGCTTTGCAGCTAACATCAACATTGACAGGTCTCGGAGGATCATTTTCCCTACATTGATTCAGCAAGTTATTGACTATCAACGTATAGTGCTGTCATTTGAAGATGATGAGGAGTATACTGGGTATCCGAATCTGGTTGTCAAAGACAAAAAGGCAGGCAGAGGGCAAGGGGCTGACTCAAGATCCGTGGATCTTCTGGCTGACATTAAGCGAACCATAGCTGATCTTAAAAGCATTCGGATTCGCTTGAGGAGTAAGGGTGTAGTACTTGTTGAACTTTTTTTCTTGAATTCTATGAGTTTATGACCTTATGTTTTTATCTTAATGTGCATCTACTCAGGGGGAGAATATCCACAATATCCTCGTCAAACCCCACAGTATGAGGAGGAAGATGAAGTGGAACTGGATAGTGAAGAGAGTTTCTAATGAGTGAATCTATTGTTTCTTACTCTACGCACTATGTACTGAACCTAGATGTTGTAGTCTGCATCGTACTATTGTTTTTGCTTCTGTTTGCTTGTGTGATTTGAAACACTTAATTTCTTAAGTGTGTGGTGTTTTCGCTTTCTCGTATCTTGTGGTATGATGGTAGACTAATCCTTATGCTTGATATGGAAGATTGTCTTTTGTGTTGAGCTTTATTGCAACAGGTTGAGTAGGTTGTCACATTCAGATAAAAAGGGGGAGAATGTAAGCTCAAGAATTGTGAGCTTGTTCGTTCTGAGCCAAGAGTGTGTTACACATGGTGATGAGTGTGTAACATAGTACGTTAAGTTTGTTACAGCGTGATGACGTGTCACAAACTTATGGAAGTAGAAGATATTGCTTTGGCGCGAATCAAAGAAGATCTTCTGTTGACGATATTTTAGGAAGTAGAATATTGTCTTTCACGGGTACTTAACGAGGGAACCTAGAAGTGTTTTAGGTTAAGCGTTAAGAGAGTAAAAGCTAGAGCAAGAGGCTTGTTCTTGTCGGCTACAGAAATCGATTGAAAGGTTTTCAGCTTGGGTTTCAGTAATTTAGAGATTAGAAATTGGTCTGTCGCTAGTCGTGTGTGAGTGAGCATAAACCGGATTAAACAGATCTAGGAGGATTGTTTAAAAGATTTCTAATATACAAGAAAGTGTTCTTGAAATACTTGTGTACGGTTCATATTTGTGTGTCTCTGAACTGTGAACATTCTAAAACAGTCTTGAGACAAAGATACAAGAGCATAAGAGATGAGATAGACAATTACGATTACAACCAATATCAAACAAAAGAATCGATAACATGTCTCAGTATTCTTATCTCCAACTTCGTCCAAATAACAGCCTCTATTAAGTCATCAATCACCTTCTTGAAGCAATCAACCTCGATATTCATATTGTAAATCTCAGATAGAATGTTCTCAAGCGTTGGAAGTGAATCTTAAACACTGCTCTTCAAGCTTTCCAAAATATTGTTTCCCAAAGGAATCAAACTTATCTCTTTCTCTCAGTTTTGGCTTGCAATAGTTACGTAGGAGAAAAGTATTCTAAGAAGAAGAAATGAAATCAAATTACAAAGAAGACAAGAATATATGAAATCGAGTTGCAGATAAGAGACGAAGAGTTGAAATTGTATTGGGGGCTAAGGTTCAAGAGTCGGTTTGGGGAGTTTTATAAATCTGTTCTATTTTTAGAATGGCACCGTATAAAGCCTCTGTAAACAGTTAATAGACGTTTGACTAAAAAATTAGTTGACCAAAAGTAGTGTATCTTATATGGCTTGGTCAACTTAAGTTTATGATTTATATTGATTAATTAAAAGTCTGTAGTTTTTTTGGCAAATCTGTGAAAGTTTAGTATTAAAATGTCTGATATAGAAGCTAAATACTTTATTTTCTCGAGTTTTCAAAGGACGGTACTTCAAGAATGTATCACCCTGGGAACCGATTAGATCATATTTTCCGTCATATGACTGGCAGAGTATTGTATCAGCTAGATCTCTGGTTATCAAAGGATTAATTAAAACGGTGGGATCAGGATCATCTATGCTAGTATGGAACGATCTGTGACTCCCAACCACTCGTCCGAAACCAGCAAATAAAAACCAACATAACATTTACCATGACCTCACAGTAGATTCTCTCATTGATTTAGCTTCGCGAACTTGGAACTTGCAGGAAATTCAGGCTTTGGTGGATCCCTAGGATGCAAAAATCATCGAAAAGCATACCACTAAGCATGACCCAAATGGTGGATAGAGATGGATGGCATTTCACAAAAAAAATGAGAAATATACGGTCAAATCAGGATACCAAGAAGAGCGGGTTTACCCAGACAAGGAAAAACCACCAGTGGTGTTTGGACCCACAATTGATATATTGAAAGTGTTCCGCTGGAAAGTACGGTGCCCACCGAATATTATGCATTTTTTTATGGCAATTAGTGTCAGGGTATATAACAGTTAAGAAAAATCTGCAAGTGAGAGTGATACAAGGGGATACATGTTGTGCCAGATGCGGAGCTTCAGAGGAATCGATAAACCATGTAGTTTTTGAATGCCTTCCAGCACTTCGGGTTTGGGCGCTCTCAAAGATACCATCAAATCCAGCCATTTTTTCAAATAGTTCTCTCTTCACAAATATGGATCATCTCTTTTGGAGAGTTCTCCCACATATGAATGATCATCAGGTAACCGATAGCAAGAAATTGCATGATTCGGTAAAGCCGTAATCACTGATTTAATGATCACTTCCTTTCCGCCTTTTGTGAAAAATTTAAAAGTCCACCCATTAACTCTATTGTTTAAGCGATCTTGGAGAAAGCTAAAAACTTGGATCTTTGATCCCCCCAAGTTTTCTGGTAAACCAAGGTAGAATCTCATTCCTCCAAGATTATGAATGCCCAAAATATCCCTTAATTCCTGTCTGACGGATTCTTCGATCTTATGTCCAAATTGAATTGAAGACTTATCAAAATTTATTAGCTGCCCTGAAACTACCTCATATTCCTTTAAAATTCTGAGGATGGTTTGACACTCTTCCTTTTGAGCTTTGCAGAAAAATAGACTATCATCCGCAAAAAGCAAATGAGATATCGATGGGCAAGCTCTAGCCACTTTCATTCCCGTTAGTTGTTTCCCTCTCTCTGCCTTTTTTATATTTGTAATCAAAGTCTCAGTGCAGAGAATAAATAAATACGGTGAAAAAGGATCTCCTTGACGTAAGCCTCTATGTGGAACAATGAGGCCACGTGGTCGACCATTTATAAGAACCCGATATTGAACCGAGGAAATACATTTCATCATCAATTTGATCCAATGTAGATCAAAACCCATTTTCTGCAATAAGGCCTTAATAAAGTCTCATTCCACCCTATCGTACGCTTTGCTCATGTCTGTTTTAATTGCCATATACTTTCCTTGACATGCTTTATTGGTCCGTAGTCCGTGGAATATTTCCTGAGCGATGAGAATATTATCCGAGATTAACCTTCCTGCCACGAATGCTGATTGAGTTTCAGATATAAGTAAGGGAAGAAAAATTTTCAACCGCTGACACAAAACCTTCGAAATAATTTTATATCCACAAATTACATAGACTGATTGGTCTGACCTCCGTCATCCTTGTGGGTCTCTCCGTCTTTGGAATCATACAAATATTAGTAATATTTATTCTTGCATCCATTTCTTCTGAAACCAAAAAATTATTGACCATTTCTACCAAATCATTCTTAATAATATGCCAGGAGTGTTTGAAAAAAAGGGCGGTCATGCCGCCCGGTCCTGGTGCCTTTTCGGGATGCATCATAAACAACGCCTCTCCGACCTCCTCCTTCGTCGCTAGCCGCATTAATCGTTGATTCATCTGAGGAGTAATTCCAGGTATAACTTCTGCCAGAAAACTATCAAATTCCGATGGGGAGGTTGTACTAAAAAGATCTTCGAAATAATCTACTGCCACCTTTTCCACACCATTATCCTCTGTAATCCAATTCCCATCAACATCATGTAAACCAACAATTCTATTACGACCCCGTCTTTGCTTGGTTAAAGCGTGATAAAATTTTGTGTTAAGATCCCCAGATGAGTACCACATGTTCCTACTTTTCTGGTGCCAGTAGTCTTCTTCATTCTTATATGCCTCTTGTAATTTTCTAGACACCTCCAAAATATCCTCTTGTGACGTGGCATTATCTGTTTGGACTTCTTCAAGCGCTTGGTGTAACTCATTTTTTTTTATTTCCCATAAGGTGGATTATTTTTCTGCCATTTAGCAATTTCATGGCGACAATTGCTATTTTTTTCCACAATACCCTCTGTTCTTCCTTCTACTCCTCCGTCGTTGGATTCTGCCCAACCCATTGTAATCGAATCCAGTAGGCCCGCTTGTCCAATCCATCTCTTATCAAACCGAAATTGTCCTTTCCTCCTGGGAACTTTGTCGTCTAGATAAGCCACCACCGGCCGATGATCAGAGGCCACCATCCCCAGGTATTCTGTAAAAGAGCAAGGAAATAACGTATGCCACTCTTCATTTGCTAAAGCGCGATCCAAACGACATCGGACCATCACCGCCCCATTCCCTTTTCCTCTTCTCCCTTGCCATGACAATTTATTTCCCCGAGCCGGAAATTCTAATAAGCCACTATTCGTATCATATTATTAAAAGGAATAAATGAATCCGCACTCCTTATAGATCCTCCTTCTTTTTCATGATTTCCAGTAATCTCATTTAGATCACCAATAATGAACCAGGGTTCGGACTCGCCAGACCATATCTAGTTATGCGCTCCCATACTTGTTCCCTCATTTGTTGAACTGGGTCCCCATATACAAAAGTAAGATACACCTTCTTGCCTAGAGCCTATGCTTCCACATCAATCATTCGGTTACTAGAATATAATACCTTCACCTGATACTCATTATTGTAAAAAAGCGCTAATCTCTCACTTCTTCCCATTCCACTGTGACCAAATTATCATAACCAAAGTGCGCCTGAAATTTTTAGACAAACTCTGATTCTTGCTTTGTTTCTGCTAAAAATAGAAAGTCCGGTTTATGTTTATCTCTTATCTCGCTTAGATAACTTATAGTCCACTTACTACCCATTCCTCGGCAATTCCAACTTAATATTCTCGTATAAAAAATTTGTTCTTCATTCGCTCCGAAGAGCCAAATCGCTGGGTAATGGTCCCATATTTCCACAAACCACCTAATATCCTTTCTTTGTGCCCTGAACCATTTCACTGTACTCCAAGAAAATTTAAAAACTCCTTTTTCCCATATTTACCATTTTCGTTCTTTACAAAAGACGCATAACGTACAAGAACTTGAGACAATGGAAAAAACTTAGTCCTTGCTACTATTAACATAATTAGGAAAAGACCAATCTTTATACTAATCTGAACATTAAAACCACATGACCTCCATTCCAAGCAACCTCGTATCCCAAAAAGTTGATTTTTGAAAAAAGTTAAACTCTATATGACACCACAGCTCCATCAATATAATCACAAATAAAGCTTGTCCTTTATAACACCAGTTGTACGATTTGATAGAGTACATGTATAGAATGCATCCATAATAATGCCAAAAAGCCAAATAAAATGGAAAGTGATCCGATCTTGTTCCCTGCATCCAAACTGAAACCGACTTTGGTTTGATGAGACCAAAGACCGGCTCTGTAATAAAACCTTATTGAGGAGCACTATCATACTCCCACCACTCTGATACCCACGCACAGACCAAGGTCCTTCCATCCAGCATATACAATACCAATTCATGACATTGCATTCCAACTTCCATATCCAAAGAAAATCCACACAAATACAATAAACACCAATAGAGCCAACTTTATTCCAAAGGACAATCTGATAATCAAACCATATAAAACCAAAATGGCCAACATAATGCCAAATAAAATTGAAACCAATAATCAAATAGATGCTTTTAGCCAAAGCAATACCATTCTCCACATTCTCATTCTCAATATGCTCATCTATACCACATTCCAGCTCCATAGATTTCGAAATTACCTCATTGGATTTGAACACCAAAACATAGTAATACCAGAAACCAAAAAAGCCATTTTTATTCCAAATCGAGATCGTATAAAGAGATCTCGGAGGTAACAAAATCAAACCATGAAGCCATGAGATAACAAGGATAAAGTAACTAAAACTTCTCAATGAGCTTATTAAAAAACTAAAAACGAAACAACCAGAGCGTTCCATCTGCTCACTTAACTCTTCTTCAGTAACCTGTAATTCCATAAACATTAAGCTTTGAAAGCTGTGTTTGAAATTTCATCAGTTTTATTTTGGGGTTTGAGGGACCCTATCCCCGCAGCTACCGACTGTTTAAACAAAACCGTGTGTGCGCCCTTCTTCTTCTCTGCAACACCAACATTTACTTCCTTCCCCTCAGCATCTTCCTCTTTAATCTCTTCTAACTCTAGGTTCTGGAACTCATCCCCAAAATAAAACTGATGAAATTTCAAAGCTTTCCATGTATATGTAGCGATGAAGAATCTCCCCAAACTCGTTAGTAATCATCTTGGATTTCGTTTTAAACAGAACGAAAATCATACCCTGAATATCCTTAATTTGACAATAATCCTTAGACCCCAAAACTTCCCTTGATTTCTCAAATCTCTTGCGAGATCTGAAAGATTTTGCCCTGCAGAAACTTCCTTTTGCTTCCATCGATTCCCAAAAACACACTGATGCTGATGATCTATCCATTGAAGACCCTCGATAGCCCAAAGACTCCCCGGATCCCACCGTTGACGACCCATTCAACCCTCATACACAATCGCCGTCGCCATCACTTCACCATACAATTTTTAATATAATTCACGTAATCTTTTTACAAGTAAAATAGATCATATTAGTAAAATAATTTATAAGTAAATAAATGGGCCAGTGTATTCATTAGAATAAACCTATAAACATAAGCTTTCAGATTAAATGGTTAAGATCATTTACAAAGTAAATAAATGGGCCTCCACTTAGTATTTCTTTAGATTAGGGTTTAGTTCGGTTTAAATTTGGACTTGGTTTGAATTATTTTGATTTAGTTTATTTGGATATTAAAAAACTTTAATCAAAATTAACCCAATTAATTTAGTTAATATTATTATTTTTAAACATACATGTAATTTTTCTGTCTTGATATTAATGTGAGATTCACATTCATTTATTTTATTTTTGTTGTGTTTCTTCTATGAGATAGTTATACTCGAGGCTAAGATAGCTTAGACGGTTCAGATTGCCTATTAACGCTGGAATCTCACCTCGGAGATCGCACCCCACAAGGTTTCAGGTGACGAAGATAGTGGAGTCTCTAAAGGCTAGTATTCGATTTCAAAGAGGTGTTGAGAGATGTGTCATGAAGGTCAAGGGATATTACTGGTAATTTAAATGGCTAAAACTTGGTTTATTATAATTTTTATTTTCACAAATTTATGTTGATAATCTTTTAGTTTCATCAAATA
The DNA here is from genome assembly GCF_020379485.1 of Brassica napus. Taxonomy (NCBI): domain Eukaryota; kingdom Viridiplantae; phylum Streptophyta; class Magnoliopsida; order Brassicales; family Brassicaceae; genus Brassica; species Brassica napus. The sequence goes on from NC_063451.1 coordinate 17,424,683, forward strand.
TTATGAATATACTTTTAATTATCTTATGTTATTATAAATATTATAAGTTTTCAAATTCACCTAATTGTAACTATTTATATTGTTTAAGTTTTAGTATTATTCAATAAATAATTTAATAAACACTTAAAATATGAGAATAATTTTTCAGTGTGCATAATATCTATTACTGTCTTATTTTTGTAAAATATATCATGTAATTGTATTTTAATTGTTTTGACTATTTGTTTACTTCAATTTTTTTTAGTAACGAAAAGCATGATAAAAAGTTAAAACATCTATACAGTACCTAAATATCTAACTTTGGCAAATTTCCTTCTGTTAGTAAATGAAAGCTCCAAACCATCGTCAAGCTGTAAACAAAAAAAAATAGAATTCATTTGTGACCGAAGCAAATAGTGAACACATCTCGAGTGTTATAATTCCTCAAACCTCGACAAAAAACTTTGAACTTATGACCACTCCTCTGATTACTTTACAGCAGATCTATACAAACAATGTTTTATTTCATTTCTATGAACTTATATAAGCACAGATGTAATGACTTAACAGAAAGTTCCATAAAACTTCACCTTTTGTACTTAGTAACTGCAACGCCTTTGATGTATATAGTACCAGCCAAACCTGAAGAAACCCATCAATAAAGCTCAACATTTTCACTCCTTTCAACCTCAAAGTTATAAGGGTGGAGACTTTAACATGAGCAATCATGCGTTGGTACTTAGACGATACAGAGCAAAACCCAAAACTTGTTTCAGAGATATTACCAAATTGAAAAGGCGGAAATGTCGGAGAATCTAACTCGAGCCAGATTTTCCTGAGGATTGAGATTTCGAAATCAAATGGCGAGATTCCGTCGATCACTTTGGTGTCTTCGGTGTTGATGAATCGATTGATCTACTTTCTCAGATAATTCCACCTCTATTGCTTTCTCCGCCGCGTCTACCTCCGGAAGCTCCGGCCAAATAACCCTAAAAACATCAATCTCAATTGATCCACCATATAAACCAGAAAAACCTCATAGATCCCATTGAATCCCTCAAAAACATACTGAAAATAGATCACTGTTGGTTTATTAGCATGAAACCATTCGCTAACTCAATTAAATGGAACCCAACCGGTTTAGCGAATGATATCGACGGAGAAGAAAACTCTATGTGATTCCTATATCATCAGATCACCATCTTCTTCGATAAAGATCTAGACTTTCGGTTCAAGTTTAAGATCTAGAAAATCTATTCTTAAATCTCCATCTGATTCCACCGCTATCGACGAAAACCAAGCATCTTCATCATCTAATTTATTCTTGGATTTGTCTTGCTCTGCATTTACAACACAAACACGCGAGATAGGTTCCGTCAGTTTTGTTTCGCGTTATTTCAGGTCAAGGTGAGTCAAATTTAATTAGAACGTTTTTTGTAATGTTATAAAACGACCGTGTTTAAAGCAGTGGTAAAATGTTGTAATTTTTGAGAAAAACTCAGGGTTATTTTATTTTTGTACATCTGTTTTAATAGTTTAGATATGAGATTTAATGGTTTCAAAAATATGTACAGCAGAGGGTAATGGGAAAATGGTCAATAAAATCTTCAAGTATTTGCATTTAACATTTTTATTCTTCAACTATCAGGTATGCAATCCAAATCTTGAAGTGTGTTGGTTGACTTTGCAAAATTAAACGTCTACAAACTTCACGTTAATGGTTAACTGTGAACGTTAGTGTATTCTGTAAGCTCCTTCTTAATCCTATCTTGTTGCACATCTATCACCATTTTCCTTGCGCTCTATTGGATTCCTTCGCGATTGCGTGACAACTGACAATGTCCCCCCTCCCATTAATGTCAGCTTCATTAGAGCAATTTCTGGAAAAAACAAGAAACGCTAAGTGTCACAGAATAGAGTTCTGCTTCCTCCCCAAATACACTAACAGAAAAAAATGTTACAATTTCCCAGATTATAGAAGAGCTCTATGATTCTCTTAAAAGGCTATTATTACATTCTGTCATCTCACAATCCCTTAAAACAAAAATCTATACTCCCACTATTTTAATTCAACAGGTTGTGCAGCACGTTAGAATTTGATTCCGGAGTTAACTCGAAAAGCAGAAATCGAGTGTTTTCATAGCAAACGTGTTCTGATTTTTGCTCTTTCTTGGCTTGACCTCTCCACTCACTTAGGGCCAGCTTCTATCTCTCTTGTTCACTCAAGACTGTTTTGTTCTCACTCACTCTCTGTTTTTTTACACTTGTGTTACAATGTCATAACACAAGCACTCTCTCTTTACTCTCTCTCACGTTTGTCTTTGCTCGTGTAGAGAGAGAAGAGAGTTTATCTTGTATGTCTACATTGTTATTTCTCCAACTCTTTTTGTATTAGAATTGGATATATTTCTCACAACAACACTAAACATACTTATAGTAGTTTTCATTTTTTTTTTTTTTTTGAATAAAATGTTAAATTCGATTCAAAAGAAAATGAATTTGTTTACAACAAAGCTACTTTGTTTCTGACTTTTTTAACAACAAAAGAATAGAAAAGCTATGTCCCCACTGCTACGATCCAATCTTGAAACGCCATGTCTAGTCTCTTGTCCAGAGTTCGTATGGAAGTAGTGCGATTCTTGACTTGCCTGTCAATTACCCGAAAAAGAGTCTCAGGTGATCGTGGTTTCTCTCCGTGCTTTCGAGAATTGCGCTCCCGCCATAGCATGTAGAGCGTGGTCTGAAATACGTAACGTGCAAGGAACGTCCGGGTTCGAGAAAGCTGAGACTGCGACAGGAAAAATATGATACTGCTCCACTCATCTGTGTAATGGTTACCCATGAGCTCACGCATTAGCTTACTCCAGAGAGAAGAACTGTAGGTGCACCGGAAAAAGAGATGATCCCGAGTTTCAAGATGATGTTGACATAGCACACAGCCCCCGTCAATACCTAGATTCCACGATATCATCCTATCTCCTGTGGTGAGTCGATTATGCAGAGCAAGCCATGAGCAGAACCGGAATTTCGGTGTTGCTTGGCTGAACCATAGGCCCTTGTGCCAAGCCACCTTCTCCCTCACTGGTCTGATGAGATTCCAAGTGTCCCGAGTAATGAACTGACTTTTATAGATATTTTGTTTTCCCGCCAGAGAACGATATCCTCTGCGTCAGAGCTAGGCAATGATATGAGGTGGTGTTCCACATTAATGAGACCTTCTGAGCGATGATTTCGTCGCCTTCTTTTTGTCCTAGCTGTGTAGACAGTATCATGCTGGCCAATGCCCGTGTCTATCTGTCCCCGTGGTCCAAAAATGTCAGTCAAGCAACCCATTGGGGACCACTGATCATACCAAAAAAATATAGTAGTTTTCATTAACTACTACACATGCACTTTAACAACTACAACTTAGCCCTTACTTCTACTAACCACTCTTAACAACTCTCACTAGCTCTTCTTAGCTAAAGCTTTTATTCAACACTTCGCTCTTCCTTGATAGCTTGGCCAACTAATATATTTTCTTCTCAACTTGATTATTTGTGACTAAAGTCACATCTCAACTTCTCGTTGGACTTCTTCTTTTAGTTGGCTTTTGCTTCTTCTTCTTTTCCTTCGATGGTAAGCAATCTCTTGCTTCCACTTCTTCATTCTTCTTCTACGTGACTCCTTGGTCACTTCTTCTTATTCGTTTCTTGTGTGGCAAGCTTCCTTGCTTCCACTTCTTCTCTTGGATTTAATCAAGGTTCAATTTCAACAAAACGACAAAAGTTGAGGAATTGCATAGTCGATAATTGAGGTCCGTCTGATTTTGTAAAGTCAACTAGCACTTCAAGATTTTAATTGCATAGTGGATAGTTGAGGAATAAAAATGTTAATTAAAAATAGCAAACCACAAAAGTAAGGAATTAAAAATAGCAAACGACAAGGTTTATATTATTTTCTGATCCAAACACGACGGAGACACATCACCACTTTCAACGGCGCACTGACATTTTAATATCCGTGTGTGTATCTTGAAAATCTTGAACTCTTAAGTTTCTCTCTAATGGCTATGATAAGCTTACTTGAAATCACAGTTTATTTCCTTTGTTTCTCCTTCTTCTTTGGATATTTCTTTATTATGAAGAAACCTCACCGTTCGTTTCCCACGAACTGGCCATTCCTCGGTATGCTTCCGGGCCTACTCGTAGAGATCCCTCGTGTGTACGACTATATAACCGAGTTTCTCGAAGCCTCAAACTTAACTTTTCTTTTTAAAGGCCCATGTTTCGTTGGCGTCAACATGTTGTTCACTGTAGATCCGGCTAATATTCATCATATCATGAGCTCAAACTTCACAAACTACCCAAAAGGATCAGAGTTCAAGAAGATATTCGATGTTTTGGGAGATGGGATTTTCAACGCGGATTTCGATCTATGGATGGATCTGAGGAAGTCAGCTCAATGCATGATGAGTCGCCCGGAGTTTCAAAGGTTTACACTAAGAACAAACATGAGAAAGCTAGAGAAAGGGCTTGTCCCAATTCTTGATCACTTTGCTAAGAAGAAACTAGTCCTTGATTTACAGGATGTGTTCCAAAGATTCACCTTCGATACTACGTTGGTTTTAGCGACCGGGATTGATCCGGGTTGTCTCTCGATTGAAATGCCAGAAATCGAGTTTGCTAGAGCTTTAGATGAAGCAATGGAAGTGATATTTTTCAGACATATCAAGCCGGAGATTGTTTGCAAGATACAAAGGTTGCTTGGGTTTGGAGATGAGTTGAAGATGAAAATTGCTCACTCGACTTTAGATCGAGTTTGCTCTAAGTGCATAGCTTCAAAGAGAGATGAAATAACACGTGGCGTTACTAGCATCGACTCTTCTTCTAAAGATTTGTTGATGTCTTACATGGATGTAGACACCACCAAGTACAAGTCGTTGAATCCAGGTGATGACAAATTCCTCAGAGACATGATTCTAAGCTTCATGATAGCAGGTAGGGACACCACAGGCTCTGCTCTCACTTGGTTCTTCTGGCTTCTCACCAAGAATCCGGAAGTAACGACCAAGATTCGTCAAGAAATCAACACAAAAATATCTCCAAGAACCAATAATGATTCTGATCATTTCTCTTCACAAGAACTAAACAAGTTGGTGTATCTACATGGCGCCATGTGTGAAGCCCTCAGGCTATATCCACCGGTTCCATTTCAGCACAAGTCTCCTACAAAACCCGACGTTCTTCCAAGCGGACACAAAGTCGAGCCAAGTACGAAGATTGTGTTTTGTCTGTACTCACTAGGGAGAATGAAATCGGTATGGGGAGAAGATGCATCAGACTTTAAACCAGAGAGATGGATTTCGGAAACTGGAAGTTCGATACATGTCCCATCTTTTAAGTTCTTATCGTTCAATGCCGGTCCAAGAACTTGTTTGGGGAAAGAAGTGGCTATGACGCAGATGAAGACAGTGGCTGTGAAAATCATACAAAACTATGAGATAAAGATCGTTGAAGGACACACGATTGAGCCAGTTCCTTCTGTTATTCTTCGCATGAAACAAGGCCTTAAAGTCATGGTCACTAAGAGATCTAATTTGGTCTGAATGTTATGCAATACTTTTATGGTATACTAAGTGTTTTCCTCAGCCATGTTCAGTCATATAAATTTCAAATTTAAATTATATTTTTAAATAAAATTTTGTTATTATTTTATATTTTATTATTTTCTTATCAATATTTAATCTAAGTTTTGATTTAATTAAACTTAAAATTGAGAAAATATATTGTTTATAAAAAATTGTATGATTATCAAAAAAATAAAACTAAATAATTTTTCTAAAATTTGTAGATATATAAAGGAAACTAATGATATTATGATTAAACATTTATAAGTCTCTTAAAAAGTATAGAATATTTTAAAATTTTAGTGATAAAATTGGATAATTATAAAAAATAATTAAATAATATTTCAAAATTTTGTAAAATGTTGTTATATTTTAGTATTATATCATTTAATATCATGTTTGAATATATATACTTTAATGAAATGTATGAGTTATTACCATATATATATATATATATATATATATATATATATATATAAAGTTAACTTTTTCCCTTCTTATGACAAGTGGTAAAGAGGTTCGATGACATGTGTCCCCATGTATTTTTTTGTTTTTACATTTTATGTACTTTTTCTTTTACACTATTGTCATTTGGCTTAGTATTTTCTAATTGTGCACTATAATTTTTCTCACATTAACCATTATTATTTTTATTTTTTGTCATCGACTTTTACAGACTCATATAGACTATGTAAACCAAACTGGGTGATCTGCATCCATGTGGACAACGTAAGACGGTTGCATCCTAGCTCTACGGGCTAGACTATCCGCCATTGCATTATGCGTCCTTGGAACATGGATAATTTTTGATCGGATGAAACTCTCTTTCAAGGTCTTGATATCTTCCAAATAATTTGCAAAATCTGGCAATTCTTCTGATTCCGAAACCATCTTCACCAATTGAGAATAATCCGTTGCAAACGTAACCTGAAATTGACATAGGTTTCTCATACATTCCATTGCCCAGAGTAGCGCTTCCATCTTCGCATGAAGAGGAGAAATGCTAGCCCGAACATTCCTTGCCCCCAACAGATCGACCATCAAATCCTTCTAGCATACTAAGCCATCCCTGTCCGGAGAAAATATCACCCTCTTTCCACGAACCATCTGTGAAACACCATCTTCCAGGAATTGTCGGCAGGGACGTGACCACAACTTGTGGTACTATTCTCTGCTCTTTTAAAACTTGGGCCTCCGCCCAAAGTGTAGATTTTGTTTCTGCCAACTTGAGCGTATCCATGGGATCAGTGTCCAAATTACTAAAAACTTTGTTATTACGGCCTTTCCATATGTACCATAAAATCCACGCAAACTGATGGTCCTCCATTTGTGGTAGAACTCTCTAGAAGAGATGATCCATATTTGTGAAAAGAGACTTTGTTGGAAAAATATATGGGTTCGATGGTATCTTCGAGAGAGCCCAAACCTGAATTGCTGGAGGACATTTGAAAAAAAATGATTTATCGATTCCTCCTGAGCTCCACACCTGGCACAACAAATATCTCCTTGAATCCTTCTCCCTTGTAAATTCTTCTTAGCTGCTATACATCATGTCACGAGCTGCCATAGGAAGTGTTTTAACTTTGGTGGGCACCGTATTTTCCAACAAAAAGCTTTCAATGCGTCAACTGTGGGGCCAATCAAAAGTGGTGGTCGTGCCCTATCTGGGTATATCTGTTCTACCTGATATCCAGATTTAACTGTATATTTCCCATTTTTGGTAAAATGCCATCCATCCCTGTCTGTCCTCTGAGTTCTACTCAGTGGTAGGCTTTCTATAAGTTTTGCATCCCGTGGTTCCACCAAAGCTCGAATTGCCTGTGAATTCCAAGTACGCGAAGTGGAATCAATGAGGGAATCCACTGTAAGGTCCAGGTATAAGTTATGTTGATTTTTATTGGCTGGTCTCGGGCGAGTGGTTGGGAGCCATGGATCATTCCATACAGATATAGAAGAATCAGTTCCCACCCTTTTGATTAGTCCTTTTCTTACCAGAGATCTAGCAGATACAATACTTCGCCATCCATATGACGGAGAATATGAACGGATCGGTTCCAGGGGTGAAGCATTCCTGTAATACTGGCCTTTAAAAACTCGGGCAAATAAAGTATTTGGCTTCTCTATGAGACGCCAAAGCTGTTTACCAAGCATCGCTGTATTAAAATCAGTGATGTCTTTAAACCCCAACCCTCCTTCCTCTTTATCAACACATACTTTGTCCTATGATTTCCAGTGCAAGCCTCTGGTGCTTGCCCCTGGATTCCACCAGAATTGTGCTACCGCACTCGTCAGTTTTTTCGCAGTTGCCTTAGGTAAGCGATAGCATGACATCACATGATTTGGTAATGCCGTGACCACTGATTTAATGATCACCTCCTTTCCCCCTTTTGTAAAAAACCGAAAGGCCCATCCGGTAACTCTGGAATTTAGCCGATCCTGGACAAAGCTAAACACTTGTATCTTGGATCCCCCCAAGTCTTTTGGAAAACCAAGATAAAAGCCCATTCCTCCTAAATTATGAATACCCAGAATATCCCTTAATTCCTGTCTGATCGATTCCTCAATCTTGTGGCCAAATTGAATCGATGACTTATCGAAATTTATGAGTTGACCTGATACTTGCTCATATTCCTTTAAAATCGTAAGAATGGTTTGGCATCTTTCTTTTTGAGCTTTACAAAAGAAAAGACTCTCATCCGCAAAAAGCAAATGAAATATTGATGGACATGCTCTGGCAACCTTCATTCCCGTCAACTGATTCCCTGCCTCTGCCTTTTTTATGTTTGCGATTAAAGCCTCAGTGCAGAGAATAAATAAGTAGGGAGATAAAGAGTCCCCCTGACGTAAACCTCTATGTGGAACAATGAGACCACGTGGTTGACCGTTTAATAGAACCCGATATTGAACTGAGGATATACATTCCATCATTAATTTGATCCAATGAGGGTCAAAACCCATTTTCCGGAGTAATGCCTTAATAAAATCCCATTCCACTCTATCATACGCCTTGCTAAAATCCGTTTTAATCGCCATATACTTTCCTTGACAGGCTTTATTAGCTCGCAATCCATGAAACATTTCATGTGCTATGAGAATATTATCCGAAATCAATCTTCTTGCCACAAATGTCGATTGAATTTCTGAAATGAGTATGGGAAGATATAATTTCAATCTCTGACACAACACCTTCGAAATAATTTTAAACCCTACATTACAAAGACTGATTGGTCTTAATTTCGTCATCCTTGTAGGCCTCTCAGTTTTTGGGATCATGCATATATTAGTAATATTTAGTTTAGCATCCATTTCTCCGGAAACCAAAAAGTCATTCACCAACTCCACCAAATCTTTCTTAATAATGTTCCAGGAATGTTGAACGAATAGAGTTGTCATGCCATCCGGCCCAGGTGCCTTTTCTGGGTGCATTATAAAAAGAGCTTCCTTAACTTCCTCCTCTGTAGCTAATCTCAACTCCACCAACAATTCTATTACAGATCTGTCGTTGCTTTGTTAAAGCATGATAGAATTTTGTGTTGAGATCCCCAGATGAATACCACATATTCCTGCTTTTCTGATGCCTGAATTTTCATGATATAATTTTCATGGTATAATTTTCATGATAGAATTTTGTGTTAACCATTATTATATGAATTTTTATAATCTATTTTATTGGTCAATAAAACAGGAGATGAATAAAAATAAAATAAAATAATATAAATAAATAAATTTTAAATATTTTATTTATTCACAACTAAAAAATAACCTAAACTTTTACTATTTTATTATTTTTTACTATTTTCTATTACTTTATTTACAAATATAATTTATTTTACTATCAGAAATCATAAAATAACTAAACTAAAAAAAACTAGTAATCTAAACCTAAATCTTCACAATCACAAAGAAAAAGCAAAATACTATAGTAATACTAACTCAATAAAGGTCTGGAACACAAATAAACGCGATCAAACACTAACCCAAAACACTAAAAAAATGGATCAGAGAAAGAATAATCACCGGAAGACCAAAGTCATCACGAAGCAGGAAAACACATGCCTAAAGCACAACCACCAGCTAAGAGGTAAGAATCACCGCACAAACAAAACAACCACATACAAGGAGCTCATACCAACGATGAAACATAAAGCTCTGAATAGAAGAGATCAAAGCTCCAAGAGACTAACTCCACACACCTATACCAAGGGAAGCAGGGGAAGAAGAAAAGCAAGCAACATAAGGGAAGGAGAATGGAAGCCAACCACGGAGAAACCATAGCTCATGTTTGAGACAAGAATTAATCTTCCAAGCCCACAAAACATACACGAAGGAAAACACTATCCAAACCTGGACTGGTAAACATGGTGAAATGGAGAGCCACCAGAGATGCAACCAGCTATGAAAAGAGCAACGAGATGAGAGAACAAAGAAAGAAAAAAAGACTAGACAAAATCAGAAAACTGTGGAGCCATCCTCGAGCTATGAAGAAAACATAAAAGTCAGATCACCAAAAACCAGATCTTGAAAACCAAGACAAGCAGGGACTATCAACTGCAAGCCAACTACGAGGAAGACAACTAAACTCTGACCCAACCCAAAGAGATGTAGTTCCTAACATTAGCCAAATCTAAGGAAGAAGAGGAAAAATATTGAGCAGAACAGCGTACAACATCATGAGAAACAACCGCACAACTGGGAACTCATAAAACTGATCTACAGCAAATATTAGATAATCTCACAAGAGAATAAGACAAGGAAAACAAGAGCAACAAAGGTGAGTCTTTCTGGTGATGGTAAGAAATACCGCATACCGGAAATGTAAACAAAATGTATAGATGGTGACGACTCAAGTCAAAATATGCGGAGACGAAAAAAACATCTTAGGAGAATAATGTTCAATGTTGTTAAAAAAGAATAATGTTCAAAAATATGAAAATATGAAATAAAATTTTAACGCTGAAACCGTTAATGTTAGAATCAACAAATGCCTAAATTCAAAATTTTTGAAATTCAATATGCTTTACATCAGAAGCTCAGTTCACCACTAACAAATACTACTATACACAACACATTATTGAAAAGACGAACACATAATATATTAACCTATAACCTAATACTACATAACACAATAAAATACTAAATCATACTCTTCACAAATAAATACTGACCAAATAATTACATCATCCAAAAACATCATACTTAACCATAATAAAATAATATTCTGCGCGAAGCGCGGATACCCCCTAGGTTTTTTAAAAGTTTACCGAAAATATAAATCAACATTAAATGTAATTGTCCATGTCATATTTAGCCGTAAGCTATGTCATATCACATTTTTTACTTAAAGTGATTGTACAAAGGACACATATGCAAAGTGTATGAAATCATTTGGCAAATAATGTCTAGAGGATAGTATGACAATAATGATCGAAGTTCTATATAATAGTGTTATTCATTATTAAAAATGAAATATTGTGAGATATATTCTATTTTAGCTAGATAAATTATATATAATAAATTTAGTTGACAAATGTTTTTAAAAAAATTAAGTATATCTTCTTATCAATTTTTTTTCTTGTAAATATATTGACTAGATTTATTATGGCTAATTTATTAACTTGTTTATTATTATTTGTGAAATGATTTTTGCCTATAAGACTTCACGTTAAAGGTAATACTGGCAAAAGTTGTTATTATCCTTAATGAATAATTATATCTATTTATTTGATTAAATTATTGAATATTAATTAATATAATAAAATTACCAAAAAGTAAATATAATTTTAATTTAATATATTGGATAATTGATTAAAACTAATATAATAAAACTTTCTCAAAATTAAATAAATTAATAAGATAAAAAGATAATCCTTATATACATTGTCTTATTGTCCGAAAAAATATCTTCCAATTATAAAAAGTTAAAATTTAAGAAATAAAAAAATAGAAAACACTTAATTAAATGTTAATCAAATAAAAATATTAATTTTATATAAATGAAAAAGAATATTGATTGATTTTAAAAACATATTTATTAATAATAAAGGTAGTGTATAAATAAATTTTAAAATATCTGTAACACATGATAGTTTTAAAAGAAATTAATGCAATAGCAAATATTAATTTTTTATGAAAATCGTTGTCATATTTGAATAATTTGATATTCAAGTAAAAAATTTGAGAACATAAACAATAACTTATCATGATAGTTTTTAAATTAGTAATGCATTTATTAATTAGTAATGCATAAAGAATAATGTGTTTTTCAAAATATACTCACAAAATGTCAAATGCAAAATTAACCCATGATTTTTGGAACATTCATTTGCTCTATTCACCACAGAAGTTCAAATTATTCACGAAAATATCATTAGTTTTTTTTTTTGAAAATGCATATTTTACTCGATCATCTTCATCTTCTTCTTTTATTTACAACATTGTCATTGTCATCAATACACCAACCACCATGAACAAACTATTTCAAACTCTAAATGCACTTAAAATCAACATCTTCATAATTCTTATATCTTACACACACAAACCATTACCTTTTCATTTCCTCTCTTATTTCATCCCAAAATCCAAACGTTTTTATTTCAAATTTTATAACCTTATTAGAGTTACTCAAGTTCATGATTCGTGGTCAAGAACGAGTGGGTAACTATCATTAAGAAGTTATGTGTGCCTGAGAATATCAAACATGAATCTCGCCGGATGAATTTTTTCGGATATGTTTCACGAAGAAGACTTCTCTTGAAATCTTCTCGGTAGAGAAGACTTCTCTTGAAGTCTTCTGGTCAATATATAAGTTAGTTTCGTAATTGACTTTTTGTTTGTGTTTTTAGAGAAGATTTCTCTGGAAGTCTTCCAAATTTTCTTTGTTAAGAAAAAAAAACGAGTAGACTTCTGTGAAAGTCTTCTCGGATAAACACATGTTAGTTTTGCAACTGACCGAACTGTGTCCAAAATATGACTTTTTATTGAAGATTTCCAGGAAAGTCTTATCTGGTATTTTCAAAAAAAATTCAAATACCAAAGTAAACCAATACTTACAAAGGAAGACTTCTTAAGAAATATGATGCAGAGCAGACTTCTATAGAAGACTTCTTTTGTAAATTTGCAATTGCAAAAATGACATAAATGGTAGACTTCCTAGAAGTCTTCTACCGGAAGACTTTCGTCGAAGTCTTATAGGTCAATGTTTAATAAATTTTCATTTTCTCTATAATTAAAAATGATTGCTGAATATTTTCTTGTTAATTCATGCACATTAGTCAATATTAGGAGTCTTGAATACTTGAGAAGACTTCTTGAAATACTTCAAAAGACTTCACATGCATGAGGTGGAAGACTTCCTGGAATACTTCAGAAGAATTCGCATGCATGAAGTGGAAGACTTCCTCGAAGTCTTCCAGGAAGTTTTCCATGAAATCTTCAAAAACCTGAAATCTGAAACTTCCATCAGCTTTAACACACTCAGATTTGTTTACTAGATGAAGAAAAAGACAAGAGCTTTAAGCAACAAGACGGTTACCAGGTGAAGAAAATTTAGACATGGAGAGTTACAAAAAATGCTCATATCTGTTTTGGCTCCACCATCAACTTCAACCTACGAGACCTCATCCGCCACTTTGACACCTCCAACAGCAACCTCTGAGGCCTCTTCCTCTAGCTCGGACAGCTCCTCCACTTTGACAGCTCTAGATCTAAAACTAAATCAAAGACTCCGGCATCGTTTGAGAGAGAGGTAAGAGCTTTAATCAATAAGAGATCAAATGAAAAAAAATCAGACATGTAGACTAACCAAAATACTCAGGTCTGTTATGAAAGAGGAGACATGAGAGAAGACTTTTTGGGAAGTATTCTACTGCATTATATGCTAGAAGACTTCTAAGAAGAAAAGACTTCCTAAAAGTCGGACTCGAATCTGAAAAACATACATATCCAAATGCATTCAAATGGCTTCAAAACAGAGAAAAACCTCAAAATAAGTTTTTAATGCTTAAATAATAAATAAAACAGTCACGTTAGGTTGAATATATAACTTTTTAGAATCAAACACAAAATTGATAAATATACCATAAAAGAGGTGGAAGATGAAAACCATCTAATTAAAAACCTGCAAAAACAAGATAAATCAGTGAGAAAGACATAAAACAAAAAATTGAGAAATTGATATAAAGTTTGATGTTTTTAAAATTAAACAGATTAGAGAGAGGTTTGAGAGTTTTAGAATGAGTAACATTACATTTTTGTTGTAGCCATTTGAGAGAGTGTGAGAAAATGTGTACATTTTCTTTATATAGGGAGACCAAAATTCTAATAAGATTAAATATTTTCTCTCATAAAAATATTTTTTGTAAATTTATAAATTATTTTTAAGAACTACTATATGAAAAGACTTTCACGATTTAATAAAAATATTCTCCCAAGTTGAAGTCAAAGTGCCAACATAGTACATAGCTGAACGAGAGGTTCTTGCACCTCATGCAAGTTTATCTGCCATAATATTTTTTTGCTCTAGAAATATGCTGGAGTGAGAAATGTGGAAAGAGCGTCTTACATCGTTGTACTTCCTCGAAGGGGTGCGAAAGCTAGCCATTCTGTCGGTGCAGACACCATCTTCACCAATTGAGCTTAGTCCGTTGCAAACTTCATTTCCATAAAATATAGGATCTTCATGCATTTCATTTGCAAAATAAAGGCTTCACATTCAGCATGTAAAGGTGATAGGCTAATTCTATAGTTTGATGAACTATTATTAATATGATAATTATGTGTCTTGTCAATAAACTACACCTTTTGTCAATATATTATATTAAAATTAATTAAAAATCTAAGTACACCTGAGTAAATTATCTGGATCCGAAGACACCAAATTTTAAGACACCAAACTGAACCCGATCTGATATAGATATCCGAACGTTACATGATTTCCTATACTCGAAGAACCCAATCTGAAACTGAACCGAATTAAAAAATCACTCGTATCCGAAAAAATCTGAAGTACAAATATATACATTAGAAAATTTATAAATTAATAAGCACGGTAAATTATTAAAAAATTTGGTCCCAAGTTGGACATGTTCAAAATATGAAATAAATCGATAAAATAATAAGATAATCGTTTTTTAGAAAATCTTACGTAAATGTATAGTCCCACTAAAATTATAAACTAATAATTTATATATAGCTATATAAGGTTTATATAAGTACAAAGAACACATTGTATTATTTGTTTTATATTCACAATAAAATTTATCTTTATTTTTTTAACAATTCAATATATTTTGATAACATTTTGTAAAGTTATATCTAAAATTACATTTAAATGATATGACACATATTTTATAAAAATTTATATTTTAAAATAGAGAAATTTTTTAAAATGAACTTTTTATAAATTATAACTCTATAAATTAAGAAAATTTCACAGTCTCGATATTATTAATTTAAAGATGTTTATTGTATCTACAAATATTAGTTATTTTCATACATGTAATAATTTCAATATTAAAAATTATAATATTAGTTATAATGGAAGGAGGGGGAAAATTTCTTGGGACAAGACTGATACAGTACTTTGCAGGGTTTTGATGGTCTGGTAGGAGCAAGGAACACGAGTGCAGCGCTTTCCCTTCTCCACTCAAAAATTGAGGCATTCATATGGGCAATGGAATGCATGAAGAATTTACATCAATTTCATGTGACTTTTGCTACATATTAATTTCAGCTGGTGAAGATAGTATCAAAACCCCTGCTTTTGCATCATATTTGGAAGACATATGGATCCTCAAGGAGGGCTTCAGCATTACAACGATTATCTATGTTCATCGCGGAATATACAGGCAGATAGTCTCGCACGCAGTGCTAGATCTAAGGCATTTTATGTTATTCACATGGATTCAGATTATCCAGTTTGGTTTGAAGAGTCCTAGTTGAGTTTTTTTAAATTGCTGTAAAAAAAGATTTATAATAATTTTTAAAAATAAATTAGTTATTTATAGATAATTTAGATACTATAGATATTTTTGGTTACTTTCGGATATTCTTAGACATGTTTGGATATAAAAAAAACAGGTTCGAACCAAATATTTGAGATAAAATCGGTTATTTTTATATACATTTGGATCACAACAAATCTTTCCGAACCGGAACTCGATTTTTTCGGTTCATTCGGATATACCCAAAAATATCTAAACCTGACAAGTAGAGAACTGAATCTAATCCGAGATTTAAAATTACCCGATTGATATCAATTTTTCCATATTAGAAACATCTGATATCTGAACCTGATCTGATACTCGAATACCCAGGCCTAAATCTAAGCATAGGTCTAGACCCTATTCCAAAACTCGGCCAGAGGCCGTAAAATCGCTGGTTATACGCTTCACGGTGTAGCTCCATGGCAATTAGAACCAAATTGGTGAAAACCATTAAATAATTTTTTTTTGTTCAAAATTTTATGATTAAGGTTAGATTTAATGTTTATATGATAAACCCAATAAAAACGAGACTATAGAGGTAAAAGTCATGAAAAAGGCTGGCCGCCATGGATTGGAGCTTGTCAGCTTGAGTCGCAGGTTGAAGATAAGAACATATTTGTCCTTTTCAGCTTATTAAAGAAAATACAGATATGGCAAAACACATCATATATGGTTCAAACCTGGGTTGCCCAGTGGATTTAATATATCACAAACCAGTAGACTAAGCTGTACTTACGTAGTTACGTTTGTGTTCCACATATCTAATATTTATACGTATTAAAGAAAAAAAATCATAAGTATTCCCCGATTTATTCTTAATTTTTTATAACTAGGCTGGGGTTGCCACACGGATAATGTGTAGCGAGTTTCCTAACAAGAGGTCTAGACAAAGAAACATATAGTCACTTGTAAACACGTTTCCACCAATAAACATGAGCTTGTGTGGACATGGTCATATACACAGTAACTAAATCATATGTCTCTGTTCGTACCATTGTATATATGTAAGTATATCTAGTTAACTAGGTATACGTATATGGGTATATTTTAGAGAATGGCTAACATATTGGATACGAAATAAACAAAATTAAAAAGATAAGTAAATGTATTGTTACCTCGAGTGATGATAGAGGCTAGTCGCAAAAGTCAAACGGGAATCGCTTTTCTCATGAAATTTAAGTTCATCGTTTTGCCATTGTTGGTGATTGAGTGAATGAAGCCGCAGGATGATCTGGTACTACCATATATACTCACTTAGTCACTTACACATACATATATGCACATATCACACACACACACATATACGCAACAACATGAACAATGAAATCATCTATATACTGTTTTGAAATGCCATTTCTTTTTCTTTGTACAATATGGTTAAAATAAATTAATTGGTGTATTAAGTTATGATAGATACACATGCATGGATCCATAAACTCATATTCTAAAAAAATGTAAGAGAGAATCATCACGAATTATGAAAAAGAAAGGGGGAAATGCTGTTTTGGTGAGAAAAAAACAACTTTGATGTCTGGAAGTAAATTAGCATGAGTATGTGTCTAGCATATAACCAGGGTCGTCTTTTTGCACGTGCAAGTGGAATGGTCGAACAGGGTCCAAAATTATAGAGGGTCCATATTTTTTTATTTTAGTAATAGTATAAATATAAAATCATATATTTATAAAAAAAAAATCACATAGCTAAATGTAAATTTAATTTTCGTATTTATTAATTACAAATTTTATTTTGTTAACATAACCAACAAAAAATGCAATAAGTTAGGAAGTAATTATCATTTATATCAATTATAAATTTTGGAAAGTAAAAAACAATAGCTGTGGGTGTTTGTTTTAATATTCAATGTAAGTTTAGAAAGTTAATATTCTAATTTGATTATGTTTAGGAAACTATTATTAATTAGTGATTATAAATAAGGAGAGAAATATATAATTTTTTCACCAACTTTTCAAAAAAAAAACACAAAGAAAAAAAGACAAGTCCAAACAATGAGAATTTTTTAGGACTAATTGAAATGTTAGTTGAATTTGATCTAGTTATCAAAGAGCATGTGGATAGAATTATAAATGATGATATTCATTTTCATTATCTTGGTCATAATATTCAAAATGAATTGATAATTTTGATTGCTTCTGCAATTAAATCTGAAATTTTAAGTAAAATAAAACAAGCAAAATATTTTTTTGTGATACTTGATTGTACTCCTGACAGTGGCCACCAAGAACAAATGTCTATGATATTGAGGTATGTAGATTACTCTTCTCATCCTATTAAAATTGAAGAATCTTTTCTAGGATTTTTACATGTGAATGATACAAGTGGTCAAAGTCTTTTTGAAGTCGTGCAAAATGAATTATCGTCTTTGGGTCTTGACATACATAATGTATGAGGCCAAAGTTATGATAATGGTGCAAACATGAAAGGAAAACATCAAGGAGTACAAAAACGATTTTTAGATGTAAATCCAAGAGCGTTTTATACTCCTTGTAGTTCTCATAGTCTTAATTTAAGGTTATGTGATATGGCTAATACTTGTGGAAAAGCTAAAGATTTTTTTGGAGTGATACAAAGAATCTATACAATATTTGCTAAATCTACTAAGAGGTGGGATATTTTAAAAGATAATATAAAAGACCTTACACTTAAGCCATTGTCATCTACTCGTTGGGAGAGTCGTGTAAATAGTGTTAAAGCAATTAGATTCCAAATTTTAGAAATTCGTGAGGCTTTACTTCAAGTAGCTGAAAGTGATAATGATTCTATGATTAGAAGTGAAGCTAAATCCTTAGCTACAAATGAACTTGGTGAATCTGAGTTTTTGGTGAGCATTGTTATTTGGTAGGAAATGTTATATGCTGTTAATTTGGTTAGTAAAAGTTTACAGTCTAAAAATATGCTTATTGATGTTGCTATTGAAAAAGTTAGGGGATTAGTAGAGTTTTTCAAAAAGTATACAGATACTGGTTTTCAAATGCTTTGGAAACTGCTAGAAAAATTGCTATAGATATAGGTGTTGATCCAATATTTCCTCAAAAACGTGTTATTCAAAGAAAAAGAAAATTTGATGAGATCTCAAATATACCTTCAGTTGCTCCACAATCTAGTGAGGAATTATTTAGGATTGAGTATTTTTTTATGCATAGTTGATCAAGCAATTACTTCACTTACTAAAAGGTTTGAACAATATCAAGAGTATGAAAAGATTTTTGGTTTTTTATTTAACCCTGAAAAATGGTTTTCTTTAGATGATATGACTTTAAATAATTATTGTAGTAGTTTTACAAATACTTTTAACAAAGGTGAGAATTTTCACGTTAGTGGAGATGAATTGTTTATGGAACTAAAATTACTTAGAGAAGTTATGCCAAAAGAGATAATTTATCCTATTGACATTTTGAATTATTTGATGCGTGCTAATTGTTTTCCAAGTGCTATTATTGTTTATAGAATTTTACTAACTATTCATATAACTGTTGCATCTGCAGAGAGAAGTTTTTCGAAACTAAAATTGTTGAAGTCATATCTGCGGACAACAATGATACAAGAAAGATTAAATGGGCTAGCGATGATTGCAATTGAAAATGATATTCCGGAGAAGATCAAGTTTAATGATTTGGTCGATGATTTTGCATCAAAAAGACCTAGAAGAATGGCGTTATTTAGATGAAAAAAATTAGACTGGTATATTCATTTTATATTCTAACAATATTTTGTCATAAATTATTTTAGGTTATAAAAAAGGACCTTGTTTTTTTTTGAACAGAGTCTCTCTAGAGTTTGAGATGACCCTGCATATAACATAATTGTATGTATTGTAATAGTGGTGTGTGTATGTCGTATGATTACCAGATCATGCTGGCAGCTTCAGCCTCTCAAAACCAGCACAGAAATAGATCCATGTAGATACGCAAACCTTACATCAACCCTAGCTATAATCAAAAAATTATTAATTAGAAAAGAAAATTGCCTTCTTTTGAAGTTTTTAAAGGAGGCAAGAGGAAAACATTATCAAGATGTGAAGAGATGAGAAAAATGTCTCAACTTGTAATCGTAATCAAGCTTCTTCTTACACACACAAACATATATATATATTTATATTAAAATTTATTTTAAAATACTAATACACTGATGATGCTTGTTTGGATAAAAGGACCACAAATTATTATTACCAACAAAATAAAATGGACCAAAAATATGTATTTTTATTTTCTTGAAACACATGTATCTAATATTGTTATAACGCCATTCTTGACTAGCCATGTGCACAAATGGCAGAAATGATAAAACCTGTGTGATTGAAGCGATAAAATTTCAGTTGAAACTGTAACAATTATTTGGTAGAAATCATTTCTAATTAAGTTTAGCGGTATAAACGTCTAGATGATTCCCTAATATTTAACCGTTTTGAACATATAACACCTTAACATTAACATTGTAAAATACGACTGGATGGCTTGAACAATATTGAAAATCAGAACATTTTTTATAATTGAAATATTTTCAGTTGGATTCATATACATATAATTTAAACCAAAACTTGTCAATCTCTTAACTAAAATAATTATTTTATTATTGGATCTAGAGAAAGAAAACATTGTTATAATAACATATTTCTTATACAAAGATTGCAAATAACTTTTTATATGATGTACATGGGCTTGATCCGGGATATCTCCTAGTTTAAACCAAATGTGCCTATACAAATAGAAAAAATATAGTGGGCACATCTAATAGAAGTATAATGCTCAGAATTTCCGTTTGACCAAAAAGAATTTGGATTTAGATCTTCAAAGGTTTTATTATCAAAAATGTAAAGGTAATAGCGTGATCATACGTCCATACATAAAACGATTGAATTTTTATGTAGTTTATATTCAAGTAGCGAAAAGGATGGATGAGGAAGAGAAGATATGGTTTTGGGAATTAATGGCTGAGACAAATGAAAAGGATACGACCGAATCCGAAATCTCCGGCTGTTGCACGCGTTTTCTGTCTTATTACTTCTACCAGGTGCATAGTCTCCTCGCAAGCGCAGGATCGACTACATTATAGGTGCATTGTATAGTTTTGTTTACGGGATTTTATTGTTTTTTTTGTCTATAATGTGATTTATGGGACTTTGGATATTACATAGGTTGATGAATTTGATATAAGAATGAACGACGAAGTCATATGTTGATATTTTTATATCTTATATGTTCAAAGTTGAGGGTGATGGAACTTGTTAGTGTTTACTTAGGTAGTTGTTTGTATATAAATCAAATAGTGCATGGAAAAAGATAATAAATTTGGATTTAAAATGTTAGGGTTTCAAAATAACTGGGCCTTGAATCTGTGGTTTAGTCTAATACTGAAAAAACTGTTAGGACTTCAACTCCTTTTTTTCTCAATGTCGGGAATGTGGGCACTAATTTCCTGATTCATGTAGGTAAAATTGTTTCTTAGTTTGTGAGATTGAAAAGCGTAGATTGATTATAAGCATGATTGATGAGAGGTTTACTTGCATCAGCTTCGTCTGTCGTGGGTGTTGAGTTTCATCGGCGCCAGATGTTAGACATGCAAGAGAGAAGATCTGAATATGTTAATTTTGTGTTTTGTTTTTTCTTCTCTCGTGTTTTGCGGGTTCCACTCTTTGCTCAGGTTGTACAAAAGATGAAGTCTGGCTATGCCGTCTCACTTCTCTGAAGTATTCCCTTGATTAACCTCCCACCAACATCTATCTTCTGATTCTGTCTTGAAGTCAAAGAGCTTCTAGAAAAATTAGCTTCCATCTGCTGTTCCGCTTGGAATGGAGAGTTCTGAAATGCCGCATAAAAAATATATTGGCAAATAACTAATGATTGTCAACAACTATCACTATACTAAATAGAAAATAAATCAAGGTTTTTTGTTCTGCACAAACTAAAATCTTATAACAGGGTTGTCACGGTCTTTTTTCAGGAGCAAGATCTTTTTCTTCCCTGAAACCATAGTCAATGCAATTCTTAGGAGAGAGCTATCCATGACAGAGGCTAAAGTTGCGTAGATGAAAAAAATAGATCAGAAACACAATAGATTTTTTTCAGAATAAGGAAAATATGGGATAAGTTGTTGACTAATTACCAGTTTCAGTTGTTGGTATGTCATTCCACTTGAATTTGCCTGATTGTAATCTTGCTTGGAGCTGCCAAATATGCTATGTTTACCAATTTCTAGGTTTGTGTTCGCAATCACTTGGAGCACCTAGCAACCTCAAAACGATCGACTTTCACAATGGAATCTGCTTTCAAAGATGGCATGTAATGATTAGCACGTCCGACGGGAGTAAACCCATGAATCATGGAATCTGCAAATAGTATTATCCAACAAAGAATCAGGAAATAAATTAAAACAATTATGTTAAATAAGTGTGATAGATCGAAGATTAACTTACCTTTTCATCGAGGAAAAGAACCGTGATTCCCACAAACTCCCTGTCTTTCTTGAAGTTCAGGGAATCCCAGAAGCGGAGGAAGCCAGACACTACAAGAAAACATGTAATTACCGACTGCAAAAATAGTCACAAATCAGTCGTAAAACATGTGTTTGCGACTATTTTGCGACTGAATCGCATAGTCAGAATACCACGCGTCGCTAAAACAATTCGTCGTTAATCGGTTGCTATTTTGCGACTGACTAGCGGCTGATTTACGATTACTGTTATTAGTCGCAAAACAGTCACAATTCAGTCACAAAATATTACGACTGATATGCAACTAACTGCTATTTCGTTTACGACTACTCCACGGCTGCTCTTAAGTTGTTATATGGTCGATGTTGTAGTCGTTTTTCTGTCACAAAATCAATTAATATATTTTTAAAAATATATATTTTTTTCTTATTATTTAATCAATTAAAAAATTTTGATTAATCAATTAAAACACAAAAATATGGTTTGCAATTGAATTGATTTACAATTGAATTGGTTTACAATTGAAATCGGTTTACAATGAACAAAGCAGAAAAATAATTAAATCTAACTAAAAAAAATTAGATCTAGGGTTCTTCACGCCATTTACGGTGGGGCTTCTTCACAGCCATTGACGGCGGGTCTCCGGAGCTTGAACAGAGGAGGCAAGCTTGAACGGTGAAGAGCCTGAGCCCGAGACGAGAAGACAGACGGTGAGCTTGTGAAGAGGTGAGGAGAGGTGGGAAGAGCTTTACCGTAGACAACGGTGGTGGTCGTCGTCTTTATGTAGCTTCCGCCTCCACTTTATCTCTGTAGCTTCCGTCGTCTCTGTGTAGATTTCGTTGTCTCTATGTACCTTCCGTCGTCGTCTATTAATAGCTTGAGCAGAAGTGAGGAGAAGGATTGAGTATAAGTGAGGTGGAAATGAACAGCTTGAGCTTGAAGACGAACACCGGCTTCGGTGCAGAAAGAAGAAAGAAATAAAGAACAGAGGAGATAGAGCTGAGATGGAGAAACAGAGAAGAGAGGACGAAAGAAGGACAATGAGTTCTAAGTTGAAGATGAAAGAGGAAGAAGATTGATTTACTCGTGGAAAGGAAGAGAGATATGAGAGAGATGTAGACCATTGGATTAAGAATAATCAAAGGTGGAGATTAAAAGATTGGTTATCCTCGCCAATTGGTACTCAACCAATAGAAAATAAAAGGATGGATTGCTCTTTGTTTCAGAAGAAGAAACACACAAAAAAAATAAATGAATCTAGACCATTAGATTTAAGAAATTTAAGCTAATCAACGATTGAGATAGTATCCCTTAATTAGTGTATTGACCAATATAAAAAGAGAAGAAATTTTTTTTAAGAGAAGAGATTATTGATTATATTTGTGTAGGGTTTGAAGTTTTGGAGTTTTGACTTGAAAAATATACTTTTATAGGTCTTAGTTTTAACTTAAGATTAAGTGTATAAATAGTAGATACATTTTGGTTAATGTTTTTTAAGTTTGTGATTTTATGTTTGGAGTTTTGATTAAAAGTTATGATACAGGGTTTGAGGGTTAAATTTAAAGTTTGGAATAGTATAGTTGAAACTAATAAAATTTTCTTCTCCATTTATATACAGTTTGTTTAGAAATTTTCTAAATTTAAAGTATTAGATATCAAATTTAAAATTTGTAAAATATATGTTTAAGATTTGGTGTTCAAATTTTAAGATAGAGTTGTTTGGGTTTAGATTTGGGTATAAGGTAAATTATAAAAAAAAAAAAAAAACCTAAGATTAATTTATAGTATTTGGAGTTTAATTTTAAATTTAATGTATATAGCATATACGAGGTTTATATTTTGATTATATCATTTAAAAAGTATTTAAAGTTTAAGTTTAATTTAAATGATAAGATTGAAAAGATTAGATTTTATAATGTTATATGCAGGTTTAAATTTGGGGTTTAGGGTATAGATGTTAAGATAAGAGTTTAGGGTATAGGTATGCAGTCGCAAAACAGTCGCTAATTTTACGACTATTTTGCGACTACCTACTGTGATCGACATCTATAGTCGTAAAACAATCGCAAAATTAGCGACTGTTTTGCGACTACGTATTCTATACCCTATGTGGAGTATGTAGTCGCAAATCAGTCGTTATTTTACGACTGTTTTACGACTACAGTTGCCGACAACATTAAATGGTCGCACAACAGTCGCTAATTACCGACTGATTTGCGACTGATTTGTTTAGTCACACATTAGCGACTGATTTACGACTAACGTATTTTAGTCACAAATCAGTCTCAAAACAGTCGCAATCCAGTCGCAATATTTTGCGACTGCACGATCAGTCGCAACATGCAGTCGGTAAATTCATGTTTTCTTGTAGTGAGAGGCTATACTCTGACTACTAAGACCAAGACGGAGAGACTCGAAGGTTGAGTGACGGACGCCGGGACGCCGGTTTGACGAACTGGAAAGGCAGAGAGAAACATTTTCTAGAAGATGGTTAAAGCTAAGAGGAATCAATGAGTTTTGTGGAGATGCAGATTGGGTTCATCAAAGATGAGAATCATATATATATGGTTTACAGAGGGGCTACAAATCAGGAACATTTATGATCAAGCGATTTAAGATGGGGACATGAAGAGTTCACCGGTGAAAAAATAGATTACGAACATACACACGGCGCAACTCTGTAACTCAGACTTGTTTGAGACAATGATGAAAAGAACCCATATTAAACTACAACAGTTTACAATATAGGAAAACCATAATTGTTGCAAACTTAAGCTTTTTTCATATAACGTGATGAATCCCGTTTAAAAATGAAATTCATAACACACTTGTAGGTCCGACCCTCAGAGGAAACCGAAGAAGCAAGGGCTTCCGACCTTCATAAATATATATTAGGTTTGGCCATCAATGTACAAAGGTATCAGTTAGCTTAGTGGTATAAATGTTGGTGTTTATATCTCAATAACCCGGGTTCGAGCCATGAGCTTGATATTTTTTCACACTTTTTAAAAGTGAGATCCACAAAACGATGACGTGGGGCGCTGAGGAGTGAGCAAAAACTGATCTATTATAATATAGATTCTTTCTTTGTTTTGTCCTCATCAGTCCTCGCCATTTATCCAACACATTACAAACAAATAACTCTATATATTTATCATGGTAATAACCTTCATTCAATATCTCGCACTAATACTCAAATTGAAACGTACAAAATGAAAATAACGTGAAAATTCAAGTTGTGACTATACAGTTTTTACATAAAAACCAGACGTTGTTGATATATTTATTTTTACAACAACAAAATATTCCGAAAGAATTGCGTGTTTGGTCTCCTATACAAAATAAACTTTTATGCGAAGTTCAAGATTTTGGAGGTGCACATGTTTCTGGATCAAAACTATAATAGATTCATAAGTTACAAAAAAAAAAAAAAAACTATAATAGATTCATTATATTAATTCACTTCCGTAAACACTCCTATTTTATCGGCTTATCGATTTATTGGTCCATCGGGTCCGCTTAGTTGTTTGTCAATTTTGATGCTAGAGTGATTCATGCAATTCGGCTTGGATTATGGGCTCTGCGTGGCGCATGATAAGATAAAAGCAGAGAGCTTGCAACTAAGCTTCGAGGCCAATTCTCCCCTTCAAACTCACTATGGCTAGATACTCTTTTTGCGTTGTCTTGAACTCCAAAGAGACTCGAAATCATCTAAGGGTTCGCATTCTCCAGTTATGTGGTGTAGGACAATTTTGTTCAGTGAAACGGTCCCGAGGTTCTCCTTCATGACTTCATTGATCCACTGGCTAGCTAGCGATTCAGAATCGTTAGCTACTCGTGATCGTCTCATTAAATAGGACATACATGTTCCACCAGCTTGTGTCGTATGTTTGACAAGATTGGAATCACACAAGCACCCTTTTTGAATGTGGATATTTTTCTGCCTACAATAACTAAATTCGAATGTAGATTTACTTCAGCTATTTTAAGTAATAATATTGTTTCTTTCTTTATCAAAAAATCTTATGTTTTAATTAATCACAAATCTTTTAGTCAAAAAAAAAAAAAAATCACAAATCTGATCATGTTCATGTGCAATATAATAATATACATTCTAATTAATAAAATACAAGTGAATTAATTGGATGCGCTAGAAACTAGGGTTATATAGACGTTGGTGTGACAAGATTGGTTGGAAGATGGAGTTGTCTTGAGCTAACGTGTTGTCATTTGTCATCCCCGGTGTCTTTCTGTTTTCCTTACAAACTGAACATTTCTAATTGTATACAGTTTCCCAAATTTTTGCTTGACACAAGCATTTGTCTTAGAAAAGAAAAAAAAATGTAAAAAAGTCTACATTAATCTGACATAGTAAAGATCTGTGACATTTTAATCTTTAATAGAAAGCATCAACAGTACCATCATAAATATGTTCATCACTTGTCTTCACAATAACTACAAGAAACAAAAAAAAATGTATAATGCTACGAGTATTTGATACCTTCATTAATTGTAAACAATTTAATAATTGGGTCCACAGAACGTGATTATGTTTTAATGTCTCCCATGATTGAAATCAGAAGAGATAATCAGACTGTATTCGTTTATGAACAGAATTCGTTTTTTTTAAGAGAAAAGTAAAAACAAAAAGACAAACCAAATCAAGACGTGATTATATCCCAACAATGAAATTATTAATACTTAATAAATTATTATAGAGATGAAACTGGAATGTGTAATTGCTGTGTAGTAGATGCTGATTGACTGACACGAATAATAACGTCTTGATTTTTTTTCTATAATAATTTATTATTAACAATTTGAATGTTGGTATATAAAAACAAACATGGTAAATCTTTTGTTTGATTGTCTAAGAGTTTATTAACTTGATACTTATTCAATGGCAGATTCCGATCAATGGTCGAATATGCTGCCGTTTAGGTGAAGTTTTTTTTTTTTGCTAAACAGGATTTAGGTGAAGTTTCTTTATAGATTTTTCACTTTTGTTTGAAATGGCTTTAATAATGGTTGGATTCTGACTCTGGTATGCGTCCGGCTTTTGGCTCGGATGATATTTTGTATTAGTGGGTTTATCATTTATGAAGTCTTTTGTATGTGTTTTTACGTTGTTTTTTTTTTCTCAGCATCAACTTTCGTTAACCAATTTGTGGATGCAAGATTTCAATCTCAAGAGATTTTAATCCCACATACAATGCCAAGATTTAGTATCACTTAAGAACATTTAGAAGGATCCTAAGCTATCCAATCAAATACGACATTGTATTTTTCACTACGGTAAAAACAATTTCATCCCACGACTCATAATGAATTGTCTCTTAGACCATCTAATTAAACCACTAAATGCAGGAATACAAAGCTACTTTTAACCATTCAGTCAACCTTGACTTAAGAATTTTATGTACTGCCCATAACGGTTGGAGCCAAAAGATCCGAGTGTTGTGCTTGTCCAACCATAACGACACCACGTTGGTGCATTTTCTCATCCAGGGAGCTCCAAATGATGAGAAGCCACAACAATTGATTCTTGCAAAGGAGGGATGATCATACCTTATGGAGGCACTGAGACAGGAGTCTCATATATCCTCTTAAGCTTCCACACCATTCTTCAAGAAACACGGGTTGAGGATTTAGCATCCATCGCGCTCCAGCTTATGTCTGCAAACCAAAAAGAAAGAATATGTCTACCGGATCGAGCCTTCCTATTCTTTTCGGTACTGTGAATGACCTTTTCCAACACATGAGCGTCACCGAGACATAGTTGCTCTCGTTGACCAACCGAAGAGTGAACTAGCCTCTCCATGTGCCACCACCGAGAACCAGTGGATAGCTTTCTTGCAGCTTGCCTTCACATTGATGGTGAGACCCGGAAAGTCCAAAGCAAAGCATCCTCCACCCCAGCTCCAGACAAAGCCATAGACGACCCATTACGGAGGCTTGGAGGTTCAAACACACATGAAACAAGAGCCTGTCGAGCCAATACCCATTAGCATTTCTGACTCTGTTCACACCCTTGAAGAAACAGACCTTCAAGGTTCACTTGGCCATGATTGAGAATCGTCAGAACCACACTGACGCCGTGCTTCTCCGACACCAGAACGGACCACTAATCTCGCGAACCACCAGATCTGCAACAGGCAGAATACTCCGGGTCCCATGCGTCCTCCTCCATGGAAATGTCTGACAGATCTAAGGGAAAACGATTGTCGGAATCCTCCAAACCCCAAAAGGCCGACCCATCACAGTGATTCTGCCTCTCATAGCTCGCTGAAACTCCATGGAACCTCCGTAACCACCTGATTCTTCCCCGCCACGGACAGAGTTGACCCAAGAAGTTTCATCGGACTACAGAGCACCAAGCATATCGCTATACGGGTTGGGCTTCACCGAGAGAGCAAAAAGAAGACAAGGAAGAGATGGAGATACCTCCGACTCCGGAAAAAAGACACCGGACGTCGGGGGAAAGCGACGGTGGCACTAGGGTTTGTTTGTTCGCGAGAGAGAGTGGGTTTCTTGTAATAATCTTGTTTTGAAACTGAACAATGATCTATTTGTTATAAAAATAACTGGAATTTATTTGTATCGCAGGAATTTAAATAAGGACAAAATTTTATATCCGTAGAAATTTTAACACTGATAGAAAGATTATTATTAGAGAAAAGTGAAGAGTGAAATGGTGTGTTTCTAAACGATCGAACTCGATCGTATATATAGAGAAAAAATCTACTGTGCAAATAGTGCAGCGGGACCCACATCTTTAATTATTTCAACATTTTCGGTGGCCGCTGCTTTTGACTTTCGTAACACTCCCCCTTGGGGGCCGGTGTCACTGTCTGCTCTCGGTTAACGTCTTTGTTGCCTCGTTAAAAACCTTTCCAGGAAAACCCAATGGGAAAAACCATAGTAAGGTAAAAAGAGTACAACTACGTAAGCTCCCCCTTGAATGAACAGTCATAGATCCTTCTGATGGCGCATCCCAATGTTATGGATGTGTTTTCTGAATACCGAGGTAGGGAGTGATTTTGTGAAGAGGTCGGCTGCATTGTCGCATGATCGAACATATCTTACTTCAATCTCTTTATTCTTCTCGAGCTCTTGTGTGTATGAGAAGAACTTCGGAGGTATATGTTTGGTTCTATCGCTTTTGATATATCCTTCCTTCGTTTGAGCAACACATGCCGCGTTATCTTCATATAGAATAGTTGGCTCCGTATTTTCGTCAATCCCACTGCTTGAACAGATGTGTCGGCTTATTGATCTTAGCCATACACATTCTCTACTTGCTTCATGGAGTGCAATGATCTCAGCGTGATTTGAAGAAGTAGCAACAAGTGTCTGCTTCTGAGAACGCCAAGATATGGCGGTGCCTCCAATTGTAAAAACATATCCTGTCTGGGATCGAGCTTTGTGTGGATCTGACAAATAACCTGCATCTGCAAAACCAATCATTTGACCTTTTGAACTTTTAGGATAAAACAAGCCTAAATCAGTTGTTCCTTGAAGGTAACGAAAGACATGTTTAATTCCATTCCAATGTCTTCGCGTAGGAGACGAACTGAATCTCGCTAAAAGATTAATGGCAAAAGATATGTCAGGTCGAGTACAATTTGCAAGATACATAAGAGCTCCAATTGCACTTAAGTATGGAGTTTCAGGACCAAGTATTTCTTCATTTTCCTCAGATGGTCGAAACGGATCATTTTCAACATTAAGTGATCTAACGACCATCGGGGTGCTAAGAGGAGTTGCTTTATCCATGTTAAAGCGTTTCAATACTCGTTTGGTATATGTAGACTGGTGTACAAATATACCCTTTCGAGAATGCTCAATTTGTAATCCTAGACAATATTTTGTCTGGCCGAGATCTTTCATCTCAAATTCTCCTTTCAGATAGTTTGATGCCTTTTGGATTTCGTTTTGAGTTCCAATAATATTAAGATCATCAACGTACACCGCGATTATCACAAATCCGGATGTTGTTTTCTTTATGAAAACACAAGGGCATATAGGATCATTCGTGTATCCTTCTTTTGTTAAGTGTTCGCTGAGACGATTATACCACATTCGTCCAGATTGTTTTAACCCATATAATGATCTTTGCAATTTTATTGCACATAACTCTTTAGGTTTGGAACTTAACATTTCTGGCATTTTAAATCCATCTGGGATTCTCATATAGATATCAGTATCTAATGATCCATATAAATATGCCGTAACGACATCCATGAGACGCATTTCTAAATTTTCATTGGCCGCTAGGCTCATCAGGAATCTAAATGTGATTGCGTCCATAACAGGAGAATAAGTTTCCTCATAATCAATTCCTGGCCTTTGAGAGAAACCTTGGGCTACGAGACGAGCTTTGTATCTTGTAATCTCGTTTTCTCATTTCTTTTTCGGACAAACACCCATTTGTACCCAACAGGTTTTACATCTTTGGGTGTGAGCACAATAGGTCCGAATACATTTCGTTTGTTAAGCGAATCTAATTCGACTTGAATTGCATCTTTCCATTTTATCCAGTCATGTCTCTTTTGACATTCATATACAGACTTTGGTTCTGGATCTTCGTTTTCTTCATTTATTTCCTTTGCTAAAAGGTATGAGAAAACGTCATCAATATCATCCATCTCATTTCGTTTCCATATCTTTCCATTATGGATGTAATTGATAGAAATCTCGTGATTTCCATCAGATTCATGATGCTCTATATTGTCGTTCGATTCACAATTCGCTTCTTCCAAAATATTTTCCGCTATTTTGGGAGTATCATGCTTTTCACATTCCTTACGTTTTCTAGGAAGTTTATCCTTTGAACCAATAGGTCTACCGCGCTTTAAACGTGTTCCTGATTCACGTGTATCAACTGCCGTTCCACCATTTTGTGGTATTTCAATACGAGCAGGAGTATTTGCAGCGGGTATATGTGATTTAGTTACCATTTTGGTATCAGCAAATGCATCTGGTAGCTGATTTGCTATATTTTGTAAATGCATGATACGTCGAACTTCTAGTTCTGACTGTTTCGTAGGAGGATCAAGGTGTAATAACGATGGTACACTCCATTTGATCTCTTTTCCTACTTGTTTATTGTCTCCCCCTAGAGTTGGGAATTCTTTCTCATTGAAATGACAATCGGCAAATCGTGCCGTAAACACATCACCAGTTTGTGGTTCTAGGTATCTTATTATTGATGGAGAATCATAGCCAATATATATTCCCAACCGTCTTTGCGGTCCCATCTTTGTACGTTGTGGTGGTGCTATTGGAATATAAACCGCACAACCAAAGATTTTTAGATGAGAGATATTTGGTTCTTTTCCAAATGCTAACTGTAATGGGGAATATCTATGGTATGCACTTGGTCTTATCCGAATTAGTGCTTCTGCATGCAAAATAGCATGTCCCCATACAGAGGTTGGGAGTTTTGATCTCATGATCAATGGCCTTGCAATTAGTTGCAGCCGTTTAATTAATGATTCTGCCAAACCATTTTGTGTATGAACATGAGCAACAGAATGCTCTACTTCAATCCCTGATACCATACAATAATCATTAAAAGCTTGGGATGTGAATTCACCAGCGTTATCTAATCTAACTCTTTTAATTGGATAATCTGAGAACTGTGCTCTTAATTTGATTATCTGAGTTAGAAATCTCGCAAATGCCATATTTCGAGATGATAACAAACAAACATGTGACCATCTACTCGATGCATCGATTAATACCATAAAGTAGTAGAATGGTCCACACGGTGGATGTATTGGTCCACAAATATCACCTTGGATTCTTTCCAAAAACTTTGGTGATTCTTTGTCAACTTTGGTTGGTGATGGTCTTATGATTAATTTCCCAAGAGCACACGCATCACATGTCATTTTATTACTTTGGTATATATCTTGGGTTTTTATTGAATGACCATGTGAGCTTTCAATGATTTTTCGCATCATTGTAGTGCCTGGATGACCAAGGCGATCATGCCATAATGTAACATCTTCTGGATTTCTTTTTATCACAAGATGTGATTCTATAGCATCAATATAAGTGTGATGCAATCCAGAAGGAAGTTCTGGAAATTTTTCCAGTACAAGGCCTTTGCCTGATTTTTCAGAAGTTATATACAAATACTTCTTTCCATTCTCAGTTGCAGACTGAGTGTTATACCCTTGACGGTATATATCTTTGAAACTCAACAAATTTCTCTTAGAATTTGGAGAATATAAGGCATTATCTATGGAAAACTTTGTTCCATTAGGCAACATAAAGTTCGCCTTGCCAATTCCTTCGATCAGGTCTGTAGGACCTGATATTGTGTTTATAGTCATTTTTACTGACTTTAAAGTAGAGAAATATCTCTTATCCTTCAGTATAGTGTGCGTTGTGCCACTATCTGGTATGCAAACTTCTCTACCAATTTGTTTAGTTGTTGTTCCATTTGCTTTCTTATCCATTTCTGTAACACACAGTTAATATTAATAAAGAAAATAAACTTTCATAAGTAAACATATTATTCATCAATAACAAGTACACAATAATTATACATTAGATATTTTGAAATACAACATTATTTTGAAAGTGAAATACATAATATTTTATGGCATCACTAGGCATTATTAAGCTTGATCAGTACAAGCACTTCAAATATTTTGATGAGTGGCCTCGTCGAAATCTCCCATAAAGTCAGAGGATTCGAGGTATGTCGATGTTGTACCCACAAGGTGTTCATTGAGATTTACTTCCTTTGCCTTGCCTTTAATAGATTCTTGGTACAATTGGCATAGATGCCGAGGAGTTCGACATACTTGAGACCAGTGTCCCTTCGATCCACATCTGTAACAGACGTTCTCATTTTTATGAGTAGGGTTTTCTTGGGTTTCTTTCCCTTTTACCCGATCAGATCGATTCCATGTGTTGGATCCCCTTCCTCTTGGGTTGTTACTCCTTTCATGGTTGCGGTTAAATCGATAACCACGACCACGACCAAAACCACGATTGTGACCACGGCCACGACCACGCCCACGATAGGAATAATTTTCTTTTTCCGGATTTTTTATATCCGTTGCATTTACCTCAGGAAATGCTTTGGTTCCCGTGGGTCGGGCATTGTGGTTTTTAATGAGGAGTTCATTATTTCTCTCCGCTATCATAAGCGCCACAACGAGTTCAGAGAACCTCGTATACCCACAATTTCTATATTGTTCTTGTAGAACATAATGATTTTTGTGGAACGTTTGGTAAGTTTTCTCGAGCATTTCTGCTTCCGAGACAGGCTTACCGCAATAATCTAATTGCGCCGCTATTCTCAATATAGCGGAATTGTACGTTTCCACTTTTTCAAAATCTTGAAATCGTAGATTTTTCCACTCATCAAGTGCATGGGGGAGAGTAATTTTTCTTTGGTTATCAAACCTCTCCTTCAGAGCTTTCCAAAGATCTAAGGGATCTTTGGTTCTCGCATAATCATGCGTAAGATTTTCATCTAGATGCCTTCTCAGAAAT
This sequence comes from Brassica napus, assembly GCF_020379485.1. Classification (NCBI taxonomy): domain Eukaryota; kingdom Viridiplantae; phylum Streptophyta; class Magnoliopsida; order Brassicales; family Brassicaceae; genus Brassica; species Brassica napus. The sequence goes on from NC_063451.1 coordinate 17,458,219, forward strand.
ATCACGGCCTTAGCCTTTTCATGAGAGGTTGATATATTGCCGTCTTTTATTGTTCCGAGTATTTCCTCGGAATCTAGATGAAGCTCCATGTTTGTAACCCATGCCGTGTAGTTTGTCCCAGTTACTTCCAATGCCGGAAACTGAAGTTTCTCGATTTTTGCCATTTGTATTTCTAAAGCACATAAATAAAAAATTATTAGAATATTATTCATATTAAAAGGAACCGTTTACATTAATCATGCAAGCAATTACAAGGAGAAGCGATGTAAAGAAAATTAAACCGATATTCATCTTAAATTCACTCGGAGTAAATTCTCCAACGAATAAAGCATAAATAGAAACACAAATAAAAATGGCACATAAAAACAAAAGTGCGCGAATCATCTTTCTTGAAATAAAAAATCGGAGGAGAGCGATTTGAAATTTTTTTGAGAGAAGATGAAATGTTTTGGATGATGAAATGGAGTGAAAATGAGTTGTATTTATAGATGAAAAACACTGTTCATAACCGTTGGAGAAAGGGGAAATTTTTGAAAAAATTTCTTTGTGACCGTTGGGGTTAAATCGAGTGCACCAAAAATTAGTCTGAAAATATCGTATTAAACGGTCAATCAAATCTATAAAATTTCATAAAAGTAAAAATTATGACAATGAAATATTTATGTTATGACAACAAATCATGCGACGGCTCAGCCGATCAATGCAGAATAATAAATAAATTATACGGCGGCTCGGCCGACCAATAAATAATAAACAGAATATAAGGCGGCTCGGCCGACCAATAAATAATTTAAATTACTAGTAAATAATATAGGCTGTATTCCGGCCATTATAACATGATATAAGTAATAGTAGAGGCGGTATACCGACCATTATAACAGGGTATAAATGATACAAATAAATTTTACCGAATCGCAGATTGATCGTGCTGATAACGTGTTATAAAAAGAACTGGAATTTATTTGTATCGCAGGAATTTAAATAAGGGCAAAATTTTATACCCGTAGAAATTTTAACACTGATAGAAAGATTATTATTAGAGAGAAGAGAAGAGTGAAATGGTGTGTTTCTAAACGATCGAACTCGATCGTATATATAGAGAAAAAATCTACTGTACAAATAGTACAACGGGACCCACATCTTTAATTATTTCAACATTTTCGGTGGCCGCTATTTTTTTTTTTTTTGTGCAACCGAACAATGATCTATTCAGATGACAAAAAAAGAAGAAAAGCTTATAGTCAAACGAAAATGGTATTTCAAGTTCTAATATAAAATATGAAGATATCAAATGGACATTTAACTTTTGTAAGAAATCTACTTGAAGGCAGCCATAAATTTATGTATAATCTTAAAGTTTTGATGAATGGATTATATGTTTTGGTAATAAATATAAGCTCAAAAAATCATGTCAACGAACACTTTTTGTGTAATTGAACCAACACGTTAAGCTTCACATGTCCAAGGATCGCAACCTAGCTATGATACCAAATGAAAAGTATGTAGCTAGTGAAATCAACAAAAACCACTACAAGAAATATGTACATTCTTAGCGCGGAAAATATGCTATAGCAGGGGTTTCATAGCGAATTCATAAATGCTATGTCATCGGCAGCCATCGTAGGTACGCCCTCTACGATAGCATTTTTTGAACGCTACGAAATGTGCAGATACGATAGCAATGTTTGAATGATATTATTTAAATTAACTATAGCACTACTTTCGTACTATGATAGGTCATTATACAATAAAAAAAAATTATAATTAAAAATTAAAAAAAAAAATTAAAAATTAAATGAAAATTGTTTTATAATTTAAAATAAAATAAATTTTATCTATAAATTAAAATTGGTTTACAAATACATTTCGGTTTACAATACTAAACCTGAAATTAAAAAATAAAATCAAAGCACACAATGTTCCTTACTCGGTTTACACTAAACCAAATCTAAAAGAAATCTAAACCTAAAAAAAAGTCGAGCCGCCTCCTTCATGAGCCTTGCACCTCTTCCAACCTTGACCGGAGACGTTGTCGTCTCTGCTTCCGGCGTCAGTGTCTCCTCCACTGCAGCTTCCGTGCCTCCTCCCACTTCCCGTCAACCATCTTTTGACTCTCCACCTTACTCAAGCTTCGTCTGCCTAATTAGCATTCCTCAACCTTCGTTTGTCTTCTCATCCTTCCTCAATCTTGTGAATACTTCTTTACGTTTTTTTGAGACCTCTGTTCGTCATCTCCAGTCTCACATCTCCATTCACGAATCTAGATCTGGAAAAAAAATGTGAAACAAAAATCTTTGAGATTAGGAGATAAAAGAGAGTAATGGGGGTAGAGGAAGAATCGCTTTTGATTGAGGCAGAAGCAGTGGTGGTAGTGGAGAAGATGGTCGCTTGTGGTTGAGTAACGAGGAGGAGGAGGAGGATGCGATTGTGGTCCGCGAAGGTGGGGAACAAGGAGGAGGAGGCGGCGGATGTGATGGTGGCGTCGGGCGGAGGTGATGGTGGGTGAGGTAGAAGTAGTGGTAGACGAGGTGACTGTGATGATGGTTTGTGTTTGTAGAATAAGGATTGCTATGGTGAAGAAAGAAGAAGAGTAGAAAGATGAAATGAAATCTCAGAAGAGATGAGAAGAGAGAAACGTGAGAGTCTGGAGGTGAGAGGAAGACCAAAAGAAAATGATAGGACAAGGAGGGGAGTGAATTAGATCCATTGGATCAAAATAATCAATGGTTAAAATTAGCTATCTTTGTCATCAAATATTAACCAATCTCAACATTTCACTTTATTATATTATTTGTATTCAAATGATTAATTAAGAGGAAGAAAAAAAAAGAATTGATTATTTGATTATTTTGTGACCATACGATTTTTCATATCAACGGTGGATGGCTAATCAAAGCCAATCCTTCCCTTTGTGCCTTGACCAGTCATAAGCAAGCTTTCTATTTTTTATCTAGTTTTTAATATTTTGTTACTTTGGTAAGTAAGAGTTAGAAAATAATTAGGGTTAGAAGCACAGTTATGGGATTTGAAATTTAAAATAAATTTAGATTTTTTATGATATAAGATTTAGAAATAAAGTTTAGTGTTTATGATATAAGGTTTGAAGTATTTGGTTTAGGGTTTATATTTGGGGTATAAGGCTTGAAAATTATAAATATTAAGTTTGAATGTTAATTTCACATATACTACAGCAATAATATTTGTGTATTTAAAAATTAAAGTTTTAAGGATTTTAGTATGCATTTAAGGTATATGATTTAGGGTATGGTTTGGATTTATAGTTTAAGGTTTGAATTTAAGATATGAAACTGTATATATATATATGGTATAGTACATAGGGTTTGAAGTATATTTGGGGTTTGGGGAATAGGGTTTGGAGTTAAGATATAGGGTTTGGAATTTATTTTTTTTAGTTTAGAGGTTATAAATGTTAAAATGAATTTAAAGTTATAAACTAATTAAAGAATTTTGAAAATTAAAAATTGTGTTTAGATATAAAAGAGTTTGATTGAAGATTTAATATTTGTGTTGAGGAAATTAAAGTTTAAGATAAAAATATTAAATTCTGAGATAGTTTTAAGATTTGAAGTTATAATATGAAAATATTAGAGTTTTAATGGTTGTCTATAGAATTTAGGGTTTAAAACCATGTTTAGGGTTTAGGGTTCACATAGCTTTTCTTAGCGTTAGGAAAATGCTATTATACGTCTTTGATAGCATTACTGAAGCCGCTTAAATAATGTCTTTGGCGCTTAAGTCATTCTTCCGCTAAATATTGGCGGAATCAGTGATTTTATATTCCCGCTCACTTAATTTTTTAAATAGCATTAATTAAGTGCTATTTTAGGTTTTTCTCTATCATAGCGTTTATCTAACGCTATTATATAATACGAAAATTTATAAATCATCAACGATAGCAGTTCAGTAAAACGTGCTATAACAATGTGCTATCAATGTAAATTTTTTTTGTAGTGAACATAAGGGATTCAAGACAATCTGTCTCTTTTTATTAAGAATAACTTAAACAATCTCTTACAGATTTGTTTAATCCGAATTACTCAACGCCACAAGTGGCTTGACACAGCCCAATTCTTAATCTACCCTTTGAGTGAACCAACCCATGTTGATTGATATCACTCAAATGATCTCAAAGAGTGATTTTTACTCTCTCAAATAAGAGGTTCAGTTGTAGTACTTAGTGATCAAATCCACAAGGAGCTAGGACACACAATAGATCCTAATCAGTTTATGAGTAAGTTAGGCAAACATAGTAAATCAATAAACAGCAGAGGCGAACAAGGTAGTTGTTCAGTTGATTGATTGATTGAGGTTGTAAATAGTTATGAGAAAACAGCTAGATCTAGGGTTTCAGGTAATCATGATTATAATGATATAAAATGCTTAGGTTGTCAATCCTAGAACTCGAACTCTAATGAGAAAATATTCCAGCTTTCGTATGTGAATCAATCCTATTGACTAAGTCCAATATCTCTGCTTCCGCTTGTTGATACAGATCAAACGTCGATCAATGCTATGATATTATCGTCGATTGATGCTTCCTTAGGCAAGCATTAGCGAGTTGATCGATTGGTTCACTAGTCTTAACTAAATCAGCTGCGCTTGTTTCTAGCAATCCTATCTGAAGGGTATCTATTTTGCTGCAGAACCTACCGTGGTAATTGTCCACAATCTTAAAATCAGGGTTCTAATTAGCTACTGTAGAACACAAGCATTACAACCAATTCCTTGAAGGATGCCAATCACCCTAACAGTTCTATAGTTTGGGCTAATCCCTCATAACCTTACTAATACTCTAAATCTTTCAGGTGAAATTACTCAGACATAGAAAAGTAAAGCATAGCAATAATCTGAATAAGATGCATAAATAGAATATAGTAGAAAAACTAGAGTTCCAATACAAAGCTCTGAACGAGTCTTGGATCTTCTCTCCAAACTACTAAAAACCCTAAATATGTTTGCTGTGAAAATATGAAAGTACGAAAAGCGTGGGTTGCCAAAAAAAAAAAGACATAGCACATAAATATTAGGTTAAAATCGGCCAAGAGTATTTCTGTAATTGCTGTGGAACTTGGACTATAAGTCGGCTGGGAACCAAGTCGAGCCTTGTGCGCTTCGCTGTTGATTGATGACACGGGGTGTTTGTCGATCGACGTTTGACTCTGAATGTCGACTCTGAATGTCGATTCTGGACTGGTTCGACGGACAGCTACGAATTTCTTCTAACTTTGTCACCAAGATGCTCCAAAATCACCACATTGCTCCAAAACACTTCTGGACCTGTAAATACTTTAAAAAGACTTCAAAACATAATAAATAGATTATAAAACACTTATATACCATGACTAAAAACTGGTAAAATATATGGTATATCATTGGTCACCTCTACAAATTACTCACTTCTTGAAACCCCAAAACTCCTTTTGTGTTTCTGTGAGAGTACAACGTTAAAATCTTAAACTAATCCTACGTTTAAGCTTTCCTATATATAGCCACCAATTATTTCCAATTGTGCAATATATCTTTTCCTAAAAAGCAGCATCACCGAATCTTTTAATTTGTGATTTGAGGATCTTCTAGTTTGTGAAGCATGTCCAAACAAGATCAGCCAATGAAAACTCTCAACGTTACCACGCTTTTAGTTCTTCATTTCATGTAGAAGTGCTACACACTATCGTCCATGTGTAACACAACCGCAACACGCCAGACTCCGACATCCTTGAAAATGTACGAGTTATATTCCAAAGAATCATGTTATCGAACACTCTTTTTATGTCATTGCACCAATACATCAAGCTCCAAGTCCCTGAGCTTAAAAAACTTTACTTAAAGACACCAAACAACGGGCATCTAAGTTTGAAAGAACAAGTTTTCTTCATGTTAAACAGAATTTTAATGAAGCTGTTAATATTGTGGCAAAGAGATGACCACCAATAAACTGTTCTACTCTAGATGTATATATCTTCCTATTTGGTTAACGTATACATATATTCCAACCTTGTACATGCTCGATTAGTATAAGTTATTCTTTTTAAAAAATCATAAAATCTTGATTACAAACACTCACTAGAGAGTTACGTTCTTATATATAAGTACAAATTACAAGACATGTTGAAAATCTTATTATAAGAAAAAAATATACATTAAAATATTATGAAAAGCAACGTCTAACCTATTTGTTTGATTTATTGCTTTTCAATTATGAACAATTGGTTTTCACTCTTTGTCAAAGAATTTTTGCTTATGTTGGTTGTAATCAGAATTCAATATAATAAAGTTCTTACAAAATATAAGAGCAACAAAAATGTAAATGCTTTTCTCAAAAAAAAACACAAATATGTAAATGCTCAACACTAATTTCCAGCTATATTTTAAAGCTTGAATGTAAACACTAAACAGTAAACCTCAGTATTGAAATTGGATGTGTCCGAGATGTAGCCCCAAAATAAATTTATTAGTGGTTCGACCTGTCAAAAATTTGAGTTCGGCTTCTATCAAGTTGGATTGACATCTTGGCAAAATTCACTTAGCTATTTTTTGGAGACATTTGCAACAACAGTTTCTATTTATTTATTGTTGTGAACGAAGGGTCTGAGACTGAATATTTCGTGTGTGTCTGTATATTATATTACTCAACCAAAGTGTTCCCTTATATAGGGGTTACAAGGAATAGGAAAAAAGAAATTATCCAAAACCTAATACAACATGAAATAGGAAAAGATCTAAAACATAGAAAAGGAAAACATCCTATATCTAATGTCGGCCAAAGGATAGGCCGACTCTCTCTCCTCAGCCGCCGACTCTCTCTCCTCTTGGACACGGCTGTGGTTGGGCCTGGTCGTGCCCTGATGGGCCAGTCTGGTCGTGGCCTGATGGGCCATCTCTTCTTGTCTTGGTTAATGGCAATCCACAATGTTCATAACACTCCCCCTTGGATGCCATAACCATACAGGATTTGTAGTACGCTTAATGTTGCCTCATTAAAACCTTATCAGGAAAACCCAGTGGGACAAAACCATGATGAAGGAAAAAGAGTACAACACGCACTACTCCCCCTGATGTGAACCTCGGTGTAGGTTCTACATACTACGCATCTTGATGCGTGATCTATCCTGTCTATGTAGGAAGGGAGTAATCGGCCAGTTTCATTACTGCACCGTAATTAAGACCACTTAGACCTCTTAGGTCGTTTCTCATGTCCTTTGACACTGAGTGTCCCGTTTTAAGCATGTGTGTTAAGCAATGTGAACCACATTGTCCTCGGGAATCACATGTTGGTCTTTGCAAAACGTGTTTGCATCTGTCCATAGTCTAGATGTGACTGTCTACTTATCAAACTCCTTTACTTAGGTCGGACAGACCAAGTACTTATGGACAGCATACTAAATATGGTTTATCATTCGACCATGTTTCAATCTGGTCGATCTATGTCCAGGTCATAGACCTTGTCTATACATGTTCACTACTTGTTTCATGAGTGTTCAAGATCAATCATTGCTGTGGCTCTTAGGCCGAACACACTCATGGATGTGGACATTGATTCATTTGCCTTAGGTAATGCCATATGATGGCGTCTCATGACCTTAGTTGTTGTGGATCATATCACACGCTTAATATATATTGTTAGGTCATGGATCTTGACTCCACGGGCTTACAATACTTTTGGTATCCGACCGGGAAGGGTAGATCAAATATCTCCTATTATCCTCACGACAAAGTCTTGTGTAGGTTACACAGCAGCTGTAAACTATTCTGCTATCCCGGATCCTTAAGGGATCTGATGTCGGATTACAACCTGTTGGTTGATCTTTTATACTAGCCGTGATCAAAGGATATGAGTCGGACATCCTTGGTAGAAAGGACCGGATGCTTATAGCCTGAGGGCTGGACGCTTTTGGCCAGAGAGCCGGATGCTCTTAGCTGGTGTGCTGGACGTTTTTAGCCAGACACCCACATAGATTTCATTCTATATCTACTAACCTTCTTTAGGTTTAGTATAAGCACAAGGAATTTCTTTATAAATTATCATATATATATATATATGGACTGTTATTGGATTGTCTTTTACACAACTCCAAGATCAATGATCATGTGTGATCAATTTCTTTTATATACTTTATGCAGCTGCTTTTGCTTCAGTCTATGAATCAGCTTAGGAACAAAGCTGTTCTCTTATCTTATCTTATCCAGTGATCTATATGCTGCTTACTACATTTAGTGTATCTATTTTCTTTCTTATGACCAGACTTGGTTTAATATCGAAAATCTGTAGCAGCAATCACCACATAGGAGTTCATCTCCTTATAATCTGTTCCTTTGATCTCTGTGAGTACCTTGTGTAAACAAGCTATGATCTAATGCTGTTAATATGAAGACATAGACACTCTAGGCCACGTGATCATGTGTCCTCTCTCACGGTTTCTTTATCTCACAAGATCCATCTATTTCACTGGTTTATCAGATGGCGTTTCTGTATATGTACATGGCCAATACGCTCATCTCTCTTTAGATACTTTGAACCTCCACGTTTATCTTTCTATTCTTTTATAATCTTTATGATTCTATGATTGTATGATGAGTACTCATTCGTGGGTACATGATCCTCGCTTATGTTCAAGTGCTATTCTCTTATGTATCTTTATACAAATGTGTGTGTCGACACTTTCATGTGATTCCACTATGTTCCAGACATGATCTGATCACTTTGAGATTTCATTATCCAGGACCTTTGTTACCTAGCAGCTTGGCGTCCCAAGACTACTTGGTTTGGTACCTTAGATGTGTAGCTGGCCAGCCTTTATCTCTATGTCTGGTATGGTTTCTCTTATCATGACTTCGGATCTGTCTATGCACCTTTTCTTTCTATCCGAGTTTCTTTACTCTTATGGAATACTTGGTCTATCTTGCATACACTCTATAGCAACTTGATTATGTCTCTTCTATGACTTTAAATTTCGTTTGGTGCTAAGCTGGTTAGTCATTCTTTTTCGGGTCAGTGTCTGGCATTTCGATTAGCTTCTCAATTGGCTATCTTTATATTATCTTTCTTTGGACGTCTTATATCATAATGTATAGTCCGAGGATCTTGCCAAGACAATGATGGTTAAAATCATTCTTATCATTCCTTTACTCTTTCTTTATCCAGCTTATAATCTTTCTCCTTTAATGTTTGGATAGTCGGATCCATTTGATCATGCAATCCGTACTTGGCCACTATTTTAATCACCCATGTTTTGGCTCAAGATTTCTTTGAATTCGGGGAGAAAGTAATACTCCTATCCAACATATATTCCCAATCCTCTTCTGAGGTTCCATCTTAAACGGCACATATATGTATGTGGTGATTTTATCTCAGAATCTCTTAAGATGGTTTGTCTGGTTTTAATGACCCGTATTCATTCTTTAGATGGGAATATCTATGCTCACTTATATGGCCTGATGCTTATTATCATTCTGTACATGTATATTCATAATGTCCCCAAGCATATCGGTAATGGCCGAACCTTTTATAGGTAATGGCCTTTCCGGCCGGTTATGGCCTTTGCGGCCAGACAGTTGTCTCTCATGGTCTCTTCGGCTTCTTTTGGCCGAGTCATGGACTGTGTGCGGACAAGCCTGCACTATTCAGACAAGTCACGGCCAAGTCATGGCCAAGTCGTGGCTAAGCTGTTTATAGGTGATGGCCTTTTTGGTTTGACCGTTTGTATCATGGCCTCTCTTTGGCCGGGTAATAGCCCTTTATGGTCTAGTAATGGCTGAGCCATATATCATGGTGTTTAGACCATAGTACACGAACTTGTAGTATTGATCATGGGTTTATCCTCTCTCCCCCTCATGACCATACTATAAGGTCGTGGTGCTTTGGGATAATTAAGCCTAATGAGTTTCCCTATGTGTACATGTTTCACAACGTGAGATCTTTACGGGATAACTCTGTGCCTTTTCAATATTGATCTTTTGCATCAAGTTCTATACTAGGATGGCTAATCCTATCATGCCATGTAAAATTTCGTGGTGTTTCTCAATATGGTCATCACATTTCTTGCCTCTTATCATACTGATCCTTAGCATTGTATAAATCAGTAGAGATCATCGGTATAGTCTCGACCACTTTCTTTCAAAGGTCTTAGGCGTTTTTATTCTTAAAGATCTAAAGGAACTTTGTTACCTTTCTTGCCCATTGTTTCTTATTTGGAAACCATTCATTATAACTTTCAAAGGACCACATTTCTTTGGGTGTATATAATGCCTTATAGGCAAATGCCTTAGCCATAGTTTCCTACTAGGCTTTCTATACCATTCATGATTTCTTACTTGGTTTTATGCCCTTTAGGCAACTCTTTAAAACATTCATATGTTTAAGTAAGATCAGGCAAGATTTAATAAACTTAAAACCAATTCCATATAAATCGTGAATGATCCTTAGGTTAAAGTAAACACGAATGCAATCATAAAGCAATAAGACTAGTCGTATCGAAATTTGGTCCTTTTGAAAATTAGATCAGTATAAGTGGTGAAGCCTTTTATTCTATACTGTTGTTACAGTATGACTTTCGACACATGTAATGTGGAATAGGACTTCTCTAGTAACTCATCCTTGGTTACTACTTCACCACAAAGTCTCAGCATCGAGACTGTCTTAAACAAGACTGAGTTGTACTCATCCATGACTTTGTAATCCAAGAATCTTAGATTCTTCTAGTCATTTCTAGCCTTTGGAAGCAACACCGTTTTCTGGTGGTAATTTCTATGCTGTAAAGCATCCCCAAAGTCTAGTGGATTTTCCATAGTGATGTACTGATCTTTTAGACCTTCAATGAGATGATGGAATACTGTACCAATTCATTCTCATTGTTGTCCTTGGTGATTGTATCACCAAGTCCCTTTTCGATATCTGAGTCACATTGTCATTTAAAATTTAGGTTCACAATGTGGTCATGTAGCCGCATGATATTTAACAAGCTCGGCCACAAACAAGTCTTACGCATCTATGAAAACAATCGATCATGGTGTCAATTAGGTCATACGGCCATGTTAGTGTGATACAACAATCCTATAGATTGGTTCATGATACAATCCGGTTTATATATCAATCCGGATATAAGGCCATACGGCTTTGCCTTAGACTTTCACGATTATTATGTGATACAACAATCCTAAGGATTGGATCATTATGCAATCCGGTTTCTATAACCATCCGGATGCTTGGCCACATGGCTACATAGATATGCACTAAGCCAAAAGGCTTTAAGGGTACAAGACCACGTGTGTGTGCAATGCATTAGACCTTACGGTCGTCCAATATGATTCATGACAAAACACAATGCCACACAATACATATCAAGTTTACCAATTTCAAGGTTGGTAATGTTTCAACTAGATTTTAGAATCAATCAATCTAGCAACCTAACTCACATTCAAAAACCATTTTTAAACTTTCAATCTTTTAAAACTTTTATTAGATTTAAGATTTCAAAACCTTTAGGAAATCAAAACGAGATTTAGGATCTTAAAACTTTCAAGTAGCCGATTAAGGGTTTCAAGGCCTTAAGGATTTCGAATTTAGAGATTTAGATCTATCAATCAATCTATCAAACAATCCTCATATCTCAGATCATCAATCAATAAATTAATTTAGAAACCTCAATGATCAATAGATCAGATGAAGTCAAAACCGATTTTAGGGTTTTAGGGTTTCTAGGATTACGATTCCAAATTTTGGGTTTCTTTAATTCAAATCAGAAACAATCAAACAATCAAACATGTTCTACGGAATCAATTTTAATCTAGTGATTTATGAGATGATCAATTCTAGGTTATATCAATTTAGGGTTTCATCAAGAACAAAGGGAGTCCATAATCATGGATTAGGATTTTAGGGTTTGTTCTTTCTAGGTTCTCAGATCACGGTATACCTCTGTTAAGGGTTGAACCGGACCACCAAGAGAGCTGATGAACCTCTATCCTTCACGCGGACGGACGCTGGCTCCTATCGGATCGCGAGCTGTTTCGGACGGTTTGGCGTCTGGTCACGGATGTGTGCTCTCATTGTTGCACCAATTCCTCTCAGCTCATGAAACAAAACAAAGGGGTATTAGATTACATGAACACCATATTCTAAACAAGGTATCATCAAATAACTGAGGTATGATAAACTTATCTTTCAACATGATTTGAAATTGGCTAGAAAATCTTGTAGATTCGGATTAGGGTTCCAAAGAACTAAGTCGGCGCCGTCTGTTGTTTCTGCGAGTGTGGGCGCGTCTGAGATCGGATTGACGAACGGTTTTCGCAGATAGATTCGTCTCGTCCAGAGCTTCAATTTGATATGTGGCTCGTCTTCTGTTTCCTCGGGGTTGGAGAGATAGATCGATTTGAAGTTCCGCCTGATTTAGGGTTTATGTGTGACGGATTTTAGGTTAGGGTTTTGTCTCAGGGTCTAGAGACTATCGTGCTGATAACGTGTTGTGAACGAAAGGTTTGAGACTGAATATTTCGTGTGTGTCTGTATATTATTACTCAACCAAAGTGTTCCCTTATATAGGGGTTACAAGGAATAGGAAAAAGGAAATTATCCAAAACCTAATACAACATGAAATAGGAAAAGATCTAAAACATAGAAAAGGAAAACATCATATATCTAATGTCGGCCAAAGGATAGACCGACTCTCTCTCCTCAGTAGCCGACTCTCTCTCCTCTTGGACACGGCTGTGGTTAGGCCTGGTCGTGGCCTGATGGGCCAGTCTGGTCGTGGCCTGATGGACCATCTCTTCTTATCTTGGTTTATGGCAATCCACAATTTTCATAACATTTATATATTTTTAGCATTTTTCGTTATCAGTTAATAGAATTATTATCTCCTTAGATTTACTGTGTAAAACTACTTTATGCTCTACCTCATTCATGTTGTTATCCCCGTGGTTCTAGCCTTAAAGACGACGCAGAGGGACGGACCCATCCCAAATTAATGGGAGTCACAAAATTACCCAGATTGTTGAAAACTGATTTAAGTTTATAAAGATTTAAGAAGAAAGTATGAATAAAAATTTTACTTGAATTTGAATGAAACTAAAACAGTATTTCAAAGTTTTAACACCAACTTTGAAAACCCCTTTTTATAGCTTACACAAAATTATACTAAAAATTCTCATAAATTTATAATTATTTCAAAAATTTACTAATTTCCACTTTTAATAACAGTGTTAAAAAAAAAACTCAGCCAGTCTAAATATATAACTAATATTTAAAATAATGCTCGATAGTGAAGTGGGTATGATTAAGCATGGGACTTATATCCGAGATCCGTTAACTAATCCGGGATTTGTTCCGATCCGATCTGAAAAACGGATATCCGGATCCGGATCTTGATTTTACGGATTCGGCGAATCCGGATCCGGATCTTGATTTTACGGATTCGGCGAATCCGGATACGGATCTGGATAATGAAATTTTAGTTCCGGATATCCGGATCCAAATCCGAACTTACTATTTATTTAAAATATTTAAAATTTAATTATATTTATATATGTATACTATATATAATTTTTATATAAAATATTGAATTTTAAAAAATTTATTCAGTTTCAATAATTTTTCATTTAAAAAAATTAATAGGCTAAATAAATTAAATAAATCATTTTAATTAGCTAGTTTTTAATTTAATTTTTAAATATTAAATTAAAAAAAAAAAAGGATTCGGATCCGGATATCCGCGGGTATTCGGATTTTAGTCCGGATATCCGGAGAGTCCGAATCCGGGTCCGGATATCTCAAAGTACCTCGGATATCCGATCCGTCCTAGGGCTAGGTATGATGATAGAAAATTAGCTCACTAGTAGATTAAAAAAGATATACATGTTGTAAACTTAAGGATTTAGAACTGTAAGTTTCTGTATATTATTAATGAATAAGTGTTCTCTTTATATAGGGGTTACAAGAGAGATAAATGGAAATACAATAATAGGAAAGATTACAAATCATAAACATAAATGAATTAGGAAATAGGCAAGTTGTAGCCGCCTCTCTCTCCTCTCCAAGTCTCGCGGCCGCCTCTCTCTCTCTAGGGTTGGGTCGTCTCTCTCTCTAAGTGTATGGGACGGTTATGGACCGGGCCGGTTATGGACATCCACCAATTGATTTATAACACTCCCCCTTGGATGCCATAACCATACATGGATTGTAATACGCTTAATGTTGCCTCATTAAAACCTTTTCAGGAAAACCCAGTGGGACAAAACCATGATGAAGGAAAAAGAGTACAACACGTACTACTCCCCCTGATGTGAACCTCTGTGGAGGTCCTTCAGCTTACGCATCCCAATCTGATGCGTGAGCTTCATGAACGTGCAGGTAGGAAGTGCCTTGGTGAATAGGTCAGCTGAATTGTCACTGGATCGTACTTGGACGACCTGGACCTCACCGGCTTTCTGAAGCTCGTGAGTAAAGAAGAACTTAGGCAATATGTGCTTCGTCCTATCACCTTTTATGTAACCGTCCTTGAGCTGAGCAATGCACGCAGCATTGTCCTCATACATCACGGTTGGCTTTTTGCACTCGGCAATCCCGCAATCAGCTCGGACGTGTTGGGTCATCGACCTCAACCAAACACACTCGTGGCTGGCCTTATGTATGGCCAAGATTTTCGAGTGATTAGATGAAGTGGCCGCTATGGTTTGTTTCATGAAACGCCATGATATGGTCGTACCTCCATGTGTAAAGACATATCCTGTCTGTGATCGAGCTTGATGTGGATCTGATAAATAACCAGCATCAGCAAAGCCAACTAAACCATCTTTGTTATGGTTAGTATAATATAGACCCAAGTCTTTCGTTCCTTGCAGGTAACGAAGAACATGTTTGATCCCATTCCAATGCCTCTGGGTCGGACATGAGCTAAACCTAGATAGTAGGTTCACGGCAAAGCTTATACCAGGCCGTGTGTGAGTTGCCAAGTACATTAAAGCTCCTATGGCACTGAGAGACCTCACGACCATGGGACTGGTCAGAGAATGGCAATCGGCCATATTGAATTTCTTGAGTACCTTTTCAGTGTATGTCATCTGCTGCACAAGGATCCCATCATTTATGTACTCAAGTTGTAATCCCAAACAGAATTTTGTTTTCCCGAAATCTTTCATCTCGAATTCTTTCTTAAGGTATTCAACCGTTTGGGAAATTGTATCCAGAGGTTCCTAGGATATTCAGATCATATATTTCGATGATTATCAATATTGTTCTCGAGAACTTGATGTACATTCAACTCAATACCCTCTAGTACTTTCATTATCCAGTGGACCATATAAATATGCAGTCACTACATCAGTTTACTGCAAGTCTAATTTTCTCTCTTATATAGCCAGACTTATGAGAAATCTTAAAAGTAGTTGCATCCACCACATGGGAGTATATCTCCTCATAATCTATTACTGGTCTTTGTGAGAATCATTGTGCAACATTAGCTTTATATCTCACGATTTCTATTCCTCACAAGACCCATTTATATCCACTGCTTTTAACATCATATGGCGTTTTAATCATATGGCCAAATACGACTTTCTTCTTTAAATTATTTAAGCCCACGTTTTCATTCAATCTATTCGACGAGTGCACACTCTTATATTGACGTGGGTTCATGATCCTCGCTTATATTCATAAATTCAAGTGCTACCTTGTATCATCTTATGTCGACATTCCTTATTGTGTTCCATTATGTTCCAGACACATGATATAATCGATTGAGATTCATTATTATCAGGACCTTTAATACTTTGCAGCTTGGCGTCCCAAGCTACATTGTTTCGTACATGTACCTTAGAGCCGGCCGGCCTTATCTCTATGTCTGGGATGGTTTCCTTGACCTCGGATTTGTTTTATCATTCTATGCACCTTTCTCTTTTGTTTCCGAGGATTCTTATCTTTGGAACTTATTGGTCTATCTTGTATAGACTCTGTAGCAACTTGATTGTGTCTCTCTTGGACATCAATTTAGTTGATGCTTTACAAGCTGGTTTATATATGACTTAGTCATTCTTTTTCGGGTCAGCAAATGTGTTTGGCATTTGATTAGCTAGCTTTGTAAATGTATAATCTTTGGACGTCTATTTCACATTCTTTATTCCGAGGATTCTTGCCAAGACAATGATGGTCGATGCCATTTTGTTCCTCTTACCAGCTTATTATTTTCTCCCCCTAATGTTGGATAGTCGGATCCATTAAACTTTGCAATCCGTGTTCTTGGCCACTAAATAGATCACCCATATTTGGCTCAAGGTACTTCATTATTTGTGGGAGATTCATATCCAACATATATCTACATCCTCATCCTCTTCTAAGGATCCATCTTAGACGGCACATATATTTGTGGTGGCTTATCCAAATATCTCAAGATGTTATATGTCTGGCTCATGACCCGTAATAAATTTGAGATGGGAATATCTATGCTCACTTAATGGTCTGATGCTTATTAGTTAAGATGCATGTAAATTCGTGTGTCCCCAAGCCTTAGACTGAGAGTTTGGACCTATAGGTAATGGCCAATACAGATTTATAAAAGGATTCAGCCAAGCTATATATAGTACGGACATGTGCGGATTTGTCCTCAGTGCCTCCTCATGGACATACTATAATCTTTAAGTGCTTTGGGACATCATGGCCTAATGAGTTTCCCTTGTGTTCATGCTACACACGTGAGATTCTATGGGATAACTCTTTGTGCCTTTTCCAATATCAATTTCGCATCATGTTTTGGACAAGGATGGCCAATCCGGTCATACCATAAAGTGTACAATTTCGTGGGTAAACCATTCTGGTTACCAAGACTATTGCCTCTATCATACTGATCTTGGCATAGTGTAGATGAATAGAGAATGCAAATATAGTTTTTTTTTTTTTAGACAATCTGAAGTTTCATAATCCATAGGATCGTCCTTCTCATGATTGAAGTCATTTTCATCATCTTGGTAAGTCATATGGGCTTCAGGATTCTTCCCTTTCAGACTCTCTTGATAGAGGTCAACAAGATGCTTGGGAGTCCTACAAGTCTTAGCCCAATGATTGCTCATTCCACATCTATGGCACACGTATTTCTCTGATTTAGTCGAGTGTTGGGGTTTGAAAGAAGATCCACGGCCACGACCATGGCCTCATCCAAATGAGCCACGGTCCCGTCCATGGTCTCGACCATTTCCTCACCCGCGGCCAAAGGATCTTCGACCGCGGCCACGTCCGTTCGATTTGTCTCGACCACGGCCATGCTGGCCGTTTCCTTAGACGTGATTGGACTCTTTATTGTCCTCTGTAGCGTGTGCATCAGGTAGTGGAGCTGATCCAAGTGGTCTCATCTGATTGTTTCTCATTAGTAATTCATTGTTCTGCTCAGCGAGCAAGAGACAAGAAATAAGATTATCATAGGTTTTGAAACCTTTCTCTCGGTATCGTCGGGCTCGGATTAGGGTTCCAAAGCAAATCGGCGCGCACTGTATCTGTGCGTGAGGGCGCGTCGGTGGTCAGATCGACAAATGGTTTGCACTGATTCGTCTCGGCCAGGGCTTCGATTTGATATCTTGATCATTTTCTGTGTCCTCACGGATTGGGAGAACGACATCTTCTAAGTTCCGAGGCAGATTCCTTTTCATTTAGGGTTTTAGGGTTTTAGCGATTTGGTTTTAGGCTCAGGGTGTTAGAGGCTATCGTGCTGATAACGTGTTGTAAACTTAAGGATTTAGAACTGTAAGTTTCTGTATATTATTAATGAATAAGTGTTTCCTTTATATAGGGGTTACAAGAGAGATAAATGAAAATATAATAATAAGAAATATTACAAACCATAAACATAAACGAATTAGGAAATAGGCAAGTTGTAGCCGCCTCTCTCTCCTCTCCAAGTCTCGCGGCCGCCTCTCTCTCTCTCTCTAGGGTTGGGCCGTCTCTCTCTCTAAGTGTATGGGCCGGTTATGGGCCGGTTATGGACCGGTTATGGACATCCACCAATTGATTTATAACAATACACATATAAATAAACTTGTCTTTCCCTAATATACTTCTACAGATTCATTTATGGCCTTCATAAAGAGTGACTGATTTTTTAAAACATCGATTCACTCACTGATTTCAAATTAATGCATCCATATTACATAAATAATATGCAAATCAAATACGCATCCAAAAATTTAAAACCAAACACTAATAAGACCGATTAAGTAGCGTATTCCAGGATGTTTACCGGGAAAACGACCAATTCTACCACGAATTTAACGTCTCCATTGTTTTCATACACAAACTATTGGATCAAGCCAAAAGCACCACGAACTAATTTTTATTTTGAATTTCCCACATGAATTTTCCAATCTGGTCAATTACTACATAACCGGAATCAATTTCGATTTAGTTGTTGATGTGGTGCTTACGTAGACGCCATGTAGGAAATTGGTTTGATTCAGTTTCAAAATTTTTTTTTTAAATCGAATAGTACAAAAAGGCGTCGCCGTTTTGATATTTAAAAATATACATTGTCAAAGAGAGTCAAATCCTATACCTAGAGTTCTTCACAGAAGCACACAACCACTAGATTAATTAAACTTTCAACGTTATACAATTACAATAATACTTGAGCTAAATATTTCCGACAACCAGACTCGCAAGAGCTCTGTTTCTCGTCGTCTTTTCCTTCGTCGCCACTAGGCTTCTCAATATGCGTTTCTCGGAATCCAATTCAGAATCCAATTCAGAATCCAACACACATTATATATATATATAATAATAATTTAAGAAAATGTAAAAATTATATGAAAATAGAAATAACTAGATAATAATAGTTTTGTATTATTAAAGTTATAAATAAAATAGAATGAAAATATTGTATTTATTAAAGTAAATAAATATAATTTAAAAATAAATATATAACAAATTTATTTATTGGATAAGAAAAGAAGAAAATGGATTAACCACACTAAATGTTTAGCGGTTGAGATTTGCATGCAGATCTTCCGCTTTTTTCAGAAAAACAAACAAAAAAAATTGAACTACACGTAGATTTTTCGCTCTCTGCAATTTAAAACCAGAAAAATGTTGAATGATGATTTTCGTATGGGAGAACTGCATGTGCGGAAGAACTATACTTCTCTTGCTACACCATTTGAAGCCTGTAAACGGGACGGATGCAAGTATTAGTTTATTTTTTTTTGTAGGTTGAGAGGGTTGAAATTTTAAATAAAAAGAAAAGAGTCACCTGCGGGCTGGCGGGTCGAGCGGGGCTGTTTGATTCACAAACCTAGGCCTGAAAGCATATAAGAACTCCTTTTTCCTAAAAGTGAACCTTTGTTTCTTTTAGATATAAATTTCTTCCGCAGTTATTCTTCCGGTTTGGTGGTCAGATAATTTATGGGTCAGTGAGTGGCCACCACGTTTCGATATGCATGCATTGAATATTCGTTTCATATATTTGTAAGTTGTTTTGAATATTCGTTTCATATATTTGTTAAATTTTTGATTATTTATTCGGGTTCAGATTCATAAATTCTTAAAAGAATCTGATTCTCATGTATTTCTGTATACTGTTGGATAATTCCAAAGCTTGTGGAAACTTAACATATTATTAGATGTTTAATATGTTAAGATAAACACAATAAGGAAACCTAGAAATAGGAAAATAAAGTTTCTATTTAGGTTAGGTTTGTGTTTTCCATATCCCACATGTTAAAGGGAATTGTCTTTCATATAAATATAGGTCTAATGGAGAGGTGTTCCACATGATCTGAGAGAAACATATTGAGAGCTTTAGTTTTGAGTAGTTTCTAAAGCTAATAAGAAAAGTTGTTCTTATAACTCTTTGTGTTTCTAAGAGATCTGAATTGGTATCAGAGCCAGGTTGGGCCGTTACCATCATTAAAGAGCCTCATGTTGGAGACTCAATCTAAGCTTAAGGTGAAGCTTAGGTCTTGGCGACAGGAGGAGAGATCACGAAGGCAGATGGCCGACGTGACTACAGCTGCGCCACACATCAAAGACTTTGGATCCACATCTATCCATTGTCTGATGTTGTCATCGACAAACTACCAGGTTTGGTCGATGAGGAGGAAGGAGATGATCGTCGGAATGCAGAGTGTAAGACACCAAGAAGGCGTGTGTAACGCATGTCTAGCAGAGAAGCGGATTAGACACTCGTTACCGAGTGTAACACATGGAGAAGCCGTGTGTGACACATGTTTTGCAGGGAAGAAAATCAGAGACTCATTCCCGACTAAGGCCATGGTTTGTACATCAAAGTCATTGGGATTATTGCTTGGAGATTTGTGTGGACGAATCGCACCACAAACGCCAGCAGATAATCATGAGGCATTCTATCGGTTCAAAAGATTTCACACCGATAGAGGAGGAGAGTTTGCCTCAGCTATGTTCAATCTAGGATGCACCGATAGAGGAGGAGAGTTTGCCTCAGATGAGTTCAATCTATTCAGTGAAGAGAATAGAGTTGAAGCTATGGCGGCCGAGGTGAATTCTATCACAAGAAACAAGGCGTGTGATCTTGTGGATAGATCGGCTGGTGTTAAACATACATGGATATGTGACACAAAGATAGAAGAGTGTAACACGACTCACGTAGGAGTGTGTGACACAAAGATGGAAGCGTGTAACACAACGCACGTACCAATGGAGTCAAGGTTAAAGATCTTAAAGGCTGAAGACGAACCAGAGATAAATACATCAGATGTTGAGCAGAAGGCTGACATCCTTACCAGAGCTCACGTACGCAAGATGGCGGACGTGACCAAAGTTATCATCGTAGGGAGCTTCAACCACAAGACTCATCGCAACTTAAGTGAAGAGGTCAGGAGAAGGTTCTACAAGAACTGGGCCAATTCTAAGAAGAGGCGGTACGGAAGCGAGGAGAGCATCCGGTCTAACCTTGAGAATGATGTGAATCCAATGAGTGGATTCGCACACCATGGTGTGGTGAAAGAAGATTACTTGAGAATTATGTTCAAGCAAATGAGGAGCGTAATTGGAGTTCAAGAAATTGATCTTCTTAATTCAAGTTGGAATTAAGGGGGTGAATGTTGGATAATTCCAAGCTTGTGGAAACTTAACATATTATTAGATGTTTAATATGTTAAGATAAACACAATAAGGAAACCTAGAAATAGGAAAAGAAAGTTTCTATTTAGGTTAGGTTTTTGTTTTCCATATCCCACATGTTAAAGGGAATTGTCTTTCATATAAATATAGGTCTAATGGAGAGGTGTTCCATTAGTACCGGGTTCTTCTTTTGATCATCTGAACCGGGTTCTACTACGTGTTCATGAAGTATGGGACACAATCGAACCCGGTTCAGATGATCAAAAGAGCTATCGCAACATCGTTCTTCTTTTGATCATCTGAACCGGGTTCTACTACGTGTTCATGAAGTATAGGACACAATCGAACCCGGTTCAGATGATCAAAAGAAGAACGATGTTGCGATAGCTCTTTTGTTTCAATCTGTTCCAGAGACTTTGATTCTCCAGGTGGGAGAACAAACCGCATCAAAAGAGATCTGGAATGCCATCAAGTCGCGACACCTAGGAGCTGATCGTGTAAAGAAGGCGAGACTTCAGACGTTGATGACGGAGTTTGATAGGTTGAAGATGGATGATGCAGATACGGTCGATGACTTCGCGGGGAAGATATCGGGCATATCATCCAAAGCAACCTCGTTGGGAGAAAACATAGAAGAATCCAAGATGGTCAAGAAGTTCTTGAAGGGTCTTCCAAGACACAAGTATATCCAGATCGTAGCATCACTTGAGCAAGTCCTAGATCTCAACTCGGCGGGGTTTGAAGACATAGTTGGAAGGCTTAAGGCGTACGAGGAGCGTGTAGGAGAAGAAACTCAGAAAGAAGACCAAGGGAAACTGATGTTTTCGAACAATAAAGAGCATAGTTAGAGGGGCTATGAGAATTCCCGTGGTAGAGGAAGAGGACGGAACGGTAGAGGCAGAGGTCGAGGTAGGTCACACAACCAAAACCGTGCGTCACACACCGAAGATAACAACTCGAAGAAGAATCGTTCAAAGCTGATATGTTGGAGATGTGACAAGCCTGGTCACTACGCAACTGTCTGTCCCGAAAAGACAGAGAAGAATCAAGAAACCAACCTAAACGAGACAGAAGAGGCTGATGCACTCTATGTACACGAGGTGGTGTTTTTGAACGAAGATAAGGTGATTCCGAAGAATCTTGATATCGACAAAGGCAGTGCAAGTGTCTGGTATTTGGATAATGGAGCGAGCAATCACATGACAGGGAACAAGGAGTTCTTTTCGAGTTTGAATCTCAACACCAAAGGGAAGGTGAAGTTTGGTGATGGATCGTGTGTTGACATTGTAGGAAAGGGTGTGGTTACCTTTGTGTGCAAGACTGGAGAGAAGAAGGCACTCAAGGACATATACTACATACCCGATCTGAAGCACAATATATTGAGTCTTGGGCAAGCAACAGAAAACGGATGTGAGGTTAACATGAAAGATGTCTACTTAACGCTCACAGATTCGCATGGAAGGTTGCTAGTTCGTGTGACAAGATCTCCAAACCGTCTCTACAAGACCCCTATGGAGATAAGCTACCCGGAGTGTTTACATGTCAGGGACGTAGATGCTACATGGAGGTGGTATGCTCGACAAGGACATATATGCTATGGAGTGATGAACAACATGGTAAGGAAGGAGATGGTCGTAGGAATGCAGAGTGTAACACACGAAGAAGGCGTGTGTGACACATGTCTCGCAGGGAAGCAAACGAGACACTCATTCCCGAGTGTAACACACGAAGAAGGCGTGTGTGACACATGTCTCGCAGGGAAGCAAACCAGAGACTCACTCCTGACTAAGGCCATGGTTCGTACATCAAAGCCATTAAGATTATTGCTTGGAGATTTCCAATTGTTGAGATTTATTAAACTCGTGTCCAACTCTATATTGTCCGATTAGTACGATATTGTCCACTTTGGGCCTTAACCAAGTCCGCATGGATTTACTTTTGGTTTCCTTCCCAAAAGGCCTCGTACTAATTAGAGTTGGACATCTCTTTATATATTAGACACTCCTTGTCTAAACTTCCAATGTGGGACTTGGATTGACATCTCTCATTCTCCCCCTCAAGCTAAGGACCACACACCTTGTGCCCTTTCCTCTAGTGAATCATCTCGGTGCCTTGTCGCATCTTCGACATTCGACACCCTTAGTCGCAAGGTTACTTTGAGGTGCTTTGAATATGCTCCCTTTCCACAGAGGAACTTCCAGGATCTTTTGACTTGATCTCTGCCGCATACCTCCCAATCCTAACTCGTTGGGTCCCGTTCATACTTGAAGGGTATTTTGGTCTTCTTGCAGAATCTCGTCAAACCGCTCTGATACCAATTGTTGGGATTGTGAAATCCCGTGTCCAACTCTATATTGTCCGATTAGTACGATATTGTCCACTTTGGGCCTTAACCAAGCCCGCATGGATTTACTTTCGGTTTCCTTCCCAGAAAGCCTCGTACTAATTAGTGTTTTTCATCAATTCAGATTTCTTAGAAACACAAAGAGTTATAAGAACAACTTTTCTTATTAGCTTTAGAAACTACTCAAAACTAAAGCTCTCAATATGTTTCTCTCAGATCATGTGGAACACCTCTCCATTAGACCTATATTTATATGAAAGACAATTCTCTTTAACATGTGGGATATGGAAAACACAAACCTAACCTAAATAGAAACTTTCTTTTCCTATTTCTAGGTTTCCTTATTGTGTTTATCTTAACATATTAAACATCTAATAATATGTTAAGTTTCCACAAGCTTGGAATTATCCAACATTCACCCCCTTAATTCCAACTTGAATTAGGGAGATCAATTTTTTGAACTCCAATTACGCTCCTCATTTGCTTGAACATAATTCTCAAGTAATCTTCTTTCACCACACCATGGTGTGCGAATCCACTCATTGGATTCACATCTTTCTCAAGGTTAGACCGGATGCTCTCCTCGCTTCCGTACCGCATCTTCTTAGAATTAGCCCAGTTCTTGTAGAACCTTCTCCTGACCTCTTCACTTAAGTTGCGATGAGTCTTGTGGTTGAAGCTCCCTACGATGATAACTTTGGTCACGTCCGCCATCTTGCGTACGTGAGCTCTGGTAAGGATGCCAGCCTTCTGCTCAACATCTGATGTATTTATCTTTGGTTCGTCTTCAGCCTTTAAGATCTTTAACCTTGACTCCATTGGTACGTGCGTTGTGTTACACGCTTCCATCTTTGTGTCACACACTCCTACGTGAGTCGTGTTACACTCTTCTATCTTTGTGTCACATATCCATGTATGTTTAACACCAGCCGATCTATCCACAAGCTCACACGCCTTGTTTCTTGTGATAGAATCCACCTCGGCCGCCATAGCTTCAACTCTATTCTCTTCACTGAATAGATTGAACTCATCTGAGGCAAACTTCTCCTCCTGTCGCCATGATCTAAGCTTCATCTTAAGCTTAGATTCGAGTCTCCAACTTGAGGCTCTTTAATGATGGTAACGGCCCAACCTGGCTCTGATACCAATTCAGATCTCTTAGAAACACAAAGAGTTATAAGAACAACTTTTCTTATTAGCTTTAGAAACTACTCAAAACTAAAGCTCTCAATATGTTTCTCTCAGATCATGTGGAACACCTCTCCATTAGACCTATATTTATATGAAAGACAATTACCTTTAACATGTGGGATATGGAAAACACAAACCTAACCTAAATAGAAACTTTCTTTTCCTATTTCTAGGTTTCCTTATTGTGTTTATCTTAACATATTAAACATCTAATAATATGTTAAGTTTTCACAAGCTTGGAATTATCCAACATTCACCCCCTTAATTCCAACTTGAATTAGGGAGATCAATTTCTTGAACTCCGATTAAGCTCCTCATTTGCTTGAACTTAATCATTTCTTGAACTCCGATTAAACTCCTCATTTCTTGAACTCCGATTAAGCTCTCAATTGTTGGGATTTATTAAACTCCTGTCCAACTCTATATTGTCCGATTAGTACGATATTGTCCACTTTGGGCCTTAACCAAGCCCGCATGGATTTACTTTTGGTTTCCTTCCCAAAAGGCCTCGTACTAATTAGAGTTAGACATCTCTTTATATATTAGACACTTCTTGTCTAAACTTCCAATGTGGGACTTGGATTGACATCTCTCATTCTCCCCCTCAAGCTAAGGACCACACATCTTGTGCCCTTTCCTCTAGCGAATCATCTCGGTGCCTTATCGCATCTTCGACATTCGACACCCTTAGTCGCAAGGTTACTTTGAGTTGCTTTGAGGATGCTCTTCCCACAGTTCCAGGATCTTCTGACTAATCTCTGCCGAACCTCCCTTTCCACCTTGAAGGGTCACATTCCTACTCGAAAGGTATTTTTGGTCTTCTTGCAGATTTTTTTGTCAAACCGCTCTGATACCAATTGTTGGGATTTATTAAACTCGTGTCCAATTCTATATTGTCCGATTAGTACGATGTTGTCCACTTTGGGCCTTAACCAAGCCCGCATGGATTTACTTTTGGTTTCCTTTCCAAAAGGCCTCGTACTAATTAGAGTTGAACATCTCTTTATATATTAGACACTCATTGTCTAAACTTACAATGTGGGACTTGGATTGACATCTCTCATATACATGTTCGAATCCGGTTTATATAATACTTGATACCTGAACTACAGTCCATCCCAATACTTTTACATATAAAGTTTGGATTCAAGTATTTTGGATGAGCTCGGAACTGAATTTTAAATTAGGATTTTATTCCCCAGCCCACTTTTGGCTCATCATTGAATGATAAACAAAACCTTTTATACGTTTTTGAGTTTTCAACACAGCCTGAGGTTGTCTGGTATTTGTATCATCGAAGTAGTAAGCTGCTCAACTGATATTAATTGATATATTAAGACTTATTTCATATGATCGAACTATTTGGACTGTTTCCGCTACTTGATACCGAGCATATAGATTCTCTTAATCCTCTTTCTCCTGCTAGTGCTGAGAATTTGAGTCATTATCCGCGGGCCCTGCCTGTTTGATCCGCTGCGGGATGGATGCGGGTCGAGTGTTTTTTATGTGGAGAGGGTGCGGATCAGCCAAAATTCAACCGCGGGTACCCGTCAACCCGCAAAAATTAAAAAAAAAGATTTTTTTTTCAAAATATATTATTTTTAAACAATTTTTTAAAAAAAATATTTAATTTAAATTATAAATAGATGATTATTATTATTTTTAATAAAAAATATTTAAAATATTATATTTCATTATTATTTTTAATAAAAGATATTTAAAATATTAAGTTTTCTTATTATTTTTAATAAAAATATTTAAATTAATAATTTTTATTATTATTAAAATTATCCGCGGATCTAGCGGATTACCCGCGGGTTTAAGCGGAGCGGGTGCGGGTTAAACGGGTCATATTTTTTGGGTTAAAAAAATCACTCAACCCGCGGGTTGGCGGGTCAAGCGGGGCGGATTTAACCCGCAACCCAGCTCTATCTCCTACCAGTCGGAGAATATCAGCGATGATACAAAGTTTTTATTTAAATTGTTTTATACAGACAAATACACAGATTCCAACACGTACGCATTTCATAAAATAAAGTGAATATTCTCAGCGAAGGTGATGCCTGTGAAACGAAATAAGCTTTAATGTAAGCAAAGAAGCAATTCTTTGAACACATATATACATACATACATACATTACATACCTTAGTGTTTCCTTTGTTCCTTTGCGGATTTTGCAGCGTATAGTTGGGAGACCTAGCTTCTGATGTGCCTCGTACCTGTGACAACCCGAGAAGCCTACAACAAGGAAGGATTTATATATTCATCATCATCCTCTTTCAAGAAACATAAGACATGAAACTAATCAAGAATAATATAGAAAAAGCACCATAGTAAGCTCCATCAACTTCAATCACATCGATCTGTCACACAAACCAATATTAGATTATTCAATTTTGAAATTAGATGAGAGGAACGTAGAGAGAGAGAGGGCGTTAAAAGCTTAACCGGGACTTGAAGACCGATCTGGCGAATGCTGTCCATGAGCTCCTTCACTTTGTTCTGATCGTTGGATCTTGTTCGCATCAACGGTCTCCGTATCTTCTCCAGCGGCAATTCCAAGATCATCGGCCCTACACCGCCGCTAGATCCTCCGATCACCGGCGGCGAACCTGAAAATCAAAATCAGCTTCAGATTCAGCTTAATTGTAAAGGATTAGAGCTTTTGAGCAAAGTTACCGTTCGATGAAGAAGCGGAAACGGAGAAGCTCCTCAAGCTACTTGGAAACCTCAGCATCATCAAATTCGCCATTGTTGTCGCCGTCTTCTCTCTCTCTCTGTGATAAAATATCTTTAAATAATTTTGTGAACGAAATAAAAAGACTCATTACGACGTCGTTTTACTTGAAAGTGTCGAAAGGAAAAGATTGAAACGGTTCTTGACGTAGATCTTCTTCAGTGGGTGTCACGTCCTCCTCGATGCTGCTTCGGTAAAACTCTCTAAACTGCAGTAAAAATGTGTTTAGCGTTTCGTGTTGTAATATTGTTAATGGCATCGAGTATAAGTATTTGGTGTTTCAGGAACTTCTCTACTC
Source organism: Brassica napus (assembly GCF_020379485.1). NCBI lineage: Eukaryota > Viridiplantae > Streptophyta > Magnoliopsida > Brassicales > Brassicaceae > Brassica > Brassica napus. Next base: position 17,485,880 of record NC_063451.1, read on the forward strand.
ACAATGAAGATGCGGCTGAGAAAGCTGCTGCTGTTGCTGACACCGACAATGTACGGTCTTGTAATGGTGTAATTAAGATATTAGGTCTGAATTATGAAATGCTGGAGTTGAAATCTGAGAATTTAGATATCTTTCTTGTTTTAGATTCGACAAGATCATAGGAAAAAGAGATTCCATTAGACATAGTCTATGAGGATCGTTTTGGCATTCAGAGACATAAAACCCACAGGCTCTTGTTCATGTTTTGGTCATCCCCAAGTTTAGAGATGGCTTGACCTCGCTTGGGAAGGTAAAGTACATGTAACATCTCTGCTACGGTTTAGTTGTGTCTCTCTAGTTGTCCTAAATAGAGATTATGAAGTCTACTATTAAGAGACAAACTATGTGGTATTGTGTTTCTATAACAATCAAATAGCATTTACACATTCTTGGGACTTCTTTTTAGCCTGTTCTATATCACATCTTGTGGCCGATATTATGGTGTTCTGTTAATGAGTAACGGTTAGCATTATGCCAGTGTTTCTTGATCAATTCAGTGTTTCTAAATGCTGTTTTATCTTCTTGCGCCTATGTGACAGATAATTAGAGGAAAAAAGTCATGTGAAAATGAAGATTTATGGTGGAACAGATTAAGTATCTTACTCCTGAGCATTGTCTTCCTTCAAAACACTTTTGCAGGCTGAACCAAAACACGTAGAGGTTCTTGGCCAGCTTCTATACGTATCAAAGATTGTTTGCTGAGAAAGAAGGTAGCCTCCGTGTGGTCATAAAAAATGGCGCTGAAGGCTGCAAGTCTTTTCTTTTCTGTCCAACCTAACATTATTATAATCATCATACACTTAACTGGCTTAAAATTCATCTTATCGAGGCCAGTCTGTTTACCATCTTCATTTGCACGTCCTCTGTTGCCAACAGATGAAGTAGTCACCCGGTTAAGGGGAACCATTGTTAAGATTCAAATAGTAATACTCTCTGCAAATCTCAACTTGGATTCAATACATTCACCGGATTACAATTTCACTATAACACTCAAGAACAATCGATATCAACATGATATCGATTACTTCTCATACGAATCCTCTCACGAGAATCGCCTCAAGACCTCAGTCTCCAATGCTAAGTTTGATCACAATACTAATGATATGCAATGAAAGAATCAAACAACAATTACATATAAATGCTACTTTCTTGTAACTACCAAAGGCTCTAATAGCTCCAGGGTTTTTCTCTTCTTTCTTAATGACTCATCCGTTAGAAGTTCCCGCCTCCTCAGCTTCCAACACTCTCTTGCCCTGCTTCTTCTTTGAGTAGTACACTTGCATAGGTGTATCAATACCCCCCCCCCCCTGCAACACTAAACTTGTCCTCAAGCTTAAAGGATGGAAACTCCCTCTTGAACTCCTTAGCCAAAACCCACGAATCATCATGAGACTACCACTCCACTTCACCAACAATTCCAATGCCCCTGTCTCATTGTAACGAGTAGCTAAAACAGATTCCGGCTGCACAATCACTTCCTGTAAATCATCACACACTGGAGGCAGGACCGACACTTGATGATGCGAACCCAATACCCGCTTTAACTGAGATACATGAAACACTAGATGAATCTTGGACTCCACAGGTAGACGTAAACGGTACGCCGCTTTCCCAATACGCTCCAATATCTCATAAGGGCCAAAATACTTCGCAGACAGCTTCTGACACACTCTTCTTGCGACGAACTGTTGCCTATACGACCTGAGTTTAAGAAACACCGACGTTCCCACGTTGTACTCAACATCATGGAGATGCTTGTCCACGTTATTCTTCATCGACTGTTGAGCTTTGGCCAAATGTCCCTTAGCATCTGTTAGTATCGCGTCACGAGTCTTGAGCATTTCCTCCAAATCAAAATTATCAGTTGATCCTTCTTCATACCTCAATATCACCGGAGGGTCTCGACCATATAACACCGTGTAAGGAGATGTATGAAGCGAGGAATGGTGAGACGTATTGTACCATAGCTCGGCCCAACTCAAAAACTTAAACCATCTCCTCGGGTGACTAGACGTGAAGCAACGCAGGTACGATTCCAAGGTTCGATTAACCACCTCTGTCTGTCCATCAGTTTGAGGATGGAAAGCAGTGCTGTAACGGAGCTTAGTGCCTACGAGACGAAACATTTCCTTCCAAAATGTACTCAGAAACACCCTGTCTCTATCTGAAACAATAGAACGAGGAAATCCATACAAACGCACGATCTCGACCACAAACTTCTAAGCTACATCCACTGTCGTAAAAGGGTGGCTAAGACCCAAAAAATGAGCACTCTTAGAGAGACGGTCCACCACTACAAATATCACATTGACGCCATGAGACGTCGGAAGCCCCTCGACAAAATCCATGGAGATATCTTCCCAAACCACCGACGGAATAGGTAGCGGCTGCAAGAGTCCCGCTGGAGATAACGTTGATGTCTTGTGAGTTTGACATATCTGACACTCTGCCACATAACGTTGAACGTCCTTATACAACCCTTCCCAATGAAACATCCGTTGAATACGTTTGACAGTCTTCAATACCCCTGAGTGACCTCCACTTAGACCATCGTGATTCTCATGTAGTATCACTGATATAAACTGAGAGTTACGTGGTATTACCAACGGCTTCTTGTACCACAAACGCCCATCTACCATAGCATACCCAGGATTCCCAAAAGAACCTGCTTTCACCTAAGTAATTATTGACTGTATAGCCTGGTCCTGGTCAATCTCCTGATACAGATCTTGTAGTTGAATCACTGAAGGGACAGTGATGGCTAACAGCGTACTCGACCTTTCCACAGGTAAAGACATTCGACTCAATGCGTCTGCTGCTTTATTCTCGATTCCTGGTTTGTAAATAATGTCGAAATCAAAACCCAACAACTTCGTTAACCATTTCTGATATTCCATATTCACCTCTTTTTGTTCCAGCAAGAACTTCAAACTCTTCTGATCCGTGTGTACAACAAACTTGCGCCCTTGCAAATAGTGCTTCCATTTATTCACTGCCATCACTACTGCCATGAATTCACGTTTATAAACAGGTTTTTGCTGCTTCCTCGATGTCAGACCATGACTGAAAAATGCAATCGGTTTATGTTCCTGCATCAGTACTGCTCCCAGTCCAAATCCGGAAGCGTCTGTCTCAACCACAAACAGCTTATCAAACTGCGGCAGAGCTAATACCGGAGTCGATATCATAGCTTCCTTCAACGTGTCGAATGCTAGCTGCGCCTCTTGTGACCACTGATACTTATCTTTATGCAATAGTTCCGTTAACGGTGTAGCTAACACTCCATAGCTTCTGACAAATTTTCTATAGTAACCAGTGAGCCCTAGAAAGCCCCTCAGATGTTTAATACTCGTCGGTGTTGGCCATAGCTTCATAGCAGCTGTCTTTGATAGATCAGTAGACACTCCTTCTGCAGTGATGATGTGCCCGAGATAATCAACCTGTGAATGTCCAAATAAATATTTCTTCTGATGAACAAACAGGTTGTTTTTCTCCAATATCTCCATCACGAGCTGTAAATGGTGAGCGTGGTCATCAACGCTTCTACTGTATACCAATATATCATCAAAAAACACCAGAACGAAAACTCCCAAGTATGGTCTGAATAGATCGTTCATCAGTGCCTGAAAGGTTGCTGGTGCATTCGTCAAGCCAAACGGCATGACCAGAAATTCATAGTGACCGTCTTGAGTTCGAAAAGCCGTCTTCGCAATGTCTTCTTCCACCATTCGTATTTGATGATATCCTGCATGAAGATCCAGCTTTGAAAAGATGGTCGCGCCATGTAGCTCATCAAGTAACTGATCTATCATGGGAATCGGGTACTTATTAGGCAATGTTGCTCGATTCAATGCTCGATAATCAATACAGAAGTGCCATGAGCCGTCCTTTTTTTACCAGTAGAACCGGACTAGAAAACGGACTAATACTTGGACGTATAATACCCGACTCGAGCATCTTTTTAACCATAGAAGTCATGGCTGCCTTATGCGCTTGAGGGTAGCGGTAAGGCCTTACACTGATTGCCTCAGTTCCTGTTTTCAGTGTAATCGGATGCTCTCTTCCACGCAGAGGTGGTAATCCCACTGGTGGTGTAAAAACTTTCGTAAACTGATCCAAAACCGTGATTATCCGCACAGGAATTGGTGTTACTACTTGTTTCTGCACCTGGTGATTACCAAACTAAAGCTCAACTCCCTTCTTCTCTGCCGGAGTTGTGGATATTAAAGGCTTCAGGGATACACGAGTGTTGTAAACCCCTACGTCACCAACCAAAGTAACCAATTGGCCTTCGTGTTGAAAACGCATTTCATGCTTCTCCCAATCTACTTCACATTTCCCCAGTGTCCTCAGCCATTGAATACCCAGAACCACATCTACTCCTCCTAGTTCCAGATCTACAAAGTTTGAAGTGAACTGTAATCCTTGCAACTGAAGTGATACTACTTCACAAACTCCCAATCCACTCACTTGTATCCCTGTCCCATGTAAGACGTTCAAACTGTTGTCATGATGCAGTTTAAGTTGTGCCTTTTCCACGAGAGCAGGTGATATAAAATTGTGGGTAGCGCCGCTATCCAGTAACACTATCACTTCATATTTCCCTACCACTCCTCGTATTTTTGTTGTAGTTAGTGATTCCATGCCAATAAAAGCGTTAAAGGATAACGCCATCAGTTGTACCCCTTGATGCTCTTCTACTACTTCTGTCTCCGCATCAAACTCCTCCAAAATCTCCATCTCCACACCTCCGATAACAGTGATCACTTGAAGTTCTTTGTTTGGGCAGACATGAGTTCTCGAAAATTTCCCTGCGCACTGGTAACACAAGTGATTATCCTTGCGGTACTTCAGCTCTTCCTCTGATAAGTGTAAACGAGGTCTGAACTGTTGTCGAGGCCCCTGTTGATCTTTCGTATCAGGTAGCTGCTTCTGCGGCACCGTAGCTGCTTTAAAAGGTGTGTACGTATACGACCTTTGCTGTTTGTTAGCTCCCATCTTCACCGCACTTAAAGCTTGACACAGTAGGCTGTCTTCCATCTTGACCACTGCAGCTTTATGCGTTGTCAGCCCCTTTGGTTCCTTCATTTCCTTCTTGAGGCCTTTGTAGAAGATGTTGACCAAATTCTTCTCGTCAATACCCGTCACCTGAGCTCTCAGCTCTTCAAATTCGCTGATGTAATCTTGAACTGATCATGTCTGAGTGATGCTACAGAGCCGCTTCTCTGGTTCATCGTCAATAGAAACTGCAAATCTTGCTAACATCCTCTCCTTGAAGTCAGACCAGTCTATGAACCGCTGCTCTGTGAACTCTCCTTCAAACCAATTCAGGACTTGCCCTTCGAGACTCAGTGAAATCAACTCGAGCTTCTGTTCTTCTGTGTACTGACCTACACAAAAATATCATTCCTCTCGAAATATCCAGCCATATGGCCTCGACCCATCAAACACATGCAGTTCTATTTTTCGCAGCAAATTTTCTCGATTCTCTAAAACTACTCCAAGTCCCCGATAACCTAACAGATTGTTCTCCGGTTGTACCGTAGGGTTTGGATGTTGTACCTGAGCTTCGAGATCGACATTCGAAGAGGAGGCGATCGATTTCCCGTTAGGCTTCTCCTTGTTTTGATTCGATTCGATCCTCTCCACAGCTTCGGAAAGCTTGAACATATGTTTCTCCATTAGATCGAACCGCTTCTCCCACATCTCCATTCGCTGAAACGACTCATCGATCTTCTTCTCCATCTCGTTTCCCGACGACACCAACAGTTTACAGCCGTCGCTGAAAACCTTGAGCTCCTTGTGGATTTCTTCTATTGATTGCTCCATCTCGGCGACCTTCCCCTCCGATTCCGACGCTAGAGCCATCGCGATGTTCGATCCGATCACAAGCGCACCAGTTGTTAAGATTCAAGTAGTAATACTCTCTGCAAATCTCAACTTGGATTCAATACATTCACCAGATTACAATCTCACTATAACACTCAAGAACAATCGATATCAACACGATATCGATTACTTCTCATACGAATCCTCTCACGAGAATCGCCTCAAGACGTCAGTCTCCAATGCTAAGTTTGATCACAATACTAATGATAAGCAATGAAAGAATCAAACAACAATTACATATAAAGGCTACTTTCTTGTAACTGCCAAAGACTCTAATAGCTCCAGAGTCTTTCTCTTCTTTCTTAATGACTCATCTGTTAGAAGTTCCCGCCTCCTCTCCTTGACGTGGCACTTCTTCAGCTTCCAACACTCTCTTGCCCTGCTTCTTCTTTGAGTAGTACACTTGCATAGGTGTATCAATCATTCATGTCAAACCAAATAATTTACAATCACCAATGAGGCTATTCAAGAGGTTCAAAATCAGTCAACTGTAATCCTTTTCTTCTACTGTTTATATGATCTCACCATCACATGACAAGGATCTGACCTGTAAAGTATTTGTGGGTTCATTTGTTTCTCATAATCTAAAATCCCCGAATCTACCTTACCGCCATAAGTCCATGTTCTCTAGAAAACGATATGTTCTATCACGTTAACGACCAGTGCAAGGTATCTAAAGTGTTTTAGGGTTTCTAAAGTTTTCTTAGGGTATTTGAAGTTTTGTTCTTTTTTTGAACACCAAGGTTTCTGAAGTTAAGTTAAAATCTATACACACCTGTACCAAACATTTGATCTATCTCAAAATTCAAGATGACAGGTGTAACTTGTAAGTTCTATATTCCTTACTTGAAGTTATTAAGTTCTACTATCCAGTTATAAGAGTTTGGATCATCCATAGTCTCGCGATTCAGTGGAAGAAAATCATTTATACTCTCTCCGTTCTTTTTTATGATGTTTTAGAAGATATTTTTGTTTCAATTTGTATGATGTTTTAAAATTTTCTATGCAAAATTATTAAAGCAATTGATTAAAATATTAAAAATTAATGTGTAATTTTTGTCTTATTTATCCAGAATAGCAATGATTAACCATTTTTTTTGTAATCAAATGGTTTTATTAAAAATAAAACATTTCTTATTTATGTATTGAGGGAGTATTTTTCTATAAATGTAAGCTTTTTTTTGTGCAACCTATAAATGTAAACATATAAATTACGTTTGTAGACTAGTAGAATCATCATGAACCTGTAACATAAATATGATAAACTAATCATAGATTAATTAAAAAACATAATTGAATTCTCTATTTACGTCTCATAGAAGCTAGATCCTAGTTGTTTTCAAGCGTTAGATTAAGAAATAGATTAATAACGTGAAGACACATAGATCAAAATGTAACACAAACAAAAAAGAATTAGTACTGACGGGTCAAAAACATAAACGTGTGTTGAGGTTTTCTCAAGAAGCTTCCAACATAGTCTTTGTTGTCAATTTTCATCTTCTTGGCCTTCATCGAAAAATCTCATCTTCATCTCAGATTTCGATATTTACCCCTTCGGTGTTAATCTCTCGTCAGAAAATCCTCAGGCGACAAGAGCCAGCCATGGATCTCCAGCCAGAAGAGCTCCAGTTGTTGACGATTCCTCAACTACTTCAAGAATCCATCTCAATCAAGAAACGAACTCCAAGAACCTTCTACCTCATAACCCTCTCCCCAATCTTCCCTCTCTCCTTCGCCATCCTCGCCCACTCTCTCTTCACTCAGCCCATTCTCGCCGAGCTCGACTCCTCCGACCCACCAAACTCTGACCGTTCCCGTCACGACTGGACCGTGCTCCTTACCTTCCAGTTCAGCTACCTCATCTTCCTCTTCTCCTTCTCTCTCCTCTCAACCGCCGCTGTAGTCTTCACCGTCGCTTCTCTCTACACCGGCAAACCTGTCTCCTTCTCTTCCACCATCACTGACATCCCCAAAGTCTTCAAACGCCTCATGATCACTTTCCTTTGGGTTGCTCTCTTGATGTTCGCTTACAACTCAGTCTTCCTCGTGTTCCTTGCGATCCTTATCGTAGCTCTATATTTGAACAGTGTAGGCTTAGCGATCATCGCCGGAGTTATAATCTCTGTTCTTTACTTCGTTGTTCATGTCTACTTCACTGCCTTGTGGCATCTAGGTAGTGTGGTTTCCGTTCTTGAGCCCGTTTATGGACTCGCTGCCATGAGAAAAGCTTATGAGCTTCTCAAAGGGGAGACTAGGATGGCTATGGTGTTGGTCTTTGTTTACCTTTTGCTTTGTGCGGTGATTGGTGGTGCTTTTGGAGGGATTGTGATTCATGGTGGGGGAAAGTTTGGGACTTTGACTAGGACTCTTGTTGGTGGGTTGCTTGTTGGTTTGCTTGTGATGGTGAATCTTGTGGGTTTGTTGGTTCAGAGTGTGTTTTATTACGTTTGCAAGAGTTATCATCATCAGACGATTGATAAGACGGTTTTGTATAATCATCTTGGTGGGTATCTTGGAGAGTATGTGCCTCTTAAGAGCAATATTCAGTTGGAGAATTTAGAGTTTTGAATATTGGTTTTGAGCAGAAGAAGCTCAAGAGATTCTGGTACTGTTTCTGGTGATCTATACGTAGTCCGGTTCGGATTTGGTGAAAAGTTCTTGATTAAAAACCCGATAAAATTCGGTACAGATTCAAAAGTCCATCATTAACATGTCATCTGATACTAGATGATTCGATCAATTTTTTAAAAAAATGTGCTAACATTTTTAAAATGATTAAACTTTTGACATACTTATAATATTATATAAGATTAAATAGACTACTTGTTCTATAAATTTTTTTTTAATGAAAATTAAGAGTATGGTGTTTGATAAAACTAAAGTTTATTGATTTGATTCAGTATTAGTTTATTTTCATTATTGAAAATATATTATAAGTGTACTTTCGTTTATTTTTAATTTAAAAATTAACTTTATAACATTTTGATTTATTTATTTTTATTTTAATATTTAGCTAAAATCTTATTTTGATATAAAAATAATCAAAAATTTTTATGGCAAGTGAATTGGAATAAAAAAATCAATTTTTGAATTCAATTTTTAAATAAAATATGAATTTTGATAGTATTGTATGTTTTAAATGTTTCATAATACTACGTTATTTTATAATTATATATTAAATTTTATTAAAGCTAATGACAACGATTTAACCATGGTCGTTCCAATTAGGAGAGGATACAATTACTTGTTACATGCTCTGTACTCGCTACTTTATCGGTATTTGACCAGTAAAAATAGGTACTTGCTTTGATCAGGTTGACTGGTCAAGTATCAAATATTCTAATTAAATTACTTGCAAGCATAAGACAAGTATAAAGTATTAAAAATAAAATAGCTATTTGGCGTTGTTTGGCTTGTAACTTGTTTTTACTAATGAACAATATACATTTTCTTAAACCATAGTAAAATAACTCGTTTATACATCTATTTCCATAAATTAATCAATCATAAATTATATATTTATATAAGCATATAGAAATTTTTTCTTTTTATATATATTATTTTTCAAAATGGCTAAAACATAAGAGAAATAATGAGTATTCTTTATAAATGATGAAGTTGTTTAGTTTTGAATTCTAATAAATTATCAAATAACTTATCAATAACTATTAAGTAACTTACAAGAAATTTATAAGTAACAAATAACAAAATAAGACAAGTTACTTGTAAGTCCGCCAATTTTTTAGCAAATACTTGTAGTTACAAATATTCGTTTTTAACAAATACGAGTCCAAAATTTTACTATCCATAAAAGTCAAGTTAATTATCAAATATACCAAAAATGGCTTTTGTTTACCCCTAGTTCCAGTGACCTAGTAAATCTACTTTAGTGTCTGTGTTTTTAGGTTTGAAAACATTGGTTATAATTTAAATTAAATGAATTTTATGTGCAAAGGAAAAGAAAAACAGTTTAGACGAAAAACACAAAAGGTTCACTGAATCTTGGGATGGTCTAAAGTCCCAGTGTCTGTTTTACTTATGTTATCAATTACTATAAACCAAACTTTAATTTATCCCTAAGTGCGTCCAAATCAAATATATTTCCGGTCATAGGCCCAACAAGAACATCTTGTTTACACCATTGTTTTGTTGTGGAACTGATTTCAATCCATTAAAAAATACCCTCTTACAGAACATAGGACAGATATTTAAATGCTCGCTTGGACACACAGAAAATACTAAATAGTAATGTCATTTGCAATTGAATATAACATGTAAAACTTTATTTGAGGATTGCAGTTTTTTTTCAACATGGTTGACTTGTCTTTATACGTCGAAAATTATTTTGAACGTTAGATATATGAAGGATAAGAAAACCTAATATATTAAAATAGAGTCAATTTAAAAAATATGCTGTACAAGTTTAGATCTGACCCAAAAAACTTCGTTCTCTCTCTAGTTTTCACCATCTTCTCTGTAAAAGAGTTTTCAAAAAAAAAAAAGTTTGAGGTAAGGGGCTGGTGGTTTCACCACCGCCGGTCACCCTTTTTTCTTTTGTTTTTGTTTTTTGTGTAAATATTTGATCGGCTCTTCAGCTTAGTCCTATCTTACTTCCGTCTGCGGATTTTTTCTTTGGTATATCCGACTTGGATCTTCGCAAGGTGATGTCTTTTGTGGTGTTTCAAATAAAGTTCATATACTCTCTAGGTCAATTCAGATCCCGGCTGTTTCCTTGGGTTTTCATCTTCTCTGATGGTCATCCTCAACCTCTATTTACTGAATGAAATTAATCTTTGCTGTTATAAATCTAGGCAAAGTATTCAGAAAGTGTAGAGTCTTGAGCTTTGCAATTAACCTTCCCGGTTCTGGATTCAACTTAAGAAAAGCTGAAGTTTGCTTCTAGCAAATGTTTTGGCAATAGTTGCCTCTAAATCGATTGAAGGTATTTGGAGTACTTTACATCCAAAAGAAGAGATTGGAGACTGAAGTAGCAGAGGTGCAAAAGATAATATAGGTCTCAGATCCATTGAAATGGTGTTGCCTTCTTGGAGATAAGGAAGCAAAAGAGCGTTGAGAGAACAGAGTTTTCTTGGCGTCGGCGACCAGTCCACGGTAGACCAGTCCACGGCGTCGGCGACTACCGCTTCACGCATGGAAGACACCTGTTATCACGTGTTGCGAGTACTGGAAACCCCTAGGGTTTTCTAGATCTTGTATTGTTCTTTAATTGGGGTTCAATATTATGTTTTCTCTTAGTGGTCATTTTCAGTGTAATCTGAAACCTTGTAAAAGTCAAATGAATGAAAGTTTGTTAGACAAAAAAAAAAAATGTTTACAAAATCTATATTATAATAGATCAGTTTTTGCTCACTCCTCAGCGCGCCACCTCATCGTTTTGTGGACCCATTTTTAAAAAGTGTGAAAAAGTGTCAAGTCCATGACTCGAATCCGTGTTATTATATAAACACCAACATTTATACCACTAAGCTAACTGATACCATTGTACATTGATGGCCGAACCTAATATATATTTATGAAGGTCGGAAGCCTTTGCTTCTTCGGCTTCCTCTGAGAGTCGGACCTACAAGTGTGTTAAAGGTTTCATTTTTAAATGAGATTCATCACGTTATATGAAAAAAGGCTTAAGTTTGCAACAATTATGGTTTTCCTATATTGTAAACTGTTGTAGTTTAATATGAGTTCTTTTCATCATTGTCTCAAACAAGTCTGAGTTACAGAGTTGCGCCGTGTGTATGTTCGTAATCTATTTTTTCACCGGTGAACTCTTCATGTCCCCATCTTAAATTGCTTGATCATAAATGTTCATGTAGCCCCTTTGTAAACCATATATATATGATTCTCTTCTTTGATGAACCCAATCTGCATCTCCACAAAACTCATTGATTCCTCTTAGCTTTAACCATCTTCTAGAAAATGTTTCTCTCTGCCTCTCCAGTTCGTCAAACCGGCGTTCCAGCGTCCGTCACTCAACCTTCGAGTCTCTCCGTCTTGGTCTTAGTAGTCAGAGCATTGCCTCTGGCTTCCTCCGCTTCTGGGATTCCCTGAACTTCAAGAAAGATAGGGAGTTTGTGGGAATCACGGTTCTTTTCCTCGATGAAAAAGTAAGTTAATCTTCGATTTATCACACTTATTTAACAGAATTGTTTTAATTTATTTCCTGATTCTTTGTTGGATAATATTATTTGCAGATTCCATGATTCATGAGTTTACTCCCGTCGGACGTGCTAATCATTACATGCCATCTTTGAAAGCAGATTCCATTGTGAAAGTCGATTGTTTTGAGGTTGCTAGGTGCTCCAAGTGATTGCGAACACAAACCTAGAAATTGGTAAACATAGCATATTTGACAGCTCCAAGCAAGATTACAATCAGACAAATTCAAGTGGAATGACATACCAACAACTGAAACTGGTAATTAGTCAACAACTTATCCCATATTTTTCTTATTCTGAAAAAATCTACTGTGTTTCTGATTTATTTTTTCATCTACGCAACTTTAGCCTCTGTCATGGATAGCTCTCTCCCAAGAATTGCATTGACTATGGTTTCTGGGAAGAAAAAGATCTTGCTCCTGAAAAAAGACCGTGACAACCCTGTTGTAAGATTTTAGTTTGTGCAGAACAAAAAACCTTGATTTATTTTCTATTTAGTATAGTGATAGTTTTTGACAATCATTAGTTATTTGCCGAAATGTTTTTATGCGACATTTCAGAACTCTCCATTCCAAGCGGAACAGTAGATGGAAGCTAATTTTTCTGGAAACTCCTCGACTTCAAGACAGAATCAAAAGATAGATGTTGGTGGGAGGTTAATCAAGGGAATACTTCAGAGAAGTGAGACGGCCTAGCCAGACTTCATCTTTTATACAGCCTGAGTAAAGAATGGAACCCACAAAACACGAGAGAAGAAAAATAAAACACGAAATTAACATATTCAGATCTTCTCTCTTGCATGTCTAACATCTGGCGCCGACGAAACTCAACACCCACGGCAGACGAAGCTGATGCAAGTAAACCTCTCATCAATCATGCTTAAAATCAATCTACGTTTTTCAATCTCACAAACTAAGAAACAATTTTACCTACATGAATCGGAAAATTAGTGCCCACATTCCCGACATAGAGAAAAAAAGGAGTTGAAGTCCTAACAGTTTTTTCAGTAGTAGACTAAACCACAGATTCAAGACCCAGTTATTTTGAAACCCTAACATTTTAAATCCAAATTTATTATATTTTTTCATGAACTATTTGATTTATATACAAACAACTACCTAAGTAAACACTAACAAGTTCCATCACCCTCAACTTTGAACATATATGATATAAAAATATCAACATATGATTTCGTCGTTCATTCTTATATCAAACTCATCAACCTATGTAATATCCAAAGTCCCATCAATCACATTATAGACAAAAAAATAAAATCCCGTAAACAAAACTATACAATGCACCTATAATGTAGCCGATTCCGCGCTTGCGCGGAGATTATGCACCTAGTTATTATAGTTAGACTAATTCATTAGTAACTTAACATATATTTAGACATATATTTGATATATTTAGACATATATTTGATATTTTTCTTTTCCAAGACATTATTTACTATCCCGATCTTATGGTACATCAACAGTTGTTTATACCAATACAATATATATTTTTTTTCAAAGTGTTGATTCCAGTTATACTATCAACACAATAATTTCTTGGGTAAATCATTCCGGTTTATGTCATTGCGTTAATTAATGAACTCAGTTTCTCTCAGAAACAAATGTGTAGTTATGTTATATATTTATATCAATCCTTGATAGTTTTTTATAGGTTGTTGCACATCTTTTTCTGTGTCTCATGTACGAGGTGCTGTCGTTTGCTCACCTAGGTTATCCATCCGGGTGAAAATTCAAATCGATATTCGTTTTGTACATTATAATGCTACATTCAGATAGATCATCCAGCCGAATTTTTGAAAACTCATCTCAAATTCTCACCCAAATGAAGGTGAATCTTGATGGTGCATCTAGATGCAGATGCATCTAATGTAATCCAAAATAATAAATAACAATAATAACCTTTTAAAATAAAAATATTATTTTCAAACCAAAAATTCTATTTTGGCATATCTAATTTTTCTGTCTGAAAAATACATTTTTCCGCCGAAACTGAAAAACACACTTTCCCGCCAAAACCGCAAAAATGTGTTTCCGCAAAAAAACGTAAAACACACTTTTCGGCTACACAAGTAAAACCGCACTTTTCGGCCAAAACGGTAAAAACGCACTTTCCCGTCAAAACCGTAAAACCGCATTTTTCCGCCAAAACCGCAAAATGTATTTTCCCGCTAAAACAGAAAAACGAATTTTCCCGTCAAAACCGGAAAATGCATGTTCCCGCCAAAACCGAAAAATGCATTTTCCTGCCAAAACCGCAAATATGCATTTTCCCTCCAAAACCGCAAAAATACATTTTCCCGCCAAAACCACAAAACACACTTTCCCGTCAAAATCGTAAAACCGCATTTTCCTGCCAAAATCGCAAAAATGCATTTTCCCTCTAAAACAGGAAAAACACATGTTCCCGCCAAAACCGGAAAACACATGTTCCCGCCAAAACCGGAAAACACATGTTCCCACCAAAACCGAAAAATGCATTTTCCCGCCAAAACTGCAAAAATGCATTTTTCCAGCCAAAACCGCGAAAACGCATTTTCCCGCAAAAACACATTTTTCCACCAAAACCGTAAAAACGCATGCTCCCGCCAAAACCGTAAAAACGCGTTTTCCCGCCAAAACCACAGAAATGCACTTTTCGTCAAAACACATTTTTTGGCAAAAACCGCAAAAAAATATTTTCCGCCAAAAACGCAAAAATGCACTTTTCCCGTCAAAAACGCAAAATGCACATTTTTCGGCAAAATCACGAAAAAAACTTTTTTTTCGTCAAACCCGCAAAAACGCACTCTTTCGTCAAAATACATTTTCTGTCAAAACCGTTAAAAAATATTTCCCGCAAAAACCATAAAAAATGCTATTTTTCTGCCGAAAAGTAAAAAAAAATTATTTTAGTCATTTTAATAATAAGTCCACCTGGATGCTGATTCAAGTTAAAAAATGAAAAACAAACGAACATAACTGCATTCAGATAATTCATCTGAATGAATAAACGAAATAAAAAAACGAACAATACCTAGATAAAACATCTGGATGCATATTCCAGATGTACAAACGAAGAGGCCCTGACATGTTTGTATACCTCTTTATTAGTTATTTGAAACCGGTTCACGCTATTGTCTTCATAAAACTAAAAAGTTCAGCTATTTTAGTTTTATTCATAGTTTGAAAATTAATTTATAGTTGGTGAGCATCATTCCAATATATTTATGGTGGGAAATTAGATCATATAACCAAAGAAACTATAATTTACTAAGGGCAATTCTTTCAAATAAATTTTTTTAAGTTTTTGTCACAAAAAATAGCATTCAAGAAAGAAAATGATCAAAATAACCTTTTTTGTTTTGAAATTTTTGATTTTGATTTTTGATTTTTTAAAATTTGAAACCTATCCCCAAAACTCTAAGTCTAGATTAATTAACTCTAATGGTATAAGTGTATATTTAATAAAATATTTAAGTCTATTTTGATTATTTTTATTTTTAAAATCTATATTTGTGACAAAAACTTTCTTAGATCTATCCTAGAGAATTTCTGTAACTCATTTACTAAATAACCAAAGCTCCACCTTTTTTCCTTCTTTTTTTTCCTATCTCTTTACCATCAATCATACTACAAAACTAATTTTTCCATTTGTTTTGGTTATTTCTCAAATAAGCCGTATTTATGGTTTATCATTTTTAGATTTTTGTTTAGGTTTCCGATACCAGTTAAAAAGTATAATTTTGTTTGCAATCTTGAAAAGTAGTTATGCTAAGTATATTTTGTTTGCCAAAATTTATATATCTTTAAAAATCACAATGAATATTATTATCTTAAATTATATACGAAACCGATATGCTAGTTTCTAAATCATAACAAATCCGAATTTGAGTTTCAAAATCAAAATACAAAGGGTTACAAGTTTGTGTTGTAAATCTTATTTAGTTTATAAATCTTAACTACAAAATATTTGGATTTTAAACAATATCAAATCGTGGCCATCTTCTTTTCTTAACAATCCTAACAATTTTTAAGTACATAATATTTAGTTCCGATATCATAACTATGATTTATTCATTTTAAAAAATGTATTCAACCTAAAGATTATTTAACTTAAGAATATTTATCACATTATAAATATATTTTCATCAAAAATCAAAAATATTTTCATCAAAAATATCATGTACACAGCGCGAGTTCAACTCTAGATTAATTTTAAATCAATATGTTAAATATTACTCTAGATTACTTTAAATACAAATGTTGAATATGAAAGATGTGGCTTGGTGTTCCAAAAGGCTTCTTAAACAAAAATATTGCTATTTTAATGAATTATAGTTATATAATTAAAGTTAATCGTAAAATAAAATTCAATTAATTTATAGCTTCCAAAAGCCAAATGAAGTTTCAGTGAAGCTCTACAAAGTTTTCATATGAGAACTTTCCTTTACTTATTCTTCTTTTTATTATTATTTTTGTTTTTGTTTTATTCTAACAAATCCACATGAGAACCTTTTGATGAAAGTGCTATAATATTCTTAAAGCCAACCATTAATATTTTCAAGATACAAAAAATGGAAAATCTCCTATATATTAATTGAGAATCTTTTAAAAAATTAGAACCTTAAGTTTGTATTGATTAAAAAAAACTCATTCTGTGTGGCAGTTGTGTATGCATTCTAAATCATATTTATAAGAATTCTAGAGCATTTTATATAAACTATAGTTTAAAAATATAATGTTGGTCGCATATTTCCATTACTAAATATTATAGCAACAGTCGCTTTAAAAACTTTACAAGATTTTATTGGTATATCTATTAACATAGTTAGTTATATCACCTACAACTAAGTTAGTTATATTAATTTATTTGATATGAGAAAACTTATCATAGACACAAAAAGAAACTGTACAAGATTTTATTGGTATATCTCTTCGACATCATAGACAAGAACACACACTATGTTCCCACTGTAATCATCTTTGCACCTATACATTAATATATTGTCTTGGCAGAAGCTGTAGAGTTATTCAAAATGCATTGTTCTGTTACAATTGAGAATAACTGTTTGTCATTTAAGTAATAGACGCAAAAACGATTCCATGTTATTCAGAATGCATAAACAAGCAAAATCTGTAGAGTAATTGAGAATGTATTGTTCTTCACTATGGTTTATCGTATAAGAAACATATGCAAATTAGATTACATGAGATGACAAAAGCATAATCCAATCTCTAATATAGTGCTGCCTCAGTTCTGTATGACAAAATTTCATTTTCATTCCGAAAAGAAGCTATACACGTTTCTTTAGTCTTAGTATCGAGAATGAATTTAAACTTGGCAGCAAAAAGAGTCAGTCAAGCAAGTATTTAAACAAGTTTCATATTTTCCAATTACTTGATGATTTCAAACACAAAGGGGTATCCTTTTATGAATTTTTTTTATAGTGGTTACAATTTATACATTTTAGATACTATACACAGTACTTGCATGTGTCCGTATCAGTATGGTAAACATATACGGATATGCCACAAATCTTTAAATTTATTTGGTTACAGTTTTATATGCATTCCATGGTTTGAAATATTGATATGGAATCACTACAGGAGTATGAGGTTTATCATCGGTACTTAATTACGTGGTCGATCGCATATTATATGTAGCCAGTTACAGTTAACTATAAACTGATATGGACAATATACATAAAGCTTATTAAGAGTTACAGTTAGTATAAAAAAGTGGTTACAAAAAAAAAGTTAATATAAAAAAAGAATGCATGGTTCTGTTACACTTTTATAATGTTTATGTATTATGTATTTGTAGCTAATGTGCACAATTGCCTAATGTCATGACGCACGAAAATTTTAATCCTTAAACCTTCGACATTGCATAACTGGAACCATACATGGTAAATAATTTATTACAATTATGTTTTCGAAATATATGTGGTATATGGTATCTTCAACTGTATTTTTTTGAGTGGTGACCAAACTTAATATAGCTTGGTAGCCAAGTTACAATGTCATTAATTAATTTATTAATTTACCACACGTTTTCATAAATTAGAATCTATGACTTTCCAATAATCTGTATTCTTCTTTAACAAGCAAAAATTAATATGGGAACAAATTAATTAGAAACAATACACTAACTATTTCATGAATGTTATAAATCATTATTGTGGATGTCAATAACCGGTCCGGTTCATAACCAGTCCATACTAGAGAGAGAGCCGGCGCCCTAGAGAGAGAGAGAGCCGGCGGCTGAGGAGAAAGAGAAACCCTAGTTTACTTTTCCTTATATGTTTATGATTTGTACTATTTCATTTTCTAGTCTTTCCTTTTCTCTCATGTAATTCTCATATATAAGGGCACCTTATGTTATGATTAATAATAAGAACTTACAGATTCTAATCCTTAAGTTTACAATAATGAATTTAATTTGTGTATATTTTGTTGTCAATAATAGACGATGTGACTATAAAATGCTGACGATGGCGGCTCCTATGGTTTTGAGTGACAAAAGAGGCGATTCTCAAATCTGATACGTGTGACGGCGTCTGCAACCTTGGAGATATCTGCAACCCTCTTTACAGTACAAGGAAGACTACCACACTTCTTGTTATTGGTCATGTCAGTCTGAAGTACTAAAATTGTCTCTTTTTCTAGCTTTTGCTACGATTCCTGCACTGATACTTTTCGTACCATCAACGGTTTTGTAACCTCAATCACTTGCTCCCCAAGCAAGAGGTTTTCTATAGTTTCTGCTAAATCTAGGCTCAATCCCTCAACGGATTCTGAGATCTCAACATCTGCTCCCCGAGAATGAGTCCACAACTGAATCTGGTGCGCCTTAGAGGAACCTCATCAGTGACAAAACGTCGCCTGGAACTCGATCTGGAAGAGGAGATCATCTGTATCCCGGAATGTGATCTCACTGCTGTATCAGAGCGTTTTGAAAGAACCCTCATTGGTCGTGTCCTCCACCAAGGAGGAAGAAGCATCGAAGCCCTGATCTCCCTGCTTCCTCGGGAAAGGATCTGGAATGTAGAAGGACGTGCGCGTGGCACAAACTTGGGCAATGGGAGATTCCAGTTTGATTTCGACAAGGAGGAAGACCTCAATATGGTCCTCAAGAAACGCATGTGCCACATAAACCATTGGATTTTTGCTTTGGAGAGGTGGGAGCCTTTTACTAGCGAGAATTTTCCGAACACGATTCCCTTTTGGATTAAGGTGACAGGAGTGCCTGTCCACTTTTGGAATGACAAAACTTTTGAAGAGATTCCGAAAGCTCTGGGGAAGAAAATGGATATTGACTCGAAGAATGCTCGCCTCCAAGTCTCTATCGATGCTGATAGACCATTACAATTTAACCGAAGGATCGGATTCCCTAATGGAGATACCGGGAAGGTTTCCTTTGAATATGAAGGACTGAATCGATACTGTTTTGCGTGTAACAGAAATTCACATGATGTTTACTCATGTGCAGAGATCTCAGAGGAGGAAAGGGAGAGTCTGGTTAAGGAGCTAAGAGAGCAGAATGTTGCGGCTGCGCAGAACCATCACACACAACTAGGCCTACCTCCAATTCCCGCAACAACAAGAGACCTAGATTTCCAACGGGATAAGGTACAACAAGATCTCCCTCTCGATACCAATATCCTGGTTCATCCAGCGGTGAAAAAAGAACCAAAGAGTCGGAGAACTACTGGACTGCAAGGAGATATGAGGAGCGCTCTCCCCGAGCAAAGGACCTGTTGAAAAGGGATGAAAAGGCGCCAGAGGCGAGAATCTCTCATGGTGTTAATAGAAGTTCGAGCATATGGAACCGTCTGGAAGAGAAGAATCATAAGGACGCACCTCGTGACCGGAGAGCTTGCAACAGATCGGGTCCATACTCGAGCGCAGTAGGAAGCTACAAAAGGCCTGAAATCAACAGAGCCAAAAATCACAGAGAAGATAAAGGAGCTGCTAGAAGCTATAACAGATCCCCCCCTCCCAGATGATCTGGAGACCCCGTAGCCCTAATAAGGAGATACTAAAGGAAGCTCTTGGTAGATCGGATAAAGAAATACAGAGGGAATCACCACGAAGCAAAGCTGATTCGCAACAAACTATATCAGAACTACCAACGATGAAAAACCCTCACAACAACCATGATAGTGAGCCAAGACAACCAGGAGAACACACCAACCTCGCTAGAATGAGACTTCAGAGGAACGTATACGCCGACTCAAAGGAAAGGCTATAGCAATAGACAACCAGGAGAACACACCAACCTCGCTAGCTAAGAGCCTCAACACTCACGGTCAACATGGTAGAGGAGGTACCTTAGTTATACGTAATTTGTCTCAACAAGCCCCTCAGTCGAACATGTATCCTCTCTTGCCAATGACCACGGATAGTACTGGGGAGGATGATGATCTAGATATAGACAAGCTGATGGAAACAGCGAACCTTGATGACATGGAGTTTACTAAGGAAGATGAAGCAGAAGTTGACATGATGGTTGATGAATTCAACGATGTTGCAATGGATGAGACGATGCTGGATAATGATGACCTGCTGATTGATGAGCCAGGTATGGACGCAGAGAAGATAGATGCGATTTCCCAACTGTCTCCAGCAGCTGCTGAGTATGGCAATAGGGGGAATGCTCTTACACCTCCACCAGCCAATATTGCACCCAAAGGGCAAAATAGTTCCCATGCTCTAGCATCGGAGGTTTCACTGACCACGACAGAAGTACCAGCTGATCAATATAAGAATAAACCCTTAGGACAAGCTGGGCGAAAGGTCGTTTAAAGGAGCTCAACGGTAAGGGAGCTAGTGCATCCAGGAAAATGAACCCGACAAGAGGAAGACAATCGCCAAAGAAGCAAAAGAGCCTGGGTAAACTTAAAAATGCCTCAAAACAGAATGTCCCTCGTACTGAGGTGTTTCCATCTGCTAAAATTAAGAACTTGTGTGTTGCTGTTTCAGGTTCGGTGGTGTCCCAGAAACCACCCAGTAAGAAGATATGAACACCATCTCATGGAATTGTCAAGGGGCTGGAGCCTACTTGACCACTAAACATCTCCGGGAGCTACATCGTTTTTTTGCACCTTCTTTTCTTTTTTTATCTGAAACAAAAAATACTCGTACTTTTTTGCAAGACTTTCAAGTTTCTTTTGGTTATAATAAATTGTTCACCGTGGAGCCGGAAGGCAAAAGCGGTGGTTTGACTTTGTTTTATATGGATGCGTTTGATGTGTTGATTCTCTATTTTGATAAGCGTATGATAGATATCTCGGCTATAATAGAGGGACACAAAGTGTTTATGGCTTTTGTCTATGGAGATCCGGTCGTTGAGTGCCGTGAATATTTATGGGAACGTCTTACCCTTATGAGTACATCGAGAACAGGGGCCTGGCTCATGTGTGGAGACTTTAACGAGATAGTAAGCAATCAAGAAAAGCGAGGAGGACGTAAACGACCAGAGACGTCCTTCCTGCTGTTCAAACTGATGCTCAACAATTGCGGTATGATGGAGTTCCCGTACAAAGGTAATTCGATGTCATGGGTAGGATACAGAAGCTCTGGAAAGGTTCAATGCAGACTTGATAGAGTTGTAGGTAATGAAGATTGGCATCAATCTTTTTCCCACACAAATGTGGAGTATTTAAAGTTATGGGGCTCAGACCATCGGCCAATTTTGACTTGTATTCAGTCTCGATCAGTAAGGCTACAACGCCGTTTCAAGTTTGATAGACGATGGTTATATAAAGATGGGTTCAAGGAAGCTATAGAAGCAGGATGGGGCCTTATCGATCCTGACCCAGACCGGCCGCTCCATGTAAAGATCATGGATGTCAGGCGATCGATCTCCCTATGGAAGAGGACAAACCCATCGAATACAGAGAAGATGATCGAGACAATAAAGGAACAACTCGAGAAAGCCAAGTAGACCCGAACTTCCCAAGTGCTAAAATTTTAAACCTGAAGTGGAATCTATGTACGGCTTTCCGAGAAGAAGAAATGTATTAGAAACAAAAGAGCCGGGTCCTCTGGTTAAAGGACGGAGACAGAAATACAAAGTTCTTCCATGCCCTGACTAAGCAAAGACGAGCTCGGAATCGGATCACCAGGCTCAAAAAGACGCAAGGTGGCTGGGCTGAAAGTGATGCCGGAATAGAACAAGTCGCAACAGAATACTTTCAATGTTTGTTCACTTCATCACAACCAGGAGATTTTGACGAATCCCTCCGGTACGTTACCGAGAAGATTACCCCGACGATGAATGCATCGCTCACATGTCCTCCATCTGATCGCGAAATCGAACAGGCCGTGAAAGATATAAATCCAGATAAAGCCCCATGACCAGATGGCATGACTAGTCTTTTCTACCAGAGCTTCTGGGAGACTACAACAAAGGATATCATCAACACGGTGAAGGAATTCTTCGGCTCTGATGCCCTCGACCCGCGACTGAATCAAACAAATATATGCTTGATCCCAAAGACAGATCGCCCGAGAGAGATGGCAGAGTTTCGACCCATCAGTCTGTGTAATGTGAGCTATAAAATTATTTCCAAGATCTTATGTCAACGACTGAAGAAACTCCTCCCGAAAGTAATATCGGAGACCCAATCTGCCTTTGTGGCGAAACGTCTTATTACCGACAATATCCTCTTAGCTCAGGAAGCTTTCCATGCGCTGCGGACGAACCCAATATGTAAAACGAAATTTGTGGCCATAAAGACGGATATGAGCAAAGCTTACGATAGAGTAGAGTGGAACTTCCTCGAAGCCTTAATGCTCAAAATAGGATTTGAAGAAAAATGGGTTGCTTGGATACGACTGTCCATTTCTTCGGTTTCCTACCAGGTGCTTGTGAATGGTGAACCAAAAGGTAATATTATACCATCACGAGGACTTCGACAAGGCGACCCTCTATCCCCCTTCCTTTTCATTATCCTCACAGAAGCTATAATCTCACAACTAAAAGGAATGGAGGAAGAAGGGAGGATTTCAGGCTTGAAGATTGCTAGGGCATGTCCATCCTTCTCACACCTCCTCTTCGCAGACGACAGCATTTTCTTCTGTAGAGCTGATGTCCAGCATTGTGCTGAGTTGATAAATATCATTGATATTTATAGCAAAGCATCGGGGCAACAGCTTAACCAAGGCAAATCGTCTATCTTGTTTGGAAGTAAAGTTCCACATGAGTTGAAAGGAACGCTGAAACAAACACTGGGTATCCACAAAGAAGGAGGAATGGGCATGTATCTCGGACTCCCAGAAAAGATATGTGGCTCTAAGCGACAAATCTTTGCCTTTGTACGAGATCGACTAAACGAACGGATTAATTCCTGGTCAGCGAAACTCCTCTCCAAAGGAGGGAAAGAAGTCCTTTTGAAATCTGTAGCACAAGTGTTGCCTATGTATGTGATGTCATGTTTTCTCTTACCAAAAGAGATCATTAAGAAACTACAAGGAGCAATAGCAAAATTTTGGTGGAGTACAAAAGCAAATAACCGCGGTCTACATTGGATTGCTTGGGAAACAATCTGTAAACCTTATGACCAGGGTGGTCTAGGCTTCAGAGACTTGTGCGACTTTAATCTGGCCTTACTTGCCAAGCAGTTATGGAGATTGCTACAACACCCCACATCTCTCCTAGCAATAGTTTTAAAGAGCAGATACTATCGACATACGAACCCTATGGAGGTTAAAACCTCTAACTCCCCATCTTTTGGGTGGAAAAGTATCATGGCAGCTCAAGACCTACTAGCAGCAGGCCTAAGAAGAAGGATCGGATCAGGATATAATACTCGAGTATGGTCAGAACCTTGGATACCGACGATCCCACCACGGCCACCTAAGGACAATGGCAGCCATAGAGATCACGACCTGTTCGTCAATCACTTGATCGATCAATCCTCGAAGACGTGGAAGTTGGATAGCCTTCTTTCTCTATTCGATCCTGGGGATATCCCGTTAATTACGACCCAGCCACAACTTCAGTGACGATGGATTTTGCTGGATCCACACAAAATCAGGGGCTTATACAGTTAAATCAGGGTACAAACTTGTAGGCCAAATAAAGGAAATGAAAGAGGAGATACGAGGCCAGGAACCTAGTCTGAACGGTCTAAAGGAGCGGATTTGGCTTCTAAAAGCACCTAGGAAGATCAAGCACTTCCTATGGAAAGCTCTCTCGGATAGTATCGCAGCATCCAGCCGACTAGTGGACCGACATTGTGGCCAAGATCGCTCATGCCTGAGATGCGGTAACGACAATGAAACAGTAAACCATATTTTGTTTACCTGCCCCCCAACACTACAAACTTGGGCCTTATCGGAGATTCCATCAGCTCCGGGATTGTTCCCAAGTAACTCCTTATATGAGAACTTTGATTACCTCCTCTGTCGAGCATAACGGAATGGAGCGACCAACACGATGCTTGCGTGCTTTCCATGGATCGCCTGGTTTATATGGAAAGCAAGAAACGACAAAGTTGACACAAGTGATCCAACAGATAGTGCCAACGACTGAGACTTCTGATGCTAGAGGAGACGACCGGAGCAAGCCATGCTTACCAAGATGCCAAGTGGACGCATCTTGGATGGCAAATTCCGACGTCTTTGGAGGTGGTTTCGTGTTGGAGACAGAGCCGGAGAGACACTTATACAGCTCGACCGGGAAGGAACAGGTCCTCTCCCCCCTGCATGCGGAATTCTCATCCCTCTTATGGGCAATGATGTACTCTTTGCATCTGGGATTCATATCGATGAATTTTGAATCAGACTGCCTCCAAATGGTGAATCTGATCAATGATGAAGAAGAATGGCCATCTCTGGTCTCGGAATGGAATGAATTCGTTCATTTACGCTCCTATTTTACTGGTTTTTCACTCTCTTATATTTCTCGAAAATCAAATGTAAGGGCCGACCTCCTTGCCAAAGGGGCTCGTGCTCAGAACCAAAAACTTTTCCCATCTAAACGCTCTGATTCCGGTATGGTTGGCTTCTAAGGCTAACTTGTTTGGATCATCTTAATAAAATCATGGAGTTTGCTGTCAAAAAAAAAAAAAATAGACGATGTGACTATAATTATTTTATTGGAAACCCATGATACTATGACTATATATAGAATATGATAGTTTGAGTTCCCAATTCACACCAAACACGATCATCTCTAACACAAGAAACATAATAATATAATGTCTCTATGAATACAAACCTTTCAAGTCGATTAAAAGCCAAACCGAAATTGATCGACCCCATGATAAAGAATCCTTTACAATTGTATGTCGAAATTAAAAGCCTAATGGAATTTGTAGTTGTTTTTTCAATACATTTATTTTTTCCATTTTATGTAAAATTTTGAAATTCTTTAAATTAGTGTAAATTTTTTTAGTCCACATCGATTGGTCCCGTACTAAATCCAAAATAGGTTGGGGTCCATAATTACAATTACAAATAGTCCCGATCCAACAATCAAAAACATATTGTAATCAGTGTTGTGCCGACCCTTTCAGAGGCCTAAGACAAACACAATTATATATATATATTCAAAATAATAATTATATTGTAATTTTTTATATACTATAAAATAGTAAATGAAAATAAAGTAACTTTAAAAATGATTATAGTATTTAACATAATTTCAATTTTCGTATTTTTTTATAAAGCATTTTCAGATATATTTTAAAGATATTTTCGATATCTTAATAATTAGAAAATAAATTAACTAATATTTATATAAGAAAAAAACTAAAAGACATCAGCATCAGAATTTATATATGTTAAAATAAGATAAAGTATGTTAACCATCAACATTCACACCACTAAATATAACAAATAAATTATTTTAAAATATAAATGCAATTTTTTTTGTAGAAACAAAATTAACTAAAAAATATTAGAACTTCGATAAATAAGAGGTTATTTTTTTTATATAGTATTAACAAAAAAAAACTTTTTAAAATTTTTTTGGTATTGAGTTCAAGTAGAAAACATAAATTTAAATATTTAAAACTATTTTTAAAGATTTACTTAGAGATTTAGGACCCTAAATTTTGTAAATTATGTGGAGGCCTAAGACTAATGTCTTTTTACTAACACTATAGGCATGCAACTGATTGTAATGGTATAAAAAAAATGATCACATATAATTATTTAATTTGTCAATATTATATATTTTAAATTTTAATTTTATACTCACCATGCGCCTTTCGCGGGTCTTATCCTAGTATATAGTATACCTTGACAAATGGTAACTAACATTTGTCTAGTTTCCAACATGGTCTAGTTTCTAACTCCAAAGATTATACGCCAAAGACATTGCCAAAATAAATAAAAACAAGTAAATAAATTGAACTGGACAAAATCCATCTAATGAAATTGGTGGTATACATTTTTCTGTTGTGCAAATTTAATTGGGGTATACGTATTTTTTTGCTAAAACATCAACTAATCACGTCAACAGTTGAGATATGCTTGATACTTCCCTTGACGTATATAAGACTGACCGCGAACTTGAGGCATGTGTGAAACTTTTACTGATATTTTGTCAAGTTCTGACTTTCTGTTTTAAGACTTAGTTAATCTTGCCATTCTATTTTCTTGTGTACCTCAGTTAAACTTAAAACTATAAGTTTCTGTTTAATTTCTTGATAAACAACAAAAATATTTTATATACAATTTCACCCAATGTAATTCCTTTTTTATTTTTGAAACCCAATGTAATTCTCAGTAAAATTGATAAATACCACAACTTATTTTATGTAGTACTAAAAAACGTTTATAACCTCAAAAAAAAAAGAGTTTATAATGGGTTATGTTAGCCGGTTTTTAATGGGTTTTTTAAAAAATGCTCATTTAGACCCATTAGTTAAATGGATTTTAAACGGATAGTTTTGTTAAGACTCATTTATTAAATGGGTTCTATTTATAATTAGTGGGGACCCTGTTAACCCATTTAATTTAATATAATTAATTAATTATTTTTTGTAGGAAAATATGATTGTATAGTTCTGGCGAAAAATTCGATTTTATGATTTATGCGGAAAATTCCGATTTTGCTGTTTTGGCAAAAAAAAATAATTGGATTTTGTAGTTTTGGCGGAAACACACATTTTCTGGTTTTGGCGGGAAATCTAATTATGTGGTTTTGGCGGAAAATCTCGATTTTGCGGTTTTAACAAGAAAACTCGTTTTTACGGTTTTGACGAAAAAATTCGGTTTTACGGTTTTGGCGAGAAAGCTCGGTTTTACGGTTTTGGCGGGAAAACTTGATTTTGCAGTTTTTACGGGAAAACTCGATTTTTATGGTTTTGGCGGGAAAACTTGATTTCACGGTTTTAGCGGGAAAAATCAATTTTTCGGATTTGGTGGAAACTTGATTTTTATGGTTTTGGTAGGAAAACTTGATTTTACGATTTTGCTGGAAAAACTCGATTTTTTATGGTTTTGGCGGGTCTAAATAGGTTAGTGCAAAATTTGTGGGTCTAAATGGATACCATAAAGTTAAAACAATTAAAAATTAAATAAACAATAGTTTAAATGGGTCTAAATGGTTAGCGCAAAATTTGTGGGTCTAAATGGATACCCCTAATATATCTATTTTTAAATAGATTTAAACGGGTATGGATTTTAAATGGGGTGGGTTTAAATGGAGTGGGTTTTACCTTTTTAACATCCCTAGTTTATAACCTCAAATTCGTACATAACAAGAATGGTATGGACCAGGGCACATATGCATACATGATTTTTATTGAGACACACAGCTCAATGGCCTTCCACATTGTAAACGAAATACCACATCACGGCCTTAAAGGCACGTTTCTTTCTTTGTTTATTGTTGGCGTCGATAAAAGGGAAGGTTAAGTTGATATATTTGGTCGTTTGGTTTCAGAGTATTTGTCGTATTTTATTGTTCCCCGTTTGTGCGTTTGCTTCATGGTTGACACGTGATACACGTGTGACGTCTGAGTACCAACCACTAATACAGTAACACGTCATTTTAGTTTGTAACTTGGTGGACTACGTTGTTAATAGACTAAATGATAAATTCATAAGATTAATCAGGAAAATTCGTCAATCCATATAAAATTCGTCAATCCATATCAAAGTTGTCAAAAATAAGTAGATAGAAATCTCATATTTCTTTGTCCCTTCGGGAACATCCGATAAAGTTAGAACGATACAAAAAATCTCATATTTCTTTAGCAATTATATGCTAGGTGATCTAGAATTTCCACTCCCTTCCTTTGCCAAATCTGACAAACTTACATGCTAGTTCGTTGTTATACTATCGTCCAAATTAAGAAAAGGGTCATTTATATCCAAACTATAACCCTCGGTTTAGGATTTGGATTTTTTTATCTTAAAATTTGATGTCAAACGAGAAATAAAAATCAACTTCAACAAAAACTAAATAAATCAGCATAAGCGGACAAAATGACCAAACAATGACGGAGAAATCATCGTAGCACTATTATTACAAGCTTGCAACATGAGAAACAAAAAAAAAATGATGAAAATTGTGAAAACATAGAATGCGGAACGTGAAAAAATAGTGGAGACATCTCTTTTTTTTTTATTCAAAAAAAAACAAATTTCTTATTTTTTTCTATAAAAGGGAAATTGGAGATATCATTGCAAAACGGTCATTTCCCAACGTATCACTATATGTTCAATTCATACTCAACTTATATGACTTTGCAAAAATATACATTTACTTTAGAATAAACATATTAGAATAAACAACATATATGTTATTTAAATTTTTTAAAAGTACATGTATATGTTTTTGCACAGTAATATAAGTCGGATATAAATCGAACATATCACAAATATATTAGGTATGAAATGGCTGTTTTCCCCATTGCATCGTTATTAAAAAAAAAATTGTTTTTGTTTTCACAACTAACAAAAAAGTATTATATTTTAAATTACATTAGAAGGATGAGAAATATTTTTTAAACGACTAAAGAAACTATGTGCTTTACGCTAACTTTAATGCTTCAAAGTCTTTTGTATTTTAAAACTTAAAAGTCTTTTGTATTTTAAAATATAAAAATTGTCAAATATGTGGTAGTTTAATTAAATGCACTATAATACTCCATCCGTTTCAAAATATTACATATTTTAAATTTTTCACAAATTTTAATAAAACACATTAAATGTGCAAAAATTTTTGTGATTATATTTTCCATAATTTTAAGCCAATAAAAATCTAATAATTGCAATTAAATTTTTTTAAATTTGCAGTTAGTTAATAAAACATGCATTGAAGATGCAAAAACAATAATTCCTTTGTCAAAAAAAAAAAAGATGCAAAAACAAATAGATCTTTTTGAAACAATTTTTTTTCTCTAAAATATGTAACTTTATGAAACGCAAGAAGTAATTTTTAATTGTTTCAATTTTAATACAAATTTTAGATTATTGAGAACAACTTTTATGTTAGTTTCTTATTTTATTCTGATCAAGTAGTAAAATAATATATTTTGTTATAATTTCTTCTTTTATTCAAAATTTTGTTTGAAAATCCAGAAGAGACTCACAAATTGAAGTATAAATAACATTGTCAATTTGACGATTGCATAGGTTTACTTGGTCGCACACCCATTAAATTAGACTACCAAAATCTATTCAGACTTTTCTTTAGAAAAAGAAATGTTCAGACATATCTAATTATAAATGTCACATGCATATCATCTTTACCAAAATAGTTAGTTTTATAGTAACTGGAGGGTCTAAATGTTTAAGTACAGTCAATAAGAAATGGACCAGCTTTGTTTTTTTTTTCATTTCCGGGCAAGGACCACTTGTTGGGACCGTATCAGTTGTCCGATACTTATATTAACCATACAAGCACATGGGTGTACGTATCGTATTATTAAGTTGAACCATCTCCATTGAATAATTATTTTCTTTAAAAATTAACAAAATTTAAATTAATATGAATTTTGTTTCAATTATATTCTATTTTAAAGTAAAAATATATTAATGAATAAGTAAAATAAAAAAAAATGCATATTCTATATTTTGAAGTATACCAGTTCATACTCTATTTTAAAGTAAACAATAACCGAAGTAGCTTTTCTGCAAAATAGAATTTGTACTTAAAAATAAAATGTGTTCGGAAATATTTCTAGTTAAGATATAAATTCATAATATACAATTATAAGTTAAACATACGGGCATTGTACTTAAAAATAAAATGTCTTCGGCTATTTTAACTATTATTCTTTAATTCAAAATACTAACTTTAGTAAGATTACATACATCCATTAAATTGAAAAATATTAATATATCTAATGTTCAATTATTTTTATATCTTTTAATTTTACATTTTTATTAATATTTTTAAAAGTGAATCAGATCGGTCGGTCAAACCGTGACTTATTCATCTATCTAATTACGAGTTGTATTAAAAATTGTTTTGAGTTAAGATAAAAACTGGTTGCAACCGGTCAAACTCGTTAAAATCAATAGTCTAATTAATTCATTATGAGTACTTGTGTTTTCAAATTTGAATTAAAAATATAAATAATTTGAAATTTAGAGTAATTAAAAAATATTTACATTTTTTTAATATTTATCTAATAAAACCATAAAATAGTCTTTCACCAATTAAATATAATTCCATTTTTATTCTGTCGAAGTTACGCTTATTTCGCATAATACACTGCACTTTCATTTCGTACTGTTTGTATCATCAAAATAGTAATTGCCATTTAGACCTTTAGAGACATTTTAGAGATTAAGACAAAGGAAATTGGACTATATGACCATCAAAAATTTTATAATTAAGTAACTAACTAAAAATAAACTGACCATGATATTTAACATATTTTTTGAAATATATATCAAAATATCCTTGAAAATAATCGGATGATTCCTTCTATTTCTCTCATCTTCTCTTATAAATGCGATGAACATATCAATCTATCTATTATTTACTTTATTGTTTAGGATTTACATAGAAAAGATCATCTATTTAGTACTATTTATAGAAAATCTATACTATTATTTTGTAAATGGAATACCAAATCATCGAGAAAGCTTTCAATCATTGTTTCTCTTTCTGTGAAGCTGCAGTTCCAGTCTCTTTTTCTTCTCAGTTTAAACCGGTAGTCTGAATAATTGAAAACAATAAATCGCTGACTATACTATATTCAGCAAGAAGATGTTTTGGTATAGTACAATTAAACTTTTTTCCTTATCACATATGTTATATTCGTCAACGTATCTTTATGTACCCGCAATGCATAAGGGCTAAAACCGAAAAAATGGAAAAAAGTGTTATTCATTTAATTATGTTAAATCGATAGCTATATTTTTAATCGGGAGAATTTCATGTTTACCATTTTCATGGTATCATTATTCTTCTTTATCACTATTAAAATGACATTTTCAAAAATACGTTATTCACTAAGTGACAAAAGACTCTTATACATTTGTCCTCTATATATATAATAAATAATTATTTAAATAAATAAAAAATAAAAAAAGAAAAAATATGTTTTCGAATTATACTTTTTCAAATTTGAACTTTTTTACAATTTTTTTTTTTCAAAATTTCTTTTTGAAAATCAAAAATTATGTTTGAAGCTATTTAATTTTTTTTAAAGTATTTATTTATATATTTATTAGAATCCTAAAATTCACATTCCAAAAATCCTATCCTACCCCTTAACTCTAAACTTTAAATCTAGATTAGTTAATTTTAGAGTTATAAATGTCTTTTACTTTTAAATAAAAATAAAGGTAAAAGTGGTTAGTGTAAACATGAGGTGTCTGATAACCATCAAGGAACATTAGAAATAAATAGGAAAAAAATGAATAAGAATAAAATTTTAGGAATGATGAGGAACAAGAGTTCTTTATCAAAACTAACAAAGAACAAATTTGCATTATAATTTTCTACAAAAAATGGAACGAGAAGAAATGAAGAGAAAACAATATTTCTGATAATCTTTTTAAGGAACCTGAGGAATGTAGCGTTGCTTTTCATTCCCTTGGTTGTGGTTGGTATTTTTAACAATTTTTCTTCTTAATATAAATTCTAAAATTGGTTAGTTAGCAAATTAACTCTTAATAGTTAATAAAAATACGATACAAGGATATATATAAAAACTTATATCCGCTCGTGCCTCGTCACTGTCGTAATCAGATATCCCCCCTCTCTCTCTTCCCCTATTTTCTCTCCCGAAGAATGAATAACTGAGAGAAATAAAAAGAAACTAGTCTGTGAAAAGAGAGACATTTTTCTTTGTCTTCGATCGTCTCCGTTTCTCCTGTAATTCTTAGAATTTTGCTGGGGTTTACTGTTAGTTTGATTCTCACTGGTCATGAATCGAAACGGACCCACTAGAGTTAATGCTCCGTAGCGTGGTAAACATTTTCTTCTTCTTTACAGAGAAAATTTTCAAACTGTTTCGGTCGGTTGTTTGTTTCCTCCATTGATATTAGTTTGGTGGGTTTTTGGGTCTCTTTTAGAAAATAATTAAATTCTTTGGCTTTTCTCTTTCTATAGAAAATTGAATTTCTTTTTCATAATCAGATTAAAAAGCTTAAACCTTTAATCGTTGGTCTGTGTCTGTAAGTTGTTTTAAGGGGTATTTTCGATATTGATTTTTGCTCAGTTAGGTCGTTTTTTTTTTACGAAATTTTGTGAAAATTTTCTCCTTTTAGAGAATTAATCGAATTCAAAGTCGAGTTAATTTTCAGTTTTTATTATTTCTTTCTGGGGGGGGGGGGGGGGGGCGGGGGGAAGATCTGGGCTTGAGGATATAGAGATTTAAGGTTCTGGGTTTATATCAAAAAAGGGTTTTTGTGTGTTTATATAGAATCAAAGATAAAAGATTTTTATTTTATTTTATTGAGAAGGCAAAAATGGCGGCAAGAGGAGTAGAAGCATCAACGGGTGGTGAGATAAGTGAAGAGAGTGATGAGAGAGGAAGCATGTGGGATTTGGACCAGCAACTTGATCAGCCTATGGATGAAGAAGCTGGTCGCGTCAGAAACATGTACAAAGAAAAGGTTCCAATTTTTTGGTTTTGCTCTGAGATTGATTGTTGCTTCCCTGCATTGCTCTTTTGAATGAAGAAAGAAAGTTTTGTTTTTTTTGTTTTAATTGCAGAAATTCTCAGCGATTCTGCTTCTGCAGCTTTCATTTCAGAGTCTAGGCGTTGTGTATGGAGACTTAGGAACCTCTCCTCTATATGTTTTCTACAATACATTTCCTCACGGGATCAAAGACCCTGAAGACATCATTGGAGCTCTCTCCCTAATCATTTACTCCCTCACACTCATCCCTCTCCTCAAATACGTTTTTGTTGTCTGCAAAGCCAACGACAATGGTCAAGGTGGAACATTTGCCCTCTATTCTTTGCTATGTAGACACGCGAAAGTGAACACTATCCCCAACCAACACCGTACAGATGAAGAGCTTACAACTTACAGCCGCACCACGTTTCATGAACAGTCTTTTGCAGCGCAGACCAAGAGATGGTTAGAGAAAAATGCCTCTAGGAAGAACTCTCTACTCATTCTCGTACTCGTTGGTACCTGCATGGTCATTGGCGATGGGATCCTTACTCCTGCCATTTCTGGTAAAATGCAATCATCCACTTTTAACATTTCAACCTTCTACAGAGAGAAAGTAGTTCATTCGTTGTCTTTGTTAAAATGTGTTACAGTTCTATCTGCTGCGGGTGGGCTCAGAGTAAACCTTCCTCATATAAATAATGGTGTGGTTGTTGTTGTGGCGGTAGTGATATTAGTGAGCTTGTTTAGTGTACAGCACTATGGAACAGACAGGGTCGGGTGGCTTTTCGCGCCTGTTGTGTTTCTATGGTTTCTCTTTATAGCGAGTATCGGTATGTACAACGTATGTAAACATGACCCGAGCGTTTTGAAAGCTTTCTCCCCTCTTTATATCTATCGTTATTTCAAAAGAGGAGGTCAAGATCGTTGGACATCCCTTGGAGGCATCATGCTTAGTATCACAGGTAGCTATCATCTTGATCTTATATGATTACACCCTTTCTTTTGTTACTCATTGGGTTCTTGTTATAAATTTCTCAGGGATTGAAGCTCTCTTTGCGGATCTATCTCACTTTCCAGTCTCAGCAGTGCAGATTGCATTCACTGTAATTGTTTTCCCTTGCCTTCTCTTGGCGTATAGCGGACAAGCTGCTTACCTTAGGAAGTATCCACATCATGTGGAAGACGCGTTTTATCGATCCATTCCAAGTCTGTATTACATCATTTCATTTATTTTAAATGGATATCTCTGGAGAGTAAGTTAACGTAACTCTGTTTGGTTGCAGAGAGTGTGTATTGGCCAATGTTTGTGATTGCGACCTTTGCTGCAATAGTTGCAAGCCAAGCCACAATATCAGCGACATTCTCGTTGATCAAGCAAGCTCTCGCCCACGGATGCTTCCCTAGAGTTAAAGTGGTGCACACTTCAAGGAAGTTTCTCGGTCAGATCTATGTTCCGGACATCAACTGGATCCTCATGATCCTTTGCATAGCCGTCACAGCTGGATTCAAGAACCAGAACCAGATAGGAAACGCTTACGGGACAGCCGTTGTGATCGTCATGCTGGTCACAACCCTTCTCATGATGCTGATCATGATACTCGTCTGGCGATGCCACTGGGTTCTAGTCCTCCTGTTCACCTTTCTATCGCTTGTAGTGGAGTGGACTTACTTCTCAGCTGTGCTCTTCAAGGTTAACCAAGGCGGGTGGGTCCCTCTCGTCATCGCAGCAGCCTTTCTCATCATCATGTACGTCTGGCATTACGGAACGCTCAAGAGGTATGAGTTTGAGATGCATAGTAAAGTCTCCATGGCTTGGATTCTCGGTCTCGGACCTAGCCTTGGTCTTGTCCGTGTTCCCGGGATTGGTCTTGTTTACACCGAGTTAGCTAGCGGTGTCCCTCACATCTTCTCTCACTTCATCACGAACTTGCCGGCTATTCACTCCGTTGTGGCGTTTGTCTGCGTCAAGAACCTTCCTGTCTACACCGTCCCCGAGGAAGAACGGTTCCTTGTGAAGAGAATCGGACCGAAGAACTTCCACATGTTCCGCTGCGTGGCGAGGTATGGATACAGAGACTTGCATAAGAAAGACGACAACTTTGAGAAACGGCTCTTTGAAAGCCTCTTCCTTTTCATCCGCCTTGAGTCCATGATGGAAGGCTGCTCTGACTCTGACGATTACAGCATCTGTGGAAGCCGCCAACAACAACAACCGCACAGAGACGGGAACGAGACTAGGAACTTGGAGACTTTTGATACGTTTGATTCTGTTGAGTCTGTTATGGCACCTGTGGGGGTAACCAAACGGACGAGCCACACGGTGACTGGGTCGAGCCAGATGAGTGGAGGAGGGGACGAGCTGGAGTTTATAAATGGGTGCAGGGACGCAGGAGTGGTGCACATAATGGGGAACACAGTGATTAGAGCCAGGAGGGAAGCGAGGTTCTACAAGAGAATAGCCATTGATTATGTGTATGCGTTTCTTAGGAAAATTTGTAGAGAGAATAGTGCTATCTTCAATGTTCCTCAGGAAAGCCTTTTGAATGTTGGACAGATTTTTTATGTGTAATGGTGTTTGAGACATGATTTGATTGTATGTTGCTTGAAGCTGTGGTGAATTGACCATTTAATATAAAACCAGTGGGAGTCTGGTTACACCTTATAAATCACATTCCATTTTGTTTCTTTGTGAACTCCCATCAAGAATTCACGTAAACTTCTAAAATAAATTACATAAACACTCGAATCCATCATAGTGTGGTGTGGTATGTGTTTAACAACCGAATTAAACGGATAAATATACAGATAGTGCAAATTTATTCATCCCATAGTTACCTGAAATAATGTTTTAGAAAAATACAACATATTAATACATTATATAATGATTTATATAACATTCAGTGTACTATATGTAAAAAAAAAAAAAAAAAAAATATATATATATATATATTTTCTAGTTTACGTTTTATGTAGATTGGATGTAGAAACAACCAATCTCACACTGTAACACTCATTAGTGATTCTTTGGTTCAATATCCAGTTAATTGTGTTTGTACCAAATTTTATCTTTGCTTAATATATGTATACAAACATTATCTCTAATAGTCTTAACTGTCAAAATAAATAATTTTTTTATATCTCTATATTTAAATTTTTTTTTGTCTTACCTAAAATATTCTTTAACTTAAGAACTCACATATAATTTCAAAATAAGTTAAAAATAATTAAGAAAATAACCAAATTCTTCAACCGGTGTACGTTAGTAAATCTCTGTAATATTATTTGAGAAGTCAGTTTACTATGTGTCCCTCTCACGTTAACTTTCACAAGAGTTTATTATATTGATACCCTTAATGAATTAACGTATTACATTTAAAATACTATTATTTATTATTTATTTAGTTTCCTTTATAAAATTTTCCAAAAAAATATACATATAATAAAAAAGAAATATTTCTATAAAGTTAAAAAAACGTATTGAAAAACAAAAATGTATGTATTTATAATATGATTTCATAAAAAAAGGAAAGTTAAAAAAATAGTAATATTACATTTAAAAAATATTTTTAAATAGCATAAAATATACTTTTGAAGTAATAAAATACTTTCATTATATCTATATTTTCTTAGATGAAAAATATAAATTTGTATAAATGTGATTTCATTAAAATAAATTTACACAAATAATCTTGATATTAGAAAAAGAAATATTATTTCTTTTAAAACATAATTTTAAACAATACAAAAATATTTAAAGCAATAGAAATATTTTTATATATCTATCTATTTTCTTAGATGATTACATAAAATAATTAAGTAACATACAATGATATATGTTTTTAACTGATTAAATATAGTTTATAATTAGTATTATTGAAATGTTTTATTTATTTTTCATATATTTAGTTGACTATAATATCTTTCAATTACAAAAAATATCGATAAATTATAAATAAAGTTTAAAAATAAACATCGTTTGATCAAATAGTTTAATGAGGTAGATATATTATATTTTATCATTATTAAAGTTATTTGTTTTCTTAATATTAAATTTGCTTTTAAATTTTAAATTTTATGTTTTTATGTTTGTGGAACTTAATAGAACCATAATCAAAATACCAAAACAAATCTTAATTCTCATTTTAAGATTATTTAAAAGAAATTTCAGTTTCCATTCAATAAATCAAAGGCATAAAATTATTTAAAATTTATAAAATATTTTAATTATTATAAATATTGATATGTGTTCATGAGCTTCCAAAAATGTATCAGCTACTTATGCATGTAACTTCCTATTGATCATCGCTTTATATTCTAATATTTTTTTAAAAACATCAACATATAATTTGATAAATATTATGAAAATACATGCATATTTAAACGATAAATAAAATTGATTTGATTTGACTTAATTATAATAAAAATAATTATACTTTATTTTGAATTGGAAAAAATATATGTAACTCAATATACTCACAACATGAGTAACTCGACTAATCCAACTTATATCTAAAATCATAGATTTAACTACGATAAGAATATATAATTTTATAAGAATAGTAATTTATTTTATAAATATAAATCATAGGAAAATTCAAAGCATATTAAAAATGAAATTAAAATATTAACCAACTGTTACTATTTAGTTCTTTTGTTAGATTTATATATATGCATGAGACTTCAGAATGTTATTGTTATATTAATTTATGTAATTTAGAATCAGACACTTTAGTTTATTTTTTATTTCATTTTAAGCACAATATATCTTAATTATACACAATCTTCATAAAATATATTTACATATCTAAGAAAACAACCAACTAAATGCAAATAAAAAATTAATCAAAATTTTAATATATAGAATAAAAAATATTATACTTGAATTCAGAGATGCAATCCAATTTATCCAAATGATAACTAAATCGACTATAAAAACAATAAAATCGATTAGACATAATATATATATA
This sequence comes from Brassica napus, assembly GCF_020379485.1. Taxonomy (NCBI): domain Eukaryota; kingdom Viridiplantae; phylum Streptophyta; class Magnoliopsida; order Brassicales; family Brassicaceae; genus Brassica; species Brassica napus. Next base: position 17,523,995 of record NC_063451.1, read on the forward strand.
ATCATATGTATAATTAAAATAATATTATTAATATAAATGATGCATACAAATTATAAATTAATTTAAAATTAAAAGTAAAAGTAAATAGCAATCAATTATTATAGTATATTTACTTTAGAAATATTTATATCCGTGCATGAGCATGGGAAAATCACCTAGTATAATAGTAAAATTTCTTAACTATTTAGATAACTAATACGCTGGTATATAGGCGGTCTAACCCTAGTAAGCATTACGCAGATACAACCAAATGAGGAAACTATTAAGAAAAACTTAAAAAAAGAAAAGATTTTCTATATTGTATTGACCACTAAAATAACCCTATAGTTTTTTTTTGAATAACTGGGAGGTGATCCAAACCTTAGACACGAGTAATCCTAGACGGGATGTAGCTATTAATGATACCGAGATATTTGACGTAAACGGCAAAACCTGTTGTTCCAACGAGAATCGAACTAGAGACGCAATGTAACGAATCTAGACGCTAAACCACTAGCATAAAGTTCTGTTGGTAGATCTTAACATTTAGACCAAAAAAAAGAAAACGTTCTGTTGGTAGTGTGTAAGTCGCTTCGCTTACTTAACGAAAAGATGAATCTAGACGCTAAACCCTTATAGTGTGTAAGTCGCTTCGCTTACTTAACGAAAAGATGAATTTGAATTGATTTACCTCTATACGCCCATGCTAAAGTAAACAATGCTAATTATTACCAGCTAATTTAGTAACGTTCACGGTGCCTTGAATAGATATACTCACCTACTTCTACTTGGCCAAGAAAACTAAATATTTAATTCATATGGAGACATCTTTTCACAACATTATTCAATTTAGCTAGCGATATATTTTTTAACCAAATTTAGCTAGCTAGCGATTTAATTCATGTGGAGACATCTTTTTCACAATAATATTCAGTTTACCAGCTAGCGATTTAACTGAACACTGCTTAATATTAGAATCGGAATCTTGAAAATAAATTAAGCTACGAGTTTTTTTTCAATTACAGAATAAAAATTACTATAGATAAAATATGATCCTCTTTAAGAAAACTAGGGATTAAACCGTACAACGCGCAGAGCTATTTTGATTTTCAAGTGTTAACTATATATATATTCTTTTGGGCGTTGTATTTTGAACAACGACAAAATTTTGAATTGTATTTTTGTGTGAATACATATTTCTTTAGAAAAACTCAGAAAACTATACATTTTTCAGATAGATGTTTGATATAGTTTTTCATTTTTTATATTGTATATTTACTTATTATTTAATTTTTCTTATATTGTAGGGCAATTCTCTCAAATAATTTAATTTTTTTTTTTTTTCACAAAATAGCACTCTATAAAAAAAATGATTAAAATAGCCCATTTTTATTTTAAAAATTTTAATATTCTTTTTATTTTTAAAAAATTGAAACCTTATTCTCAAAATCTCACCCCTTAACCCTAAACTATAAGTCTAGATTATTTAACCCTAGGGTATAAATGTATTTTTACTTTTTAATAAAACTGTTTTTGGTCATTTTTCTCATTGATGACTATTTTGTGACAAAAATTTAAAAATGGCTATCTTAGGGATTTTATCTATATTATTGTATATTTATTTATTCTAATTTTCTTGCTTTTATATCAAATATTAATATTACGATAGATGTTTAATGTAACATTTCTACTTCTTTTATTGTATATTTTCTTATCATTTATTTAACTATACAATTTTTCCATTTAACTATACATTTTTTTCAGATTGATGTTTAATTTAATTTTTCCATTTTTTATATTGTATATTTACTTACTGTTTATCTTTTCTTATTTTGTATATTTACTTATTCTATATTTCTTGCTTTTATATCAATGATAATATTACGATATATATCTAATGTAAATTTTTTATTTCTTATATACTATATTTACTTATTTTTTATTTTTTCTTATAATTTATATTTACTTATTATAGTATGTAACATTTCTATTTCTTATATTGTATATTTACTTATTATTTATTTCTTCCTATATTGTATATATATTTACTTATAAAAATATTTGTAAGCAAAAAAATTGTAAAACAATACATTTTTCATATAGATGTTTAATTTAGTTTTTCCATTTCTTCTATTGTATGTTTACTTATTATTTATTTTTTCTTATATTGTATATTTACTTAGGGATAATTTGAAAAATACCTCATTTGTGATTTGAAATTTGACAAATACACTTTGTTTTATATTTTATGAAAACTACACTTTCTTATATGTAAAAAGACATTTTACCCTCATTTTGATTTAAATTAAAAAACCTAAATTGAAATCAAAATTATTTATGTATTTTTTGGGTTCACGGGTATTTTTGTTGTTCGTGTTTAAAAGTACAATAAAATCTAAATACAACTTAGTGAATTCATAAACTTAAATCATATAAGTCATAAACCAGAATATGCATGCGTCCTTATTAAGTGAATTAAGTAGATCAGGTGCGTCATATATATTTTTCAGTAATGTTCCCTTATACATATGATGGTACATGAAAGAAGAACTTCATGTTGCGTCATATACACGGTACTTGGACAGTTGTATGTTTGATTAGTTCAAATTTTGTATTCTTGGTTTTTGCAACTTAATATTTGGATCTTATGTTGCAAGGAGAAGGTAATATCTAAATAATGGAGTTTCATAAAATGCCTCCTTGCTTTCATTCCTTGATCATTTATCACTTCTATTTTTCTCGTCTTCTTAGTTGTATTTTATTAAATATAAAAACGAGATGGAATGTAGCTTGATTTTTTATTAGTCCGTGTATAGTTCAATGCAGTCCTGGCTCAATAGATGTTTTGTTACAAGTTTCAACCTGAAACTTTCTTAGTCCTTTTTTTTACCCCTAGGCATCATCACATCAATGGACAGGGCTCCCCTGTTTTTCGTGAGTAAAACAGAGCTCATTCTTGTTCTATAAACTGAGCAGTTTAGGCAATATTCTTTGCCCTAGTGTTGAACTGCACGTTGAATAAGATGTTTAAATGTAGATGGAATAGCTGAACAATTAGTTTTAGTGGCAGCCAATGTCAAAGTGGATTTTAACGAAAGCTGCCTCATGTGACACAAAGTTCAGAGACTCTACATAACTACTACGTTGGTGATATACACAGACTTTATGTTGTTAACAAACCAAAAGCTGATCGATGGTATATCTTTGCTAATTTTTCTGGACGGGATAATCATCTTGTACATGACACGATTTAAAAAAAAAATTACAATAGCTTTCAATTATTTGATTGGATAATTTAGTCATTTTATATATACAAAAGGGTAGTTTTCAAAAAAAATAAATAGTAGTGTAGTTTTCAAATTTGAATCTCATATAAATGTATTTTCCCAAATTTTCCCATTTACTTATTGTATTTTTTTTGCTTTTATATCAAATGGTAATATTACTTATATATGGCTAATGTATTATTTATATTTCTTATATTGTATATTTAATTATTATTTATTTTACTATACATTTTTCAGATAGATGTTTAATTTATTTTGTTTCTTCTTCTTAATTGTATATTTAATATTCTAATTTTCTTGCTTTATATCAAATAATAATATTATAATAGATATTTAATGTAATATTTCTATTTCTTATATTGGATATTTATTTATTATTTATTTTTTGTTATATTTTATATTTACTTATTATTGTTTAATGTAATATTTCTATTTCTTATATTGTATATTTATGTATTATTTATTTTTCTTTATATTGTATATTTACTTATTATTTATTTTTCCTTTTTAGTAACAATGCCACGTAGCTTCTTTTGAAAGAAGTATTTTTCGCTGATGTGGACGCTCTATAAAGCCTCATAAGATCTATTTTATTATACACTAGGGATTAACCCGGGCTACGCCCGAGATTTTTATTTTTTTTTCTAATTTAAGTTGTTAAATTATTTATATTTAGGTTATGATATATATTTATATAAATGTTAAGATGCATGTCATAATTAAAATTTATTTTTAAATTTTAACACGTTAAATTAACATATTTTTTACTATTTAAATATTTTTTTGTAATTTTGTTGGCTATCTAGTTATCATATTCAGCAAAACTATCTATTGAGTGTTGGAATAAATACTTTAGATATTTAATTAAACCGGAGAGTATTTTCGGATCGATCACATGCTCAACAATCGATCGATCCGTAAAAAGATGGTCGATCTCCTTGGCCATGTAAGTACGATTTTAGCAAAAATATCTTTGATTTTCAAATATTAAGTATATAACTATTATTTTGAATATTGTTTTTTTGAATTGTATTTTTTGATTAAATTATTGTATTTTAATGTTTATGTAAATATTTTTTGTGATGTTTGAATTTGTGTTGTTAGTATACTTAACCTAGATGATATTGATGTTTAACACTTTATTTTTTTCTGGAAATAGAAAATAATGATATATCAAAACATATCTAATACTTGTTAAATGATAGTATAATGTAAATTACATCCATTATTTGAAAATAACCATTTGTTGTTTTTTTTCTTAAATCAGAAATTATTTTTATTTAAAAGCATTATTCATATATAATATAATAGTTTAAGTTTGGAAGATTAATCTATATATATATATATATATATATATTATGAATATTTTTTAAAAAATAATTTAAGATATTATATATTGATTAACTGAATAAAAGCTAAATTTGTTATTTTGAAAATGAAATATTTATATTTTTGTCTTCATGTTATACTCACCAATCCAGCATTGATATTTATAACTCAGTATGTTTTTAAAAAATGCTTAGTTTTAAGTAATAAACGAATTTAATAAATTAAATTCATCACCTATAATGTTCTGTAAACAATATTTGAAAACTCTCTAAAATTATATTTAAACATAATATTACTATTATTTAATTTAAGTTATTTTAAGCATAATATATGCTAAACCAACTTAAATTATATTTACAATAGGACCATCTTAAACCGGTTAATAAATCAAAAACAATACTAAACCAACATGAACCAATACCTGATTTGGCGAGGAAAGAAGTGTTTCGGGATAAACGCTCGAATGGTTATTAACTATAATGGTTTGATCATGAAAGAGTTAGTATGAATATTAACAATAAAATTATGGATTAGATTAATTTAAATTTGTAAGAATACCTTTGAGTCTATGAAAAACAATTCAATTCCCATGAATAAGTTTGGCTTTTGGAAGTTGCGGGTTTCCCAACAATGAATCCACCTAACAAAAAGTTCGTTGTTATAAAAAATCTCCTTCAAGGTCATTAAAGGTTTTTGGGACGGCAAGAGTTGATGGTGGAACCATTTTTTTGCTCGAGTGCTTTGAAGTTTTCCTTGATAGTGTGAGGTTGATGTTGATGGAATAATGAATTTTATAGGGACTTTCTTGATGTAAAACTATATATTTTTTTTGTTTAATGTGGTATTTCTATTTTTATATAATTTACTACCATTTTAAGATAGATGTACATTTTAAGATAGATGTTTAAATCTTACCGTACTTTTTCCATTTTTTAAAATGTTTATTTCCATTTCTTATATTTTTTATTTACGTAATATCTATATTTTATATTTTAAAATAGATATTTAAATCTTAATGTACTTTTTCCATCTTTTTAAAACGTGTATTTACTTATATTATATATTTTACATTTTAAGATAGATGTTTAATGCTTAATGAACTTTTTCCATTTTTTTTAAAAAATTGTGTATTTACTTATTATTACATATATAATTCATTTATTATATATTTTCATTATTTACTTATTATTTATTTTCCTGTATATGTATTTCCATTTCTTGTACTTTTTATTTACTTAATATCTCTATTTTACATTTTATGATAGATGTTTAAAACTTAATGTGCATTTTCCATTTTCTTTAAATTGTATATTTCCATTTGTTATACTTTCTATTTAAGTAATATCTATATTTTAAATTTTAAGATATATTTTTAAATCTTAATGTAATTTTACATTTTTAAATTGCGTATTTACTTATATTATATATTTACTTATTATTTATTTTTCTTTATATTATGTATTTATATTTCTTATACTTTCTATTTACTAATAATTTTATATTTTAAGATAGATTTACATTTTAAGATAGATGTTTAAATACTTATGTACTTTTTCCATTTTTTTAAATTGTGTATGTCCTTTTCTTATACTTTCTATTTGCGTAATATCTATATTTTACATTTTAAGATAGATGTTTAAATATTAATATATTTTTTCCATTGTTTTTAAGTTATGTATTTCTTTTTCTTATACTTTCTATTTACTTAATATCTATATTTTACATTTAAAGATAGATATTTAATATTTAATGTACTCTTTCCATATTTTAAAAATTGTGCATTTACTTATTATTGTATATATAATTCATATATTTATATATTTATAATATTTACTTATTATTTATTTTTCTATATATTGAGTATTTCTCTTTCTTATACTTTATATTTAGTTAATATCTATATTTTATATTTTAAGATAGATGTTTAAATCTTAATGTTTTTTTCCATTTTTAATGTAAAACGGCAATGTTTAATAGAATAACTTGGACAAATAGTCAAATAGTTATATTTATGTTTTTTTCTTTTTTTATAAAATGGTAATGTTACATTATGGAGATAAGCCATTTTTTTTAGTGAAAAATGATAATCTTACATATGTTTAATGTAGTTTTTCCTTTTTTTTATGTTGTATGTTTACATATTATTGTTATTTTTAAATGTAAAATGGTAATCTTACATATGTTTAATGTAGTATTTCCATTTTTTATGTTGTATGTTTACATATGATTTATTATTTTCGAAATTATATATAATGTTTTTTTTTACAAAATAATAATGTTCCATTATGGAGATAAGCCGTCTTTTTTTAGTGAAAAATGGTAATCTTACATATGTTTAATGTAGTTTTTCTATTTTTTATGTTGTATGTTTACATATTATTTTTTAAAAATAAAAATGTAAAATAGTAATCTTACATATGTTTAATGTAGTATTTCTATTTTTTATGTTGTATGTTTACATATATTTATTATTTTCGAAATTATATATAATGTTTTTTTGTTGTTTTTTTATAAAACGGTAATCTTACATTATGGAGATAAGCCGTCTTTTTTTAAGTGAAAATTGGTAATTTTACATATGTTTAATGTAGTTTTTCTATTTTTTATGCTGTATGTTTACATATTATTTATAATTTTCAAAAATTAGTAATATTAAAATGTAAAACTATATTTTATGCCATGTGTCATCTTTCGGGACTCCGTCTTTTTTTAGTGAAAAATGGTAATCTTACATATGTTTAATGTACTTTTTCTATTTTTTATGTTGTATGTTTACATATTATTTTTTAAAAATAAAAATGTAAAATGGTAATCTTACATATGTTTAGTGTATTATTTCCATTTTTTATGTTGTATGTTTACATATATTTATTATTTTTGAAATTATATATAATTTTTTTGTTTTTTTTTATAAAACGGTAATGTTACATTATGGAGATAAGCCGCCTTTTTTTCAAGTGAAAAATGGTAATTTTACATATGTTTAATGTAGTTTTTCCATTTTTTATGCTGTATGTTTACATATTATTTATAATTTTTGAAAATTAGTAATATTAAAATATAAAACTATATTTTATGCCACTTGTCATCTTTTGGTTTTTTTTTTTATAAAACGGTAATGTTACATTATGGAGATAAGCCGTCTTTTTTTAAAGTGAAAAATTGTAATTTTACATATGTTTAATGTAGTTTTTCCATTTTTTATGCTGTATGTTTACATATTATTTATAATTTTCGAAAATTAGTAATATTAAAATGTAAAACTATATTTTATGCCATGTGTCATCTTTCGGGACTCCGTCTTTTTTAGCGAAAAATGGTAATCTTACATATGTTTAATGTAGTTTTTCTATTTTTTATGTTGTATGTTTACATATTATTTTTTAAAAATAAAAATGCAAAATGGTAATCTTACATATGTTTAATGTAGTATTTCTATTTTTTATGTTGTATGTTTACATATATTTATTATTTTTGAAATTATATATAATGTTTTTTGTTTTTTTTTAATAAAACGGTAATGTTACATTATGGAGATAAGCCGTCTTTTTTTTAATGAAAAATGGTAATTTTACAAATATTTAATGTAGTTTTTTCATTTTTTATGCTGTATGTTTACATATTGTTTATAATTTTCGAAAATTAGTAATATGAAAATGTAAAATTATTTTTTATGCCACGTGTCATCTTTCGGTTTTTTTTTTATAAAACGGTAATGTTACATTATGGAGATAAACCGTCTTTTTTTTTAAGTGAAAAATGATAATTTTACATATGTTTATATGTTTATTGTAGTTTTTCTATTTTTTATGCTGTATGTTTACATATTATTTATAATTTTCGAAAATTAGTAATATTAAAATGTAAAACTATATTTTATGCCACGTGTCATCTTTCGGGAGAAGTTTTTTTCCGCTGATGTGGACGCTCTATGGAACCTCAAAAGGTCTCTTTTATTAGTATAAAATGATAATCTTACATATGTTTAATGTAGTATTTCTATTTTTTATGTTGTATGTTTACATATATTTATTATTTTCGAAATTATATATAATGTTTTTTTTTTAATAAAACGGTAATGTTACATTATGGAGATAAGCCGTCTTTTTTTTTTTAAGTGAAAAATGTTAATTTTACAAATGTTTAATGTAGTTTTTCCATTTTTTATGCTGTATGTTTACATATTATTTATAATTTTCGAAAATTAGTAATATTAAAATGTAAAACTATATTTTATGCCACGTGTCATCTTTCGTTTTTTTTTTATAAAACGGTAATGTTACATTATGGAGATAAGCAGTCTTTTTTTTAAGTGAAAAATGGTAATTTTACATATGTTTATATGTTTAATGTTGTTTTTCCATTTTTTATGCTGTATGTTTACATATTATTTATAATTTTCGAAAATTAGTAATATTAAAATGTAAAACTATATTTTATGCCACGTGTCATCTTTCGGGAGAAGTTTTTTTCGCTGATGTGGACGCTCTATGGAGTCTCAAAAGGTCTCTTTTATTAGTATAAACTAGTGATTTTCCCGGGCTACACCCTGGGTATTCACATAATTTTAGTTAAATTTTAATATTTTACACATATGTATGAACATAAATCTTGTATATAAATTATAATTAATTTTTTCTATTAAATTAGTATAAAATTTAAAATTTGTTTGTCTGTATTCATTATCTTGTGTCAAACAAATTTGATATAATTTATTACTGGAAATCATATATAGAATGATAAGTAAGATGAGTAAAAACTAACTAAACCTAGTTATGATTTAAATACATTTTGTTATTCTTAAGATTTTGTATAAGACAGCTGTAAAATTTACAATTGATTTGAATTTTTTTTTTGACTTTAAAATCATTGAGTTCTAATACCAAACCGAACAGTTTCATAATTTATATGAAACTAAATCAAAAATTGATCCAAACGTAAAAATAATATCATTGTCCACACCAAACTAAAAAACAAACTTTTTAAACAAACCATATACCAAAATTTGATATTTAAATCATAAAAACCAACAATGACTCTCTAAATTAAGCTTGTCTGCCTCATCTCAAAGGTCTTATTCTTTTCTTTTATGTTAGTTTGCAGTTTTAATGATTCTTTCTCATAATAGCTTTAGTGACTGGCAATATGTGATTTGTAGCTGAATGAAATTAATAGATCTTAGGACGTTGCATGCAAAAAAAAAATACTTAGATATACCCTTGTACATGCTATTAAGTCGTTTACAAACAGTCGGCTACAGACCAAGTAGCTTGCAGCCTCAATACAGAGAACAACATTTGTTTTTTAAGTTAAAATCCTAAATCAATTACAATGATTAGACAATGGAAACAAATATTCTCTCACAATATATAAGTTAATATATTTTATTGAATGCACGTCCAAGAAGGGAAGCCATGAAACAAAGAACAACATGTAAATGCATATTCTGGAGATCATATTCAATTTATAAATCCATATAATGACAATGATTGGTGTCTAGGCCAGTGGTTGGATTATGGTGTTCCGCATCTGTTAAATTAAATTACTAATGTCCAGATTGAAAAAATAAAATCTTTCACCACGTTCCATTCAAGAGTATCCTCATGAACCAAAGTGGCAGAGGTTTTATAATTCTCATCCTCCAGAATGAACAGTGGTACGGCTTCTTTTGGTATGTCTGCACTTCCTTTACCTGAAAGCAAAATAAATAATATCAAAAGGCACTTCTATTAATCTAAACAAATGTAGTAGTGAATATATAGGCTTCAACTTTGCGTAAGATAACACTGGCTAAAAAAACGATAACACTGGCTTTAAATGTGCGTGCATACTCCCACATGTTTCTATATCCATAAGCCTTTTGTTTCTCATAACCCTTTGTTCTGACTGATGTATCCTTGAGATTAGAGTGGATTCAACAACTTTTTAGAAATCCACGGTATTGAAAAGTCAACACCAAGATGATCGAAAGTATAATCTAATAACGATGGGGTCATGAGATTATATTTCACTACAATTATATATGTTTCTTCTTCTCACAAATGCAGCAAAGAACATCAATATTCTCGCAAAAAAAAATTGAAGATGCATCAAAAAAACACTTACTTTGGGAACCGCAAACTCGTGATCTTTTTGTTGTCGATCCTCAACCTGCCTTTTCTGATAAAAATAATTTTAGGATTGGGAAAGATTGAACCTTGTGATCTGATATGAAGATAATATTTACCCAATCAAGAGCCTAAAATCGACTTCACCAGTTACTTCCTAGAGTAAATTTAAAACCTTATAATAATGACTCACCATCCCACCATAAGCTCAAGGAAAGGCACTATCTTTGTTGTTTCATTTTTTTCAGGATATCTCAAATTCTCTGTTTTGACTTACCATAGCTTTAGCTTCTTCAGCGGGGTATTCGAATTTGGTGGGATTTATGTTTCAACCAAACGATTTATATAAGAGGAAAATCAACCATCAAAGACGGAGTAAAGACATTATTGAATGGTTGCGTTAACATCAATTACTCATGAGAACCGAAACCCTGAAGACAAAGTGGAACAGTTGGAGTTGGCATGCTCGAGGTTGGTTTATACTGGGTTGTGGCTGTGATTTACTTCTGTGAGTAGTCAGAACTTTTAGTATTGTAAAATTGTATATTTACTTAGTATTTATTTTTTTATTGTATATTTACTTATTCTAATTTTTTTTGTTTTTATATTAAATGGTAGTATTACGATAGATGTTAAATGTAATATTTCTATTTTTTATATTGTATATTTACTTATTATCTATTTTTTTATATCGTAAATGGACTTAGTATTTATTTTTTCTTATATTGTAACGTCACGTGGCATCTTCTGGGAGAAGTTTTTTTTCACCGATGTGGACGTTTTATGGAGCCTCAAAAGGTCTATTTTATTAGTATATATACTTTTTTATTATATATTTACTTATTCTATTTCTTTTGTTTTTATATTAAATGGTAGTATTACGATAGATGTTAAATGTAATATTTATATTTCTTATATTGTATATTTACTTATTATCTATTTTTCTTATATTGTATATAGACTTAGTATTTATTTTTTCTTATATTGTAATGCCATGTGACATCTTCTGGGAGAAGTTTTTTTCGCTGATGTGAACGCTCTATGGAGCCTCAAAAAGTCCTTTTTATTAGTATAGATTTCTTAGAGAGATGTTTAATTTAGTTTTTTTCATTTTTTCATTGTATATTTACTTATTGTTTATTTTTTACTTATATTATATATTTACTTATTTTACCTTTCTTGATATTATATCAAATAATAATATTATGATAGGTGTTTAGTGCAATATTTTTATTTCTTATATTGTATGCTTATTTTCTTATTTATATTTACATTTAAAAATATTTGGAAATAATAAAATGTAAACTTGTACATTTTTCAGATAGATGTTTAATGTAGTTTTTCCACTTCTTATATTGTATATTTACTTATTATTTATTTTTTCTTATATTGTATAATTACTTATTCTGATTGTTTTGCTTTTATATCAAATTTTAATATTACAATAGATGTTTAATGAAATATTTATATATCTTATATTTTATATTTACTTGTTATTTATTTTTATACATATTTCAGATAGATGTTTAATGTAATTTTTTTGTATTTCTTATATTGTATATTTATTTTTCTTATATTTTATATTTACTTATTCTTAAATTATAATTGATGTTTAATAGAATATTTTATTTCTTATATTTTATATTTACTTATTATTATTTTACTATATATTTTCAGATAGATGTTTAGTTTAGTTTTTCTATTTCTTATATTATATATTTATTATTTTTCTTATATTGAATATTTACTTATTCTAATTTGTTTGCTTTTATATCAAATGATAATATCATGTTAGATGCTTAATGTAATATTTCTATTTTTTATATTGTATATTTATTTATTATTAATTTTTTGTTTTTTGTTTTATAATAACGCCACATGGTATCTTGAGAAGTTTTTTCGGTGATGTGGACGCTTCATGAAACCTCAAAATGTTCATTTTATTAGTATAGATGTGTTTAATAATGTTTTGAATCTATTGGGCCTTAATATTTTGGGGGCCCATTAATGCTAGGGTTTCTAAGACACAAGAAAACACAATATATATATATATATATTGCCTCTCTCCTAAATCTATGTAGCAGCCATAATATTGAGAAAATCAGGTATGTTCTTCTTGTAGACAGATCTTTCTTGTAGACAGATCTTTTTAATTCCAAAGTATTCTTTTTGCCCTTGTAATTCCAAAGTATTCTTTTTTCCCGTGGAAATAGCCAATTAGTGAACCACATTAAATTTCTGTATTTTTTTTTCTGTTCATCTAATCTGTTATTCTGTTTATTCTCACATTAATGATGGCCAGCTTTAACGTCACCATCAACAGTCTAAATTTACAGCAGGTAAAAGAGATGCTGTGGCAACCTCAAGCAAAGTGGAGGGAGTTTAAATGGGCTGTTTCTCTACTGCTTTTGACAGTTCTGCTGTATGTAGTTGTCTACCATTCGGCATCACTTGTTCCAAACTTTCCTGCGTCTGTGGCGCCAGTGGTGGCAGAGAAACAAGAAATTAACAACATTGATAGCGTTAGTAATCTATTCAGCTATGTAAATCATACTATATGAATACTTGAGTATTATATCTCATTTTTCCTTTTAATCACGGGCCATATACATAATATAAGATTTATCCTAAGGGTAGGTAGTCTACAATACATAAAGTTAGAAATTTACTATTCAATTGAAATGATAATTTAGCATTTTAACCCGTCATCAGAAAATAATAAGAGCATATATATATATATATATGATATAAGTTAGTAGTTCAACAAACCATATCTATTACAATATATTTGTTTTATTTGGTTGATAGATTGAGTCAGAAGATATGATAAATTTGGAGGGAATTTTGAAGGAAGCATCGATGAAGGACAAGAAGACGGTAATAATGACATTGATGAACCAGGCCTGGGCGGAGCCAAATTCGACGTTCGATGTGTTTCTTGAGAGCTTTCGAATAGGCAATGGGACTAGTAAGCTACTCCCCCACATCGTGGTGATGTGTTTGGACGATAAAGCCTACTCACGGTGCTTGGATGTCTTGCCTCGCCGTTGCATCTTGCTAAGGACTGCCGGAGTTGATTTCTCCGGCGAGAACCGGTACATGGTAGGAGATTATGTCAAGATGATGTGGCGTCGAATCAAGTTCTTGGGTTCTTTGCTTAAGCTTGGATATAACTTCCTCTTCACGGTACCTCTCTAATTAAGCTTGCATCTTTAATTTAGAGGTGGACTTTCTGTTAATTAAGTTTGATTATTCTGTTTGATAAAGTCAGTTTGAAAATCTATGAATTATAAGTTTCAGATTTGAGTAGGTTTGTTAACATATCCGCATGGTTTTGAATGAGAAAAAAATAATAATATGTCAACGCGTATGATAGATAATTTTAAAATATAAATAAATATTGCACAAAACACAAAGCAGGTTTGGGTTTGATTTAAAGAATTTTACTTTGGTTTAATTGGATTCAACTTGATCGCTCTAACAATTTATCTTCAAGCTGAATTACTTTTGAAAATTTTAACATAGTTTTCCAAATGTTTGTTATGATATAGGACATGGATACAATTTGGCTCCGTGATCCATTTCCTCGATTAGTTGCGGATGTCGATTTTCAGGCCGCTTGCAATCTATTTTTCAACGGAAATTTCAGCGACAGGCAGCACAATGAAGTCAATGGCGGATTCAAATTCGTCACGGCGAATCACAGAACAATCAAGTTATACAAATATTGGTATAAGTCCAGACTAAGGTTCCCTGGCAAACACGATCAAGACGTGCTTAACTATATCAGAAGCGATCAATACATTAACAAAATCGGGCTCGACATGAGGTTTATAGATACAGTCGATGTTGGTAGTTTCTGCCAACCAAACTGGGATATTACCAAAGTCAGCGTACTGCATGGGAATTGTTGCATTGGACAGAGTAACAAGGTCAAGGATTTGAGACAATTTCTTGAAGATTGGACGATATTTTTTTGCAATGGAAACCGGGAAAGAAGTTTTCGACAGCCGATGAATTGCCGGAGAAGTGTGGGATGGAGGCCTCCTAGAAAGCACAAAAGGAGGGGTTAATGCAGTTTTTATATATGTTGTTGAAAGGCTAAAGAAAATAGTCAAATAAGGGAAAACAAATATAAAGATCTATGCTTTCAAATTCTTACTAGTAATAATTAGGTTGAACTTAAAAAAACAAAAAAAAAACGGTAAACCGTTTCCTGGCGAGAGAATGTTAAATCACCGGTGACCACGTGTTAGGGATATCTGAGTATAGTCGGATTCGAGCTCAGCTCGCTTAGCGACGCTGGAATGCCATGTTTACCACCCGACCGTTAGCACGTGGTTAACTTAAATAAACAAGATTGAAAAGCAAAGCAAAATAGTCCCCATGTCTTAGTATGTTTGTTTTTCGCACTGTATGTAATGTGTATTTTTTATTAAATATCTTTAGCAGCATTCTTTATGTAAACTTTCATCAGAGATCTCACATGGATGGCGGAGTGTACATGAGTGATCTGCGTAACTGCGTTCAAAACATAGTAGACTGGTCATGGACATGTCCATATAAGAGCTCGAACGGACTAGTCCAATTTTGTTCGGAACAAAAGGCGAGATGAATCGGTTAGTCAGTTAGAGGCCCAAGTATGTTAGGAAGTTAGACAAAAAATCGATTTACAAACAAATCATTAATGTCTAAACAAAAAAAGAGTCCAAAGTCATAATTGTTATAGTGAATAACTAAATAAATTGGATGAGTGGATGGAAGATAAAAGAAAAAGAAAAAAAAATCTAAGCATCTATCATCAATTCATCGTCCACTAATTATTTGAGTGATCGTTGGCTGATTTTTTTGTATACTTTGGTAGACAAGGATCCCATAAAAACTTCTGAGGAATGGGCCATACCTATTTGGATTTGGACATGCCAATTTGGACATATCACATATGTACATCTTAAAGAACGTGAAACGTGATCTTATTAACATAGAGAATAGGTTTATATACAACATTGGAAGCAGACTGATAAGGAAAGCTATAATTACAGAGAATATACAATCTCTAGCATATCATATGAAATATCTTCTTTATACGCCCCCGCAAGATGGAGGGAGAGGTCGAACTCCAATCTTGGAACACGCCATGTTGAAGCTGAGGCGAGGAAGAGGCTTTGTTAAAGCGTCAGCTAATTGATCTTTAGAGGAAATATGAGTGACGCGCAAGGAACCTGATTGCACCTGTCCACGAATGTAGTGATAGTCCAACGCAAGATGTTTCATACGAGAGTGAAATACTGGATTTGCACTCAAGTAAGTTGCCCCAATGTTATCACAATAGATCACAGGAGCTCGAGGTATGGTGATATTAAGTTCGGTGAGGATATTACAGATCCACCTAACCTCTGAAGTTGCATTCGCAATGGCTCTATATTCAGCCTCCGTTGAAGAACGAGCCACACCCGTTTGTTTCTTTGTAGACCAGGAGATAGGCTGGTGACCCATGTAGATGATGTATGCATTGGTTGAGACGTAGTCATCAACATCACCGGCCCAATCTGCATCCGAGAAAGCATGTAAGTTCAATGTATTACTGGAGCGAAGGAGAACACCATGTGTAGCAGTGCCTGCTAAATATCGTAGAACTCTCTTGGCTGCTTGCCAATGCTCGTCTGTAGGTTTATGCATGAACTGAGAGAGCCTATTAACTGCGAAGGAGATATCAGGACGAGTGAAAGCCAAGTATTGTAAGCTTCCGACCACCATTCTATATTCTGTGACGTTCGTAATTGGATTGCCTGACTGTAACGACAGCTTCGGAGTCGTTTGCATAGGAGTGGCGACTGGCTTGGCTTCGAACATATTTGTTTTGACAAGAAGATCGAGAATGTACTTCCGCTGCATGAGGTGTAAGCCGTGACTTGTTCTTGTGACTTCAATGCCAAGGAAGTAATTGACATCTCCTTGATCTTTGAGAGAAAAACGTTCACCTAAGGCAGCAATCACACGTGAAACAGCATCATTGTTGTTACCTGTGACCAAGATATCGTCTACATAGACGAGTACATAGACAAGAAGATTGTTGCGACTGTGAAAAAAAAGCGAGGCATCAGCATAACTGTTGGTGAAACCACAGAGGATGAGAAAGTTCTTGAGTTCCAAATACCAAGCTCGGGGAGCTTGCTTTAAACCATATATCACTTTCTTGAGTCTACATACATGAGTCGGACGATCTGCATCAATAAATCCAGGAAGCTGGTCCATGAACACTTCTTCATTTAGAGTTCCTTGTAAGAAGGCTTGATTGACATCAAGTTGCCGTACATGCCAATAATTACTGACCGCATATCCAAGTACAAGGCGAATGGTAACAGCTTTGACCACAGGGCTGAATGTTTCTTTGTAGTCTAGACCATACTGTTGATGATTTCCTTTAGCAACCAGACGGGACTTTCGTTTACCAAGCTTGCCATTAGGTAGTAACTTGTTCTTGTAAATCCACTGACATCCAATCACCTTCTGTGTAGGTGAGGCCGGTACTAACTCCCATGTATCTTTTTCGATTTGACCAGTGATCTCCTCAGACATTGATTCACGCCATAGTGTATCTTTCATAGCTTGTCGAAAAGTTGCAGGTTCTGGTTCAATGATGTGGTCAAGAGCGGCAGTGAGGCTGAACTTTTTAGTTGGTTTTGAGATCTGATTTTTAGCTCTAGTTCTCATTTGATGGGTGTTTTGCGGTGATTGTTGCACTGAAGTAGTAGCAGTGACAGTGGGGACTGTAGTTGGACCAGTGGGTCTTTGGGAGGTGGAGGTGGTTTCTGTTATAGTGGTTTGTTGATTCGGGAGAATGGTTGAGCCAGTGGGCCTTTGTGTGGTGAGGGTAGGCTGGTCAGGGTTGTTCGGGTGATTTGGGATATTAGTTTGACCAGTAGGGTCTGAGAGAGGGGAAGAAGACGTAGTAGCATGAGTAGTAGAGTTAGAGTTTATAGAAGGCAATACCTGAGATGCAAAGTCGACTGGTGATTAAGATGATGCTGGAGTTGGAGTCGCTGATGATGAGAACGAGACAGTAGGGTGAGGATCTGAGCTCGGGGGCTGTGAAGACGGAACCAGATGAACTTTTGTGACCATGACAGGAGTAGAAGAAGCCTTCTCTTCACCACGTTGTTGTGTTGGTGGTACAGAAAGCAGAGAATCTGTTTTGAACGGGAATGTAGCCTCATCAAATTGGACATGACGGGAAGTATACATGCGACCAGCAGAGACATCAAGACAGAGATACGCACTCTGAGTCAAAGAGTATCCCATAAACACACATGCTTTCGATCTGTCCTGCAGCTTGTGTGCTGTATATGGCCTCAACCATGGATAACAGCAACAACCAAAGATTCTCAACTTCTCATAATTGGGAAGCACATTATGAAGCTTTTGATATGGAGACTGATCAGATAACACAGCAGTAGGAAGACGGTTTATCAAGTAGACCGCAACAGCAAACGCATAGGACCAATACTTCTTTGGGACAGAAGCCGCAGACATCAGAGACAATCCAGTTTCAACGACATGACGGTGCTTTCGTTCTGACAAACCATTATGTTCCGGGGTGTGAGGCGGAGAGGTAAGATGAGAGATGCCATGTTCTTGTAGATAAGAGCGCACAACAAGCAACTTCGGAATCAAATGAAGCTTTGGACTAAAGGTACACGTTCCATTGATGAGTACTTTCAGGGCTTCACTATGCGCATTGAACAACTGGCGATTCTTGGCAAGCCTCTTGAACTTGAAGATCAAATCGAGTTTATTCTTGAAGGGCTTCCAAATGAGTACAAACCGATAGTGGATCAGGTTGAGGGAAGAGACACGCCACCTTGTCTTACTGAGCTTCACGAGCGTCTCTTAAATCATGAGATCAAGCTCCTTATTGCTACTCCTGCGCCGCACCTTCCGGTCACTGCTAACGTTGCTTACAACAACAATAGCAATTCCTCTCGTTTTAATAACAACAATCAACGTCAATCTCAACGTCAACAGAACAACTGGAGTGACAACACTCAGAAGCAGTACAACCGTTCTGGCCAACGGCAACCAAGGCCCTATCTTGGTAAATGCCAGTTCTGCAACGTGCAAGGTCACAGTGCGCGTCGGTGTCCTCAACTTCAGAGCCTGCAGCAGAGTTCTCCTCAGTCTTTTCCGAATGCTTCAACCATGCCTTGGCAACCAAGAGCTAACGCAGCAACGGTTTCACCCTACTCAGCCAACAATTGGCTCTTTGACAGTGGCGCTACCCATCACATGACCAATGATCTCAATAATCTCTTGCTGCATCAGCCTTATCAAGGTGGTGATGATGTTTTAATCAGTGATGGCTCTCCTCTTGCGATAACTCACACTGGTTCAACTCTTTTATCTTCTCCATCTCGTAATCTAGCTCTAGACAAGATATTATGTGTTCCTGATATTCACAAGAACTTGATTTCAGTATATCACTTATGTAATACTAATCAAGTTTCTGTTGAATTTTTCCCGGCCCATTTTCAGGTGAAGGATCTCAGCACGGGGGCGCCTCTTCTTCAAGGCCGAACCAAGAATGAACTTTATGAATGGCCTATGAGTGCAAGTCAAGCACATGCCTTCTCGTCCTCT
This sequence comes from Brassica napus, assembly GCF_020379485.1. Taxonomy (NCBI): domain Eukaryota; kingdom Viridiplantae; phylum Streptophyta; class Magnoliopsida; order Brassicales; family Brassicaceae; genus Brassica; species Brassica napus. The sequence continues at coordinate 17,543,334 of NC_063451.1, forward strand.
TACCGAATCAAGACGTCAATGGCTTCCTGGCACTCAAGATTGGGGCATCCTTCTCCTCCAGTTCTGCAATCTATTATTTCTAAAAATTCATTGCCTGTTGCTTCTTCTTCGATTATTCAAAAACCAGTTGTTTGTTCTGATTGCCACATCAATAAGAGTCATAAAATTCCTTTCCAAACAAGCAGTATCCGTTCAACGCTACCTCTGCAATATATCTTCTCTGACGTCTGGACATCACCAATAACTTCAGTTGATAACAACAAATATTATGTTCTCTTCGTCGATCATTACAGCCGATACACTTGGCTGTATTCCTTGCAGAAGAAGTCACAAGTCAAAGAGGTATTCATGGCGTTCAAACCGTTAGTTGAGAATCATTTTCAGCAAAAGATAGCGACTCTATATTCAGATAACGGTGGAGAATATATTGCTCTGCGCTCTGATACCATAAAGAACGTGAAGCGTGATTTTATTAACATAGAGAATAGGTTTATATACAACATTGGAAGCAGACTGATAAGGAAAGCTATAATTACAGAGAATATACAATCTCTAGCATATCATATGAAATATCTTCTTTATACATCTCACTTTCACCTGTAGGCGTCATACAAAATAAGGAATGAAACGTTTAATGTTCGACATTGCAAAAACATTCATGAGAACTGATCTCTTTTTGTTTTCCTATCTAAAAATTGTAATTGTAACTTAAAAGAAAAAACCTCATGTAAACACAAAGTAAAATTCACACACTTTCCTCCATATCTTGTATGATTGCATCGTTCTTTGGAATTTTCTAATGACCATGTGGTTGTGTTGGAGACTTTAATTGAAACTTTGACTTCTATAAAACAAACATGGAACCAAACTCTGTAAGCTATCTGTCTATACCCCAAAAGTTTAAGAAACCAACAACTTTTTATTAGATATGTTACAATGGATACCAAAACACCAAGACCACTCTCTCCCATGGGGAGATTTAAGTTTATATATAAACCACAGCCGAAAGAAGACAAAAAGCAAAAGAAGACATTTCAATACCAAAAGAAAATAAAAATCGTTAGAGGGATATTTCACAAGGTGCATGAAACGTTCTTCCACGACAAATAGCTTCAAGATTTTCTCCCGCGTACGAGCACAACGGTGAAACCTCAACACCTAGTTTATTGGTTACCAAAAAATTTCAAAATATATACAAGTTACAAAACTTGTCGAAAAAGAATTATGTCTTTTTTTGGAGTTTTACCAGTTGCATATAAAGGCACAGAATGTGTAAGAAATCCACCAGCTGCTATGACCCAACGTGTGTGTAGTCTTAGTACCGAAAGCCTCGCACTTTCCGGTGTGTCAAAGTTCGACCCATTTGCATTCTTCACTGGTGCAAACTCTTCTTCTCTTAACACCTACACACATTAACTGCTCAATCTAAGTTTTTTATATTTTTTATATCTTTTGTGTAAATGAAAAGATAATAGTTTACCTCAAAGAGTGCGGTTGAAGGAGCATAAGGAAACGAATCGAAAATGAATTGTTCTAGTTTCAGTCCCATTGTGTATCCATTCATAGACGGTATCTTCTTCTCTGCCAAATGGTAGCTGCCCGAAAAAAAAAACAAATTTAACACACTTTTTTTTTTGTTAAAACAAATTTAACACACACATAACATTCTGATATGTTGAGTTTGTGGAGCTTACACGCCGTCTTTTTCTAGGCCGGTCGCTACTTGATTTAGAAAGTCTAACGTGAACATGTTTAAGCACACCTGGTGACAAAGATGTGAATCAAAAACGTTTTTTCATATATAAGCTTTTTGCAATTTGGGCTGAGTTGTGAAGAAAGATGGTGTTTACGTTACTCCAGCAATATTGAAGACGTCCTGTTCGTTGATTAATAGCAGAAGCCATTGGCTGATCTAGCTCACTGTACTCAACTACAGTCAACGGTCCACCTTTTCCTCTTCTAACAAATACTCCAACCTGTTCTTGAGGGTATGCCTGTTATTATCATACACGCAACATTTGCATCATCTAGAAAGATTATTGACCACATAAAATGTGTGATCTTAGATACCTTCCGCACAACTTTTGCAGCAGAAGCAGCACCTTTGTCGATAAAGTATCCTAGGAAAGTAGGATCAGCTACTCGAACCTGCTTTCCAAGTTTCACCATTATATCCGAGTTAAGCAAATATATGAGGACTCAAGAAGATTATACAAGAAAACTAACCAAAACATTGTCGACGCCATAGCAGTCTACATATTTGATTCCCCTAGAAGCCATATCCTCTAATAACCTTGAAGACTTAAGAGCTGTAAAATCTCGGATTAGATTCAGCAAAACGAAGAAACTGTATTATAGTAAACGATCATAATCAAGTTTACCAGCATAGACTCCCCCGTTACCATCTGGAGCTTTAGCTAGCTGATAATACGTAAATCAACTCATAAAGACTTAAGTTACTAACCAAAGATAAAACTTAAAGAGACTGGACTAGTTATAATATGGTACATACACTGAAAGGTGTCTCCATGATAAACTTCCCATCCTTTGAAATGCAAGGCAACGTACCTTGTTGGAAGAAACTAATCTGTAGTAAAGTGATCAACACTTTTGGTCAGACACAGAAGGGAACAGTGTGAAGGAACATGTCTGTCTAACAACTAAGAAGCATCGTACTTGATCTGGTTCAAGGCCAAAGTACTTGTGACTTGAGAAATACTTTCGTGTCGCCTCATCAGTAAATGGACTAGTCATAATATACCAGTGTATTGTTACTGGCCGAGTTGGACCTGAAGATAGACTATTATTTTAGAAAAAGGAGTGTCAAAATATGGTAAAATGATACAAAATACATTGGAATGTAGAAGAGGAAGGCATGAGTCTCACCACCTTCACTCACTACTTGAGCAGCAAGTCTTTGGACACACAAGATTCTCTCTGCTTGAATCTGAAAGAGCGACTTCCCTGACGGTAGTCCAATGTCTGAGATGGAATTTTAAGTCAATTTAAGTACCATGTTAAGTAACCTGAGCCCTACTCAGAGCATGACAAAATATATCAGAAGTACTCTTATTAATCTAAAGCATAATATCCTAAGAGGTGCATTCTAAGGAAGAAAATTATTTCTATTGCTCTGTATTTTCCAAGCAATGTTACTGTAAAGAAGATTAGGGAGAAGAAAAGCAGAAAGAAAATGAGAAAGTACTCACTGAAACATCCTTTGGGATCTGAAATTCCAAGCCTTGTTCCCTGTCATTAGTGTCATAATCAAATCCTTTTCATTAGCAGATCTCTTGACAAATGTACTACAATGTGGCCAACAAAAGTTAGCTGGAATCTACTAAAAGCTAGTATTCTTTCCTTTCAACATCATTCATTTTCGTTTGTACGGTACGAGAGAGAAGAGTACAAAGAATAAACATCTTCTCAAGTTATGTAATGAAGTAATTTCCAAGCAACTCAAATGTTTTAAATCCGAATTTTTATGACCTTCCTTGCATCACACGGAACACAGCAACTTACTTAAGGTATTATATTAAAGTTACGGAATCCTATAAAAAGCATCTTTTCAGATCACAAGGATCACTCATGATCCTTTTTCAATTTCTTATATTCCTCCTAGAAATCGCCATTAACTCAACTTACCCAAAATAAAATTAAGAAGACCCACCGACACTGATTTGTTTCTAAATAATCATATGATTGCCACTATAATAACCCTTCTCCGTTTCAGATTATAGCAATTATTATAAAGCAAAGATCGCATTAAAACCGTATCATCTACTAATCCCTTTTAGTTTTAGGTAGGTAAGCACTATTCGAAAACCCATCAAGAAGAGAATCATTTAGGCACTATCATTAGCTACTTGATTATAAAATTGGTTAATTAGCATCAATTTAACACTGAAGATTAAAGACAAAAGTAATTAATATACCTGTCCACCAGACAAAAGCACAACTCCTAATTTGCCTTCATAGATAGTCTTTAATCCCATCTTCCACCATTTCTCTCTGTCTTCCATTGTTCTTCTATCTACCGTAGCGACCCAGTTCTCGGGCACTGGCTCGATCGCCGCCACAGGCAAACCTAATAACCAACAAGAAACTGATGAAAAGGCAATGCATGTAACTTAGAGACTTGAATGACATTTTGACGGAAACCTACCTTGAGAGTGAAGTGAGCATCTGATGATCCGATCTATTCTTGGAAGATCCAAGTTCTGGAAATTAGCCAAAATCAAGAACCAGTTAAAAAATAGCATAACTGATAATCTTGAATCTGAGAGTGAATCTAAAGGAGAAGACACCTCGATATCTCTGACAAGGAAATCTCGCTCGTCTGGTGAGAGCTCATCCAAAAGAGCGAAAACATCTTCTTGTCCATAATCTTTCAATCTCTCAACCAATGCTTGACGCGGCGAATTCACCCGAGGAGGAGATAACATCTCCGTCGTCGCCGCCGCCGCCGCCGCTACAGCACCATTTTCTCTCTCCATGGACGCTGCTCCCATCTCTCTCTCTATAGATCTCTGGAAGGTTAAGAATCAAATGTTATGCGGGTTTGAGACGTTTGGTCTGTTTTTTAGTTCTCGGAAGGTGAGGGGAGGAGAGGGGTTGTTATAACACAAAGCCAGGAACAGTGGCGAAGAAGACAAGACTCAACTCATCAAATCAACGTGTAACAACTGGAGTTCCTAAAAGACATGACAGAGTTCTCCGACAGTTTGTTGGCTAGCCCCTCTGGCTTACCTTGAGGGTTTCAGATTTAGTTTTGTAAAAATTTGTTCTAATTATTTATTCTTCTTACTCAGATCCACATTTTCCAATACAATAAAATAAATATACATTTTGTACCCGTCTACATTTTTGTTTGATAATTTTAAATGAAAATATTAGGCTATAATAAAAATTCACGATTTTTTTAACAGTTGAATAAAATTAAACTCTCTAAAATATCTCATAGAGAAACATTTATAAGTTATAACCCGTAGTTTGTACTAATTAAAAAAGCGTCATGCTGAATTTTCACGTAATTGGAATGTTAATTTTGCTGAATCAATTAAAATTTCGTTAGTCCAAAATTAAATTAATAGAGAATGTTATATTATATAGTATGTCCATTATGGACTATTCATTTATCAAATTGAAATTATTATATATTTTTTCCTTAAATAAAACCTACGAAATTATCTAATGTGATTAAGATATATATGAAATTAATGATTTTAAATAATAAAGATTTGAAATTATCTAATGTGATTAAGATATATATGAAATTAACGATTTTAAATAATAAAGATTTGCTAACAATCTGTATACTTTCTATCATTTTTGTTTAATTATTAAAATAAATTACACAATTACATTAATCATATAATAAAAATTTAGATTTTTTGTATATGTTGTATTTTGAATTTTTCAAAAAGAGTATAAATTACTAAAACTTTTAAAAGTCTCACATAAACTTTTGTGATTAAAGATTTAAATATTATTTCTATAATAAAATACAACGATAATAAAATCATATGAATAAATAATTTTATTTTAAAAGGTGTTTATGTTAATATATATAGGTACATATTTCATATCGTTTAAATTAAACTACACATCATATAAAAGTACATACTTATATTTTGACATCTGCGTTGAACATATATTGAAAAGTTAATATTTTAATTTTGAAATCTTCATTGTTTTTTTAAATGATTATAAATTATTGAAACCACTAAACATTCCACATTAAAAAAAATGTTGGTGTAAAATTTTGTTATACAAATATGAAAATAATCATAAAATCATATAAGTACAAACCTCATTTAATAAATATACATATTAAAAATATATTACATATCTATTATAGTATCATTTAAATTTAATTATATATCATATACGATAAATAAGATTGATTATTTTGATTTACTTACCCTAAAATGATTGTGAATAAATAAGAGCAGTTGTTTGATTTTATGCGCACACCAATTTATTAAATAATAATAACTGATTTCTTAGTTATTTAATATATAATTATTATTTTATGATTTTATAATATGCAGAAAAACATAAAATAAGTAATAAATATAAAATATTTATTCTGCACAACGCGCATATCTTAACCTAAATATGTATCTTTTTAATAATTTTAAATCTTAAACATTTTATAAATCTCAGGCCAAGACAAAATAACGAAATGAGAATGAACTCAAAAATCAATATTTATATCAAGCAATAACCAAAATAAAAAAAAAGACAAAAAATGAGAAAAATATTAAGATAGATAGGATTGACACGTGAACATAAACTTCTCATAACCATAATTAACTTTTAAATTTCTAAGTCATGATATAAAACCGAGCTGACATAATTTCATTGTAACCAAATAGTAGATCTGAGATTCTTCGGCCTTAGCGTTAGGTTCTTATGCGATAAGTGATTTTTTGACCTACAATATTTTTAAAAATAGGATTAGCTTATCAGTAAGCAAATCATGTAATTAACAAAAAAAATTTAAAAAAATTGTTTAAAGGCCAAAAATATTAATTCGATCAAGAACATAAATTTTATTTTTTCATACGATGTTTCTTAAATAATTTTCAAATAATTCACTCTGCGTAAAGTGCAGGTCTTATCCTAGTTGTATATATATATTTTTAAAACACACTCTCTAAATTGTCTTAAATCACAATTGTTCATTTGAAACTGAAAAAAGAGATCTCTTTTCGAAATTTAATCTATTGTTACTCTATATCATAGCTGAGAGTAAATTCCGAGCGCTACGTGAGAATCTTTCTAGTTAAAATGGACGTTATTTTGTGAGATTGTACAAACATATTAATGATATTCATAATTTGTGGATTCATACATGTGAACTTATATGGTTTTGTATACCCATTCTTTTTTTCTTAAATACATCTAGTGATATGTGAATCACCGACATGACGTTGGAACTTTTAAGTGCGTGTGGACAAACAATTTGTTAAATTGTTTGGGGAACTGCGTCCTGATTATTGAAATTTGGAGCAATCGTATGGGTGGGTTGGAGATATCATCTTCGGTTTCTTTCAAGAGGCTAAAGACGTTATCATTTGCGAGTTCTTAAAAAATATCTTAAGTTTATCCTGACAATTATAAAAATTTTAAAAAGAAAAAATAGAACATTTCTTGCTGAAAGATTTGGGCTAGTTTTTTTTTTTTTTGTAAAGAAAACTTATTCCATACTTGTTACTTTTTTGAACATCATACCATGGCACTTTTTAATGATTAACTAGAACATAATCCGAGTCCATGCACGAAGTGAGTTTTTATATTAATATTTGTTTATTAAATAGTTTTAATATTTTGCAATAGTACAATCTTTATCGATTGTAAAATAATGAATACAAATGTTGGTCTTTTAAATGTATCATCGTTGTTGAAAACTTAACGTATTACATGTCATTTTAATTATTTTTAAGACTTCATATGCACAAAAAAAAATTAAGTTTTGCGACTGACACAAATCACAAAAACTATAGATAGGCAACATCGATTGTAAAATGACGAAAGAATATTAAATTTTCTGCTCTCAATTTGCTTAATATTGACTCTTCATAAGTGATTTCATTTTCTACTTTTATAAAGTTGTGTTTTCGTTCTCGTTTCTGTTTCACTGATATGAATTTTGTTTCTTTTTATAATTTTTCTGTGAATCGGTGAATTACATAAGTGAAAGATGGACATCTGTAAAAATTAGTTTCACTTCAGATACATATCTAATAATCAAATTTTTGAAAAAAAATCACCGGTAAACTCTATTCAGAGGTTAGTGTTCAAATCTAATATATCAAGTTGTTATATAATATAAGTGCAGACTCGAAATATAAATGTATGTCTAGTATATATTCACCCGTTCGGATTAGAAACCATCTAATTATAGAACAACTAAATAAATTACTTATTTTATTAACCTACGCTTTTGAAGTTTAATTACTTAAGAGTATACCGATAAAAAAATAATAATATTTTACCATTTTAATATATGTAAACTACGTATAAAGTAAGAACTGATTGATTTATTAAATGATAAACCAGAAAACTTATAATAAATAGTTCAAATCTCTCATTCTTACAATTATAATAGCTAGAGAAGATATTAGGGAGAAACAAATATTAGACGAATGATCAAATCTCTCTTTCTGCGAACAAACTCAAAAGGAGGTGATTGAATCTTGTCATGATATTTCATTAAAAGTTTTTAGGAATAAAAATCAAGACTAAAATATTTAATCAGAATGAAATAATATATATATATATATATAGTGCTTCCAATATTAAAAATCACTTTGATTTGAAGAATTGTATTTCTAGGATTGTCAGGATCAAATAACATATTAGAAACCACATATTTTAAAAATAATGTGTATACATAAAGGTATATACATTAGAGTAATCACATAAATCAAAACCAGTACTTTTTGTTTATTTACAATCATGTTTTTGGTATATAAATCAAAAAAATCATTTTATATACTTTATATGGTATATAATTAAACTTTAATGATATTGACATAGATATATATAGTATATTTTAATATAAATATTTATTATTGACACTTTCTACTCATATGATTTTATTAACATTTGTATATTTACTGTAACAAAAAATTAAACAGATAATCACAAAACTTTTAATGTGAGATTTATCAATAAAAGTTTTAAAATTAAAATATTAAGATTTCAATCATTTTCAATGCAAATTTTGAAATTAACATATTTTTATATATTTTATATAGTATATAATTTAAATGATATATATATATATATAATATGAATATCTATTAATGAGACTTGATAGTCATACAATTTATGCTCATTTTAATCTTGTTTGAACGGGAAAAAAGTGAAACCATTGATCACAAAATTTTATGTGTTGGACTTCTTTTACCATTTTTAGTCATTTATAGTCGTTTTAAAAAATTCAAAATATAACAAATAAGAAAAAATTTAATTTTTTTTATTATATGCTTAATGCGATTGTTTAATTTCTTTTAATAATATAAAATTAAACAAAAAAGGAGAGATGATACAAAATTGTTATCAAATATATATTATTCATAATCATTTATTGTCGTATATATGTTAATTATATTAGGTAATTTCGTAACTTTTATTTAAGAAAATAATTGAGAATATTATTTTTTACACTACTAATCAATTTGATAGTTGGTTTAATAAAAAATATAACCTATATTTGTATGGATCAACTTATTTTCTAAAGATTTTAAAAATCATCCTAGTAGTGATACATGGCTACGAAAACTTATTGTAATGCTATAGGATTAATATATATGAGATTTTATTAGGCGTATCTTTTTGGCTGGTAGAAGTATAATTTAAGATATTTTTTTCCCAATAAATTATCCCTTTAAGATTGTTAGGATAATATTTTTTTAATGTTTTAAATGGTATAAAACCATGAGAATATCGCAAGATATTACTGGCCCCATATATTGTTGGGAAAGTGTTTAAGATCGGTTTTATGTTAATTTAATTGTTTAAAAACGTTGCAGAAAGAAATAATGAAATAATTAATACTATTAACAATAAATGATAGTGGCATATTTTGTAAATACTTGTAAGACAGAAGGGACCTAAAAACCTTCATTTTTAATAGTATAGATACTAAATATACTATGAAAAACTCAGTAAAATATATCTCACTAATGTTGATTCCTAATACATATATTAGGTATATAAAAATAAAATAAAAAATAAAATATAAACATAGTAACAAATTGCAAATCTTAAAGGATAGCCTTTTGCTTTAAAAATAAGAAAAAAGGAAATTTGATGCTATAACCATAAAAAATTATAATTCACAAAATAATCATATTAAAGTGATGGTTAGGATATACTACATATTATTGATAAAATAGACGAAAATACCCTTTTGCATAGACACTTTTCTACTCGCATCTGATTTAATTATTAGACATAATGAAAAAAAAAAAGAACCATTGACGAAGAGGCATGAGATTTTAATAAAGTAGAAGAAAAGTTGATGGGTTAAAAGAAAATGGTTTATAACAATTATTCTGGTTGAGTTTTTGTGATCGGGGTAAAATTACAATCGCTTTTTGAGGGGTTAAAATTTTCGATCTTCGGTGTTTGAAAAAATAGAAACGAAGATGAACAGTTACCATCTGTTGAACTATTCTTTTTTTTTTTGATGAAATTTCAAATTTATTGATATTGGCAAATAATAGGCATTTACATGAGGTGTAAACTAAGATCTACCTAACTCGTGAAAAAACAAAAGTGAAAAAATAACCTTATCTGTTGTGCTATTCTTCTTTTTTTGGATGAAATTTCAAATTTATTGATATTGGCAAATATTAGGCATTTACATGAGGTATAAACTAAGATCTACCTAACTTGTGATAAAACAAAAGTGAAAAAAATAGCCTTGTGAAAAATCTACCTAAGCATGTAACTATAAGGAATCACATTGTAACTTCAAACAATCTCTTCATTAGCCCTTCAAGCTTGCTGTCATGCTGGTATCGCAAAGATGAGATTCTATTCCTCATTGGCTCATCAATCTGATGAGCCAATTTCTCCATCTGTGTCCAGGGTTTCCCATGCCTTCGCGCAATTATCTCTCGCCAAATGTGGTAAACCGTCATTTGAAAGACCATTATCCCCAAAATTTTATCCAATGTAGAGCCATGATCATACCTTATCCTCATAACAGTGTCTTGCCACTTTGGAGTGATGCGACTTCCAAGTAGCCTTCATGTCACAGTAATCCAAACCATGTAACTATAGGGACAAGCAAAAAAGAGATGGTCTCTGATTTCATTTTTCTCCCCGCAAAGTAAACACTCCTGCTGCAATCCCCAGTTCCTCATACGGTCTCCAGTTGACAATAAATTCTTGATCGCAAGCCAAACGATAAAAGAAAACCTCGGGACAACTTGTGTAAACCAGATTATATCACACCAGTCTACGTTCTCTCTTCTATCTCTTATTTGTTCCCAAGTTTTGACCGCCGAAAAAGAGGCCTGATAATCATCATGGGCATGTTTCCACAGAACAATATCTGAACCGGACACACTCAGAGAATAGGTTGATCATGGAAAAGTAGAATAGAAATAAAACTGCACCGTAAAAATATGAGTTGCACCGTACTATTGCTCACTACTATTATATTTTATTAGGAAAACATGGAATAGATATATGATTTTACAGTTACAAAATATGTGTTATTTTTTTCTCTCCTCCATTTGTTCTTCCTCCTCTAATTTGAGAGTTTTATTTCTGTTAAGAACAATACATCTCTGGTGAAGAATCAATGAAATTTTTATCCCAATTCTTTCAAAACTATATTATTCTAATTAATGGTTATGGTATAGAATGGTCACGATATCCTCTTCCTCTTTAAGGTACTATTTTTGTTATTCTCCCACTAGTAACATCCCCTCCTCTTATGTATTAATTTTGCTGTTATCCCATTAGTGACATTGGCATCAACAAAAGCCTCTTACTCTGCCTTTAAAAACAACAACATCACATCTTATGTATTATGTTTGTTGTTATCGTATCACCTTCACTACCGGCCTCTTTCTCTTCTAGTTCTTTCTCATGTACTAACAACAACATTCCCTTTCCCCTCTTTTTCTTTATCTTCCTTCCGCATCCTTCCTCTCTTCTCTTTCCTTCTTTTTTCTTATACTTTTTCTTCGCACTCTTCCTTCTTATCCTACTTCCTCATCCCTCTTCCTCGCTCCTCCTTCTTCGTACATTCTCTCTCTTCTCTCCTCCTTCCTCCCTCATCTTCCTTCCTTCTTTCTCGCCCCCTCCTCTTTCCTCATCCCTTATATAGCTGAAATCAGCATTGTCAAACATTTTTACTATGTTGGTAATAATATGGAATCAATTTTCCTATACTATTTATCTATAAGAATAATATAGTATAGTATAATATGTCACCAATGCATTAAATACATGATCACGCGCGAGAAGGAGTGTTTTGTCATATTTTCTGTCAAATTGTCACGGTTCTCGATAAAATCTTTACATGGTTACTTCCTTTATTTTTCATCTCATAATGTGTATATCACAAATTAACCCAAAAAGATATCATTGTAAAAAAATCTAAAGATGTTGAAGAATGAAAAGCTTTTTTTTTTGTCAGCAAAAATGAAAAGCTTTAAAATGCGAAAAAATGATACAATCTTCTACGATACTCAAACTAAAATTTAATAGTTTCATAGTCATAGAAAATATCAAGCAGTCACAGACTCACATTCACAATCTGGTGACGGAAGGAACTGCAAGGTGGGCATTAGCACTCTCAACAAACATAAAATTATTTTGACCCACACAATTGGTAGATTGAGAAGACAAAAATTTATATTCGATAATCTAATATATTTTTACATTATTTATAGATGCTTTATTATACATTACAAATATATTTATAATTTAATAAATAATTTTATAATCTTAAAGATGATTTATAAACTATTATAACTGTTTTAAATTTTAAAAAATTCATATATATAAGTATTAAGTTATATGTAATATAATTTATACAAAATCTTATAAATCCATTATATTATTAAAAATTATTTACAACCCAAATGTTCTAATAAATAATTATAAATGATTTACAATGTTATATAAATGTTCTATTCCATATCACGAAAATAGTATATGACACCAACCCCTTCTCAACACCTAAATAATAAACCTTATCCCAACCCACCTCCAACGCCTAAATAAGAAGCCCTAAAACTTAATCACTAAATCCTAAACCTAAACCCTAATCACTAAACCCTAGACCCAAATATAAATCTTAAACCCATATATAATGGAACAAAAAATAGCATATTACATATTGGTGAATATATGAAATGTATATGATTGCATGGAATAAGTTAATGCTAACCCCAACTTCAACCTCCACCTTCTGAATACTAAACCCTAAATCAAAATCACAAAACCCTAAACCCAAATATACACCATAAACCCAAATATAAACCATAAACCCAAATATCAAAAATCTGAAAATAGTACACAATATTATGTAATATAGTTACCTAAACCCAAATATAAATCATAATATATATTTATAATATTTTAAATAAAATTAAATCTGAAAATAGTATTTTATATTTTGTAATATTAAACTATACTATATAAAAATGAAAATATAATAGTCTTGTGAAATCTAGATTGAAGAAAAGATCGATATCATAAGAGTTCAAAATTGACAACCTGATAAAATACTCAGATTGACGGCATCGAAAGAGATAGAGATTTTCGGCATTAGAGGAAAGAGGAAAAATAGACATGATATGAACATTATTCCATTCAACATTACGTTGTAATCTATTTTATTTGATGTCATAATAAATTATATTCCATTTACATTTAACTCTACTATTTCTCTTTACAAAATCATATACACAATATAAAAATCATATACACAACGATATAAAACTCGCATCAATGGAACATAAACAACCAACACATAAAATTTACAAACTATAGTTCCAAACAAGATTGAAACCTCTTTTAAAGAATAAAATAAAATATAACATTATAAATAGTACATTATATATTACTAAACATGCTAAATAAGAGAAGTGTCGGAGAAAAAAAATCAAAAGTATAAGAGGATGAGCCAACAAAGCTGTACAACTACTGAATCCGAAATCGGAATTTCTTGGTTTTTATGTTTCATCTTCACTCACTGACGAGTCTTAGATTGGGAAGATGGATGGACAGAGCCACAGCGCCGTCGTCGCAGAAGATGGATGGACGGAGGCTTCATAATTGCAGAAGAAGGAGAAAAAAAATATTGCTCTTTTCCGGTTGTTACTTTTTACAAACTTAATAGGGTGGAAAATTTGTGACAAATGAAGAGCCACGTTCACCTTCAATAAATAATATCTTATTTATATTTAATTTTGTTTTGCATGTTACACAGGTTATATGAAAGGGCAAAACTGCATTATTACATATAGTACATCATATACTGGTGTGAATTAAGGCAAATGGCTAACGAGTGAGTTATAAAAATAATTTGCGCTATTGGATGCAATTTCCCAAAATTATATAGTTAAAATGAAAGTTAATTATAGTATAATTAAAATATTATTATAAAATAGTAAAAATTATTTATCATATTAAAATTATATTTACTTTGGTTAGGTTTGACTTATTTATTTTGGTTTGGCTAGACTTATATAGTTTTTTCTGGTTTATTATGCCGGTAACCGCCACCGTCGAGCAAATCACAGCTTCAAGAGAACTCGAAACGGTTCAGAGAAGGTTGCATATCAACAAGGGTTGAAAGAGGAGGAGGATAGCAAGAAGAAAAGGAGGATGAAGGGGAAAACGAGGCGCCTCTGGCACCGCCATGGAGGCAGGCCGGAGTTAAGATTTACTTCAGTCCACTTCTTCTTTTGGTCGCGATAGAGAAAGAGGTGATTTTACTTTTCTTTTTGGTTGGTGGATTAAATGTGTTAATAAGGAGTAGATAGAATTGTATCTCTCTACATTTTCTACTTTACTTAACTATTAAGAAAAATAATTTGTAAAATAAAATGTAATGATTATGATAAATTTTATAAAATAAAATGAAAATTAGTAATAATATTACTAATAACTAAAATTTAACACACATATATGTCAACAAAAATTATATTTTTAATTTCATGAAAAAAAAATTAGAACAAATTTTAACTTAAAAGAAAACAATAAAGTATACAAATCACGATTTTAAATATCAGATATTTTCAATAAAATAATATATATAGATACATGAGCATCTATATTATATAATTTACCTATAATATATTATTTTATTTTAGTTAATCGATTTTTTCAATTTATTGGTTTGAACTGTTTATAAACCGAACCATATCTATATACTATGATTCTTTAACAAAATAACATTCATTCAATTTATTTGGTATTACTAAATCTAAACCATTTTTTTATTTCTGTTTGATTTTACCGAATTGAAAACCTTGAAAATAGTAAAATTGATATTTCTTCAAAAATTGAAAACCACTTAAGATTTTATCATAATCAGAAATTAATTCTTGTAAAAAAATAAAAATGTTTTTTTTTTGAAAAAGAAAACAATCGATAGTGTTCCAAAATTAAATCCTAAAATAGATAGCCTACCAAAAAATCGAAACAAAAACCCATTAACATTAGCCAAAACAATTACCTTGAATTTACATCTACACGTTCCTTTGCCTAAGAGCATCTCCAACAATGACACCAAATTTAGTGTTGAAATTACATCAAATTTTGTGTTTTGTATCATAATATTTTTGCCATCTACAACAATGACACCAATTTAACACCAAAAGTAATACTATATTAGTTGATGTTTTTAATTTTAAAATTTTATATTTTTATTATTTGTAATTGGTGAATAATTATATTATCACAATTAGATTACTATTTATATTTTTATTATTTGTAAGTGATAAATGATAATAGTCATTTAGTGATTTATTTTGAATATAAAAATAAAATTTATTTTTAGTTATTTGAAAATAATTTAAAAATATAAATAATACAATATAGTTATGTTTAATTAAAAATTTGATAATTATTGTACTATATTATTAAATGAAACATAATAAAATATGCATTTTAAAGATTTGGTGTGATGCATAGTGTTACACCAAATTTGGTGTAACACTATTCATATTACACCAAATTTGGTGGAATATTGTTAATGTTAGTGTTTTGTTGGAGATGAAATTACACTAAATTTGGTGTTATGGTGTCTTGTTGGAGATGGCCAAACATCACTATTATTTCCTTCTGTATCATTTCCATTATTTTCTATGTTTTTGTCTCTGTTGGTTAAAGTCATCATGATTTTTCTGATCAAAAGTTTTCATGAATTTAAGGTCAAAGAAATTCTAATCCAGAAGGTTTTATCTCAGATCCTTTAATTTAACATGTATCTATATACCTATAAAATTTATATTTTTTTAATAAAAAACATTAACATGATATTTGTATTCAAATACTGTCAAGCTTAATTATATTATAACAAATAAAAGATTTTAAGCAAAACAAATATAGGTTTGTGTAAGGATAGTGGAGATCTGAGAAATAATTTTATGTCCAGATTTTTTAAATTTTTTTTTTTTTTTTTTGTAACCTCAGATTTAAAATTTGTTTGTTACTAACACTTCATAACTGAAGCGATTCACAAGTTTATGGGGAAAAAAATTACCAATATTTTTTGTTAACTTGTTTGCATTTATATCGTTTGTGTAGTATTTGCTTATGTATGAGATTATGTTTAAGTTGATTTTGGCTTATACAAATTTTAGGATAATTTATTTGAAAGAAGATTTATTCAAGAAAGAATCAGCGCCTACAAAACTATTTTTGAATCAAGGAAGAAACTTATCAAATTTTCAGAAGACTTATAAATTCTAATTTCTCTTTACCACTTTGCGTGTATTTGTAAATGAGATGACTCCTCTAATATATTTATAGAAGATTAAGTAGACTAATTTTTTCATTTTATGTATGTTGCATTCCTATTATTTATGCTGATTTCCTTTTCGTACACCATCTTCATTATTGGGGTTTTTAACATGTCGATGTAGACAGGTCAAAGTTTTTCGTTGGATAAACTTTTTAGAAAAGAACAAAATCTATCTCCAAAACTTTGTGAAATTTAAAATGAGGTAAAATACCCATTCTGTATTCGAACACTTCGAATCTCAAATACTTCTTTTCATATAATGATTTAAAGGATTTGTAGTAGTTACCATATAATAATCGTTCTACAAAATACACTTTATGCCTCCTAATTCTTTCTCATGCTAATTTTATAAGGTTGATATTGTAAGTATCAAGATTCACAACATAACGAGGAAGATGTTGCAGGGAAGAATTTTTGTTTTGTTATGGATCTACACATTCTCATTAATTTACTATGTGTACATTGTTTCAGTATATATACTTAGCTTACTAATGCTATTGTACGTTATATGTCTGTATATATGTTTCAGTTTCATTCTGTCCCTCAAGCTTCATTCCTGAGGAAGAGGAAGATCTACACATTCTCGTTAATTTACTATATGTACGTTATATATGTCTATATATATGTTTCAGTAAAACTTTGTCAAGTCTCTATGTTGAGGCTGCAAGCTACTGGTCTATAGCCGACTGTTTGAAAAAAACTTAATAGCATGTACAAGGGTATGTCTAAGTTTTTTTGTTGCCTGCAACATCATCAGATCTATTAATCCCATCCAGCTCCAAAATCACATATTAATCCAGTCACTAGAGTTATTACGTGAAAGAATCATTAAAACTGCAAACCAACATAAAAAAAAAAAGACTAAGGTCTTTGAGATAAGACATACAAGCTTAATTTAGAGAGTCATTGTTGGTTTATATGATTTAAATATCAAATTTTGGTATATGGTTTGTTTAAAAAGTTTGTTTTTAGTTTGGCTTGGTTTGGAGAATGGTATTATTTTTAAGTTTGGATCAATTTTTGATTCAATTTCATTTATATTATAAAACTGTTCAATTTGGTATTAGAACTCAATGATTTTAAAGTCAAAACAAATTTTAAATCAATTGTAAATTTTACAATTGTCTTATACAAATCTTAAGAATAACAAAATGTATTTAAATCATAACTAGGTTTAGTTAGTTTTTACTCATATTACTTATCATTCTATATATGATTTCTAATAATAACAAATAACAAATTGTGAATTTAAATTATATCAATTTTTTTGACACAAGACAATGAATACATACAAACAAATTTTAAATTTTATACCAATTTAATAGAGTAAAATCGATTATAATTTATATACACGATTTATGTTCACACATAAGTATAAAATATTATAATTTAACTAAGATTATACGAATACCCCAGGTGTAGCCCGGGAAAATCACTAGTGCGTTAATGAAAAATAGAATTGATTGCAATGTATATAGTTGTTTTCTTATCACAAAAGAGCTTGGCAATAGTAATAACCTCAATGTGAAAAGTAATTAAGAACTTTTCGAAGAAAATATTTTCCGAGTAACACATCAGCGATACTCATGTATTCAACCTTTGTACTGCTACGATAATAACTTTCTGCTTATGGGAACGCCAGCAGACAAGTGAAGGGTCAAGGTAGATGCAATACTCAGTAGTTACTATACGTGAGTCATGACAAGAGGTCCAGTTTGCTCAGAAAATGCATTCAAGTAGAGCTCAGAATTAGCGGAGTAGAAAAGGTCATGACCAAAAATACTCTCCATGTATTTGAGAATCCGAAGAGCGGTCTTCATTTGAGAATTTGTTGGAGTCTTGAGAAAATGACTCAATTTATGAACCACAAAGGTTGTATCAGGTCTAGTGATAGTTGAATACAAGAACTTGCCAATCAGTTCCTGGTAAGGTGTTTCTGAGGCAGAGGACCACTAATCTATTTACTCAAGTGAACATACAGACTCATAGGAACAGTATCCGGTTTGAAAGAAAGAATACCATTACTCTCTAATAAATCCAGTGCATACTTGCGTTGCCAAAGTTATACCAGACGAAGAACGTGCTATATCCAAGCCAAGAAAAAAACAGCATAGGACCAAATACTTAATCTTGAAATCATCCACGAGAGTAGTATTTAGAGATATCAAGTTTGTCTCATTGTTGTTAGCAATAAAAAGATCATCTACATATACTAACACAGCTCAAAATCATGTATGGTTTTGACAAAGGAATTTTATAGAGTTGTATCAGACTCCGATTGAGCATAATATAATTAATCTTTGAAGATTTTTAAGTTCCATCATGTCACATTGACATGATGTTTGCTTAAGCAATAAATGCTCTTGTATAAAATGCATACATCATTAGGGGAATCACTTCATTGTTTTCATGCATATAACCATGTGGAAGAGACATATAGATTTCTTCATCGAGCTCCCTATGAAGAAAAGAATTAGAAGCCTTCATCTGTTTCAAAGATCAACTTTTAATAGCAGCTAATCCTATCATAAGTTGTAGAATTGTGAGTTTGATAACAGGAGAGAAAATCTCATTATAATCCACACCTTCTTTTTGAGTGAATTCCTTAGCTACAAGGCGAGATTTATATAGTTCAATTGTACAATGGAAATTTTATTTGATGGTAAGAATCCATTAATAGCCAACTATGTTTTGTCTTTGAGGAAGTGAAATAACATACCAAGTCCGGTTTAATTAATTTCATCGCATGTAACTCATCATTCACTGTCCCATTCCACTTGTTAGATGTTATGACATGATGAAAGGTTTTAGGTTCCGTCTCGAATGAGACGGAGAGAAGAAATTGATAATAAGAAGGAGAAAATTTATGTTAGGATAAAACTCAGGAAAGTGGATATGGAGTAGTGTGGTGAGATGGTATATGAGATGAATGAGACTGGAGAAGGGCACAATGATAATTGGAAAACTAACTGGGAGCCTTAGTGTTTCGTCTAGAACGATCAACATTTAGAGAAATTTAAGAAGAATCTGATAATCCTCCTCACTATACTGTGGAACTAATGGTAATGGACGAGATGTTGCATGATGAGAAGATGATGGATGAGAAAATGATGGAGATGATGCATGATGAACTAAAGAATCAATAATGTATGGTGCAAGTAAGGGTAAAACAATATGAGAGAAAAAAATCAGAAAATACATAGTTTGGTTCTTTAAAAGAGAAAACAATTGTGAAACATAACATTGCGTACGATGGAAAAGGAACAAGAATCTAGTCAAGAACCTTATATCCTTTATAACCAAATGGATAGCCTAAGAAAATGAATGGTCCAGACCTAATAGTGAATTTATGTATGTTCTTCTGCAAAGTACTCGCATAACATAAACAGTCAAACGATCATAAGAATGAGTAATCATGTGACTTCCCAAGTATAATCTCATAAGGACTACAGTTTTTCTAAAGATATGAAGGAGTATTTTTTATAAGAAAAGAAGCTGTCAACATACAATCAATCCAATAAGCTAATGAGATATTTGATTGAAAAATTATACCTCTAGAAACTTTGAGAAAGTGTTGGTGTTTTCTTTCCACGACAAAGTTTTGTTGAGGTGTGTAAGCACAAGAAAAATAATAATGAATGATTCCATGTTTTTCAACTAAATCAGTAAAGTGGTTCACGATCAGTCCTAATTTCTTTGACAATGCCATCAAATTGAGTTGAAACAAGGCTGAGAAGAGTAAGAAACGCATGAGAAACTTCACTTCTATTTTTAAGCATGTAAATATCTATATCCATCAACAAACTATGTTGCAAAAGACCTCAAATGTCTTAAGTAAAGATTAAATGATTTATAAGACATGTGATTATGAAAAGGAAAAGACAACTTATTTTAGCTAAAGGACAAATATGACAAATGATCAATGGAACTGAAACTTGACAAAGACAAAGTATCAGATAAATGCTTGTAATTGGCATCTAAAGAATGACCAAGGCACATATGCCAAGTTGTTCCATCAACTGACAAAGATCCACATAAAACAGCAGGGAGAGATGACGTGCAAACAACATGTTTATTGAAAATGTAAAGATTATTTAACAAATCACCCTTCATAATCATCAAGTCCAAAGAATTGTCCTTTACATAACAATGTTGAGGATAAAAGTGAGCAGAACAATTGTTTTGATGTAACAAAGAATGCACAATGATGTGATTGAAATTAAAAGAATGCACATGGAGAACATCATGCAAAATCAAAGTATCAGTCAGATCAATGGTACCAGTTGATAGACCATGGATTTGACCCATTTTTACCCATGGTTTATAAGTGTTTTAATTACTAATCATTATATTATAGAGTATATTTAGAATATTTATAGGATCATGAGTGATTTGGAGGAAAGTGGTGATTTTGGAGCATTTTGGAGATATTTGGAGTAAGCACCTGAGATGACCATCGAGCTCGACCATCGGTCGATATTGAAGAGGAATAATCGATCGATGTTCACATCTTGACATCGATCGACAGCGAAACGCGCAGAAAAGCCTGTTTGGTCACATCTGGCTTAGAGCCCAAGTCTTCACCAATTTACAAGATTACCCCTGGCGAGTTTTAACCTAATTATATAAGCTTTGCCAACATGTTAGAGGCAAAGTGTGCTTTCTTGTTTTACTATTTTCACAGCAAAGGTTTTCTAGGATCTTTAGTAGATTGGAGAGAAGATCCAAAGATATTTGTGATTAGAACTCCATTAATATCTATCTATTTATCTATGCAGTTTTTATACCTTATTGTTGTTATGAATTGCTTAGCCATGTCTGAGTAGTTCTCTTGTTAAATTTTAGGGTTTAAATAGGTTATGAGGGATTAGCCCCAACTATAGATTGCTAAGTTGTGATATTCATCATTAGGATTGTCATTAATGCATGTTTCTAGATTAGCTACCTAGAACTTGCCCTAGGAATTGTAGACATAAGCGATAGCTTGCATCTCACCCTGAATCCATCCTAACTGAGCTAAGACTTGCTAAAATAAACGAGAGCTGATCTAGTAAGCTTAGTGAACATATTCAATCCGAGCATTAACGCTTGACCAAGCGCGTCGATCGATATTCCTATCGAATAATCGGTCAATGTTTCAACAAGTGTATCGATCGATATTCCTATAGAATAATCGATCGACACTGGTCAATAGACAAACCTAGACAGCGAAAGCCTAAGGGTTTGTTATTAAGTATTGAGCTTTATAATATCATGCATACAACTTATTAGGCATCTGTAGGATTATAATCCTGATTACCTGAATAAAAACCCTAAGTCTAGCTATTTCTATTAAAGTACCAAAACCCAAATCAATCAATCGAGCAACTACTTGTTCACAAACTTGCAACTTTACATTTAAAAAATTAAAACAAACTAGCTTAACAATTCTAATTATATTTATTAGGTTACTTAGCTCCTTGTAGATTTGATCCCTAAGTACTACAACTGAACCTCTTATTTGAGAGAGTAATTCACTCCTTAGGGTAATTTGAGTGATATCACCAGTATGAATGATAGAGAGCTTAGTTCCATTTGGAATGAGGGAGTGATGTCAAACACTAATTAACTAGATTTCTATAAACATTAAAAATCATATCAAACATGACTAGTGGCTCCACTATTAATTATCCACCATAGGTAAAGAATTGTAAAGAGTAGATAATCAATGATGGTAAAAAAAAATATAGTTTTCAAAAAGAAGATTGGTGGAAAGTTGAAAGGATTACCATAAGACGATTGTTCTAACATGACACTTTTTCAGTGATAGAAGAAGTAGAACAAGAAATTACATTTTCAGAAATTTAAAATCGAGATTGGAGTATTGAATGATGGACTGTAACTGAGTCGAGGTGCGTTGATTAGTGTCCGGACAAGTCATGGAAGGAGGTGGAGGAAAATAAGTTCTCGATCAACTAGATGCAACTCTTGTCAAAATATTAGCAACATTCTTCTGCACATTGTGACTGTTGTGGTTAGACTTTGGAGTAAAGGAGTTCTCTCTACAAGGCACAAAAGAAGACTTGGTTTGAATAGGCTGGCCCTCATATCCAGAATGGTCAATAGATGATGATCTAAAGCCATTAGAATATCCATGGAGTTTAAAACACTTGTTGACAGCATGTCCAAGCTGGCGACAATGAGCACACATGATAATTACTCTTGGTTTGTTTTTGTTTTATGCATCTACATACTCACAAGAATCTATATACTCAAGAGAATGATCATCAAAAATTCATGTTGTCTAAAAAGCAACATTGTCAATCTTGATAGTAGGATTAAGCTTTCTTTTTCTTTCATCATGTGCAACAATGTTGAAAGCTTCTTCAATGGTGGGAATAATTTTGAGCATGAGTATGTGATGAGGTGTTTTTTCATAGATTTCATGAAGTCTCATCCAGAACTTTCGTAACACGTCCACGTTATTGCAATTGTTCCCACAAAAGCAACATTACATTCACAATGTCCACACTCCACACATGCAACTTAGTATATAGCTCTTATACTCTTCACACCATGTGATCAATTCAGTCTACTAAGTACTATCATCAAGAGATCCTAGTTGAATACCACTAAGAATGCGTTTAATCTCCAACACACGTGGGTCATCATCTTTTAAATCTTTACATCAGATTATTCTAAATCGATTCCGCATTTACATGAACAACAAACTCTGACCACTATTCTTAGAGATTGAATTCATAAGCCATGTAGCAATCATATCATTACACCTAGACCACGATCCTAAATCTCTACTATTCGAAGGAGGCTTAGGGATCATACCATCGACTAATTCAAGTTTGTTACGAATGTTGAGAAGACATCCGAAGAGAGAATGAAAATCTGCACCTGAGGTGAAAATATCAGTGACTATCTGTAAGCCAACATAATCAGAAGTATGAAGAAAATAAGGATTGTTGTAATGATTAGTTAATATTTCCATGGGAGATGGATTAGCCTGATATCCCATAGTTCAAAGAAATCAACCAAGAGAACGAGATTATGAGTTGGAGAAGACGAGATGACCGAGAAATGACGAAGCACAACTCAATCGGATCTCAATCGAAGTGAAAGTGACCTCTAGTGAAATCAAACTCAAACAGATCTCTAGAGAATTAAAAAGAAATGATCGACAAACAGCAACATGGAAAATCAATAGACCAAGAAAATCGGAGACAAATGAATGAGAAAAAAAGTCAAGGCAAAAAACAATTTTGATTGTGAGTGTTCTGATACCATATCAAGATTCACAATAATGCGAATAAGAAAAAGGTGTTGCAGAGAAGAATTTTTATGAATCTACGCATTCTCACTTTTATTATGTAAATTTCTCATTATACATATTTAACTCCAAGGCCGTGCCTAACATTTGGCAGGCTAGAAGCTAGAAAAAAAATTGGCCCCTTAACAGCATTCGAACCCAGGGCATGCGACTCAGATCAGAGCTAGTTACACTATCTATATTATCTAATCCTTAAGAAAATTGGCCCCAAAATTTTTTTTATACTGATCGTCTCTCAAGCAAATGCTTGATGGGCTTGTATCCAGGCCCGACCCTGCTTAACTCACTAATGCTATTGTATACTATATGTTTATGTACATGTTTCACTTATTATACTATTTTACACCTCAGATCTTATGTACGCATGATAGTAATAATCACGAAATTATACGGATTTTTTCTTTTAGTAAATTTATATTGATGTTTACCATTAATATATTGTGTTAGTTCAAGGTGGAGAAGTTCCTGGAAAATATAAATCGAGTATGAGGTGAATTGGGGCCTTTATGCTCTAGTGCACCCAACAATACTTAAATTAACGGAAATAGCTAAACAAAACAAAAGTAAGACATAATTTTGAAAAGTAATTATTACATAACCTCTTTATATATCATTTTAACAAACTTAAATTTTCTGAACATTGGGTCTTCGTTGTTGGCAAAAAGAAAAGGAAATAATGAACATTGGCCCATCCTTCAATTTGATCTGTCATAGACCTATACTCGATCAATCATTGCTTATGTTTTTAATCCACAAATAAGTATCAATAAGAATATCACATAAGACTACAGCTGGTGAAAAGAGGTACATGTTGGTAAGTTGATTACTCAATTGTTACACCAAAGTTTAGTTCGATGGGTAACAATTTAGTTTGGTGTCTATTCAGTTGAACCAACGTCTAATATTTTCTCTGATAGATATAGTAATTACCAATAATTCACATATAAAATAATTTATGCTTCTCGATTAAAATAGTGAATTATAATATAAAGTAAATAGTGCGTAAAAAACATTTTGGGAAAATTGCCAAAATTGCCAAAAGAGAACAAGAAAACAACATAGTTGTCCCTATGGTATAAATCTATTTTTT
The DNA here is from genome assembly GCF_020379485.1 of Brassica napus. Lineage (NCBI taxonomy): Eukaryota > Viridiplantae > Streptophyta > Magnoliopsida > Brassicales > Brassicaceae > Brassica > Brassica napus. The sequence goes on from NC_063451.1 coordinate 17,568,258, forward strand.
TTTTCATTTTTTTCTCCCATTTACCTTTTTCATATGTTAAAATTAATGAAGAAATAGTTATAAGAATCAAAAAAATTATTAAAATATAAACAATTAATAAAACACCCATTTACACAAACACATATTTTTTTTGGGTTGAAAAACATAATAAATCATGTTTTTAAATTACGTTCTACTAAAAGTAGAATTCTGTTTCTACACAAAACGGGTGAGTAGAAAGTGAATTCTAGAATGAAAACATCTATCTACTTGTTTTAGAACGTACAAACTACTTTTTACTATAATTCTAAATATGGGGAATACGAATTCTACTATTTGTAATGATCGCCACTTTTATTCAGAAAGATGTTTCTACTTTTATTGAGTACTCTAAGTTATCAGGAATGCAAAATCTAAAACATACACGAACGTCCACTTAGTGTAGAAATTACATTCTGGAATTTTGTTATGTTCTACACAGTGTAGAAGGTGCCTTCTACGGATAAAAAAACTGTATTTTCGAAAATTAAGGAAGTTGCCCTTTTAAAAATATTCTAAAAATATTCTAACTTCCTAAAACGTGTTTTCATTGATTTGCTTCGTGAAAAATAAAAAAAAAACGATTTTGAATGTTCTTCTTCACCAATCTATGATTTCCCTATGATTTCTCTATAGTTTGTCTTGTGATTTTCACAAACTCTTGTTCTATGATGCATATCTATACAACATGTGGTGTTTGGGAGTTTGGAGCAACCACGGGATGGGTTTTTTCGGCTGATGAGAAAGGGGCTAGGCTACTGTTATTGGAATCAAGTTCTACCTTAGAGATTTTTAAAAGAATGGTTTTGGAGGATTTTGATATGGAAGAAGATAGCTTACCCGATTTGGAGTTGAGTTATCTACCTACTGAGTTGATCAATACATCAACTTGTCCACCTGTGATCATTGCAAATGATCGACAGCTTCAAAATTTTGTTGGTTTTGTTCAAAAGTGTGTTTCTACTCGATTGTGTGTAACATCTAAAGCCAAAGTTGAGAATCTGAATGAACCAGACTTTGATCTTAACAAGTCGCCAGCTGATTCAAGTACTGCTCAAGAGGAGGGAAACTCGGTTGATAGGGGGAACGAACCAGCTTTTGTGTTTGTTGAGAGGCAATGCGAGAAAAAGAAAGAAAAGATTAGCAGAGTCGAAGTTGATGAGGATGCCTATCATGCTGATACCATGATCTCGGCCAAAGAGGACATACATAAGATGTCAAAGTTTTTTGTGCTCAATGTTGTTAAGAAGGGACAATTGTTTGAGAACAAAACTTTGCTGAAGGCGACTTTCGAGATATGTGCAATGAAGCATAACTTTCACTACGAGGTTATCAAAACGGATAGACAGCTTTGGTATGTTAGATGTGAGGATAATGCATGCAATTGGTGTGTTCGAGCAGAGTGTTTGAAGGATTCTGCATATTTCATTATCAAAAAGTATGTCGGTGAACATACATGCACACCTTCAAGCAAAACCAAACCGGGTAGGACTGCTTCGGCAAAAACTATAGGTAGTCTGATTATGCATAGGTATGAAGGGGTTAAGGAAGGGCCGAAATGCAATGATATAATACATATTATGCTTATGGATCATGGCTGTGAGATCACGAAATCTTTAGCATGGGATGCTCGTGAATATGCGGTTAATGCTGTTAGAGGTATACCAGAGAGAAGTTATGGAAAAATACCGAAATACTTGCACATGCTGAGAGAGGCTAATCCGGGTACACATTCATCGTATGAGATTGACAGCAAAGGGAGATTTCGATACCTGTTTATTGCATTTGGGCAATCGATACGAGGATTTAACAGAGTCATAAGGAGGGTTATTGTGGTTGATGGCACTTTTCTGAAGAACAAATACAAAGGAGTTCTATTGGTTGCAACTGCCGTAGACGGAAATTTTAATTTGTATCCTCTTGCATTCGGAGTAGTAGACTCAGAGAATGAAAATTCTTGGGAATGGTTTATGAGACAACTAAATATTGTCATTGCTGATGATCATCATTTGGCTTTCATTTCGGACAGACATGCGGCCATTGCTAAGGCGCTTGAGACTGTGTATCCAACAGCTAAACATGGTATTTGCATTCATCATTTGTTGAATAATGTGGTAACATATTACCATGGGAAATGACTTGTTGGGTTGGTTGCAAAGGCGTCCAAGGTTTATAGAGTTGCTGAGTTTGAAAGATATTTGCTAATGTGTGTAATATCAGTCCGGCAATTGGAAAATACCTAAGGGATGCTGAAGTCCAAAAGTGGGCAAGATGTCAATTCTCTGGATATAGATATGACATAAGGACAACAAACCCTGCCGAATCCATCAACTCTGCTTTGCGTTCGCCGAGAGAGTATCCAATCATTTCCTTGTTGGACAGTATCAGGGAAATGCTGACTCGGTGGTTTTATAACCGTAAGAAAAAGATTTCAAAGCATAATCATCCTCTTACCATAGATGTGGAGAAAAAGATTGAAAGGAGAACCGAGAAAGGCAAAAGATTTGCAGTTTACCCTGTCAGCGATGGTCGATTGCTTGTTAGAGGTGATAAAATCGACTGCTTAGTTGATTTGGACAGATGTACTTGCTCATGTGGGAAGTACAACCTGATGAAGATACCTTGTCGGCACGCAATTAAAGCTGGTTTTCGTGTTGGCAGACAGCCACACACATTGACTGATTTATTTTACACTACAGAAGCTTGGCGAGAAGCCTATCATGAAAGCATCAATCCTATTGTTGTTCCTGAGGATGCTTGGTCCATGCCAGAAGATGTTGTCGTGGTCAATGTGCTACCACCAGAGTCAAGAAAATCAGTTGGAAGGAATAGAAAACGCAGATATAAAACTGTTGAAGATAAAATTCGGTCATCGCAAACATCACAAAAGAGGCAGCCTCGCAAGTGTAGTAGATGTGGTATTAGTGGGCACAACAGAGCAACTTGTAAAATACCAATATAGCCAGTCACATATGGTAAGGGTCAGCTTATATAGCCAGCTTGTTTATATGTTTTTCAATCTCGATTTAATTGTGTTTCATGTATGGATGTTTCTGTTACAGGTTGGTATGTTCAAGTATGCAAGTTGTGGTGTTTGAAAGTGCAGTATTGCCTTGTCTCGTATGGTTTTTTCTTCTAAAAACAATCAACTTTGTTTTCATTTTGATTGTTATACTTTGGATAATTCTCGTATGGTTATTTTCTCAGTTTCATTGTTATATATTGACATTATTTTCTCATCACTTCTCTATCTCTCTGTTTGTTTAGTTATGTTATGTTCAGCTATGCTTTTGAGTTTGAGTTTGAATTTGAGTTTGAGTTTGTTTGACAATAGCTGCTGCCCGATTTTTCAACAAGGAAGGTGGATTGTAAGAACAGAACACTGAGCACAAAATATAAAGAACCACTAGACTGGTTAAGTCGACACAAACAATGGAAATCATCACCAACTTGATGCACATATGAGGGATGGACACCTTCTCATCTCTCCCAGTCACCACACCCACTATTACACAAAAGTAGATCAACCTCATCCTATCAAGCCGCGTCCAAGTGTGAACTTCTTGTAGATGAACCTTTCTGATCAACTGCAAGGTGATCTTACCACCTGTGTGCAGTAGGTTACTCCAAAAACCCCCGTCGTTTTTCCATTTCACTACGTCACTGTTAGTTTCCCGTGTAATCTTGAGGCCTGTCACAGCATGGTACTCCTGAAGCGAAAACCGGAGAGGCGTCCTCGCAAAAACAAACCACTTCTCATGCAGCTTTGAGGTAATCATCTGCCTACATATGAAGCTATCCACTAGTTTCCCAGAGAACTTGAGATCATTTTCGGCAATAGCCATGATATGTGTGAAAACAGGATCTCTCTTCACATCATCGTACTCTGCACACATAGCTTTCTTCAGATCTCTGATAAGTTCCATGCGGCAACTGTTGTTGATCTTCTTAACCCGAGGTTCTGAACCCTCTACATACAATCGTTTGGGTAGCTCAAGCTACATATCTACAAAAGATAATAAAAGACATGGTTGTTAACACCAAAAGACATGACACCAATATCAACAAACGTCTGAAACAAGCGTAAGAGTGAAACTGAGCCAAACACAAGATAATAATGAAAAGCAAAACACCATTGTCTAATCAAATTTAGAAACACATTTGATCGATTAATCAAATAAGACAAGTCAATCTCCATCTCGCAATCAAATCAGCAAACTAAGACATTTAACAGTCAAATACACACAAACTTTGTTCAGCAAAATCAGTATCGTAACACTCACAAAGACAAACACAAACACTAACATTGTTCAACAAAATCGGTTCACATAATCAAAAGTCAATTCAGACAAGCAAACAAATATTGATCCAAGTCAAAGTAACAAACTTAATAGTGAAACAGAGACAAACACCAGAAAAAAACCAAATATAAAACTCAGAAACAGATAAACTATCTTTTTGTTTACAAACGAAATTAATTTACCAAACCATAAAAAATGAAATCAATTCAAAAACGCATACACACATCAAACAATAACCGAATCGAGGAACATGAAATAAAGAAAGATCGGACGTAAAACCTTAGCTTAACGCGATTTCAGAGAAAGAGAGAAGCAGAGAGAACCGTCACGAAGCGACGCGGCGGCAAGAGGAGGAGATACGCGGATAGAGGCGGAGAGAATCGACGAGGCGGCGAGAGGAGAAGCGACGTGGAGAGAGGCGGAGAGAAGCGGAGAGGTCGCGAGAAGCGGAGAGGCGGAGAGAGGTGGAGAGAAGCGACGAGGCGGCGAGAGGAGGAGAGACGCGGAGAGAGGCGAAGAGAAGAGGAGAGGTCGCGAGAAGCGGAGAGGTGGAGAGAGGTGGAGAGAAGCGACGAGGCGGCGAGAGGAGGAGAGACGCGGAGAGAGGCGGAGAGAAGAGGAGATGTGGCGAGAAGCGGAGAGGGGTGGAGAGAAGCGGAGAGGCGGAGAGACGGAGAGGATGATAGAGAAGCTTCGGTGGTTTCCGTCGTTGATTTCACCGGAGGGAACACAACGAAGCAGACACAATCGCCATGTTCCTCGCCGTTGAAGAGAGAGGCGGCGAGACCAAGAAGTTTTTAGGGTTAGGGAAATCAAATGTTTCTACACTTTTTGTTCTGATTTTTTTTTCCCGGCAACTTTATTAAACCAACATTATTGTATTTTTTTTAATACAATTAATTATGTTTAATAAATTAATTAAAGGTTACTTTTGGTATTATGGAAAACATTATACTATAGGGACAACTTGAAATTGGATTTATACTATAGGTACAACTATGCTGTTTTTTTGTTCTCTTTTAGCAATTTTCCCAAACATTTTTTTGCTAAAATTTGGAATGACATTTTATAAGCTTGGTTATTTTTAAAACAAAACTGAAGATTTGTTTATCAGTATTAAACTATTGATCATTAAGGTCTTGAAATAGTTAATAGAATAGGCTCATTAGCAAGAACAAACTTTAAATAAGCATAGAAGAGAATGACTTTAGAGGAAATCAAAAGAAGAAGTCGTCGGAGTATTAAAGAGACGAGAAAAATGGACCGGGAGCTTGTGGTCAAGTGGTAAGGGAAAAATCTTGGTATGTCACCACATTTCAAGTTGATATATCTGTCATGCGAAACTAATATCACATTTTTCTTGTCACCTTACATGGATATGGGCTACTGCATTTCGGTCCGTTTGAATATCCGAAAGATGGTCTATCCATGGGCTGTATCTTCCACCCGGGGGTTAGGTATGTGTCTTTAATAGATTCGGGTTTAACCATTTTTCGTAAAAAAAAAAAGCGAAAATGACAATTCTATCTAGTACATTACACTCGTTCCAAATTCAAATCTTTTACTTTCTATTCTTTCTTTTTTTAACTTCTAACTGAAAGCATGTACACATTATTTTTATTTTATTTTGGGTTCCTAGAAAAAGGGTGAAACCATGGACTTATTACTTGTTGTAATAAACCTTTGATTACTGATCTATCAACACAAAACTCGTTGAAATCCTGTTAAATTCCTCCCGAATTTGAAAAATCCTAAAATGTTCTTTTCATACAGCTTGTAATCTCCCTTATAAATTCTTTTTTCACTTGATAAAAGTTTGTGATGATGAATTGTTGTTACCATCGTTAAGAAATCTATTTGTGACATTGATTTTAAGAGAACATTCGTAAATTGAATGTGTGTTGATATCCAATTTATGGTGATTTAGGAATTGATATTTACTCTATTAGCTGGAGATCAGGATCCAAGTCCTTCTACGTTGTGTAATCATGGTTACACTTGGACGTTCACTAGTGATAAATTTGGATTTCCAAAAATCCCGGGAATTAATATGGGGTTCGGTGTGTAATTCTCTCGGTTACGGAAAATATATACTGTATGTTGTTTTCTTGTTCTTTATTCATTTGACGACCAAGAAGTATGAAGCTGTCACAGGTTCGTCAATATAGAATAAAATTCTCAGAGAATTGTGGCGCACAAAAACATATTTGCAACAATATGACATGGACTAGACCACCTAATTAACAGATAAAATGTAACTATGATACAAACGACATGATAACGTTGAAATAAGGTAGACCAAGTAGAGATGAGTTAGGAACTCACTTAGTTTGAGGAGAAACGGATGGCAAGACAACAAGAAATGTTTTAAATCATCTCTAACATACTTCTAAATTTTTATTCAAAAATAGAAACTCTAAATATATATTAATTTTACTCCAAAATAATTCTATTTTTGTGGGAAAATATAGAAAAATGATATTTTACCTTTATGTTTAGAAGGAAAAAATGCATTCATCTATATTTTTTCTCAACATAGCAATTTCTCTATCATAGTTGAGCTAGAAATGCTTTGGAGAGTGAATCTCAAACTCTCATAATTGCAATAAAAATTATTTGTTACAAGATCAAATTTGAAGAACATTGCAAAACTTTTATGGATCTAATAAATTAAAACCAATTAAACTTTGTGATATTTAATTGGATTTTGAGGTTTGGTATTGGAGAAATCATTTTGAAGATGTTCAACGTAAATGGGTAGAAAAATCTCGATAAATCAGTAGACATTCTTGTTTAATATTCTCTGCATTTTAAAGTAATGTATGTTTTAGATTTTTCACACATATTAAAAAACATATAAAATTGACTGTAAATGCATTATTTTGTGATTAACTATTTCCTACAAATTTTAGTCCATCAAAATTTATTAAACATAAATTTGTTTTGAAATTTTAAATTATTACCTAATAAAAATATATTAAAATGTACAAACTGTATGTTTTTGAATTTTTTTTTTCTAAAACTCAGATAATTCTAGAACAGATGCAATATGAAAAATCTGGATAATCATTATTATGTTCCTCGTGTGCAAGTGAATTACACTGTACCTAATACACTATGGTTCATAGTTTTAATAATATTCAGATGTTAAAAGGATAGTGACACATAAAATCAGTAAATTATAAGAATTCAATTAATATTTTGAAAATATTTGGAAAGATTTAAGTTTTAAAAAAATTAAATGATTTTAGATGAATTACAGAAATTGTTTTGATTTAATTAAAATATGGTAGAAAGATTTGGATTAATTTTAACGTTACTAATTTAATATCACAACATTGTTTTTGAACTTCATGTTCTAATAGATTTGGATTAATTTTAAGGTTATAGATCATTTCAAATTTTATATTGAATATATGCTATAAAACTACAATAAGTTGTTTTTATGTTGTATTTTCTTACAAAAGTGCTTTCATTAATTAAATGAATAAACATTACAAGAAAAGGGAACGACAATGAATCGAAGCACAAACACCCAAATCAGCTGAACCGATCCTAAACAAGGAGAGATAATTAACCAGAGCTCAAGGGCTTAAACAAAGGATAAAAAACCAAAGAGTCCAAACACCTACATCAAAGAGGAGAGCCGGAAAAAGACTACAACCACCTTTATGGCTTGTGTTGTCACAGCAGCAAGAAGAAAACGCAGACTGAGCCGATGGCAAGAAAAAAACACATAGTGGAGCTTAAACCGCTCCAGAGCAACCAACATCATAAGGGTTTAGAGAGAGAGGCTTATCTGAGTGGCATCCAAAGTTCCCGACACTAAGAATTTAACGTCATATTGTCCTAAGAAAGCCTAGTTACATGGTTACCAAACACTTCATATTTGATCATAAGATGGGCCTTGATGGGCTTTAATACATTTCCTTGTCGTCCCTCAACGACTTTGCCACTTCCGAGTGAATTCACGGACCCTGAGTGATTCTTTTCCCTGATTTTGAAGAAAATGTATTTGTGGTAATTTGTTATGCCGATTCGTAATAGGAGGTTACATTATCTTTGTTTTTTGGTAAGAATCGAGGAAGGTGGTGTGCTCGATGTTTCAATGTAAGCTCTATCTCTTGGTTTAAGATATTTTGTTTTCTCCTACTGTTGTTGGTTTTAAGTTTGTTAGTTTCTGCTCCTGTTGTTGGTTTTAAGTATAAGTTTATGAGATATGTGAGTGTAGATTAGATAAATAGAGAGAATAAGAGAGTTTAGTGAAGATTTGATGAGAGATTAGAAAGATATTAAGAATGGCAAGAGAGAATGTTTAGAGATAGAATGAAATTATAAAGATGAAGGAGAGTAATAATTCTCCATTTATTTCATTAGTGGTGTGAGCACAAGATATATATATATATATATATATATATATATATATATATATATATAGGTTTATCTTTCTTGGGCAACCAAAAACAATCGGAGTTACTGTTCACAGAGTTATTTTTCACGAAATTACTGTTCATGGTAACAATATCCTTCTAGCAAAATCCTCTTGAACTCTCTTGAACTCTTTTATTGCATTTCACTGCACTTCATTGCACTCCACACATTTCACTGCACTTCTCTCAACTCAATGCATCCTTCTTCATTTCATCTTCATGTTTTCAAGACAATATTTATTACTTCGACTCAACATTAAGTTTGTTAGTTTATCAGTTGGATAATATAATTTTGGTCTGTTTGCTTCCCTTGGCTAAGTTTTTGACTTCGAAGAACTTGTGGTTCCGTCGACTTTGGTGTATTATGTTGTAATTCTTGATGTTAATGTAAAAATAAGTATTTTCCAGTGAAAAAGGAATACAGGTTCAACCCTATGGAGTGTGGACCATTTGTGGTGGTGGTGCATTGATGGAGACAAACAACATATGTTTCACTAATGATGAGCTACTGATGAGTGATCAAACCCCAATAAAGAAATAGGCTTATAGACAATACCTCTGAAACTTGCCTAATCTTTCTCGTGGGTATTTTATCCGGACCCAAAGATCCGAACCGTAACCGATCCGAAAATACAGGTTCGGGTCCGGATCTAGGCTAAAGTATCTATCAGGTATATTTATTTTAGACATGCAGGTCTCGGTCGGGTCCGGATCCGGATTCTACCCGAGATCCGATCGGGTACCTAAAATACCCGAAACTTCTAGTACATATTGGGTGTATTTGGGGGTTTGAGTATATTTTTGGTATTACATATAGTTTAATAAATTTAGGGCTCGGGTTTTCAGTGCAGTTTAGGTTTTCGGGTAAAATTTTAGATTTTCAAAAATATAATTCGGGTATTTAAATAAAATTTTGGGTATATTTAGATCTTCGGGTAAAAATTTGGATATTTTTCGGGGAATTGTTTCGGAACCGATCCGCACCCAAAATATACCCAAAAATTTCGGATACTTTGCAGGTATATGAATTATAGACCCGAACTGACCCAGATCCGACATGAACCGACCTGAATCCGAACCGAAAAATTTGAAGTACTTGGTTGGATCCAAATATCTAGTACCCGAAAGACCCAGATCCGACAAGAACCAACCCAAACCTGACCTAAGGGTCCGAATGCCAAGGTATAATTTCTCGCGCATTACATTTTACAGGTTGGAAGGAAATTAAGTAACCAAACGATAAATAATAATTACCAATTGAACTGCTTTTTTTTTTTTTTTTGGGGAAAGGGCTTAATTACCAATTGAATTGTTTCAGCTATACTTTTGGCCAAAAGATAAACACCATGGGTTATGTGCTATGATTGGTTATCGACAATAAATAAATAGTCACATTTATAGAAACTTTTTGGAGTGGAGACGGGCTCGGATTAAAAGGGTATGGGGGGGGGGGGGAGGGGGGGGGGGGGGGGGGGGGGGGGGGGGGGAAGAATGGCTGAGAAAATAAACAGCGCACTAAGATCCGATAAAAAATTAAGGAATTAATTAGGGATAATTTGAAAAATACTCTACTAATAGTTTAAAATTTGAAAATTACACCTTATTTTTTAATTTTTGTAAACTACACTTTGTTAAATGTGAAAATACATTTTTATCCAAGTTAATTATTTGAATAAATAAAATATAAATAAAATACAAATAAAAATTCAAAACTATTAATATTATTATTTATGTTTATGTTTAAAATAAATATATATTTGAGATAAATATGTTATTTTACTATTTAGAATTTTATAATAACAATAGTATTATGAAATTAATAAATAATGATGGTTGTGGTTTCATAAAGTTTATCTGTGTAATTTTTTTTATTTTTTAATCTTATATAAAGAAGTTGTCTGGTATTTCTCATTCTCTATAGAAAAACTCACGTTTTTTATACAAACATATTCTTTTTACTCTCCAAAAACTCTAGCTATATGCATCATGTTCTTTAATTTCTTTTTAAAAAGGAACACAACAGAACTGTTTTCAGAACAAAAAACAAGTAGAATCAGAAACCTAAATCTGATTTTGAAATCATCAAAAAATCAATTTGATTTTATAATCTTAAGATAACTATAAAAAGTGAGATGTTATAGTTGTAGAGTTGAAATCAATGTTTGAATAGAAAAAGACAAATATGTAAATGAGAAGAGGAATAGAAAGTATGAAACTTGAGAAAAAAGCTTTTAAAAATGGAGAATAAAAGGTCATGGAGAAAAAGACGCAGGAGACATCGTTTGTTTTCTTTTTTTAAAAGTAAAAATTTAAGATATAGTTAAAAAGATATTTCGTAGATATTTTTTTTAAAATCTTGTTCTTTTTGAATCTGTTAATTTAAACAGTAAATAAATTATGATGAGACAGTAAATTGATAATAATATTAAATATTCATATAGGATAATTTAGTAAATTCATATATGCAAAAGTGTATTTTTCAAAAACTTTAAATACTAGTGTAGTTTTCAAATTAGCTAGAATTTCATATAAATGTATTTTTCCAAAATTTCCCAATTAATTATACATGCGTGATTATTGATTTATACTTTAAATTATCTTTTGGTAAACAGAAGTCAGGGCCAATACGGAATCGAAACCCTTTTTGCTCGTTTCGTGTCACCAAACAAGCAAGCACTATTCCTCTCTAAACCTGAAAGCTGACGGCCGTCACATTTTTGCGGTCGCCAGACCACCTTTTTAAAAATCGTTATTCTTTTCTTTTTTGTTCAAGTTGTTTTCTAGGTTTTTATGCGGATTTGGAGAAACTTCAACAATGGTCTCAGTTTTGGTAGTCTTCGTGCAGATTTGATGGTCTATTCAGCATATAGTTGTGGGGTACAGTTTTGTTTGAGCGTCTCTTTTCCTGCTTTCCTTCGAATATCTATCGAGCATAAGATTTTTTTTTGAGTTACATGTGTTCGGGTTGTTCTGGCGTTCCTTCGCAAGTAGTTATGAAATGAAATATATTAGGCTCTAACTGATACCGATTAAACGAATACTAAGAATGAGAAAAAAATGAATGAAAAGGGAAAAAAATGAAGAAAATATATTCCTTTATCAAAAATGTTAAGGAATCATAGGTAATAGATATTCATTGTAAATGGTATAAAATTGTAATGAATGATAATGAATTCACTATTTTCACTCATTCCCTTAGTCACCATTTAGTTTTCTTGGTATTGGGTGGAACCATTTTGTGGAAATGGATCATATTTCATTTTGGGACTGGTTTTGATTATATTGTCTCTTTTGTTTGGTCTGCGTTTTTTTCATGGTGATTTTTAATATGAATAGTCAATCCTGACTATATGTAAGATTTGTATTTTGTAGTTAAACCTCGTTCAAAGGTAACTTAAGTAAAGCTAACTCAGAAAAAATTGATGAATGCAATTAAAGAAGAATACTTATTTAAACTATCAAAACTATTCTCATGTTGAAGTAGAGATGACAATTTGAAACCTGGACCATTGGCCTGGTCCGTGAAGGATTGTTGCGGGGCTGATTTGGGCATGGGTTTCTACGCCCGAAAAGTAAGCGGGTCTCGCAAGTACGTGTCATGCGGTATTGGGCTTTCAGCAGGATGGACATCACTTGGACCTGAAGGATAGTAAAGACCTGCAGGATAGTAAAGACCCGCTTCACCGAAAGAATCGTTTACATTTTCACCTGAAAAAAGAAATGAGAGAGAGAGAGAGCGATGATGGTGACTTGGCTTCGATCTTCACCAGCAACCTATGGAGCTCTGGTGATGGTGGTTCGATGGTCGTCGAAGCTTCCGGTCTCTCATGCGTCTTTGATCTGATTCTTCTTCTGATAATCCCTTCGTATTTCATCTGCAGAAGAGGAGCTTCACCGACAACTCATATGAACTTTGTCGACTGTTTCTTCTCCAACAACCTCCGATGAAGATTGCACCTTAGACGCCGATCTCCAAGATCAGGTTCGTGTGTATATTTACTGCAATCGTTTGGATCTTCAGTTGCCGATGTCCAAGATCAAGCCATCTTGGACTTGAAGTCCTGTATATGGATCTTATATGTTTCTACCATATGACAATGAGTGTCTAAAAAGAGCTTGGCTTGCTATAGAAATCTTGATGCTTGGTTGACTTCTTTGTTCTGCAGATTTATCTTAGATCTCGAATTGCAATAGTTAAAATTGAATTGTTCTAGTCACCTGCATTATACGTTTTGACTATTGTTTGTGGTGATTGTTGAGTTTGAGGTACACTTTATGTTTTGCAAATTAATCTTTTTAATAGTCGCTTGCACTACTTTGATCTATTACAGGAAATCATTGCTCAAGCTGATAGAGAAGATCATAGAACTCAAAAACCTTGAAGATGCATATGGTTCCAAACTCAACTTACGAATATATTTTTACTGCAATTCTTCAGTTCTATTTAGGACCAGACAAGCATACGTTAGTTTGAATGAAGTTACATGCTAAGAAGAATTGATAATGTTGTGACTTGTTTTTGGAGGGAATGAAGTTGTATCGTGTTCCGTGGGCCGGCTCGCAAAAGCTCATGTTAATTACAGGGCGGGATTGGTCATGCCCTAACGAGACTGCGGTACCAAACAGGACAACGCACAGAGACCCGCTGGAACTGAAGACCGCTGCGGAACGGAAGACGGGCAAACCTGCGTGCCATCTCTAGGTTGAAGGTATTAGAAATGGGTCGGCTATTGTTGAAACTGAACATCTAATGTCATCAGTTATATTTGCCTTTGCTGTTTTCTGGTATAGAAAAACCACTAATTTTTATTATTGTTTTGTTATATTCTTGATGTAATATGTTTCAAATCAGTGTTTGAAAAACAAAAACAAAAACAAGCAATCACAGTCTTGTAATTAAGACCTAAGTTAATAGTATTAAGCAACACTCCAATTTCTAATCAATGCATGTTAATAAGTATTTGACCTCATGGCTTTTATAAAATATAAAAGTAAATTGGATGATCAAATAATTCTGATTACTGTTTGCACAATTTTTTTTTCAAAATATGTAAAATCCAAAGATGGGTGCTTCCTTGTTTGGTGATTTGAAACCTTACAAAATATAAATTTGATTATTCCATATTGCCCCTTACTTTTGGTTACAAAACAAAAAGGATAATAACGTATTGATCAATTATCACGCTTACATATTTAATTAGCATATTCGTGTTAATCCCCTATATATTAAAAATAAGCATTTGTTATTAACGCGTTCACACTATATTTGTCATGTGTCAACTTGATGTCAATTTCAATTTGAGTATGTTGACATGTCGGTCTCACAATCATTTAACAATTAATGCGTTCACATACTTTTTTTTTACTTCACCGTAGAGAATTTAATGTGTTCACACTAAATTTTTTTAATCAACTCATTTTTAGTTCATGCATTTTTAATCTTTGTATTAGTAAACTGAAATTCTCTCCGTACAACTACTGAATAATATCATCTTGAAAGACAAAAATTACAAAATCATTAATATTCGCGTTAACAAAAATGTTGGAATGAGAATATTTTTAGAAATTCAAAGTTACGTATTTTTCCGAACTTAGCCATGGTTGAGGCTTCTGTACAGGAAGACAATAAATAATTATGATTTGTTATGAATTAAGAAAACTAGGGTAAAAAAACACCACATACAAAGTCAAATTTTTAGTTTAGCCAAATATAATTTCTCTTTACAGAGTTTTCATAGCAGACCATGAAATAGAAACATAATCAAGTTGTTAATAAAAATCGGATATCAGAAAAGCTGTACAAGAAAAGAAAATTCGTGAAATCCATTGAAAATCAGAATTCAGGTGCCGATTGAAAATATCATATTATTTTCACACAATTCTAACTATTTTCACTAGATTGTATCGTGTTTTTATTATATTTACCAATATTTTTTATAAGAAAATACACGTTATTGGTTATAGACTACGTTAATTTTGCAATATGCCCAATAATATTGACACGACGCCCAACCATTTTTATTGGTATTCTTAAAGTATGGTCTAATAACTATGTATGTTAAATAAGCTCAGAATATTTGTTTTACATTTATTTTATTTTACTTTATACTAATAGAACAAAATAAGTCTAGGTAAAATATATTGATCCGAAGAGCCGAACTAGATTTGAAAGTAATACTACACACAAACCAAAACTGATTAAGTACTTAGATGGATTCAAAAGTTTAATATCCAAATAAACATACCTGAATCTGGTCCAAACTAAAATATTTTGGATACCAAAAATATCTAAATCACAATTATATATTTAAATATGTTAAATATGTTAAATTTTATAACTATTAGATATTCAAAAAAATATTAAAATATCTAAAGATTATCAACATAGTCACAAGTAAATATCTGAAAATAACAGAAAAATGTTCAAAATACTGAAAATAATTACATGTTCTCCATCCAAATATTTAAATTGAATTAATTTTATATAAATTTAAATATTTAGTCTTACATTATTCGATTTTTTCTGTTTTATATTATTTTATTTTTAGATATTGAGCATTTAAGTATATTTAGATTTTTGTTAAAAAATACATAATTAAAATGGATAGTTCAACTCGAATTCGAACTGAATCCGTAATGATTCGAACCAAATCCAAACCAAAATTTGTAAATATCTGGATACGATTTAAATTTCTAACTCGAAAAATCTGAAATCCAAATAGATTAACTGAATCTGAATGTATATATGAATGTCTATCCCTAGAAAGAGTTATACAACAATTTTTTTAGTATAACATACAATAAATAATCTAATAAGTGGCTTATGAATTCTGTATCTAAGAATATTTTTCAGAGCTTATTGTTCATGTCAACTGCGGAATCGATTTGGAGAAATTTAATGTCAAGATTCAAGCAGGATGATGCTCCTCGCGGTTTTGAGATTGAACAAAGGTTATGCAACATTTAACAGGGTTCTCTTGATGTTAGTGCTTACTATACGGAAGAGTATAAGAATTACACTGAATTACCTGTGTGTACTTGTGGCCGTTGTGAATGTAATGCAGCTCTCTTATGGGAACAACTTCAGCAGCGTGGCTGTGTTACTAAGTTCTTGATGGGTCTCAATGACACATATGAGAATACAAGTCGTCACATTCTCATGCTCAAGCCAATTCCAACAATTGAAGAAGCTTTTAATATGGTTGCTCAAGATGAAAGACAACGAAGTATCAAACATGTTATCAAGACTGATAATGTTGCGTTCCAGGCGAGAGGTGTTCCTACTTGTGCTTCTTCAGCGCACATGGATCCTACTGAATATGCTGCTGCATACAACACATATTGTCCGAGAGGCAATCTACTCATTGTGGTCAGCTTGGCCACACTATCAACAAATGCTTCAAACTCCATGGAAATCCTCCTGGATTTAAGCTATCTATGTCTTCATCTACTGGTTATCAAGGTCAATCTCTTCAGTCTAAATAATCATTTGCACCTCGCAGTCAACATAACTATACTCCACGATCAGGTTTTAACAATCAGAATGTGCAGAAGACGGTTGCAGATGTGGTGACTGAGACGGCTCCGGGTCTACCGTCTGCACCACCTTTGAGTGTCCCTGACATCAATCAACTATCATCTACTCAACTGCAGTCTATCATTCAACAATTACAGTCTCGGGTGCAAGTTACAGAGAATATAGCTTCTTGTTCACATGCCTCTATTACTGAAAATGGTGTCATGGCTGAACAATCATCCTCTGGTATACTTCTCAATCTCTCCACTAATCTTCTTTTTGAAAATAATATCTTTACCTTCCATCATAAATGCCTTTCCACCCTTTATAATTCTTTACCTAAAGATTCTTGGACAATTGACAGTGGGGCTACTAATCATGTATGCTCCGATCTTTCAATGTTTACAGAAATCTTCCCGGCATCTGATATTATTGTCTCCACTACAAGAAAAAAGCAGCATACCGAGGGAAAAAATCGTCGGTATGTCGTCGGAATAACGTTATTCCGACGACATACCGACGAAACAAGTCCTCGGATATTCATTTTTCCTCGGAAATCCCTCGGAAATTTCCGACGGAATTCCGAGGAAATAAATTTCCGATTAAACTCCGAGGACCACCAGTTCGTCGGAAAAGTCCTCAGAATATACCGAGGGAGAACTTCTTCGGGATATTTCGATGGACTTTCCGATGGTCCAATCCTCGGAAGTTCCGACGAAATGTTCCTCGGAATTTTCATCGGGAATTTCCGAGGATCGGAGCCCTCGGAAAATTCTGAGGAATGAGTCCCTCAGTATATTCCGAGGAAGGAGTCCCTCGGAAATGTTCGTCGGAAATTTCCGAGGGTTCATTTCCTCGGAATTTCAAAAAAAATTAATTTTTTTAAAAAAAAATAAAATTTTTGAAATTTAAATTCGAAAATATAAAATTAAAATTAAAATTGAAAACATATTAGATAATATTCAAAGTTGTACAAATAAAAATAAAACATTCCGAGTTTTTGAAAAGAAAAAAAACTACGGGTCTTGCACGTTCGGGAACACCTCGTTCGGGTACATCCTCTGCATCATCTCCATCATTTGCTGGTTCAGCCTCTTCTGTGCCTCATAGCCCGCCTGTTGAGCCGCCATCTGGGTCTCCAACAAAGATATGCGATCATCCTTGTCCTTCAACTGAGCCGTAAGTACTTCTGGATCAACAAAGGGCGGTGGTGCAGAAGAAGGAGGAACCGACCGGGTGCGAAGACCCAAACCGACCAAACGTCCCTTCTTCTTTGGAACCGACTAAAATAGAAAATAGCCAAATTTAAATAATATAAAAAGATGATAAAATAAAAATCAAGAAATAAATGAATTGAACTTTAAAAAAAGAACTTACCGATTCAACGATTTCGTTGATTCGAAACCGGGACAAGTTGGTCGAAGCCGTCGAATCGTCATCCTCGGTTTGAAGCTGAGACACTTCGTCTTGCACCTGAGTTTAGACCAGGGTGACCACTTCCCTCACAAGACCGTCATCAATCTCGCCGGTCTTCTTGTTGGTATACGCCTTTTTCATTAGGGCGAGATCATCAACCGGCTCGCTATCATTTTCTTCCGCGTTGAAAAATACATAAATTAAACAAACATTAGAAATTAGAAGAAATGCACAAAAAATAAAATTTCAAAACTTAAATAATTGAAGAAAAAGCGGCTGAACTTATCATGCGATCCCCCAGAGTGGCAATAGATTGAGCACCCAAGTTATGCTTGAAGACGCCCTTCCCTTTACGGTCGCTCTTGCGGTTGGTGGAGTTGGTGGAAGAAGTTTCTTTCGTCTCTTCCTTATCCCAATGCGCACACAACTCCGTCCAGACCGTGTTGTTCATCGACTTTGGGACCTTTTAATAAAAAAAAAAAAGAAAATAGTTTAATAAATTAAAAAATAGTTTAATAAATTAAAAAATTGTTTAATAACTTAAAAACAACCTTGTTGATTTTTCACTTCTTCTTCCACTCGTGGATCTGCTTCCCATAGTTGTCCATAACTTTATGGACGAAGTGGTGATAGATAAAGAGCGTCTCATCGGAATTCCAGTTGAATTCTTGCTGAAAAAAAAACATAATTAGTAGAAAATTTATATTAAAGATTAAAAATATAAGTAAAAAATTAGAATACTTACCGCAAACTGACGAAACCACAGATGCTGCTTCTCGGTAGGGAAGTCAGTGAAAGTCGGATGTCCTATGTCGAGGGCCGAGTACATCATACGGTTGATCCATGCGCGGATCCCGTTCCCGGATCGGTTGAACCTAATAAAAAGAACAAATTATTAATAATGAATCAAATTTTAATGAAAAAAAAATATGTTTAATTACCATGTTTGACCCCGTCCATGTGGATACAGAGTGAGATAGGGAAGATGGTCACGACCGGGCTGTCGAACCAACTCCCGGAGGACCCGGAGGAGCAGGAGCGGGTGCAGCAGCGGGAAGAAGAGGAGCAGAAGCGGGATATGGAGAGGGAGATGTATGGTAGGAGCTGTGGGGCGAAGCGGAATCCTGAATATGGCTGGAATCCCGAGACTGGCTCCCCGTACCACCACGACCACGACGCTGTCGAGGCCGGGTCTGATCATCATTAGACCTGTAAATTAAAAAAAACATATTTAAATGATATTTTAATTTGTTTAAAGCACTCACATAAGTAAACATCCATCCAGCAAATTCTCTCTGCTTCATTTCTTCTAGTTCGTCCTCTGTGGCGTATCTATATTCGAACCGCTTTTCTGCCATGAAAATCCTGTACATATGATGACAATAATGCAATTAATTAAGATTTAAATTTCAACTTGTTAAAATAAAAATTTGTAAGCTAATTTATTTACCTCTCATATTGAAGAACATCTTCGCAGTTGGTGAGCAAATATGTTTGCAAATTACTGCGCTCCTGCTCAGTAAGTCGACGGTCCTTTGGTTTTCCGCTAAGTCATCCAACGTCTGTGAAAATGTCTGGAACCGTAACATGATATGTTGCCCGTTCGCCTCTATCATTATGCCGAGCAGGTCTTCTGTTTTTGGTCTGAACTTCTGCTGGAAAGTAGTATTCGGCAAAGTTTAAAGTTTCTTCATTGATCATCTGTGCGACTATAGAACCTTCCACCCTACTTAAATTTTTCACCATCTTCTTCAAATGGAACATATACCGCTCATACAGATACATCCATTTATACTGCACAGGACCACCAAGTTCCAATTCTCTTGCCAGGTGAATAACAAGAAGCTCCATAACATCAAAAAATCAGGGAGGAAATATCTTCTCAAGGTTGCACTGAATCACGGCTATGTTAGTCTTCAAATTTTCAATACCTTCAAGAGTCACTGATCTCGTGCATAAATCGCGGAAGAAACCACTTATCCCTGCAATTTCTTCATGAACATTTCGTGGTGATAGTTCCTTGAAGGCAAACGGAAGGAGGCGCTGCATCATTACATGGCAATCGTGGCTTTTCAAGCCAGTAAACTTTCATTCCTTTACATCGATATAGATACGCAAATTAGATGTGTAACCGTCTGGAAATTCCACATCGTTTGAAATCCAATCAAAGAACGCATCTTTTCCCTCTGCATCAAGTCGGTATATGGGAAAAGGAGCCCTACCATTCTCATCAACATGAAGTTCTGAACGAGCACATATATCGACTAAATCCAGTCTTGACTTCAAATTATCCTTTGTTTTACCTTGAACATTAAGGATCGTGTTCATGAGATTGTCAAAAAAGTTATTCTCAATATGCATGACATCTAAATTATGCCTTAGCAGATGATCCTCCCAGTATGGCAGATCCCAGAAAATACTTTTTTTGTGCCAGTTATGTAGGTCTCCGACAGCATCTACCGGAAAACGCTCATGTCCACCGACGTCTGGCGTCCTTTCTGCACCAAAATCTCTTAGTTGTGTCTTCAAATCTTTCCCACAAATTTCCAGAGGTGGACTGTCAAACACCCTCTTGTTCTTCGTAAACAAATTCCTACTCCTACGATATGGATGATCAGGTGGTAGGAATCTCCTGTGACAGTCAAACCAACACGTTTTACTTCCGTGTTTTAGTTGGAAAGCATCAGTGTTATCTTGACAATTTGGACATGATAGCCTTCCATGCGTTGTCCATCCAGATAACATACCATATCCTGGAAAATCACTTATTGTCCACATTAGTACTGCCCGCATTTGAAAGTTTTCTTTACACGAAACATCGTATGTTTCAGCACCTTGAGCTCATAGTTGTTGCAACTCATATATTAGTGGCTGAAGAAACACATCAAGTGATCTCTTAGGATGCTCTGGTTCGGGAACGAGAATCGAGAGAAACAAAAACTCTCGTTGCAAGCACAAGTTTGGGGGTAGGTTGTATGGTGTAAGAATGACTGGCCATAGAGAATACTGTCTTCCACTCTTGCCAAACGGGCTGAAACCATCAGTACATAATCCAAGGTAGACATTTCTTCTCTCATACGCAAAGTCGGGATACTTTGATTGGAAATGCTTCCACGCTTTTGCATCTGAAGGATGTCTGATCTCACCATCTGTTGAGTGCTCCGCATGCCATCTCATTGGTTGCGCTGTGCGTTCAGACAGATACAACCTCTGCAACCTTTCCGTCAAAGGCAAATACCACATCCTTTTATATGGCACTGGAACTCTTCCACTCGTATCTTTATAACGAGGCTTCCCACAAAATTTGCATGTAACCCGCTGTTCATCCGCCCTCCAATAAATCATGCAGTTGTCGCTGTATACATCTATTACCTGATACGATAAGCCAAGACCAGCTACGAGTTTCTGAACCTCGTAGTATGAACCAGGAGCTACATTATCCTCAGGTAGAATACCTTTTACAAAATCAGCAATCTCATCCACACAGTCTTCAGCCAAATTATAATCTGTTTTAATGCCCATCAATCTTGTAGCAGATGATAAAGCTGAATGACCATCTCTGCAACCTTCGTACAATGGTTGCTTTCTAGCATCCAACATATCATAAAATCTCCTAGCTTGTGCATTGGGTAAATCTTCCCCTCTAAAATGATCATTTACCATCTCCTCAGTACCTACACCATAATCTACATCCGTTCTAATTGGTTCTTCTAATCTAACCGCTGGCTGAGGTTCGCTAGTACTACCATGTTCATAATCAGTTTCCCCATGATGATACCAAATTTTGTAACTTCGTGTAAACCCACTCAAATATAGATGAGTCCAAACATCCCACTCTTTAATAACCTTTCTATTTTTACAATTAGAGCAAGGACATCTTAACATACCTGTTTTTGCTTCCGGTTGTCGGTGAACTAACCCCATGAATTCGGTTATACCTCGTTGGTATTCTTCCGTAAACAATCTCGTGTTCGGATCCAAATGAGTTCGATCGATCCAAGAACGAAAATAATTTGAAGAAGACATGTTTTTTTATGAATCAAATTCGTGTGTAAAGAGAGTAAGAGGGAGGATGAAGATATGGAGTGAATGAAGAGGAAGAGGGGTGCTTGTATTTATAGTTGAAATCCTGCCGACAGACCGAGGAAATTCCGACAGAATTCCGACGCCAACGGCTAGTTCGTAGGAATTTCCTCGGAATTTTTAAAATCCCCCAACGGCTCTCTAACGGCTATAATATATCCTTGGAATTTATCGGTTTTTTTCCAAGGAATACATTTTTCCTCGGTATTCCATAAAAATATTCCGACGGATTGATATTTCCTCAGAATTCCGTCGGTATATTTCGAGGAAATTCCGAGGAAACCAAATTTTGTGTTTCCTCGGAATATCCTAGGAAATTCCTCGGGATATTCAGAGGATTTCATTTTCCGTCGGAATGTCCGTCAGAATACCACTGTTTTCTTGTAGTGCTCTCTTCCTAATGGAACTACATTTCCTATCTTGCATACAAGAACAATCTAACTCACTGATACATTGCGCTTGTTGAATGTTCTTCATGTTCCTTCGTTTCATTTTAATCTTGTTAGTGTGCATTCATTGTTAGTACAGAATAACTGCTCTGCTCATTTCTTCCCTCAATTTTGTTATCTTCAGGATGTTTCTCATAGCTTGATGATTGGGAAGGGTGATATTGTCAATAATCTTTACATACTCAATAAACATGCCGTATGCGAGTCTTCTCTGTCTGCTGTTTTCTGTGGATCCTTGTTAGTTGATGGCTCTACATGGCATCAACGCCTTGGTCATCCCTCAGCTGCCAAGTTAAAAACTTTGTCTGGTACTTTGTCTTTGTCTCCATCTAATTTCACTTACATTGATCACTGTCCTGTTTGTCCTCTAGCTAAACAACGTCGTATGTCTTTTCCTTCTCATAATCACATGTCTGAAACTCCATTTGCTCTACTTCATTTAGATACATGGGGTCCTTTTGCCAAAGAGTCTGTTGATGGCTTCAAATATTTTTTAACGATTGTAGATGATTACTCACGTGTAACTTGGGTTTACATGCTAAGAATAAAAATGAAGTTTCTTTTGTCTTTCCCAAGTTTATCAAATTGATTTCAACTCAATATGGTGGTGTTGTTAAAGCGATTCGAACTGATAATGCACCTGAATTACATTTTACAGATCTTCTTCAAAAACATGGCATTATTCATTACTTCTCTTGTGCATACACACCTCAACAGAATTATGTTGTTGAAAGAAAGCATCAACATCTTCTTAATGTTGCTAGGTCTCTTTTGTTTCAATCTAATGTCCATGTTGCATATTGGAGTGATTGTGTGTTAACTGATGCATTTCTTATTAATAGAACTTCTTCTCCTCTATTACAATATCGTACTCCATATGAAATGTTGCTTAAAAAACTTCCTGACTATTCTGTTTTGAGAACCTTTGGATGCTTATGTTATGTGAGCACGTTGCAAAATGATAGAAATAAATTCACGGCTTGATCTCTTCCTTCCATATTTTTAGGCTATCCTTCGGGTTATAAGGGGTACAAAATTCTAGACTTAGAAACAAATGATTTTATTTAAACGAATGCTTTCAAACCTGAAAAGCAAAATAAAAAAAAACATTAGAAACAAAAGAGAGGTCTAAAGGTTGGTTTACAAAAGTAAACTAGTCGCTCTTTTAAATTATTGTTCCCCAATAAATGATTTGAATGTTTGATTGGTGAGGGTATGCCTATAATTTTCCACTGATGATTCATCTTTTTACTATCGGCCACTCGAAGATGTAATTTGTTATTCTTAAGCATTTTATTATAAACTAATGGTTTTCCGGCGCTACGCGCCGGGTTCGTCTATTTTATTTTAAATGAATTTACAATTTATTTTATGGTTTTAGTAAAAAAAATGTGTGTAAAATATTTGAAGATGAATATATGTAGAAAGAGAATGATATTTTTTTCTGATCCATTTGATAGTGGTTAGCGACAGTAGTGTATTACTTTGTTTTGAAGTTGCTTAAGTCAGTGTGGAATAACATAAGTGATCGTGACTGATTGATTCAATAAAAGTAGTATAAAAAACTGATAGTCGTAACAAAGTAAATTCAGTTGAAATTTAAACATAAAGTAAAGTTGATGTCCGAAAAGGAAACATGTAAATGCTTGTGTTTGTTTTGTGATTATCTTGTTTGAAGGAAAATAATCTATTGTTTCATCCTCTTAAACTATTAATAATTTCCGCATACTTTGTATATGTCAAAGATGATGTGGCAATTTCATTTCATGAATCTATAAGTGAATTCTTAATTATGATCTAGCATTGAGCGGACTTGAATTGATTATTTACAGCTTATCCAAAAATTATTTTTCCTATTCAAAAATAAATCTGCACAACATTAATTTACCATAAAGTTACGTACCGTTTTCATAGTTTCCATATGCGTATTGACGAAGATGAAGATGGTTGAGTCCTTTGATAGATTTGTGTTGGAAGAAGTACTGATTTAACCCCTCAATGTAATGAGCCTCTGGATTGTCATTATCCAAACATTGGTTCATTAACGAATGTGTTTGATTCATCATCCTAAGTGGTTCCGCTGCAAAATATAGTAGGTTAAGGTTACAGAAGGGTTTGTGTCTGAAGAGTTTCCGTCACAGCTGTCAATGCTTTTGTCTGAGTTATCTGATACTACCTTATTTGTTTTTATGTGTTTTTGAATAAAGTGGAGAAACATGAATCTTAAATATTTATTTTATTTTCAATTAAAAATAACAACATTTTACATTTTTTATTATTTGTTTTATTTTTCATTTTATATATCATATATTTATTTCACCATTAAAAATCATGAAAATGTAATTATTTTGATTTTTAATACTTGTCTACTTTAATTTTAATAGTTATATATTGAATTATTTATTTAAAACAGTAGTCAATTATATTTAACACAGTAAATATATATATATATATATATATATATATATATATATATATATATATATATTTGTTTAATAATACAATCTTCTTCTTTAATTTCTCAAATTATAAATTGAAACGAAGAAAAAATAGCTAATCTATTATTAATAAATTACTTTAAGTTAGGTAAGCAGCATTAAAACCTAATAATAACTATTATTCTTTATATATACATGTTTGTTTGAATCTATATATGTCAATATTTTTGAAAACTAAATGAACTATGTTAATAATTTGATCAAACAGTTTTGTTTCTAAATTTTGAAATTTCGAAAAATGTAATGAATTTCTAAAATATATATATATATATATATATATATATTTAAAATAGTGTATGATTTTATATTTCTTGTATTAATCATAAGACAATAGATCTTTAACTAAAATAATTAAATAACTGAATTAAATAACTGATTCATAAGAATATAGATCTTATATTAATAGATTTTATTTTTAAAAAATATATCATTGAATAATTTATTTTTATATTTAAATGGTTCTTTTTTTGTCACATTTATTCTCAAATTTTCTTATTTTAGTTATCATAATATATTTTCTTTAAATTTATTTTAATCATAACATTGTACTTTGTTTAATCATATTTCATTTATTTTATTTTGTATTCTTTTTATTTATTAATTTTTTACATCATTAAATATTAAACCAAAAACAACATATCAGCACTTTTTTGAATAAAATGCTATATCTTTCATATCCTCTTATTATTTGAATCAGATATATACCTAATAATCCATATTTTATAAGTAGAGTATATTTTAAATCCAAATTAGATACACTTTTAAATAAGAAATAATTTTCAAAATAAATTAATAAAATCAATTAAGTTTATATTTTAGTATTTAATATTTTCAAGACTAAAGTTTTATATTTTTCTAAAAGTAGACTTGATGATAAATAGCAGTATCATTTACATGTATACATACTAATGTTTGATATTAAGTCACATAAGTTATATTAACTTAAATAAGTTCTTTTGAAATGAATATTATATATAAAAACTAGTGGTATTCCGGCGCTACGCGCCGGTGGTCCGTATGTTTTATTCTTACATGAGATTACAATTTATTTTATTGTTTTAGTAAAGAAAATATTTTCAAAAATATGAAAATGAAAATATGTTTTAAGAAAATGGTATTTTTTTCTGATCCATTTGAAACTGGTTATCGATCGTAGTGTATTACTTTGTTTTGAAGTTGTTTAATTCAAAGTGGAATAGCATGAGTGGTTGTGACTATGGTTATTTGTTTATTTTTTTTGTATTTTATGTTATACTGATTGTGATATAAGTTATTAGATGTGGTTTCAGTTGTGTTGTTTTTGTCAGGGTAGTTTTTTGAGGCGTTAGCGGTGGTATGGATTGTTTTGTGTTTTTTTTTTTTTTGTAAAAGGGCATGTGTTTTGTTTATTTGTTGTGTTGCTTGTAAAATTTTAAGTGGTTTCAGGAAAATATAACCTGTATCTGCACACAAGACATATCATCATCATTACCAAGTTTGGACATCTTGGGCAGGTAAAAAAACAGAGCCTGCATGATATGTAATGACCAAAAAGTTTGGTTAATTTAGATGTTGCTTGTTAAGGTTTTGTTTTGTTTTTGATGTGGTCGTAGAGTCTAGACAGTGACTGTTTTAAGTCTGGGTATATGTTTATAAAGGAGACGTTCAACTGAAGAATTTAAATAGGACAATGGAGGTAATAAGCTGGAGTTAATTCTCCGGAAACAGGCAAATAACAATTTAATTTGTGTCCTGAAGCTTGGGCTGCAGCTGTTTTCCTTGAATCCTTTTTTTTTTGTCACAGCTAGAAGTTTGAATGTGATGCTCCTTTCGTTAGCTTTCGAGCGAAAGTTCGATCGATGTTATCTTTGACCTGTTGACAAAGTATTAGATTTTTAAGTAGGAGTGGAATAATCTAAATCGTAAGTGGTTAAGTGATTGTGGGCAAACCTTTTATTATTGGAAGGATGAATCCACAGAAATAGAGGCTGATGAACAATTAGAAAAGCACTTTATCGTAGTTGCAATCATAGCTGGTTGTTCTTAGATAATGCAAGTCCATATTGTCTGTTTTTTATTTATGATATTATTCAAAAGAGGCTGCAGAATATTCAAAGTTTTGTATTCACGATTTTTGTAATTGTATAATATATGTTTTAAAAAGTACGACATACAGAATACCCGGGAGAGGATCCATCTGTGGGTTGCACCTCCCACCCGGGGATTAGATCTGTGTCTTTAATATACCCGGGTTTAACCCTTTTTGTTTACAAAAAAAAAAAAAAAGTACGACATACAGAAATATATTTCTTCAAAAAAAAAACATACATAGAAATATATAATTAACCATTTGCATGTGGCATTTTTTCATTTCCTACTTGAAGATGAGAGAAAATATTGTCAACAACAAAAAAGAAAATATGCAGATAAGCATGAAAGAGAAATGAACTCGCAAAGTGTGTGGAACTATGTTTAGGGGAAAAACCAAAGAGCCTACTGTGGGGTTCAGAATATCTAGGAAATATAGTTACTCGGATGCAGAAACATGAAAAGACAAAAGTATGACATGCAAAATAGTTGTGACACTAAATCAGCTCGCTCTTACTGCCGGTGTAGAACACCTAGTCTTTGGGGCTCTTCATAGGGCTGCGACCTTTTTCTTCAGCCAACTCCTCTCCAATGTCACTGTCTGGCTGAATAGGGCATACCTGTGGAGTGCTTGACCTGTAACATTCACATTAGTTGTGCAGCCTTCATTGTTCAGACGAGGAGGATTGTCAAAGCAGGTGTGATTTTCTTGATTGCTCATTTGCACAAGGTACTTAGCACATAGAGAAGAAGATATTGTGCTACATATACTGTGTTTGTTGCTTACATAATAAATACACTATTTCTTTAGTGACATTGTGTTCCTATAGAATTACCTAACAACGCCAACTGCATTGTCGACATGCATAGCATGAAAAAGCTGAGAATCCACGTTGCAGTTTGCGGTAGCACTTCTGAAATGAGAAATAGCACCATCTGTGTGTTGTGTCAATGCAATCGACGACCGCAGTGCAAAGGAACTCTGGTTCCTGCTTGTATATAATTTTAGAAGGGGTTAAGATATGGTCAGCAACATGTTCAACGAAGCTTGAATATGATTATGTGTTTACCTCTGGTGATGCAGTGAAGCCGTGGGTATTGAGTTCGGACAGTGTAACTGATTCAACGTTTTTTAACCCCACCATACTTAGTAAGAGCTCAGGATGATCCTTCGTCATTGCCACTCACCCTAGCAGACCAACAAGTTACGATTGAGTTATCAGTTGCCGTTTAAGATGAGCATGTCAATCAACAAAATGAAAGGATTCAAGCTTACTTTTTAAGATAATTATTGCTAACTCCACCGTCGTTGTCAAAATAAAAGTGCATGAGGTTGCGTTGAGAAGCAGCCGCCCTGGAATGATAAAAATTTTAAAAACATATAACAAAAGTGATTGGTCGACTATTTTAAAAAGCTATTAGTCATCTTTGTATTGAAACCTATCGTGATGAAAGAGCATTCTTAAAGGTACATGTGCTTAAAATATAAAAACATGAGCACAAATACTTTGAACAAAAGCAAAACTTGACCTTAAGACCATGCTGCACCTAGCTTAACATTGAGAGGTTTTTGCCACCAACAAACTTTGAGTTAATATTTGTTGCAATAACCACCATTGGTTCAACACCAGAATTCAATAATATTTTATCCAGGTCTGCAGCGACCCCATCAAAACATTCAGACAGAAAGGAATGTCCTTAACATGGGAGAATAAATCCAAATCATCGAACACAAAAATTAGAAAACACAAATAAGTTAAACTTCCACACTTCATGAAATCAGGAGAATTGTCATATACCTATCGAGCTTTAAGGTTGCCAACATGCCATGAGGCGTTGAGCGCTCTAGGTGTCATGGTTGTAAATGGTTTTGATGCGCCTCTAACTTCTCCAAAGATATCTGCAAACCAAGACAATCATTGACGCTAGTAGCTGTGATATATATATATATATATTTATTGTATGGAGCACTTGCACAGGTTGCTAGCAATACATACCTGTAAAATAAGTGTTGCTATTGGCAAGTGACATGAGCTGATCGTATTTCCGGAACCTGAAGCACACCTTGGGGATTCTCACTTGTATCTGCTACCCCCCAACAAAAACAGTATGCTCGGTGTCTAATAGACACTGGCGTCTCATCAAACTTGTAGGTCGGATTGCTTTTTGCAACATCGAAACCATTCAGCTCATACACATTGCTTTCTTCCAAGATATGCCTGAAGGAGTTAAGACGGTAGACGCTGATTGACCCTTGCATTAGCCTGGCCTGCGAAAGTAATAAATGAAAGAGAATTCGACGATCACCGAGTCAAAGAATCTGCTTAAAAATATGTACAAACATTTGCAGTTACCTTGTAAAAATAAGGACTATATGAACGCCCATCAGTCTGTGACATCTATGTAGTCACATACACGCAAGTCCCATCAAGGGTCTCGTAGTTTGTTCCAATAATCTGAGGATAAAAAATAAATAAACTACGAACAAATATTGGTATGTAATGAATCTAATGACACAAAGCAAAGAGAGCGATAGCTAGACCGGGAATGATGCTTCGTGCAACATTAAAGCCAGCATCAGAGATCCTTCCATGCTCTCTGAGTTGATAGCGAGGCGATAAGATCAGCTGAGCGCACTCTTCAACTCCATATATATTGGGTTTGAGGAAATTGAAGAAATGAGGGAAGCCGGAAGGATGAAGAAGTTGTAGATTCCTACCATTTAATGCCATCACTAACCTCTATCAATTAATCATGGAGAGTGGAGTCTTAAATTCACTTCATCGGTTACAAAACAACAGGAGGCAGCTTGGAATCGCTACGAAAGAGACGACGGTGCAAAGGGTTTTGGTGGTGGGTCTGGTAGCCTATTTTTGATGAACCATTAAAAAATTAAAATTAAAATTTAATGTTACTAATCTCGCTCCTGGCCGGACCAAATAAAATGGAAAACTAATGGACCATTGAAATACTGCAGTCACCAGTGGCCCAGCCCAAGTAAACGATATAAATAGTTTGGAAAAGTAGGTACCACCTGGCGCAAAACGCCATCCTCTACCTGATGACGTGGACGCTTGCGGAAGGACCAAAGTCTATTTTATTTATTAAGATGTGATGGAAACGTAGGCTGTATATGTTTGGTGGTTACTACTTTTTTTCTTTGACAATTGACTTCTTAAGACTCAATTATAGCAAGGGACAAAATGTAGTTTACCATATTTATATTCGTAAAGTAGAAGAGAAATTTGTGGTGAAATTTGAGAGTTTGACTAATTTACAATTTTAATTTCTTATTTGAGATAAAAGAAAATATATGTATTGGACATCATTGTTGTCTAACCACTGTAAAAATGGAGTATAAATATTATGTTAATTTGAATTAGATAGAGGACTTAGATCAACATTTGTTGACAAGAAAACTAAACTTATATAATTAACATTTTTTATATATTAAGAGAATTGTTTTCTAAAACAATGTAGTCAGGGCCACCTGCATTTCCTCAATCAATAGAGGCTTCTACTTACAGCATAATCTAACACAACATCAAGAGAAGGGTTGTTCATTGTAAAACTTGACAAATACTGAAGTAGACTACAATTTTTAACAGAAAGGTTATAGGACAATGATAATATTTTCTCATTTCTATAAGCAGCGCAGAAGCACGTCCTCGAACCATGTCGAGATAAGACTCAACTTCATTGGCACATTGATAAGAAGAGCAGAACCGTATTGAAGGACAACCATGACCTGGTAGCTGCTTACACTCTCCCTCTCGTCCAGGGTCTGTGAAGAAGAGAAAACACGACATCAACATTGACTTCCCTCCAGGGGTTTCTAAACCAATATAAAGTAATAAGATACTTGCTTTATACTGTGTGTATCAGTGAAATGAACAAAAAGATAACGCTGTAAGGCTTCCTGGTTATTATGATTGGTATTATTTCATTCAAACAACATTGTAAACCAAAATTGAATATAAAAATCAAAAGGCTTGAGGACGAAACAACAATGTAATCTTACTGGGACTCCAGAAGAAGAATCAGAAAACTTAAGGGCAGTAGATTTGGTAGACCGCAGGAGAGGAGGAACATTGCAACCAGGAGGGTGGTTTGAACTTCCATCAAACAGCAAACTATTTCCAGATTTAATTGTAGTAGATAACAGTATATAACTTACCATAGAGATGACCTCTGAGACCACAATTCATTTTGAATGAATGGAACCTAAACCTGTCTTAACTCAATCACCAAATGCTCGCGTCAAGCTCGGACAGGACCGAGTTCTGAGTGAGATCTTTCAAGGAGCTTTGCCTTTAGCAGGTTTAAGGCTTTGATCTTATTTGGAACCAGTTTCTTTGTCCTGCGGCATAAAAAAACTTTTATTATAACTACATAAAATGCAGTAAGCAAAGTGTAACGAAACCAAGAAAATCTGAAGATTCTTCGGTTATGCCATGCCACCTAGAAGATGTTGCGCGACCATGCGCTCAACTGGAAAATAATATTAATGAGACAAGTCTTCACTTCCTACACTGACACTTGATTTGTCAATGATTATATTTGTATTGTTCATAAACTCGTCCTTTGTTCTCTGCCCATAACTCTTCTGCTTGTTTCTCGCTAAACCGTTTTAGGCTGCCATCACTATCATTATCAAGTTAGCTCATTTCATCTTCACCCTAATCTCTCAAAATACGAAGAAGAATAGTATGTACCTGAAACGGAGGCGTTTAAGAATCTGAGATCCCTTGCCCCTCCTGCTAAGGCTGTGAGAGTGCTGATTATATATAGCTATTCAGCAGCTCGATTTGCTTGATGAAGGTAAATTTCACCACCAAAAACAGGTGTGCTGGTCCCTCAGAAAACGCTGGGACAGTTTTGAGACAGAAGGCTCTGTTTCTTGACGGTTAGGACGGTTTAATGTGGTAGAAGAAGGCGCAACGTGATCATGACTGAAACCAAATGAGTTATGACAAGGACACTTGATGGCCGGAGCTGATTTAAAAGGTGTCTTTCAGCCATGTTTTTCAACAGCATGGTTTCACTGAAGCAATCAGTAAATTGCATACATGATTGTTTCTTTTGCAAGCACTTAAATAGCAGAGGGGACAACTTTACCTGAGCGATGATTTTATTTAATAACTTCTTTCTGCCTCGCATTCGCTAGAGATTTCGAGTGTCTCCTTTAGTTGTTTGGTTGCTCTTCCCAGTTCAACATCTTGAAGCTGTGCCTTTCGTCTAAGATTTTGAAGCTGTCAAAACCTTGTATTAGTAAGTTATCAAAGGAGTCAATTAGAGGAACAATAAATGATTCGCTACTAAAAGTAAATTGGTGAGAGAGCTTTTACAATTCAGGGGCAAGATCTCACCTACTGTTTGCTCCACCTATACACACACAAATGGAAAGCAAAAGGGATTGGCCGGTAGATTTCGCCATTCTGGATACCATCAATTGCTCTGAAAAAAAAAGTTTGCGTGATTTGGGTGAAAGAGAAAATCCAGGAAGAAGAGGGATATATAAAGTGTTGAGCCGAGGGTATAAAAATAGATTTATGCCGTTTGGTTTCTTGCAGTAAAGAGTGGAGCTTCATGAAAGTTAAAAGTGGGAAGCAAACGTTGAAGAGAAGAATCAGAACCGACAGTAGCAATTCAGTTTGAGGAAGACGACGCAATTAGATTGCATAGAGTTTTAGATTTCAGACATATTATGGGCCAGACCCGTGGGCTAAAGAGAGATGTGAATGAATAATAACTAAACGGAGAATTTAGAACCAAAGCCTACCCGAAAAAGGAGCAACCGATGGTTTAAGAAAGCATGCCATGTGTCAAAAAAACCTCTCCTTACTTGATGACATGGCGGCCCGTGGAGAGAGAAAAGTCAGTTTTATTATTATAGATATATATATATATTCCTAGCAGATTCAGTGAATTGGTATATATACGATGGTGATGACGAAGGCGTCTCCGGCTCGCTTGCAATCCCAGTAGATTAAAAATCTCCTCCATTACAGAAAGAAGGATGATGAATTCTAGAGCTGTGGAATCACTGTTCTTTTTACGCTCAGAGGCGGTGACACCAATGGCCACCACAATCAGGAACCTCTAGCAAGAGGTTAAGAGCTCCCATGGTAGCTTTTCCTCTAGCCTCAAACCGACGCAAATGGACCGAGCCGATTGTATCTTAAGTGGTTCTTTGATATGCATAAACCAAAAGGTAACGGTTACACTACCAGTATTTCCTTATAACTCATATGGATTTTTAATCTGTAATTTTCTCCTCTAGATTTAATTTCTTATAATTGTCTATATTGATATTGGATTAGAGTTCAGTCACTGCAAAACAGATTTATCTTAAATGAAATTACAATTCATTTTATGGTCTTAGTAAAGAAAAATATGAAAATGAAAATATATTGAAAGAGAATGAAATCCATAGTGGTTAGCGACCATAGTGTATTACTTTGTTTTGAAGTTGATTAGTTCAAACTGGAATATCATAAGTGGTTGTTGTAAGTGCAAGATGCAAACACAATAAGGTAATGCAGAAAGTAAAGCAAGAGACAACCAAGTACAAGCAGCCCTTAAGCTTTATTAGAAATCGCCTTGTACACTCTATTACAAGTTCTGCTTAATCAGATTTACACAGTCTGTTACACCCTAACAACTGCTATTGAAAGATTCCTAAGCTACCCGCTTGTGTCTCTCTTCCGTCGAGTACTTCAGCCACTGCTTCAGCACGACCCAGAACACTTCCAAGGGCTTCTCTCTCTTTCTATAAGATCAGCCTATGTGTCTCTCTCTATACAGATGACCCCATAGCTATCTTATATTATTCTCCATGTTTCTGAAACCCTAGTCTCCAAGGCAACATGTATGGACATCTTCCATAACAATACGTGCAACTTTCCTTTTCTTGGAATGCACTTATTCCTCTTTCTTTAAGTCATAAACTTGCTCCTCAAGTTTATTCCTCTTTCCATATCTCCAAGATACTCTCTTGCTCTCCAAGTCTACACGGCTCCAGCTCAGCACCTTGACTCCTCATGGTCTTCACCACTCACTACGACGTCTGCTTCAGCAACTACGTCAGCGACTACTTCAGGGCATACATCTTACATCTTCAATCTCCCCCTTTTAGCTTTGTGTGCCGATCAAGCACAACACTGTTCTGGTTCAGCAACCACGTTGCAACCACGTTCCTCACCTGGAAACTTTCATACCAAATGTGTTTTTCTCCCCCACGAGATGTGCACCACACCATGCTTTTCTCCCCCATGAGATATGCATTCTATGTACCAGAACATCATCAATCTCCCCCTGCTTGATTGCATACTAAGCTAAAACACAGATGCTTAGATGTCAAGCCTTACAGACCCATCCATCTGTTTCTTCATGTATAATTATGACACAGCCCCTGCTGCAGCGGAATAACAAGTACTGCATCACTATCTGACGCACCTGTCGAACTACCCTTCGACCAGCTTCTGTTGAGGACCAGGCTTCCGTTAAGTGTCTTCTTCTTGACCATAAGCCCTTCCCCATCCGCACCGAGTGCCCTCTGCACTCGTTGCTATTGTCTTGGAGTGATTTCACTATCACACCCCTCAAGATCATCTCGCACCACTTCCTGACGCACTTCGATCTTCTTCCCCTTTGTGCCACAAACAACCTCGTGTCCTGGCTCCAGACTTGATGCTTCTTGATCAACCTCAAGATCACTCCTACCAGAGCTGCATCCATCTTCTGATGTCTCATCCTTGATCTCATCAAGTAAGCCACTCTTGGCTAAGGACACCTCTTCAACCCTCATGGGCTTAGTGAACGTCTAGTTCACCTTCTTGGCCATGTTTCTGCTCTTTTCACGAGCAAAACACTCCACCTTCTTGTGTCCAACCTTCCCACAGAACCAACAACACATCCGATGTTGCTTCTTGCTTGGCCTGACATAGTTGCTGATGCACCGATCAGTCTCCTTCCTTGTACCAGCTGCACAACCATTCTTCAGAACCTCCTGTCTGACCTTCGTGTTGTTGCACTGATGTACTACTTTCGGCTTGTTACTCACAGCTCCGCGCTGTAGAACTTCCTGCCTTACTCCCTGTCGTACGTCCCGACGTACTTCCTGACAAGCTCCTTTGGCTCCACTTTTTGATGTGCTCCCATGCACGAAATGTGATAGCCCCTTCTGTTGTACTTCCTTAGTACTCTCAGCTCCTCGATATCCCAGTCCCCAATTCGCCTTGGCTGGTTGACCCATCGAGAGTATCTTATCCAACTCTTTGGATCCACTGTTGAGCATCCTGATCTGTTTGCGATTCTCATCCAAATCACGTTCCAGCCTCATTGCTCTCTCACGTTCATCAATAGCAACCTCCCTCAGTTTGCTAACCTCCTTCTCCAGAGACTCATAATTCTCATTTACAGCAGCAAGTTCTTCAGCAAGATCTTCATACTGCTCACGGCCCTGCACCAATTCGTGTTGCAACCTCAGATTCTCATTCTTGAGATTCAACCACTTGTTGAGCATCACGTGATAATCCCCAGAGTCTGTACTGACATCTGAATCCGAGGATTCACTAGATTTCTCCTTGCGTGCACCAAATGCAACCATATTCTTCATCACCTTTCCATCTTCTTCAGACTCTGAATCATCAGACGACTGCAATGGAACTCCTTTTCCCTTCTTTGAGTTTGGACATTCATGCCGTGTGTGTCCAACACCTCTGCACTCAGAACACTTAAGTTCTGTTTGCTGTGCTACAGGACAGTCAACCCTTATATGACCAACTCCTCCACACTCATAGCACTTGAGATTTTCTCTCCTTCTGCCATTGTCACGATCACCTCCCTGGTGACCATACTGATTCCTCCCACCAGAAGAATTCATCTTACTAAAATTTCTGACCAGCATACCAATGTCATCTTCAATCTTTTGAAACCTATCAGTATCTTTGTCAGCTACAAGCGCCACACTCCTTGGCGCACGGCTTGATGTAAAGACTGAACTACTGTCTGTCTCCATCTCTTGTGCCTTCAGCATACCCACAAGCTTGTCAAACTTGAGCTCATCCGTGTTTGTAGTCATCTGTAAGACCGCCTTGTGAGCTCCAAACTTTGTTGGAAGACAGCGTAGTAACTTCTTTACCAGCTTCTTCTCCTTGTACTTCTTCCCAAGTACAAATGCTTCATGCGCCATAGCACTGAGTTTGGCACTGAAGCTCGCCACATAATCATTATCAGACCACCTGAGATTCTCAAACTGCGACCCAAGATGATCTAGACGTGTCCTCTTGACACTCTCATCTCCTTCAAACGAATTCAGCAGGATCTCCCACGCCTCTTTAGCCAAAGTACTCCCCTGAATCAGCTGAAACTGCTCTGCTTCAACAGCTCCAAAAATCACCGACAACGCCTTTGCATTAAATTTTGATGCATTGTGTTCTGCCTCTGACCAATCCTCTTTTGGTTTAGGCTTCTTCTCACCTCCTGTGACTATGGTAGGCTCCTCCCAACCAATCTCCACAGCTGTCCACGCATCTTCATTGATTCCTCGAATCATCTGCTTCATGCGAGCCTTCCAATGACCATACTGGTCCGCATTCAACACGATCGCCTTCTACACAGAAATAATCGTGTCCATCTTCACCTTCAGGATAACACCGATAACTTAGGTGCCCCGCTCTGATACAACTTGTAAGTGCAAGATGCAAACACAATAAGGTAATGCAGAAAGTAAAGCAAGAGACAACCAATTACAAGCAGCCCTTAAGCTTTATTAGAAATCGCCTTGTACACTCTATTACAAGTTCTGCTTAATCAGATTTACACAGTCTGTTACACCCTAACAACTGCTACTGAAAGATTCCTAAGCTACCAGCTTGTGTCTCTCTTCCGTCGAGTACTTCAGCCACTGCTTCAGCACGACCCAGAACACTTCCAAGAGCTTCTCTCTCTCTCTCTTTCTATAAGATCAGCCTATGTGTCTCTCTCTATACAGACGACCCTATAGCTATCTTATATTATTCTCCATGTTTCCGAAACCCTAGTCTCCAAGGCAACATGTATGGACATCTTCCATAACAATAAGTGCAACTTTCCTTTTCTTGGAATGCATCTATTCCTCTTTCTTTAAGTCATAAACTTGCTCCTCAAGTTTATTCCTCTTTCCATATCTCCAAGATACTCTCTTGCTCTCCACGTCTACACGACTCCAGCTCAGCACCTTGACTCCTCATGGTCTTCACCACTCACTACGACGTCTGCTTCAGCAACTACGTCAGCGACTACTTCAGGGCAGACATCTTACATCTTCAGTTGTTATTAATCGATTCGATAGAAGTAGAATAAAAAATCATAGTCGTAACAAAGTTAATTTAATTGAAATTTAAAGATAAAGTAAACTTGATGTTTTATTTAGAGAACATACTTATATTGTTAAGTACCATGTGGACAGTATATAGAGAAACGGCATTTGAAGTTCTATTTTAGAGACTAATTTGAATTTAAACGTGTGTAATGAAGTTTTGTTCGTATACTCTTCTTATCTGATTTTTGGTAATAAAATGTTTATGGCAATGGAATATATTAGAAAATGAGGAAAACATTTATATATTTTGTTTGAAAAGTAAAACAAAATAACATGTAAATGAAACTGAAAATTGGAACATAAGAAACCTCCTTATAAATTGTAATAATGTTGAATAATAGATGACTTTCCTTACATATGGAATAGCTTATATTTGTACGAAGCCATTGATCAATGCAGCAGAAATAGAAGTATGGCTGCAAGTAAGAGAGCATAGATAGGTTCCATTGTTGTAATTTCCGAAGCATACCGTGCATGTATTGTTTTTTTCATATGTAATTGGAGGCCTATTAATTCCCTCCAGATTGGTGATGATAAGGTCGACGTCAAGTCTTGCAGTCGCTTTTGGTTGTAGTCTGTGATAGTAAGAGTAACTTGAAGATCATCAACTATGTTATAGTCTTCAGCTGTTAGTAATTTCCATCATGTAGTGGGCTGTCTCTTGAATAAGTAGGGTTGAGTTAGGGTGTTCTGTTTCATTGTATGTTAACATGAATTCCATGTCCTCAGTTGTTGAGTCATTAAAATTATATTGATGGTCGGTAATAGATGATTGCTGGAAATCAATAATAAATTGTCGTGTGTTGGGCATGTGAATGTTGACTTAGAGTGTGCGAAGGAGATTTGCTCATGAAGGCCTTGTTTGGTGTGCGAACTCATAAAAAAAGAAGTGATTTATTATTCATCTTTAGTTATTTGTGTGAGTTCAAAATTGAAAGCAACATAAGGTGATATTAGTTATGTCTTATAGATGGTTTATTCAAGTTTTCTATCTTCTTGACTTCTTGTAAAATCTTGTTTAAAGAACCATTTATTCAGAAGTATTTGTGTTTTTTGAGTCAATGGCTTGTGATGAATTGACTGTTTGTTTACGCTAGATTGTTAATTTTTATCAAATTATCTATACAAATTTATATTTAGTGTGGATTTGTAAGAATCATATTATATATTCTTTATATTGATGTTGCATTTTATTAACAATATAACTATTATTTAAATTTTTTTCAGGATTTGTATGTTTTATTAAGCAACAATTTTTGTACTATTTATTTTAAAGTTTCCTTAGGGTGATTAGTTTTAAACCAATTGAATCAAATGATCAGGCTTTTACTAATTTAACTTATATTTGTTTAATCATTTTTTTAATT
This sequence comes from Brassica napus, assembly GCF_020379485.1. Classification (NCBI taxonomy): domain Eukaryota; kingdom Viridiplantae; phylum Streptophyta; class Magnoliopsida; order Brassicales; family Brassicaceae; genus Brassica; species Brassica napus. The sequence continues at coordinate 17,606,769 of NC_063451.1, forward strand.
TTTTCTGTAGACGTTGGGTGAATACGTACTGGGATGGTAGGAGTGTTATAATATAGTTCTTAGTTGGTTGATCAAAAAAAAGTTGGGGATTAGGGACACATGAGAATTGCTTGTAGATATATGAATTTTCAAAATATTATTTTCTGGTGCATTTGATATTGTTATATAGAATTTAGAGACTTGACATATAAAGGAATTTTGTGATTACATGTTTGATGGAACACCTCTGGTATATCTCCAGCTGTGCCTTACCTTCAGCAGAAGCCTCCTCCACATTTGATGGGTCAGTGAGATTCTTTTGTTGACGGTTTTTAATTTACACTTGTCCCGGGGGTTGACGGTCGTTCATATATTTTTCTTCTTTTATGTTGGTAAATAGTGAAAGAAGAAAAATATAATTGATGTGCGTAAGCAGTTGTTGTACTTTTTTGCCTTTGAAGGACATGAGAGTTGCATTCATGTATTAAATCCTTGATGTCGTATGAACTATGTATATTGTGAATCTATGTAAAAAAAAGAAACAAATAACCTTCAGTCCACAGACTATCCTTATGAATCACGTTAACACAAAAAATTATGAGATGAGTTCTCTTCTTATTTTGCCAAAACTATAAATAAAATAAAAATAGAAAAACTGCAAGAAGATGGCAAAATCAGCAGTTCCTCGGTAAAATCAAGAAAAGAATTACCGGGCCGCCTCAACTGGAAACAAAAGAGGCTCAGAGAAGATCAGCAACATTGCTTGGCAACTCCTCAACGATCACACTGTAAAACTCTCATCATCCGTTGTCATGAAATTAAACGCCACTCCCTTTCTCCCAAACCTCCCACTTCTTCCGGTACGGTGAAGGTAATTCTCCGGTTGTGTTGGGAGCTCAAAGTTAATCACCGAAGACACTTGCTGAACATCTATACCATGTGCAAGAAGATCAGTAGTTATAAGAACACGTGAATGTCCAGGAGCGAAACTCACGCATGATGATATCTCTCATGTTCTGATTCATATCTCCATGTGTAGCTGAAACCGTGTGGTCACGACTTCTCATTTTATAAGTTAACCAATTAACCTTACTGTAGAGATTATTCTTTAGGTTTACTTAGGTTCCAAGTTTACTTTAGACCTAGGACTAAACTGAAAGTAATGACACAATCAATTTAACGAGTTCCTCGCCCTCGGCACGGTACGTCTCGTGGAAGAACTCCTGCTCTCAAATTTCACTAGATCAAAGAGTTACTAACCACACCAAATCAGTGTGGATTAGGTTGGTTACAATAACATCACCTTAGCTTTTAGCTAGAGAATACAACAACTTAGTGTAAGAAGATAGACTTAAGCCTAAGCTATTTCTCCTTGTTGAAGTCTCTTTTCCCTTGCTCTGTATGATAGATCTCCTGTTGCTTGTAACCTTCTGTTGTTGCTTGTATCTGTCGTAACCTAATCACCATACTAACATTACCTTATATATGCTTCGTATGTGATCAGGTGGTACAAGCTTGGAGTGGGCATGCGCTGACTTGGCCCAAGGAGGTATGCTTCTGCTGGCCCATTAGACTCTTCTGTGAAGCCCAAACTCTACAAATCTCCACCAGTTTGGCTTGAGCCCAACACTAGCCCATCTCGGTGAACTCTTGTGCCGACAGCCTCCTCTCTTTGTCTTTTGTGGTCGGGAAAGAATCGATCTTGACTCTCTCTCCTCTCTGCGTCTCTCTTCCTTGCGAACCTCCATCATCGAAATGATCTCGGCTCCGTTTCGTGAGAGATCTCCTTCAGCTCAGTCGTGACGAATTCACTCCGCCTCTCCTTTATCTCCAGGTACATCTAATCTCGTTGTTTGCTTTTGAGATTAGGATCATCTGTAAAGAAAGTTGAGAACTTTCTTGGATCTTTCACTGACGCTTAACTTCTTGCGTTCAGAGTATGTCTTCTCCGGCGATTCTACGCCTACTCCGACATGAGTCAAGCTCTGACTCAAACAACTCCATCTCCACGCTCCACCTCGCTTGTGAACCAAGGTATGTACTTATACATTTTCGTCCTCCTATGCATGTCTTTTATCTGCTCCAATCTAACCCTTGTTTCATTGCAGGGATCGATTTCAACTCGATGCAGAGTTCCTTCCTAGCGATCTTGACGAAACTCGATTTGAGTGACTCGCCTCAGCTCGGTGAGCTTTTGACACGCTTTCCTCTTTCCTTCAACTCAGCTTCTCACAGACCTTGTCTTGTACCACACTGGTGTAGGTCCCTGACACATATGGTTTGTAGCTAGTTGTAGGTGGTTGATGACACTTTCTGATTCCGTAGAACTTATTTTGGCAAATCATGGTTGTTGAGTGCTCCTCGCTGTCAAGCCCGTGACTGCTTGACCTTTCCACGTTCCTCCACCTGAGTCGAGAACCCTTCTCGACCCTGTCTGTGCTCCAGGTATCTCCTATTACCCTTATCACGGTGTTCCTTATTACTGTTTGACTCCTATTACACATACTTACATACGTAACTGCTTGTGTTATGCGAGGGTGGAGTCAATTCGAATGGGATCACCTGGAGCCTTCTCCACCTTATTAGTGGACGTTCAAAAGCTCACAGCAAAGCTGGAACTTCTGACCAGGTACTGTCTTCGTTAGGAAATCAGCTGGGTTAACGTTAGTATGAATCTTGTTTAGGATGATGTCCCCTGATTCCACTAGGTCTCGAATGAAGTTGAACTTGGTAGCTATGTGCTTTGTCTTTTCGTGATTGACTGGGTTTCTTGCTAGAGCTTGTGCACTCTGAGAGTCGCAGTGTAGGTTAATACTTTGTTGTTTGAACCCCAACTCTGAGCATATTTCTTTTAGCCACATTGCTTCTTTAGCTGCTTCATTCATAGCCATGTACTCTGCTTCTGTGGTAGATAGAGCCACCACTGATTGTAGGCAAGATTTCTAAGAAATATTGTTGCCTCCAAACTTAAATACATAGCCTGTAACTGAGCGTCTCCTGTCTATGTCTGTAGCATAATCTGAATCTGAATATCCTTCCACGTGCAAAGTAGAATGTTTCTTAAATGTTAGGTTAGACTTAGTCGCTCCCTTTAAGTACCTGAGAACCCACTAAACTGCTTTCCAGTGTTCTCTCCCTGGTTTACTCATGAAACGACATACACAGCCCACTGCAAAACCTAGATCAGGTCTAGAGCCTACCATAGCGTACATAAGACTCCCCACAACACTAGCATACGAAACTCTCTCCATATGTGAAGCTTCTACTTTCCACTCATCATCCGTCAGACTCCTGAGTTTGAAATGTGACGCAGTAGGAGTAATCACTGGCTTAGCGTCCTGCATTCCAAACGTTCTTAGGACCTTTTCAGTGTAGTTACTCTGAGATAGGATCAGGGTTCCTTTCTCTCGGTCTCTTGTAATATCCATGCCCAAGATTCTTGAGGCTTTTCCCATATCCTTCATCTCAAATTCTCCACTCAGTTTTTCCTTAAGTTCTTTTATTACCTTTTTGTTTCCTGATGTGATTAACATGTCATCGACATAGAGAAGTAGATAGATAGCCTTCTCTGTTTGAACATCTCTCATGTAAACACACAGGTCTTTGCTGCAGCGCTCAAACAACTGATCCTTCATGAAACTGTTGAACCGATGATTCCATCTTCTTGGGGATTGTTTTAAGCCGTACAAAGACTTTCTCAACAAGCAAACTTTGTTCTCTGTTCCTGGCTTTATAAACCCCTCTAGCTGTTCCATTAGGATCCTCTCCTCTAGGCTTCCATGTAGAAAGGCAGTTTTAACATCCATCTGCTCTAGTTCTAGGTTTAGGTTCACTACAATGCTGAGCATAAGCCTGATGGAAACATGTTTCACAACTGGTGAGAAAATTTCGTTGTAGTCAACTCCTTCAGTCTGAGAATAACCTTTAGCAACTAGTCTGCCTTTGTGTCGTTTATCCTCAACTCTTGGGATTCCTGGCTTTATCTTGAATAGCCACCTGCATCCAACAAGCTTCGAATTTGCAGGCCTGTCAATGAGATCCCAGGTTCTATTCTTTCTATGTGACTCCATCTCTTCTTCAGCCGCATTCTTCCAAAGCTTCCTTTGTGGGCTTCTCATTGCCTCAGCATAGGACTTAGGTTCCTGAACTTCCAGATCAGCGATGACATTGAGGGTGTAGGCAACAAAATTTCCATCCTCATAACGTGATGGAGGCCTCACGTTCTGTCTCTTTTCTCTATCTCGAGCCAAAACATAGGTGTCTAGGGAGTCACCGCTTGCATTCTCACTTTCCCATTCCTCAACATGTTCCTGGTTACTAGAACTTGTAGAACTGTCAGACGATGACTCAGATGATGAATCTTCTCCACCTTGATCAGGTGTATCTTCGAGTTCGGGAGAAGGGGAAGGACCCCTGATCAATTCATCACTGAATGATACTCGCTTCTTAGCTCGTTTCTCACGTTTATTGTCTTTCTCTTTTGCCACTTCTATGTTTTTCTTTTCTGTGGCAAGCGTGTGCTTGTAGAGCTCATCCTCATTAAAGACAACGTTTCTGCTTGTTCTGCACCTCCCTTCTTCCTCTATCCATACTCGATATCCTTTAGAGCCCATAGGATATCCTACAAACACTCCCTTGATGGCTCTAGGTCCAGTTTTTTCTTCTGTCACATGAACATATGCGGAACATCCAAACGTTCTGAGATGTCCCAAATCAGGTTTGAATCCCGACCAAACTTCCTCAGGTAGCTTAAACTCCAGCGTGGAGTTAGGTGACCTGTTAATCAAATAGATTGCAGTCGCTGTAGCTTCTGCCCAGAAGCTTTGGTCCAAGCCAGATTCGGCTAACATACATCTCACCTTATCCATAATAGTTCTGTTCATCCTCTCTGAAACCCCATTCTGCTGTGGAGTGTAGGTGCAGGTTCTGTGCCTCTTAATCCCGGCTTTCTTGCAGTACTCATCAAACTATTTATTGCAGAACTCCAAACCATTGTCTGTTCTTAAACATTTAATCTTCTTCTCTGTCTTAGTCTCAACCTCAGCCTTCCATTCTCTGAACTTAGAAAATACCTCATCCTTAGTCTTCAAAAAATAGATCCAGACTTTCTTTGAAAAATCATCAATAAAAGTAACAAAGTACTTATTTCCAGCATGGCTGTTTGCTGTAGACGGAGAACCCCAAAGATCAGAGTGAATATACTCTAGAATTCCTTTAGTCACGTGCTTAGCCTTAGGAAAGCTTAGCTTATGTGACTTACCAATTATGCAATGCTCTCAGAAATCCAACTCCTTAACATCCTTGTCAGTTATAAATCCATTCTTGACAAGTGTAGACATATTCTTGAGACTCATATGACCGAGGCGTGAATGCCAAACATTAATCATATTCCTTTCAGGTCTGGATAAATTTGCCTCTCCTCTCAAAACTGTTCCTTGAAGATAATATAGTCCTAAATGATATCTCCCTGAGAGAATCCTTTTATCGTCCTTGTAGAAGTTAACTCTTAGGTCCTTGCCTTCATACCAACAGCCTGCTGTTTCCAACATTCCATATGAAATCAGATTTCTGCTCATATCTGGCATGTATCTGACTCCTGTTAAGATAACCAGAGAACCATCTGGATTAAGAATTTTAATCTTTCCAATTCCTTAAACGTTGCTATGAGTGTTATTTGCCATTAACACTTTGCCTCCTTTGAATTCTTCCAAGTCAAATAGGAAGCTCTTGTCAGGAGTGATATGAAAAGAGCAGCCTGAGTCCATCACCCACTCAACTTTTGTATCCTGGGTGCTAACGCTTAGGATTAGAGGCTCTGTAGACTCTGCTACTACGTTGGCTGAGTCCTGCGGTTTGAAAGGTCTCTTCTCAGGGCACTCTCTCTTCCAATGGCCCTCTTTGCCACATATGAAATATCCTTTGTTGTTTTTGTTGTTCCTAGGGCGTGATTTAGATCTTCCATTCCGGCTTTTGGATCTTCCTTTGTAGGATTTTCCATTGCCCTTTCCAGATCGCTGGTCTGATCTTCCTCTATCAGCCACCATCAGACCTTCTCCACCTGACCTGGTATACTTACCGCTCTCAATCAGTTCTCTCTCTTTGGACCTGGCGGCCCCAGTGACCTCAGCTAGACTCAGAGTGTCTCTCCCATACTTGAGAGTCTCCTTGAGTTGATCATACTTGTTAGGTAGAGAACTTAGCAGTAGGATAGCTTGAACCTCCTCAGATACTTCAACTTGCAGGTTGTTTAAGTCTGCCACTAACTTTAGGAAGTCATCCACATTCTCATCAATGGATTTTGAATCTGCCATCTTGAAAGTGTAGAACCTGAGCTGTAGATAAATCCTGTTGGGTAGAGAAGTCTCTGTGTACAAGTTGTTTAGTGTACTCCACATTGCAGCAGCAGTTTCACAATGTTGGATTTTCCTCAAGACTTTGTTCCCAACGTTCAGCACAATCAGGTCCTTGGCTTTCTCAGATTTTTCGAATTTTACAGGGTCAATTGCAGGTGTGGGAGCAAAAAGTCCAGCTAGCCCCTTTCCCGTGTCCTTCATCGCTGACTCGGGTTCATCCTTTGGATCAGAATCATCCTTTAGAAGCGTCTCATCTGTGAGGATAGTTTTCAATCCAAGCACTCCAAAGTGAGCAAGCATTCTCACCTTCCAAAGGGCAAAATCCATCACCCTCGAATCGATCTATATCCACGTGTTCCTTAGACGACACCATCGAACAGGTATTGGATATATGTTTCTCTTTCTAAGCAACATTTGAAAAACCTTGCGCTCTGATACCACTTGTAGAGATTATTCTTTAGGTTTACTTAGGTTCCAAGTTTACTTTAGACCTAGGACTAAACTGAAAGTAATGACACAATCAATTTAACGAGTTCCCGGCCCTCGGCACGGTACGTCTCGTGGGAGAACTCCTGCTCCCAAATTTCACTAGATTAAAGAGTTACTAACCACACCAAATCAGTGTGGATTAGGTTGGTTACAATAAGATCACCTCAGCTTTTAGCTAGAGAATACAACAACTTAGTGTAAGAAGATAGACTTAAGCCTAAGTTATTTCTCCTTGTTGAAGTCTCCTTTCCCTTGCTCTGTATGATAGATCTCCTGTTGCTTGTAACCTTCTGTTGTTTCTTGTATCTGTCGTAACCTAATCACCATACTAACATTACCTTATATATGCTTCGTATGTGATCAGGTGGTACAAGCTTGGAGTGGGCCTGCGTTGACTTGGCCCAAGGAGGTATGCTTCTGCTGGCCCATTAGACTCTTCTGCGAAGCCCAAACTCTACACTTACGCCTAGTGTTCACAAAGATGACACCCTGCGTGATGGCTAGTGTCTCGTAGATCGTATAGTGTCTCGAGCTTCCATTCTTCCTTGTCAACATTGACGTAAAACTGCTTGATACCTTCAAAAGTCAGCTCGTCACGCTTAACCAGAATCCTCACGGTTTTGTTCATGAACTTCCTTTTGATCTCAAGAGCTTCAGGTTGCATCGTCGCAGAGAAAACACCAACCTGAAACATGGAAGGAAGAAGCTGGAAGATGTCGTATATCTGATCCTTGAGATCACGAGAGATCATATCATCAGCTTCATCAAGAACAACCATTTTGATGGCGTCAGCACGGAGTGACTGTCTAACAGGACCAGGTGTACCAACAACAACATGTACACCAGACTGGAGGATACGTTGATCCTCACGCACACCTGTTCCGCCAACATAGGCGTGGACTTTGACACCGAGGTAGTCACCAAGAGTGTAATCAAACTGTTGTAGAACACCAGAGCAGAAGGTAGCGGTCTTGCCGGTTCCAGATTGAGCTTGCTGGATCCCCTTGCAGAATGGAATAACTCCTCTCTCCCTCTCTGCTGAATAGTAGAAGTCTTCTCAAAACCTGGCCACATGTTTTAAGATTATATGATAGATCACAGAAAAATACAAACTTTATGACAAAATTACAGAACATAATAAGTTAGTTTATGGAATGTGTTGTCAGAAGGATAATGTCTCACATACCGTAGGCATAAATCTCCCTCAGAAGATCAGACCTGAGTTCCATTGCATCAAAGGTATCACAGACTTCAGCATAAGTCGTGTTGAAGGTTTCCTCTCCTTCCTCACCGAGTCTGTAAAGTATCAAACAACTCAGTTGTCTCAGACAGTGATTAGGTTATAGACTGATTCAGAAAATTCCTGTTGTATCAAACCTCAAAAGACAAAAGACGGACTTGGGCTGAGGTTTCAGCTGTGGTTGGACAGCGGCCGGCTTTCAAATCAGCAAGCAGGGTGAAGGAATTCACCATGGTTGGAGCTGATAAATAGCAGAGAAGATACTTGTAGTTTTCATAGATATGGCTGTGTTCATCGGAGGCGGTTTCATCGGGATGAATACGGCATTGATATGACCTAACTTGAGCTTCATCTGCTACAGCACACGGAACATGGGCATGTTACATTAACACGAAAAAGCCCAAATGAAAGAACACAGAGAAAACAGAAAAATTGATTTCGCTGAGTGTTTGATGCGGTCACGAAAAGCCCCACCCTCCGTGGCAGCAGGAGAACGGAGAAAAGTCTCCTTTATTGTTGTAGATTAGGGGCATTGCCTCCGCGCAAGCGCGGGGTTGTGGACAGAGTTCTTGTTTCATCTCAATATTTGTTAGAGTTATTGTAACTGTGAATTTTGCGTTTTGGGTTGATCATTGTTTTTCAAGTTTTTTATTGTTATAGGGTTAGAGTTGTGATGATGGACTGTGTATCCACTGTTTTCCACTCATGAAGGACTAAACTGTGTTAGTAATGTGATTGATATAGTTCGTGGTGTTTCTTGTTGTGTCACTGAGATTTATTGTTTGTTTGTCTTTTTAATTTGTTACTTGTACTGTTAAGATTACATAAATTATATTAACGTTGTTGATAGTACATTTTGTTTCTGGATTTTTTTTCTCCAGTTTAGTTGTGTAAGTTGTGTGTATTAAATAATAATTTTTTATTCTTATTATGGTTGTTATATGTTTTTTTTATTTTTAAACTTGTTGCTTTTACCGGACCTTTAAAACAAATACATGAAGACTTGTAGAAATAACTATAAAATGAGTGACAATTAGTATTTGAGCCTTAAAACGAATATATGTGTTTCTCATAAGAAGACAATAGCATTGGCCTGTTGACATTGAACATGTAAGCAATTTTCATAAGACAAGAGGAGTGAGCAGGTGGAGATGTTGTTGCTGCCTTTGTATCTGTTGGGATTGTCTCTGCTGGTGTGGCTGTGTTTGTTTCTCTTTTATTTGATGGGTAATATGTAAACAAAAATCATTGTTAGTTGTATTTATCAGAGTTTGTAAATTACTCTGCTTTTTTGTTTAGGTAATTTCACTGATCTTGGTTGTCATCTTCGTCTTCTTCGTAAGCATATGCGAAAGTAATGTGTTGTAAATTGTTAAATAGATGGCCATGTAGTTTGTATTTGTTTTGCTGGTTCAATATATGTGTCGTTGAGTTTTAGTTGAGTTGATTGGTTTGGTATATTTGTTTTGAAGTTTATTTGTAAGATTAGACAAAAAGAAAGGTGATCATTAATGATTCGTCTTTTTGGGATTCTAGTTTTTGTTGTTTTGATTGTTTGGGTTATTGTGGTTTCTATTAAACTGTAAAATAAAGATTTGTGTAAAATTAGATTGATAAGTAAGGGAGATAAATAGACGACCACAAATCTTGGGTAGGAAATATTTTTTATTATTGATGTTAGCACAATATATACATTAATATAAAGAGAATTATGTGTTGATTGTTTCTTACGGATCAATGAGGAGACGGATAACGACTCGAGTTCTTTCTTTGGTGAGGTCAAAGCCCTGGACATAACGGATTTACCGAACCACATCTGCCAGTTTATATATCAGTTATGATATCGAAACATAATATAACCCCAGATGCAATATGATAATATACCTGGGAGTTCTAGGTTTGTGTTCGCAATCACTTGGAGATTTCGAACAGTCTAATCTTGACTGGAGATTGATCTCAGAAGCACCCGTGATGACTTCATCAATAATGGTTAGTGAGATGAAACGAATGAGGAATGGATGATCAATTATCTTGTACATGCTTGAGCACATAGCAACCTCAAAACGATCGACTTTCGCAATGGAATCTGCTTTCAAAGATGGCATGTAATGATCGCACGTCCGACGGGAGTAAACCCATGAATCACGGAATCTGCAAATAATATTAGTCTACAAAGAATCAGAAAATCAATTAAAACAATTATGTTAAACAAGTGTGATAGATCGAAGATTAACTTGCATTTTCATCAAGGAAGAGAACCGTGATTCCCACAAACTCTCTGTCTTTCTTGAAGTTCAGGGAATCCCAGAAGCGGAGGAAGCCAGAGGCTATGCTCTGACTACTACGACCAAGGCGGAAAGATTCGAAGGTTGAGTGACAGACGCCGGGATGCCGGTTTAAGGAACTGGAGAGGCAGAGAGAAACATTTTCTAGAAGATGATTAAAGCTAAGAGGAATCAATAAGTTTTGTGGAGATGCAGATTGGGTTCATCAAAGATGAGAATCGTATATATAGGGTTTACAGAGGGGCTACAAATCAGGAACATTTATGATCAAGCGATTTAAGATGGGGACATGAAGAGTTCACCGGTGAAAAAATAGATTACGAACAGACACACGGTGCAACTCTGTAACTCAGACTTGTTTGAGACAATGATGAAAAGAACTCAAACTCATGTTAAACGACAACAATTTACAATATGGGAAAACTATAATTGTTGCAAACTTGAGTTTTTTCATATAACGTGATGAATCTCATTTAAAAATGAAACCCATAACACACTTGTAGGCCCGACCCTCAGAGGAAGCCGAATAAGCAAGGGCTTCCGGCCTTCCTAAATATATATTAGGTTCGGCCATCAATGTACAAAGTATCATTTAGCTTATTGGTATAAAAGTTGGTGTTTAAATCTCAATAACCTGGGTTCGAGCCATGAACTTGACACTTTTTCACACTTTTTAAAAGTGAGGTCCACAAAACTCTGACATAGCACGCTGAGGAGTGAGCAAAAACTCAACTGTTATAATATAGATTATGTTGTAAATCAATTGGTGGATGTCCATAACCGGCCCGGTCCATAACCGGCCCATACACTTAGAGAGAGAGAGACGGCCCAACCCTAGAGAGAGAGAGAGGCGGCTGCGAGACTTGGAGAGGAGAGAGAGGCGGCTACAACTTGCCTATTTCCTAATTCGTTTATGTTTATGATTTGTAATCTTTCCTATTATTGTATTTCCATTTATCTCTCTTGTAACCCCTATATAAAGGGAAAACTTATTCATTAATAATATACAGAAACTTAGAGTTCTAAATCCTTAAGTTTACAACACAATATCAGCACGATAGCCTCTAACACCCTGAACCTAAAACCAAATCGCTAAAACCCTAAAACCCTAAATGAAAAAGAATCTGCCTCGGAACTTCGAAGAAGCCGTTCTCCCAAACCGTGAGGACCTAGAAAACGATCAAGATATCAAATTGAAGCCATGGCCGAGACGAATCAGTCAGTGTAAACCGTTTGTCGATCTGACCACCGACGCGCCCTCACGCATAGATACCATGCGCGCCGATTTGCTTTGGAACCCTAATCCGAACCCGACGATACCGACGAACCCTAATCCGTTCACGACTCCGTTCCAGCTCGTGTCCACCTGATCAGCTCCAGCCCCAAGGCGTTCCTGATCCTAGACGAACTCAGCTCCATCCTACATCAAGGACAGCTCGCGATCCGACAGCAACAGCTCCCGTTCGCATCAGAGCCGCTCGCGATCTGATAGAAGCAGCTCGCGTCCCAGCCAGCTCGCGTCCCGATCGTGTCTAAGCTCGAGGTTCATTCTTGGTGGTCCGGTTTCTACAAACAACTAAACTAAAGGTATTTCGAATTCTAAGAACATAATGAATCGAATTTGGTTGATTGTAAAGAATGAAACCCTAAAATATAGTCTCTAAGATGAAAGCCATAGGATAATAGATCAATCCCTAAGAGAGTAAATCGAAGCTCTATAAGTTCGATCCCCAAACCCTAAAAATCGAGATTGATCCATTGATCAATTAAAATCAGAACCTTAAAGGTTTTGAATCTCAAATCAAATCCCTTTGATCTAAGATCAAATTTTTGAAATCCCTAAACCCTAATTCGAAAGCTATTGATTAATTAAAACTCATTGATTGATTGATTGAGATTGAATTTGATCATCCTGAAATTGAAATTGCTTGTTAATAAAATCGAAACACTAAAACCCTAATTCTGAAAATCGATTTTTATTGTTTGAAATTGAACATTGATTGGTTGATTTGATCACCTAGAACTATTGTTAGGATTGTTCAAACTCGAATCTGATTGTTTGGCTTGTTTAAACTAAAACCCTAATGATCTAGTTTAGATTATTTTAAAATCGAAATCTGAAACTACATATTAGGTTAAACTGTTCTAGACTTGATCATACTCGTGGCCGTGTGTCCTTGTTGCATTCATAACATAACTTTATCACATTGATTGATTGCAATTACACTTAGAACTTATTCTAGGAATGGTGTTGAATTGAATCAAATAGCCGTGTGGCTTGATCTTTGCTTGGCCGATAGGTTTGCTTGTTTTGATTGCATCATGGACTGATAGAAACAAACAATGTTAGGATTGCAATTACACGACAAAACTAAATGCATAAAAACGAACTAGTTTGCATCCATGGCCGTGCGGCTTGCTCATTGGCCGTGAGGCATAGATCTTGGTTGTGAAGGCTTGTTTGATTGTTTGAACATAAAACCCTAATCGTTTAAACATTAAAAACTATTCCTAAAAGATCTAAAAACATAAATCTATAACTTCAGATGTCGAAAATCAACAACCTTGAGTTTCGCTTCCCTAAATCTATCTGGAGAAAAATACCTTCAGTAGGCGCTCGATGCTAAGATCATCTTGAAATCCAAGGGTCTCGGTGAATGTATCACCGAGAACAATAATGCCAATGAAAAGGATCGTTATAGAGCCATCTTGATCATTCGTCTTCATCTAGCTGAGAGTCTCAAGGATCAATATCTAACCATTGAGAATCCACTAGATCTTTGGACTGAATTGAAATCGAGATATGATCACCAGAGAACGGTGATCTTACCAAAAGCTCGGTTTGATTGGACGAATCTGAGGATCCAAGACTATAAGTCTGTGGACGAATATAACTCTGCACTATTTAAGATTGTTTCTAAAATGAAACTGTGTGGTGAAAGTATTACGGAACAGGATATGCTTGAGAAAACCTTTTCCACTTTCCATGCAAGCAATGTGTTGTTACAACAACAGTACCGAGAGAAAGGTTTCAAAGCCTATGCTAATCTTATTTCTTGTCTCTTGCTCGCTGAGCAGAACAATGAATTACTAATGAGAAACAGTCAGATGATGCCACTTGGATCAGCTCCACTACCTGATGCAGACGCTACAGAGGACAATAAAGAGTCCAACCACGTCCAAGGAAACTGCCAGCATGGCCGTTGTAAATACCCGTTAAAAAAAAAAAAAAAAAAGAATGGTCGAGTGTCTTTGTGGTGGTCGAGTCGCGGGCAATAAGGATCGATCGAGAAGTTTTAAAGTACGAGGTGGGCGAAGAAGTGATCGTGGATGAACTATGAGTCGAATAAGGTGCTCGACCATAGTTAGAAGATGTCTTAGATTGATGTGAAGGACGTTTTGGAAGCATAACATTTTTGGAAGCACGACGGTTTAGAAGCTCGATGTTTTTGAAGACCGACGTTTCTTCATCACAAAGTTTTCTCAGAAAATCATCGTATCAGTAAAATATTATTCTCGAGACATAATAAGTTGGAAGCAGGATGGGAATTAAGCAGGACGGGAAGCAAGCACGACGGGATCGAAGCACAACAGGAAGATCGGAAATTGGGCGAAAACCCTAATTTCTGTATTATGGAATTCTTCGAAGAAGCCGGAGGCTCGGGAAATATTTTTACAGGATATCAGAATTCATCTAGAGTCTATTAAAAATATATAGAGCATCAGAACGGGAGCGGAAAAATATTCGGGATTGATCGCGAGTCAGAAATTTGCCGGAAGGGTCAAAAATTGCGTAAACCGACCAAGAAGCTCGAGGTGTCTCTACGTATATGGCCAGGACGTGATAACTACCATCTAAGCAGCTGAGTGTCTCCAGAAGCTCGAGGTGTCGCCGTGCATGGAAGCTGTACATGCAGCCTGACATGTAGAAGCACGAGGTGGATCGACCAAGCACGAGGTGTCTCCGCGCATGCACCCGAAGCATGTTGATCGACATGTGTGCGCTGCTGTGGCGCCTTGCATGAGCTCTAGTCATGCAGCTTGATATCTGGGAGGATTGGTGGCGTCCTGCATGTGTCCTTGACATGCAGCCAGCCATGTGGAGCACGAGGTGCCGCCGCGCATGCGTCCGGAGCCATGCGAAGCGACACACGGGCGGCCACTAACCTGAATCTGATTGGCTGCTGTCTCCTATAAATACCCCATGACCCCAGCTTATTTCTTCACATCCAGACCGGTCCAAACCAAGTTAAAAACGTGAGAGAGAAGTAGAAAAAGAAAGCAAGTGATTCCGAGCTATTTCGAGAGTTTTGGAGAGTTTTCGAGGTCAGTTCTCTACTGATTTCGAGTCAGCACCTAGGGACGGTTCTGTCCAACTGAATTCGTCCAGGCCACTCAGTTCCTTTGATGATCAACTTGAGATGCTGTCCGGAGTTAGTTCAGTTCTACGGGTTCAGATCAGTCGAAGTTCTTCTCGATACTCCGCCGGGAAGTCCGAAGAACTGTCCAGAAGCTAGAGGAGGTTCTGTCCGAGTCCAGATCAGCCTGTCGAGGCCTGTCGGTTTCTACATGGTGAAGCCGAGGTTGTGTCCAAGACAAGATCAGTCCAGTCCATTCTAGTCAAGGCGTCCCTTGGGTTTTGGCCAAGTCCTCTCCGATCAACCAGCTGCTTCTTACCTAGAACACTGTGAGTTGGTTTGTTTGAGTTCCACTTGGAACTTAGGGAAGATCGAGTATTCATATAGAGTAGAATGCTCACATTGTTGCATGATAGAGTCCTTAGGGTTATTTATTAAACCGGACTCAGTTTAGCACGGGCTATGCTGAGATGAAATGGAATTAAGACTGAGATAATAACCTGACTAGGACTAAGATGATCGATTATAGTTGAATTGAGATTGAGATGAGATGCATGTCTTAATTATTTACTACTTGGTTGATTAGTTATGGATTAGACATGCCTTAGTGATGATTGCTTGGTAGTGATTATTGTTTGTGCAGGGATTGTGGTAATGTTGTTGTTTAGGGGACCTTTGGTCATATAGGCAGATCTCCTGGTTGTGATGTTGATACTACGGGTCCTATGCCATATAGGCTGGACTACGAGTATTGGTTGATATTGTCGTAGACTCCTATATATTGTTTAGTTTTGGGTTGGAGTCTTGTCCCTTAGGTTTTCCTAGGGATTGTGTGTCGAGTGTTATGCCGATAGCAGGTGCGAAACCCGCCCCATGCTAGGCATGTTTGGGGTGGACTAGTGTTTCCTCGCCCTCGTATTCAGCGGGTTCAAGGAAACCCCTTATTCGCTGGATCGGGAAGACTCAGAGAGACGGGATCATGGCCTATGGCTGAGTGATTACACGACGGTGTAATGTGGCAGTGACCCGAAGGACTGTGGGCTGTCGCGCGGTGACCCGAAGGACTGTGGGCCGCGGTCGGTTGAAAGTTCCTTCTTCTGGCCTCTGTGGTAGGAAGATAGGATATTGCCGTTAGAGAGGATGAACACGAAGTCACCAGGGTCCAGGTAAGAGTGTTGTGTTAGTGTGTCGTAGAGGGTTATGGAACCCTCGAGTTATTGTTCCACCGATATATGGTGTTACGAGTTAGATCGAATCATTGGTAGTTACTATCTTATTGTTGTTGTGGTTGTGGTTGTTGATTGTTTGTCTTGCAGGTTCTGACACTAAGACCTAAGTCTGGTTTAGGTACCGGAATAGGCTTGGTGTATATTTGGTTAGTGTAGGCCTGACGTTGGCCTGTATGTGTTTGAAGGATTGCTTGTGAAGGGTGGTGGATATTAAAGCTATGCGGTATCATTGGTTGGCCGATCATGTTTTTGTTTGATTGTTGGTCGACCGGCTCATGATACTTGTATAGTCTAAGTGTCTAACACTACTTGAGTATTGAACTCAAGCGTATATATGGTTAACTAGGGATTGGTTGTTGACTTGTTTTAATGCAGGTTCCCGTTACTTGAAGCTAGATTATGGCAGGAGGCCAAGTCTAACTTAGTAACGGTTTGCTTAGCCTTAGCTTTTATTGCATGCTACGGCTAGATTGATTGTTATTTTGGATTGTCTGGGTTAGAGTCTAGGTTGCGGGTAGAGGCCGCCAGCTCACTGAGTAATACTAGATTACTCATCCAACTCCGTTGTCCTTTTTGTAGGTCGCTTTAGGTAAGGATGATCGGATAGCTTGGTGCTGGACGTTAGGACCGCCGGTGTAGATTTTCATGCCTTTTGTAAACGGTATTGTGAATTGTGTTATGTTTACTCGATTTGGCATTAGGTCGTGCCCAGCCTTGAATTATTCAATGTATGAATATTTCTTAAATCAATAAAAGTAATTGTTTTATATGCGCTTCATGAGTACTCTGATATTTGACTAGTCCGGTCTAACACAACGTTAGGTCGTGGTACGGGTTGAAAAGCCTTAGGCCTCGATCTAACGGAAAATGCTAACTCTATGTACAGGTTGCAAAGCCTTGTGCCTTGACGCAGCGGGACGTGTTAGTGGACGAACTGGTCGAGGTCGTGGAGTAAAATTTGTGACTCTGGCCGGATCGTCCCTAACCCGTCAAGCGCTTCCGGACCATGGTGTTGGGTTGGACGGTCAGTCATGTTCTTGTTTGATTGTTGGCTGGCCGGTTGGCCTTTCATCTCCAACCCTTGGTGTGGGTCGTCCATCGGTCATGTTCTTGTTTGATTGTTGGCCGATGGGTCGACCTATGCCTAGGACGGTTCGGGGGTGTTACAGCCGTGGTCGAGACAAATCGAACGGACGTGGCCGTGGTCGAAGATCCTTTGGCCGCGGGCGAGGAAATGGTCGAGACCATAGACGGGACCGTGGCTCATTTGGACGAGGCCATGGTCATGGCCGTGGATCTTCTTTCAAACCCCAACACTCGACTAAATCAGAGAAATACGTGTGCCATAGATGTGGAATGAGCAATCATTGGGCTAAGACTTGTAGGACTCCCAAGCATCTAGTTGACCTCTATCAAGAGAGCTTGAAAGGGAAGAATCCTGAAGCCCATATGACTTACCAAGATGATGAAAACGACTTCAATCATGAGAAGGACGATCTTATGGATTATGAAACTTCAGATTGTCTAAAAGACTGAAGATTGATTTCGACATTTGTAATCTAAATTTATGTGTTCTTTGTTTTGGTATTTTTCATTTCTATGTTTTTCATTTCTATTAACTTGTTTTATTAAAACTTAATAAAAGGAATGAATGATTTTTGAAAACGCCAATATGATTTGCGGGTATGGTACACATTAAGGGCTATGGCCAGATATGTATAAGGGTAAGCATTTAGATGCTTTATATTCACCCAAAAAAACCCATTGAGATTATAAAATATAAAGATATAAGAATGGTTTCCACAATGATACAATGGGCAAAAGGAAACAACAGTTCCTTCAGAGTTATGAAAATCGCCCAAGGCCATATTAAGTCCTAAAGACTATACATGCATTCCCTATTGATCTAGACTATGCCAAGATCAGCATGATAGAGGCAAAAGTCATGGTAACCAGAATGGTTTACCCACCAAATTATACACTTTATGGTTTGACCGGATTGGCCATCCTGGTCCAAAACATGATGCGAAATTGATATTGGAAAGGGTACAAAGAGTTATCCTATAGAATCTCACGTATGTAGCATGAACACAAGGGAAACTCATTAGGCCATGATGTCCCAAAGCACTTAAAGATTATAGTATGTCCATGAGGGGGCAGTGAGGACAAATCCGCACATGTCCATACTATATATAGCTTGGCTGAATCCTTTTATAAATATGTATTGGCCATTACCCATAGGTCCAAACTCTCAGTCCAAGGCTTGGGGACACACAAATTTACATGCATCTTAACTAATAAGCATCAGACCATTAAGTGAGCATAGATATTCTCATCTCAAATTTATTACGGGTCATGAGCCAGACATATAACATCTTGAGATATTTGGATAAGCCACCACAAATATATGTGCCGTCTAAGATGGATCCTTAGAAGAGGATGTGGATGGGGATATATGTTGGATATGAATCTCCCACAAATAATGAAGTACCTTGAGCCAAATATGGGTGATCTATTTAGTGGCCAAGAACACGGATTGCAAATTTTAATGGATCCGACTATCCAACATTAGGGGGAGAAAATAATAAGCTGGTAAAAGAAATAGAATGGAATCAACCATCAATGTCTTGGCAAGATCCTCGGACTAAAGAATGTGAAATAGACGTCCAAAGATTATACATTTACAAAGCTAGCTAATCAAATGTCAGGCACATTTGCTGACCCGAAAAAGAATGACTAAGTCATATATAAACCAGCTTGTAAAGCACCAACTAAATTGATGTCTAAGAGAGACACAGTCAAGTTGCTACAGAGTTTATACAAGATAGACCAATAAGTTCCAAAGATAAGAATCCTCGAAAACAAAAGAGAAAGGTGCATATAATGATAAAACAAATCCGAGGTCAAGGAAACCATCCCAAACATAGAGATAAGGCCGGCCGGCTCTAAGGTACAGGTACCAAACAATGTAGCTTGGGACGCCAAGCTGCAAAGTATTAAAAGTCCTGATAATAATGAATTTCAATCGATTATATCATGTCTGGAACATAATGGAACACAATAAGGAATATCGACATAAGATGATACAAGGTAGCACTTGAATTTATGAATATAAGCGAGGATCATGAACCCACGTCAATATAAGAGTGCGCACTCGTAGAACAGATTGACTGGAAATGTGGGGTTAAATAGTTTAAAGAAGAAAGGCGTATTTGGCCATATGATTAAGACGCCATATGATGTTAAAACCAGTGGATATAAATGGGTCTTGTGAGGAATAGAAATCGTGAGATATAAAGCTAATGTTGCACAAGGATTCTCACAAAGACCAGTAATAGATTATGAGGAGATATACTCCCATGTGGTGGATACAACTACTTTTAAGATTTCTTATAAGTCTGGTTATATAAGAGAGAAAATTATACTTGCAGCAAACTGATGTAGTGACTGCATATTTATATGGTCCACTGGATAATGAAAGTACTAGAGGGTATTGAGCTAAATGTACAGCAAGTTCTCGAGAACAATATTGATAATCATCGAAATATATGATCTGAATATCCTAGGAACCTCTAGATACAATTTCCCAAATGGTTGAATACCTTAAGAAAGAACTCGAGATGAAAGATCTCGGGAAAACAAAATTCTGTTTGGGATTACAACTTGAGTACATAAATGATGGGATCCTTGTGCATCAGATGGCATACACTGAAAAGGTACTCAAGAGATTCAATATGGCTGATTGCCATTCTCTGACCAGTCCCATGGTCGTGAGGTCTCTCGGCCTGGACACTGACCCATTCTGTCCCAAGATGGATGATGAAGATGACCTAGGTCCCGAAATGCCATATCTCAGTGCCATAGGAGCTTTAATGTACTTGGCAACTCACACACGGCCTGATATAAGCTTTGCCGTGAACCTACTATCTAGGTTTAGCTCATGTCCGACCCAGAGGCATTGGAATGGGATCAAACATGTTCTTCGTTACCTGCAAGGAACGAAAGACTTAAGTCTATATTATACTAACCATAACAATGATGGTTTAGTTGGCTTTGCTGATGCTGGTTATTTATCAGATCCACATCAAGCTCGATCACAGACATGATATGTCTTTACACATGGAGGTACGGCCATATCATGGCATTCAATGAAACAAACCATCGCGACCACTTCATCTAATCACTCGGAAATCTTGGCCATACATGAGGCCAGCCGCGAGTGTGTTTGGTTGAGGTCGATGACCCAACACGTCCGAGCTGATTGCGGGATGGCCGAGTGCAAAAAGCCAACCGTGATGTATGAGGACAATGATGCGTGCATTGCTCAGCTCAAGGACGGTTACATAAAAGGTAATAGGACGAAGTACATATTGCCTAAGTTCTTCTTTACTCACGAGCTTCAGAAAGCCGGTGAGGTCCAGGTCGTCCAAGTACGATCCAGTGACAATTCAGCTGACCTATTCACCAAGGCACTTCCTACCTGCACGTTCAGGAAGCTCACGCATCAGATTGGGATGCGTAGGCTGAAGGACCTCCACTGAGGTTCACATCAGGGGGAGTAGTACGAGTTGTACTCTTTTTCCTTCATCATGGTTTTGTCCCACTGGGTTTTCCTGATAAGGTTTTAATGAGGCAACATTAAGCATATTACAATCTCTGTATGGTTATGGCATCAAAGGAGGAGTGTTATAAATCAATTGGTGGATGTACATAACCGGCCTGGTCCATAACCGGCCCATACACTTAGAGAGAGAGACGGCCCAACCCTAGAGAGAAAGAGGCGGCCGCGAGACTTGAAGAGGAGAGAGAGGCGGCTACAACTTGCCTATTTTCTAATTCGTTTATGTTTATGATTTGTAATCTTTCCTATTATTGTATTTCCATTTATCTCTCTTGTAACCCCTATATAAAGGGAAAACTTTACAAGATTATTATATGTATTTGTTGAAGCAAAAACGTTAACGCAACCAACATTATCCTTCCGAATGCTTTACAAATTACCAAACTGCACATAAATTTACGCGAAGAATGCACTAAATATTAAAAAAATAGTTGAGACCATATTTACCTTAATATATGTTTTGTAATTTAGACATACATTGATTAATAATAATGAGAATATAATTTATATAAATGTATGTACAGGCCTGGCCCTGGTAGAAGCTTAGGGGATCAAATGATGGGTCATCATCACCACAATCACATAACCTCTTCAAAAAATAAGTCATCAACAGCACCAGAATTACCTTTTGAGCCAGTCTGCGATAACGCTAACGGTAATAGTTGGATCTACGACGCAAACCAAGTTAGGTACGATCAAAGTAGTGGGCTGTCAAAGTCGACGGATCTCGTAGGCAAACACCGGTCACTTGCGCCACCGAATAAACCTGATATGAACCATAACCGTCACCATCACTTTGATCAGACAAACGACGACATTTCTTTGTATAGACAAGTGTTGGAAGTGAAAAATGAGGAAGATCTTTGTTATAATAATGGATTAAGTGGTGGTCCTTCGCTATTTCATGATGCTATAGAAAGTTCTAGGAGTTTCCTTGATATTAGGTTGAGTAGGCCATTAACGGATACTAATCCGTCGTTTAAGCCATGCTTCAAGGCCTTAAACTTAAAAGAGCATCAAATGGCATCAATGGTATGTAAAAACTATTCATTCCATCCCACTAATTGATTTAAAATTTCGTAATTCCACCATGCATTATGCTAAATTGGCAATGTTAGTCTATGCACCGTGGACGCTAAACACGAACATGGAAGCTGTCATGTTCCTGATTCTAGATAAGGCCTTCGGGCACAACCATGGTGTGAGGAGACGCACCAGTCAAGTCACACGACCTAAAGACAAGCGTATCATGGCTGTAAATGGATAGTTAAGTGTATCAGTAGGCTGAGACTTAACCAGAATCGGATGGAGACAAGGGAAAAGGAGTTGGACGAGTTCTAAGGCAGCTGGACAATGCAGGGAAGTAGCTCGACCAGCTAGATCAAACTCAGGACAGCTCAGTGCAGCTCACACTAGTTTAGATCAGCTCCAGTAGCTGGACTACTAGCTCACTTAGCTGGGGCAGCTAGCAACCAGCTCACCTCAGCTTGATGAAGTGTTTGGGTCTTGGTCATGTGGCCGGGTCTTGGGTGGTTACCAAGACCACCCGTGGGTGAGGGGCCCATGTGGCCAAGGAGGGTCCGATGGGATCCATGTGTGTGGGCATGCATTGTGGGCTTGTGATCGATCAGCCCAAAGGAAGAAAGGGGCGGTTGGTGGCAGTTTATGGCGAAAGGGTGGGAATAGTACAAGTTGTACCCATTAGGCCACCAAGTCATGCCTGTTCGGCAGGCAGTTATTGGCCGACCTTTCTCTATAAATACAGACCCTTGGGGTCGAGATTTGGGACAATTTTTTCTAAGGGAAAGCTCTGCCCAATTCGTGTGAGAGAAAAAAGAAAGAAGAAGGGGATCGGCCAAAACCCTTGGCCGTGTGAGTTTGTGATTGATCCTTACCAGGACTTGGTCTTTGTGAAGTGGAGATCGATTGATGATGGGTACCAGAGGCAAGGATAAGGACTTGGAGAAGGGCTTGAGCACTCCTGAGCGCACGCCCAAGGTGAGTGGGATGGACAGAACCATCCTGCCATGGTCGCGGTGGAATTCCGTGTGGGCTGTGGTCGGTTTGGTGAAGCCAGACCCATCTCTTCTCATTTCTTTACTGATCAATCTCTATTCATGTATATTTTGTACATGATTGGTGTTTCAGACTCAGTGTGACTGGACCAAGGCATGGGCCGGTCCAGGAACATAGTCCCTGGCCTTTGGCCGGACTGATCATGGTCGGATCTAGTATGATCCTGGTCGATCCATTGGATTCTGACCATGGATTCTTCTTAGTTGGGATTTATCATGAATTGTCATGAATTTTAATTAGTTTTTGGGAATTTATTTGAGTATGTCAGGTTTGGGATTTAATCATGGTCGGATGTGATTTGGTCTGATCGATGGGTTAGATCACATTAGATCAGTCTGGCCGTTTGTTGATTGTGTGTTCTGGATGTCCTATGTGGTATCATGAGTGTGGCCGTGTGCCTTGTGAACTGATTGGTTAGTTCATGGAACATAGATTAGGTGAACTGAACCATGCAATGTTAGATATGATTGTTAGGGTATCGGATTGTACTTATACATATGTCTTGTGGTGTGTGTTGGTTTCAGGATCAGACCAGGACCGTGGCAAGGCAAAGGAACCATGAGGACCTGAGTCGTGGATGGATGTGTGGGATATGGGATAGTATTGTTAGTATGAACACATGAACTTATGATAGCTTATTGTGCAACTGAATCTATGTATTGGATCACATGTTTTATATTAATAAAGATAAAATTTCTTCTTATCTGTTCAGATTTAGAAATCGGTTTGCTTGAACCTCAGATATTTGAACATGACTTAGAAATTATTGAACCTTAAAATTGAACATAAACTCACTACAAGAAAAATTGCTTTTGTTAGCGGTCAAAAAAACTATCTAACGATACGATAGCGGTTTATGAAGCTCTGTATCATCGCCCGTCATAATAGGTCAAACACATTAGATAGCGGTATTTTGTACTGCTATCATATTGTGATATATTATAGCGTTTTTTTATATGCAATTAAATATACATTAATAGCGTTTTTTTGTTATTATTGGCATTAAAATTATTTATTTTAATTAATTATTTAAAAATAAAAAAACATAATTAAAATTTAAACTAGATTATATATTTAAATTTTTTTTATTATTTAAACTGATTTATAATCAAACTGTTTTACAAAAAATATATGGTATACAAATTAAAAAAAAAAGAATCTAGGTAGAAGAAAAGGTCTTAAACCAAAACTAAACCAAAAACTTAAACTAAGCTTAAACATAACCCTATTTACTAACTAAACCTAATAAACCTAACTAAACCAATCTTCTAAACACCGTCGTCTTCAACAGCTTCGTGCCTCCGCCATCTTGTTCTGAACCGCATCTGCCTCCGCCTCCACCTCTGGTTCGTAACACCTCCGACACATCTCCGCTATGTCAAAATTCTCCTCTGGCGCGCATCCCTTTCATCAGTATTCAAGATCTGTGAGAAAAAGCAATAGATTTTACCAGATAATAAAAGATAAAAAGAATATGAAAACGAAAGAAGAAACAAACCAAGGAGGAGGAGGCGAGGTCATGGTAATGGTGGCTTCCTGACTTGAGCAGAGGTGGCGAGTTTGAGAAATCCTGAGATGAGGATTGAATAGGCGATGAGAGAGGAGGACTGCAGAGATGATGGGAGAATATGAATGAGAGAGGAGGATTTCTGATGAGTTATCAGTGAGCAAGAAGATTGAAGAGATTGGTGAGAGAGATGAGAAGACGAGAGATTGTGAGAAGAAATGAAAAAGATAATGCCAAAAAAATAAAATTAAAGTGAATCATTTTTGTCCGTTAGATTGAATATATCAACGGTGGAGATCAAATATAGTAGCTATCCTCACCACTTGTTTTAACCAATAAGAAATTTTTCGCTTTGTTTAATTAGTTGGCCAATGAAAAAAAAAAAAAAGATTAACAGAAGATTGTGTTATAACCATTGGATTAAAGGTAATCAATGGTCATAGATAAACTAATCAAAAACTGTTTTTTATTTAATAGTTGTCTTAAAAATTGTAATTTTATTATTTAACTAATTTTATTTATATAAAAATTAAATTATCATTTACATTTATAAAGTTAATATTAAGAACTATATTGAATTTTACATTTAAAGTATAAGATTTTAGAGTAAAAGTTTGTGTATAGGGTTTAAAGGTTAGATTTAAGGTTTGAAAAAGTGAACTTGAAAATATTATATATTTTGTAAGTATTATCTTTTAGTTTTCAATTTATTAGAACTTAAAAATATTAGATTTGGAATTTTTTATTTAAAAATTAGTGTTTACATAAGGTTTGGATATGGATATATGGTTTAAGTTTTGAAGGTATAGTATAGAGTTTAAAAGTTAAAGGTTTTGGGGTATTGATTTTAAGATTTTGAGATTAATTTTTGAAAAAATATTAATTTCTGGGTTTATAACTAAGATTTGAAGTTAAATTTACGATTTGATGCTGAAATATTAGAGTTTCAAGTTTGTATTTAGAATTTAGGGTTTAAAAACTTGTTTAGAGTTTAGGGATTCAAAAAGCCAAAGATAGCATTTTTTATTACGTTTTGCTATTAAACCTAAGTGTTACAGTCACTACCTGAGCCACAGAAGAAGTTTTTTGACCATCCCTTTGTCTCTGTGTTTTCACATCGAGAATTCTTTGCAGATGAAGAGATGTCAAAGGGGCTTCTTACTTCCCAAACAGATCCTTCTACGACCAATTGATAGACTTATAAAGAAAGTCACACCCTATATCTTTTTCTACATAGTGATCGTATTAACTCATCGAGCTATGTTGTATTTGGCGAAAAAAAGATAAAATAGAAATTATCTTTCCTACTCGGTTTTCTTTTTTCATTTGCTTCCAATAGTTCAACTAAAACCATACGATTTCATAGCGTTTTCATATATACCACTCTATCATAGCGTTTCCAAATATATAAACGCTATCTAAAACTAACGGGTATGTCAACCATAGCACAATCGGAAAAAACGCTATGTTGCTGTGCTATTAAAACAAAAATTTCTTGTAGTGACTACATGATTAGCTAAGTAGGGCCGCAGATCCATGTTGGGCTTAGAAGCCAGGATCGGGTCTTACAAGTTGGTATCAGAGCGGAGTTGATTCTAGGATTGTTTTGGGGTTATGGGGAATCACCACACATCCGGTTGGGTCTCATGGTAAGGTCAGATTGATTGTGTTGTGAGCCTTCGGGATTGTGTGATTGTTTATATAGATGTTGGTTGAACTAACATTTGAGTGTTTGATTTGAATCCCAAGGGTACAAAGAAGTCTAGGACTTCTCGGAAAGGGAAGGAAGCAGCTGGTGTGTCCGGCCAAGTGGAAACAGATGGGGCTAACCCAACTGTGTTGTTGCCAATCCAGACGGATGGAACAAATGTGGGGACCGGACTGCCAATTGCTCAGCTCAATCCGACTGAGGTTCCGTGTGGATGGAGCTGGACGCCAGCTGGAACTGGAGCTGGAACCAGATGATGGAGCTGGACGGCAGCAGGAAAGAGGGTTAGAGGATCAAGGAGAGTCCTCACATGCTGGTCGCCATGATGACCAGGTGGATGGAACAGCAGGCCAAGTGAATAAGGCTGTTGAACCATCCATAAAGGAGGTGCTTGAAGCCATGCAGGCTATGAGGACTCAGATCTTGGCCTTGACCCAAGCATTCGCACCAGTTAGGACAGCCATTCCCATTGGGAATGATCGGACAGGTCCAGTGGCAGCAGCTCAGGCAGCTGGTCGAGCAGCTCAGAACCAGGTGGAGGAAGTGGCTGAGTTGATTGAGATCGACCCCCCAGCTAGGACAGCTAAGAGGATGGATTATCTGAATCTGTTATATCACATATTCAAGCTGGGCACTAAACACTTTGCTGGAAGTGTTGATCCATTGGAGGCTGACGAGTGGAGGAGTAGGCTGGTCTGTAACTTCAGCTCAACTCGTTGCCCAGAAGACTACAAGAAGGACATTGCGGTTCACTTCTTGGAAGATGATGCTCACAACTGGTGGTTGGCTCTAGACAAGCGTACCAATGGCACAATTGAACGCTTCTCTGACTTCGAGGTTGATTTCAACCACAAGTACTTTCCAGCTGAGGCTTGGGATCGTTTGGAGGCTAAGTTCTTGGACCTGGTCCAGGGTCGCAGGACAGTCACAGAGTATGAGGAGGAATTCAACCGACTCAGGCATTATGTGGGTAAGGAGTTAGAGGATGAATCAGTTCAGGTTCGTCGGTTCATAAGAGGCCTAAGGGTCGAGCTCCGAACCTACTGCTCAGTCTGTACCTTCCACACCGTGTCTGAGCTGGTTGAGAGGATGGCCATGCTGGAGACTAACCTGGCCGAAGAGGCTAAGCTGAAGACCAGGAGCCACACGGCTTCTATTGGTCGTAGCAGTGACCGGAAGAGGAAGAGGGACCCGGCTGAGGAAGGTAAACCTTCAAGTGGTAGGCCTGAGTGTCCCAAGTATGGCAGGCATAATGGAGGTGAATGCTGGAGAGCAATGAGAGTTTGTCTCCAATGTGGCAAGATGGACCACTCAGCTCCTGACTGTCCTAGACAGGAGCAAGGGGCTAGTGGTGACACCAGGACTTGCCACTACTGTGGTAAAAAGGGACATCTCCGTAAGGACTGTCCTAAGCTGTCATCCGGGTCAAGCAAGAGCCGGGGAGAGGCTAGCAGGCCGGATCAGAACCGTGGGCAGACCTCAGCACCACGCATCTATGAGTTGTCCAAGGATGAGGACAAGGCTGGACCATTCCGAGCGATCACTGGTAATTATCTTACCTTGTTCTTTTCAATTCAATAGAATTGCATGGTACAGAACTTAGAATGGTTAGATACTTAGATTGGGTCATGTATAGGGACCCTAAGTATTGGTGGTGTGAAAACACACGTACTTTTTGATACTGGAGCTACACATAGTTTTGTGAGTCCAGGGATGCTCGGAAAGGGGTTGTTCCAGTTGGGAATAGGGCATTGTCCTGGAGTAGTGAACGCGGCCGGTGGGCAAGTTATGAGTTCACTAGGGGTGATTCAGGACATCCCAGTGGTGATCCAAGACAGGGTCATGCCTGTGGATCTTGTGGTAGTCCACCTAAAGAATCACGAGGTGATATTAGGTATGGACTGGCTTGGAAAGAATAGGGCCACTCTTGACTGTCACCGGGGGCGCGTGTAGTTAGAGAGTGGGTGTAGATCTCCGATCAGGTTCCAAGGTATACGTCTGATCTCTGGATGCTTGGTGGTGTCAGCAATCCATGTTGAGAGGATGATGAGGAAGGGTTGTGAAGCTTATCTGGCCACAATCGCCACTAAGGAGGTCGTGGGGGGTGGCGACCCGGAGGGAATACCGCTGGTCCGAGAGTTCCATGATGTGTTTAGGTCACTACAGGGCATTCCCCCTGATAGGTCGGACCCATTCATAATAGAACTGGAACCAGGGACGGCCCCATTATCCAAAAGTCCCTACATAATGGCTCCTGCTGAGATGGTCGAGCTTAAGAAGCAACTTGAGGAGTTGCTGGACTTTTATAAGACCTAGTGTGTCACCTTAGGGAGCACCAGTTCTTTTTGTGAAAAAGAAAGATGGTAGCTTCAGGTTATGCATTGACTATTGAGGGTTGAACCGGGTTACTGTGAAGAACAAGTACCCATTACCTCAGATAGATGAGTTATTGGATCAGCTCAAGGGTGCAAAGTGGTTCTCTAAGATCGATTTGGCTTCAGGGTATCATCAGATCCCTATTGAACCAAATGATGTTAGGAAGACAGCATTCCGAACCAGGTACGGCCACTATGAGTTTGTGGTCATGTCATTCGGATTGACCAATGCACTAGCAGCCTTCATGAAGATGATGAATGTTATCTTTCGAGATTTCTTGGATGAATTTGTAATCATCTTTATAGATGACATACTAGTATATTCCAAGAGCAAGGGAGATCATGAAAGGCATCTAAGGGCTGTGCTGGGACGGCTGAGAGAACAACAGCTCTTTGCCAAGTTGAGCAAGTGCAGTTTTTGGCAAAGGAGTGTTGGATTCCTTGGGCACATCATGTCTGATCAGGGAGTCTCAGTTGATCCGGAGAAGATCAAGGCCATACATGAATGGCCATGACCTAAGAGTGCAACAGAGGTCAGGAGTTTCTTAGGGCTGGCCGGATACTACAGGAAGTTTGTCGAAGGGTTTCCCAGCTTGGCTCAACCAATGACACAACTAACTGGGAAGGATGTAAAGTTTGTATGGTCTGAAGAATGTGAGAAGTGTTTCTCTACCTTGAAGGATATGTTGACAATTGCACCTATCCTAGTGCTGCCAGAGGCTGACCAACCATATGTGGTATACACTGATGCATCCATCACTGGATTGGTATGTGTATTGACCCAACACGGAAAGGTCATTGCCTACGCCTCTAGACAATTGAGGAAACATGAGGGAAACTACCCAACCCATGATCTGGAGATGGCCGCAGTGGTGTTTGCCCTCAAGATATGGCGATCATACTTGTATGGTGCCAAGGTTCAGATCTTAACCGACCACAAGAGTCTCAAGTACATATTCACTCAACCTGAGCTGAATTTGAGACAGAGGAGATGGATGAAGTTTGTCGCCGATTATGATCTTGACATTGCATACCATCCAGGCAAAGCAAATCTGGTGGCAGATTCTTTGAGCCGGAGAGGAGCTGAGGTATCGACTGAGAAGGAGGCGGACATGTTGGAAGGGATGGTCAGGTCGTTGCACCTAAACACATTGGCCAGCGAGGACGAGCCTTTGGGTTTGGAGGCAGTGAACCAGGCTGATCTTCTTACCAGGATTAGACAAGCACAAGGCTTGGATGAGAACCTCCAAAGGGTTGCTCGAAATGATAAGACGGAGTACCAGATTGCACAAGATGGTACAATCTTGGTCCATGGGAGGATCAGTGTTCCTAATGTCAGGGAGTTTAAGGAAGAGATTATGAGCCAGTCTCATCAGTCTAAGTTCTTTGTGCATCCTGGACTGAACAAGATGTACAAGGACATCAAGAGGTATTACCATTGGGTCCGTATGAAGACTGATGTGGCCGAGTGGGTGGCTAAGTGTCCTACTTGCCAACTCGTCAAGGCTGAGCATCAAGTACCCAGTGGGCTACTTCAGAGTTTACCTATTCCAGAATGGAAGTGGGATCACATCACCATGGACTTCGTGTCTGGCTTTCCCACGACCAGGAACAGGAAAGATTCAGTCTGGGTAGTGGTGGATCGTTTGACCAAGTCAACTCATTTCATACCAATCAAGAAGACTGATGGTGTGGAGCCCTTGGTGCAGATCTACATGGATGAAATAGTACGCCTGCATGGAATGCCGGCCAGTATTGTTTCAGATAGAGATCCTCGGTTCACCTCTTACTTCTGGAAGGCTTTCCAAACGGCCTTAGGAACAAGAGTTAACATGAGTATAACTTATCATCCACAAACGGATGGTCAATCAGAGAGAACTATCCAGACGTTGGAGGATATGTTGAGAACATGTGTCTTGGACTGGGGTAATTCCTGGGAAAGACATTTGCCTTTGGTGGAGTTTGTTTACAACAACAGCTTCCACACAAGCATTGGGATGTCACCTTATGAGGCCTTGTATGGGCGACATTGCACGACACCATTATGTTGGACCCAAGTGGGAGCGCAGCATGATAAGACCTGAGATAGTGGAAGAGACTACAGAGAAGATCAAGTTAATAAGGGACAAGATTAAAGAAGCACAAGACCGCCATAAGTCCTATGCGGATAAAAGGAGGAAACATGTGGAGTTTGAGGTGGATGACATGGTCTATCTTAAGATGATCACTTTCAAAGGTCGGAAAAGAGTGTCTGGCAGGAGAAAGTTGGATCCAAGGTACTTGGGTCCATTTCGGATCGTAGAAAGGGTTGGGGCGGTGGCTTACAAGCTGAACCTACCAACAGAGATGAATGAATTTCACAATGTGTTCCATGTATCTCAGTTAAGGAAATGTCTTTCAGATCAAGACATTGTCATTCCTGAGATTCCATCTGATCTAGGCACGAACCTCACCTTAGAGACAAGGCCGGTTCGGATTGTAGACAGAATAGAGAAAACAATGAAAAGGAAGACCATAGAGATGGTCAAAGTTGTTTGGGAGTGCAGTGGACAAGAGCAAGTCACTTGGGAGACAGAAGCACGGATGAAGGCTGATTTTCCAGAATGGTATAGTCAGTTTTCCATGGAGACAAGTCTAGGGTCGGATTCGAGGACGAATCCATCTCAAGTAGGGGAGACTTGTCATGTCCTTGATTCTAGATAAAGCCTTCGGGCACAGCCATGGTGCAAGGAGACGCACCAGTCAGGTCACACGACCTAAAGACAAGCGTTTCATGGCTGTAAATGGATAGTTAAGCGCATCAGTAGGCTGAGACTTAACCAGAATCGGATGGAGACAAGGGAAAAGGAGTTGGACGAGTTCTAAGGCAGCTGGACAATGCAGGGAAGTAGCTCGACCAGATAGATCAAACTCAGTGCAGCTCACACTAGTTTAGATTAGCTCCAGTAGCTGGACTACTAGCTCACTTAGCTGGGGCAGCTAGCAACCAGCTCACCTCAGCTTGGTGAAGTGTTTGGGTCTTGGTCATGTGGCCGGGTCTTGGGTGGTTACCAGGCCGTGGATGAGGGGCTCATGTGGCCAAGGAGGGTCTGATGGGTGTTGTGGCTTGGACAAGGGATCCATGTGTGTGGGCATGCATTGTGGGCTTGTGATCGATCAGCCCAAAGGAAGAAAGGGGCGGTTGGGGGCAGTTTATGGCAAAAGGGTGGGAATGGTACAAGTTGTACCCATTCGGCCACCAAGTCATGCCTGTTCGGCCAGGCAGTTATTGGCCGACCTTTCTCTATAAATACAGACCCTTGGGGTCGAGATTTGAGACATTTTTTTCTAAGGGAAAGCTCTGCCCAATTCGTGAGAGAGAGAAAGAAAGAAAGAAGAACGGGATCGGCCAAAACCCTTGGCCGTTTGAGTTTGTGATTGATCCTTACCAGGACTTGGTCTGTGTGAAGTGGAGATCGATTGATGATGGGTACCAGAGGCAAGGATAAGGACTTAGGGAAGGGCTTGCACTCCTGAGCGCACGCCCAAGGTGAGTGGGATGGACAGAACCATCCTGCCATGGTCGCGGTGGAATTCCGTGTGGGCAGTGGTCGGTTTGGTGAAGCCAGACCCATCTCTTGTCATTTCTTTACTGATCAATCTCTATTCATGTATATTTTGTATGTGATTGGTGTTTCAGACTCAGTGTAACTGGACCAAGGCCTGGGCCGGTCCAGGAACATAGTCCCTGGCCTTTGGCCGGACTGATCATGGTCGAATCTAGTATGATCCTGGTCGATCCATTGGATTCTGACCATGGATTCTTCTTAGTTGGGATTTATCATGAATTGTCATGAATTTTAATTAGTTTTTGGGAATTTATTTGAGTATGTCAAGTTTGGGATTTAATCATGGTCGGATGTGATTTGGTCTGATCGATGGGTTAGATCACATTAGATCAGTCTGGCCGTTTGTTGATTGTGTGTTCTGGATGTCCTATGTGGTATCCTGAGTGTGGCCGTGTGCCTTGTGAACTGATTGGTTAGTTCATGGAACATAGATTAGGTGAACTGAACCATGCAATGTTAGATATGATTGTTAGGGTATCGGATTGTACTTATACATATGTCTTGTGGTGTGTGTTGGTTTCAGGATCAGACCAGGACCGTGGCAAGGCCAAGGAACCATGAGGACCTGAGTCGTGGATGGATGTGTGGGATATGGGATAGTATTGTTAGTATGAACACATGAACTTATGATAGCTTATTGTGCAACTGAATATATGTATTGGATCACATGTTTTATATTAATAAAGATACAATTTCTTCTTATCTGTTCAGATTTAGAAATCGGTTTGCTTGAACCTCAGATATTTGATCATGACTTAGAAATTATTGAACCTTAAAATTGAACATAAACTACATGATTAGCTAAGTAGGGCCGCGGATCCATGTTGGGCTTAGAAGCCAGGATCGGGTTTTACAGAAGCTATTTGCAGGCAACTGCGAGGTTGGGAACAACAAACATCGGGAAGAAGAAAAGATGTGATGAAGTTTCCCATGAGGTCTCGAAGAAGGTCAAGTGCGGCGGCCGCTCTACACTCTCGCCGGATAAGGTGATCTCTACATAAGATAATTATGTTTATGTGTGCACCTTAGACCATGATTAATCTCAGTGTATTAACTGGGATTCTTAGCTTTGGTTAAGAGACGCTTTTTAACTTTTCTTAAATTTTAACTAAGAAAAGTTAAGAACCGTCTCTTAAATAAGAAATATAAGAGCCGTCTCTTAGCCGAAAAGTGTAAAAAAAAAAAAGTATCAAATCATGAATTAAGAACCCCGACTAAGAGACCGGAGTTAATCATGCCCTTAGTACGTTTACATTTTTAAAAAGATGGTAAAAATAGTGATATTTTGGGTTAACTAAAAAACTAGTGGATCTACTTCAAAAGTAAAACTTTATACGCTGACAAATAATGACGCTGAGATTGAATTATCCTTTCTTATTTTTTTTTTATAACACTGGTTTTAATGTTTTGGAACAAGAAGGGTACATGAAACACCCTGAATTCTAGCTAAGAAATGAAGAGAAAGGCGCATAAAAATAAAAACTGACATAAAAAAGACAAAGCAGAGACTATAAGGGTATCGATGAGGAGTAAGTAGCACTCCCAAACCCAAGTCGCAAAACACATTGCTGCAAACTACGCAGACTCAAGAGCCAGCTCTCTGAGCTTCCACTTCCAGAACGTTCATCAGCCAACGGGGACCGCCCAATGCAACATAGGATTGATATCAAAAATCTCGAGTGACACTAACTGCAATTTCCTCAGCTACTATGTTCCTTACATCCATGACATGTTCCACCGAACAAGGAAACAAGGAAGGCAAAGTTTGCCTAAAATTATCAGTCAGCTCCCTAAACCAAGGAAACCTGGTAGGATCTATGAAAGCCTCCCGGACGTGAGGACAGTTGGATTCAATGATGACATTCGTATAATGCAGCGAAGCCAAACTTTCCACCACCCAACAAAAATTTTTAAGCTCAGCTTCCAATTTAGACATGACATTCTTAAAAGCTCGACGACTGTGTAGCAGCGCCTTACCATCATGGTTCCGAATGATCAACGAGGCACCACATAAAAGTTTAGAACCGGACCAGCTAACTCCAACATTACACTTAACAACGCCAACCGGAGGACGACACCATGAAATGGAGTTATTACATCCCTCCCCAACATCTTCCATACCACTCTGTTCACCGAAATTCACATCAAACCACGCACCCGCATCTTCTACGACTTTGGATGATGTCATCTCCGAGCTTGTTTGAGTCTTTTCGAAGTGGAGAATGTTTCTCGCTTTCCACACTTGCCACATAACCCAAGGGAAAACTCTGTTTTGCTTGTGGTGGGATCTTCGACCATTGACAAAAATCAAATGGTAAACATTAAGAAACACTGAGGATCTTGAGAATCCTGCTGCTGGTAATTGGACACCAGACCGGTCCCATACTTCTTTAGCAAAAGGGCATGAGAAAAGTAAATGGCAAATCGATTCAGAGTGCAAGTGGCATAAGCTACATCTCGCATCTAACTGCAAGCCTCTTGAGTTCAGTCTTTCTTTTACAGGAACAGCACCAGACAAAACTCTCCATAGGAAATGCTTTAACTTGGGTGGGGCACGAATCTTCCAAATAGCTTTCCATAAGCTCTTTTCAATTGGTGGGATCCCATTCGGCTGAGGTTGTTGTAATTCTTGCAGAATTCCAAGTAGTCTCCTTCCAGATTGAGAGGTGTAACAGCCATTAGAGGTAAAACCCCATTTCCAAGAACCCTCCTCCTGATATGTGGTTTAAGTTTAAGTATCAGCTCGGCATCTGCTGCTAAGAAAGTCTGTCTAACAAATTCAACATTCCATCTTCATGAACCTTTAATTAAGAGATCCGAAACACACAGCGTGAGGTCAACAACACTGTCCTGCCTGTACATTGGCGTCTTAGGGACCTTGTCGATGATCCAATTATCACGCCATACACTAATGTCTCTGCCATCACCCACGTCACGTACCAGACCCTCTTTGAATAACGATCTTCCAAACAACAGACTACGCCATGCAAATGAAGGTCTACTGCCCAAACCACATTCGAGGAAGTCACTATGCCGATGATATCTACTTTTCAAGACTCGAGCAACTAAAGATTGTGGTCTAGACCATACCCGCCATGCCTGCTTGCAGAGAAGAGCCTGGTTAAACTGCTCGATATCATGGAATCCTAGACCTCCCTCCTCTTTCTTACGGCACATCTTCTGCCATGAAACCCAAGCTATTTTCCTTCTCTTCTCCCCGCTACTCCACCAGAACTCTGTCATCATGCTTGTGAGCTTCTTACACAGGTCTTTCGGTAGTCTAAAAATCGACATTGCGTAAATAGGTAAAGCAAAACAAATAGACTTCAATAGAATTTCTTTGCCTCCTTGAGTCAGGGCCTGAGCATACCAACCATGAAGCCGGGATTGGAGTTTCTCAGATATGAAATCTAGAAGCTCTCGTTTGGATCCTTTGAAACATTCTGGAAGACCCAAGTAACTACCTTCCCCTCCCTCATGTTCAATACTTAGGATATTTTTCACGGCAACCTTCACACTGTCATCAATTTGTGAACCAAAAATAATGGAAGACTTCTGATAGTTGATGCATTGCCCAGACGCGTCTCCATATAATTTCAGGCACCGAATTATCCTTTATAAGAATTTTAAAATTAAAATTTATATTGAAACGTTAACATATATAGATAACGAACCATTAATTATTTTCTCTACTGTTTCTAAAAACATAGAATAATGATTTTTTTAATAGAAAATGTTTTAAATGAAACTAAATATTGGCTAAATAAAATATAAAAATTACTTCAGATTATTTATTCGAAAATAAATGGCAGGAATTACCAAAAGCTAAGCTTCGAGACAAGATCACAACGCTACAGCAAATTGTGTCTCCCAAAAAAATGATAACGATATACCTTTAGACTAATCTCATATACTTTATGTACTATTAGGCAAATTATTTTCAAAATGACAATAATGCCCTTAAAATTGTAATTTTTAAGTATAATAAATAATGGGTTCGATCAAGCGGGATCAATCGATCCGAAATTACAAGGTCAAACAAATCGATCGATCCTAATCATTATGCAGAACAAAAAAATGCGGAGCATATACTGATCGACCTGGTCCATTTTACTCGATCGGCAGAGGTCGATTTCATACAGATCGACTGATCTCGAATTATTGACCGATCGATCTTTGGAAGCATAGATATGAATCATGGTAGAAATAATGTGAAAATTTTGTGAACAATCAATGAAAAATAGAAGACGGTGTGAGAACAAGGTTACCACTTTTTTTGTTTTTTTTTTGTTTTTTTTTTAAATCGATTTTTTCAAAATATGAAAATGAATATTCCCAAATATTTTGTTTCCATATTTTTAGGAACTGATTTCTTATCCGTAGAATACAACTAATATGTAGAAATCGGTTTCTACAGGTTTTTAGAATTATAGTAATGTGTAGATTTTGATTTCTACATGTTTTAGATTTACAGTAAATATGTAGAAGTCTGTTTCTACGTGTTTTAGATTTATATTAATATGTAGAATTTTGATTTCTAAAGATTTTAGATCGGTAGGTTAAGCGCGGAATGTGTATTCTAAATATTTTTTAAATACTCTTATTTACGTAGATCACGTATTCTAAACATTGTAGATTCAATGAAAAAAATAGATTTAGTTTTCTACTTCGTAGAATGTCATTTCTACTTTATTTAGAAAAATCTGAAAATTATGATTTAAACATTTTTAGAACTGAAAAAAATACCACTAAGTTCATATAGGTGTTTTATCAATAGTTACTATTTTTTCAATTTTTTTGTTTGTAAAACTATTTATTAAATTTATTTTCAAAAATATTAAAGGATATTATTGGCAAAAATGACACAAAATAGATATTAGTCTAAAAAGACATAGTTATCGTTCTTTTGTTCTAAAAAAACAATTTTCTCTTCATTGTTTTAGTTTTCATTTTCTTATATATTTCTCCTTAATTTAATACATGGAAAAATATTTAATTTTTTGTTTGAAAACCTTTCAGACGTATACTGCCTCTGTGCTGCAGGAGGCCATCACTTACATAATTTTTTATCAAGAGCAAGTAAAGGTAAAATGCTTTACATGCACGTTAAAATTAGGACAATTGATCATTTGGTTGTCTTTTTACGATCATGCAGCTGCTAAGCACTCCATATATGAAGAACTCATCAATTAAGGTAACATCACAGAAGAAAATGTGGGGATTTTTTCAATATGAGTCTCAATATTATGCTAGTGACGGTCTAAGCTTGTTTATTAATTTTAGTCTCATATGTATGGTTTTAGGATCCATGGGGAGCATGGGACCGAGAAGATCACAACAAAAGAGGACCAAAACATATAGATCTAAAGAGTAGAGGTCTTTCCTTGGTTCATATTTCCTGCACCCCAATTGCATACCGTGATAACAGTGCAACGACTACTGGAGCCCTTCGTATAGAGGTTCTTTGTATCGTTGATTATGAGCACAATCAACTAGTATAGATCGAATATGTGTGTAGAGAGAGCGATTTGATTAGTGATAAACCAATCAGTGATTTGGCAGTGCAAGAACGAGAGACAGAACAGAAAAACATTGTATGTATGTATACTACATGCATATTAATAACTGGGATCATAACTCTATGATTTGCAAGTTCCTGATAGCCTTAAACATGTGTTATGGCCCTATATTTTATTCAGTTATATTGGGGGGATTTGATTTAGGTAGACTACAATACAATGCAATGCAAGACAGAGTAGTTGACTAGTGCATATTCTTTGAATTAAACATTTGAGTGGGAGCTAGCCATTCAAATGTTCAGCGGAGGATTGTCCAATGTGTGTGCGATCTGGTTTTCGTTTTTTTTATTTTTCACAAATGGTTTTCATTTTCTTATGATTTTCTAATTCAGTTTGAAATCGTATTCGTTAACATAAGTTATATTTAGATTGAAAAGATTTTAAGTAAGCCAAGTATCCTACACTTTTGTTTTTCTCAAACACAATTATTTAGATATAGAATAACTAAAAAAAAATTTAAAAATAATTATAAATTGCTAAACTATTAAAACTGCGAAGTTAATTTTTTATCATAAAAAGCTGCAAATGATCATAAAATTATATGATATTAATTGACAATCATATTTTAATATGTTATATATATGTTAACATCATTTAAATTTAATCATATACCATATAAAATAGATCAAAGTGATTGTTTTCTTTATTTACCATAAATTAATTGTAAATAAATAAAAATTATTATTTTTATGTATGTTATCGCGCCAATTTAGTTATATTATATATATAACATTTACTAATAATCCAGGTAGTTTTCCTCTACAGTCGGGTTTTGCAAATATGGACTATTTGTTTTGGAAGATCACACCGTAAATAGAAGATGCACAATTTGTATGAATTCTGTGGTATAATTAGAAAAGGCAAAATGACAAGATTTTCAATGATACTGATAGGAACTCCAGAGATATTGTTTTTTGGTTGAGACAGAATCAACGATGTGGAAGGATGTTCAAATTAAAAAAAAAACTGCCTATGGGGACCCACTAACATATCACTCAAAGCACAAGGGAGCAACCCGGGATCATCCCAAAGATAAAAAGATGATGTTTTACGGATGGTTTTTAGAAGGATCATATCAATTCTCCGAAAGTGGCTGGTACAATACACATACACTAGAAGGATTCGACGGTTTAATGGGAGCAAGGAATATAAGAAGTTGCTTATCTCCTCCCCCTGCATTAAGAATTTGAATCTTTTATTTGGGTAAAGAAATGTAAATCTGTGATAGTTCTATGTGACGTTTGCAATATATTGTTCTCGGTTGGTGAAGATGGTTTCGAAATCAGAAGAATGACATGTATTGCATTCTATCTTGAAGAAATTCAATGAACCAAAGAAAATTTCATGTTTTTCGCGACGTTCATGTTTCCGGGAAGCAAAATACAAAGACAGACAAACTAGTATAATACGTGGTGATCAAAGTCAACCGTTTTAGTCTGTCTTTATGGACATGGAGTCCCCTCTTTGATTAATATGATTCTAATAGAGTTTGTCGTATGCTGATGACAATATATATAATATTTACTAACTTTTGGATTATCAAATATATATTTTTTTATTTTTTATTTTATAATGTGTAAAATAAGTTAATAAATAATAATACATAAAAGTAATTAGTATACACAATGTTCAAAAGGCGTAAATCTTAACTTCGTATACCGACTAGCATCGAGATTTGCATTATTTAGGTTCTCACTGATCGGGCTACCAGGGATAACTAGAATTTCAATTAAACTTTTACTATTTAATTTTTGTTGTTCACAATTATCTTAGTATATTTTTTGGTGAAAACAAAATTAGTACTTCCCAATTATTCAAAATTAATAAAAGGCTAAAAGCTACTAAACTTACAATTAGATTCGGCATCGGGTAAGATTAAGTAACTGACGGTGCAGACAATTTCAGTACATCGATGCTAAAACTCATTGTTAAGGGCATGATTAATCTCGGTCTTTTAGCCGAGGTTCTTAATTCATGATTTGACATTTTTTTGTTTTTTTTTACACTTTTCGGCTAAGAGACGGCTTTTATATTTCTTATTTAAGAGACAGTTCTTAGCTTTTCTTAGTTAAAATCTAAGAAAAACTAAGAACCGTTTTTTAACCGAAGCTAAGAACCCCAGTTAAGAGACTGGGGTTAATCATGGTCGCAAAAATGACGAACCTCCCAGCCGTCACAGCGACAACTGCAGAGTAATTATGCATTTCGCTTCCTTCGATACATTATAAAAGAATGTATATTATCTGCAATAACATATTTGAATAGAAAAAAATAACAGTGTTCAATTGATTGATGTTTTGATATGTAAATAAGAAGATGGTTCCTTTGTTCTTTTTTTTTTTGGCAACATTTGGTTCGTTTTTGGCAACAGATGGTTCGTTTGATCAAAAAACACGGAAGATGGGTTTTTTTTTTTGTCGACTCAAGTTTTATAAGC
Source organism: Brassica napus (assembly GCF_020379485.1). NCBI lineage: Eukaryota > Viridiplantae > Streptophyta > Magnoliopsida > Brassicales > Brassicaceae > Brassica > Brassica napus. The sequence continues at coordinate 17,646,613 of NC_063451.1, forward strand.
CTCATGGACTAAAAAAGTACAAAGGCCAAGTTACAAATATTGATCTTGGCCCAACTACACAACCGATATCTTATCAAAAGATATTGCAATTCAGAACATAAACGTGTCACTCATGTAGATTAGGCTTGCTACGTGGCATTCATCTGAGTAAAGTGAGGACACCAAGCTTCTTCTCACCTCCGGCGAAGACGCAAACCAACCGGCGATGCTTCTTCCAATAATCCACGACAAGCTTGATTCCGCCGTAAGCTTCACTCTGCCACGACCTTAACTCCACTTAACCTTGTACTCCTTGGTATACCTTCCACCTTAACCTTGATTGCTTAAACCAGAGAGGCCTTTTATCCACGGTAATTTACGCCGGAGAAAGCTAAAGTTTGATCGAGAGAAGACCCTTTGCCAGACCGTCAAAGTAACGCCGACTCTTCTGAATCCATCTCATAATCGACTTCAGAATCTATCAAACTCGATCCTTTTTTCAAGAAGAGATGCTTCACCTTTGCCAATTAAGGCTAATCTTTCTTGTGAAGACTGATTCTCTGTGAAAGAGATTGAAGTGAACGGTGAAGAAGGTGTCTGCTTAGAAATCAACGGGATTAGAATTGAAACGAAGTGGAAAGTAAAGATAAAACCGATCAAAAGATGATCAGGATTTTATTAAATTTCAAACCAAACAGGAAAATAAAATCGAAGAACATGAAGAACAGATCCTAATTTGGTTTGAAAAGCAAAAAAAAATCGCCTACGCGAAATTTTATATCCGCTATTCGGAAAAGAACATCGATCCTAAGATCGAAACTATATTACAGCAAAAAAACAAAACGATTTTTCCACCCTTCTAAATGATTTAGTTTTGTGAAGAAGGGAGTAGTTTTAGAGAGAATTCTCTCTCTCTAGGGAGAGGAGAGAGAACCTCCACTTAACACGGAAGATGGTTATTTCGATTTATTGCCATCAAAAGAACCTTTTTCGAATAGATCAAATAACAGTGGAACAAAATTAGTTTATTGCGGAAAAAAAATTGAATCGGTGAAAAGTTTCTGCAAACACACGTAATATTTTGTCATAGAACCAAGACAACTCGACTCACGTATATGATATAAATCAAAAACAAATTGTTCAAATAAATCCCACTACATAAACTTTACGATACATTTTTTTTGAAAAGAAAACTTTACAATATTTTCTAATTTCTTTTTTTTGGGACACAGAAGATTACAATCTACTGTTTCATCAAAAAACTACAATCCGTGAATCTAATTAGAGTCATTTACATCTAGAGGCAGTTTTAAGTTTTTTATTACACTCTCAGACAGTTACAACTAATAAGGTAATTTCTTGTTGGTTGTTCACACAATATTACTCCTTTTTCAACAAACCTAATTGTGTTTTTTTTTTGTGCTCAGTTGCCTCGTTCCTTTTCAAACGTATTTGAATTTTAAAACCTAAGAAAACACCAATCCAAATTTGTATTCTAATTTGACCCACAAATTTTTTTTGACGAAATTTTCTTATATTTTTGACGAAACCTAAAAAAGATTGTTGGGATGAGATGTTGGCTAACAACGAAGCTTAAGAATCCGAGATGTGATGGTGCGTCCGAATTTGCGGTGGTTAAATGCTCGTTGGTTGATGAATGTCTCGATTTTGTGTTAATCGGTAAATTAGGGGAAGTGTAAAATCTTAGTTTTTTTTTCTTATTCTGAAGGTTAAAATCGTTAGTATATGATAGTTCTACAAGTTTGAAGTGTTAATCTCTGTCTAAACGCAAAAAGAAAAGAAGATTAAGTGAAAATAATCCATGGCGGCTGCGTTGTAAAGTTCCAGAACCCTAGTGACTTTTTGAGGAAGACGATGCTTTTAATTACGAAAATGCCATTAATTAATTTTTTGGAAAATAAGCGAAAATGAGTCTGTTGAGTATCGTACCCATGACTTGCTTTCCTAAATATTGCATCTATTCCACCAGACTACAAGGATTTTATTGATATTGTTTACATTTAATCATATGATTAGCTCAGAAATCATGAGAAACCCTCATATGAAGATGATAATTTTATTATAAAATTGTCACTCATTAAAATTATATTAAAATTAAGAAAAAATGTGAAAACACAGATCAAACCTAGGACTAGAGACACTGAAGCCACGGATTTGGATTTTATTACAAAATTGCAAAATTCCACACATGTGTGTACATAAAATGTTTGTGTACATGAAATGTTTGTGTACACGAATACATTGAAATGAGTACGTCGATGCGTACATAATATCATTGTACATGTGTACATCTGAAGGATAGAAAATGCCTTTGTAAAAGGATGAGGATGGATGGTTTATGTGAATGAAAGGGTTCACATGTGTTCATTAATGGGGATTATTTAAGAACTTGGTACTGTAAGTGTTTGATTTTCCGTTGCTTACATTGCCACTGTTAGATGTTTGTACATGTGTACAATCAGTGTTATGTATAATTATTTGGTTGTACACATGTACAAAATTATATATTTTTGATGTACATCTTGCTTTGTGCTTATGAATTATAGCCGGTTGATATTTTTGATTCTTTCTGGAATCATGGTGCTTTCGCTAGTGAGACAGGAAGTTCCATGGGGGTAAAATCAGAAAACAAGAACTCAGTAGATTTCAATTCAGTTGTCACGACCTAACTTCTCCACTCCACCAACTCCACCCGTTAACACATCTATTAAACCCACCTTCTCCACTATATCACCTGCAATCAAAAGAAAAAAAAAATCAGAGAGAAGAGAAGAGTAGAGAAAAGAAGAGAGGGGGAGGTGAGAAGAAGGATTTGGAGAGGTTGAGGTCGTCACCGGAGTTCGTTATAGCCTCTGCACCCCGTGACAAAGTTGAGCTCGCCACCACCGTTAATCGCAGGTAACCACCGCGAAAATCCCATGATTTAAGTTCAGTTTCGGTTCAATTTAGTAAATCGCCCATAACTTCCTAACCGTTGAGAATTTCGTGCCTTCAAGACCATCATCGTGTTCCTCTCGTCAAGACGAAGCCGTAGAAACCAACCACGCCTCAATCGAAGCCCGGACGAAGCTGCACACGCCTCCCGAAGATTCGCCTCGGCGCGCGCGTGAAACACACGCGCCGCCGCCGTCCGCCGCAACTCCGCCGCCGGACCACCGTCCTCCGCCGCCGGACCACCGTCCTCCGCCGCAGCTCCACCGTCGCCGCCAGCCAACTTTCCGGTAAGCCACCGCCGGAGCTCCGCCGTTGCCGCCGGTGACCGCCACCGGTGACTCGCCGGAGACTCGCCAACTCGGCCGAGTCGACCCGGTGAGTCAACTCGGTTGACTCGGTTAACCGGTTGGTTAGCCGGTTTAAATTGATTTCAATTCGGTTAGGTTAAACAGGTCGGTTAAAAATCAATTGGAAATCGGTTAGGATAAACCGGATTAATTAATTAATTAATTAATTAATTAAATAATTAATTAAATAATTAATTAAATAATTGATCTTTGACCAGCGGGTTGACTTTTCCGTAAATACTCGTTTTAAACCGTTCGAAAGGCGTTCTGACTCGAAATTTCGATCTGATTTCAGATTTGGAGTCCATTTGAGCAGCTGGAGTTCATATATACCACTTCTCTTCATTGCTAAGGTGAGGGCTACTCCGTTAAATCCCGAGCTAGTTTAGTACTACCATTATGGAAAGTTTAGTTTCGAAACATGGATCCGTCTCTTTGAATCGAGTCTGTTTGAGAGTCTTGGTTGTTCGTTATTGATATTGATTGTTAAACAGGAAATATGATAATAGAGGATTCAACGGTTGATTGAAATGATTGCTGCTAAAAAAAAGCTGTTAATTATATATATGTATATATGTTAGTCCATGTGTTGAGATTGCGGGGTGCATAGGTATCTGCACTAGGCCGTGGAATTTGCGGGGTACAGAGACGTTTGTACTAGGCCGTGTGATTGCGGGGGCACATGACGTCTGTGCTAGCTACGCCTTGTTTGAGAGATCGCGGGGTACGGAGATATCTGTACTAGGCCGTGTGTTTAGCGGGGTATAGAGACGTATGTACTAGGCCGCTTGTTTGTGGAGATTGCGGGGGTACAGAGTGGACTACTGTACTTACGACGCTGTAGAGTTATATATATATATTTATATCCTTATGAGGAAATGCGGTATGTTATTATCGCATTGGTTGTAGCGTGTCTAGTCCACTAGACATATGTGATTGTTCTGTGTGGTGTAATAGACACCGTGTTTGCTTCATGCTAGAGCTAGGCCTACATAGTTGTAGTGCTATGAACTGAGTCAGTGGTTTGCGGTTTAGCATCCCATACCTCACTGGGCGATTCCCCTGTCGCTCACCCCTCCTTCTTTCCCCCTTTCAGGTGAGACCGACGAGCAGGAGTGATTATACCGGACCGGTGCTTTTGGGCTTTTACTACTATTGGGCTTTTGGGCTTCTATCGTTTTATCGCTTTTATCGTTATCGGGCCTCTAGGCCTTTAGACTTTTATCGTTTATGGTATTTCGTATTTCGGATTCTCGGTTTATGTTGTACCTTATGTTTCGGATTTTATTTTATATTATGGAATTCATGCGTGGATGTGGACTTTCAAATATTTATATATTTCAGATATTTGTATTTATCGAAGTATTTTTACTATTTCGAAAGTGACGGGTGTCACATCAGTCATAACCGGTTTCTTTGGAATTAAAAGGAAGCAGCCAGGGACACAAATCGAATTCATCGGCAGTATCCATCCATCATGGGAACAATGGTTAAATTTACGGTGGAAGATGAGCCGAAGATTCCAAACGTTGATGTCGATGATTCCAAACGTTGATGTCGATGCTTCCAAACAAATTTATTATCTCAGAATCATACATCACATTAACCTTCTACATCCTTGCCGTCGTCGTCCCTGTCCTCACTGCTGTCACCGTCTTCATCATCATCGCCATCATCGTCTCTGTCCCTATCTTTTTCTTTTATTGGTTCTACATGAGACAGACTAAGGACTGCAAAACTCTAACTCCATCGTCATGTTTCATCTTCTTCTCAACATGTTTTGTTTTACGGAAAAAAATATGAGGAAGATGAAGAAAAAAAACTAAGAGATAAGAAAAGAGAAAAAATATTGATTTGTGGTCACATGAATTAATTATTATATTTTAATTAGGTTTCAGTTAAGAAATAATGGGGGAAATGGTAGCAATGGGTTTCCACCCGTTGAGAAAAAGAAAGAATGTGTTGAAATGAGAGAAAAAATGTGTTGGTAGTGAAAACTGTTTTATTGTGAAATAATAAACTTAAAACTGCCTAAAGGATGTAATTCTTTCGTCTAATTAAACCACAATTTAGGTTATAATATTATATATATACTTTTGCAGTACAATGATATAAAAAAAATTGAATCGGTGAAAAGTTTCTGCAAACACACGTAATATTCTGTCATAGAACCAAGACAACTCAACTCATGTATGTGATATAAATCAAAAACAAATTGTTAAAATAAATCCCACTACATAAACTTTACGATATATTTTTTTTGAAAAGAAAACTTTACAATAATTTATAATTTCTTTGTTTTTGGGGACATAGAAGATTACAATCTATTGTTTCATCAAAACTACAATCTGCGAATCTAATTAAACCACAATTTAGGTTATAATATTATATATATACTTTTGCAGTACAATGATATTACTAAAGAGGTTGGCTTTGAAACTGAGAGTTTGAGAGTGAATTTTTTCCAATAATAAAACTTAAATATATATTTAAATCTTTTTATGTTAATTTTTAATTCTCAACTTTATTAATTATTATTTACAAGCACTAAATTTTTATAAATACATAATAAATAAGCATTAAAAATTAGAAATGATGTCTGTAACATCGTGGTCCAATGGTAAGACGAGCTCTTTCATGCATCCAGGTTGCAAGTTCGAACACTGCCGGAGGGAACTATCTTATAATGTTTCTGGACACTTCACACAGATATGGACTTATGTTTTAGGGGTCATTTGCATACCTGGAGAGAGGGTCTATCCGTGGGCTACACCTCCACTTGAGAATTAGTTTGAGTCTTTCCATAGGTTCGGGATATCCCAAGTTTAAAAAAAAAAAATTTAGAAATGATCTAACAGGAGTTTCGCATACGTATATGTATTTATATATTGTCAAAAGAAAGATATAATAACATGGCAAGTAGACAAATTAACTCAGATATTCCCACTAATAATCAGATGCAAGCCAAAACAAAATGAATAAAATATAAAAATATAAGAATGAAAACTTTTCAGGAGTTGATTGTGGGCCAATCTATCGATACAAGGAGTATTCATGTGCCTGAATCTTTTTAAACACGCATATAACTGAATTATTATTATTCTCGAAACTTGTCATCAAAAAAAATTTATTAGTCTCGAAAATTTGGATTAGTATTTTCATATAGTGAAAAAGGTCAATTATATTCAAGATTAAAAGAAATAGAATGAGAAAGCGTTAAAAAATCGACTCCGCTTGTTTGTCTTTCTCAAAAAAAAAAAAATTGAGGCAAGAAAGTCAAAAGAGAAATTTCCCCTGCACACATTAAAAATATAAATTTACTATCTTGACCAAAAACATGTACTCTCTTTTTATTTCTCTTCGTATTTTTCTTTAACTTCTCACTAAAAATCTAGTTATATATTTTTTAGTTATTTGAGAAATAAGCTGAACTCAAAATTAGATATGTTTTATTCCAATAACTTCTTTTATTTTTTTCTCAAATAAGTTTTAATTATATTCTATTATTAATAGTTATTATTAATTCAAATAATTTTTGTTATTTTAAAAACTTATAAACTTAACCAAAATAATTTTATTTTAACTATATCTTCATTATTTAGATAAACTTATAACTGTATTATGAAAATATTAATTACTTTATTAAAGCATAAAACATAAATATTAGATCCTTTTAGATACAAAATAAAACTATATAAAAACTGCAAAAAATAAATTTACAAATAAAGAAATTTAACACTAAAGTAAGTTTGTGAATAATATTTTCTCAAATTTGAAAGATTATTATTCATAAAGTCATTTTTTCTTTAAAATAATAACCATTAGAGAATATTTTCTCTTATTTTTTTATGTTTACCCTTAAACTGAAGAACTTTTACAATAGTCTAAGAAAGAGCTCAGAAAGAAAGTCACAGAAGTGCGACGAGAGAGAAGTGAAGTGCGACGAGAGTGCGACGAGAGAGCGAAAAGTTGAAAGTCACCGTCTTTCCACCTTCTCCGGTGGATGGCTCCGGCCGTTGGTACTGTGAGAGGGTGGATCTCCCTTTTCCTTCTTGTTTCAGTCTTGTTTAATTATGGCTTGCTTATTAATCTAGAGGGTTTCAGATCTGGTCGGAAACTTCATTCATTCGTGTTGAAACGGAGAGTCTCAAATAGGAATCCATGGACCTCAATCTCTTCAGATCTGCGGTATGTGGTGGTGGATTTATAATTACCGGCTGGTTTGAGTAAGAGTGTGCTTCGAGTAAGGCTTGGTTGGCTCCGCCGTGGTGTTGAGACGCGTAGACGGCGCGTGGTGAGCTTCTACAGAGGTCAATGGCGAGTTTAAGTTGGATCTGAAGGGAGGCGGTGGAGCAGAAGCGCTTATGAGACACATTCTACAGCAATGGTTATCCGTAAACTATCGATCCGGTTTGTTCTTTCTATGGCGGGGTTTGATTCTTATCTAGGTTGGTTGTGATTTGGTCTCTTATGTTATTAGCTATGTTCTTGTTGTCCGTGTATGGTAGTTTGATTTTTTTTTCCGGGATTGTAGTTGTGCAATCGCCGGCTTATGGCTCGGGTTGTGTCTCTTAACTGCCCGCTCTAGATTATGGTGTCGTTTCATTACGACAGCCTTTGTAACTTGCATTTTGGCTTATCCAGTTTCGAATCAATATAACAACAGATGACAAAAAAAAAAAGTCTAAGAAAGAGCAGCCCATTTGCCAAAGCCGACGTCGCTGTCATCCATTCTCCCTTCTTCTTTTGAATTATATTACTTTTATACTATACTTTTTATGCCTTAATTTAGTTGAACATTTATAGGAGTACTATAACGTCTTATTTGTAGTATTGCAACAAAGTTTTTTTTTTTTTTTTTTGGTAAAAAACAAAAAATTTCATGTCGAGATCCTCGAACTTAAGTTCTAGAATAAAGGCTTCTGCTTAGTTTAGAAGATGTAAAAAAAAAAAAGTTCTTTTTGTGATAATGGTTGTTGGTATACTATTTTAGAGGGTTTGAAATTCATGGGGGCAAAAAAACACGAGAAATAGTCTATCTCTCTTTCATGCGAAATTAAAAGCTTTCGTTTAGGCGATAGAATATATGAAGAATCTAAAATAATTTTATGTGACGTTTGCAACAAATTATTTTTAATTGATAAAAATAGTTTCAGAAGCATAAGAACAACCAATTTCTACAGCATACCTAGAAAATATTCAACGACTTATGGAAAGTTTCATCACAGCTCAGATACAAAAATAAAAAATCTTACACGAGATGTACGTAGTCAACTGTCTTACTTCACATTTATGGACGCAAAGTCTTTGTTCGGTCAGCAAAATTTTAGTAGTCTGTTGATGCTAATGACATAAAAAAAAGAGCAAAAGTTTCAATGTTCATCAAATGTTAAATAAGAAAAGCAAAATGCTCTCTTGAAAATAAATCTATAGACCATGTATTCTTGTGAAAAGAATTCAGTAGTATAGATAAACGAAATAATTTCACTACAATTAAAAAACCATCATTTTGCTTATGTCTTTTATTAAAACATAGATATTCTTTTGAATTTAACTTTCTTTATAAAATTTTAAATTAAGTACACCTTCTACTATAAAGTTATATAGTTACCATATGTATCTCCCAAATGTCAATAACTTAAGTCCCAAGAGTGAGAAATGGAATTGCTGATTCTTTAGTTAGGTATGCACAATCTTGTCATAGGGAACTTTGTTACGTTGTTTATTCTATTTCGATCTAGTTACCCAGACCATCTCAAGTAAGAGTAATAAAATAGTTGTTTTATGCAAATATATATATTACAAATATTTTGTAAAATCAATGGATTATTAAGTACTTCAAAATTTAACTAAACAATGATATCTTTTGCATATATTTTGAATATATTTTTAATCTAGTACACAATCTATCAAATTCTATCAAAATCCTTTTTACTCTATATCTTTACAATATTAAAATCAATTCGTATAAAATCAAATCAAATTAGAAATAAAAATGATATCATTTTAATTAAAAATAAATAAATATATTGTTAGTAATTATATAAACATAATATCTCTTACTAAACCAAATAATAACATTCACCTTACAAAAATATATAAAATGGGTGAATTTTTTAATTTAGGTATTAATTTAAATGAAGGATTTCATAGTTACTATAAATAAAAATAATATTAATTTTATAATACTATCTTCTATGCCAAAACACATCTTCAGTTACATTTTTCACAAATATATTTTGATTTTCTTTAAGAATAGAAAACACATAAATAGCTTATAATAGTTTCTTCTATAAAATGAAATAAAATTTAGAAAATAATATATATTTATATACTTAAATTAAATTATCAACATAATTTAAATTATTACCAAAAGACAAACACCAAATCAAGCTGCGAAAAACAATCAAAAGCTAGAAATAAAAATTTATATAAAATAATTATGCTCTTTGAAGCGCGGATTAAAAACTAGTTTTAGATTAAAAGTTAGTATTCTAAATTGATTTTATATTTATATCTGCAGACAGCAAGGATGGGAAATTAGTTTGCTAAACTCTTGCCTCGTGTGATCAAATCCAATTCCATTTTCTAAGCATGCTAGGATAAGACTTGCGCTTTGCACGTGGTGAATTTAAATAATTAATATATAAAACATATAATCCTGAAAATTTTAAGATTTATATATGATTGATTTTGTTGATATATGTATGCCATTTTGGATTTTTTATAAAATCATTTATACGCCGAGCCGGGAACAATTGTGATGTGGATCAAAACTTAGAATTTATGATTGGTCCTATATATCTGGTCTTAAAAATTTTACACTAATTTTCAGAATATCACATTTTTACATTTTTACGTAAGATGAAAAATTAAAATATTTAATTACAAACTGGGTTGGGTTAGGCTTATTATTTTTAAAGGAAATAAATATACAATCATTATTTTATTAACTAAAAACAAAATTTCCAAGGAATTTCGTTTTTGAATTCCAATTGTGCACATAAGTCATTTTTAACTAATAAAAATACAATCGTTAGTAAGTTTGTAGTCGCTGAAATCAAGGTAGCAGAAGAATTTTTAATCTTCAATAAAAATACAATCATCACTTTTGAAATAAAAATTTCCTTATTTTTTTAGGGAATTTGCATCAGGCTTCCTTTTTAAGGAAATAAAAAACAACTACAAATTCAATTCCTTGGTGCCAAAATATTTTTTTAGTCTTCAATATAAGTTCCCATGTTTACTATCTACCGAAGAATTTTGTATCAAACATAAATATTCTATTTTATAATCGAATCGTTTGGTTATTTAAACTTTGTGTACTTTTTTAATAACAAAACACATTAATTATACTTACCTAAATTCTCATTATTTTATATTTGTGTATCACGATAATATAATTTTTTTTTTCATTGTAACACTAAAAGGCCGAAAGTATGTGATTGATTATATATGATTCATTTCAACTGAGATTAAAATTAACCAACATCAATAATAGACAAACCGTATATTAATTATGTTTTCCACTGATATGGTTTTCAAATATTTTTCAAATGAAATCATGAAAGGATTTTTGGATTTGTTAAATACATACTTACCCGTTTACTTTGCCTATGCGACGAACATAATAATAGTGAACATTATGTGATTCATTATTCGTTTACTACTCGGTTTTTTTAATGGATTTAGATTGATTGTCCACAATTTATATTTTTATAATAAAAAATAATCATATTTGCCACAGTCGTTCTATGATTTGTTTAATATTCTTGTGATTTGTTCTTCATTTTTCCATGGTGTAGGTTCAAATTTTGGAAGAAACGTTTGACAGCTGAAGAACCTTATTCATAATACAAAGACAACTTGCTATGTCTTATGCTGAAGAACCTTTGAATAGTAATCGATAGGGCAATATCATTTCTTAGTTTTTGATATATGTGTTCAGTTTTGATCAAAACGTTGAAACGTTACCTACGGAAAGCTATGTTACATATTTGCTTTATCATAATATCATTACTTTATACTCATGAGGTTTGTTGGTGTTTTTTGTATGAACATTATGTGATTCATTGGGTCGTAAATGATTCGGTCCGTATGTATTTATGCTAGAGTTAAATAATATTAGATTAAAGTTCGGCTAAATTCTATGTAATGATATCATATCAGCGATTAAAAGGCTTAAGAGATTGACACATAAGCAAGTTAATTTTCTAATAAATGCAAAAATTAAGATAACAAATTTTTAAAAGATCTTCATTTAATATATAAGAGATATGACATTGTCTTAAATACGCATGATTGGCTAGTGGTTTTATTTTCTAATTAAGCGCTTCTTTTGTACAACCACAAAATAATACTTATTTTATCAATATTAAAATCATTCATGTTTAGATTTTTTTTGTTTAAATGAATGATATTCTCGACTATAATCAATATATTTATTTATAAAGTTAAAGCATAAATTAAAATGTAAAATTATGAATGATGAATTTAATTGATAAAATTAAAAAGTAATAAACTGTTGGGGTAAACCGATTTTTTCACAAAATAGTACTTAGTTTATCAATATTAAAATCATTCATGTTGGGGTAAATCGATTTTTCTTAAAATCTATTACATTTTAAATTCTTGTAGTACGTACCAACCCAGAATAAGTCTCAAATAATGTGTGCATATATACAACAAAACCATGCAGAGAAAATATACAAAATATGAAAATGTCGATGTTCTGTGTTATTTGTCGGTCGGATATATCTTTTGTAAACTGTTTTTTTTTTATCTTTTGTAAACTGTTTGTTACTCTTTACCAAATTCTCTATGATATATATATTTTTTTGGGTGTAAATTCGCTATGATATCAATTTACGATAAATGACAAAATTTCACCATGCTGATTCTTCTACATCTTTGAAAAGTAAATGTAAATATCAGGTGGATGGCGCTAAACGTTCTTAAATTGTATAGCTTTCATAGAATTTGTTGATATACAATTTTAAATTCTACATGGTGTGAAATTTAAGTGTAACTAATATAGAAGTATGGTCAAAATTATTGTAGCCATTATATGACACATGTTTAAATATCACTCCAAATTTACATCTAAGCACCTCCATGAATGATTGTAGTTGTTATAAGTAAATGATGTAAATTATTAAAAATGTGAATCCTATAAATCTTTTTAACAATTGAAGCACTTCTTTCTTTTTTTTTTGGTAGGTTTCTTCTTCTTGTAACATTTTTTGGTAGGTTGAGCGAAGGGAAACATGAGTCGCACAATCGTAAAAGGTAAATTAACCTTAGATGCCTCCAAAGTAACAAACTAATCCTCTGAGACACTTTTGTCCCTTCATGAAAATATATCATAATAAATACACACATGACTTATTTTGAAGTTTTATTTAAAGAAAGTTTCAAAAGATCAAAAGATAAATGTTACAATAATTTGGTTCCATGTAAAGGTAAATCATAAACTTCGAATTTCGAATTCGGTGATTGTGTGTTTCTGCCCAATAGAAAATTCTGTTTAAAAGTTTTAATTTCTTTGTTCAAAAAAAAAAAGTTTTAATTTCTCTTGTCCATTTGATAAATGTCACTTTGTCACACTCACATCTCTCCTCTTCTCTCTTCTCTCTCAATGGAGAAAAAAAAAAGATTTGATCTTTGTGGGAACATTTCGTCTTCTCAATAAAAGACATTCTCTCTCTTGCTCTCCCACCCAACAACACTTTCTCTCTCTATACGTAGCGACAATAATTCTGTAACCCCTCCTTTACATAACACAAAGCCCATACATACATATATACATATATACACACATACACGTATACAATACAATCCACACATTATATAAACATTCACACTCACTCTTCTTCATACACTCTCCAAACTAAGAAAACACCAGGCCCAAAGCTCACAGTCAAAATCTCAGTCTCTTCAACTTCTTTTTCCATCTGGGTCTTGTCAGATAAATCTAAAATGATGAGAGAAGGTCATGAGGAGGAAGAGATGATGATGATGTTGGCGAGGAAACCTGCATGGCTTGAAGGACTAATGGCGGAAACTTTCTTCTCGAGCTGTGGGATCCACGAGAGTCGCCGTAAAAGCGAGAAGAACGTATTTTGCTTGCTCTGTTGTCTCAGTGTTTGTCCTCACTGCCTCACTTCACATCGCTCTCATCCTCTTCTACAGGTAATTTTCCCCACAAAAATTAGTTCATTCGCACTGAAATTGACCCTTTAAGTCATCTTCCTAAATTTTCTCTGCATATTTAATCTAATTGAATCGTATATGTGTAACCCTATATGTCAGATTTGACTCACTTGCTCTAGACATGTGATATCTCTGATTACTATAGAAGTTCAAAAGCAAAATCCAGAATGTAAACACTATATCATGTATGTATATATCATTGATAGTATTGGACTTGAATTGTCTATTATTTTGATTTGGTTTGTTTCTATATATAGTATGTATCTTTTTCTCATGTTTTATATATTCTTTATCTTTTCAGATTTGCTTGGTTCCTTTAAATTTATTGTCTTCTCTCTGTTCAACTTCTCTTGAGTTGTTGCTTTCAAAGAACATCAAAGCTTTGACCAAATTCCTTTTCCTTCACTTCCATTTACTTCTTTCCACAGTTTTGTTTTTATATCGTAATTCAAAATTATATATCATTTTATTCACTATACTCCAAAACAACTATAGGTGCAGATCCAAAATCATGGCTCTAATTATAAGATTAGCAAATGTTATTTTTTCTTTGTAGTCACCCTGTTGTGCTTCAGGTAAGTAAAGCAAGAAGTTTTCTGATGCAATTAGGAATGTTATTACCCCAATAGTTTATATTCTAGCTATTAATCCCTTTTGTTTAAGAATTGGCAGGTGAGACGATATGTATACCACGATGTCGTTCGGCTGAGTGATCTTGAGAAGCTCATTGATTGTTCATATATTCAGGTGATCCTAGCTACTCTTAGAAGCCTTATTGTTGACAAAGTTTGTCACTAATTGTTAAATTTTATATTCAGCCATATACAATTAATGGAGCCAAAGTGATATTCATAAACCAAAGACCACAATCAAGAGCTAAGGTCTCTTCAAATGTTTGCTTCACTTGTGATAGAATCCTCCAAGAACCATTCCACTTTTGTTCGCTCTCTTGCAAGGTAACTTTAATTAATGCACATTATTTTTGAAATTTAATTTACTTGGAATATTTGAATCTTAAGATCATCTCCATTACGTAGTATCCAAAAAGATTCTAAACAATATAGCATAATATATATAATATAACTCAATTATGTGATTAATTTTATATTAAATATATATTATATGTATACCTATTTAATAGTTGACTGAGAACCTTTCTTCTCTTTATTTCAGATTTTGTATTGTTAAAATACTCTATGAAAACCTTTCCATCAAAACGGCTTTAAGAAAAAACATGAAAACTTTTGATTCGTAATACTAACTAGTAAAAAGCATGAAATTTAGTTATAAGATGCTGACATAGTTGACCCAGGAATGACAAAGTGAGTCCCATTAGTTCATGAGATTCACTTGTTTATTGTTTTTATTCGAGTAATTTTTTTAAAAAAATATATAATAGAATGATTGCTTCAACTCTCAACTACATATATGACATCAAAATTTTTAAACAAATCATTATTCTAAAGATGAAAAAACAAATGTGAAAACAGCTGTTTTTCTCTTCTTTATAATAATCATGTATATTTTTCCTTGGATTATGTGTTTCATTGTTTGATTATCTTAAACACATGTGAAAGTACAAAGTGGGCACTGTCCTAGGTTTATGAACTATCATTTCCAATATTAGCTGCATCTCGTATTATATTACCTATCAATGTTTTAAACTTTAATAATATGTGTAGGTGGATTACTTACAATATCAAGGAGATGATTTATCAAGCATTCTCTATAGAATCGATGAATCGGATTTCACATTTTCAAGTTTGAGAATGGATGGACACGATCAGCTCGGAGAGATATCAACAATGGAGGAAGATACCGACGATATTTTGGTGATGTCAGATCAATGGGAGCAGGGTAACAATAGTAACAAGAAGGAGAAAAGGAAGAAGAAAAAAGAGAGTAATTACTCGCCTGGGATGGTTCTTTCACTTGGTAGCAGAAGAAAAGGTGCTCCTCACAGGGCTCCTTTTTCATAGTTCAAGAACAATAAAATCATAAGCAAAAATGCTACTATATTTTAAAATAAGCACTATATATATGTGTGTGTATCGTGTTTCTTTTATTAGGTATATCTTGTAATGGGTACGATAAAACCATTAGTACTCTTTATAAGTTTATCACCAAAATGTTTTTGGTTTTCTTTTTAATTTTTTGTATCATGGTTATGGGAAATTGGACTGTATGACTATAAAAAAAAACACTAATTAGCTATGTAACCAATTTCCCTAGTACACCTATACATGGCTTCACTTTTGTATAATAATTCTATTTTGTCCCTCAACATAACCGGTGAAACCCGAAAGAAATAAACAAATAAAACTTCCTAATAATTACCTGTCAAAAGTTATTCGTGGCTCTTTGATATTCATTCACCCTTTGCAATTATCTTTATTTTTTTTAATTTGGGAAAGGTGAATCTGTTTCTTCTTAGATTTGTGGGATTGTTGATGAATTTGCCTATGTGGAATTTCTGGGAGTATTTTGTGATCGGAAAATTTCTCCAAAAATTCCAACCTTCTCTCCTTCTGAAACCGCCAGCTCGCCACTGCAGTTACAACCGATGCGTCGAGGAACATCACCCGTACCGACGACGTTGCGGGCTCTGTGCATCCATCTTCTCAATCTGAGATATTTCACTGACGAAACGTGAAAACATGTAAGTTTTGATTTCGCGTTCGAAGACGAGGAAGGAGATCAACAATTAAAGAGTGTATTTCTATATTATTTTATGGACTGGAACAGATTGTCTTTCCTTCAAATTTGACTATTCTCTTATTTGTCATGTTTATTAATATATAATGTGCTATTTATAATGTTATATTTCATTTGATGCTTGGAAAAAAGTTCAATCTTGTTCGTTGTTGTTTCATGTTCTATTGATATGAGTTTTGTAATGGTGTATGTATGTGTTTTATATTGATGTGGATATGATTTTGTAAAAAGAAATAGATGTTAAACGTAAATGGAATAGAATATACTATCACATCAAATAAAACAGAATACAATGTGATGTTGAATGGAATGATACGATGTTGTCTTTTCCACCTATTTTCTCTAATGTTGTTAATCTTCACATATTTCTCTACAGTCAATCTGAATTTGGGGTCAGCAATTAACTTCTTCTATGCAATCATAGACATTTCATATTTTCACCAATATGTATTATTCTATCTATTTTGTTCCATTTTATTTGGATTTAAGATTTATATTTAAATTTGGGGTTTATAATTGAGTTTAGGATTTAATGATTAAGATTTAGGGTTTACTATTTGGAACGTGGAGGTTGAGATTGGGGTTAGCCTTAACTTTTTTCATGCAAGCATAGTCATTTCATAATTTCACCAATATATACTATGCTATTTATTTTGTTCCATTCTATCTGGGTTTAAGGTTTATATTTTAGTAATGCTTCATATGTGCAATGTCCATATTTTGATATTTAGATTATGGTTTATATTTTCTTTTAGGGTTTAGTGATTAATTTTTGGGTTTAGTTTATATACTGTTTGGATTGACGTTTAGGGTAAGCATTACTTCATTCTATGTAATGTAATCATCGATATTTCAAAATTTGAACAATATATACTATGCTAGTTCGTTTGTTACTATTCTATTTTGATAATGATTCATATGTACTATTTTGCATATTTTGATTCTTGTGTTAGGGTTTATATTTATTTTTAGGGTTTAGTGATTACTGTTTTGGGTTTATTTTATAGAAGATATGGGTAAACGTTGGATAGGCATTACTTACTTTCATGAAATCTTAAACATTTCAAAATTTGAACAATATGTAATATGCTATTTCGTTGTTACTATTTCATTGATATGGCTGTCCTATACTATTTTGGTTATATGGAATGTGAATTTTGTAACTTTCAATTTTTCACGTATGTTCACGTATGTTACGTACTTGAATACACTTTTTATTTTAAAGCGTCTACTATTTTTTCTCATTTTTACTGCTTACCGTTAAAATTTAGGTGATAAATAATCTGGAACATGCACTTTGTTTTCATGTGTGATTGTAAATAGAACACAAAAAGCACGACGTCATCTACTCTCTCACTTGCAACTGGAAACTTGTTAAGCGCAGGGACAAAACCGGACAGTTTGGGATCTAAATGTCTGACATTACATTATGTCAAAATCATTGCCGTTCACCTAATTTATGTTCAAAATATGGCTATTCTGCAAATAAGCCCGGTTATGTATGGGAAATTAATCTTCGTTTTTTTTTTCTTTTGTGGTAACGTGGAATCACTTTTTACGCTTATTTAATAACTATTGATTTCTTTATGAATAAAAACGGGGTGGAGCATTAAAAAGTGGACTAGTAGCTTGGGTAATTTTCATTGGGAGCGAAGCCAGTGCACGAATAGTTTGGGTAATTTTCATGAGAGCATTACATTATGGGTTATTTTGTGGTGGGTCTTTAACATATTTAGGTACTTTCTGCTGAAGGTGTACTTTAAGTCTACTTTTTGTATTTTTTGTTCTTTAAATGCCCCTCTTAGAATGAGAGTTAAAATCTGGTCAAACAAAAATTAAACACTAGTTAGTCTTTTTCTATTACAATTAATTAGTAAGTTTATTGCGTAGTAGGATTTGTTTGAAACCGTTAAATTAAAGTATGTTAAACTCTTATTGAGTAGTAGGATTTGTTTGAAACCGTTAAATTAAAGTATGTTAAACTCAATCATTCAGTAAATTAAGCAGGCTAACACAATTGTTTTGTGGTTAGATACATGTGGTTGTGGGAGACATAGGTATGGTTATGGATGGGATTACGATGGATGTGGTCAACGGATGGGTTAGGATGGAAGTGGTCATGGAAGAGGTCAGGATTAAGATGGTTGTGATCATGTCTCAAAGGTAGAGTGGATGTGGAGTAGACGGCTTGTTTCTGGTGTGGATAGAATGAGGTTAGGGTTATGATGGTTGTGGTCATGGCTCAAGTTAGAGTGGATGTGGTCAACCATTTTCTGGGAAACTTGTTTGTTGCAAAGAGTCGTGCGACCAACCGTTATTTTGTCCAAAAGATTCTTTGACAACTAAACAAAAAAGAGGATCTTGAATAATAAGAAAATTAGGATTTGAAACACAAGGAGTAAAATTAGAAGGTTGTGAAAAGTGTAGAGAGTTAATACCTTTCAACTGTAGATTTATCGAATTCATAGTTAACAATAAACGACCAGATCATAATTTACGACAAAAAATATGCCACTGCCACAAAAGAAGAAAAAAGATGAACATGCTGAAGTTGAAATGAGAATTAATATAATGAATTCAAAGTTGATTTTGTCGGTTTTGTTGAAGAATCTTGTAAGCATCAACCATGAAAAAAAATAATGTTGAGATGTAGAAGAAAAGAGAGAGAAAAAAATAAAGTGTAAGAGATAATGGATAAGATGAAATGAGAGGTTGAAAATGTAACCAAACTACATGTTCTCAATTTTTTTTTAAGTCATAAGGACTTTTTAGAGAATTTACAAGCACAAAGTGCTTGACATGTTGAAAGTATGTCTATGTGTAAATAGAGAAGTGAAAAGTACGTCTAAATGTAAAATTTTCAATTTTCATTGGGAGCGAAGCCGGTGCACGAAGAGAGTGGGCATATGCATCCGTAATTTTGTTGATATTATGTATTTAGTATGTGAAATTCTACAAAAACAAGCTAGGAGAGATGGTTGTAGTGCTATTGTGCACCCACGACGTCGCGAGTTTGAAACTCCTGTAAGCATATATTTTATTTTGTAACAGATGTGCACCCTTTGAAAAACAATTCTGGCTTCGCCCATGGAAGAGTCGACTATAGGTTTTCACGAGGATACTTGAAAAGTCTCAAGCTGCGTCATGAACTACACCAACATCGTTTTTCTATTTTATGATTTTAATCTCTACAAATTATTTGATAAGTGATTTGATATATATATGTATAATCACCGCATTGATTTTGAAAGAAAATAATACCATGACATACTAACAATGATGACATGATTTGAAACTAATTGTACATGAACATATACATTTAGTGTTTTTTATAGTTTTGGTAATGCTTTTAGAATATAGCAATGACTGATAAATCATCATTAATATAACAACTAACAATATAATAGTAGAAATAGAAATATAGTAACATTTTACAAATTTAAATAATTTTATAATTTTTATTTCTTAAACAAATCTTCAAAAATTTATGCAGTTTTTTTCAAAATTTGTAATTTTCTAACCTCATTACCATTAGTTTCTTTTTAATATCTAAAAATCCCAGAAATATTATTTAGTTTTACGTTTTGATAATTATGTACCTAACAAATTTTTTTATTAATTTTATAGAATTTAATTAAATATATTTTAACCAAAATAAATAGATAAAAATTATTTTCAGGAATATACTGGAACAAAGATGCCGATCTGTTGGAGTGTCGATTTTGCAAGAAGCCACGATTTAAACCGCAAGGACATGGGTGGAATAGGGTACCGTACCAGCGAATGTGGTACTTACCTATTACCGATAGGTTGAAGAGATTATATCAATCTAAAAAAATTGCAGAACATATCCAGAAGGAAGGCGAGATCAATCATCCCTCAGATGCAAAAGCATGGAAAACACTTGAATTCGGTACACAAGGATTTTGCAAGCAACCCCCACAATGTTTATCTGGGGCTGTGCACAAATGGCTTTAGTCCTTTTGGAATGTCTGGAAGACAATACTCGTTTTGGCAAGTCATTCTGACACCTTACAACCTTTCACCAGAGATGTGTGTGGAAAGAAAATTCCTTTTCATGAGTATATTTATATCTGGGCCTAAGCATCCAAAGAGTTTCCTCGATGTTTTTCTATAGCCTTTGATAGAAGAATCGAAGGAATTATGGTCAACAGGGGTGCAGACATATGATTGTTCAATGGGAAGGAACTTTACAATGCGAGCAGTTCTTTTGTGGACCATCAGTGATTTTCCTGGATATGGAATGTTATCAGGTTGGACGACGCATGGGAGGCTAACTTCTCTGTATTGTATGGGAAGCACAAACGCATTTCAGCTGAAGAATGGTAGGAAAACGTCTTGGTTTGATTGTCATCGGAGATTTGTTTCCATTAACCATCCGTACAGGAGGAACAAGACATTGTTTCGATCCAAAAAGGTTGTACGAGACACCACTCCACCGTATTTTTCTGGTAAGGAAATCGAGAAGGATATTGATTACCATGGTGCACTAGGAACAGTCGGTAAATGGGGGTAATTTGCATACTCCAGCAAATATGGATGATGGTTACAGGACACAACATAATTGGCACAAGAAGAGTATATTTTGAGAACTTCCATACTGGAATGATCTACTTCTGCGTCACAATCTTGATGTGATGCATATAGAGAAGAACTTCTTTGACAACATCATCAATACATTACTGAATGTCCCCGGCAAGACTAAAGATAACAAGAACTCAAGGTTGGACTTACCTACAATATGTGCTAGGAGTGAGCTTCAAATTAAAAGCAATGGGCAAATTCCGGTTCTCATTTTCAGATTGATGGCAGAAGCGAAGGCGGCGTTGTTCAAGTGGGTGGCATCAGATGTGAAGTTTTCTAATGGGTAAGTTTCAAATATGTCGAGATGTGTTGAACATGGGAAAAAAATTTCACGGCGTACTACTTTGGGTCACAAGTCCGGACATGGAAAAGGGCACCAAGCAGATATGATAATGGTGGTGTTATGCCGACATATGTTGTACCAGGTGTTAAAGACATATTTTGTCAGATTGGACGTCTATCTCGGAAATTGAAAGAAGTTTGGTGGTGGAGTACAGAAGACGCTCACAGTGCACACATATATACTTCTTAACTGTGATGAGATAGAATCCTTTGAGAGGTAATTAAAAATTTTCCGGTATGAAATTTAACAATATATATAATTATTTAAAAACTGACTTAATGATCTTCTTAAAAACATTGAGTTCGTTGCCCAGGTTGAAGAAGCTATATCGGGAATATCAACAAATGATCTTAACAAACGGAAAGACGATCACTTCGTGAAGTGGCTAAAAATGCACGTACATATATATATATATATATATAATTAATTATGTTAGATATTTTGAATTTTAAAAAATTATTAATGAATTGTTATATCTATAATTACATGTTGATTATGATGATCCATTCTATCCTCTGTGGTTTCACGAATTGATACAAGTTCTGGTCGCTAAGGTCACCACAGCACCTATGTATTTCACACGAGGCTACACTTTTCACACTTACGAGTATGGAAGTCGGCGAGCAATAACGAACTATGAAATATGTGTCAAAGGTGAAACATATTTCTATGGAATCTTACAAGAGATCATCGAAGTGGAATTCTCCGTTTAGTGAAGATGAAATGCGTCCTCTTCAAATGTGATTGGTTTAACCCCACCGTCAATAGAGGTGTTCGGTATAGCAAGTTTGGAGTTGTGGATATCAATGGTGCACAAAGGTACAACAAATTTGATCCCTACATATTGGCATCTCAGGCAGATCAAGTTTGTTTTATTCCATACCCGAGGATCAGACAATCCGAAATATCCTGGTTAGCCGCTATAAAAGTTAAACCTCGGGGACGAGTTATTGGTGATGAACAACCTCCTTTGCAAGAAGATTCCGTAAATGTTGTGGAAGCACCTGAACAGTCTACAAATGAAATCTTACTTGTTGATCCACAAAACCCGGGATATGAAGATCTTCCGGATGATATTATAACAGACGAAGGCGACAAAGATGAATTTGAAGAAAGTGATGCTCCTAGTGATGAGCCGAGTGATGGTAATTATAATGATGATGAGTGAATTTCATTATGTCATATTTCTTACTTATGTAACAACTCTAAATGTTTAATTATATTGTCAGACTCTTTGTGTTATGTATTTTGCTTATGTATGAAATTAATGTTTAATGTGTATATATAACTTGAAGTTTGTGGTTTGGGGTTATATAACTTGAAGTTTGTGGTTTGGGGTTTAAGGGTTTCGATCTTTAGGGTATAAACATTCATCGACCCTACCCAGTCGTAAATTTAAAATGCGGCTCGTTCCTAAGGTGTCGTAATATAAATGAGCTTCTAGATTACGACGACTGTTAAACAAGTGTAGCACTGCAAGAAAACACGCCGAATTCCGACGGAGATTCCGACGGACCTCAATGTCGTCGAACGTTTGTGACGGATTACTGACTAATTTCCGACGAAAACCAAATATTTGAAGTCGTCGGAATTCCGTCGGCAATTTCCGACGGAATTCCGACGAAACATGGGTCGTCGGAATATACCGACGAACTTCCGACGACATTCCGATTAACAGTACAGTCGTCGGTATTCCGTCGGAATTTTCCGACGAATTTCCGACGAACCATATGACCGTTGCCGACAAATATATATGACCGTTGTATAGCCGTTTGAGATTAGAAAATACCGACGGAATTCCGATGGACTTCTTTACATCCGTCGGAATTTCGTCGGAAAGTCGTCGGAGGGCCGTAAGCAATTTCCTATAAATACAGCCCCTCCTCATTCAACTCATTCACACTTCATTCTCTCTTCATTCTCTTTAGTCATAACAATTCCGTGAAAATCATGTCTTCAGAAGTTTATTATCGTTCGTGGATGGATAAACCTCATTTGGATCCGAACACCAATTTGCTTACGGAAGAATACGTTCAAGGGATTGGAGAATTCATGAGGCTTGTTCAATAGCAACCGGATGCAAAAAGTGATATGTTAAGATGTCTCTGCTCTACTTGCAATAATAATAAGGTTATAAAAGAATTTGATGTTTGGACTCATTTGTATATGAAAGGGTTTTCACGTAATTATAAAGTTTGGTACCTTCATAGGGAAACTGGTTATGAATATGGTAGTACTAGCGAACCTCAGCCTGTTAGTGAACTTCAGCCTGATATTAGGTTAGAAGAATCTAGAACGGATATAGATTATGGTGTAGGCACTGAGCAGATGGTACATGATCATTATAGAGGGGAAGAACCAAATCCCAAATCTAGGAGATTTTTTGACATGTTGGATGCTGGAAAACAACCTTTGTATCAAAATTGTAGAGATGGTCATTCTGTCTTATCATCTGCAACTAGATTAATGGGTATTAAGACAGACTATAATTTGGCTGAAGAATGTATGGATGCGATTACTGATTTTGTCAAAGGTATTCTACCTGAGGATAACCTTGCATCGGGTTCATACTACGAGGTTCAGAAACTTGTTGCCGGTCTTCAACTACCGTACGAAGTGATAGATGTATGTATTGACAACTGCATGATCTACTGGAGAGCGGATGAGACACGGAATGTATGCAAATTTTGTGGGAAACCTCGTTATCAGGAGACGAGGGGAAGAGTTCTGATCCCATTCAAAAGAATGTATCAGTGTGAGCGCACAGCAAAAGCAATGAGATGTCATGCAGAGCATTCCACAAATTGTGAGATTAGACATCCTTCAGATGCGAAGGCTTGGAAACATTTCCAGTCAACATATCCAGAATTTGCGGAAGAGAGAAGAAATGTTTATCTTGGATTATCTACTGATGGTTTCAGCCCATTTGGAAAGCATGGAAGACAGTATTCTCTATGGCCAGTTATTGTGACACCGTACAACTTACGGCCGATCTTGTGCATGCGACGAGAGTTTTTGTTTCTCTCAATTCTCGTCCCCGGGCCAGATCATCCTAAAAGATCACTAGATGTGTTTCTTCAACCACTGATATATGAGTTTCAACAACTATGGGCGCATGGTTTTGAGACATACAATGTTTCGTGCAAAGAAAACTTTCAGATGCGGGCAGTACTTATGTGGACAATAAGTGACTTTCCAGCATATGGTATGTTATCTGGATGGACAACACATGGGAGGCTATCATGTCCACATTGTCAAGATGACACAGATGCTTTCAAACTAAAGAATGGAAGGAAAACGTGTTGGTTTGACTGTTACAGACGATTTCTACCACCTGATCATCCATACCGCAGGAGTAAGACTTCGTTTACGAAGAACAAGCAGGTGTTTGATGGTCCACCTGAGGAAGTTAGTGGGAAATATTTGTTGAAGCAGTTTAGGTATTTTGATGCAGAAAGGACGCCAGATGTAGGTGGACATGAAAACATTCGAGTCAGTGCGGTTGGAGAGCTACATAACTGGCACAAAAATAGTATTTTCTGGGATATGCCATATTGGGAGAGTCATCTATTGCGGCATAATTTAGATGTCATGCATATTGAGAAGAACTTCTTTGACAATCTAATGAACACAGTCCTTAACATCCAAGGTAAAACGAAGGATAATTTGAAGTCAAGGTTGGATTTAGTCGATATTTGTGATCGTTCTGAACTTCACGTTGATGAGAACGGTACGGCCCCTTTTCCCATTAATCGGCTGGATGGTGCTAGAAAAGAAGAGTTCTTTAATTGGATTACAGATAAAGGGAAATTTTCTGACGGATATGCATCAAATTTGGGGAACTGCGTTGATAGAAGCGAAGGAAAGTTTACTGGCTTGAAGAGTCATGATTGTCATGTAATTATGCAGCGCCTCCTTCCGTTTGCTTTTTCAGCATTATTGCCACGTAATGTTCATGAAGCAATTGCAGGTATCTTATATTTTTACAATTTAATTTATTTTTATATTTAACAATTATGCTTATAAAAACTTAATATTTACGAAAATTATGTCTTTTATCTATGTAAGGATTAGTGTTTTCTTCCGCGACTTATGCAGCAGAGTAGTGACTGAAGAGGGTATTAATAATTTGAAGACAAACGCACCAGTCAGCATGTGCAACCTTGAGAAGATATTTCCTCCATCATTCTTTGATGTAATGGAACATCTTGCTATTCATCTCGCAAGAGAATTGGAACTTGGTGGTCCTGTGCAGTACAGATGGATGTATATTTTTGAGCGTTATATGCATCATCTGAAGAAGATGGTCAAAAATCAAAGCAGGGTGGAAGGATCTATAGTAGCACAGGTGATCAATGAAGAAACTGCAATCTTTGCTGAAAATTATTTTCCACCAGAAGTGCATACAAAACACCGAAGACCTGCTCGGCATGATGATAGAGGGGAGAGAGCAACATATCATGTTACTGTCCCAAGCATGTTCAAGGAAATAGGACGACTTAGTGGAAAATTCATGAAGCGGAGACTTACGGACACTGAGCACGCTCATTTGCAAACATATTTGTTCACCAACTGTGAAGATGTTCTACAATATGAGAGGTAAAAATATTTATTCATTTATTGTTAGATTAATATTCAATAAATTTATTTCATATTGATAATATTTTTGTATATAGTGTATATATGGCGGAGTTGTGTATGACTCACAGGCATGCAACAGAAGATGAGCTTCGACAACTTAGAGATAACGGATTTGCTGCGTGGCTTCGTAGTTAAATTGAGTCATATATCATATTACCCTATGCAAATGATTAGTTTAAATTTAATATAAACTAATTAACTTTTCAATCATATATGTTTTAATTTATAGGTGAATGATGGTTTGGCTAGAGGTCTTGTGTTCGATGATTGGATACCCGAATTTGTGCAGGAACCAAACTATGTGGTCAAATCATATCCTAAATTTTGTACGCGAGGATATGCATTCACAAGGAAAGGTCATTCTAAGACAACATATGATGCTGGTGTTTCATCTTCTTCCGGTGACGATGTCTACTACGGCAACATAAAAGAAATATTGGAAATCCAATTTCCTGGAATGGTTGGATTGCGTTGTGTAGTATTCTATTGTGATTGGTATGACACCCCTCCCAGATAGAGGAGTGAAGATTGATGCGTTTGGTGTTACATCAGTTCATTCGCGGCGGAAACTTCAATATTGTGATCCCTTCATTCTTGGTTCGCAAGCTGATCAGGTATGTCAATCTATTCATAATTTTTTACCAATATAATTAATTAATGTTATATATTTTACTAATACTTGTATAATTGATATGTATAGGTGTGCTACATCAGTTACCCTCGGGTGACGTACAGAGACGATCCATGGGTTACTGTAACGCAAATCAACCCAAGAAGATGAGTGGATGGAACTTCTGATGATGATGAACCATTGCAACCAGAGTCTACCAGCAACGCCCAGGCAATTGAAGATTTGGAAAATGTTCAACTTGTTGAGAATTTGACTGTGTTTGGACATGATGTTGTTGTACATTCGGAGCCAGAAGCCGAGGTTGGGGAGTTTGATGAAGATTCAGAAGATTCTGATTAGTTTTTTTTTTTTTATTGGTCCGTCGGAAATCCCTCCCAATATACCGACGACATAGCGACGACCAAGGGTTTCGTTGAAGTTTGTAAAGGTCATCGGTAATTCGTCGGTATATACCGACGACATTCCCACGAACTAGACAAGTTCGTCGGAATGTCGT
Source organism: Brassica napus (assembly GCF_020379485.1). NCBI lineage: Eukaryota > Viridiplantae > Streptophyta > Magnoliopsida > Brassicales > Brassicaceae > Brassica > Brassica napus. The sequence continues at coordinate 17,673,537 of NC_063451.1, forward strand.
CGGTATATTCCGACGAATTACCGACGACATGTGTTTCTAAAAAATTTCAATCATAAAAATCTATAAATTTAGATGCCAAAACTATGAAAATAACACATAATAAGTGTTTAGTATAGTATTAGATCGCAACCGTTCAAATATAACAACTCATTAAAATATTTATGTATGCATATCATTGTTTTCATAACATCTCATCTTAACACTCATATACTTATACAATCATATTCATATAATCTTACATTACAAAAAATGTTGTTGTGTAAAATCGTGTTATAAAAACATTTTTATTGTTAAATCTTTATGCAAATACTATATATCTTATCAAAGATATGGATTTTTCATTTAGAAACTTGTAATCAACACCCTAAACACTAAGTCGTCGGAATTCCGTCGCAATATACTGACGGACACATTTCGTCGGAATATACTGACGGACACATTCCGTCGGAAATCCAATTTGCCCGGGAGAACCAAACCGCGTGAAAATTTTCGCGAATCGCCATTTGGTATTTTTTAATCATACCGACGGAATACTGACGAACCCGTGTCCGTCGGAATCTTCAGATATAATAACCCTTCTTCTTCCTTCTTCGTTATTTCCGCCTCTCTCTCAAAACGAACTCTCTCCGGCGATTTCGGCCCTTCTCCACCTCTCTTCACCGGCGAATCCTCTTCTCACCCTCATATCTCTTCCCCAAACCCCAAATCATGTAAGAATCATCACAAACCTTCTTTTATATCAATTGTTTAGGGTTTTTGAAGTTAGATCTCGGATTTTAGGTTGTTTGATTGAAAATTTTAGGATTGACTGGATAGTTTAGGATATATAAGTTAGGATTGTTGTTTGGATTGTTGTTTTAGTTTTTTTTGGAATTTTTTTTTTGTTAAAATTCAAAACGTTTTAATATTTTTAAAACGTTTTTTGATTTTTAAAAACTTTTTTCAAGTTTCCTGTAATGAAATATATATAATAAAACGTTTTTAAATTTTTTTAAAAATATTTAACAACATTTTTCTATATTTATAAATTTTTTATAATTTTGTATACATATATATATATAAATCATGTATAATAAAAAAAATTAAAATTTTTTATAATTTTTTATAAGTTTCCACTAATAAACTATGTATAATAAAACGTTTTTAAAATTTTTTATAAATATTTAACAACATTTTTCTACATTTATAAATTTTTTATAATTGTGTATACATATATATATATATATATATATATATAAATCATGTATGATAAAAAATTTTAAATTTTTTATTATTTTTTATAAGTTTCTAGTAATAAACTATGTATAATAAAAGGTTTAATAGTTTTTTTTAAACGTTTATAAAACCTTTTGTAAATATATAAATGAAAACATTAAAAATAGAAATGATTTGAAAATATTTTTGATGTATTAATTTTTTTTTAGGGCCGAGGATGAACCCCGCCCCGCAGCCCGTCTTCGACGTAGTTCGGTGAGCAGTTCCTGTGCATCGGGATCCTCTCATGAACAAAACTCGGTTCCCGCATATATTCCCGCTCCAGCTCCCGCTGCCCCTCGCGCTGCTGCTCAACAGGATCCGGGGGTCATGCCAGTTCAACTATTGGTTCAACAACCAGGTCGAGAGCATCTCCCGGTTCTCCAACCCAACCCACGACGAGGACATAGCACTTGGTTAGTATTTTTTTTATTTGTACCATTATGTTTTTTTCCTTTAATTAACTTGCTAACTTGTATTTTTTTTAAAGGTTCACCAAGTCGAAAAATGGCATTAGCCGGAGCATCAACTAGATGATGTACTCCATGCTCCGTTTTGGATATCCAAAGTGGAGTGTGATCCCTTCCGACGAACGAGAGTTGTGGTTTCGTCAGTTTGCGGTATAGTAACTCTTCATTTTTTTAAAGTTTTAACATTTTTTTAAATATATTTACTTATTAAATTATGTTTGTTTTGTAGCAAGAGTTCAACTGGCACTCCGATCTTTCGGAAACAGTCCGTAAGAAATTCAACGAAAAGGCCATGGACTCTTATACGAAGCAGATAAACGCGTAGAAGACAGTTTGGCAGAAGAACAAGAGGCCACGGTTCATCAACGGAACGGTGTGGGAGCAGTTGATGGCTCATTAGGAGAAGGAAGAAACTGCAGAGACGTCTTCTAGGAACTCCAAGAACCGGAAGAGCGATCGTGGCGGGAAAGGTATGTATGTGCACAACATCGGCGCTTGCTCTATGTCTACTAAGGAGGATGAACTTGTAAGTTTTTTATTATTATTTATCTTTATATTTTTTAAATAAATATTTTATATATTCCATGGCTAATAATGGCGGTTTTTTTAGATCGAAGAAAATGACGGTAATCTCGTTGATCGTCTCCAACTCATTAAGGTGGCTCACACTAACAAGACGACGGGTCAAATTCAGGACCCCGTGATCAAAGGTGTCGTTGATTTGGTGGAAGATGAAATAGTATCTCAATCTCAGCCTCTCTCTGATGACGACGATTCTACGGGAGCTTCAACCAACTTGTCTCTATTGCAAATAAATGAGATGGTTGAAAAGGTAATTTTTTTATTAATATATTTTTTTATAACGTCGATTACTAACTTGTCCCTATTTACTAACTTTAAATATTTTTGTAGGCGGTTCCTAAAAGGAAAGGAGGCTGTTTAGTTGGGTTGGCCCGCCGTGCTTCTTCGTATCCCGCATCTTCTTCGCAAGCTCCGTATGCCGATCCCATGATTCTCGAGGAGCTACATGACAAAGATGAACGGATTGGGGCATTGGAGGAGCAGAACACCACTATCCTTTCTGAGAATGCCACTATCCGTTCGGAGAATGCCACTATCCTTGCTGAGTTGGCATCCCAGAAGAAGTTCAACACCGAGATAATGCAGAAGCTAGATCGTTTGATGTCTTCGACTTCATCTTAGTTTTTTTCGACTTTTTAAAAAAATTTCTGAATGTTTTTTTTTCTATTTCGGTTTGTATGAATTTTAAACTTTGTGAATGTTTTTTTTTCTATTTCGGTTTGTATGAATTTAAATTCTATAATATTATTAGTTTTAAATTTCTGATTTTTTTAATTTATTAATAAATTTTTAATATAAAAATATATATAAAAATGCAAAATTAATTCGTTTTTAAAATTGGTATATTCCGACGAACTCTGGGCGTCGGAATATACCGATGGACAACGGTTCCTAGGAATATACCAACGAACCAACATCCGTCGGAATTTACCGACAAACCAATATCCGTCGGAATATACCGACGAACAAATATCCGTCGGTATATTCTGACGAACCAATGTCCGTCGGTATATTCCGACGAACCAACGTCCGTCGGAATATACCGAGGAATCCACTACGTCGGAATTGTCCGAGGAACGTTCTCCGTCGGTACATAGTTTTTTCGATGAACTCTGGTCTCGTGTGTCCGCATCGTAATATCGTCGGAAGTTCGTCAGAATGACGTTTCTCGGTATTCGTCAGAAAGTCGTCGGAAGTTCTGACGAAATTCCGACGAATTTTTTTTCCGACAAAACGATACCGACGGACAGGTTCGTCAGAAATTCGTCGGAATCGGTCTATTCCGACGAATTTCTGACGATTCCGGCCATCAGAATCCCCATGTTTTCTTGTAGTGTAGTACCTAATTCGACGTAAGACAAAAACACGAGTCGTCCCAAAATCGTCCTAAACATCAAAAACGCGGGTCGTCCCTAAATCGTCGTAAATATCAAAAAACGCGAGTTGTTCCTAAGTCGTCGTAATGGTCAATCGACGTAAATTGGAAGTAGAAAATTTCCTATACATATGCACTCATCAATCATTCCACAAATGCATCAAAAAGAAATGAAAATATCACACGGTGGAGATTTATTCTTCCCAAGAAATTGACGGGAGTGCTCGGTCACCAGAACAGTTCTTATCAACTCTGCGTAGCTTTTTCGGCTTCTAGAGTATCAAACTCGACAAACCGAGAAAAAGTTATGCGGAGTTGCTAAGAACTGTTCTGGGACGGTGCACTCCAGCCTGTTTCTTGTAAAATTGAAGTTTACCTCTACATTAGGACGAACCGTAAAAACTGGTCATCACTAAGCAGACTTACACGAAAACGCGGGTCGTCCTTAATTCTTCATAACACGAAAACACGGGTCGTCCCTAATTCGTCGTAACCCAAAAACGCGGGTTGTTCCTTATTCGTCGTTATGTTACGATGACTTTACGATAAAACCTAATATCCTATATATAGTCTAACCCCACCGACAACAATTTGTTGCTGTCTAGTCTCTCTCTCTAGCCTCGATCTGCCTTTTCTCTAGGTACGCTTTTTTTTTGTTTTAGTTTAGGTGGTTAGTTTAGGGAATTAGATTAGGTTTGGAATTAGTTTAATTTAGGTGGTTAGTTTAGAAAATAAATTTGATTAATTTATTTATTAATGGATTTAAATTATTTCATCTACTAATTTAAATTTTTTTTTCCCAAACAGATTTTTCAGTAAGTATGCTTCTGGTAGGAAAAGGCTTAGGAACAAACCGAGATATAAAACTACTTTTCTCGGTGGGCGGGATGATCCGTCGACAGCTTCTAGCTCCGGTGGTGTATATGCACAGGAATTCGTCCCTTAGAGCCAATCTCAGGAAATACCACCGCATACGACGAGTCACCAGTCTGTGGGCCGCTGAGGAAGGAGCACCACCATCCCTTGCTCGACTTTATAAGAAGACACACAGCCATAAAGATGGCAGGTTTTCGATGCTCAGGCAGAAAAGATCCACAACAAAGTGGAGGCTCGGATCGAAGAGGTTCAGACCCAGTTGTCTCAACAAAATCCGGATGCCCCACCGGTTCAGTTGTCAACCGTCGAGTAGGATAAAATTTTTGGACAGGTAAATTAATATGTTTATTTACATTTTTATATTTTTTTTTATTTTTTAAGATATATTTACTAATAATAAATCATACTTAATTATTAATTGTAGATTATCCCGAAGAAAAGGGGACGGATGGTCGGGATCGGTTTGGTGAATGATGTTCCAAGGGCGACAGCAGCTTACGCTGCTACAAAGGAGGAGGAACATGTTTGGCTCCAGGCAGATTTGACAGCTGCCAACGGAGTCATCTCGGAGCTGCAGACCACCAATGAACTTTTTGCGAAAATGTTTAACCTCGTTGCGGATTCAAACCCGGTGCTTGCGCAGCAGTGGCGGAATGTACGTCCCCGCATTCACCGCGTCCCCATTCCTGAAGAGCAAGTGGAGTTAGAGAGACCAACCGAAGTCAATAGTTCCCAGCTTCGCGAGGATCTTAACCTTCATTAAATTTTTTATGTACGCATTTTGTGTTTCTATGTTTTTTATTTTGGATATTACAATATTTTAATATATTAGAGTTAAAAAAAAATTAGAATTAAATTTTTTTTGTAAATTTTTTTTAAAATAATTTGAATAAATATTTTATTTTGTATTTAAATATCAATGTAATATTGTCGTGAAATTTACGAAGAGTTCACGTCGAAGTCGATGTAAGCTCGTCGTAGCAATTACGACGACAATACATCGATCTTCGAAGTGAATACGTCGTAATGTTTACTTCCACATAACCCTGGTTTTACATCAAACGTTTTAAGTCAATATTACGACAAATTATTACAACGACTTTACGACTAGTGTTGATGAAGTAAGCTTAGGTCTACTTTACGACGACTAATGTTACGACGAATTAACCTCTACAGTGTTTCGTCGTAACTATACGACGATTTTACGTCGATGGCCCGTTACAACGAGCTATTAACGACGATAGTCAAATCATCTTTAAGTCGTCGTAATTGGCGTATAACGACGACATAACAGCGATATATGCAGTTGTTATGCCTATGTTTTTTTTTGTAGTGAGGGATAGTGTGGATGCGTTTGAGATTTCAAGGAAATAAATATTCAAAATGCGAACAATGTTGATGTGGACGATGAGTTATTTTTATGTGTATGGCATGCTGTCAGATTGGATGAGTCATGCTCGGATGGCGTGTCCATATTGTCTAAATAATACACAAGCATTCTGTTTAAATAATGGACGAAGACATAAGTGGTTTAATTGTCACAGAAAGATTTTTCTGCATATCATCTTTATAGAAGAAACGTTCAAGCATTTAGATGGGGGAAAACCGTTGCCGATCATCCTCCACTGTGGTTGATAGAAAATTTTGTATAAAATAATAAACGACTCGGGAAGCAACTTTTAACTCGATCAAATATTCTCAACTGAGAAATCGAGTGGACCATTCGAACTAAAAAAAAATGGTAAATCATTCCCCGAAGAGAGAATGTAAAAGCTCCGGTGACCACGCTCATGGAAATCTATTGTGGTGCGGATTCGAATTCGGGTCCCTTGGGAATCCACGGAACGCCTTGACCACCCGACCACATATACGAATTATCTCAGCAAACACAGACTATGGCCGTCTCTGATTGCAAGCAATGCCTCTTTAGGTTACAACCTTTGCTAACTGAGGAAGCTTGAGTTGAAGAAGAGATGCCATGGAAATGGTCAACAAAATTTTGGTTGGACCTTTTCTAATATAATTTTTGATTTTTTGTTCTTTTGAGCTTATTTATATCATCTACTGGTGAATATCTACTATTACCATTTTAATTTTATATTCTCACATCAAGTTTCTCAAATCAAGTTTTTTTAGTTTGAATTTATCAATGGCTTTTTAGGTCACATTAAAAAGTGTAAAAAATGCGAAAAAATACTAGCGAAAGAAGTGGACTTTATGTAAGTATTTTATTTTGTCTGTAATCTACCGCCAATTCTTTATGGTCTTTTACCCCAAAAAAAAATATTTCTTGTCTCGTTGAAGTGTTAAAATCTTTAGAGCACGAAGCGTATGCTACAAAAAGAATTCCACGTTTGTATAAAATTTTGTGGAAAAATTAAGGCACAGTTAAAGTATAGTACATCTAATTAGGCAAAAAAAATTTAGAAAATAATAAAAGGTACTTGCAGATGAGTTATTTTTGGGTTCAATCCCTAGGGTGAACCTCTAGGTTCACCAACTAATAAGATTTCGTTATTTTATATTTGATATTTTTTAGAAAAAAAAACAAAATATTGTCAAGTTGTATTATGTTTTTAAAATAAAAAAGTAAAAAAAATAATAATAATAATTACAAAAAAAAAAGAATTAAAAAAATATATTTTTAACGTCGTCAGCAAAACACTAAATCATAAACTCTAAATCCTAAACTCTAAACTTTTGGATAAACTATAAACTTTTGGATAAATCTCAAACTTTAAATCAAAAAGACTAAACACTAAAATACTAAACCCTAAATCCTAAACCCAAACCCTAGAGTGTTTTAGCGTTTAGTGTTTTTAATTTATAGTTTAGGATTTATCCAAAGGTTTATGGTATACCCAAAGATTTAGAGATTATGATTTAAGGTTTATTTTTTTTGCTGATGATGTTAAAAGTATTTTTTTTTTTTAATTTGTAATTACTATTATTTTTTTATTTTTCTTACTTTTTTATTTTAAAAACATTATATAACTTGAGAATATTTTGATTCTTTTTTTTTAAGATTTCGAATATGAAATAATTAAATCCTATTAGTTATTGAAACTAGAGGTTAATCAGGTGGGGTGAATCTAAGAATATGTCTCTGCATATATTGATGAGCATAAAAAAGCACATGGTCGGCCCACTTCTTCGTATATTTTTCTGGTATTAGGTTTCCATATTTGTAACAAGCTATGCAACAGACAAGGCCATTGGCGTACACAGAATAGAGGGCAAAGTGGGCTATTGACACGTGTCTTTCTCTGCCAGGACTGCGTTCATGTTCTTTCCACATGCAAATGCAATGGCCTTGCGCTGTATACATGTTTCTAAAGACAAGTCTATTGCAAAATATATGTGTTTTGAGAAAGAAACGGGCACATATGTCATAATTATTATTATTATTAAATTGTATTTGAATTAATTTTTGTTTGTTTTTTTTATCATTTCTCCTGTTTTCTGAAGAATAGTTTTTTTCTCAACTCTCAAAAATTATTAAAATATCTTTAATAATTAGTTGATTATTTATTATTGATATCAATTGAGAGTACAAAAAATTGAAAGCATGATCTGTATTAATTTGGAAACGGTTCAATTTTTTATGAGAACATTACAACACGTGAACAAAACTTATATATAGACTTGATGATCTTAAAACTGTTCAAATATCAAAATCTACTCATAAGAGTAGTGATGGCGAAATATTTAGTGATGACCTGAACCGAGTTGACTTAGTATTTAGAGTTTAGAGTTAAGGGGTGGGGTTTCGGGGATATGATTTCAAATTTTAAAAACAAAAAATATTAAAATTTAAGTCCTTTTTCAAAAAAAAAGAGTAGTGATGGCGAAATATTTCAGTCAACTCTTAAAAATGTTATAAGAATATTTTTTATATTATGAAAATTTTATAAATAAATTAAAGAAATCTAAAAGAGAGTATTACTTTATTTATCATAAAATTTTAAAATTTCATCTCAAAATATCTCAAATAGAATATTCTAAAATATTTAAACTAAAATTTCAGTATCTGAAATACTCATTTTCAATTATTTTTAGTTTCATTTTCTATATTTCTGAGATATCTATAACACTTTTATAGAAGCGTTTTAAATATAATGACATAATGTTCTGAAAGCCTAAAACAAATGAAAAGATACCTTTATTTTTTCTTTTAACAAATATGTGTCACAAATAAAATTTAAATATTGTTTTTAAGTTGCCAGAGATGATTTACATTATTATTTTAAAATGTCTTATGATTGATATTATTACCAATATAGTAAATAAATTAGAACTATGAACATCAAAATTTGCATAATACGAAGGACCTAAAACAAATGCCTTTCTCAGTTAGGAATGCTTTTGCATGGCTACAACTCCTACTAGCCATGGTTTGAACTTTTATAGTATGAGGATACAATTTTTCAATGCTAGACTAAAAGTTGATGGTTTAAAACTTGGGAAATCTGTCAAATATAACTCAAAACTTGATTTTAACGTTAAAAGTATACCTAAACTTAAATCAAATGCAAAAGTAGCAAAAAAACTAGTGAAATTACAACTATCTGTTTATAATCAAACAAAAAAAACTAGAATTCATTTTTTACGAATATAACTCCGTAAAGTCTTCTAAGGTTTTTAAAAGGTTCTGTAAGTCTTCTCCAGGAAGTCTTTTCATATAGTAGATTAGGGCTGGGCAAAAACTCCGAATCCGAAGAACCGAACCGAACCAGATCCAAAAAAAGTAGTACTGAACCCGAACCGAAATTGATTAAATATCCGAACGGGTTCAAAATTTCGGTATCCAGAGAACCGAAACCGACCCGAACCGAAGTATTTCGGGTACCCGAATGTATCCAAAATAGATTTATATATCTAAATATATTAATTATTTTTAGATTTAATGTGTATTAAAAACATTCAAAATATATAAGATACTTTTAAGTTGTCTAAAATACTTGAAAATATATACAAATAGCCAAAAGTAAATTTCTAAAATAGCTAAAATATACTCAAAACACCAAAATAGTTGAAATATCTACTGATTCTCTATCAAAATATTCAAACCAAACCAATTTATATGTTAAGTTTAGGTATTCTGACATATGTTATTCAAATTTATATGTAATATAGTATTTTATTTACAGATTTTGAGAAATTTAAACTATATATTGAATTTTAAAATTTTAAAAATCATTTAAATGGGTTATCCGAACCCGAACCGAACCCGAACCGAAATTTAGAAATATCCGAATGGGGCTGAAATCTTTAACCCCGAAAACCCGAAACCAAATAAACCTGAACCGAACCCGAACGGGTACCCGAAGTAGATCTTAAAAATAATTTAAAAATTTTATAAAAAAAAATTGACGGGGAAAAAATTAAAATCATGTATTTATAAACATTTGTAAATGATATAAATTAAGATCTAGTAAAATTGAATTGTTTTCAACATAGATGAGTGAATGTAGTGTGTCATGATATTTCTTAGTTAAGGGTTTGGTAACATATATTGTAGTATTGTATGTATTCTTATGGTTAGATTTTGGAAGTTAATTATTGTTTCCTGAAAAAATAAATTGTGACTTATATGGGTTTAGTTTTGTGTATATCAAACACTTTTAAAGGTTATTTTAAGTTTTATGAATTGTGTGTTTCTAGTTAGTTAGTTCTATTGAGTTTAGGGTTTACGTGACTTAAATCTTCCAACAAATAATGTATTAGAAGACTACTGCGGAAGTTTTCTGGGTGAATAGTAAATTTAGTGTCTAGAAGACTTTCAAATAAGTCTTCTATGAAATCTTCTATTAGAAGACTTATTTGAAAGTCTTTTAAATCGAAAATATTTAACCTTGTTAGAATTTTGTCTCTCTATATAAAGAAAATACACATTATCTCTCGTCATCTCAAATGACTTCAACAAAAATGTAATGTTTCTCATTTTCAAACTCTCAAACCTCTCTCTAATTAATCTCTTTGAACTTAAAAACACCAAACTTTATATCAATTTATTGTTATCTCATGTTTTCTCACTGATTTATTTTATTTTTGCAAGTTCTTGATTACATTGTTCTCATCTCCACTCCTTTAAAGATAGATCTATAAATAATATTTTTCATTTGCTAACCTCTTGTCTCTTTAATCTATTATCTTTTGATAATTCTTTTGGTTGTTTTAAGCTCTTTCCCTTATTTTTTAAGTTTTTCTATGTTTTGAAGTCAGTTGAATGATATTGCATATGCTTGATTCTTAAAAAACATGTTTTTTTAACATTTATTACACTAGACTTCTAGCGGAGTTTTCTCCTACGTCTCCTCTTTCATAACATATCTAAATATTTTGGTAAGTTTCTATGTCTAATAATTCTTCATTTGGTAACTTTTAGTTGCTTAAAGCTCTTACATTTTTCACAAACTAAAACTCTCCAACCTCTCTCTGATCTCTTAGAACTTGAAAACACCTAACTTTATATCAATTTATCTATTTTTTTTTGCCTCAAGTCATTCTCACTAATTCATCTTGTTTTGTAGGGCTTTCATTAAATGGTTTTCATCTTCCAATCATTTAAAGGTAGATCCTTCAATCATTTTTTTTTCATTTGGTAACCTTTTGTTGCTAAAGTTCTTACCTTTTGAAAACTTTTTTTGTTGTTTTAAGTTATTACCTTATTTTTGAAGTTTTTCTATATTTTGAAGCCATTTGAATGCTTTAGGATATGCATGTTCTTCTCAGAAATCTTTTAAAATTAATGCACCAGAAGATTTCCTGGTAGTCTTCTAGCAAAGTCTTTTCTCATGTCAAGTGGAGTCCAAGCTTGTTTTTGTGGAGGAATGATCATAATCGTTTTGTTTATGGTCTATTTGTGATTTGTGGGTATACTCTTTTAGTTATGAATTCTTTTGTAAATTTGAAAACATATTAATGAAAATTTTTGGTAAACATGTTCATGTCTACAATATTATCTTTCCAAAAGTATTTGACATTATTGAAGTTATTGATACAACTTCAATAGCAAAACACAGTAACACAAAAAATTAGTCAAATTTACTACAATTAAGAGAGAAAAATTCTCAAGAAAACTTAGTCAAATTCACAAAAGATCAAACATTGCATTAGTTCAAACATATAAAAATATCACTATAAATCTTCTCAGAAGTTTTCCGGAAGACTTCTGGGATTTCTTCTGGAAGAATTCTTCTCAGAAGACTTCTCGTAAGACTTAAATTCCAATTGAAAAATTAAAATATAAGGGAGAAATTTAATCGGGAAATTAAAATTTAAGCGAAAAACTCAAATTTTAAGTGAAAATTAAAATTTTAAATCTCATGAAAGTTAAAAAAGTTTATCTTATGATCTAAGAAAACACATTAAACCATATGACTTGATATTCTTGAAGTTACTTAACACTTTTGAAAGTTAGAAAATATATCTTAAAGTTGAAAATACAAGTTTTACAAAAACTAACGTATAAGACTTCTGGGGAAGTCTTCTCCCATTAGCTAGAAACATTAATAAGTATGAATATTTTTAACCTCATAATTATCACCAATTAAGTTGTGAATTTTATTTCAGGAGCCCTAATATTGACTTATATACATGAATTAACAAGAAAATATTTAAAAAGCTTTATAATTTTAGAGAAAATGAAAGTTTATTAAACAATGACGTAGAAGACTTCCATAGAAGCCGTCCACCAGACGATTTCTAGGAAGTCGTCCGCCAGATGACTTCTAGGAAGTTTTCCATTTAGGTCATTTTTGCAATTGAAAACTTACAAAGGAATGCATCCAGAGAAGTATACTCTACAGCAGACTTCTTTGTAAATCTTTCTTTCTAAATATGGCTTACTTTTGTATTTGAAAAAATCTCGAAAATACCAGAAAAGACTTCCCGGTAATTCGTCTACGATAAACATGTTAGTTTTGCAATAGATTGGATTATGTTAGAAATTTGACTTTGTCTATACGACTTACAAAGAAGTCTTCTACCAGAAAAATAAAACTTAAATATTTAATTTTAATTAGACGACTTTCATGTAAGTCGTCTCAAGTTAATTTTGCAATTAAAAACAAAACTTAAATATTTAATATTAATTAGACGACTTCCATTTAAGTCTTCCGGTAGACGACTTCCATGTAAGTCTTCCGGTAGACAACTTACACGAAAGTCTTCTGTGATAAACAAGGTTTGACCAGAATCTCGGAAGAAAATTCTGGAAGATTTTCAGGTAAGTCATCTCCCGGAAACTTACATGGAAGTCATCTAATTAAAACTAAATATTTAAGTTTTATTTTTCAGTTGCAAAAGTAACCTGAGACAACTTTCATCGACAGTGAGACGACTTGCACCGAGAGTTCGGAAGACTTACATGGAAGTCTTCTGGCAGACGACTTTCCTGTAAGTCGTCTAGAGAAAGTCAAATTTCTGACACAATCCGGTCAATTACAAAACTAACATGTTTATCATAGACGACTTACCTGGAAGTCTTCTTTGGTATTTTCGATATTTTTTGTTAACACAGAAAAGTAGGAAGACTTCCAGCAAAGTCTTCTCTAAAAACACACAGAAATTCAATTGCAAAACTAACATATGCATTGACCAAAAGATTTCTGTGTAAATCTTCTCGTCGGAAAAGGCTTACATGGAAGTCTTCTGACGGACAGATCTGGAAAAAAAAATTGATTTTATAGCTTCAACGAGTGAGATAACTTTCTTAGCTTCTCCAACCACACAAAACTTCACCACCAAAGGGACCCACTTATTAATGATCTAGAATCATGAGCTTGATTGGCTCTATGAACCTTTAAAAGTTTAGAATCAAAATCTTGAAGTTTTTGGATGAGTATAAAAAGAAAGTGAACGAGATGTTGTTTTAGTGCATAAGAATATGAGATAGGAGGAGTGAAAAATGATTTTTAGGTGCACTAAGAGCTTCAAATTGGTTGTTCATGGTAGTTGTGTATTCATGGCAATGTTAATATTGTAAATACTTGATGAAGATGAGGATGATAAAGTAAAATAATTATTTTCGGAAAAAATAAAAAAATAATGATATTTTCGTGAATAATCCAAAATATTAGAGTGAATACGGCAAATGAAAATTTCTGAAAAATCAAGGGTTAGTTTTGTATTTTACTTTGAGTTTTGAGTCATATTTACAAAAAAACCTTTAAAACTTTTAGGATCTAGATGAATAATTAACTTATTTTTAAAAGATGGTTTATGAATAATTAACTCTCGTTATTTATTAATGAGTGAGGCATAAGGGACAAGGCAGAGAGATGGGTTCCCATTCAGACTCTCTCAAGTCCATGCCACTTCACTCATCACGTTTCCTTTTTTAAAATAAAATATTGTAGAATATAAAATTTTTTCTATTCCCAATAGATAAATATTTTTTAAAACTGTTTTCAAATGTAATTTTGAGAATTTTGATGTGTTATATTTTTGATGATAAAATATTGTAAGAGCTTTAAAATTGAGTTTATTTAATTATTATTAGTTTATAATTTTAAAAGTGATTAATCATAAAATTATTTATAGTCACGTTTTAATTATTTATTTTAGTATATGAAAATCTAAATATATATTAATTTATATTAAGAGAATATAACTTATTATATAATATTTTACGCCAACATTCATAGCTTATCATATTTTTATTGAAGATATCATTTTATCATGTAGTTGGTATGCTATTTGGTAAAATGCAAAATATTTTCTATTCTAAAAATCACTAGAAATATTTCAAATATATTATCTTTATTTATGCGGTGTTAAAACCATTTTTAATAAATTAAATATTATTAAATTGTTTTGTTTAGGTGTTTAGTTAGAAAATTATGTCAGACGTAATTAAAATATCAGTTTTAATAACATATCTAATTAAATTACCTATTTTATGTTTTCCATATATACCACAGTTTTGTAGAAACTAGGGTATTATATATATATGTTTTTAACGTATATTTTTATTTATTTCCGAGAAGATATTATAACCGACTTGTCTCCTTAATGATCGATGAGGCCTACTCACCTTTTTTTGAATGGCTGCAGATCCTTTCATGAAACTCAAAATGAGGAAAATCATATCGGATCTGGACTCAAGACTAGTCTCTGGTGTGAACCTTGGATCCTCAACACTCACGTCCATCCAGCAACACCTTCTACCCAAATAGATTTAGACACCCCAACTGCTTGTCGATTTCTTCATCAAACAGGGTATAAATGAGTAAAACATTCCACTCGTTAGTGAATACTTCTAACCAGAGGATATCCCTGTTCCTCGAGTTGAAACCTAGTTAAAAATTATTACTGGATGGATAAGGTTTAAACTATATTAAATCAGGAAAATATACTATTAAATAAACTGGTTGTGATTTGATTACATATTCAAACTAGATTCAAGAGTTTGCCATTGTCGACGAATGAAGTATTACATGTATAAAGAGCCAAGTAGCCTAGGGTGGATCCACCAAAGATCATTTGGGAGAAGAACTATTCAGTATCCAAGGCTATCGCATGAATCTCTCGGCATTCTACACAAATGAAGGGTCTAGTATGGGTTATGACATGTCTAAGATCGATAGATGTCCTCTCAATACATATTGAGACTGTATATATTAATTTAGTGGATATAATTAAGAATTTGATAGACAAGCTAGTTTTTTCTTAAACATTAGATAATTTCATCTTTTATAAGTAAGTTTTGAAAGTTATAATTTATTACATATATCTCGTGGGTTAAATATCTGTGTTAGGGCAACGTGCAAGCCCGCCCAGTACTTTCTATTTTATTTGACGTATACTTGATATTTGATTTGCTTTATGCGAGTAATGAGTTTTTGAATTTGTACTTGACTTGTCGAAACAAATACATGTTATTTCGAGTATTTATCAAAAAATATGTTACTTGCAAATTACTTGTCTCACTCGATTACTTGTTTCTTGCGAGTTCTTGTGAATTATTTGAAAATATTTCTAAGTTTATAAAAATTAATGCTAGATGATATTTTATCAGAGAGAGATAGAAAAGCTGATTTTGCTTATTCGGCTTGGAAAAAACAAGAGAGTTACTCCAAACATAATATTTTTACCTCTTATAAAAAAGAAATTATGATATGAAAATATTATCTACTTCTTATAGAAATATCATTTTTATAAAAAAGAAATTATGATATGAAAATATTATCTACTTCTTATAGAAATATCATTTTTATTTTAAGGTTTCCGGTCTTATAGTCTAATTATTAACTGCAATTTTGTTTAACTTAATGGATAGTTGAAAAAAGTTAGTGTTGAATGAAAATTTAACAAATATATATATATATATATATATATATATATATATATATATATATATATATATATATATAATATGTTTCCATACACTAATACATTTCTACATATTTATATGACCTTGGATAAGCATCACCTGGACAGTCTGTACTTAAGGCAGAAGAGGTTCGAGGTAGTCGATCAGATTGGAAACAGTAAGGTGTGGGTGTTAGTCATATAGCCTTTAGCTGCAGTCCACTAAGATACCTTTCTCTATCGTCGAAAATATCTATATAAAACGTTATTTAGTTATGCGATAATGTATATATAAGATTCCGTTCGGCCCTCGTCCTACTCTGTACCATACCATCTCCATCCAACGTAACATTAATATTAACGCCAAATTCTTTGTCTTTTCATTTCTTATTGTTGGCATTAACGTCGGACTATTGTAAATAAAATATGCCAAAAGAGGAGAAAATGCAAGAGATAGCAGTTATATTAAGCTTAGGAAAGAATAAAATAAAAAAAATATTAGTTATAAAGCACCGGTTTCCAGGAAGCATACTAAGGCCATGATTAACCCTAATGGGTTTCTTACTTTAAAAAAAAAAAAAAAAAAAAATTAAAAAACAAACTAATCGCGGGCCGCCACGTGTCAGTGGGATCCGCGAACAGTGTAAGAAACTCACTAAGATCGGTTCTTAATTAGTAGTTTTTGTAACCGATCCTTAAAGGTTTTGTAGGGACCCACGTACTAAGAAACCCACTAAGAACCCTGGATAATCATGGTCTAAGGCTTTGATTGTATTGTACTTTTAGAGTAAATATTTATTCTAAATTTACATTTACTCTATGTTCACCCAAAAACATACCAATCAGGTTAACTACTAACTTTTACCTTTTCAGCTACTCTCTGTGCATTCAGTAAAATGCTCTCTAATTTTTACTCTAGAATTTATAAAAGAAAATATGATTTGTGCTGGATTTTATTCTCTCTCCACTTTCCACTTTTTTTTATATTACTCTCTTTTCAACCATTTCATTTACTCTATTTTACTCTCACTTTTACCATTCACTCTCTAAGTAAACAATTTGGTTTGATCTCCAAGTTATATTCCTTGGATATTATTCGAGAAATGATTTGTCATTTGTCATCAGAACAATGATTTTGAAACAAAATTAATGACATGACATACTAACAATAATGATATGACTTGAATCTAATTGTAATATGAATATTTACATTTAATAAATATTTATATTTTTGGCAATTTTTTAAAAATATGATCATAACTCATAAATCATCATTAATATAATAATAAATAATATAATAGTAGAAATAGAAATATAATAATATCTTACAATTTTCGAAATATTATTTAATTCTATTTTATAATTTTATTACTAAAAAAATCTTTAAAATTTTATGAATTTTTTTTAAAAAATTGTAATTTTTAGTACCAATACCATTAGTTTTATTTTAATATCTACAAATTTTAGAAATATTATTTGTTTTGGGTATTGGTAGTTATATACCTAACAAAATTTTCTCTTATTTTTACAGATTTTTTTAACAAAAAAATAGAAACAAAATCTTTCCAAGATTATAATTTTAAATATATAGATATATACTATACATATAAATTTAAATATAAATTATTTTTATCTTGACTTTTACATATAATTAAAATAAAATAAAATATTGTAAGGAAATAATAAAATCTAATTAAAAAATATTTTCAAATATAATTAAAATTCTAAAAAATTATTTCTGCACATGGTGCATGAAAACATCTAGTTAAGCATTAGTTGTAAAGTTTAATTTCCGTTGGAAATAATATATTTTTCTACAAAGAGTTAATTTAACATGCTTTAGATTCTTTTTTATGTAGAATTTTCAGTACATTTTCTAAAATCAATGATTTAGTAATTCTTCAACACTATATAATGTAATCAACGAATGCAAAACTTTCCTATAAAAGCGTAAGTACTAAGAATTATTGCAGTGGAATGCATGAATAAAAATGTATACACAATAAAATGTTATAAAGGTAAAATTTAAAAATGTTGGTCGCACTTGAAAACATCAAAGATTTCAAAAAAATTTGACAACAAAAATCAAGATAAAAGTAGCCTGATTCCACCTAGACACCATTTTAAAAACTTATGTAGGTGTTATAAAACCCACAAAGTACACAATTGAGTGGGAACACCGACTACTATGTACAAGTTTGTCCTCCATTGTATTTGTCGCTATTGAAATATGTTGGATAGTGAACTGAGGAATGAACGTCTTGAATCATGGGATTTCTTCTATATTAGACGCAAAAGCTAACCCTTCTTTCGTCGTTGACACCTTCTTCACTAATTGACAATAGTAAGTTGCAAACATAACATCCGTTAATTGTAGGGTTATCATGCACTATATGGCTCAAATTAAAGTTTCACATTCTGTATGTAAAGGCGATTGATTCCGTTGTATATTCATCGATTACATGATCTTGGGAGTTGAATTCTTTGTGAATAAAAACCATCATTGTCCAGAAAACTTATCACTTTACACCACACAATCTGTTTATTATTGTCCATTTGGCGCCACATTCCCCTCACCTATTAACAAGATAAATGTTTGCTTGTTGAGGAATTTTGTATCAACCTGCTTAAATCAAATCTTTATAACGGTAATAGGGTTTTGATTATAAACAACTATAGCTATGAGTTTCATTTTGGAATATTTGTTCCACAAGAAAGTGAGATAGAGTTAAGGCATATGATATGATATAAGGTTTTGACCATTTACTCAATCATTAATGTAAATGGAACCTACATGATGTCGATATGATGTCGATTTTTGTAATGTGTAGGCTTCACTCTCTTACAGACCCACGTAATTATATAGGCTATGAATGGGGTGCAGAACGTACACAGATAAAATGCAAATATTTAGTTTGCAGATAAAACTGCATTTTATTGTCCATTCATGATTTTTATTTAATGCAGAACTAAAAAAAAATAATAATAATGACTGAACTGCTCACAGATTATCTTTGGTCTTCAAAATGATGTGTCCTTCGAGTGCAAGAGAAAAGGTGCGGGAGGGAGTAAAGGCCCAATAAATACTTTGTTCTTTTTTTCGACAATGCTTTGTTTTCTTTTAAAATTTATTTGCAATGAATAGTCTTATGTCATGTGACTTTATTAATTCAAGCATCTCTCGAAACTAAAGTTAGTACTTTTTCATTTTGTAATAGTTTTAGATGATTTTTATATTTTTATACAATAGTATGTATCTTGTGTTTAATTAGTTTTTATATTTTAAAAAGTATTATTTAATATTTTCATTTCTTATTTTTATGTAACTATTATTTTAGATCAATTAATTTCTAATAAGTGATATATATATATAATTGTATCCTTTAAAAATAATATTAGTAAGAATCATGTATAACATTTTTAAAGAGTTATTGATATTTTTATATAAATTAGTTTAATTAATTCATGCATATACTTTCATATTATTACTTATACTTATATATATTTAACGGTTATTTATAAAGCTGACAAAAAAACGGCTATTTATAATTACGTATTTATAATCAGTTGTATTCTGTTTAGATATTTAATTTTTATTGAAAAAATCATCATTTATTTAAATATAATAATTTATTAAAATAGTTTGATCTGCATTTGTTTTGCATTATCTGCATTTGTTCCGTTTGATCTGCATTTCTGTTTGATCTGCATTTTGTTGAACTACTTTGCCCATTCCAAACCATAGAGAAAAATAGTAAATCAATGAGCAATTCAAAATATTTTTATTTATTTTATCGAGGTTTTTGATTTTATCGAGTTTTCTTAGGATGTCCCCTCTATGCGCATGACACTGACTATCCACCTTAGTTATAAATGTGAAAAACCCCTGTTTTTGAGATACAATAAGATATACAAAAAGCTCCGATGAAGAAAGCAAACTTACTTCAAGGAGATAACAATTGCAAACGGAAATAAAGGGATTTATGTCAACAAGGGAAACATGCATATACAAGACTTAAAAATTCACTTCTGAAATCTCTTTCCGTAAATTTAATCAATATTATATTTTGATGTATATAAAAAAGAACTCCGGAAGCATATAATTCATGAGACTTAAAAAGAATCTAATAGTCATTTTCTCTATATATACGTATGATATGTTTGAGCTTATATGTAAAATATACTCTTATAATATGTACAAAATCTTGTTGATGTTTTAATTTTCTAGAATAGTGCTGAAAAGTTCATTTCCATACTAATTTTAAAGAAATGTATGGTTTTATAAATTTCCCATAGGTAATTGCAAGGAGTAGTTCCTCTTTTTTAATAATTTTTATAGAGGCAAATAGTAATATAAGGAAGAAAAATGTGGTGGCGCAGAGAGGCCATAGAAAGAAAAATTAGCTGGCCATTTACTCCCTGCAGAATCTGGCAATCTATTAGCCTTTCTTTTCTAGATGGGACCTTCTGAGAGAGAGAGAGAGAGAGAGAGAGAGAGAGAGAGAGAGAGAGAGAGAGAGAGAGAGAGAGAGAGAGAGAGAGAGAGAGAGAGAGAGAGAGAGAGAGAGAGAGAGAGAGAGAGAGAGAGAGAGAGAGAGAGAGAGAGAGAGAGAGAGAGAGAGAGAGAGAGAGAGTAGTGTTATGCATTTGATGGATCTGACTCACTGCTCTAAAAGATCACTCTCATTATTGATAACACTTGTCAGTCCTTTTGGCCTTTTACCGATCTTGTTTTGTCTTCTTGATTATAGAGTTCAAAGGTTTAAATGGTGATAGTGTTCTTGATTTAATTATCAGAAAGTTTATAGAGATTCATCTACATATCTGTTAAATTTATCAGACTGAGGACAGTTAATTTCGAAGGATTATTGAAACAGTTAGTTTCGGAGGATTATTAAGAACCTTCACAATAAATCATCACAATCAAGTAGAAGACAAACTGAGTGTATAATTATTTTATCAAATATATTTGTGGAATGACATAATCTTATGTGATATGACAACACATAGGATGGTATCTTCAATCTTAATTGCTATAAGAGTATAATGTAATTGTGTGAAAATGACATAGAAATATATATATATATATATATAATATGTAACGGAAACAAATATAACATTATTGACGCATGTAGGTTACTTTCTTTATTTGTTTCGATTCAAACTGAATCTGAATTTTCGTAGCTTTACGAATTAAATCAAATAATAATATACAACATCCGTAAAAAAATGAATCAGATTATAAATACTAATATTTAAAAAAAAATATTCCAATCCGATCTGTTATATAAAATAAAAATTATATATACATATAAATGTTATAAATGTTATATTTTATATAATTTTATAATTTGTTTATTTATTATATTTATTATATTACTATTAGAATTTTTAAAAGTAAATATTTTAATTTTTGTAGTAAAATATTATTATTTTATATTATCTTTAGATTTTTTATTTATTTTTAATTTCAATTTTATTTGTATGAATCAAATCGAATATCTAATTCAAACATAAAAATATTCGGATATCGAGAACACCGAATATCCAAATGGTTACGAATAGATTCAGATAATAATTAATTATTCGGACCAAATCTAGTCATAAATACTTCCAACAATCTCTATATTTGATTCATGTTTGTTTACCCCTCTAATTGCCAACTTTTCTTTTACCATATGTGATACAACTCATCCGCAATTCCACCAATAGAAGGAGCATTGCAAATTCACATGATATCTATATGACTATAACTTTAGCAAAAAAAAAGAAGAAAATCTATAACAAACATAGAACTACTCAGAAGTTAAGAAAGCCATCCTGAATTATTATTATTTTGCGTTTCATAAATAGTTACATAACGGTATACAATTTATCACATAATTTATCATTTAGATATCAAGTTCATATGTAAGCATAACTATGGATCCTGTTTTTGCTATGAATAGCAAAAAAAAATGAAAAAAAAAAAGAGAGATGAGATTTGGAAAATTAAAAGAGACTGAGATAAAAAAAAAGTACTGAAGGAACAAAAGAGGGCCGAATCATTGTCCTTCTCCATTGACCATTCCCCACCTTCTTCTTATCGCTCTCAACCCATTTATTTTCATTTTTATTGTTTAAGATAATAATAATGCAATTTTTTACACCATCTTCAATGTTTTAGCTATTTTTTTTCCAAAAGAAAATATAATAATTCTATAATATAGGTTTACTCCAATATTTATTTCTCTTTTTAAATATACACAAATGGTAATGATTAGTTTCATAAACTGTTGTAAGTTGACATATGGTTTCCGACTTTCCTTTATATAATGTTTTACCAGAAACTTGAAAACCACACACTAAGCAAAACGTGAAAAATAGTGATGCAAGGGCTTTTTTTTTTGTTTTTTAGCAATGGGCATTTTTTGTTTAAGAAGAAATATTTGATAATCAAATGCTAAGAAATACTATATAAGTTTTTTTATTTAAAAAGAATAAGACACTATTCCTAATTTCCTTTTATCTATCAGTCAATAATTCAATAATATTTTTTGTCAAAAAAAAAAATAATTCAATAATATTAATATCACTATTAATCTAAAATTTGCATTTTTTTTTTGTTTTCCTTAATTTGGTACTCTCCAATCATAAGTGTTACGATACAAAGATAGCCCGGACAAAAGAATAAAACAGAAACATGAGTTTGCATATAAAATATATGTTCTCATTGATGAATGATTGTTAGTCTCTGTATGAAGCTGTAAAAACCGTGTGTACAATACCGGTCAAATCCTGTCCTACTCGTTATCTAACTCCCTTTGTAGTTTGTTGTATATACATATTTGTTTTCTTCACTTCAGTACTAATTTTTATGAAGTGTCCTTTTCGGTTAAACCTTGATTCGGTTCAGCCAAATGCGAGGCCCCCACTTGTTGATGAGCAGCCCGACTCTGTTACTTTGGGCCATTCTAATTTGGTCCAGTGCTTTCATATTTTCCATAAACCAAAGAAACTCGAACACTGAATTGCAAAAGAGAACAAGGATTCTCTTTGTGATGTTAGACATTTTAGAGATACGAGGGTGTTTTTGGTGATGTTGAGCACCAGAGCCGATTCGGCTGTAGTTGATGACTCTATTAGCAATTATCGAGAGAAAGAAAAGGTATTTTGAGAAGACAGATGTAAACTGTGTATTTCCTTGGTAGTCAATATACATATTTATACAAGAGTTTGTTACAGATTATCCAACTATAACTACATAGGATAATTACAACATAGTTATAATCATCCTAGATAGGTATAATTTAGAGATAATCATTATCTACTCCAATAGATGGATGAGTTTAATAATATACAACATAAAATCATGTAAGATTGATTGATAAATAAGTGCTACGAGTCTCCTGTAGATATGTTCCATGATACTCCTCAGCTTTATTACATCTGTGCCTACAGCTCTGCTTTCTTCGTGCCACCTTTGAAGAACTGAATTGTTGGCTCCATTAATATCAATCACCATACTGCTCCATTAGATGGATCTCATATACAATATTGATAATTCGAGCTCGTACCAAATTCAAAATTTAGTTTCATGCTTGAGTAGAACAGAAGTTTTTTACAACAACGTAGATATTTAACTCCCCAATCGCATTTAAAAGACCGTCCTACAAATACGCAAGAAGAGATATCTTCATCAACGAAGCTTACAATGACACTCAGAGGAAGATGAGATACAAAGAAAAAGCTTATTTTATGCTTGGCTCAACCACAAAAAAACAAGACTTATGCCGCTTCAAAGGATGTAACATGAGTAAACCAGTTACAACAAGTAGGAGTGTATCAATATTTTTTTATGCCAGACTTTTCATCAGTTGAGACATCCCTTTGGTATACCCGATAACAGAAGGATTTCTTCATTAAAAGTTTCCAATCACAAAACAGAAAAAAAACCATAATAGTGGCATAGGCCGCATGTCTGCCATAACCCTAGGTAGGATGCTGACTGATGCTCCTGTGTCGCACAAAGCATGTGGAAACTCAATACTCTTCACCGTGCATGGTATTGCGAATTGCCCAGGATCACTCTTCTTCTTCAATGTAACCCTCTTCCTCATTTTTTCTCTAGCTTCACGGAACATTCTCTTGATGTCTTCTTCTTTCTCCCTTGTCTCTCTGAAGAACATCCACAATCTGTGAGTATAATAAGCCTCCTCGAACGGCTTATCTATAGGAATCATGAAGACTCTTTTTCGGAAACTTTCCTTTTCATTATCATTGGTCCCCCTCTTCAGATGCTTCTCCACTTTTTCCTTTCTTTTCCTTAGGGTTCTTCCCATAGAAACCCTATCGACGTCCATCGAATCTTCTCCATCATCTGAAGGTATCCTGACGGTCTCTAGTGGGTTGTCTGAAGGTTTAGGTTTGGCCCTAAGTGCATTAAGATGTGCAACATCTATCTTTGACATCTGCACTCGGTACGTAATAGGTGCTCGTCGATCGATGGACGATGTCGGTTGTCGATCGATGTCGACATCTGTTTGTCGATCGATGGGGGTAGCGGCATGTCGAGCGATTCTTACGTTATCAGGGTTGGGCGGATGTGGGTGTTTTGTTGCGAACTCCTCGTGAGTTAGAATCCTCACGATATTGCAAGATGCGGTTGACTTCGTAGGTGTCATCGATCGATGCTCTGGAGATCCTATCGATCGATTTGGATTGGGGACTGTCGATCGATGTTCATGGTCTGGCGTCGATCGACACCAGTGCGATCCGCCGAAGCTCATCAGACTTTCTACTTCGAAATCTCCTTCTTGCAGCTTCTCTTCTTCACCACTTGCCATAAATCATCCTTAATGATGGCATTCACGTGGTATTTCATCACATCATCTCCTACCCCTCTTGTCAAGGCTTCCTGCCACTTAACAACTTCTCTTGTCTGAACAACCTGCATCTCCAGCTTCTTCAGATGAGTGCTCAAAGTTTCAAGCTTTGTGTTCAGGTTGGTGTAGACAGAATCAATCTTCCCATTGAAGTCCACTGTCATGCACTTCTGTGCCTCAAGAACCCTATCAAGTATCTCTTCAATCTTGCTCTCTTTAGTAGGCGGCGGCTTTTGGTAGTAGGAATTTTTATAACTCCTGTTGTTGCTGTAGGGTTTCTGGTACTGCGAACTCTGGTTGAAATTACCCCTATTTCCATAAGAATTTCTGTTTCCACCCTGATTTCCAGAACCTTGGAATCCAGTTCCACCAATGAAGTTCACATCTTCTTCTTCCTCTGCTCTACCCTCTGTGTCTACAGCTTCTGCATCTTCAACCAAGCAGACCTGCTTCCTAAGAAGCTTGTGAACACTGTTCAGCTTTGCCTTGACCTCATCCATCTGATCATTCCCAAGGATGGTGGCAGACTTTTCCTCTAAAAATCAGTGTTTTTGGTGATGTTGTTAGATGCTAGGTTTTCAATGACCTTCACTGCCTCCTCTGGATTCCTGGTGTTGAAGTTCCCATTGCTGGAAGCATCAAGAGCCATCTGGTACTGCACCGTGATGCCTCTGTAAAAAGTACTGAGCAGTTGTACTTTATTGAATCAATGGTGTGGACATCTCTGATAAGACTTGAATCTGATCCAAGAGCCTCTGGATGATTCTGCAGGCTCCTGAGTGAATGTAGCAATCTTGCTCCTCAAATCTTCAGCACGTGCTTCATCAAAGAAATTGCATAAGAATGCATTCTTGATGTCGCTCCAGGATGTGAGAGATCCTGGTGGTAACTGCTTAAGCCAATGCGAAGCTTCTCCATCAAGTGAGAACTTGAAGAGCTTGCATAGGAGATAATCCTCAGGGACTCCCTTGACTTTAATAGCAGATATCAGATCCTCGAACCTCTCAAGATGGTCCATTGGATGCTCGTGAGATAATCCATGGTAGGGTATCTGTCCCACGAGTGTGTAGTACTGCGCCTTCAACTCGAAATCCCTCTGAATAGTGGGAGGATGAATGGCTGATCTGTTGGTGTAGAACTGATCTGGATGGTTGTAGTCAGCCAATGTTTTGGGTCGCGCAGCCTCATCTACAGGTAGAGTAGTTCCTGTAGCATTAGCATCAGACTCAGGGATTGCAGCCCCCTGAGAATCTATCCTCTGACCTGCTGCATTACGCAGATGACCTTCCTGGTCATGCAGGTTTCCTCTCTCATCTCGTACAAGTATCAAAGTCGCAACCATGTCTCGTGGCTCAGTATCGGTCGATGTCCGGGATGGAGTATCGATCGATGTCGGATGGACGATGTCGGTTGATGGAAGATGAGTGTCTTCGGTCGACGGTTGTGAGCGAGTATCGGTCGACGGGACTAGTGTCTGGTTCAACGGTGATTGAACGAAATCGAGCGACAAACAGCTGTTGTTGTCGATCGATGAGGAGCGCGCTTCTTTGCGGATTGAACGCTCCAAACTTGCAGGATCTGGTGAGAATAGCAGTTGAGTTTCCTTGTTACTTCTAGTATTGCTGGGCATGTACCTGAAAGTCCAAGAAAAGATTTTGTGTCAGAAACTTAACAAAAATTAGATTGAATAGGCGATCAAAGCTCCCCGGCAACGGCGCCAAATTTGACACCACTCAAATTACCCTAAGGAGTGATTTATACTCTCTCAAATAAGAGGTCGAGTTTTAGTACTTAGGGATCAAATTAACAGGGAGCTAGAGAACCTAAGAAATTTAATATGATTTGTTAAGCAGGATGTTTTAATGATTTAAATGTAAATTGCAGTTTTTATCAAGCAAGTGTTTGCTCAATTGATTGGTTGAGGTTTTGGTGCTTAAAAAGTAATAGCTAGACTTAGGGGTTTTATTCAGGAAACTTGAGATTATAATCCTACAGATGCCTAATGAGTTGCATGCATGATAATGTAAAGCTCAACTACTTAGTCAACAATTCTACCAGCTTTCGCATGTTTGGACTTGTCTATTAACTAGATCTAATGATCTCAACTATCGTTTTTCGATCAATTAGAAAGTGTCGATCGATGATCCTTTAGGGATATCGATCGATTCACCATTCGCTCCGTCGATCGATTATTCAATAATGATATCGATCGACGCGCCTCTAGTTAAGCTTTATGCATGGGTTGAATGGTAGCTTACTAAGCTCACTAGATCAGCTCTCGCCTTACTCATAGCAAGAAACTTAGCTCAGTTAGAATGTTTTCAGGATGAGAATGAAGCTCTCGCTTTTATCTATCAATCCTAGGGCAAGTTCTAGGTAGCTAATTTAGAAACATGCATTAATGAACAATCCTAATGACAATTACCACAACTCAGTAATCTATAGTTGAGACTAATCCCTCCTAACCTATTTAAACCCTAAAATCTAACAATAAAACTACTCAGACATGGCTAAGCAATTCATAACAGCAATTAGGTAAGAAAACTTCATTAGAATAGTAAATAGATATTAATGGAGTTCCAATCACAAATTATAACTTTAGATCTTCTCTCCAATCAATCAAAATCCTAGAAAACCTTGCTGTAAAAGTAATAAAACAAGAAAGCACACTTTGCCTCTAACATGGTGGCAAAGCTTATATAATTTGGTTAAAACTCGTCAGGGGTAATCTTGTAAATTGGTGAAGACTTGGGCTTCAAGTCGGTTGTGACCAAAAAGACTTTCTGCGCGCTTCGCTGTCGATCGATGTCAAGACATGAACATCGATCGATTATTCCTCTTCAATATCGACCGATGGTCGAGCTCGATGGTCGAGCTCGATGGTCATCTCGGGTGCTTACTCCAAATATTTCCAAAATGCTCCAAAATCGTCAATTATCTCCAAATCACTTCTGATCCTATAAATATTCTAAATAGACTCTATAATATAATAATTAGTAGTTAAACCACTTATAAACCATGGATAAAAGTGGATCAAATCCATGGTTTATCCGGCGGAGCTACACTACCGAAGAAACCATGAACACTATCACCACCGTTTGATGGAAGGGAAGAAGTGGAGCCCGCCAAAAGCTCGAGAGCTAATAGGTAGACACCTCTCCATAAGTTGACTTCTCTACTTTTCAAAGAAGAAAAGCACTAGCTGTTAAAGACCATTATCATTATATTTATATAATGATAAAACGGTTCTCCACCATGGATATGTTCAACGAGAACAAGAAATGTCATTTGTTTATGATTAATTCCTAAAACGATTGGGTCTTTTCATTGGTCAAAACCGAGGATCTTCCCCACTTTCCAGAAAAGAAGAACTTGTACCCACGAGCTCTAAACCACGACTATCTCGACCGACATGCGATTAACCAAATTGGTTAACGTATTTTGATATGAGGATAATTATTCTTCCGTCGACCAAATCACGAACATGATCAAGCCGCCAAGGAGCTCCAGATGCTCCCAAATTTACCATTTCCAGATCCGAACGTTTCAAGACCGGAGAGACATCCAAGAACCACCTTGATCAGGATCAATCAACTGCAGCCTGAGTATCGGCGGACTGGACAAAGTTGGACCAGGCAACTCAAACGCGAAAACCCCTCGAGCTTTAGAGCTCCCAATAACGAGATTCCAAAGACCTTTAGGATGTTCCTTGCAATCTTCTAGCCTGAACCCAGAAGCAATCAAGTTACAAAATATTATCGATGTGAAATTTTCAAGAGTTACGCTGAAAAGAATGAACTCTAAAGGAAGATATCGGTGAATATGATGTTTATAAGACACATATTCCGCCGGCAATAGACAACAACAGACCGCACATCTGTACTAAGCGAAAGGAAAAAAACAAACAAACTCATATTTGGAGAGCTCGAGAAATGCAAAAGGTCGGTAAGTCGTCCTTCTCATGGAACTAAGTTCGATCTCCATCGATCTCGAATAGCTCAAGGAACACACTGAGAATATGTATTCCAGTAAGCGACGAGTCCGATCCCCACATAGCTCGATCTTTGCATCGAATTCAATCTCCAATGAGCTCTAGAAACTCGAGGAGCCAACACCGCATCTTCTCCCTAAAAACGATGTGCCATATCTCCAAAGAGCCTTAGAAGCTCAGTTACCGATAGAGCTTCATGCTTCAGAACGATAGCAAGCCCGATATCAAGAAGATCAAGAGGAAAATACCGAAGAGGCACAAAGAAAGCTCAAACACTGTTTTCCGCACTCCTTAAGCAATAGTCTGCGCACTTCGTTATGAAAAAGAACCATTCGCTGCAGAAGTAGCCCGACCTCAAACAATGTCAACCTACTTCGATCCCTTCCTTAGAAGAAGTGAATAGATTTATCTATATCATATCAAAGAAGCTCACGACCATGGAATCATTTCCTGAAAAAGAAAATAGCAAATCTGGACAAGCCATGCAGAAGTATTTAGAGATTGCTAATGATATTTCCAAGATAAAAAACAAAACTGAAAAGGACGGGAAGCGCGATGTGCTTCGCGACGGCGAACTACGAGTTGTACACGGATATCAAGTCAATAATTCACACCCACCTCAACCTCTCATCAACTACACAAAGTACACATGATCAAACATGTGTGTGTGAATGAATGTGAGAGTTGGCTAAAGAAGTTGTTAGTTGAATGGCAATGTAACTTGTGTAGAGATAAAAGACTCTTTATAGGTCTTGAAAAGCTAGAATGCACTAAAAAAGTTGCTCATGCTATTTGCTATGTTTTTTTTTAGGATGTTAGATATAATTCTAGAAATTATTTCTTTTGGTTAATAAGTTCCATTTTTAAACTTCTCCAACTTGAGTTCTTGAAAGTTTACTTGTGGACAAGTAAAGGACTAGTGTAGTGGAGTTGATATCTCAAGATTTTAATAGATTTTAGATTCATATTTTAGCTTATTATGATCATTTTAGATTGCATCTAGGTGTATATATTGCATATTTTTAAACTTCTCCAACTTGAGTTCTTGAAAGTTTACTTGTGGACAAGTAAATGACTAGTGTAGGGGAGTTGATATCTCAAGATTTTAATAGATTTTAGATTCATATTTTAGCTTATTATGATCATTTTAGATTGCATCTAGGTGTATATATTGCATATGTTTATTCATTCATGTGCATTAAGGTTTGGAATGTCAAATTGGAAGTTTTGGGCTACACCGGAAGGTTATTGTTGCAAATCAGATACTTATGGGGCAAAAACGAAAGGCCACGAGAATGCAGGGACCAAGATTGCAAATCCTGAATATTTGTTGGGTTTTGATTGCACAATCTGAAGTCTATGGGTCAATTCGTGAGGTCATTTCTACACATTCCAAAGTATTGGGCCGAATTGTAAGCAACTAGAAATTGAGGGACCTGTTCTGCAAATACTTCAAAATACACCATTGGAGAGATCGATTGTTTCTCGATCCTTCTCCTCGCCGGTTCTGGTTGCTGACGACGGCGAGCCTGTTTGGTTGCGAGCACGGCACGGACGGAGCAGAGAAGCGACGACCCCGGAGCTTCAGGACATGCTTTCACGGCTCGAGCTGAGGTCACGGCGGCGACTCTGAGCACAGCCGCGATTTATTGATGACGACGACGGCGTGAATCGGGGAGGAGAGACTACGGCACGAGCTATCACGGTTCGTCGGAGCTTAATCAAATGGCCGGAGCTTCGTGGTTCGAGCTTGGCTGATTCCGGTGACCACGAGAACGGAACAAGACGGAGATGCCGGTTGCAAAGCAAGAACGCACCGAAGAAGCTTCATATGGAGCAAATGCTATCGTGTTGTGGTCTGGTCACGAACTCAGCGATGGATTTTGATGGATGAGAGCTCCGACGTGACGACGATGGCGAGACCGGGAGCCACTTTGGAGAGCCTTCACGGGTCACTGGAATCTCGATGTGGAGAAGTCAAGCTTGGATTTTGTGCAGGTTCGGAGCGGTTCGATGTTGCGGGAAGACGTACCCGCTCGGTAACTTCGAAGTGCTGGAGCGAGTTCATAAGAGCGAGGTTCTTTGGTCGCTGCATCTTGGGCGCACTCTAGAGCGAGCTTGTAGAGCGACTTCATCAACCCGTTCGCACCATCGCTTGAACCTTAGACCATCACAAGTACCGCAGCGGGTGAGTCAGAGCGAGACGTCAAGACCGCTGCGCTTCACACGACCATGGAGCGGCTTGGTGGATCGGGGTGCAAAGGCCGCTCGCTTTGTGATCGTTCTGTGAAACCAAAATGTTGATCCGGTTTAGTTCGGTTTGACTTTGGTTTATTGGGTTAAACCAATTTGAGTTTTAGCTTTCTATAAATAGTTTTAAACCTAAAATTTGGGGAGATCTTGTTTCTATCTAATCAAAAACCACTTTTTGGGTGAAAGATCTAATCTTGATCATAATTTCTTATTTTTGCTTGATTACTTTGATCATTAATCATGTTTAGATTTGGATCAACTAATGATCTAGTGTCTACCATGATTATAAGTGATTAGTCATATTTGGATTCATGGGCTAGGGTGATTTAGGATGATTAAGTGATGATCTAGAATGTTTAGAGTAGATTAATGTGTTTCCTTGCTTGATTGAGTGATCTTAATGCTAAGCTTGAGTTGGTCATTCTGGTTTAGAACTCTAGACATTTCATTGCCCGGAAGGTGTTCGATAAAATGTCTGAGCCAACTCATCAAGCTCTTAGGTTACCCTACCAAAAGGATTTGATGTTAGGGGAGTTAGGAAAGTTGAATGATCTATCCTTATTGATTGCTTGATTGACACAAACCAAAGGAATTTGATGTTTGATCATGAGAGTAAATGAGCTTTTATCTTTGAAGAGAACTTGCTTAGAATTGATATCTAGATTTAGGGGAATGTGTTGATTGAAACCTTGCCATTTTAGATTTAATCTTAGTCATCTGAAATCAAAATCCTATGCCCATGATTCCTCCTTATTCCAATTGATTGAAAGTTGCTGTTTAGTTGCTTTAGAAACCTGTTAGTCTAATCAAACCACTTCATTGAACTGAATGCACCTAGATTAAGTTTGAACCTGCATTCTCTTTGATTCAAAACTCTTAGAAATGGATTGACATCTTAATTACTATGATGATCTGATTATTGGACCCTTGAAAAGTCCATTTCATATCACTTCATAAATAAACTTATACAACCGCAAAATGTTTTATACACTCTTCTTGCTCGAGCTCGAACTCTTAGCGAGTTTTACCACGCGGTCTCAAACGACCCAAGCCCTTATCGACCTAAATCACCCTCCATATCAAAAATAACATCAATAAACAGCGCCCTTAGGCCACTACTGGTCCGCGAGTTGGATTCCTGATCAGCTTCCATCTCGCAAAACATTTTGAGGACGAGCGATATAAATTGCTCCTATAGCCGAACCTAAATAAACGTCTGCTCTCTATGTGTACCCAATCATTTTGCATTGACTTAATGATTCGTTGGGACTATATACATCTCCAACACCTTTGCACAAATACAAAAGTATTAACACAAACCCGAGTCGATGTGGAATAAGCGACTAGACGCACATCAAAATTTCTTAAGCAGAAACAGACTCTATAAACATGTTTGTCATTCGAGTCCAACCTACCACGAGAGGTCAAGGGAACTCCTCATATTGCTCAAATCAGCGACTCTGTTGACGAGCTCGACCCATATCTGTAAAACCCCGAGCTCGATCCAACCATCATCCTCGGCGCAAGATTTACTACAGGCTACCTTGAACTCTTCTTTTAGCCTACAAACATGAACGACACTGATCACTAAATGATCAAACGAACCTTGAAGAGACTTAAAATGATTCATCAACCGGCGCAGGATTAACTCACACTCCGATCATGAAGAAACCAAGATCGAACACTCAATGCAATTGTTTTTGCACGATCTCGCCGTCGAATGGCGAACGACTCTGCGAACTTATGAAAGAAGAAAATGGCTCGGAGCCATGTTGTCTCAATTGATAAACGGCTTCTCAGTTCTCCAACCTCATCGCCTCACTTGAAGAACTGGGGGGACAAATGTTGGACCAGGATTTAGTACTAAATCCTTTCCGCCAAAAAGATAAGAAATCGATTAACGACTACCTCGGGTTAAGCTTAAACGGACCGAGGAGAACTCATAACACGAGGTCGGCCCATAGAGCCCGATGTCCTTCGGATAATTAACGAGTCCGAAATCAAGAGGATTATTGTCCGCATATCTTGGAACCAATAATTATAAAGAATGAGTAAAAGCTAAACAAGAGCAGCATGTGCAAGAGCTTCTTGCAACAGCCTTAATTATTCTCATATAAAAGAAGCCTTGAGGCTAACAAGAAAAGGGGATCCTTCGATCTGGAAAGGGACAAAAAGTATGTAAATAAAATAATACAAGAGCACATGACCTAAAAGACGAAGAAGGGGACACGTAGCATCGTCCATGATGATCCCACTTCTTCAACAGAGCACGATTATCACTTTTCTATATACCCATCACTACGTCATTGGAATAAATCACACACGCACACAGCGATCACTCATGCTCTTTGAGTAGAAGAGGAGATATTCATTTATCTATGTTTATTACGTGGAGTGGAGACAACATCTCCGTATGTGACGAGGATGAGCTCGTACTTCAGTTACGACGAGAAATAAGGACACTGCCTCTCCTACATACAGTGTTCGACCTAACGAGGTCACGATGTCTATTAACAAGTCTACGGACTTAGTTATCTGAACCCGAGCCGATGTCTTACTTGAGACCGATGAAACTGACGTCTCTTTCGAGATGTTGATAACCGAACTACATTTAGACTTGATCTCTTGACGGGTACGTAGGCAGCTCGATCCCGAGTTCAGTAACGATCCTTCCTATCGATATTCGACCTGCGAATATAGACCATTTTCGCCGACTCAGACCTGATTACATCGTTGTGTTTTGAGGATATCGTTGCCTACATTCTTTTCATTCCCCAGTTTACATCTCAAACACTATCAAATACTTAGTGCAGATTTTAGGATCTACAATTAAGATCAAGTCCGATATGTTCACGAAACACCCTAACATCTACTTTCGCTAGTTAGGGATGCAAGGCTCATTCATAACAGATCTAGCAACCTATTACACAGTTAATGAATAGGTTAAACCTAGGATCTAACAATGACTAGCCAGTTTAATGCAAGCAATAAGAACAGTTATGACTGAAGACAATTGAATGATTAACTTATTTATGTTTAGCTCACCGATCTAACACCCTAACACCCTAGACTAAGCAAGCTGCCTACTCAGCCATGAAGCAAGAAAACACAGAGACAGAGACTGAATAAAACATGTGTAGATAAAAATATAATAAGGCTTCAGAGGGTTTTTCTCTATGGTGAGAGAGATGGAGTCTTCTCCCTTTACAAAGTTTCAAATCACAAATCTCTAAAAGCTCAAGTCTGGTTCATTGTCTCAAAAATAGCGTAGAATGTAAAAAGAAAGAGAAAAAGAAGATATATCAAAGCCACAGGCGGCTGGGAGAGAAAAATAGGGAGATTAGGGCAAATCCCAAAATAAGTTGTAGTTTCCTTAAAAATTTATGCCGCTGGAACAGGCACTCGGGGTGTTCCGCACGATCGGGAACAACAATCAAGACTGTTCTGCGTGAAAATCACCAAATTGCACTCTTTTCCGCCTCTTTTGTTCCAGCTGGTCCATCTTCCATCCAATGCAACTCTAGACCTGTAATGACTCGAAAAGGACTAGAAAGACTCAATAAAGACTCAAAAAACTTTACAAGACATTGTTAGAATGTGCCAAAAACACAACATATCAAAGGTTTTCAATCACATTTTGGCTATGACAATTTGGTCACAGTGGATCCAAATGGGAGAAGTGGGGGGGGGGGGGGGTTAGCCCTCTTTTATAAAACAATGAGTATCAAATTAAGATTCTTTATTCCAGTAACAAAATGATAGACGTGGAAGTGGTGGCTCTGGGGAAAAAAGTGGTTATTACTTTTGTATACTGAGATCCGGTCCAAAAGTTAAGAGAACAGGTCTGGGAACGCTTAACTCGGTTTGGGTTATGGCGATCTGAGCCATGGTGTATTATCGGAGATCTGAATGAAATTATCGGAAATCATGAGAAAGAGGGTGGAACTTTAAAAAGCGCAAAATCTTTTGTTCCTTTCAACGATATGATATAGAACAGTGGCTTAGTAGAGTTTTCGCCTCGAGGGAACAAAATGTCGTGGCAAGGAAGACGAGGTAAAGGAAAAGGGGTTGTGATGATTAGATGTCGGCTTGATCGTGCTTTAGCGAATGAAGATTGGCATACATTTTTTCTTTGTTCTTATACAGAATATTTAGGAATGGTAGGGTCAGACCACCGTCCAGTGGTGGCTTTTATGGAGGATAAGGTTCCTAAAAGGAGAGGTCAATTAAATTTTGATAAGAGATTGGGCAAGAAGGCCTTTTGGAATCCATTTCTACTGGCTGGACGGAACATAACGAATGACAATCAAGGGATATAGTTACAAAGATCATTAATTGCCGTCACGAAATAGCTACATGGAGGAAAAATAATCCACCATATGGAAAGGAAAAAATTGCAGATCTTCAGCGAGCTCTGGAAGAGGTACAAACGGATAACAACAGATCACAAGAGGATATAATTGAGGTTTCTCGGAAATTACAGGAAGCATATAAGGATGAGGAAGATTATTGGCACCAGAAAAGTCGGAATATGTGTTATTCATCTGGGGATCTAAATACCAAATTTTATCATGCGTTAACAAAGCAACGATGGGTTTGTAACAGGATTTTGGGACTTTACGATGAAGCGGGTAACTGGATAACAGAAGAAAAGGGGGTGGAAAAGGTGGCGGTGGACTATTTTGGGATTTATTTAATACGACTTCCACATCGGATTTTGATAGCTTCCAGGATGAGGTTGCTCCGGTTATTACTCCGCAGGTGAACCAACGACTACTGTGAGCAGCAATGGAAACCCAGAAAAAACCCCAGGACCAGATGGAATGACGGCTTTCTTTTTCCAACATCCTGGCATATTATTAAAATAGATGTGGTTCAGATGGTGAATAATTTTCTGGTTACAGGAAACATGGATTTAAGGTTAAATATTACCAATATTTGCATGATCCCAAAGACGGAGAGACCTACAAGGATGACTGAATTAAGGCCAATAAGTTTATGTAATGTAGGATACAAGATTATTTCGAAGGTTTTACGCCAGAGATTGAAAATTTGTCTCCTAGGACTTATATCGGAAACTCAATCGGCTTTTGTGTCGGGAAGGTTGATATCAGATAATATTCTTATTGCCCAGGAAATGTTTCATGGATTGAGGACTAATAAATCTTGTCAAAACAAGTATATGGCAATCAAGACAGATATGAGCAAATCATATGATAGAGTGGAGTGGGCATTTATACAAGCTATTCTTCACAAATTGGGGTTTGATTCTCATTAATGATGATGGATTAAATTAATGATGGAATGCATATCTTCTGTTCAGTATCAGGTATAACTAAATGGTCAACCATGAGGGCTCATCACCCCACATAGAGGTCTACGTCAAGGAGATCCATTATCTTCCTATTTATTCATTTTGTGCACTGAGGCTCTAATTGTAAATATTAAAAACGCTGAACGAGGAAAACAATTAACAGTAATGAAGGTAGCCAGAGCTTGCCCATCGATCTCTCATTTGCTTTTTGCGGATGATAGTCTCTTCTTTTGTAAAGCACAGAAAGATGAGTGTGAAACCATTTTTAGAATTTTAAAGGAATATAAGGCGGTATCGGGTCAACTAATTAACTTTCAAAAATCTTCCATTCAATTCAAACACAAGATTGAGAAATCTAGATGACAGGAGATGAGAGATATTTTGGGAATACAAATTTTAGGAGGGATGAGAACTTATCTGGGGCTGCCTGAGAGTTTAGGTGGGTCCAAGATACAAGTGTTTGGGTTTGTACAAAGATCGTTTGAATAATAGGGTCAATGGGTGGACTTTTAAATTTTTCACCAAAGGAGGAAAATAAGTAATTATCAAGTCAGTGGTTACGGCTTTACCAAACCATGTTATGTCTTGTTATCGTCTGCCAAAGGCGACTGCAAAAAAGTTAACGAGGGCTGTAGCGCAGTTTTGGTTGAGTCCGGGGGGGGGGGGGGAGTACAAAAGGAATGCACTGGAAATCATGGGACAAAGTATGCATACACAAAGATGAAGGAGGCATGGGTTTTAAAGATATTAATGATCTTAACACGACAATGCTTGGAAAGTAATTATGGCGGCTGATAGAAAAGCCAAATACTTTATTTTCTCGAGTTTTTAAAGGATGGTACTATATGAATACCTCACCCCTGGAACCGATCCGTTCATATTCTTCGTCATATGGCTGGAGGAGTATTGTATCAGCTAGATCTCTGGTTAGCAAAGGACTAATCAAAAGGGTGGGAACATGTTCATCTATATCTGTATGGAATGATCTATGGCTCCCAACCACTCGCCCGAGACCATCAAATAAAAATCAACATAACTTATTATCGGAACTTACAGTGGACGCTCTTATTAATCCTGATTTGAGATCTTGGAACTCGTAGGCAATTCGGGCTCTAGTGGATCCCTAGGATGCAAAAATTATTGAAAGTATACCACTGAGTATGATACAAATGGTAGATAGGGACATATGGCATTTTACTAATAATGGGAAATACTCAGTTAAATCAGGGTATCAGGTCTAAAGGGTATACCCGGAGAAAGACAAACCACAAGAGTTTTTTGGACCCACAGTGGATAGTCTGAAAGCGTTTTGCTGGAAGGTATGGTGTCCCCCGAAGATAAAACATTTTTTATGGCAGCTGGTATCAGGGTGCATAGCTGTAAAGAAAAATTTGCAAGCGAGAGGGCTCCAATGGTATATATGTTGTGCCAAATGTGGAGACTCAGAGGAATCAATCAACCATGTGTTTTTTAAATGTCCTCCAGCGCGTCAAGTGTGGGCACTTTCAAAAATACCATCGAATTCCGATACTTTTCCAACCGGTTCACTTTATACAAACATGGATCAATTTGCATGTATATTATGGTACATCTGGAAAGGGAGAGATAACAAAGTGTTTAGTAATTTGGATGTGGACCCTAGGGATACACTCAAACTAGCAGAGATAGAATCAACACTTTGGGCCGAGGCACACAATCTGAACGTACAGAGGACATCACACCAAGTAGGGATCAGGACCCTTCCGACAATTCCAGGAAGATGGTGCTTCATAGATGGTTTGTGGAAAGATAAGGATATTCGTTCAGGACAAGGTTGGTATAGCACTTTGGAGGGTTTCGATGGATTGATGGGGGCAAGGAATACTATAGCAAGTCTTTCACCTCTCCATGCGGAGGTGGAAGCTTTAATATGGGTAATGGAGTGTATGAGGAATTTACGTCAGTTTCAGGTTAAATTTGCAATGGATTGTTCTCAGTTGGTGAAGATGGTTTCGGAACCAGAGGAATGGCCAGCGTTTGCAAATTATTTAGAAGATATCAAGTTCTTACAAGGAAGTTTTCTGAATTCAGAAATTATTCATGTACCTCAGACGGAAAATAAAAGGACGGATAGTCTAGCACGCAGTGTCAGGCAACTATTGTCTTTCGTCGTTCACATGGATGCAGAGTTACCAGGTTGGTTTACAGAGTCTATATGAGTCTGTATATGTTGCTGACAAAAAAAAGAGACTAAAACTGATGTTTGACAGCCTTTCTAAAATGGATTGGGCCACAAACCAAAAAAAACCATTTTCTCTCTAAAAAATTACTTCCATCCATCTCTAAAACCAAGTGATGGAACCTAACTCCGGCTTGGCGGCCACCGATGCCGGAGACTTTCCTTACTCTGATCATCTTTTCCTTTTTCTCTCTCCTCCACTGACTTCCCTTTAGTTTCTAGTTCTGGTTGGATTTATCGATGAAAAATCGGCGCTTTGTTCTCGATGTCAACCTTTGCCTCTATCTGGAACGGCGGCGAGACTCATGTGGTCACAAAAGAGGAGAAAGTCGGCTTTTAAAGCTAGAAGAGTAACATGATCTGATTTTCCCTTTACATATCTTCAGTAACTCTTCGACGGTGGTGGCGTCTGGCTTGGAGAGACGACGCCCCCATCCTGGAACTACCTTCCTTCATGTAGGTGAGAAAATCAATGGAGACCTTTGAAGATAATGAAAAGTGGGCTGACCTCCGGTTCTTGGAGACAACATGTACCAAGGTGGCGATGAAGGAGTGGTTAACTGGAGAAGCTTAACCGGCTTGATTTAGATCGGAAAAACGTACGGTTTATGAAACCATGTGCTATGGCTCGAATTTGTACTCAATCTTATTTCCGATAGGAGTAGTTGACAATTGAATCCAATTTTTTCCATTATTTTCATTTCATACCGATAATAGTGCGAAAGAAAAGCTCGACTCCAATCCAAGTTGTTCAAGAATAGTGGCCTTGAGTTTGTTGACCCTTTGACTTAGGATTAGTCAGTTCTATTTCTTGATGGGGAAAGGGAAATAACTCAGCGGTAGAGTATCACCTTGACGTGGTGGAAGTCATCAGTTCGAGCCTGATTATCCCTAAACCCAATGAATGTGAGTTTTTCAATTTTGACTTGCTCCCTCGCTGTGATCGAATAAGAATGGATAAGATGCTCATGAGATTGACGTAAGTGGATAGGGGTAGCTATATCTCTGGAAGCGAACTCCAAGCGAATATGTTGCATTGGCTCTTTCCTTAACTGATGGAAAGATCAATTAGTCTACCATATTTTTTCTTAAAAATAAAGATAAGGAATGGCTCCAAGTACTCTGATTGATTATTTTTTTAATTCTAATACAATACAGAAGAACTACCAAAGTGTTATAAACAAGGTTTGAGTTCTCTTGACGTAGGTTTGCTTTTGTGTAGATCAACTTAAGTTTCTAACATCCTGATTAAAAATCAAAATATGAAACTTGATACACCTTAAGATTCATTGGACGAAAATATCATTTTTGAGTTCCTTATACTCATTCTGCCTAGCATTAAGTAGACTGGGTACTCACCCTATCAATATCTCAAATCAATGATGAGTTCTATTAATTCCCTATCTAAATGGGATACTTTAATAGGGGCATGTATGAAAATGCGCCGCCCAGGGCCGCATAGTCGCCAAAAAAACATTCCACGGCCACCGAACGTGGCCATTTGATGCTATTCGGTTACTTAATCGGTGAAAATTTTAAATTTCATCATTTTGTATATTTGAAACTCAAAATGACATGTTCTATTGCAAATCAGTTATATTTAAGTTAAAACTAACAAGATTAAGAAGAAGAAACAGAGAAATCGCAAAAAAAAAGAAGAAGAGGAAAACGGCTATGGGATTTGCAGGCGGATTGTTAAAGACGAAGAAATTTTAGTCATTTGACTTCATTAAACCTAAAAAAATAAAATAAAGTACCAAATGGCTACAACTCACTTCGAATCGTGGTAACCAAATACAACTGCTGGAATAATTCACATATTTAATATATTTCATGTGAAATGAGATAACTGCCCTAAAACTACTCCCCGATTAATCCACGTATAATTTCCGAATAATAGATTCGGCGCTAGGCGCTACCTCACCGCACGTGTTACGCCTAGCATAATTTTGAACAGGGATAGGACATAATGTCAGGCTATCGTTCTCTTTTTTTTTCCTAAAAAAATCATAGAGTAAGACATCGATGTATTAATAAGATAAATCATTTGGTTTGATTGCATGATAGACTCCTCTGAAAACTTTTGGCGCAAGTGTAAACGAGGTGCTCTAAATTTTTTCTCTAATAAAAAGGTGGCAATTTATAATTTAGAGGGGGTAGCGGAAATCTAACCCGCATCGTTAACGTAGAAAGCTAAGGGTTATAGTCTACGTGGATTTATCAGTTGTATATTTTTAATGTCTCTAATTCAAAACCGAACATGAGACTTTGGCTTCATTCGGCTTTTTTATGATGGATGACGAAATTTCCAAATAAAAGAAGATGAGAACGAAATCAAAATTATATGTCAATTGGCTGAAAAAAATGATCAAAAAACGAACGAAAAATTAAAA
This sequence comes from Brassica napus, assembly GCF_020379485.1. NCBI lineage: Eukaryota > Viridiplantae > Streptophyta > Magnoliopsida > Brassicales > Brassicaceae > Brassica > Brassica napus. The sequence goes on from NC_063451.1 coordinate 17,714,443, forward strand.
GAAAAGAATGATTCACAAAAAAAATGCAAAAAGAGACAAATGACTGATCTTTGAATAGGAAAAAGACTGGATCTGCAGGGTCCCAAATGAATTGGCCTGCGACGGTACGTGGTGGAGGTTCAATATCCCATCACCAGAGAAGACTGTGTTATTTGAACCGGTGGTATGAGCCTAACACCTCTAGAAGCTTGGATATATGGTTACGGTCCGTGTCTGCAACCTGAGACACTGAGTGCCGGTGGGATGCGTCTAACATAGGAATGCGCCTCTGGTGAAGATGTTGTTGGGACAAGAAGCTCACGCCAATCATTTGGTCCCAAGAGTTTGAGTATAAACTGTATCTCGTTTTTAGAATTTTTCTCATTAGGTTAGTTAGTGTTTTCGTATCTTGAAGTCTAATTAGGTGGTTGAAAGAGACGACTGCATATCAGATTGTGGAGTACTTTCGTTCTTAGTGGGGTTGAATGTACAATGAGAGTTTAATTTGGTGACGTTGGGTCCAAGTTCGTGACTCTGAGTGATATTATAGATCAGCTCTTTATTTTTGTGGTTGATCTCTTTTGAGGTTGATTCTATTAGGGGGTTAGTGGAAAATGAATTTAGGTAGAGTTGATTGATTTTAAGAATCAAGAGATTTGTTAAATTTATAAAAAGTTTTAATGAGTTTTACATATTTAAGAAGTCTATGAAACTATTTTACTACAATGATTTTGAGAATTTGAATATATATATGCAACATTATGAGTTAAAACGTTAAGAATCCAAATTCGTATAAAACTAGATTTTGATAGAATTAAGAATCTTTAAAATCCAAATATTTTGTATAACAATGGATTATATATGTCATTAAAGAATCATCAAACCAATAACATTTGATTTTATAAGAATGTTAGTATCCATTAGCCAATAACTATAGACTTTTAAAATTCTAACAATCATTATAAACATAACTCCCACTAACACCCATAGGAGTGTCAAAATGAGCTATAGCTCATGAGCTGGCTCAGCTCAGCTCAATTTTTCACGAGCACGAGCTCTATTTTTTAGATTCATTCAATAAATGAACTTAATGATCGAGCTTAAATTAAATCATGAGTTATTTGAACGATCTTTGATGAACATGAGCTAACTCATGAGATTGATCGTTTTTATACGTTATATATATATATATATATATATATATATCAATATATGTGTGTAGATGAATTCTATTTTTCTTATGTAAGAAAAGATAGTTTTTATATTAATCATATTTATCTTCTAAAATTAAAATGTAAAACCAAAAAGTTTTAATATATATAACAATGTAAAAGAATATGATATCAATCTTCGTATCATATATCTTTAGAATTAAAATGTAAAACAAAATATTCCTCAAACTCTCATGCGGAATATATATCGTTATGATTTGAATAGATGAAGACTTTGAAGATGAATCACCTTAAGACTCGTATGTGGAATATATTTTTGGATCACTAATTTATCTTTTATTTAATTTATTATTAGGTTTTGATTTTATTCAGTATCAATACTATTAAATCAGGATCATGACCAATAGATCGAAGTTTAGTCCAACAATAACTATCTTATACATATTTATAACAACTTCTTTGATTCCAAATTAATAGGAACCCACTTCTTCCTAGCCTACTAAAAAAATGTCGACAACCTTTTAATATTAGAATCAACTTTTGCATTTTACTCAACTTTGTAACAACTACAACTGAATAATCATATTATATTCACTATTCATATTATATATTTATAAATATTAATTCCAATTTTAAAAACAAAATCAAATTATATAAGTAAATTTTAACAAATGGTATCAAAAAGGTTTAAAGCATAAAAATGATTTTAATACAAAATGGGTTATAATTTAAATATTTTATTTTAATCTATTATATTAAGACAACATCAAGATCTATTGACATAAGTGTGGTACAATTATTAAAACCTCTTATTAATCATATAATAAATATATTATACAAAGAAAAACACAAATATTAATAAAACATAAATATAAAAATTAAATTTCTAAAAAAATGTAAAACAAAAAAATAAGGACGGGTCAGAATCTAGTTTAATATTAATGTTTTGGATTTCTAATATTCAAAATTTTGAATTATATTATGAAAATTATTTTATTTTATATTATATAATTTATTTTTTTATATTTAATCGCGAGTTAGCTCATTTAACTAGATGATCTGAGTTCGAGTTTACATATGAAATTTCATATAATAAATGAACTGAGTTGAGTTAGCTCATGAAATATATGAACTCACTATGAGCTAAGCTGAGTTGAACGAGTTGTCAGCTCATTTTTGACACCCCTAAACACCACCTTGTCCTCAATTTTGGTGAATATAAAGTTTGTTGATGAGTTAAAAGAAAGAAAAAAAACTGATGTTCAAGTTAGAACTAAAATAGTAGAATTACAATTTGGCCCTACATAAAAAGGTGAAATTTCCAAATGAGCACCGTAAAAATAATCTTATCATGACACGTCTTCTAAATAAAAGAAAAGAAGAAGAATCTAGAGATCGCAGAAGCAAATAGATTGTGGGAACAGAAACCCTAGCGAGCGGAAGGAGAGGGAGGGAAGCGATCAATCGTGAGATAAACAGACAGGGTGATGGGGAAGAAGAAGAAGAGAGCGACGGAGAAGGTGTGGTGCTATTACTGCGACAGAGAGTTCGAGGACGAGAAGATACTAGTGCAGCACCAGAAAGCGAAACACTTCAAGTGCCATGCCTGCCACAAGAAGCTCTCTACAGCTAGCGGAATGGTCATTCATGTCCTTCAGGTTCATAAAGAGAACGTTACAAAGTATGTGCCTGATCATCTTTTGATTTCTATTTAAAAAATTGAATCTTTATTGCATTATCGGAAAGGACCACTCTTTTGATTGTTTGATAGGGAGATTTCAAGGGGGTTCAATGTGTTTGCATATCGAATTTTAAGTCTTGGTTTGGTTGGGTGTATTAAAAAGGGTAATTGATCCTTTTAGTAGCTGTTCTTGCTTGGGCTTGGGCTTGTAGCTAGAGATGATGCATAATGTTATAGTTCTCACATCACATCTTCTGATTTCATACACTGCTCTAACTTTGATATGTTTTCCCATTAGGGTTCCTAATGCTAAAGACGGTCGAGATTCAACTGATATTGAAATATACGGAATGCAAGGAATCCCACCTCATCTCTTGGCTGCTCACTACGGAGAAGAAGGTAAATGGACTTGACAACTTGACATGTATTATTGTTTGCATTATTGTTCATGTCATCTTCTTTATTTTGCATTAGTTAGTGTACTGACGCTGTGTTTTCTGCCAGAGGAAGAGTCTCTAGCCAAAATTGCAAAAGTTGAGATTCCTTCCGTCCCTATTGGTGCCGCAGTTCCTAGACCTTACGGAATGGTATATCAACCTCAACAAGTGCCTGGTGCTGTGCGACCTATGTATGTACACTATATTCTCTGTTTTGCTGTGACTTGTAGGATCTTAGGATGTTGTCTCTGTTTTCTTCATAATTTGATCCATAGCTACTTTTTTCGTTTCCTGGTCCTAAAATTTGACCAAATATGATCCACAAGGTTCTTTTTTTTTCCTTAGTTCGCTCTTAAGATTGTACAATATAGAACTATGGCTTAGAATAACTGTTCCACTATTGTTTTCTTATCTAAGATATTTTTTATATTTTATCACTTTTGATCATGTTATATTATTTTCTGTCAATAGGTACTATCCCGGTGCTTCTATTCGGCCTCCTGGTCCTGCATGGCCTATGCCTCCTCCACCGCAACAATGGTATCCACATAATCCAGCGGTTTCTGTTCATCCACCTGCCCATTTAGGGTATCATCCACAACAACTCTTTCCCGTTCATGGTATGGGGATGACTGTGCCAACATCATCTAATGTAGCCAATGGAGTCACTCCTTCATCATCTCCCGCAATGCCGGTTTCTCAACCTCTGTTCCCTGTTGTGAATAGCATCACTCCTTCCCAAGCTTCAGTGAATGCATATCCGCCTAATAACTCTTTTCCAGGTTTAGTCTTTTGTTCTCAGAATCGATTGCTTAGATTTAGCTCAGCTTGTTTTGGTTTTGAAACTTAATCTCTCTCTCTCTTATGTTTTTTTTGCAGTGGGTGGGACTAATCCTCATTCGTATGCTTCTGGTCCAGACACTAGTGGTCCTTCAATCGGTCCACCTCCTGTGATTGCAAACAAAGCTCCTACCTCTCAGCCTAATGAGGTCTATCTTGTATGGGATGATGAAGCAATGTCGATGGTTAGCTTCCTCCTGTACGTGTTGTATTGATGTCATTTAACGAATCAATTTGATCTGACTCGACTGTATTTGCAGGAGGAAAGAAGAATGTTCTTACCGAAATACAAGGTGCATGATGAAACTAGCCAGGTAAGTTCTGAAATTTCCCTTTTAAAGTTAAAGGTGCGTTTGCTTTGCACGTCTAACCCATTCGGTAGGCTTTATTTATGCCTTTTTCTTTAACTCCAGAGGCTATTGATTCTGTGCTAAGAGGTACCTTTACTATTTCAGTTTATTGTTTCTTCGCTTAGAATAAGAGAATTAAGGACATAGACAACAATAGTAAAGCATGTTTGATCATTGGTTTCTTTAGTAGCTTGCGATAGTACTTGCAAAAAGTAGTAAAGAAAAATGTGTTTGTATCTGCTTGCTCTCTTCATTGTGTATCCTCTTTCCTCTTGTATTGTATTAAAAAATAATTGGTGATTTGGTCCACAAGATCATACTCAACAGGTTTGGTTTCAAACCAGGTCAGCTCCTTTTTTTTTTATTTCATTAAAGTATGCAAAGTTTGGTACCTTTGCACAATCACTGTCTCGAGGAACAAGAAAAGAAAACTCTTTTTAGCCTTTCGACGAACTTTTTTATTTACTGAGAACCGGGCTTTGCTGTTTCTGAAATGGTTGCAGATGAACTCGATAAATGAAGCCATAGACAGACGAATCTCAGAGAGTAGGCTTGCTGGGCGGATGGCATTTTAAAAGTTTTGGCACCAAACCTGTGAGTCGAAGAAACCATCCAAGAAGATGATGATGGGCTTTTGTTACAACTCATCACTCACATTTATTCAGGTTTTTCAGAGGCTGAACTTGTATTCTGAATTTAAGTTATTACAATCTATATATGATGTAGTCTTTAGACTGGTGAGTTAGTTACCATTTCATTACTTTAGAGATCTCAGGGATTTTTTTCGAAGGTTTTTTTTTTTGTTTTGACTATCGTTTACTATATAAAAACAGATTCGCTCGAAATGTTTGCATCATGTTTATAGTATTTAGGCCAAAGTAAAAAAAGTGACATCCTTTACATCAACCATACATGCAGCAGCTATTACTCTGTCTCAACTAAAGTGAATTTTATTTGTGTATCCTACTCATTGGAACCAAGAAATTGCTAATGTGGGTCAAATGGAACGAATGCAAAGTTAGATATGTAAAGTGGATTTTGTTGAAACAAACGTGGTAATCTGTAATATTTAGGTGACGATTGTTTTCATAGTTTCTAGTTTTAGTTTTTTGTTTTAAGATTTTAGTTTTGGTTTTTGGTTTTCAGCTTTTGGTTTTTGGTTTTGCTGTATTTTTTTTATTTTTCAAAACTTAATTAATACATTACTTTAAAACTAGATGTTTTGTCCGCACATGCGGACATAATTATCTTATGAATACTTATTATTTTATGTGTTATTAATCCAAAAATCGGTATTATAAAACTCTAATTGGTGAACATGTTGAAGGAAAAAAATTATGGTGAATTCTTTGTTCCTCAAAATTTATACCAGTTATGTTGAAATTTTAGTCAAATTATTGAATGGTATATCCCACTTTTTTTCTTCTAAATTTTCCATGGAAGAATGAGTTTATAAGAAAAAAATTTCCTATGCAATTTTGATAAGGAACAAATTGAACAAAAATTCATATTTATTTTATTTTTTCAATTCTTCGAATGAAATTTTATTTTTTATTTTTTTCATTCTTTCAGTGGTCACTAACCGAAGCTATAGTGTTTCACGGATTAAACTGGTTTAAAATAAAAACAAGAAAATTTGTTTTGAACTCAGTCACAAGTTAAATTATTATTTATGATTTTAAATAGTTAAATCAAACGTCAAATTATTTATATATGTCAAAAAACGTTCATCAAACTATGTACTTATTATTGTGTTAAAAGTTTTAAAACACTCATATATTAGAAATAGTTTAGAAAATATTTTTATATAAATATTTTTGTTTGACTAATATTTAATTATAAACTGTTTTATATCTTATTTTTTTAACTTTATAATAAAAATATTGTTTTCAGATAGCAACACAATATATATAAGAATTCTCTTAATTTTTAAATATATTTTCACAATTTTATTATATTAGTTTATAATTAATTATTTAATATAACATATAAATTTAATATTATTAAAATAAAATACGTGTTTTTTTATATATAAAATTAATTACGGGTTTTGTGAAAATTAATAAATACTCAGTTAAAACCTAATAATAAATCAATGACCTATATAAAAGCTTAAAACCTAATAAAATACGACAAATAAGAAAATAAGAATTTTAATATAACATATAAATTTAAATATTATTAAATCAGAATTTGTTTTAGTTATATATAATACTCATTACGGATATTATTTTAAATTAATAAATTAGTGATTCAGCTAAAAATTATTAATAAATCAATGACTAAGCTAGAATCTAATAAAAACATGACAAATAAGCAAAATTGACTAAAATTATGGAAAACATGACAAATAAGCAAAATCAAAATAATTATATATCTAATTACATATTTTATAGTTATATTATTTAAATTAATAAATTATGGACTCAACTAAAAACTATTGATAAATTAATGACTCAGCTTAAACCTAATTAAAACATGACAAATAAGCAAAACTACCTAAAATCATGGAAATTATAGATAATAAGCTAAATCACTTCGTAAATAATAATATAGATATATATGGACTCAACTAAAAACTATTAATAAATTAATGACTCAGCTTAAACCTAATTAAAACATGACAAATAACTAAAATTACCTAAAGTCATGGATTCATGACAAATAAGCTAAATCACTTCATAAATAATAGTATAGATAATACAATAAAATAGCAATAAATATTTATATTTACAATTAAAATTTATCAAAATATTGTGATTATTATTTAAAATAAAATACAAAAACATATTTTAGTGATTATATTAAAAATTATATTATAGAAAATATAAATAAAATATATATAAAATTACACAAAAATAAAATTACTTAAAAGTTTGAAACTACTTAGAAATTTTTCTTATATAAATTATTTATAATTTGTAAAAACTTGAATAGCAATAGTTTTCTTATATAAATATTATAAATTATACAAAAATAAAAATACTCAAATTTTGAAAATAATTATAATTTTTTAAATTATTTGTATTTTCTTAAAGATGAATGACCATTTTTATTTTTCAAGATTAATACAATATATTTTATGAATAAGCCATATTATGTTTTCTAATTTTTAGTTATTTTTAATGTGACTAATAATTATTAAAAATATTCAATTATTTTATTTATAGAAATTAATAGCTAATTTTAAAATTAATTAATATTATTTATAAAATATATAAATTTATTTTAGAGATATAAAACACAAATAAAGTATTTCAGATTATTATTTAAATGATATCTAAAGTACAAAAATTGTATGATAATTTTATCTTTATGAAAATATTAATTATTAATTATTAATTATTAATTAATTAAAATATAGTAGTTTCTTCAAAAAAAAATTCGTTTTTTTTCATAAAAGCTAACAAAAATTGGTTTTTGGTTTTTTTTCATAAATTGGTTAAATTTTTCAAAAACTATTTTCCCTAAATTTTAGGAAATCTATTTGTTAAAAAGCTTGATTAACAAATGAAATGGTTTTTACAAAAACAAAAACTAAAAGCTAAAATTTGATTGGAGAAAAAATGTTTTTTGAGAAAATAAAAACCAAAAATTAGTCTAAAAACTACAAACAATCGAATTACTTTCTCTGGCACACTCACTCCGTCACTCGTCTACCCCAAAAAATATTTGGAGTAAATCCTAAACAAATAGATTGATCGGAAAGGGTTGTAAAAATCGTGGACATGCATTTTTTCTATGAAACAATCGATTTAGCTTTTTTTTTTTTTATAACACCTGATTATTATTAATAAACTTGTTCCGAACTTACAAAGTCACTGTGTAAGTAATGAGTTACACAAGAAAGAACATAATTGTAATAATAAAATCTATCATTTCCTAGTAGCGATTGTTTGGCCAACAAGTCAGCCACTTGGTTAGCATCTCGGTGAGTCCATACAAATCTGACTTCCTCAAACTGGTTTTTCCACCAGTTGATATCACGCATCCAGTTATAGGTATCAAACTGCAGAGTTTTTTTATTTAAAATATCAATTGCCTTCTTGCAATCTCCTTCTATTATCAAAAGCTTCACTCCTCTTGTCCACGCGTGCTGCATTGCAATTAAAATACCTTGTAGTTCACTCTCAAGAGCGTTGTTAACTCTATTCCCAATGGCTTGGCCTGCGCCACAGTATTGACCTCGATGATCTCTAAAAATCCAACCAGCTTTACTTTCAATTAGATTATTGACGAAAGAGCCATCAGTATTACATTTTATCCATCATGCCCTGGGTCTCTTCCATATTTTCCTGCGAGAATGATTCACATTGCTCTGTTGTCCCGGAGTTAATTCTTGAGTATGGACATTGTTATCTCGCCATTCTTTTGCATCTTTTTTTGCTTGCTGCAGCAGAACTCTCCACGGTACGTGTTTTGTCTGAAATATAAGGAGATTTCTACTCTTCCATAGTCTCCACAGAATCCAAATGGGTAAATCGTGTAGGTGAGTCAAAGTTGTAGATGCACTACATCTGATACATTCTTCGATCTTCTCCTCAAACGAAGTCGTGGAGCTATTGATTATTAAATTTGACACTCCTGAGGCTCTCCACATGGCTTTCGCATAGGTGCAATCAAAGAAAATGTGTTGTTCTGTTTCTTCTCCCTGACAGCATCTTTTGCATTGTGCATCATTGATTATATGTCGTCTTTTGAGATTATAGCTTGTAGCTAAACTTTGTGAAGTCATTTTCCATAGAAAGTGTTGTAGCTTGGACGGGATCCTTGTCTTCCATATCTTCTGTTTGAGTAGTGTATTTCCAGGTATTAGCTGAATTATCGGATTAGTTGGTAAGTGTGTACTAAGCCAATATCCAGATTTCACCGAGTATAATCCATCTCCATTGTATTGCCATCCCAACAAGTCTAAATTTGCTCTGGAACTGACCTTGAGATTTAGAATCTTTTGAACATCTTCATCAACGATAACCATACGAAGCTTGTTTTCATCCCATCGACTTCCATCTGTTGTCAAAAGTTGATCCACTGTGGAGAATCCAAAACCATTTCCATTAGATCTCGGGGGTCGTGGTGGATGACATGGTATCCAAGGGTCAATCCAAGTGCTGACCGTTGATCCATTACCAATAATAACCCGCAACCCTTGCTTGACTAAATCTCTTCCATGTAAAAGTGATTTCCAAGCATACGATGCCTTCTTTTTGAGTACCGCAGTAAGTATGTTTCCGTCTGGAAAATACCGAGCCTTCAACACTCTAGCCATTAAACACTCAGGATGCTGCATGATCCTCCAAACTTGCTTTCCCAGTAAAGCTTGATTGAAATTTGCTAAATCGCGAAAGCCCAGCCCCCCTTCTTTCTTTGGTAGACAAATCCGATCCCAGGAGAACCAGTGAATGCTCTTCTTATCTCCTGAACTCCACCAGAAGCGAGCTAATATTCCATTAATTTCCTCACAAATTTCTTTAGTCAATCTAAAGACATTCATGGAATAGATAGGCATAGCTAGAGCGATTGCTTTAAGTAAAACTTCTTTTCCTCCATGTGATAGATATCTCTGATGCCATCCTTGTGTTACTTTCTTGACTTTGTCTATAATGTATGCAAACATTTCACTCTTTTTTCTACCAAATTGCTCAGGTAGTCCAAGATACTTGCCCATTCCACCATCATTGTGTATCCCTAGGATGTTTCTCATTTGCGTCTTGACACCTTGTGAAACCTTACTCCCAAAAGTAATAGATGACTTCGTAAGGTTAATAGCCTGACCAGATACTTGTTCATATAACTCTAATATCTTTTTAAGTTGCGTCCCTGATCTTGCATTAGCCAAAGAGAAGAACAAAGAATCATCTGCAAAGAGCAGGTGGTTGATGGCTGGCGCTTGATTTGATATTTTTACGCCTAGGAGTCTCCGACTGAACTGAGCCTGATTCATTAGGTGTGATAAAACTTCAGCACACAAAATAAACAGATACGGTGATAGAGGATCTCCTTGTCGTATGCCCCTTTGCGGTGTGATAAAACCCTCTGGTGATCCATTGATGAGCACAGAAAAAGTAACTGAACTTATACACTTCATAATCCAGGTAATCCACTTATCATGAAATCCCATTCGCCTCATTGTTTCTTCCAGGAAATTCCATTCAAGCCTATCATAAGCTTTAGTAATATCTGTTTTCACAGCCATATATGATTTAGATTGTCTCTTTCTGACCTTTAGACTGTGGAACACCTCATGAGCAAGAATGATATTATCAGTAATCATTCTTCCCGGAATGAAAGCGGCTTGATTCTCTGTAATAAGGCCAGACAGATGCTTCTTCAACCTATTCACCAGGACCTTAGAAATGATTTTATAGGCCACATTACATAATGCAATAGGCCTAAACTCAGTCATACCAGTCAGAGGATATACTTTTGGAATTAAGCAAAGATGTGTGTGATTCAGTCGACTATCAAGATTGCCATTATCAAAAAACTGAATAATCTCGGAAATTACGTCCGACTTAATCTCCTCCCAATAGTTATGGTAGAAAATAGCAGAAAAACCATCAGGCCCTGGGGCTCTATGCCCTCCAATGTCAAACATAGCAGCTTGGATCTCTTCCTCTGTCACTCTAGCAATTAGTTCTGTATTTACTTCATCTGTTACTCTTGCCTGGAAACCTTGAAACACTTTAGAAAAGTGTGTTGAAGGATCCGCTGTTGATGAATAAAGTCTCTGGAAATAGTCTTCCGCCACTTTAGCTATGTTTTTGTGGCCTCTCTGTATAACTCCATGATCATCTTGTATAAAGGTGAGATTCATTCTAATTCGCCTGGCTTTTGTAATTGAGTGAAAGTAGGACGTGTTGCGGTCACCAGCTCTTAACCACATAACTCTGCTCTTTTGTTTCCAATACATTTCTTCTTCTACATATGCTTGGTTGAGGTCTTCCATAATGAGGTTTTTCTCCTGTGCAGTTGTAGCTGCCGAGCAGACTGCTCTATCTAGTTTACCCCGAAGCAACTGTATACGTTCTTCTGCATTAACACGGTTTAATCTTTTCCATGTAGAAATTTGAGATCGACATTTAATCAGACGTTGAGCAAGAGGGAGGTTCATCAGTTGTGATTGCACGGATCCTTTCCAGCCTCTTGATATTGTCTCTTTAAACCCCTCCTTCTGACACAAACGATTATCAAAGCGAAACAGTCTCCTTGGTTCTTCTATATCATGAGAAACAAAAGTCACCAAAGACCTATGATCTGATTCTCCTATTTCCAAGAATTCAGTTTCTGATGCAGGAAAATCATTAAGCCATTCACCATTAGCCATTGTTCTGTCAAGACAACATTGCACATGATGATCTCCTCTTTTTCCTACCCAAGAAAATCTGTTTCCCACCGACTTAAGATCCACAAGATCAAGACTGCGTACTAAAGTTCGAAATGTCTGGAAAGATGCAGCCGGTCTGAGACGACCTCCAATCTTCTCATGGTTACCAAGAATTTCATTCCAATCACCAAGAAGTAACCAGGGTTTATTTCTTCTATTTATTCCCCATCGGTCAAGTCTCTCCCATGTGTAATGGCGTAGTGAGGAAACCGGATGACCATATACAAACGTGAAATAGAAAGAAGAAACTTCATTGAAACTGACTTTACAGTCGATGAGATTAGGTGATTGACTTAAAACAGAAAGCTGAACATTGGGTTCCAAAAGATAACAAGACCACCGCTACTACCATTAGGAGGAACTGAAACATAATTTTGGAAACCTAATTGTGCCCCAACATCTCGCACTAGATCGTTTCCTTGCTTTGTCTCTGAAAGGCAGATGATGTCCAAGAGATACTTTTTATGTATCTCTTTAAGGCGTCGAACTGTCGAGTCATTGCCTAGACCTCGACAGTTCCAACAGGCTGTCCTCATGGCGGCAGTGGTGGTTCAGGGCCCACTGTGCCTCCCAATATGTTGCCATCAGTCTGCGCTTCTGCAGTTCCTTCTTGTACTCTCTCCTCCGTCATAGTCTCTTTCCTTCCACCATGCGCAGCACTTGATTCCCCTTTCTCAATACGCCTGAACTTGGTGTTATTCCCATTTGCTTATTCCAACCATGTCTTTCTCTTCAGAGAAGCACGACCATCAGAGCATTCTGCAAACGGAGAAATAGAGAACATCTCTTCTGAGTTGATATCGTCGGAATACATGTTAGGCATAGCTACACCAGCCCACAGCCAATCATCATCATGTGGCTCTTCTTCTGGACTCATTACTTCTTCAGTCACTTCATCTTCAGGACTTTGAATCTCAGCAGGCTGGTGCTCTTCTTGTACTTCACGTAAATGATCTTGATCTCCCTCGTTCGCCTCCTCCTCGTTGATTTCTTCAATATGTACTCCAGGGTTGCCCTGATGTTCAGCCTCATTCATATGATCATCTGCTCCATCATCTCCATCGTCTGGCCCTTCCTCAGGTCCTCCATTCGGATTTAAGCAGCGACCCGAATCATGTGTGATAAGACCGCAAACTTCACAGAAACCTCTCAATCGCTCATACTGAAAACGAAGGAGAGTATTGATACCAGGAGTAAACTGGAAGTTTCTCTGAAACTTGAGTGGTTGTGTGATGTCCCAGTTAAGACGAAACCGCACAAACTCCATCTGTCCTCCTGTTTCTTCATTATACTCCATCTGGATATATTGATGACCCATAGCACGAGCAATATGCAGAATCACTTCCCGGTTCATGTACTGGAGCGGAATACCCCTCACTTGGATCCAGAACGGGATAAAATTGAGCAACGCCATGTCCATCAGAGGTGTCCACCGTTGAAGGACAATCATCCTATCTGCATACGCCCAAGGCCCACGTCGAACCACCGTATCCATCGCTTCCTCGGAAGGGAAAAAAAATTGGAATCTTCTCCCCTCTATAACACGACCACGAGCAAGTCCTTCCAATCCCCAAACCCGAGGCATGGTGGCAACAAGGTTGCGCAAATTTTGTCGACGAGGCATAGAGGGACGTCCAATAAGGATGAAACGGTTCTCTGCCGCTGCTTGTCTCACCACTTCAGGGGGAAGAACAAAGGGAGCGTCCTCACTTCCTAAGTCGATGTCTTGCATGGCACGTCTGAGATTGTCTGTCATCGTGTTTTGCGTATTTTGCTTGAAAAGATAATGTAGATATTCTGAAAGGAATTCATCAATAGTACGAAGAAGATAGAAGTTCCATTCTCTTTTATAGGCACTTCTACTAAATCTCTTACTTAATACGTCATCATGTTGAGAAGTTATTCTGAACATGGGGAAACAGGGCATCGTGTGGGTAGAACATGGGTTGTTGTGCCACTCATCGCCATCAGAATCATGCTCAACCAACATGATCGTGGTGAGCCATTGCATGAATTGTAACCGTTTTCCAATCGCCTCTAGAATCGCCATAACCGTTCGCTCCGGCAGTTTTCTATTAACATTTGAAGAAAGATCTCTATCGATTTAGCTTTTAAAAATGAATTTAGAGCTAAAAATTTAAAATATATTAGGAAATCAATTTTTCAAAAACATTTATTTACTAGTTTGGATATCTTTGAAAATAAATGACCAAAACAGAAAAAATTAAAGTCAGCCAAAATATCTCTGTCTAAACGAAAGCAAAAAAACTAAAGTCACAGCATTAACCAATCGAACCCAAAAACACATTTTATGTATGAATAAAGTTGATTTGGTTGAGACGGAAGATCTGTTTAAGGTTGCTGAGGAGTTCCAAAATATTCCAGGATATGAAAGGTACGTAAGAAGATAGAGTCAGTTTCAAAACAACGAACGGGGATCTCTTAAATTGCAACTAAAAACAAATTCTTTCTGCTTGGTGTTCTAGGTACTTTCATGATATTAGGACTCGAGGGATCTGGAGTTAAAGATTTCAGCCACTATTTAATGGACCAAGCAGTTAAGAAACCATGGGAGGTAGATCCAATTCACCATGAATGAAGAAGTCATGAAGAACATCTCTCTTGAGGTTGTTAGGGAGAGATTGCTAGACCATGTTAATCAGTTTAATAATAATCTAACCTCTACTTTTATGATGTTTTTTTTTAACACTCATTCAAATTTCAAAAGAGCACTAACAAACACTCACCATTGTATAAATAAGCTTAAACGAGTAAAAAGGAATTAGTTCATATTAGAAAATATTAAACTATAAGTAAACCAGATATAGGAGGTACCGTATGGTATGAAGCACCGTCTAGTGGATTGGAGGAGAGACCAGTGAGAAGTTGTCAAAGATTAGACATTAGAAATATAATCTTACTACAAGGGCTACAAACAGAGGATACAAAGCAATAAGATAAAGCAACATAGTTTTTTTAATGCAACACAATTTTCTAAAAGCAACAAGTAGTCTTAACGCTAGAAATGGAAACGGCACGTAGTTTCTTGACAAAAGCCTAAAAACTAACAGGCTCCAGGAAATGGAAGTGCTAACTGATCAAGAAGACTAACCACGGGTGTAGTAAGTACCGGGTCATAAGCAAAACCCTGCAGCACCTCTCCCTCTGAACCACCTGAGCCAACACCGCCACTGCTGCCACGGGAGTATGGACACGGTGGGACCCACAACCAACTCTTTCTCACCATATCAAACAGCAACTGAAGTGAAGCCCTTCTTAACACAATCATTACAAACTCTTGGTTTCCGACACACTCGAACCCTTTTCCGCCTTCTTCCACTGCAAACTGTGTGTAGAGCGGCTGAGGCATCCTTTCGATCTCGACCCACGTGGCGTTATCTTGCTGCAAACTCCAAAGCCTAAGGCTTTTGGGAACGTTAAGCTTGCTTTTCTCAACGGCCGCCACGAGAACGAGCCTTCCTTTGCTCTCTAACAAGCTTGGAGACCGGAGAAATCTCCTCATCGGAGCTTGGATCTTGATCCAACGGTTTCCCGTAACCTCATAGCACAAAACGCTAAAAGGGCTATAGTTCATACAATAAAACTTGCCTCCCACGTAAACCATCTTACCTGATTCCAAGCTACAAAGCCGCGGCAGAGAAGAAACCATCGCCCAAAGGGAGAAGAACCCTCCGGCGTCAACGTGGAAACTCTCCGAGGAGAGGTTTTTCACGGCGTAAGGAGATATGAGGTCGTCTCCGGCGACGGTAACATCAATGGAAGTTGGAGTTACTGAGAGACCTATCGAAGGGAACAGCCTTGGCCTTGACATTGGTGGCAACTGACTCACGGATCCAACAAGAGGGTTACATAATAGAATGGTTTTGAGACCAGCTTCTTCAGAGACCCAACTCACCAACCCTCCAGATGAACCTGAAGGATAAAACCCTGAAGGGATGTAAGGAAAAGAGAGACGATACCATCTGATTTCATTAGGGTCAAACAAGAAGCCTTCAGCTTTATTGGAACCATCATCGTTTGCTCCTCCTCCACCTCCTCTCTTGTAGATGTAGCTTTTGAGGGTTTTGTGTTTGAAGAAGAGGAAACAGTTGTGTCGGGGAGGAAGTAGTTGTAGATATATCTCGAGGAAAGTGTTGGAGAAAAGTAGACCGTAGAATCTCTTGCAGACGCAACGTGACCGGAAAAACGCTGGAGGTGGAAGAAAAGCGATGATACGGTCAAGAAGCGAAGGAGGTAGCTTGCTCCAAATCCGACCGTCCATCCACTGACCGGAGGTTGAATCTGTGGTTGTGCTAGTGGTTGTGCTACTGTTGCTGCTACTGGTGAAGGTGTAAGAGAACGGTAAGTGTGCAGATGGGTTAGTGATGAACATATTTCTTTCCATTTTGATGTTTAGGCTTTGGCATGTGAAAGATACGGTGAAAAAGGGATTTGAGATTTTCTCTGTCTGAAATGGATTTGGAGTTTTCTTCTTTGGTTGGGAAAAAAAGGAAGATTTAGCTTTTAGTGATTTTTTGGGGAAGTTTTTGTGAAAGTTATGCAAAACTCATCGTAGGTAAAAGAGGCGGAGATTGTATGTATATAGCTTTTGAAGAAGTAACAAAGAGAAGACAAAGTAGTTCTCTAGTCACTCTCTACTTCTTGCATGGGTTTTTGATATTCAACAGAGTAAAGTGGCATATATTTATATATAAAAGAATAACTTATATATAGGCAGAGTAAATGAAATATGTTAAAAGCAAAAACCAAGGTAAACTGAATTTATACAAAGCACATAACTTCTTTATATTGAAGAATAAAAAGAAAACGTGTTTCTTTATTGTTAAAAAGGTACAGTGTGACACACCAATAAGTATAGAAATAATAGGGAACTTTTTGTATCTAAATTAATATTTATTTTTTAATGTATGATGAGCTATAAATTATTTCAAATAAGTTAGTATACGTTATTTATATTTTCTAGTGTGCTAACTAAACCAGTCAAGAAGCCCATTTCCAAAAAAAAAAAAAAAAAAAACTAAACCAGTCAAATGCAGAAGACAAGAAAAATGTTAACTCCAAAACAACTAAAATTTCTCAAGGAGTTTGAATTTCTTTTATTAATAAATTGTAAAGTAGTATGTATTCAATATATATACCGGATGAATTTGGTATCATTCGAACAGTTTTAACTAGACCAAACTTCCACAAGCACAACTATCCAAAAAACCTTGTTATAACAACAGTTTGTTTATATCAATTGACTAACAAATTTTTGTTTGTATATGTGTGGGTAAACGTGAAAATGGTGGCAGAGGAAGTGATGGTTCTTAATGTTGAGAGCTACAGAGTTATCTTGTCATGCCCAGCATCGACATTATTAATTCAGAGACTACTCCAATACTTTTCACACTTGATCACATCTTCGTCTTCTTTTTCAACTCTAGTTTTATCGTAATCTACATGCACGCTCCTCTTCTTCTTTTTCTTTTTGATAATAGCCAGACAAATTGTACTCATTGAAGATCAAATCAGAGAATACTTGAAGAATATTGTGCAAGTTATTCTAGATTTAATTTTATTAACTCAAACAACCCAATTATATCATTTCCTTTCTTTTAAATGTGTTTATTCAAATTTTTAAAAGTTTTTATTTAAAGTTAGACAGTTAGTTCTCTAAATTCTTAGAAATGGAAACCAGTCAATTGCTACTAGTCTACTACAAGTTTGAAGAAGAAATATATGTATATGCCCCTTAATTTAACGACTTTTGTTGGAGGAAATCACATATATTATATTTGGATTAGAAACGAAAATTTTACATATATAATAGGATTTAATACAGTCCACTAATTAAAGTTTCATCAAGAAAAGATGGGAAACTTGTGCAACATGGAAGAACGCTTTGAGTTACTAAAAAAACAAAGAAGAACGCTTTTACCAAAAAAATACATAGAAAAACCGGATTGTAGAAGGTACACAATGAGATCAGAAATGGAAGAGCTACTTCACGTAAAGGTGAAAAATCTTTTAAAATCTACATTTTGATACAATATATTTGGTATAAAAATATAGATAAATCTGATCTAGCGTTGAAACCATGGAAACCACCATGGAAAAAACAACATTACATGATGAAAGATGTTTTCTCTTTGTTGTATGGCGACATTCTTACTGTCGTTAAAAGTTGGTCATCTTAGACCATCTGCAATCCACCTCTATTTTTATCTCTATATTTTCCCCTAAAATAGAGAAACTCTATTATAAAGGTGAAAATGCTTCAATGTATGCCTCTATAATAGAGTTCCTCTATTTATAGGAAAAAATATAGAGATATGTTATTTCCACCTCTAAATATAGAGGCAAAAAGTAACTTTCCTCTGTATTTTCATCTAAAATAAAGAAACTCTATTATAGAGACATACATTGGAGCATTTTTACCTCTATAATAGAGATCTCTATTTTAGAGAAAAATATAGAGGTGTACATTGGAGATGCTCTTAGACTTTATTCTTCACGGTTGAATCAATGCATTGAATTCTTTACCAGAGAATATTTATACCTCTAATTTGGGTCAAGGCTAACATAATACAACAAAGGAAGTTGATGTTAATGATGCGACGAAGATCTAATGTTCGTAAGAAGAATATTAGAGTTAATACTCTACAAATAAAGAAGATCGATGCTTTATATCACTTGATCTATTATTGTCTTCTAATCATTTTACTATATTTTTTGTTGTTTTTTATTTCATTTGAATTATGTATTTGTATCAAGTTCTAATAATATAATAAATTTCGGTTGTTAAAAAAAAATAAGAACGTTAGTTTTAAAAAGAAATATATGAACGTAGTTTTGGAAAAACGAAAGTAGTTTCTCTTTTTTTTGGTCAAAAGAAAGTAGTTTCTAAACAGAAGATTATAAAGAAAAAAAATAAGAAGTAGACGTTCATAAAAGTGAGAATTAGAAATAGGAAATATGTTTAGCAAATAAAAATAAATAAATATGCGAATACTTTTTTATAATCAAGATACATGTGATGTGATCGAGCGGTTTGTCATAACGTTTCTTTTTTTTGTGGACAGAAAATAAGAATTTGCGCCCATAATGTTATAGCAGAAATAGGCTATATACCTAATTGACGTTGTTAATTGTAAACGAATAAACTGTGTCACCCGTATTCAATGTTGTTTTCATGTTGTTGTATGAAACATGTCACTAATATATAGTTATCGATTTAAATCATGAATAGCAACTCGGCCTCGTTAAAACAAAACATATTCAATGTTCAAAGATGTGAGAAAATGCAACACACAAAGGGTGAAGTAGAAAGACGTTAAGGGTTAGAGAGACATGATGACTGAAAATAAAGAAATAGAAAGAGTGAAGTAGAGTCAGATCAAAAGTCCAATCAGGGTTTCTTATTTAAGGCTTTGTTTACCGTGAAAATAATATGTACATGTGAGAAGAATATCTGAAAACTGACAAGTCGCAAAAGAGTAATAATATTCTCTATTTGCAGTAACTCAAGAGGCTTCGCTTTTGATTGTGTTTTGATGCTTAAAGGAAGTCTCTGAAACCAAACAGTGTCTTGTGTTTGTCAAATCATCTCGCTTCCCATTTCCCAACTAGGTTATAACTTTTAATCACGCCTACAAGTCGTACCCATAGTAAATTGTCCATTTTAATTAACCGGGTAGAATATAGTAAATTAAAAGTTATCCTGAATAAAACTCTACTTCCTCCATTTTCTTTTATCTGACACTTTAAATTTGTGAATACAAACTAAGAAAATATTTAATTTTACATATTTCTAAATAAAACATCATAAATATATAACTAATCATAATTTAATTAATAGAACAATATTTTGTATAATTTAGAAGGACATACAACATAAAAATCAATAAATTTTACATAATAAATTAAAAACTTTATCTAATTTGAAAGAAAAAAATCTTCAAAATATCATCTACTAAAAACAGTAGAAACATTTATTTAAGATTTCAGTCCAACTACCACCATATTGTAATATTATGCAGTGTTTATATACACGTGTTTTGACAGTTTAGTCACACACAAAAAAATAGTTTGTCACAAATCTCCTGCCAAATAGAATTTTTAATACAGTAATTGCTGATTTTCTGGAGAAAATATTTTAATAATCATTCAATCGAATATTAAGACTTATTAGAAAGGTTATTGAGAGAGTGATTTATGTAGATTTTGTTGATTTCAAAAGTTGACAGATTTTTAAAAAGCTGAAAAAGATTTCCTGGCCTTTAACAAATTGTAACATCCCGAGTTGTGATATGTGAAAAGGTTCAAGAGAATTGATTTGTTAACCTATGTCACCAAAGTTGACTTATCTTTTCCGGAGCACATCCTGAAAGAACTCCAGAGTTAAGCGTGCTTGAGCTGGAGTAGTGGAAAGATGGGTGACCTATCAAGAAGTGATTCGCGATAGCGTGCGAGTGAGACCAAAGCACGGGGAAAGGTCGGGTGGTGATTGCAGGGTCAGTAAACAATGATTTCGAGCCTTAAAAAAATTAACGGACCGACCGTCAGATGGGATGGAACCCACGGACCGAGAGAGCGGACGTGGATGGCCCATTAGCCGTGGGCGGGCAGGGCGTTATAATTAGTATCAGAGCTGGTTAGCCATCTCAGTTCTGACCTGAGAGGCGTCTTGAGACCTGTCGTGGGGCGCAACGAAAACGTTGCGTTCTTTGAGAGGGGGTGAATTATAACATCCCGAGTTGTGATATGTGAAAAGACTTAAGAGAATTGATTTGTCTACCTATGTCACCAAAGTTAACTTACCTTTTCCGGAGCACGTCCTAAAAGAACTTCAGAGTTAAGTGTGCTTCAGCTGGAGTAGTGGAAGAATGGGTGACCTATCGGGAAGTGATTTGCGATAGCGTGCGAGTGAAGCCAAAGCACAGAAAAAGGTCGGGTGGTGATTGCAGGGTCAGTAAACAATGATTTCGAACCTTGAAAAAATTAACAGACCGACCGTCAGATGGGATGGAACCCACGGACCGAGAGAGCGGGCGTGGATGGCCCATTAGCCGTGGGCGGTCAGGCGTTATACAAATATCCATCCATATTTATAGAATCTATACAATTTTTATAGATTGTCATGGATTTTCATAGATTCATATTAATTTTTTTTTATTTTTTATGTAATGTATTATTCCATATAACTAGTATGTAAATGATGTGTTGGAAGGTCTATGTGAACAGTAAGATATGTCAATAAAAATATATTTCCGTGGTCTTAGCTTTTTTGAAAGACATGTTACATGTATTCGAAAAGTCTGGGCTTTGTCATTTTAGATGTGCTATAGTGTCATCGTTCAATTTGATTTCCTATATAAATATGCTTTTCCTTATTTATTTTTTTTGGCAAGAACTGATCAATGTGTATTCATCAAAAAAATATGCTAAATAGTATAACATTTCTTGTCTTGGTAGAAATTGAAAAATAAGCGTAAGAATGTTTATTTAACAAAGATTGAATTACAAAATCATTACACCAATAACAAAAAATTTAAGAAAAGTTAAAATCATCACACCAACAACAATTAAGACTTCAAGAATCATGAATGTTCTTATATGGGTAACTGTTAGGTCAAAAATTAAATGCTACTAAGTAACTAATAATAATTATGCAAATTTAAAATATTTAGAATTTGATTTTATACCAATTCAGGTAATTTCTTTCTCATATGTTTTCTATAGTAAGATAAATAGATACATATGCTTGCATGTACGTGAATGTTCATTTATTGCGTGTTCACTCAAAATTCACTTCTCTCTAGCCCTAAAATCTATGGAAAAGAGGGGATAGAAAATTGTAAATGTATGAAATTCTGGAACTCAAAGTAAATATTAACCTTCAAGAAATCGCCATTTATGGAAAATGTTAAAAACTTTTTTGAACTTCGTAATTTCGAGTTGTATTCACTTTTGAAGCAACCTTATTTTGTTTTTCACCTTTTGACACTTAAATTTAACTTTTCACATAGATCAGTAAGCCCATTGAGTCATTGACCCGTATATTTACTATGAGAGTTAAGTTATGAATGAATAATTTCTTTTTAGAATATTAAATAATAACATCCCACCAGTATATTATCTAGGAGGGGTGTGATATGTGCCCCATTCTAATATTTTCTACTAATTATTAGTACTAAGTTTATTCAAATACATCTGTACTAAACTTTGAGTTATAAGAAAATGGTTATGTGTCTTATACAAAAAACTGTTTTGGATCCGGTTTATAGATAATAAAAAAATAAATCGATTGAATAAACAAAGTTAAATATAATTTTTCTTCTTGAGCTATAATAAATGTAAGATACATTCACAAAATAACCTAATTCTGTGCAGTATTTAGATAAATGACTTGATCTTTCTATATTTATACTTACAATAGAGATTTTCTTCTATATGAATATAAGTTAATAAATTTAAATATATAATAAATATAGTTATTTATATTTAATAGTAAGATATATTAAATTATTAATATAAAACTAATCAATTAATGTTTAGTAAATTCAATGTAAAATTATATATTTAAAATTAATTAGTTCATTTATTAATAAAACTCTGATTATCAGATAACATAATTTATTTGGTCTTAACATATACAAAATTCAAACAAACATTTAAGTTTATAAATAATACTAGACAAGTAAAAACAAATTACATTTTCATGCTTTTAATGGTGAAACAAATATACAAATTCGAAGGAAATAATAAAAAGTAAAAGTTGTAGTAAGAAATAATTAATTATTTAAATTTGATAATAAATTTTAAAATATATTTATATTATTTTATTTATTTATTTATCCACCATTAGAACAATTAAGCTGTAGTACGTATATAAAAGCTTAAGTGGGTGGGTGTAAAATTAGTACTTCATTAACATAAGAACATCCTAAATTTAGTAAATAACTATCAAAACTATTTTAATATTTTTTATACAATCTATAGTGTATATGTTTATACTTTTAATTATTCACGCACTACAAAATAAAAACAATTATATACACTGTTTTAATAATATTTATTAAATTATAACCAAATTTACTATTATATGGGCATTTTCAGATTCAGAATTTAATTATTTATATTAATATTTTTATGGTAGA